>NC_058399.1:6250000-7500000 GCF_019609905.1 Fusarium poae
AAAAGAACCATTTCAAAAGGTAGAAGTGAGAACAGTAGAAACAACGTGATAAAAGGATCGCTTTTTACATCTTGCAGGTTTTGGTTTACCATGTGCTGTCACCTAGAATAAGATGCATTATTTGAGAAGATCAGTTACTGTGATGAAAAATCAACATTGGGATACTATGTGTAAGCTCTTATCCTGCTATATTGCCCGAGAATCAAAACGACAGTAGAAAAGAAGAACCAGCCCCAGTATATATCTTATAAACCTAGGTCTACCTCTACACACCACAATATCTAATCCACTCGCCGGCCTCGTGTGTTGTTCACAGGTCGTCCATCAACTCCGGTAGAGGAAGAAGTCTGCATATCGTTCAGAAGTGGAATGTTGTCCACACTCATTGGTCGGTTAGCGTCGTCTTTAGACAAAGATGTGCCTTTCATCATATCTTTCTCGCGATCGACTTCGTTCATAGAGGGGATCTGACCAGTCGATGCTGATGGAGCTACCCCTTGTTGGGTGAGTTGGTTGGCCGAAGATTCGTCAGGTCGAGCTCCAAGAGTAGGCGACTGCGGCAGATGTTCTGGAGAATTCTGCCATTGGGCCACCTCGGCCTTCATAGCCTCCAGTTCTTTCTGGAAGCGCACACCAAACACGTCAATGTAATAAGTAGCACCATTGTAAATACTCCAAGTAAAGACCACCATGAGAAAAGCTGCTGATGCCCAACGACTGAGGAACCATAGTGGGCAAGGCAGCATAGTAAGGAGAGCGTAAGAGTACTGGATCAGCATGAAAGTTGCCTCTTGCAAACCCTCTGGCTGTCGCAACACGAACTTTCCGAGCCATGTGTTGGCATACGACTTCTTCAACCAGGTGAAGGACGTCGGCCGACCAGCTGCGATCTTGTCTCTTCGGCGCACGGTAATAAAGACGTAGTACAACAACTGCCAGAAGACATAAGGAAGGGTGCTCCAGGCAAGCATCGAGACAACATTAGCGTAGGCTGTTGGGGACCCTGGTGGTGAATTCTTGATGGTCCAGATCGCAGGAAAACGTTCTTTTTGCCTTTCAGGAGAGAACAGATGAACAATGCAATGCAAAGTTGCGCAAGGCATGATATGGATAAACAAGGAGGTAACTTTGTCGAAGCTGTGGAAAACAAGTGAGTTGCGCCACATGATGATAGCAACGGCATTGTTTCCGAAAGCCAGGCAATACGAAGCAGTAAATAGGCGCTTGGAACCCGGAAACACCCATATCGAGAGCGCCAGTAGTAGGTTGGTGAAATAGCAAAGATCGGCTACAAAGTAGTGGTAACCGCGTTGGCGATAAGTGAAGAATCGGATAGGCATAAAGTACAGAAGTTGTACCGTGTACCACCAATGGAACTGCTCTGGGTAAGCGCCGATAAGATACCCGCTGAGGAAGATGTTCATGACACCAAAGATGAATGACACCTTTTCGCGGGCACTGATGACTTTTGTGTCGCCCCATCGCTTGCCGAGTTTGTCCACGCGGTGTTGCATCTGCTTCCGATACCTGTCTAGTTGTTCATCGGCTTCAGGGACCCGGCGTCTCCATTCCTCAACCATGCGATGCCGAGCAGACTGTGTCTTGGTCTTGATTGCTTCTCTGGAACGGCGAACCTTGTCTGTCTGGGCCGTGATGCCCTTTTGCAGTTTCTCGAGCTGCTGTGGCAAGGCAAAGTTCTCAAGGAGATCAAGAACAGACAAGCGATCTAGAGGTGGACCATCCCAATCTTCATGGTTGGAGCTGCTACCAGAGAAGGATGGCTGTCTCGAATGCATCGAACCCCTAGGTGTAGTGGCACCAAGAACGGGAGTATCGAGCAAGGTAGGATCGGTAGGCGCATTGTTTGGAGAAGCAGGTTCAGGCGTTAGAATAATCTCGCTATCGGTTGAAATGTTGTCGGACTTGAGGCCTTGGGCGACGCCCGAGGCAGTTTTTAAATCGTCGTCCATAATGTGGGCTAGTCTCGTCGCCCGGTTTTACGTGTCTGAGCGATACACGGCTCTGAAGCAGGACGGAAGTGTCAACTACAGGGCACGGAATTAGATGGCACAACGATGACGACGAAACGAGGGACGTACTCACGAAGGAGGAAGCGTGGCCAGTACAGAAGGACGGTGTAAAGAAGCACAACGCAAAGTTGGCAAGGTACCTAGGAGAGTAATGTACCCAGCGTATAGTGTTTATTTATATAAGACGGCAGCTGATTTGGGAAAGCTGTATTAATAGACGAGAGTGGTGGGGATCATTCGTCCCTTGCACCTAAGTCAAGGGGTCGGGTGATGGTAGATAGAAGACAAGATGAGTTAGGCACGATATGGTATGAAAGAGGAGAAAGTTGAGGAGAGGCTAAGGGAAACAAACACCAGTGGTGACGACGTATGCACGTGGTGGATGGATGTGTTGTGTTTGAATCTACCTACGTCCAGCACATCCCAACAGTCAAGTTACCTTGAGCTCCATGGACCCTGGAATGATGATGAAATGCGAATGGACGTGCTGAAAGCTTGCTTGGCTCGGGGAAGTGGGGACAGTAGCACATGCATTTACGGCCCTATTGGCGGCGATCCTTTTTTCGGCCCTCTTCCATCTCAAACAACAAGCATTTCTTGATACATGCTGGCTGTTGCAAGTTGCATCATAAATACTAGTAGGTAGTACTGAGATTTATTTTTTGCTTCTGACGTTCTGTATCATCTTTACTAGTCTTATCAGCAGAAAATACTGACACGGCTCTCTGTTCTTCTGGTTACTTTAGAGATAGGTACACTACCTAGTATCACACGATGCCTACCTAGGTACCTATATATCACAATCATGTGAACTTGATAAAAGATCAGCCCTTCTTCTTTGTTGTAACAGTACGTGGTGATTTGCTCGATTCCAATTGGTTGTAATGTTACGCTGAATAGGCCCAGGTAGGTATGTATGTATGTATGTTAGTACTGTATCGGCACTCTCGACTCAACAGTATAATCCGGTCAACTTGATGCCCAAACCTTTACTGCACTACTGTTGATTGGTAAAGTGTAATCTAGTTTCTAGACATCTAATTATCAATCGCCAGCCTGATGTTTGGATACTACATAGAAGTTCATCTCTGGATTTTATCAGTTAGTGCCTGAGGATCTAGACTAGGTATTGAATTAAGAACTATAGATTCTGATTGGATGGGTCACGGTAGACAGAACTCTGTGGGTGCTACATATTAAGGAAGTCACCCAGCTCAGCTCCCCCCCACTGCACTCTCTATCGCACAGGCCACCCCATTCTGCTAACTTACCTACCTAGGTACCTAGTTGACGACGGAACCCAGCCAAGCCAAGCCAGTCGCGCGACGCGTTATTCACACTTTCCCATTCTTCGAGTACGCCAGACGGTGAACTGCATTTAGCATCTACTTTTCTGTTGATGATGCATGTTATTAGTCGCAATCTATTAAATCTCGCGACCTAACTTCGGTATTTATTGCGCATTGAACCTGCGCACAAAATTGAATATTCCTTTGCGCCATTCGTTGGTCGCATTTTGAGCCCTGGCCACTTTGACGCGCCTTGTTCGCTGGCGCATAGGTTCGCTTCACCATAAGTGTGCCCCTCTGGCTCAACATCGCCCCGTTCTGCCTCGATTATACACTTCTCATCAACCACGAATACCAGGGCATTCTGTCCCACGACGTCGCCATGGGTAAACTAATTCGTCTCGAGTTATTCAGTTCGTCTTCCTTGCCTATATTGAGTTGCAAACCAAGGGCCTCTGAGCTGACCAGCTGAACAGACTTCAAGTCGTATAAAGGACATCATGTTCTTCTTTTTGGAGACTCATACTTTACTTCCATTATTGGTCCCAATGGATCCGGAAAGTCCAACTCGTAAGACGCCTGACTTCTATACAGACCTTTCCTAACCCTTTGACAGTATGGATGCCATCTCGTTTGTCTTGGGCATCAAATCTTCACACCTGCGCTCCGCCCATCTCAAGGACCTTGTTTATCGCGGCCGAGTTCTGAAAACAGCCAAAATCAATGACGATGGCTCTGCGCAAACTAACGGGGACGCCAATGGCGACGACAAGGCCTCTCGCGGCGACCCAAAGACTGCTTGGGTTATGGCTGTGTACGAAGACGACGCGGGCGAGGAACAGAAATGGAAGCGCTCTATCACAAACCAAGGCGCTAGCGAGTACCGAATCAATGACCGCGTTGTTACCGCCCAGCAGTACAATGAGTCACTCGAGAGCGAAAACATCCTGATCAAGGCCCGAAACTTTCTTGTTTTCCAAGGAGATGTCGAGGCCATTGCGTCTCAGTCGCCACAGGATCTGACGCGTTTAATTGAGCAGATCTCAGGGAGCTTAGAGTTCAAAGCCGAATACGAAAAGACGCAAGCCGAGGCCGAGCAGGCTGCCGAAAATCAGAATTTCCAGCTTCACCGACGACGCGGTATCAATTCCGAAATCAAGCAGTATCGAGAGCAGAAGAGAGAGGCAGATAACTTCCAAAACAAAACAGATGAACGTGATGCAGCCATTGTCACACACAGCTTGTGGAAGCTTTACCACTTCCAGAAGGCTATGGACGACTCGTACGCCGCGATCCAGGACCATCAAGAAGACCTTAAAGAATTGCGCCGTAACGTGGAATCATTTGAGAAGAGGCTTGATGCTGCCAGGAAGGAGCAGGCTGCTGCGAATCGCCAAGTCGCCCTAATCGACAAAGATATTAAGGCCAAGGCGAGAGATATTGAAGATAAGGAGAACAGCCTTGTTCCAGTCGAAGAAAAGATCAACGAATCTGCCGAGCAGGTCAAGAGGCTCCAAGTCCAAGTTGCCAAGGTCACCAAGGAACATGACGAGCAAGTTGAGGTTGTTCAGCAAGTTCAGAGGAGTATTGAAAGCGTGGAGAAGGCCCGTGAGGTATTTGAAAACGACTACAAAGAACAGATGAAGAAACAAGGCCGAGAGGTCAGTGACGAGGATCGCCGAGAATACAACAGACTTCGCGCCCAGGTCATGTCCCGAACAGGCTCTAATCAGGCCAAGCTCGAAAATCTTGATCGACAGCGAAAGGCTGACGAGGTCACTGTTAATAACTTGAAAGGAAAGGTCGACAGCATTGCAGCAGCTATTAGCAAGATCGAAGCCGAACTTGCAAGTATCGACGAACGTAGAGCATCAGCGCAGACTATCTCGAAAGAACTTTCAAAGGAAATCGACGCCAAGAAAAGGGAGTTCAACCAGCTTCAGTCGGAACGAGTCAGGACCAACCAGAAGAGAACTGAACTTGAGGAAAAGCTTGAGGACGTGGTCCGGAAACTCAGGGAAGCCGATGATGGTCGCCGCCAAAACGACCGGGAGGCCAGAATGAAAGAAATGGTGACAACGTTGAAACGTATGTTTCCAGGTGTCCGTGGCCGCGTTGGTGATCTTTGCAAACCGAAGCAGAAGAAGTTCGACGAGGCTGTTATCGTTGCACTTGGCAGAGACTTTGATTCAGTTGTTGTTGATTCTGAAAAGATTGGCGTTGAATGTGTGCAATACCTAAAGGAACAGAGATTTCCTCCAATGACCTTCATTCCCTTGGACAACATCAAGGTGAATGCCGTCAACACTGCTGTCAAGGGCTTCTCCGGCGCACGGTTGACGATTGATACAATCGATTTCGAGGCTACCGTCGAACGTGCCATGTCGTATGCATGCGGTAGTTCCGTTGTATGCGACTCTCTCGACATCGCGAAAAATATATGTTACGAAAAGAAGATCCCAGTCAAAGCTGTGACGTTGGAAGGCTACATTATCCACAAGGCGGGCTTGATGACTGGTGGTCGTGGCCCAGAATCGAAAAACAAGAGGCGGTTCGAGGAGGCCGACGTCCAGAACCTCCAACGGATGGCTACCAAGCTGAGGGATGAGATCGCCGGACTCCCTAAGGTTGACCGTAGAGGTCCTCAAGAAGAAGGGCTACAGAGCGAGCTATCGGGACTCGAGAGGCGGTTGGTGGTTGTCAAAGACGAGCTGGCAGCGTTCAACAAGAACCATGCGAGCAAGAAACGCGAGCTGGATAATCAAAGGCGGCAGCTCCAGGAGCTCGAGCCTAAGTACCAAGAGCAGGCTTCGCAGCTTGAGAGCACCACAACCACTTGCGAAGAGTTTCGAGACGCCATTGCACGAGTGGATGATGAAGTGTTCGGAGACTTCTGTAGGCGACTCGGCTACAGCGACATTCGCGCTTACAGGGATTCTCAAGGCAAGCTAGAGCAGGAAGTTTCCGAGAAGCGCAACGAATTCGAGGTTCAGAAGCAGAAATTGTCTAGCAGACTGGGATGGGAGGAAGGGAGGGTGGCTGGTTCGGCAGGCCGCCTCGACATAATACAGAAACAGATCCGGCATTTAAAGAAGGAGATCAAGACCTACACCAAGACCAAGGATGAGATCGAAAACGCCTTGCGCGAGGAACAGGAGGCACTCGAGGCCCTTCGCGAAACTTTGGATGAGAACAGATCGGAGCTTGCTGAGAAGAACCAGAAAGTTTCCGAGGCCAAGGTTGAGGTACAAAAACGCTCCAAGGATATCGATACACACTTGAGAGATATCAACGCTCTTGAGACGATAGTCCAAAAGAATAGTTCGAGCAAATCAGCGTTACTCCGACGATGCCGTTTGGAACAAATCCGTATACCGCTTGTGGAGGGTACTCTGGATAACCTGCCCAACGAAGATGAACTCCTTCGCCAGGACCCAGACGCCATGGATATCGACGAAGATGACGAGGAAATGATGGATATGGCCCTCAATGATCACGGAATTGCGATAGATTTTGATGGCCTTGATGAGGATCTCAAAGCTGTGAGTGCTACCATCGCTCATGGAGAGAAGTTACTGACAATAATATAGTCCGATGACCCTAGTGTTGAAGATGGTCTATCAGAGAAGATCACAAGCCTGACGTCCGAATTAGAAAAGCTCAACCCCAACATGCGAGCAATGGAGAGGCTGGAGAGTGTTGAAACCAGACTGAGAGTCACGGATCAAGAATACGAAGACTCAAAGACCGCGGCACAGGAGGCCAAGGAGGCTTTCAACCAGGTCAAGCAAAAGAGATATGACCTTTTCAACAAAGCTTTCAGTCATATCCAGGAGCAAATTTCGCATGTATACAAGGACCTCACTCGATCAGAAGCATACCCCCTTGGTGGTCAAGCCTATCTCGATATCGAGGAGGACACGGACATGCCTTACCTGTCTGGTATCAAGTACCACGCCATGCCACCACTCAAACGTTTCAGAGATATGGAGCATTTATCAGGTGGTGAAAAGACTATGGCAGCTCTGGCCCTTTTGTTCGCCATCCACAGCTACCAACCCAGTCCTTTCTTTGTTCTCGACGAGGTGGATGCCGCTTTGGACAACGCCAACGTCGATAAGATCAAGAAGTACATTAAGGATCACCGAGGTCCGGGTATGCAGTTCATCGTCATTAGTCTCAAGGCAGGCCTATTCCAGGATAGTGACAGCTTGGTGGGTGTCTACCGAGACCAGGAAGTTAACAGTTCAAGAACCCTTACTCTAGATGTAAGTCTCCATACACGCGCCCTGACATACTTTCGCTCACTAACATCAAATAGTTGCGCCAATACGCGTGAGAAAGTATATAAACATTGTCGACTCTTTTGTTCTGTTTCTTTTCGCAGCGACTATAGGAAGATGTCCATGTTTGGCCTGGGCCAAACATGGTGGAGGCATGGATGGTTTTATATGAATTGACAAAATTCATCGCGTTAGTCAGTAGGAAGTATTGCAGTAAACGTGTAAACATTGCAGACCTCGTCACGAATTGGGATCGGACCACTGTTGAATTATATACTTGAGGTGAACCTGTCTAATTAGGAGCAAGGTTTTTATTTTTGTTCTTTATTATAAAGGGTATAGGGCTACATCATTTGCAACGCCTGACCCTGTCTGCCAATGACGTGGCGTGCATTGTATTAAAGAAGTAGAAACTTTGAGTTGTGTCTATTTGTGTTACTGTTGTCCGCTGGCAGGTCGATTGGGATTAGCCCCCAAGAGCCAGCCTACGCCAGACACCAGTGTACCAGTCGCAGCTTCTCTCAGCTGATCTCTCTTCCTTGTTCTATTTTGCTCATGAAGCTCAGATTCAGAGGATTCCGATTCTGGATTCGTCTTGTCGGACGTGAAGGAATTCTGTAGCGAACCCTGCAGGCTTGACAACACGGTCAGATTCTTCGATGCAACTCGTGCCGTGGCCCTAGACAGATCGAACAGAGACATCGGTGCTTCTTCAGCTTGGCGAGCGGTTGCACTAGCAGTAATGTTGCGTGGCGGATATGCTTTGTCTGGATTTGGTGCATCGAACGAGCCAGGAAGTCCAGAAAGATCGCCTGCAGTATCCCAAGCGGCCTCTCGGGCAGCTTCCTCCTTGACTGCAGCGTCCAACTGTTCTTCGCAGCGACGGAAAGTCTTTAATACTTCCTGGAGTTGAGAAGGCGGTGCGATGCGCAGAGAAGTTGCGAGGCACTCGATACGCTGTTCGAGATGACGAATCTCTGGATTTCCACTGGCCGTGCCTAGATGTGTTGGTTTCTGAGACCTCTCTGTTCGCACATATTTGCCAGCATCTAATGCTGCCTTCCATGACCATTCGTCACAAATACCGGTATGTTGTTTCCTACGCTCGGTCTCGTTAACACCTAGACGGCTGACTACATAGGAGTAAGCGGTTTCAAAGTCGTCTTCACGCAACGCCGCTCCAACACAAATTGAAACAATGCGCTTCTCAACCATTGACCGAACAGAGTTCAAGTCAGTTATTGTTGGCTGACGAATGCCCGGCCTTGCTTGAGTTGGTAGATCTGCATCGACCATATTGCTCCCCAATTCAATAAACTCTTGCAGACGAGTGTAGGCTGTTGGATTCTGTTCCAAAACCTTCTCGATGATGGACACAGGATCAGAGTGCACTCGAAGGACCACTGGACTAAAGGGTTCGCCTTGTTTAAGAACAAGACGATAGTCACTTAGCGCATGTGTGGCTTTTAATAACGCCTCGACACGTCGTCTGATGGGGTGGGTGTTGTCCATTATTGTAGGAAAGGCTTTGATACTGGTACCCCGTTAGCAAGAATATACTTGGACGGATTAGGAGTTAACCTACATCTCGTCACATTTCTTCAAACCTCCCCTAGTTCGGTTGGGGTTCGAGGCATTATCGAACGCACTCAAAGCCGAGTTCTGAACCGTGTTGAGTACAGCTGGCGCAGAGAGGGGGGCATCGGGCCCTTCTTGATCGTAGAGAGACCTCGCCAGAGAATAACCTGAAGAATGTCAGATCATGATCACGAACTAGTATGTTGATTAAACTTACGTGAGCGTGAGAGCATGGCCTTCAAGAGTTCTGTTTCAATGAACTCGAGTGTCACATTGCCAAGAACGCCCTGAAAAGTTCCATCTTGAACAGAGCCCGGCTTGTTTCCCCAGCTGTGCAACCATAGAATTTCCTGTCGTGCCCGGACCCAGAAATCATCGTCATCAGATGCGCGAGTGGGAAGATTTCGTACAAATCGACCAAGTTGAGATTTTTGCTCTTGCTGATCTTGAATGAATGCCAAATCTCCTGCCTTGCGGATTGTACAGGGGACGCCTGAACAAGTAAGGAGATAGGCGCTTTGTATTAAGGTTGGCAACAGATCAAGGGATTGTTCCTTTGGAGTTGTGAGAGGGTTTGTGCTTTGTAGCAGATCATTGCGCAAATATGTTGAAGCTTTTGCACCGCCAGAGGCATCCATGTCAAAGGGAGGTACGGGTGCCAGACTCGCAACTGCCGATTGAAGTGTTGTACCGGCATCTTCGTCTAAGAGGGACCGAATCTTGTTGCATATTCTGAATGCGCCCTCCAACGCTTCTGCTTCAGCATCGGGAACGAGGTAGGCTGAGGCCAGCACAGCCCTGGCATAGGATCGGTCTAAATACTGTTGCTGGTTCTCCTGAAGCCAGGAACTAGTATCACCTCCCAGATCAATATCTGATGGTCCGTCCCAGGACTCAATAGCTTTCAAGGCAACTCGCCAGGAGGTTGACGCTTTGGAGGCGAGCCACTCCATAGACTGTTCCCATCCGGGACACGAAAGATCAGGCTCTGTGCCGGAATCACTCGACACATCTTCATTAAAAGCATCACGTTTCCACCTCGAATCGTTATGTAGCCAAGGCCCCACCAAACCACTCAGATCGCGGCCGGCCAGGTCATACTCTTCCTCAACAACGCCAGTCTCGGCGAGTAGATAGTCAATGGCCATTCTGTCAGGTAGATTCTGAAACTCGAGCAGCGACAAGCGTGCCGTTCTTTGAGGATAGTACTCATGATTTCTACGGATCAGAGGAAGTACTGTTGAGATTACCCACGTATGGAGTTCTTGTGAGTGGTGAAGGAAAGGGGATAGTAGCTCGGGAACCTGTGCCAACATGCCTGCCTCTTCGTCCATCCTGTAGGCTCTCAGTAGTAGGAAACAGGTGAGTGAGTCGGCTTCATGAGTAAAATGCACATCTTCATTCTTAAGCGGGATTAGGTGAAGCTTCTTGACTTTCCTCGAAGCCTGTTCGTCCGAGATGTTGTGAATGTGAGAAGTGTCAAGCTGGTAGTCCGAAGTTGGTTGCGACAGTGACTCGTTGGCGCTTATGGCTTGTAACAGAGGCACATAAGTTGACGGACTGAGAGTTTCGGGTAGGTAGGTGAGAATAATGCGAAGCGTCAGCTCTGGGCGCAAGATTGTAGCATGTTGGGTTATAAGATAGGCCAAGCTGTCAATATCGGCGACAGTCGCAAAGTGTACGGCCAGGAGAACGACTTTGGCAGGGCCAAGGGGCGTATGAGCCGCCATAGTGATCTGTATCCCTTGACAATAGATTACCTAAGTAGAGATGACCTTGAAATGAATACAACTTGTTCCCGTTGAAGTTGTCGTCATATGTACTAGATATAGTGCTGTGCTGTACTGTACAAGTCAACTAACAAAGTGGCCAGTGAGGTAAGTGAGGTAGGAAGTAGGAAGTAGGTAGGAAGCTGCTTCAGCCACACTCTTCATCTGCGCCACACGTGGTCAGCGGTATTTTCCACTACCAAAACAAAATACCCACCCAGTCAACCAATCCGACTACGCTGATTTGCTAGGTTAGACTTAGTAAGGTATTCTATTCGGCCAAGGTACGGGTGAACTCATCGGCTCGACTCGACTTGACTTGACGACCGATTGTTCAACGACAAACGAAGCGCAATTCAATTACATCTCCTCGCCCGACCCGCGCAAAGCCCCGACACATACCCAATTGGCTCAACATGGCGTCGGGATATGGCATGAACGGCGGTAAGTCTGCCATGGCAGCGCTGATACCATGACACAAGCGGTCGTAGGCTGACGACATCAACTTGGACTCTAGGCGTCGGCCGCTGCTTTCCCTTCTGGCAGGAGGTTATGGGATGCTATGTTGTCAATACCTCTGCCGCTGACGACTCCGGCAAGAAGAAGTGTGGTCTCGTTCTCGAGGATTACTACGAGTGCCTTCACCACAAGAAGGAGGTACGCCTACATCTCTATCCATTGCTTTGTGGGATACCCGC
Source organism: Fusarium poae (assembly GCF_019609905.1). Taxonomy (NCBI): domain Eukaryota; kingdom Fungi; phylum Ascomycota; class Sordariomycetes; order Hypocreales; family Nectriaceae; genus Fusarium; species Fusarium poae. The sequence continues at coordinate 6,261,648 of NC_058399.1, forward strand.
CGAACTGACAAAATCTGGCAGCACGCTCGAGCTCTTGCTATGCAAGCCGCCTACGCTCGCTCCGAGTCCGCTACAGCACGCGACGATGCGCCCAGTGTGAAGCAAATAAGGAGTTTGGGACTTATCGACAAGGAGGAAGACACAAAGAAGGTCCTGGGACAAAGCTAGATGGCGGAATACACGATGAATGTTATTCGAGCGACCTTAGTATGCTCGCCGGCTTCCTTGTATCGATCGACTGTATACAAAGGAACGGAATTGATTTGCTCAACTGATCTCGGTTATGTTTTGTGATTAGCCGGGCAATATTGTGTCCATGGAATTTTCAAGATCCTATTTACGAGCTTGCTTGCGCTGCATTGAACATTCTGGCGCCCCACCGGTTTGTATTGTGCAAATCTTTGGGTAATTTCGATATATGAGATTGGTCAGGTTTCTCGGTTCTCTTAAGCATACGATCTCTGGTCTTTATGGGCGCAGAAGTAATTCATGCTCGTTGGTGCGAGTAACAAAAGACATTACACGTGAATTTTTCACCTTGTGTGAACAGAAAAGAATTCAGCGTCAAGGTTGTGGTCACCGAGATTCCGGTCCGGCCAGCTGACAACAGCTGTCGGCCAGGCTCTCCTCATTTTTGGCACATATCCAACGTCATACACCGCGCACGTTTATTCGAACCTTAGTTTTCCAAGGCATGACCCTCGCTGTTATCTGTTCCAGCGATTTGTGCAACTTACACAGCCCGACATGCCTTCTTTTCAAGGCGTTGAAGTTGCTATTGTGACTGAGCCTGGGTCCAAAAAGCTTCCTGAATTTCCCCTATCGAATTCGCACCAGACTCAGGAATTTAGACCCCGAATATCTGTCTATATTCCTTCAGAGCCAGGTAGTTCGACAGTAAGCTGAATATACTTGTAGACTGATATCTAACACCAGGGCTTAGGTACTCATTTCGGGATTCATTACGCACTCAATAAAGTGGTGAAGCCACCACCTTACTTTTATTTCAAAATATTCATAAATGGCAGAAGCGTCGCGAATTGCGGCGCGGATTCTCTTACTCAAGCCTCGGGCTCTATTGTGCGCTCACTATGTGTACCGAGTGACCGCTGGAAGTACAAGGAAGACGGTGTGCTGTACATCAGAGAAGGCATAGAAGCTCGTTGTTTCGGCTTCCTTCCAACTGGACACAAATCAATCGCAGAGGAGGGCGGGTTTATCGAGGTCCAAATCTTTCGTGCCAAAGGGAGAATTCGAAGACTCCCCGTTTTGGAGAAGCACCGTGGCCAGGAGACTTATGGTATCGGGTTAGTTAATCTGTCACTTGACAAGAGAGAGTTTGTTTAACTGAGAGCAGGTCACCTTCAGGTGGATTGCTAGATTCACCCGACGAAGCCCGTTACTATGACTGGATTCTCATCGACCCTAAGGAATCCCCCTTTGTCACATTTCGCTTTCACTACCGCACCTGGTCGAATCTGTACCAGCTGAGCCTGGCACCTCGCCCCGACAAGCTGGATATATCGTCGACACACGCCGAAAAGGGCTCTGCGGGGAGTACAAAAACCGGGGGGCCGAGCGGTACACCATCTTACTACAAAACAACCAGCGCGTCACTTCCGAAATTGAGCTCGGAAGAGACAAACCGCTTCAAGTCAGATCAGGGCATATCTTCCTCGTCATCCGATTCATCTATACGACTTCGTGGAATAATCAAGACCGCTCCTGTAATACTACCGCCAAGCCACCCTACTCGCCCTCTGCCAGAAATCCCGATCAAGAAACCGATTGCTTATAAAGATGCTGGTCGTCCTGTGCTGGCTTACACATGTTCTTCTTTATCCGATATTTCAGAGGAGACAGAAGACACCGAGACGAGTATCACAGCCATCTTGCCCGCACCATCAGATTCCCCTCGCAGCAACGAGCATGGGATATCAGAGTGTCGCCAAACCAAGAACTCTCCGGTCCCATCACTTCTCGAGGATCTCACCAACCCTAATGGCCAAGAACCCCCAATCGAGAAATCCGAAGATGACGACGTAACAGAGACGAAGGAACCGAGTGCCAAGCCAGAGATTGAACGTACTGGGCCGTCTTCTGATACGGCATCCAAGGTTGCCAAAGCGGAACTTTGAATCACAAATCAATGGGTGAAAGTTGACGTATGGTCATCCAGGCCAGAACCTTTGCAATAATTCCAGGGTATATTATCCGGATCGTTCTTTACAAGACACGATGGATTGTCCCATATAGAAGGATGTACAAATGGCTTGAGAGTTCCGAGATCAGAGATTCAGGGACTTTGATCTTAGCTTTAGGGTTTGGGATAGAGGTGGTAGTCTATGGCTCTCGTAGCTTCGGATGTCCCCTGAGTAGGTAGGCAAATATAACAACAATACAGACTCAGGAGGCTGGTTCCCAACGCAAAGTGAGCAGTCAGTTATCGAGCACAATCGACAGCAACTATTTGGAATATAGTACCAATCCACCCTATGTTTATATTTCATCTCAATAAGTGAGCCTGTCTATGTCGTATCATCCGACATTTTCATGTGAGACCACTTCGATTGGTTTGCATTCAGCTCGATTCACAAGGAACATCCTGAGATGCCTGATCAAAACCACTTATTTGACAGTCACAATGACTACCCGGGTATACTAGGGTTTCTACAGCAATAGATATCGCTGCTCGGGCACCTCTCCTGTCGTGGGGCTTTACGTGATTTATCTTGACTACCTACCTACCAAACAACGGAGAATGCCAGTGTCAGTGTTTTATGACGAGGATGATTTACATCTCAATCAGTGCCAGAGACTGTGAATCACAAGCAATGGTTAGGTATCCTCCAATTTTGGACTTTCCCAAATAACCATAATATGATGTTTGCCAGTGCCAGGCAGCTGGCAAGAGCAAACGCGTTGCCCTTCTGTCAATCATCGACCAAAACACGAGCCTTCACAAACCTCTTACACGAAATTGATAAACAAAACACACATCACTATGCCCGTCGCAGACATGTTGCGTTTTTTCGGTGCCAATAGAGCACGAGCACGAGCACGCCGACAAAATGGTCTCAGGTACCATGCTTCCGAAGCTGCCCTTCAAGATATCCTCAAGGATACTCCAGGAAACCAAGAAGCGCAAACTCAAAACAAGAAGGAAACCATGTCACGGCTTCCAAGCTTGGAAGGAGCATCTCTGACCGACCGAACTGGCACAGACGCACTTCTGGACCAAGCAGACAAGCTGTTCATCAACGCAAGTCAAGAGGTTTGGCACAGCCCGTCTGTTGATCAATTGGCAGAATCTCTCCGCGCTGCTCTCATGACAACCGAGACAAATAAGCCACTGTCTGCCGAGTACCGTCCGCATATCCTGCTTCTGTGCGAGTTTTATGGCACTCGGCACCTCAAAATTGCCGAACTCGAATCGCAGCTTGCGGAAGCAAAAGGAGAGTTGGAGAAGGAGAGAGAGCGTCACAAATCCATAGAAGAACATTGGATGGTTCAGGATGCACGATACAAAGCTGAAGTCAAACGTCTTGAGATATTTATCCACGATACATCCGATAAAGGCATGGAAGCTGTGGTACTGGCTAGAGTAGGAAGCCTCATCAGAAACAGGCCAAGTGATACTGCAAAAGGGCGAATGTCTACAGATGCAAACCCCGACGACACTTGTCACGAAACCATAGGTAAGCGGCATGCATAACGATACTCAACAAACAATCTGACGAGTGACGCAAATAGCCTCCGGTGCTACTTCCCAGAAAGCCAATACAGAAACAGCACTCAACTCGACTTTGCCAGCACGACAGAACACGGTGTGTAAGTGTTGGCTTGAAGCAAAAGTAAACCGAACTTGTGCTGACTTGGCAACAGTAATGCGTACACGAACTTTGGACCCTAGTAATGAGGTCAGGCTGAGTCAAGCCTTTCGAAAGATGGACAAAACGAAAGCCACCACCAGCGGCGCTCGCCGAACTGAGGCTCAACATTTCGACCATGAAAAGACACACCATGAGCACCACCGAACAGGTCAACCTTCACAAATTGATTCTGTGCCTCAAATTGGCCCAACTCCCCGTGACGCAGTCAATAAACCGCCACATGAAGACAGTCCCGAGAGAAAGCACAATTCGACCGAGAATGGAGCGTCACTGCAAGAGGCTGGTGTTGTCGGCCAGCCAATCTGCGCTGCGACAACAAGTGCACATGATCATGAGAAAGAGAAGCAGGATAAAGTTTCAGAGAGCAAGCCCAGTCAAAGCACCGGCCAAGGAAAGACTCCGCATCGTCGCCAGTTCTCGTTTGTGCCTGGAGACGATATAACAGTTAGACAGTCAGACTATGCCAAGGATACCAGAAACCAGCCGGTAGCTCAAACCGAGAACAGTCAGGAACCGTCAACTGGTCGGCAAACGGTTGACCACCGTCAAGAAAGCCGGAGGTCGAGATCAGGAGAGTGGATATAGATGGTGAAGCCTTCACGTCCAGATGCAGGCGGTATTCTCGGAACAGCAAAGCTAAAAAGGGCCCTGTTGATACGTATCGGCTCGTCCTTTGATCAGTGCTGGGCACTTTTGCATGTACATAGAGTAGTAGCAGCAAGCAAGCGAGGTCTGGTCAGGTCTGGCCACTGAACAGTTAAAGTTTTCTATTATATCAACGGCTAAAGTTTATAAGAGGTGTAAGTTTGGCGTGAGTACTTCCGAACACAGCATGGGGGGTGTTGCCGGGAGATATATCAAATTTGCCCAGCGCTTGAGCGATAGGCTCGGGTTGGATGTTGGTTGAGATGACCGAGAGGCGTTTCATGGGTGAGGCTCGAAGCTCGACGGAATAAGCATAGTATGCGATGGGGTACGGTTGAGGCTGTCTCGACGGTACGACGGGATCTAGCTCTAGAGGACAAAGTCAGACTGCTGGTTTGGTCGAACCTGGAGAAGGCTATAACCAACTTGTCAGTGTCAGTGTCAGTGTCAAGCCTGTCAGTTCGGACAAAAGCGCCGGTGCAGAACCTTATTGTGCTTAGAGTTTGGGCAATTCACGAATTAAGGCTGAAAGAGGTCGAACGGCGTAAGAGTGGCGTCGACGACAGGAATGTTGCTCCATCGAGTGCTGGATCGAGTATCACTTCTAGGTCGGCAGCGGGTAGGCAGGAATGTGATTGTCACTAGTCTAGGAACCCATCAACGGGACGGGTAAGGCAGCAAAGTGTCTATCCCCTCAACGACGGCATGGCATGGCATGGCATGGCATGGCGCGGCATGGCAACTAGATTAGGTGCAGAGAGTGCTGTAGGTAGACTAGACCAGGGCATACCGTTTGTTGACCGATAGCCTAACAAAGTCTGTAGCTGTGCCTGGGCTGTAGAGGAATGTGTGGTTCTCTCTGTATTGTTTGCTGTATTTATCAAGATTTTGTTATTGTACGGCAGACATTGGAGTCTTGGTTTGGTTTCGTGTGCTGGGCAGTTGTGTTAGTAGGTAGCGATAACCACTGAGACATTACCGCAGCTAGAAATTGGACCAAGGCCCGATGGTTGAACTGGACGGGATTGGACTGAACATTTGGAGAATGTGCGTGAGATGATGATGCATACGTCAGACGGATTATTGAGTAACTGAACCGTTGGTGATCTCCTCATCCGTTCTCAGAGGGATCATCGGCCAACGTCAAGAAAGAAGGAATAAGGTTTCTTGATGCATATCCTGCCAATACAGTATTAGTTGGTGTGCAGTGTGATTGATGTGATGTGATGGATGTGACGAGATGACATGTCTTAGGGGGTGCCTCAGGGCATTTGGTGCAGTGAGATGACTAAGGCAGGACTAGCGCAGCTGCAACCGCAATGGACCGCAACTGCGACTGAACTGAACTGGTGGCGGATCGGGTGGCCCTGCACTTTCCTTCCTCGGGCACCCTTTCTGAACCCTCTCCGATCCCCCCGAGTCGATAAGCGAGAGCGCTGAAACCAGATCTCTGGGCCCGCCCGATCTTGCTGATGACTGGCTAGGAGGTACTGAAGGGTTCCATAGCAGCCCGTGAAGAAGCGCTGCCCTACCTATGACATTTGACATCCGCCTTCGTTTCGTTAGAGTCTTGCACCAGCCCGTCCCTCCAGTTCAACGTTTCGGGCACCCCTCTCTATTCTAGGTTAGAAAAGTCGGATAGAGAGTCAACCGTCGAGACTCTAGACAATTTGTGTAGGTTTATCTCTTTGTTTGCTGATTCTGTTTCTGTTTCAATTGGACCGTGTCATCTCCCTGCTCTCTATTTCCTCCCTGCCGTCCGTCCTCAACTCCATTTCCGAGGCGCCTACCTCTCTGCATGACTCCCGATTTACATGCCCGGCTGGTTCCCGTCTATCTTTGAGAGATAGCCCGCAATACCCGACACAGAGGGTCGGTTTTGCAGCACGGCACGTAGTCTACCCGTGCCGTTTAATCAACAGACCATGCCTATCCTGTAGCAGCAACAGCAAATAAACAAAAGTGAATTCGTCATAATGAGTGCCGGGCTTTGAGCGAAGAACTTACAGCGCAAGATCTTGATCGGCTATCTCTGGATGTAGGTAGGCAGGCCAATCTGGACGCTTCTAGTCGCAAAGGCGCTGATGAATTTGTCACCTTTGTCAATAGCAAAGAGGTAGGTATTCACTTTCCATAGTACCTGTTAGCTTCATAATGGAGGAGAAATTGGGTTAGAAACACCAACATAATCTACTGTTTTGGAAATAAACCACAGTAGTAGTTCCTATCAAAACGCTATGGTACTAGACCTAGGACATGACACCTGTTCTATCGCATCGAGTAATAATTGAACGATTCCCCACTGCGGCAGTCTATTTCCACGTGTGCTAGAGAAAAATACCTACTTAAGGAGATCGTGGTCGATCTAGAGCACTGCATCATTCGTAGTCTGTCAGATAGAGTTTACCCTTCGCCTAATGGCCATCATCAGCACCAAGAAAGGAAAGATGCAAGGAGAACAAAGAAATATGGAATGAGGGTCAAATACTATGTGTAAGAAATTTTGAACACGTAGAGTGCCGTGCGATGGGGATTTTCGCATGCAGTTGAATCTAGGTAGCTTGCCAGCACACGTTTTGTGCTGCGTACGATCGTTCAACATTGATAGGCGATGGAGAGATCGTAGACGATCTCTCCATCGCACCGAGAGGATCGCCATGACGCACCCAACCAACCAACCACAGTATTAAGGTTACGATGTCGCAATTGCAGCAACGGTCGATGGCAAAGATGAATCGTCGCAACTTCGGGGCAAGATGTGCGAGGGATCGTACATTACTCGGAAGGATCTGTACATGCATGCATCATGCAGTAGATTCCTTTTTTTCGTTGCACCAGGGAGATGAGATGAGATGAGGTGCAATGGAACCTACCCAAGACCCGGGTTGAGACCATTGCAACGGCCCTTGTTGATTATGCTCAGCATGTACAGTTCAGCTCAGTACAACAGCGGTAGCGGTAGCGACAGAGATTCTGAAGTTGGCCGTGGGCGGGTAGAGGAGTGAAAATTGGGGCAGCCGGGACAAGAACGGACAAGGAACACGACACAGACAGGTCTTGGAGAGGGTTCAGTTCTGACTCTTGACTCTTGAGTGAGGGCCAACGCCAGCGCCAGCGCCAGGTCAGGCTCAAGCTTAGGTAGGATCAAGGGTCAGGGTCAGGGGCCTCCCAGCAAAAATCATCTCTGATCCGCTAAAACAAAGCAAGTTAGAAAAAGCGGAGAGGGGAGTCGATATAGCCAACGGTGAGCGGGAGCGGTTGTGGAACCTCCTAGCCGGATCCATGACCAAATCGAGCCAAGATATTTGGCATCATGGGTCATTGTCATTGATGAGCAGAGCAGAGCAGAGCATCCCATCAGTGGCTGACTCGATGTCAGTCAAATAGCGGCACGCCCTAAGCCTCAAGCAGTGGTCGATGTGTCGATAGCCTCAACCGTTTTTGATGAAGCCCGAAGCGTCAAGGGGAAGAAAAGTCAATTTCCAAGGTTATTGTACAATTCTGAGTCGCGCAAACGGCGAACTGAAGTGTGCTAAAGGTGAGCCTGGCCGATCAAAGGAATGGTTCTGGCCAGGTACAGACGGTAACGGTACAGGACCGACAGATCAATCCGCACTCTGTACTCTGTACTCTGTGATTTGTGTTATGCTTGATGAACCCTTGCTTTGTTTCTGACACCTGGCTGGATACATAATATGGAAACAATGGACCCCCCATAGCCCCCGATCGACAACGGTCTGATCGCCCATCTACAGCAAAGCCACTCCGCTCCGAACAACAGTGCCAAAGCGTGCATGTCTCAGTGACAGGAGACCAGAACGGTGGAAGCACCAGGGAAGAAGGAAATGCATCAGCTTGACAGGGTTAAGGCCCAAGACAAGGGCAAGGATAAGGATAAGGACAGGGACCCAGATGGTAATCAAGGAAGATCATTCTCTTGACAAGGTCAAGGTACTAGGGTTCAGTATGATTGGCGATGGTCCACTTGATGGCAGATCAGAGTCATACAAGCCAATCATTGTCCAACCATCCCCAGGACCGAAGCGCAACGGGCGCCCGAAATTCTTCGGGACATGGCCCAAGCTCCTTCCGAGCACAAGAGAAACATTCACGAACACAACACACGGAGCTACACCACAAGTATAGGTATCGTGACGTGACGTGACACACTCGAGCTCGAGCACCCCTGGCGATCACTAATCGCAAAGAAGAAGAAGAAGAAGAAGAAAAAAGAAACCGTTGAGACTGCCGTTGTAAATCCCGATAATACGTACCTACCTCCTTGACCATACTTATATATATGGATCACCTAGCCCTGTCTCAGATGATATCCAGTCATGGGTATTATTGATTATTCTACCTTGATCCGAAAATTGAACTGAACTGAACTGAATTGCAATCACTCCACACCAAGGTACATATGAATCATGGGAATGAATCTTTGTTGTTAGTTAGGGGTGTGCAAAGACGATCTGTCTAGCCCAGGATAAACTCATTTTTTAATTAGGCGGTCGAAGATCGCAATCCATCCAAGCTCAACCAGGATGAAGGTATTCTGAAAAAAAATTCCATGTTGCTGAGGCATGCAGTTTCTAAAAGAGGGTCGGATGGATTGTCATTGATTTACCTACTACATCACCTACCAGGGGCTGAGCCAGCCAAGTAGACTCATACTTCAGTCGGGATACAACGGCGGTTAAGTAAAGCATGATTAATACCAGTCAGTACACTACATGAGGTAGGTAGGTGGTATTGCTACACGTTACACATTCACAGGCTGTTAGGTCGTTTCGTATTTTACCTAGATTGCGAGAGATACTGCAGGTGAGGTAACATTCTGCTCTGTTGTCCGTCCGGCAATATTAACTTAAAGTTATCGCAGGTATGTACATACCTACGAGGTATGTTGTGGCATGAATATCTTTTTTTCCCCTTTCTTTCCTTTTTTACTTTTCCTTTTGTAAACCCATGGATCTTCTTCAAACCCAAAATTCAGGTCAAGCTAGAATACAAGGTGAAGGAGTTTCTGCTGTTCATGCGTTTCGTAATCGTCATCGACAGAATGTAACGTCCTGGTTTCATGTGAGCCACCCCGAATGTCGTCGGCGGTCCGCTAAGAACCCTGCCTCCAACTCTCAGCTGGCTGGGTTATGTATGGAAACGGGCAGCCCGCCTCATCGGTGACACTACTACCCTGTACCGTAACATCGTAAACTGTTACCTTAGTAGTCCAGATTGCTGTACACCCACCCGAATAGTCGGGGCAGGGTCCCCTGGGACGGTACTTAGGGTCCCATAGTTTATTTGCTTCCTTGGGTAAATGTGTTGCATGCAAATATAGAGGAACCCTGTGGCATGGATGAAAGTTGCTTTTTATCTGACGCTGGGGCTGCGTTGGGTTTCGTCTTTTTCTTTTCCTTTCTTTTCTTCTCTTTTCCTTCTTATTATCGGTAATGGCGACTCCGATGGTGAGGCTGGAACTATTGACCCAAGGTTGGTATCCATGGTAATTTTGAATAACAACGACCTTGTCCGGTAATTACTAGAATATGTCAGCTTGCTCTCATGTCCAATCAATCAATGGTGTTGGTATATCCCGAGCCAGGGTGTAGTTCAGCCAGCTGGGTACAACGACAACGACAACAACAACACCACCTCCTTCATAGGTGCCTAGGTAGTGCCTAGGTTCATTCTGCCCCTCCCGATGGCCGTTGGGGCTACTGTACGGCAGCGACGTTGGTTGACAGACAACCGCGTTACCCATGGATGAAGGCGGTTTCACACATACTGTACCATGGTCATGGAACCACTGCCTCCTGGTCAACTTAGTAGTAGTTCATCTTGGGTTGTGTAATCATGGTGCGACCAATGTTTCTATTTTCTGATCTGATCTGATCTGAAGATGCGGCAAAACAGTCGGAGAGGCTGCAGACCGCGACACCAGATAATTGTGTCATGTAACACCCAGGATAGGTGCTTACTGACTGCTCAATGCCGATAAAGATCTTCCTCCTCCGAAGCCGTTCGGACTGTTGTCCTCAGGCACGTCATACTGGAGTCGGAGGGAGATTGAGATTGGGAGATCTTTCCCCATGGTAATCGCATCAAACCCCTATAGTCGTCTTTTGTGAGATGCGCATATATGACAAAGACATGGATTCCTGCATCGTCGGGTCCAATTCCCTTCCGAATGATTGGTTCAAGGGCCCGGAAAATTTGCTACGAAGCTTGCATGTGTCGGCCGCTGCCACGACCCTTGCCTGCTCCTCCTGCTCGCCTGCGTGCGGGATCGACACCAAGGCCATGGGCAACGAGAAAGACCAAGATTGGCTCCCGTCCAAGTGGACATGTATGTACATATTCGAGTGCCGACTGACATCAGCTGGGCCCCAGAGTAACGGTAAAGGTGAAGAACACTGTCCAATACATCAATCAGTTAGATTGCGATTTACCCAGACATTATTAGTCTAGTGAATTGTCCAATTGATTGTATTCGTTTTTTCCCCTCTCTTTGCAGACATCAATCAGTCCACAAAAACCCCATCTATTTTGTGTCAAGTGAGACTCACGATCCCAGCCCAACCCGACTGCGTGGGTAATCAAAGTGATGTGCAGTCCCATCCATTTAGGCTGGATGTGACGTGACAGGTGACGGACGAGGGACATACGGTTAAGATTGCGAACAAGGCTCAACTCACGGTTGCTATTGTCGCGTGGACCAGCGTGGACCTGGATCTCCCCCTGGGCCCTGCCCTGCCCTGTCTATGTACCAGACCAGGTCGTTTCGTTGTCTGTTGTTGACCTGATTAGACATGATCTGATCTGACCTGACCAGACCAGGTCTTGGCCTGCCTTGAACTTGAGTCAGGCAGCCAAGACGAGAAGGAGGACAAGGGGGTTTGAGCGCGCCTACATAAAATAAGCAAAAAACAAACTAATCCATGTCTGAGTCGAAACAAAAATGGTCATTAGGCTGATGGAGAAGAGAAAAAGTCCGAAGAGCCAGTAAGATGGCGAGGTAAGCTTCACTATTCTATTAGCCTGCCGTGCGGGAATAACAACTGATATGTCCCATCACAGTGACTCTTTTCTAGGTATGCATCACTACGTAAGGGCTGGCCGGTAATAAGAAACAACAAAAATGACGGCAAGTAGGTAGACTAGAAAAAGGGAGAAGAAGAAGGACGGGACATGTCAGACACAAGACAAGACAAGACAAGACAAATACGTATTTGTTCACTACAGCACACGGCCCGGGGCTGTTGGCGGCTCCCCGATCTCTCCACCAATACCCATCATCAATAGACCCTCCTCCAGATACCCGTGTTCTTGGGCACCGAGAAAGAAAGGAAAAAGGGAAAAAGCGTTGCGCGTTGACAGAAAACAATCACACCCACGGCACACGGTGCAACCTTGTCTTGGTCAAACTTCCCGGTTGGGTTATGCTGTGTTGCCAACTCTGGACTAGTCATCTCGCAAGCTCCCTAGACCAAAGCATGAGCATGGTCCCTTGATTCGGGACACCGTCGAGCCGGTTCTCTAGTCTGGTTTGCAATCAGATGCCTCCATCAATCATCGATCAGCATTGGTCGACCTGACGGTTTGAATCAGGTAAAGTACCTACGTCGTGTCCATGCATGGCAGGTAGACCAGACCAGGTCAAGGTGCAAGGTGCAAGGTGCAAGCCAGGCTAAGGCTAAGGCTATGGATAGCTGGTTAGTGGATCGACGGATCGATACCAGTATTTCAGGAATAAGAAACAGAATCAAAGCGCCATCCCCGAAGGAAGGGTTCCCTATTGGGTCTGAGTCGCCCGGGCGCCAGCCAAACGGTGTTGGCATTGCGCTATCCTATGCTATCGGGATGGATGCTCCTCTCTGTCTCTCTCTCTCTCTCTCTCTCTCTCTCTCTCTCTCATTGTAACAGCCAAAACAAAAACAAGATTCAACGACGAGCTCAGAGGACAGGACATGCAGTGGGGAATAAGACACCCACCTTTATGTGTCCGGAGCTGAAATGAGCTGAGCTGAGCTGTGTCATGCTGCGTTGCGTTGCGTTGCGTGTTGCGTTGCGCCGAATTTAGCTTGGCCCGGCTCAGGCTAGGCTTCAAAAAGATGCGTTCAGCCATTGTTGACAGTGGACCAGGGGGGGGGCCAAATCGAGATTTTGCATTTGGATCTTGGTATCCGTAGGGAGCAAAAAGAACTCACGACAACCTTGGTAGTTAGTTATGCAGTCACTCAACCCCCCTCCCTATCTAGGTACCCAATTCCATCCCCCCACAGAATAGATCACCGTAGATCTCCTGTGCCGTCTCTCTAGGCCTAGCGCAGTCGCTCTCCCTCTACTGTAATCAGTGCATGCTACCAAAATAGAGATACATACAGATTTCAGACCGGATATGATAACAATCTTCTGTTTCTGTCGCCCAGTCATGTTGCTGGGGCTCTTGTTGGACAATGCTTCCATGCCAACCTAACTCTATTTCACATGTTTCAGTACAAACTCTGCTATCGTCTGCCTTGTAAATTCGTGTCAATGCGTTGCCACATTCCAGTGTTACTTCCGCCCATCTGCTGCTTGTGCCTGTCAGGCATTCCCGTTGGATTGTGCGTTCGTCAAGGCTTCTGGACAATGCGTTCATTGCACGGTCGTACCCGAACGCGTAGCAAGTTCGACACAAAAAGGCCGTCCGTTCGTTGTACCTTGTACCATGAGCCTCACTGACGGACGGGAGACATCGATTACTCGACGACACGTCTCAATCACAATAATAGCAAAGAAAATCATGGGTCAAAATTGAGTTGAGTTCATTAAATATATTGTTTGTGTTAAAAGCACTAAAAACATTTGGCCAAGCCCTGCCCTGCCTTGTGGCTTTGCACGCTGTTGCAAAGACAGGTGGCCATGATCGCACCCAACTCCGTACCGATCCCTTAAAACGCCTGGTATCTTTCCATTGTCAAAATCAAATGTCTTGTATGCCCGCCAATGTTTGCTCTCCACATAGCTCGGCACAAGTTGAAATCGTCGAGCTTGTTTGGATTAAACAATTAATCTAAGAGGGAATGCAGACGCATGCGAGAGTCCTGTTTTGAGCGAGGCTGTGCTTGGGACTGAGGAGAGTCCTGTTCTGAGCGAGGCTGTGCTTGGGACTGAGGATAGGCCTGTTCTGAGCGAGGTTGTTCTTGGGACTGAGGATAGGCCTGTTCTGAGCGAGGTTGTTCTTGGGACTGAGGATAGGCCTGTTCTGAGCGAGGTTGTTCTTGGGACTGAGGATAGGCCTGTTCTGAGCGAGGCTGTGCTTGGAACTGAGGGTAGGACTGCTGCTGTACGGGCGAGCTCGGTGCAGTAGGCAACTGTCTTTGTCCTGGGATACCGTGTGGTGAAGGATATGCCGGCTTGTACTCTCCCCGTTCTGTAGGTGGTCTTTCTCCGTAGTACGGGAATGCCTGTCTGTACTCTCCTCGTTCTGTACGTGGTCTATCCTCGTAGGAAGCCAGAGGGGCAGCGTTGATACTAGGGAGCCTAGGATCACCATGGCTAGAGTAGTGACCCCGGAGTGGCGGCAACTCGACAGCCCTGGACAGAGAAGCAGGACGGTAAGCTGGTGATGTGGTGTAGTTAGATCCAGTTTCGGATTCGGCACCATCAGAGGAACAAGGTGAAGGAAGAGGAGCTTCGATCCAAGATCCACCAGTGTGGCGCATCATAGGCCCTTGCATGGGCGATAGCTGGGCTCCCGGGATATGGTGACTCGGTGTTGTCGAGATAGATAGTCCATGTCGGTTTGCAGAATAGTAGTCTTCATTGCCGTGGGTGGCACGGCGACGATCTGATCGAATCCTTCTGTTTTGACTTCCATTCCACCAATTCTTGACAGCATTGTCACTTCGTCCATGGAGGCGGCGGGCAATCTCGGCCCAGCGTTTTCCAATTTGTCTTACAAGTTCTTCAATCAAACGGCCCTCATCGGGTGTGATAGGCTCGTGGTTGAGAGTTGGCTTTAAGTTTTGATGGTAACGCTCGCGGCATTGCTTTGGTGATCGAGAACCCAGGGTCTGAGCAATGCGAACCCAGTTGAGAGGGCCAATCTCATGGACAAGGGACATCAGGCAGTGATCTTCTTGCTGGGACCAAGGTCCTCTTCTGTGAGGGGGAGCATTCGAATTCATGTTGACTGTGGGCGAGTGAGTGAAGACGAAGAGTCTGGGGTGCTGGTAGAGGCTGTTTGGGAGACGGTGGCCAATTTAAATAGGACGACGAGCGGACGAAATACTAAGATTTGTACGCTGGTTGTTTTGTGTTTTGATTAAGATTAGAGTTAAAGCTTGTTGTTGATTGTGAATGAGTAAGAGTGTAGAGTGCAAAAGTATGATGGAATAGATAGAGTTGAGTTGAGTTGAGTTGAGATGAGGCTCAGGGGAAGAGATCTTGATTCAGAAGGAGGGAGGTAGGGTGATAAAATATCCATGAGAAGAGGAAGGATGATGGATCGATGGATGAATTGGGATAGATAGATGGGGCGGAAGGAAAGTATGAATATGGGGAAAAGTAAAGTCGTGACACCGGGCGTGAGGTGAAGAGAACAGAAGAGAAAGAGAGGAACAGGACGAGGTAGGGGGGGGTGTAGTGGGGAAAGGAAGGAGTGGCCGACCGAGCTTCTGGCTTCTGGCTTCTGGTAGCTTTTTTGACTTTCTGGCACCCCGGTCAACAAAAGTTTCTTGATCTGCCACCAGGATGCCTCTTCTTCCTCTTTACGGGTGCCGCTGTCGAGTTTACTGCATTGCATTGCACTGAAGTGACCTGAAATGAACTGAACCTGAACTGGTTTGCACTAGGCACGCTGCATAGTGGCGCTCTTTACCAGGGGGGGCGTGAATCTGGGTTTATGTCAAATCAATCGAGGTGTGTGGAAAGGTGTGGTGGTAAGGGTGTGCAAATGTTATGTATGGGGCGCGGTAGATCTCCACAGGGTGTAAAGATTGGAAAAACCTATCGATGGGCTTGAACTACCCGAACCCGGTCACCTAGTACGTACCAGTGGATGCTTTAACCTTCAGTGGAGGGGTGAACCCTACCATCACTCAACGACAAGGTCTCACATCGAGACGGGATTGGCCAAGTGCCTCGACCCGGTGTTGTCAAAGCGATATGGAAGGTAAATGAATGAATGACTGACTGACTGTTGTTGTTGCTGCTGGCTGTCACTTCCACAGTAGATACCAACTGATGTTATTACTGTTAACTGTTTCTATCAATGTCGCTGTGGCTATCTATTACTGTTGTAATTGGTGGTTCAACGTTGACCGGATGCGATGAATACCCTCTTCTTTTTCCTGTGCGGATACCCGTCTCGAACCGTACCTGCCTAGTACCTGTTGGTAGTAATCGTTTGGCCTCGTCCCTACTAAGGTTCCTCGACCTGGGCTCGACTCGATTCTACTCGGCTCGACTCTACTCGGCTCGACTCTACTCTATTCGGCTCAATTATAGACCCTGCCGCTATCAATATCCAACAAAACCTTGCATCTTTACGGGTTCCATCGCGTCGCAACACATTGCGTGGAATGCCAACAAACCCCAGAGCTGCCCTCTGATCTTGTACGGATATTCCTAAGTACTGGGTTTCCATACAAACTCGCACAGCTATTATGTGCGCGTGAACGGTCTTTAGCCGGCAGTATTGACTCACGTGCGACGAGCAGTCCCGTCAGTCGGCATAACAACATACTTAACTTTGGCCTCCCTTTAAGAGGCTTTGCTATGCACCCAACAACCAGTCGTAGAAGCAAACTCAATATCTAAGCAGGTGAGCGACAATGGGTTGCCAACGTAATTACATGCTGTTGAGTGTACCATGTATGGCTGACAGGCCAGGCACGTTAAGCTTCACAATTGCTGTTGGCCCTGCCATCCTCTTCTCTCCTCATCGTCCAACGCAACCGGTAATAAGCAAGCCTCTTCTCCTATTGATGGAAGGAACATGGTGACGGGTATAGCGTAGCCGGTATTAACTGGTCAACCGACTTCATCGTCAAAGTGGCAGTTCACATAAACATAGCAATGGCTGTCAGTCATCGGCCTAACTCTCCCGGACATTGCCGTCAAGTCAAGCCAAGCCACTGAAAACAGTCTTCCAATTCCAACCTCTGCTTTCCTGATGCCTAGAACTATCTGTCGCATTAGGAAAGTATCTTGTCCAACAAACTTCCATGGTTGCGGGGTCCATCTGCTGATTTTCGACCTTGTTGGTTTGCTCTGCCTCCTTCTATTTTGCATTATTGAACTTGCTCAACAAGCATTTATCACTATCACTATCAAACCCTCGGCCTTTTTACTTTGTAATGGCCGGGAAACAATGGCAAGACCCGTTTCTTTCCCCATACCTCTATGTATGTCAGATTTCCTGCCTACATTTGCGCCACTGCTTTACGTCGGTGGACGCACTCAAGCGCCTATTCACACGATACATCACAAAACAAACCTCTTCTACCATCTTCAGGCTGGATAAAGCCGGTAAGAACTTTTGTCGCTACAGCTGTGCTTGTAGCGCTTGATACAGACTTGGCGTGCAAGACTCGGCATGACATTGCATTGCTCATACACTGGACCTGTTTCTAACCACCACCCGCACGCACGCACGCATGCACGCAAACAAATGCTCTCCGATCTTCAGTTTGTATGGAGCTATAATTGGTGAGTAGTGTTACGGATAGTTCTGAGTATATGGATTGCACGGAGCACACAACAATTAAAGTGACTGTTAGTTAGCTGATCAAACTGAGTCGTTTCGTTTCAACGCCAATGACCCACGCTACCATGGTTCCAGGCCTCACCGTCGCCATCGCTGCCAGCGCGTGTGCTGTGGACCTTTTCAGTCTGCGCATAGACACTCTAGCGGAGAGGATGGAACGGTCAGGACAAGGGTCAAAGGTAGGGCGATCATCGACAACGGGTGGCTGCTGTCTTGAGCCACCTGCTTGGGATCTTCGGGCTTCAAGAACGCTACGCTACGGCACTCACTGCTCACTCTGCTTCAACAAGCATGGGCTGCCATACAGTCAATACGTTCAACTTGGGTTGCGGCAACTTGGACGTCCCGGCTGATCGGTGGAGTTCACTGTAACGCTTCTGCCATATACTACCACGTCGGAACTCTTGACAGAGCACTCCCGACGTTGTTCGGCTTGGCTCAGGGAGTTGGCGATGAGGATGACGGTGCGCCCGTGCTTTTCTGTCCAAGTTGAGGCAGATGCATTCATTTATATGCAAATCGGCAGCAGGTAAGTACATGGACGAATGGCTTGCTTGACCCTCACTTTCGTTTGATTGAGGACGGACAGGACAGCGCATGAGCTACTTGCTCCCAAGCATAAATATATCTAAGGGTATCCCTACTTGTGCTAATCCCTGGTAACGGTGACCTTCCAATACCTGACTCGTCTGATCACCCACCGTTGCACTGTCATGGCAAAATAAGATTGCTGCCATCCCCATCCATCTAGACGATCTGAGGGCGAATGTCGTATTCCGTCTAATTGTAAATCCAAAAAGCCAGAACCCTGAGACCCTATCGCTTCATACCCTTTCGTCCCCCCTAAATCACTAACGTTATAGCCCGCCCCGTCAAGTCTCTCGAGATGCGGAGAATAACAACATGGCCATGGCCAGGCTTAGAGGAGCAAGACAAGGGTCATGGCTTAGTAGGGAACCACTACGACAGAACGAAACGAAACAAAACAAAAACGGGCGCGGCTAGGCTCGAACTGGGTAGGCCCTGCAAGTCGACAAGGCAAGATTGACAATTGGCGTCCGTTGAGCTCGGATCAGCCCACGCATTCGGGATCACAGCGCAGAACGCTCAGGCATAAGGGAGGACACCAACTCCATATCTCAACCAACTGAATCCTTTCGTCGGTGTTGAGTGACGACATCTGACTCGCTCCCCCGGTCGTGTATTTGGGTTGACTGCTGTGAATAGGGGAGGGCCACTTGTGCTGTGTTTCCAGATGGTGGTCTCTATTCCCACAATCATTGGGGTGGTTTCTCTTGGATGTTGATCATTTCAGAGTGTTTCTGTCGCCATAAGGCCTCTCTGTACCTTTCATACCTCATGACCTTTATGATTCTGGGAACTACTATTATCTACTGCTTCATCCTACTCGACCCAGGGGATAGATTACTGGTGGGCAGGGCAGATGACGATATTGGCAATAGTCCCTCCCCGCTCAGACGTTGATGGAGCCCCTAATTCTACCTATGAACCTCGGCCACTAAACACCAAACATGGGAGGGAAAAAAAACGTTGTGGCGTCGGCCTCCATTTGAATACCAAGCCCTTTTGGGATTACGCCAAGAGAGACGGACAACGGCTTTCAGCTCAGCTCAGCTGGCTTCTCAGTTGACATTTCGCTTGTCCAATAGCACGCCTTATTCCCCTGTCGTGTTGCACAGTTTCTTCGCTAGGTACCCTGATTCAGCTCGGATGTGGTCACATCATTTTCCTTTTACAGCTTCTCCTCTTCTCTGACCCGGCTGTTTCTGTAACCTCCACTACCGAATGTGTCGAGTCGAGTCGAGTCGAGTCGAGGGGCCACTCACCCTATACCTTTGGTACTTACCTGAAACTTCCACCACTAAATTCTGATGATTGATTCGGTTCTTGCTTGACCTTTCGTTTGATATGTTTTGCGAAATACACCTCAAGTTCGGTGATACCGCTCCTTGTGTACGAGCGTGACTACAAAACACTTACGTCTTACCTGGCTGTTTTAGTTAGTGGTTTGATAGTATGGATGGATACACAAAGCTGCAGTCGACACAAGAACCCCAACATATGCAGGCATTATCAGTTGCAAGCGGCAGGGTAGTTATGCTTTTGCTCACCCAGACTTCTGGGTCGTCCCAAATAAAGTGGATTAGTCGGCAACAACCTTGGTGGCTGTTCGCTTTCATAACCGGGCAACGCAACGGGACTCAGATACACACAGAACCGATTCCTCAGTTTGCCGCGAGCCACAACGCCCAACTGCATCTTCAACTCTTAAATATGAAAACATGCTCCAAACGCCATTCCTAGCCAGGCCCATCATGGCATGCCGTGGCTTACCCATGCAGCTCCCTGCTTGTTTAAAACGCCCGAACGGCTGCTTGCCAGGTCCCTCGACCTGACGACCACACTTCCCATGCCCGTTGTCGAGTAAAATCCAGATCGTTGGTCGCCCTTGTTCATAGGTGAATATCACCACCTTCGCCAGAGACCCATCGCCGCCATGCTTCCTCGTACGCCGTCTCGACATCGTCAACCCATCTTCTTGTGTTAAATAGCCCGCAATGCCACTTGCTTTCCCACAACAACTTACGTATCTCGGCTAGACGACCCTCTCCCTGACCATAGCCACTCGCTGACATTGTGTAATTGAGCTGGCTGGCAAGTTTGACCGCACGCTGCTCATATTCTTCTTCGCCCCCGGCAATCAGTTCGTCTGCAGCCTGTCGACCTTCGTCCGATTTTGGCAGGGCACCCTTGAGAATTGACGCCGCCATTCGAGAGCACATCTTGTAAGGATAACGAGGAAGTGTAAGTAGAGGCGTGCTTGACCAAAGAACATCTGCCGCCGTTGTATGAGCATTGCATTCTGGGGTGTCGAGAAATAAATCGCATACTCGAGCCCTTGAAATGTGCTGACTTTTTGGCGCAACGTCAGTAAACATCAAGCGACTGGCGACTTCCTCTCCGGCCCATTCCTTTGCTGTCCGGCGTAGGTTGGCTTCTCCTAGTTCGGGAAATCGAAGAAGCCATATCACCGCCTTTGGAACCTGCGCTAGAATTCGTAGCCATGTCCTGAATGTAGTAGGTTCGATCTTGACGAGTTAGTAATATGTTAAAGGAACGCGTTGGGCTATCGATAACCTACCTTGTACAACTGATTGAAGTTGCCCATGATTATAGTGTCATTGGCCAGGGCAGGGAAGATTTCTTTTCGCATCTTCCAGCGACGTTGCTGCTCCTGTTCCCAAGTGATCAACCGTTCACCCTCGTCACAAGACTGGGCATGGTCGCAACAGAAGAACGTATCTCGACAGAAAATGATGTTCTCGGAGTACATCCAATCCTCGCCTTCACCCTCTGTCTCATCTTCAAACACGTCGGTGACCTTGGAGTTCCCACGCCAGGGTCGTAGCGTCTCGGGAGGAATGGCTGTGCTATCTGCTAATATGTAGTCGCACCATTCAGCACCTAGTGTACCCGCAAATCCCATGAATGACATTTGAACTGGCGCAGGTCGTGCGGCAAAGACCTCGTTGCGAGCTCCTCGTGTATAGCCGTTGAGATTTACAAGGATGTGAATCTCATCGCTAATGATTTGTTCGACTAGTTTGTCTGCAGGCCAGCTGCTGGCGTCACGAAAGACAGGAGCTTCGCGTTCGATCTGCTGTCGATGAATAGACCGATCGCTCGTCGTCGTAGCATAGCAAAATGCGCGCACACGTCGAGGATCATGGAATCCAAATACTGATTGCATTCTAAAAATATTCAAACGCGATTAGTATCTCAGGATACATATGCAAATATTGGGGAACCTTACAGGTGAGCGAGAGGGTGATTATTAAAGTCTGATGACACATATCCTATGTTCAGATGAGGGTTTGGGGGAGGAGGCGGACGGTAGACCGTCGAAGGTAGCCATGGCAATCGCAGTGTCGAGCAGGAGATTCGGATTCCATTGCGCTGAGAAATGAGTCGTATGTCTTTCGCAGATAGGGGGCAAGTGAATGTGTGAAACGGCAGGACCGTAGGCGCTGAAGGTACTGCAAGGCCGTTGGGCAAACGGATGCGAGTGTACCGAGCGGGTTCTTGGTTAGGAGATATGTAACGATCACGATACCACTTCCATTGAGTTGCACGAGTCGCGCGCTCTACCAAGCGAACGATGCGCGCACCCTCCCACCGCTTGTTCCTCCAGTTTCTCAGGCCTTGCTGGATCTCGTGTGATTCACCCAGGCCGAGATCTTGGATCTGTTGCGCCAAAGTAGCGATGCGGTTATCATCGAGGATACCACGTCCCCAATGTGATGCCTCGCTCAACTGACGATTGATAGTGCGAACAACACGGCTTACGAGGCCATCTTCATGCCCAGTAGCTCGAGCATCGATAAGCTGGCCGTTGTCATCAACATGCCATCGATCGTATTTCCCAGCTTTGAGTATGACCCCACCTCGGCCCCTCCAGTCACAAACTGAATTGAGAGCGGTAGAGAGACCGCAAACAGCCTCAGCGAAGTCGGGATTTGAGTTGACTGCCCGTTTGTAGTACGAGATTGCATCATTAATGCGTCCCCTGTCCTTGACAGCGTTGGCGAGGTTAGTCAGGGCAATGTCGAAGGTCCCGTCGCATGACACTGCCTGTTCATACATTTGGATAGCGAGATCCAATTGACCAATGTCTTTGAGTAAGCTTCCCAGATTCGTGTGTAAATGAACGTGCTTGGGATCCAAACGTAAGCCGTAGTGATAATAGGCCAGAGCCAACGCCAGACCACTCCCTGGCACAATTCCAGGAATACCTGGATGGGGGGGAGCATCCAAATTTGGCCTTGGTGGGTTGGATGCGGCCTGTTGCACGCCAGCAAGGAGGATGCCGACATTATTGGCCGTAGAAGGACTTTCCTGAAGGGACAAAGACAGATAATAGAGAGCTAGGATATCTTCAACCCCCGAAGGGCGCCGCAGGATGTTTGGTGCACCTTGCCCAGTTGATAAGGAATCCTGGAATATCTTTGCCAGTGATAGTAGCGAATTACTTGTTGTCTGTACGGCCGCTCGCTTAGTTGAGCCTTCAGGCACATGCTGTAGTCCTGGCAGAGCTCCGTTGCCACCAAAAACCAGCTGTGCAGTGTGACGAGCACGCTCGGGGGGGAGTAGCAAGGGCCGCGTGCTGTAACCGACTTGCCCATTCGGTACTAAACTCTCGTTTGGTGATAGCGCTACCTGAGTCTGACGGACAAGATCCTGTATGCTAGTCATTCGACGACCAACACTGATCAACACGGCTTCCTCAAATGCTTCTGATGCCTTGTTGATTTCTTTAAGACTATATAGCATGGTCCCCTTTGCATGTATCAGAGCCAGTATGCGTCCATTCTCTTTTGCGGGCAGTGCATAACCACTTGATGCAAAGCCAGGAGTTTTCGCCAATTGGCCCTGAGGCCCATGTCGTTGATCTTGCACCTGTGTTGTATTAGCCATGTGGTGGCCGCCAACCGGAACAGTCTGCATGGGACTATTTCTAGAAGCTGGCTGGTCGGTACTGGCTTTTTGTTGCGAGCTACATACCGAAGATATTCTTAGAGCGCGCTGGATATGGTCGATAATATCAACAGCTTCCTTGCTGCGCTTCTTGTATAGCAGACCAACTAGGTGCTCAACGGCTTCTAGGTAACTGGGTTGCACCTCGACAGCTCGAATCCAATGTTTTTCGGCCTCATCTTGACGATTGAGACAATAAAGAGTGGCGGCTTTGTTCGTGATTGCCTCGACATCGCTGCGAAAGAGTTAGATTAATGAACAGCCACTTGACAGTTCACATAGGAGAAGAGGTTTACCTCGAGTCAAGGGCAAGGATTCTCGAGAACCATTCAAGTGCCTCTTGATATTGTTCCAGACCATAATACAGACACCCCCCCAACATCATTCCATCAATCCAACTCCAGCTGCTCTGTTCGCAGAGGTTACTGAGCAATTCCAACGTAGACTTGGCTGCGGTGAATGGAGTGGCGTTTCCCATGGGGAAGTAATTGTTTGAGGACCCATAGAAGCTATGTGCCGAATGTCTCCTGCTATATCCCTGATAGTGTTCATTTTCTTGGGACGGCCTGAAATGTGCAACCTCCTGCCCAAAAACTGCCTCTGAGACCCTTGAGGACGGTTTCGGGGGCTTGGGGTATACGAGAAGCCTTGGTGATGTATTATGCCCTGTCGCATTTTTGGTCGGATTTGGTTTTCGAATGGCTTGCGTGCATGCCAGAAGATCAATGTAAACCTTGTGAGCCTGCAATATCACTTTCTCTCTGAACCCTTGGGAGTTGCTTAAATGAGCAATTCCGGTATATAATTGAATGGGCATACCCAAGTCATTGCCGAGGTGGCCCTGGGGTTCTGCCCCAATGGCATGAGAAAAAGAAGATGGGCGTGAAATCCCTGGAACAGCCTGATGCTGGAACGGGCGAAGAGCTTGCTGTTGATCATGTCTGTGAATAACACCAGACTGGGCGTGGAAATTCCAAGGCATGTGGGTGGCTGGTTGACCAAAAGGCAACGATTCGTTCATGACGACTGGCGGCGGACAGAATGCCCTGACGTTGTACTCGTGAGCTCTTATCACTGGCTGGTAAAGATTTGGGAATCCAGGCGTTTCGGGCTGACCATATGGATTAAATTGCGGCTCAGCTTGATGGAAGGCATAATAGTTGCCAGGAAAGGCATCATGGTGTGGTACGGCATCGCCCGCATAAGCCCAGGTGGAGGACCTGGAACGGGCTTGCAGGTTATCTTCAAACACTTTGTTACCGGCTGAAGGTGAATGATGAGGGTCGATCTCAGTTGCGAAGCGAGGGTGGTGAGTCGACGGGCTGGTCAAAGGGAACGCTGTAGTAGTTGCCGAGCGAGGCTGAAATAGATGTTTTGCAGGCGGAGGACCATGCGAGAAGGGTGAAGGTGATCCATCGTAACCGGCATCGATGGTTCCGTTCGGAGTCTTTCGCCTGAGGTGATATTCTTGGCGTTGTGAGTAGAAACCAGAACCGAATGAGTTGTTGAGCCGCTGAGGTCGGGAGGTGCGAATCGCAAATGACTGCTGATACGGTGATGCGACATTATGGATATGGTGGTCACTGAATGAGGAGGCGTCGTTATTCGGAAATATGGTGGCATCGAAGTTGGACTGCGGCGGCGTCATCGCAAGATGGGGGGTTTGGAGGAGAGGCAACATGACAACGGGGTATATTGGCGAAGAAACAAAACTGACTGGAAAAGCAGGACGAAGGACACTGGTAAATGGCGGCTGAGCATGGCCTGTTGGTCAAAGGGCATGGCTGGCGGCTACGCTGGGTATCAAAGTAATGAGTTGATTGCTGACAAGCATCTGAGCAAGTTAGAAGGGCGAGAGGGTTGCGCCAGCGCAAGACTGGCAATTTCGAGATTCCGTGAGGAAGCCCTGTCTTGTCTTTCCAGAGCTCTGGTAGGTCGCGCCCGTTGCTCGGGAGAGGGCCTATTGAATCTATCGCAAATCAAGTCGCACAGTAAAGAACAGTCGCGTTCATGGCCGCAATGATGAGTTTCAAGTCGTAGTGGCAGGGCATGAGAGCTTGCCGATAGGCCCAAAGCGTCAAAGCTCAGTCAAACAAGCAAACGCGGATTATGCGCCTGAGAATGAAAGGTCGAAGTAAGATGTTCACAGTAGATAAGCAAACGAGCTATTGTATAACATCGGCACGTTCGTTTGCCCGACAAGTAGCGCCAGATTGAATAAAGTAAAGTAAAGTAAACCTCGATTCGACTGAGCGGCCAGGTCTAGGTCCACTTGAAGCGGGAGAAACGGGCGGAGACCCAGAGCTGAGCTTGAAGAGGGGTACCACCACAACCAACCGACAGTCTTGGCCTAGCAGGCTCCTGCCACACACAGCCCTTCTTTGTACCGCCCACCTTTCGCCAACGACCCACGGCAATCCTAACCGACGATAAGTTGGAAGCCA
This sequence comes from Fusarium poae, assembly GCF_019609905.1. Classification (NCBI taxonomy): domain Eukaryota; kingdom Fungi; phylum Ascomycota; class Sordariomycetes; order Hypocreales; family Nectriaceae; genus Fusarium; species Fusarium poae. The sequence continues at coordinate 6,286,943 of NC_058399.1, forward strand.
AAAAGTCCATCTGACTCCTCCATGTTTCATGGGATGCGAATCCTGGTACCAACATTAGACGCAAACGACTTATGAAATATGTTGTTACACAGCTTTTCTCTCTCTCTCTCTCTAGTAACTGCAATATATGCACAAAAATAATTCAATCTTGATTGTCACAGATGGATGCTAAAGTCATGGGACATCTGCAACCTAATCATGGGGAACAGGACGATCATGAAATGGAACATAATGTACCCCGGTCAAGAGAAATGGAAAAGAAATTACACTGGGGAACGGCCGACAGCTTAAAAAGGTGATGAGTTTAGCGCTAGTTAATAAAACATGGATCTTGACTCCAAGCCAGTGCTCACTTACCTAGCAGCTGTCACATGTGTGTTTTATTATGCAAGGACTCTAATCCGATTGTACTTTTTATATTCCATAGAAATGTCTATCTATTGATTAATATCTGTACTCTCTCAGAGTGATTGCACCCTACTGTTGCACTTCTGGGGTGACACTGCTGAGGTCAGTGCTCTGGCTCTCTCAAGATTGGTAGGGCGTCACCAGAAATGTATAGCATTCTGTCAGTGTGCTGTTATCGAGGATTGAAGATTGAGGACGACTCCAAATATTTATTTACTCATTGATTTCTAATACTACTTTAATGCATTGCTGAGTTGAGCTGGCATGGATGACCAACACAGCCTTACACCAGCCAACAAAGTAATGCCACAACACAAAATTGAGAAATAAGAACAATGGATTTGGAAAGTTGTCAAATTCCGAAAATATGTGGCCATGATGATGGACCGCTACATCCACAAGAGCTTGATAGCTAGTATGTCGCGGTGAGTATTGGGCTTCCATTCCTCTTCCTCGAACAAAAATAGAAATAAACCACAGAGCGTGATGGTAGATTTCAGAGTGAGTCAAGGGTCTATTACACATTCACATAGTATCGGCTTTCACCATAGATGCAAGAAGAAACGAGTTCATGAGGGAACCATCAGACAATGGATCTATTGTTCTTGTTTTGTGGTATTTGGTTTCGCTAGAGACCGAATTTACTCCTCGGGGACTACAAAATATGTTAGTATAGATTTATAGAACGAGTATTTCTCAGACTCACTATCAATATCGCCGCTGTCGATAGCCTCAATGACAGCCTGGGGAGGCTTGCCATCGACCTGGCAGCCAACACTGTAGGCGGTACCGAGAATCTCCTTGACGGTACCAGAGAGGTCCTTGGCGAAAGACTTGTATCGCATGGTGCGGGCAATCTCAATGATCTCGTCGAGGGCGACAGACTTGTTGTGCTTGATGTTCTTCTCCTTCTTTCGGTCCCTGGGGGGCTCCTTGAGGGCCTTGATGATGAGAGAAGAAGCAGTGGGAACAACGGAAACAGCAGCCTGACGGTTCTGGATGGTGAGCTTGACAGTTACGCGCAAGCCTTTCTGTAAAATTGTAAGCATCCTCCTGGCAAATCGCTACATGTTGGAAACCATACCCAGTCACCAGTAGCCTTGGCAATGTCTTCTCCGACCTTCTTGGGAGAGAGACCCAGAGGACCGATCTTGGGAGCAAGAGCAGAGGAGGCACCGACCTCACCACCAGTGGCGCGGAGGTGGCTACAATATGTCAGTTGCGAGTCGACCAAAATTCCCATTCACAGAATCAACCTACATCACCTTAACCTCATTGGGGTCGAACTTGGGAGCTATTCCTCGCGTTAGCAGAGCCCGTCAAAAAGCGCTCGAAAAGAAAAACGTACGCATTTTGGCTGTAGTTGTCGTTGAAGTCGGCAGAGGCTCGTGGTTTGCGTGCCGGATGTGAGGCGAATGAAGGTTGCTCGAAAAAAAGAGAAAAGTTGCAATCGTCGGAATCACTAAAATGTGCGCCCCCACCAAGATCTGCCCTAACGAGTGGGGTCACGTGCATTTTAGTCATCACTGAAAGCTGGACATGAAGGTACCTAGGTAGGTATCAATGATACCTACAGCTCATAATATCAAATAATAATCTATTTCTCTTTCCATCGGAATTATGGCCTCGTGGCGGCTGACTATCATCTGCACTAATTCTTACAAAGGTTAAATATTTCGCGACATCTACAGATCCCTCCATGACTATCACGAAGCTATTCAGGGGCCACTTTAGTTAGCGCCACTCACGGCAAGCCTAGATAAATGGTTAGTAACATGTAATTGAATTCATGGCTGCATGTTCAACTTACTTCATCAAATGGTCCATAAATGTCTGGAGGGACACGTCGTCTGTGAAGATTGTCTGAGCAGTCGTGGCTCCTACACCACCGTACGGGCCAGTCGTGTGTGTGGTAGATGGGTTGAGCTTGGACAGCAGGAATCGAGCTTGAGAGCCACCTGCATCACAAACGATGAACCGAGGGAGAGGGAATCGATCAGTAATGAGATCCTAAAAGTTGTGAGTTCAAGCAACGACTAAAAAAGGGTAAGGAATTGGACTTACGCGAGCGTCTTCCTTGGGCTGCTCAAGCAAACCAGCAAAGTTCTCATATCCTTCTTGGTCTTGGTATCCCGCCTTTCTCCATTCGGCGATTGTCTCACCATGGAAAATCAAGATGTGGAAGAAAGTATCGAGGAGAAGGATATGTGTGGGCTGGATCGAAGCAGAGTCGAGCAAAACAGGCTGGCCACCTTCCTGGTCAAAGGTATAGGAGTCCAGGGTCGGCTGGATCATGACAAGTGAGTTGCTAACATCCTCATGGTTGAGCACATGTCGGTAAAATGCTGTCTCATCAGGAGAATTGTTGAACACTTGGAGGAATTGACTTCGTCGGAGGTGGAACATGAACTGCGGGTATAGAGTGAAGTTCTTCTCCAACCGGAAGGATGAGGGGTCATCCTTTCGGTAATCCGCGAAGCGAGAGCACAGCCGAATCAACATCCTGTCAACCCATCGCAAAACATCAGGCCCATCATCGACCTCGGCCTTGAAAACAGCAATGCGCGACATAAGGACAGCTGCAGCCTCTTGGTCGAATGATTGAGCAATTGCTGGGTCTCCAGCAGGGCTGCTCAGATTCTTGGCAACCGTTGTAACACGTAGATGGAATTGGCCGGAAGAGTGTTGATAGTATGTAAGGAACTGCATCATACCCTTCTGGGGTGCTTGCTGATGGGTGGCTGGACCCTGACCAGCAATTTCGAAGTAGATTCCGTAGCTCGACTTGGGATCGATACCGCACATTTTCCAGGAGCATGTGTTACCGATACCGCATTCGGATTCGCCAACAGAAATGGACTTCTTGTTGAGGGAGACTGCATGGCCAATAAGACCTGTGACCTTGAGTTCCTTTGTGGTCAAAACCTCCAGCACGGCGTTGAAGCCCATAAGTAGGTTGTCATCTCCATCCTTTTCAAAGATTCGCACAAACGACTGCTTGAACATGGAGGATGTGAAGCTATCGGTGAGAATCATGTGACCACCAGTCGAGTTGCACAGCCCTTTCATTTCGAGCAAACCAACTTGGTCTAGACAACCGGCGAAGATGTCGATGATGTGACCATTGTGTGCAGTGCGCTTAGCAAGGTTCTCGTAAAACTGTGTCCCGCGTTAGTGATGTATCAAAAGAGCGATCCCAATATACAGATATACCTTCAGGGCTTTCTTGTAGTACTTGACATTGTCTCGGTCAATGTCATGATGAGATCGAATAGGCTCCCTCAGCTCAGGTCCAACAACCATTCCGGGTCCTTCTGTGGCAGGGCCACCGGCAAACAGCATGATGCGACCGCCGGCATTCTGGAAAGACGATTCAAGAAGGCCGACAGCGACACTGAGCGCAACGCCAGTGCAGCGGAGGTTACGTCTGTCGTTGGCAACAGGCCAGGGGTCTTTCTGGAGAGACTCAAGGGCCTTGGTCAATTGGAATTCAGCCTGTTGGACAGGCAGAAGGAAGCGAGATGCTGGGCCAGCGGGGAATGGTCTACCAGGCTGGGGTTGCATGCCGGGTCGCACACCAGAGGACGACAAGCCGAGCATCTCCTGGACTTGCTTCGCGGCGTACTCCTTGCTACCTCGGAAAACATAAGACTTGGCGCATTCCTCGTAGCCGATCTCGTGGACGTGTGCCTATTGAATTGTGAGCAAACAAGCATGCGCATAGTGATGCAAATGAACCGTACCATTGTGCCATACGTGATGAGACCAACAAGAGCATTCTCTGGGAGCAAGCTCAGACTCATGACGAGCGACTCCTTCAAGGAGGCAAGGCTGTCTGCCTCCTGACACATATCCACGACATATAGAAAGATTGGTGGCGCAGGAGCCGGTCGGGACAGGCGGTATTCTATCGTAGTGTTGTGTGGGTGAAGCTCAGGGGGTATCGCGTTGGCAGTGATGTCTTTGTAGTGAGGTGGCAGCTGGTTCCTGGACAGACAGAAAGGGCAGATCCAGACTCTTGCGCGAACATCGACTTGGCTTTTGAATCAAGTTAGCAAACAAGGAAATAAGCTACCAGGCAACCTAGGCCGAACCATACCAGAATGGGTTCAACACTGAACGACAAGGTTGTTTGCAGGTGACGGGCTCGAAGTGCAACAGAGGAGTATCGGGCTTCTCCTTCAAGGGTGTGTAGAGTGCTCCGATGGGCACAACAAGTCTTGAAGCTTCCTGAACAATGTGAGTCTAGGGAAAGAAATCATTGAGCAGCACACGCACCATACGGGAGCTGGGAAAGACATTCCAACTCAAACGGACACCATCGCGATCCTCGTCCTCACTCCATTGCTCCTTTATCGCTTCGTAATCCATGATGGCGGCGGTGGCGGATGATATGCGCCAGTAAGCAAGTGCACAACTATATTATTTTCGAAGAGCGCCTGGTTGAGTATCGGGTGTAGAAGTTCGATGGTTAAAGGGATGTCGAAATATTATGGATTGGTCTCAAGAGCGACGGTAGCTACCCAAGGCCAAGGTATGAAGCTATGTGTTCACAAGGAAACTGAGCAGGAGGTAATTGGTTCAAGTTAAAGTGGGGTTATCCCGTAGACCACTGATAGATAGATGGCCTGTGCTAAGCCCATGGAGGGGTCAAAAAAACTACCCTAGACTCTGAAGGGGCCGTGCAAGAGGCAGATGGATCTGCTCTCGTATAGATGGGCATGTTATAGATTTCCTGAGTCATACCGTAGAATTATTTAACAAAAACAGCTAGCAATCTTGAACATAGCCTTGCTGGATACACTTATGCCAATAATATGGGTGCATTTATGAGTCAACATATGACAATAACTGTGACATCAAGTTTCAGCTTTACAGGGGAATGAACCATAAAAGACTGCGGTGTCAGACCTCGTTGAGGTATCTGTCAGCTCATTAGCGACGACATTTGACATTCATCTCAACATATAGAAAGCTGTTGATTATTTCCTGCGAACAATTTTGCGCATTCTCAAAGCGTGCTTGTTTCTATTGAACGATACCCTTTGTCCCGATTAACGACAATTGCTTTTTTGAAAATGGAGAATATTGAACCTACGCCCGTGTTCAATTTCGAATCTCGTGATACTGCATTATGCGCTATCCCTCCCCGAGAACTATGGTCATCAGTAGATCGATTGAGATGTCTCTATGACAAGGCTTATACTGCTTGGCCTCCTCATGTCAACATTATATACCCATTTGTGCGGCCTGAGTACTTGGAGAATGCAGCCCAAGTTCTTCAAGGAAATGCGACAGAATACCAGCCTCAACTGGCTCTCGATATCGCCGACTTCTTCAAACACAAGCATCACAACACCATATACTTGGGACAAAGTTCGAAGGACTCTCAGCTTTCAAAGCTCAAGAACTACATTTCAAATGCCCTTGGCCAGCCTCCGGATTCAGCAGACAAAAGTTTCACCCCTCATCTCACAATTGGTCAGAGTGAAGACGCCGAAGCTGCACCGCATTATTTTCTTCTGGAAAAGGCCCGCCTTTTGGCTCCTTTAACATGGAAAGTAAAGGAAGTTGCTATTCTTATTCGCGAACCTCTCGCGCAGAGCGATAGTGGCAGTGGCAGTGGCAGCGGCCCTCGGCCTATGAAGCTCTGGGGGACCCTAAACCTTGAATCAGGCACGCTCACTCAGACAACACAACCTCAAGATTTCACTGATCGCCTGGAAGAGATATCACGTATCGCCTTCCAACCAGCCCACCGTTTTTCAAATCCCTCAAAACCTCTGGAAAAGAATGACTCTCCTACCCACACACCGGATGCTACTGAGCTTGTGCTGGATCGATTAGTTGTTGCCTCTTACAACGTTTTGGCCGAGTTTGAATGGCCTCCCCAATCACATCGACATGCACCTTTGGTGCAAAACCTTCTCTCCGCTCAAGCTGCCGCCGATGTTGTTGTACTTCAGGAGGTTACGGATCACTTCCTCCCTGATCTTCTTGGCAGCGAGGAACTGCGTGGTCATTATCCCTTCGTCTCTCATGGGCCTCCAGAAACCACAGGTTCTGAGCCACTTCCTAGCCTTTTAAATATCGTTGTCTTGAGTAAGTTTCCGTTCGAGTGGCATCATCTGCCATTCCAAAGAAAACACAAAGGATGTACTGTCGTGCGCTTCCCTACCATTGGCACAAGAGATACCCCTGATGGGGAGTTCAGGCCCTGGGTTCTTGTGGCATGTCATCTCAGCCAAGGCCTTACTGATGGGGCCATTGCTACCAAGAAGAATGAGATCCAAAAGATGCTCGATTATCTAAAGGCTACGTTCCCACAACACCCGTGGGTACTTGCAGGTGATTTCAATCTTGTGACTTCTTCTCATACTATCGAAGCTGCTCGAAAAAAGCAAGATATATCTTTGCAGACAGTTCATCGGCTGCAAGATATTGACCGGACATTACAGGATGCTGGCTTTCTCGACACCTGGCTAACCACTCGACTCGAATCAGGCGAGTCATCAGACATGAATAATGAAAGAAGAAGTGTGCTTGACTCTTTCCAGGGAGAGCAAGGGGCTACCTTTGATCCTCTGACAAACACCCTGACTGCTGAACTTGTTGGAAGCGGACTCAACAACCGGCCGCAGAGGTACGACAAGATACTAGTCAAGACTGGGCACTATCACCCACATGGTTTCAATATGTTTGGACAAACGCCGTTTCACTCACCTCAAGGAGATCATGCCACATATGCTAGTGATCACTGGGGTATAAGGTGTCTTTTGTTGAAATCATCGTCAAGTGAGACGTCCAAGGCAACTGTTCCAGAAATGAAGATCAAACTTCAGCGACCTGTGCTAAGTTTGGTTGAAGGCGAGGGCTTAGAGCACTTCCTGGAAAATTATGGTTGTCTGCCAACAGAGCAGGAGAGAGAGACAAGGGCCCAAGCGATTAAAGCTCTGGAGGTTGCTCTGAAGGACATCGACCAGTCGGCATCAGAGGATGATGCACGATCTGGACCTCCGTTTGTTGTGGTTCCGGTTGGTTCATACGGCTTGGGCGTCTGGACCAGCTCGTCTGATATTGACTGTCTCTGCATCGGCCCATTCAGTTCCAAGACATTCTTTACTTTGGCAGTTCAGAGACTGAAGCGAGCGGCCAACATCAGGATCTTACGACGGGTCAAAGCTAACTCTGGGTACATGCTGGAACTAGAAGTACATGGCATCAAAGTAGATCTCCAGTATTGCGCAGCAGCGTCAATCGCCGAAAGGTATGCACCACTCATATCTCCACTATCTCACCTGGTACGCAACATGAAGTGGTATTGCTAACCAACTGTTTTAGGTGGCCTGAAGTTATGAAACGCCCAGCCAATGACTCGGCATTTGCCTTATCTTTTCAGACCCTAGCAAAGCTCAAGCCCGTTCGCGATCTCTTTTACCTGCGCCGATCGCTTCCAGACATGGTCCAATACCGGATGGCACACTTGTACATTAAGTCTTGGGCCCAGGCACGGGGTATCTATTCAGCCAAATTTGGATTCCTTGGTGGTATCCATATCAGTGTACTTCTTGTTCCAATCTGCAAAGCACTGGCTTTTGGGAGCGAAACAATATCTCCAGCAGATATTGTCACCACGTTCTTCAGACACTATGCAGATTTCGACTGGAAGAACTCGATGGTATTCGACACATTCTTTCACAAAGACTTGAGGTACAACCGTACATTCAGAGAGCCTCTCTGTCTTATCGGCTGGCATGCACCAGCGCTCAACACCGCTCCGATAGCATCCAACCCAACAGTGGTGACTATTGCGGCTGAAATAGAGCGTGCCAATAGATTGATTTCTGAGGATGGTTGTGCATGGAATAGTGTACTAGGTCTTCAGTCCACTCAGGAAGCAGGAAAAAGCAGAGGAGCTAAGGAGTTTTTGAATGAATTCAAAACTTACATCAAGATTGATGCGCATTATTGGGGACCGTCACAGGAAAAAAGTGGCCGGTTCATCGGCTGGCTCGAATCTCGTTGTGTCATGTTGTTGGTTGGTAAGAGCCTCCTTCAATTCCATAATATTCATTGTACTAACGATCACGAAAGACATAAATAGAAAACTTCAGCACTTGGTCGCACGAATTTGGCCATCTCGGTTCTTAGATGCGTCTTCTGGAGGAGTGGGAGGTCCAGGCGAGGAGTATCACGGCTGCTACCTCATTGGTCTTGCCTGGGACGGCAACATGAGCAAAGACGATGTCAAGGAGATGCGTACGAGCATTCAAGCAGTCTTACAGGATTTCGAGACAAGGATCCGTCGCGACGAGAAGTATTACGATGCTCAGTCCTGTTGGATGAGCGCAACACTTGCTCGAGGCTCCGACCTTGGTGAGATGGAAGTTGATCAAAGTTTGTGGGGGGAATTTGCCGGAGATACGGACGACGAAGACTCGGATGAAGAGTTCGAAGAGGAGGAAGAGCTCGACAATGACGAGGAAGAACTGAAAGGGAAAGGCAGCACCCACGGGTCTCGGTCTGCAGTAGTAGGCAAGGTGCCTGGACTTGGTAAATTCCGCACGGCTGCCGATGTGCTCAACCGGATACGGTGGGATACCAATTTCGACCCAAGTGACTACATCGTTGGGTATGAGGACCGTTTCCTAGGGGCTCGCGAAAGAGCAGTGGAGCAGTGGAAGAGCGAGCAGACGGACGAGGAGTTTATCCCACAACACCGCATTCTGTACTTCAAGCGCAAGGCTGATAATGTCATTGTGTGGGAGCGCCGGACGCGGACTGATGACATCTTTGGTAGCGGCATCAAGAGGCCGACAACAGATGTCTGAGGCCAGATTGTTCGAAAAGCACAAGGGATTTGCAACTTACAAATCACGTTTGCCGTCCACTCAATAGCCAGGGACTGATTTGATAGATAAGCGCAGCAGCTAATGTGTTTCAAATATAGTTGGTGTGCTGTCAACTAAATGAGATAATCGTTGTGACGATACCGAGGCTATGCGCTGATTATATCGACCCATGAGGAATTGTGATACTATTTTAGCTTCTGAAAAGACAGCTGGTTGCATTCTACTGATGAGCCTCAATTTGTTGTCTCCATGCTAAGCAAAAGGACGAGGTCTATAGGACCTCACGAAAGGACTGCAGCCTGTTGCTCTGTCCAATAAACTTGACCAGATGGTTGTTCCATCACCGCGAGGCCATATTCTTTAGCAAGATCAAACCATTCCGAGGCTTAAATGGAAACACATTGCAGATCATGCGACATTGCAGGAACGGGATTCCATGCAATTCCCAACCAATACATTGCACCATGAGTAAATGACAGCCGCCACCTACCTGGTCTTGGGGACCAGAAACGTTGATTAATGGAGGCGTAAGAGATGAAATCAGTGAGTCAGTTTGTGCTGTCTCTCAGCAGACTCTTGTGTCGTTTATTACTGCGTATTTGAGCTCAGATGTCAACTTTTCCGTCACCTTTCTAGGCGACTAGGATCTGGGATCTATAGTGTTTGTTCTGCAGTAGCTTCCATTTTGTCATACGCGAAATTCCAGGAGCCCGGGGCTCAGCTTACATGCACGATGACGATGTCCGTTATGGTTGGCTTAGACAGTGCTGTCATTCTCAGTAGAGCGCATGGCAAGTCCATAGGAAGACGTTAAATCTGTACATCATAACGAGCTACGTGGCGTGCGAGATTGTTTCACGTTTCGCCCATCCCGTAGGAGGAAGGCCGCAAGGCCGCAAGGCCCTTGCCCAGGAAGTCCGAATCCTACCATCAAACACGGCCATTCTCAAATTGGCATCCTCAGTTGACTTTTCAGGCCTGGGATGATGAGATTGTGGCACCTCGAGTTACGCCCCTTCATAAAGCCAAGTATAAAGCATCCAAGTTCCCCGATCAACTTCAGAATGCTTGTAAGAAGCACAAATACTTCCTCCCCAGTTCGATACCGCAACTCCTACGCTTCAAAAGCCAAGTGATTGATACAGAGCTTCATTGACCTTTTCCCCTCACATTATTCACCATGGCCAACTCCGAGGTTCAGATTCCTACCAATAGTTGCTGCACAGCCTGCTGCAAAGCCAATGATCTTGGTACCCACGACTACTGCGGTACCTGCCCCAGATGTCCTTCCTGATTATTACACACTTTGTCGGATCAAGAAGTGTGGAACCGACAGAAGAACAAAACGGATGAGATGCTCAAGCGAAGCATCCGACGATTTCAGGCGCTCATCGATCGTTGCGACCAGTTTTCGGCTGATCGACACAGCATGTGTTCCTTATGCTCATTCGAGAGGGTATGGTGGGAGGAGTCTGGTTCCGAAGTTACCTTGGAAGCTGGATAGAGGATTGTAGACTGCAGGCCGAACCATCCATCACATGTCCCGCGTCCTGTTGAAAATCGGGGGAAGTTGTTGCAACGTCTTGAAATGAGATTAGGAAGGTTGTGGCCAGTTCGACCATTAGTTCAAGAAAAGGAATAACGACTTTGGCTGCCATCTTCGTATTCCTAATGTGAACGAAATTCTAGGTTGCAAGATTTTTCTGCGATAATGAATGCTTGGGGTATTCGCAAGATTTTTTTTAACGAAACTGCCCTCAGGAAGCCAGGCTAGCAAACACTGCAGCAATGGATGTCTTATCATATTTGACATACTTGCCTTTGCCCTTGTCGATCTCGTGGTATCGGTCCCAAAATCGTTCGTAGAGAGGCTGTAGTTTTTGACGAATATCTTCTCCAAATATTCGCCGGACTTCACGTTCCATACTGTAAGATTTGTGGCGGGACACCATATCATCAAACGCGCCATTGAATTGTGTGAACTTCTCCTTGATCTTATCCTTGTCTTTGCTTCCCAGCCCCTTGACGATGGACGTCGAATCGACAGGTCCGGATGTAGGTCGATGGGTCCGGTTAGTATGAACGGTATCGAAAAGGTGTACAGAAAGGTCCTTGCAGACGTCTGTGTAGGCTGCCGTTGCCTTCTTACGCCACTGTTCGAGAAGATCAAGTTTGTTTGCCAGGAGGTCGTTGAGCTCTGAGGTTTGAACCATTCGCCCGATAATGATGACGCTGTTGGCCATGAATACTCCGGCAACAGCTTTGCTTTTCATGAGTATGCGTGACTTTTGGTCCAGTCCGGATAAAAGCGTTTCGATGGTGTCGAGACAATAATGCGAGAATATTTCTTTGCCATCTGCTCCGATATCGAAAGAAGCTAGGCTGGGAATAGCATCCGTAGAGCGCCCATTTGTTGCTGCGTTTGCTTTCCAACCTCCATCCCCAATGGATATCATGATACTGGAGATTGGGCGCAGGAAATGCACCATGGTTTGAAGGCGCTGCATTGTCTCTGATACCAAGGGTATCGGTGCACCATCGGATGGTAGTATCTGTAGCATCCCGACTTTACGCCTGGTTTCCTCCAGGAGTTCTGCTAGAGACGATTTGGCGGTCTCTCTAACAGGTTTCAATGCAGCAGCGAGTGCCCCCTTTAATTCACCGGTTCGCGTTTCGAGCTTTCCGGAAAGCGCAGAGATGATTTCGGTGATCTCATAAGCCAGATAGCAATCCGTGTTGAGATGGTTCTTGATGTGAGCATTTAGCTCACGTAGGCATCGTGCCTGTTCTGCCAAAGCTGATTGGCAAGCTGATAGAAAAATAACTGGCCAATCCTCGCGAGAGAAAACACTACAGACGTTGTCGTACTCGGACAGGAACAAGCCTTCCATCGCTTGTGCATAAGTCCCCATGCCATTGGTACCCGCGCGATAAACAGCATCCGGGCTTTTCTTCTTGGCAGTACTGACGCTTGCAGCGGCAAGGTTGGCTAAAGATGTTGAGAGGTATGGACCGCGCACCTCTGCGTAGATATGAGCCAGCTCCGAGGCGCCATTATGGTGGCTCTCGGAAACATATGAATAGATAAGACCGAGACGGGCGATCTTGTCTTGAGGAAGTGTTGGGAAGGGCTTGTCTTTCGTGATGTAGTGCAGTGGCTCAACAGCCCGTGGCGTCTCACCACGAAGGACAGTTTCGAAATGATGTTCAAGTTGACTGTTGCCTGATTTGATGAGACGTGACAAATCAGCCATCGTTTGCTGGTTCGCGCGCAGATTCGATGCCTGCATCTCAGTCAAGGCTTTGCCTAGGCGCTTTATAGAGGCCAGGTAGGTAGATAGACCGGCCTTCTCAGGGCCGACCCGGATGATTTGTTCCTCGTCATTCTTGCTATCTGCAGGCTGGCGCAAGCGATCGATCGCAGCAAGGACAGAGTCGACGTCTAATGCGCGGTTAGCCATGGTTATAGACCATAGACATCTTTATTCACGTACTATTCCCCAGTATTTGTAGTCGCCTTGTCTCTCCATTCAGGGGTCCTGCAACATCCTGGACACTTTTCCCTGTTGACTCGAGTCTGTTGAGGCAGGATTGAATCTTCTTGGTCAATTGTGTTGTCTTCTCTAGTCGCGAGTTGAGGACGTCAACCTCGGCCCTGGCTTCTTCGTCCAAGGCATTGTGCGCGCCGCCAGCAAGTCCGACTGACATTGTTTAATAAAGCTGTATGTCTGTGTCATGTACTGGGTGATTAAACGGTTTGTAGGTGGCAAGGCAATAGGGGAGGAGAGACAGTATTAGGTAGGTAGGTTTGGTTGAATGGCTGAAATGGGGGGTCATTGCCCAGATGAGGTGCCGATGTTGGTATGTAACTTGGTCCCTTGACAGGTAACCTAACCTGACGTTGATAGGTCATTACTGCAATAGGCATGGGCGTATTCACAGGCTGCCCCTGGAACGTGCCATGCCATAGGTAGCGGCCCTTCAAGGTGACAGTGGCTAAAGTGTGGCTGTAAGTACTAAACAATTCACTTTACGCGAAGTGCCCAGGTGCGCGTTAATGCAGGGGCGCGACAGGGTTTCGGGGAGGCCCCAGCAACGCCCCGCCTGGGTTTACTTCACCCCTCGATTCTTCCATAGATTCGTAAATACCATCTTTGTCTAACCCGCTTGTTGGTAAAGACATCGCAAAACAGATCGCCATCATGGATTCTTTTATGCTTCAGGACGAAGGCGTGCGTGATCGCATTCGCCAAGCGGAAGAGTTTCTCGATCCTAGTATGTACACCGCCCATTCGTTCCTCTACCAAATATTGTTGTCGTTATTAACACTTGATACAAAGATGACCCCCAAGTCCGGAGTTATCGATCAGACATCATTCTCATGCTCCAAAAGAACCAGCGCCGCCTGACAGTCAATCTCGATCATGTACGCAATCATAACCAAGACCTCGCACAAGGTCTGCTACAGCAACCCTTCGACTTCACCCTGGCATTTGATCAAGCCTTGAAGAATATCGTCCAGACCATCCCGCAAGCACGACCAGACCAGACTGCAAAGGACACCATCTACTACTGTGCATGGGCAGGCAGCTTTGGCTTGAATTCTTGTAATCCGCGTACCCTGTCGTCCCATCTTCTCAACTACATGGTATCCATCGAGGGAATCGTAACACGTTGCTCCCTGATCCGACCCAAGGTTGTGAAGAGTGTGCACTACAACGAAACGAAAGACATGTTCCATTTCCGCGAATATCAAGATCAGACAATGACAAACGGAGTCACCACCTCGAGTGTGTATCCTCGCGAGGACGACGACGGCAACCCCCTTGTTACAGAGTACGGCTTTTGTACGTACCGCGATCATCAGACAATCTCCATCCAGGAAATGCCGGAGCGCGCCCCTGCAGGCCAGCTTCCTCGTGGAGTGGACGCTATTCTTGATGACGATCTTGTGGACAGCGTGAAACCTGGTGATCGAGTTCAACTAGTAGGCATTTACCGGACCCTTGGTAACCGAAACACAAATCACAACAGTGCTTTGTTCAAGACAATGATTCTAACCAACAACGTTGTTTTGTTGTCATCAAAGTCTGGTGGCGGTGTTGCGACTGCTACTATCACAGATACCGACATTCGCAACATCAACAAGGTTTCCAAGAAAAAGAATCTGCTCGAGTTGCTGTCACAGTCTCTTGCCCCTAGTATTTATGGCCATGACTATGTCAAGAAAGCCATCCTACTCATGCTTCTAGGAGGTATCGAGAAAAACCTCGAGAACGGAACACATTTGCGTGGAGATATCAACATCTTAATGGTTGGTGATCCGTCTACCGCCAAATCTCAGCTATTGCGTTTCGTTTTAAACACAGCACCACTGGCCATTGCAACAACGGGTCGTGGTTCTTCAGGTGTTGGTCTGACTGCGGCTGTGACTTCAGACAAAGAGACGGGTGAACGCCGTCTTGAAGCTGGTGCAATGGTTATGGCCGATCGTGGTGTTGTTTGTATCGATGAATTCGACAAAATGTCCGACGTGGACAGAGTTGCGATTCACGAAGTCATGGAACAGCAGACTGTCACCATCGCAAAGGCAGGAATCCACACATCCCTAAACGCTCGCTGCAGTGTAGTCGCTGCTGCAAATCCCGTTTTTGGTCAATATGACCCTCACAAGGACCCTCACAAAAATATCGCGCTCCCAGACTCTCTGCTCTCACGTTTTGATTTACTTTTCGTTGTCACAGATGATATTGAGGACACTCGCGATCGACACGTCTCGGAGCATGTACTTCGTATGCATCGATACCGTCAGCCAGGAACCGAAGAAGGTGCCCCTGTACGAGAGCAAGGAACACAGTCTTTGGGTGTACCAACTTCCAACCAGAATGAAACTCAAGGGCCAACCGAGGTGTACCAGAAATTCGATGCAATGCTTCATTCCGGTGTCACTATCACATCCGGTCGAGGTGCGAACAAGAAACCCGAAATTCTGAGCATCCCTTTCATGAAGAAGTACATACAATACGCCAAGACAAGAATCAAGCCTGTACTCACCCAGGAGGCCGCTGACCGCATCAATGACATCTATGTTGGTCTACGAAACGACGAGATGGAGGGTAACCAGCGAAGGACAAGTCCCTTGACGGTGCGTACTCTTGAGACCATCATTCGTCTTGCTACAGCGCATGCCAAGTCCCGTTTGTCGAGCAGAGTTGAGGAGCGCGATGCTATCGCTGCAGAGGGAATTCTGAGATTCGCTTTATTCAAAGAAGTCGTGGAAGAATCACGGAAGAAACGGAGAAAGACTCAAACGGTCGATTTTGCATCGTCTAGCGATGAGAGCTCCAGCGATGATGAGGATGGGGATGAAGCCAATGGCACACAGGCGAGCAAGTCCGCTTCCAGGACGACTCGCAACAGCAATCGCCTTCAAACGAGAGGAACCAGTGACAGTAATGAACCCGAAGCGCCTGAAAACGAATCACAGGCCACACCACGTCGTTCAGGCAGGAGGGCGCAAGAGTCATCACAGACCTCGTTTGCCTCATCGATGCCTTCTTCGCAACTTCCATCAGAGAGCCAACTCGAGTCTCAAGAAGGTGACGATCTTGCCGACGAAACTGCGGCGCTCGCTATTGATGACACTCCTATCTCCACTCAACGTCTGACAACCTTCCGAACGACCCTTGGCCAACTTCTCAACACCGATCTCTTCGAAGACGACACAGCTGATGTAGATGCAGTCATCGAAGCCGTCAACAGCAAGGTTGGAAGACGCAATGTATTCGACAAGGTCGAGGCCACAAAGGCACTTCAGAAGATGAATGAAGCGAACCAAATCATGTAAGTTTTCTTTCCTCCTCCAACATCCATTGTTGAGTATGCGCTGACTAACATTGACTCCAGGCTCACGAATGATGATCAACATGTTATCAAGATCTAGCGATAGCGACCAGAGAGATACCAAGAGCTCAGTAGGCGATAGAGATTGGGGATGTTTAGTTTGATACCTATGTAATAGTAGACCTCTTATGAGCCTGTCCGATCGAAAGAGAGTTTATGTTGTTAGCAATACAGCTTGGGCGACTTGCATGACTGATGATGAATGATGGAAGGAAGCTTTGTATAGCAACGATCTATATGCTTGTTATTCTAGTACGGCATTACCTATTGTAAGAAGACAAAATTTGTTCATAGACGTCCACGAAACTCCCGCAGACGAGCCTCCACGTTGTGCCCGTTCCAAGTTTCGCAGTCCTCTGCATCTCTACCAAGCGTCGGAACGCCGACCTGTTCGATCGCGAAGCTTGCTGCGACAGCTCCCCAGGCTACAGCTTCTTCGATGCCTTCGCCTCGTGCCAACGCAACCCCAAGGCCGCCTAAGAATGTGTTTCCACCTCCGGTAGGGTCAACAACCTTTGAAGGCTCGGTGTGAAATGCAGGGACCCATTTCTCAATACCTGGATCGACTTCGATCTCCTCGCGTGCGACAAAGCCGTCGGCGTCCTGGAGTAAACCAGCAAACAGAGCCTCCATATCCGTATCGTGTTGTAGACCGCCTCTAATGTAGTCCTTCTTTCGTCGTTTGGTGGTCTTTTGATCACGCCCTCGTTTCCTTCCTCCGTTCTTCGCGATATAACACCCCTTTTCACCAGCGCGAACGACAAGAGTAAAGGACTGTAAGGGCATGCTGGCAAGGAGCTGCTCGCAGGCTCGCTCCACGGCGACTGTTGAAATCTCACCTGTCTCTGGGTCGAGCCCGCTATCGCCCATAAAGCCAGCTAGTTCGGCATGGTTTGGGCTGCAAATGTCCACAAGGGGCAGACAGTTGGTGCAGTTGAGCAGCTCGTCGGGGGTACACAAATCAGGTACCGGTTCCCATATAAAGATGGGCTTGGTGTACGACTCGGCAGGCATAACCTTCTTACGAAGTGATGCGATCTCTGCAACAAGATCTCTGCATCGTTTCGGAGAACATATCAGGTGGAACGAGCGTGATTGCAACAAGGTTGGGGTAAGATCCTCAGCAGTCAGACGCTTCTTGGGGGTCAAGTACTTGAAGGCGCGCTTCTCGGCAGTACCTTCGTAGCCGTTCCAGCCTCGCGTAGTCAATCGCAGGCCATCATGGCGAAACAGGGCTGAAGTGGACCAACTGTCGATGAGTGTAGAGAGAGAAGGGGGAAAGTCGGAGCCCTGATCGACAATCCAGCCAACAGAAGTAGATTTGGGTGGAGGAGAGAAAAGGCGAGCTCCTAGAGCCGAGTAGGTACCAGCGCCGCCAAGTATGTCTTTGACAGGCTCAGTAGGAGGAATGAAGTCGATGTCGTCTTAGGATCAAGTTAGCTTTATACTGCCTCAAATGCGACAGCAACTAAAAGGCGATGAATATACTAACCGATAATAAACATGCCCATTGTGACGAAATCGATAGGGACATTTTGTTGGGTTTCTTCCCCGTCGGCAGTATTTTCATCTACAACAGGGGCTGCCTGTTCTTGAGCATCACCTTGTTTTGATTCTTCTGGCTCTTCTGGCTCTTCTGGCTCTTCTGGCTCTTCTGGCTCTTCCGGCTCTTCTGGCTCTTCTGGCTCTGGCTCTTGCTCAGCATCAGCACTAGCGTCAGCGTCATTGCCTCGAATAGGGTCTTCGGTTTTATCCGAAACTATGTTGTCCTCATTCGGTAGATCAGATTCCTCATTTTCGGCGTGCAGCTCAGGCGCTGGTCGTTCGGCGAGATCGGCCATGATATCCTCAACGACTATCTCGTACGGCGAGATGTACAAAATAATAGAGGTCCAGATGCTGAGTGACTGCAAATAAGAATTGAAACTCAAAAGATGATTCTGCACACTATACAGCCGTCTGATTATCTGTTGTTACACAGGGGATTGGGAAATCTTTAATGGTCGGTGGAGATGTTGAAAAACAAGGGGTCCAAATGCTTAAACTTGGCATAAAAGTAGAGGCAAAATAAGAGTCTTGCGGCAGCTCAGGTCATAGTTTAATGGGTATGATGGGCGCCAGCTGGGTTTCAAATTGTGTAAAGTATATAAAGTAGTATTGCAAAAAGACAGCAAGATGAAAGCAAAAGAGGTTAAAAAGGGTGCACCCAATGCATGCATGAATGAATGAAAGACTGTAATTGTAGGCGGTGTCTGCGTTGGTGTTGAGTTGTGTTTTGGGATAGGCTAAATAAGGTACCTCCTACCTAACTTTACCTAGTCAGGCACCTAACTAACTGTCCTCCTTCTAACGACTCATCTTTCTCTAATCAACTGCCTGGGTTACCTATTAATATCCATTTTAACGGGTGCCATTAATAACCGCTGTACCCAGTAAAGTGGTCTGTTATCAAGAAGATTGAATGGAAATATAGGTGCCTCGCCTTATCTCATTATTGCCTGCCCTATCGCTTAAAACCTTCTCGAAAACCGACCGAATGCTTCGATTGATAAACGACCACGTGGCTTTGATCCAATACATATACATGCAGTTCTCTCCTATTTAGAAATCCCTAACAAAACACGCTATTCAATCTTTTCTATAAAAAAATACTACTTATAAAATAACTATTCCTTTTCACTATTTATATGTCATTTGTATAATGCTTCAATCGCTTGTGCTTGGCTGACGAGCTTTATAGCCTTTGCAAGGTAAACACAGACACGCTCTACGTTCAGTTTACATTCATGAATAAGCCGATATTGTTACGTGCTTCGTGGGCCTCAGAAGCTTGACGTACCAGCCTCCGGCGATGTCGGATAGTGACGTGCAGCGATATTTGTCTGGCCTCAGCTAGATGATAGATAAATCTCTAACTTGCTAGACTAGTATCAAAGCTAATGCTGGTATTCATAAACGGTTCCCACTCAAAGTCTACGGCCTGAAGCGCGAGACATCAAAATTGTCCACATTCAACGTTGCCATGCTCCAGGTAACGGAATAACATGTAGACTTTTTTGACGGGAAAGCGTGAGTGCGCGCCTGTTAAAGTTGATTTCTGATGACGGATCTATATATCCCAAATATTGTAGCCGGTTAACGTATCCTACCTACATGCCGCTTTAGTTCTGCTGCCCGGTTCCGGCGTAATCTACAGTAGGTATTGGAATGCCTCAAGACGCCATTGAGGACCCGAACAAGCCATAGATATAATGGTTTGCCAAAGAAACCTTCCCTGTGACAATCGCAAATTTGACATCATAGCAGCCTGTGTCTCTATTGTTGTGTAGTAGACAGGTTAGCAAGGCAGGGGCTAATACAGCTGTCTCTTTTGTCTTAGTACTAATTGTATGTAACATTGCCCACCTGAGCAGTTACAGTTGGCCCAAGGTACTTTGCAAGTACCCCCCACCCACACATATGACACGCCAGGGATAAGGTACTCTCTCAGTATCTCTCAGCTTCCCCTGTCTTAGTACCTCTGTCAGGTCCTCTTTATTTGGATCTTGAACCTCCTCAACCGAGCTCCAATCACTTTACCCATCTTCATTCCCGGGCGGTTCTTTGATTTTTTAACCTTATCTTGGTATTAGGTTAATAACTGAAGCTCACCAAGTACTAAGGTACAAGCCTTGCTCTTCTCTACCTCGATCGCTTTAATTAACAACCAAACGAAGGCAACCGTTCATCACCCCATTTTGCGCAACTGCCTACTAAGGTACCGAACCATTATCCGTTGCCTAAACGCGTCGTTGCCCATCGACCAACTCTCTTTTATATAAAGTCTAGGATCATCGCCAATTTTGCGCGCACCTTCAACGAGATAATTCGACCCCAACTCCTCCCGGCTACAGCACATATACCTACCTGTCCTCGGTCAAAGCAATTCGCAATCGGCACCATGGCGGTTAATAGTCAGATGCACAACTTAACCACCCTGATCAAGCGGTAAGCTCACTGCGCCCAATCTTTCGATCTCGCAAGCTGCGCAGGCACTGATTCGACTTAGACTTGAGGCTGCAACTTCTCGTCTGGAAGACATCGCTTCCGCAACCGACCCGCCCGCCGACGCCAATGTTCTTAACCAGGCGATACCCTCTCCTCTCAACCCCTCCTCGGCCGCTCCCCCTCCGGCTTCCACTCCTAAAGCCGCGAAGCCCGAGCCTGAAGCTGAGCCGCTTCCTGAATCCATTGAGGAATTCGATGCTTTCCTGAACACCTCCGTTGAGAATTATGTTAAGCTCAGCCAACAGATCGGCGGGCTTGTCGCTGAACAGGTATATACCAACACTCCATGCTCAGGCTTGTTGCAATGATCATGCCCTGACCAATGCTAATTTTCTCTGCTATACTAGGCTTCCCTTGTCAAAACTGGTTTCCAGGAACAGCGCAAGTTCCTTTTGATATCCACCAAGGCAAAGAAGCCTGATCTATCTGGTTCCGGAATGCCTGTCTTCCAGAGTCTTATTAAGCCAATCAACGAGGCGCTTATGGCTGTCAATGAGATCAAGGATAACAACCGCGCCAGTCCCATGATCACACAGCTAAGCACCGTTTCTGAGGGTATCATGGTTCTCGCCTGGGTTACTGTTGACACTCGTCCCTTTAAGCACGTGGACGAATGCCTAGGTGCGGCTCAGTTCTTCGGCAACAGGGTCCTCAAGGAGTACAAAGAGAAGTAAGTCATGTCAACTGGAAAAAGCAAACGTATTTAACCAGGTCTTCAGGGATCCCAAGCAGATCGAGTGGGTTCAGAGCTTCTACCAGGTGTTCCGTGATCTCGCCGATTATGTCAAGCAATATTTCTCAACAGGTATCCCATGGAATCCTCAGGGACAACCTGCCCAGGAAGTCCTAAAGTCGCTGTCTAGCGACTCTGCGCCTTCTCCTGCTCCTGCTCCTCCAGCTGGAGGAGCTCCCCCACCACCTCCACCCCCTGGGCCGCCTCCTGTTTTGGATATCAAGACTCAGGAAGCCCCTGCGGCTGCACCATCTGGCGGTTTGGGCGCCGTTTTCTCGGAACTCAACAAGGGCGACGCTGTTACCAAAGGCTTGCGCAAGGTGGACAAGTCTGAAATGACTCACAAGAACCCATCCCTTCGAAGCGGCTCCACGGTTTCTACTGGCCAGAGGGGTAAGAGCCCTGCTCCTGGCAAGAAGCCCAAGCCCGAGAGCATGCGTATCAAGAAGCCTGCGAAGAAGGAGCTTGAGGGTAACAAGTGGATTATTGTATGTGGTGTCTCTCATACACGAAATCGACTGCAGCTAACTCGATCTAGGAAAACTTTGAGAAGGAAGCCGAGCCTATTGAAATTGAAGCCTCCTTGACGCACTCGATTCTTATTAGCCGTTGTAACAACACCACTATCATCGTCAGGGGCAAGGCCAACCAAGTCACGGTTGAGAACTCAACTCGACTCTCGCTGATCGTCGACACTCTTGTGTCGACCGTCGACGTTGTCAAGGCTCAAAACTTCGCTCTTCAGGTTATGGGTACCATCCCTACTGTTATGCTTGACCAGATCGACAGCGCACAAATCTACTTTAGCAAGGAAAGCATAGGAACCAAGGTCTTTACAAGCAAGTCAGCGGGTATTAACCTCAACGTTATCTCTGGCGAGGACGATGACTACAAGGAGGTGCCTCTGCCCTCGCAAATCTGCTCTTACTACGACGAGTCCAAGGGAGACTTGGTTAACGAAATTGTGGCTCACGCCGGCTAATGTAGAAGGCACTTTGGATCAGACCATGTAGGATTGGGATATTACCACAACCTTTCTGCCCAGGCTCTGGAGATGTACTTAGACATACAATGGCAACCACAGTAAATAGTGACTATTTGGATTTGATAACATTTTATTCATTTTTTTGGTTCTCATTTGTCAATGCATGTCTAATCTATGTTTGAATTACCAAAACAAAATTTCGCTGAATATCCAATATCCCTTATATGCATTCCATGTCTCTATCCTCTTATCAAAGGGCAGACACAATTACAGCTTGGCCTTGGGAGGCTCAAGAGTAGGTGTGAGCAACTCGCGCATTTCGTTGGCAGCTTCGTTCAAGTAGTAACTCATGCGGTCGCTGCCGAGACCCTTGGATACGATATTGAAGTTAAGACTGTAATAATTGTTAGCAAAGTTGGTTTACGTTTTGGATTGCTGTCTTTACCTGTTCTCGTTGATCATGTATGCGATGCCAAAACCGTCATCGATGACCTGGCTCCAGCCGTAACCGTTAAAGAACTCGGAGCTAAGTTGGGAAGTAGACAAGTGCCACGAGCTAGAATATCCGAAGGCTGGGTCCTTGTAAATAGCGGGGACTTCTTGGCCAGCTTCAAGGAGCTTCTTGAGACCAAAGAGATGTCGGTCAACACCCTTGCCGTCGGACGCAGCAGTGATGTACTCGATATGGGCGTTGATGGCCTTGCGGAAAAGCTCCACACGCGTCTTGTCGTCGACGGAGGCATCAGACATGGCCTGGACCCAAGCGACAGAATCATCAGAAACAGTGCGACATGTCTCGGTGCGGCCAAGCTGGAAACGACGCGTAGCAGCAGACTCGTAAGTAGGACGGCTCTTGCCGTACATCTTGAAGTACGCGAGCTGGATAATCATCTGAACGTAAGCGTCAGGTGAGCACTTGAACTTCTTGATGAGACTCTTTCCATAGCCTTGGTAGGCCTGTACGGCAAGCTGATGCTTGCTAATGATATCGTTGAAGTCCTTTGTAGCACGGTCGATTTCGCTCTGGACTTCCTGAGTGATCTCAAACTTGACGAGCTTTGGGTCGGGTAGGTTTGAGCGGATGTTGGGGTCGGAGAAGTCGAGCTTGTTTCCAAAGATAAGATCGTTAACGTAGTCGTTGAGGCGATGAGTGGGAGTGCCGTCCATCATAGAGTGCTCGCCCATAAATCCAGCAGTGCCGTTGTCGGTGATGATGAACTGCAGAGGCTTGTCGTACCAGCGGTTGGCACCGTCGCCGTGCCAGTACTGATGAGCACGCTCCTCAAGAGTGACAGGCGATGCGTCGTCAAGGCAAACCACGAAGGAGGCTGACTCGATAGCCTCGAGAGCGTCCTTGTTTTTCGGGCTGGCCTTGAGCAGGATATCGCGAGCATCAGTCCAGATGTCTCTGTTCTCCGAGGTGAGAGCACCAACAGCAGGAACACGCTGGGCGACCTCGTAGACGTGCTTGAACTGTTGTTCAAGCTCAGAAGTGTTGAGCTGCTTTCCATCGATCTCGTGCTGAATCTTGAAGAACTGGTTCTTGCGAATAGCGATAATGTGCTTGTTCTCCTCGGGAGAGAACTTAACAGGATGGTCGGCAGGTTTGGCTGCGACTCGAGAGACATTGAACATCCACTGGTAGCTATCCATGCAAACGGGCAGCTTCTTCATGTATTCTGGCTCGAGAGTACCACTGTCAACCTGTTTCTTGAATTCAAGGACTGATGTTGTGATGGCAGCAGCGCGCTTGGCTGGGTCTCGTCTTCGGCGGTCGTCTCGGTGGGAATAGAAGTAGCTGACATAAGGAACTACCGGGTCACGGTAGGAGAGGTAGGCGGCATCATTCCACCACTCATAGATCCAGTTCTTGGTGTTCGGGTCCTCACGCTTAGCCACGAGCTTTTCTTGCAGCTTCGAGCCTACGCCGCCAGGGCGCACAAACTCATCGACGGCTTTCTTGCTGGCCTCATACTCGGTGGGAGACAAGAGAGGGTGAAGAGTCTTTAAATAACGCTTGGCTGTCTCCTCGAGTGTCGGCACGGGCAATCGTGGAAGAGAGTCTTGCCATCGCAGCATTGGTCCCTTTGAATGGTTCTCAACATAACCTGTTCCGTGATCGCGTCAGTATATCAAATCGGCTGCAATATAATCGCATTGGAACTTCTCTTACCTGAAGAGGATGAGGAGCTGTTGGCTCGCTTAGAAGGAGACATGCTGAGAGTCTGCGCCTAAATTCGATATGTTAGAAATTTGATCGACCAGAAGATTCTTGGATGAGTAAGATAGATAAATGTAGAGTCGCAATCGACTAGGAAACGATATGGAGAAGTCGATCACAAGCGAACAATGGACCCCAGTCCCTGTCGCCGGCGAACTTGGTCATGACTCGTCTGTCCCCCATGACAAGACATCCAGCCGAATGCTCCTGGATTCAGCCAAGGAAGAACCTTGGACATGTGAAGCCGACTGTGACAAGGACAAAGGCGCATTGCGAAGCAAAAGACGGTGTTAACTTACGGCGCGTATCTTGGTAAAGTGACGGAAGCTGTTCCTTAAGGCGGGCGAGCGTGCTGAAGCCAACATGACCGACGCGAACAAGATACAACCAAAAGAAGAAGAAAGAGATTCAAAGGCGGCAGCCGGAAGGGTTGGGGTAGATATGTAGTATGAAGATATGACGATACCGTCGGCTTTCTATATGAGAATAGTAAGAGGGCCGGTTTCGCGCTTATTACTCTGGCCTCGGTTGAAGAGGCGGCAATCTTTAGTTATAAAATGGAGACGATCTTAACCAGTTAGTCTTGTGCCTGGGAGTTGAAGCACGATACCAATCAAGGGTCTGGAAGAGTGTTAGGCTATCAATCGGGGATTTGCTTGTGACGAGCGTGGAGACGTCATGTCATGAGTCCCCCTCTCAAAAGCCTTGGGCCGAGGTACGAACACCTCAAGGGCCGACGGGACGGATGACAAGGGGGGGACCCTGTGATAGGCTTGGTATCCAATCAGCTATTGCAGATAATCTCCAAGCCCACTATCACCGAGGCAATCGTCAAATTAAGTCTTGTATACCTAGGTTTGGGGAAGACACTAGGAAATACACATAATATCTACGACACCAGAGATATATTAGTTAAGTTTTATGCTATTACATAAAACTACACTTATATTCGACTTTATTTATACTACTGCAGTATTGACAAATCCCGTTGGTGATGGGCTCAAGTGCTTAACGCCAAATAGCCTCCCACTACCCCAGTTTATAATACAGCTTGGTCGCGGGGAAGTGGAGAGCTTCACTTCACCTCTACCTATTCTGTATAATACTTGAGTCTCACAAGTCTGTTATGTTGTGCTACCCACCTGAATATGGCTCATAGGCGTATTTGTATTCTACAGAGTATTTCATATGGGTGAATGGTAGAAAAATACCCGAGCCCATCGCCATTTGTTTTTATAACCGTTGGCCCGAGACGGTTATCCGAACTCTGACATCCTTGCAACGTGTGTTGTTGGAGCATTTTGTTAAAGCCTGCGCAAATGGTAGCAACGCTGTCTCGGCGTGGCCAATAATTTGTCTTTTGGGTGGCATATATAACAACTTTCTCTAACAAGCTTGCCATCACATCTGCTAGACAAGATCAAGAATGATGATACGTCAAGGAAGTGGTGTGAACTAATGTAAACATTCCAATTCGCCAATATCACAAACCATTGACTAAATAAGATACAGTCAAGCAACAAGAAAAAAAACCCAAGGCATCTATACCATGTAATAGTACACCCTTCCACAACTGATTACATCGAATAGCATGTCTGTCGATGGCCTATTAACCACCTGAATGACCTTCTTAGCAGCGCCGGCCACATGGGTGATTGCAACGGTTGCCGTTGCTTCACTTATCCATATCATTTATGTTCACCCCTGCTCTAGTGAGAGGCGCAAACCATTGAAGAAGTGTAAATCGTCGGGTAGTACCATTCGAAAGACGTCTATTCTTCGCACCCACCAGGCGCCGTGACTTAAAACCCAAATATTCTCCATGCCTCATTATCCTCAAGACAATCTTATTTTGTCGACCCTGAGTTTAGACGTTTATGCTTCGTAGCTCTTGATTTGACCATCGCTGCTAGGTGGGGGAACTGCTGATGCACCAGGAGCAGCCTGGAAGCTTAATCGGTCGCCGTCATTCATGGCCTCCTGAGCAAGTCGAATACCTTGTTCGCCTCCAACAACTGCCGCAGCCTTAAGGCCCTCCTGTACTTCCCTGACTCTTCGTCGGAATGTCAATCGATCCAAGAATAGTTGCTGTCTGGCTCGTTCAAGCTCTCGTCGCTCTGCACGGAGAACCTCCTCCATCTCATCAAAGTACTTGAGCTTGAGCTCTAGCTTTTGCAGGGTTACGTTCGAGGCCGCAGAAACCAAGCGTGTCATTTCACGCTCCTCGTGGGATGCGAATCCCGCCGCCCGAGCGCCTATCGAAGCCAGAGGAATAGAAGCCAGCGCATTGGTCTTTGTCGTTGTGGTTGTCGTAGTGGTGGTGGTTGTGGTGGTCTCTTGTCGAAGGTCGATGTCCATTGAGTCGTTCTTGGCCTTGCTGTCGCCATTGGCCTGAGACTCATCGTCGGCCTTGTCACCGTCCAACTGCTTACGAAGCTTGCGCTTGAGCTCATCGGCAGACTTGCTAGCAGCAGCAGCTGTACTGGCAGGGTCAGCTAGACTAGCAAGGAAACCAACAACCGACATAACCGGATTATCAACTTGGCTAAAAGGAAGCTGTCCTTGCTGTGAGCCGAGCATGGACAAGCCAGTTGGTGCGTTGATGGGAGCTTCAGAATCCAGGTACTTCTCTTCAATATCGAGCTGCAGGAATTGAAGCACACACTCTTCTCGTGTGCGGGTACCAACGTGCTCAGCAATCTCACCCCAGTCATCATCGAATCGTTCGAGACCTTCGAGAAGTCGAAGAATCTCGGCATCTGTCCATGGCGCGTCGCGATCAAGAGTTGATGTGTACGTGGGGTTTTCCATTTTCACATACATGCTGCTATTGTGATTGGCAGGCAGGCGACCTTCGGTAAAGCAGTTGGGACAAAGATCGTACTTGGCCTTGGGGTTGGCATCTGTATGGTTGCTGTGATAGTATATCCGGGTGCAGTCATTACCGCACTGGTGGCAATGCACCTTGGCAATAGGGGCTTTGGTAGCATCCTCAGTACCAGGTACGCCGTTGGTGGTCGGGGTTTCGCCGTTTGTCTTGCCCTCGGTTTTGCTGATAAGAGAGGTTTTAGCATTGGCCTCGTAAATGTTTCGTCCAATTTCGAGATTCTGCTCTGCTTTGGCTGGAGTGACCGCGGCGGCCTTTTGGTCAGTATCTTGGCTCTTCTTTCCCTCCAGGACCACCGGGTCAGCTGAGGGCTGCCACGCCTGAAGACCTCGGGGAGTGTCGCAAATGATCTTGAAATGGCCAGTAAAAGGCGGTCCAACATGAGAGGGGCGCTGGTCGGCGTCGACCTATCCAATGTTAGAAAGTGTAAACGATGATAAAACGAGCAGTTTACCTGGTAGTTAATCAAGCCCCATTGCTCCAGAAATGCGTGGACACGCATGATGGCACAGACATCACCAGCCAAATTTCTTCGGCAGGCTGTGACTGTCAAGTACTCGACGGGGTTGAGACGATATGTGTTGATCATAAAGTCACGATAGTCCTTGTAGACAGCTGGCGTTTTGCTTCGGTTTCGGTTGTTGAAGAATTCGGCCATGGCCTTGCGTTCGATATCATGAATAGCGTTCATATCGAACCAGGTGCTGTAGCTCGGTAGGACAATCGCGTGGGTTTGCGTCATAAGATGTTCACGAGCAGCGGACTCGACCACCTCCTTCGTCTTGGTTTCTTGGCCATCGGTACCAACAGCTCCATCTTCCTTGGGCTTGGTCTCATCAGACGGCGCATCGTTCATTTCTTCATCGCCACGTGCTACAGACATCAGCAAAGCGAGGACAAAAGTTGAGAAGATTCAATTACCAGGTGCAGGAGTTGTGCTGTCCTGTTTGATGGTTGCATCAAGACCGAGCCCCTCGGACATTTGGATATCTATATCCCATGAGTATTTTGTTTGGATAAGTACTTCGCAATGCGCCCATACCTTCGCTATCGCCAGCGCCAGAATCGCCTTGTAGAGGAGGCTGGGCAAGGATGGGATTACTGTTGGGCGATGCGCCGTTGCCAGGCGAGCCATAGGTCGCACTGTCATCCATCTTGGTGATGACCGTGGGCGATGGTTACAAAAAGCGACAAAGTCAATCGGAAGCGCGCGACGGAGACAATGCGCGACTGTGAATAGAAAGTTATCACTATTCCAACGGATGACTGTTCGAATGTCGTCGTAGATTCAATGCCGTTAGCGTCGTGATGTTGATGGAGTCTTGCGATGAAATGGGTCGCGTCTTGGAGAAATTTTGGCGCGAACTGACTGGCTTCAGCTTCGTGACCATCTCGACGCGCAGGTCCAGGGGGAAAGGCGTAGCATCACGTGATACAATATTAGCTAATCGGATTCATCGTTCTGGTACTCAGATATCATATACAAGCCAACAAAAAATAATTGATCAAATATCCAAACAGAACCGGCGAGGAAGATCCTTTAAGCTTTAGATTTTATCCAGGATTGCTAAATACGATACTGAAGACGACAGGTGTATTGCAGTCACTTACTTGGCCTCTCAGTATAGTGAGAAGCTATCTGTTGGATCTATACAGGCCCAAACATGTAGATCTGCCAGATGGAAGATAGAGCCTAAAGATATACGATATACATAGTTAAAACCTTGAAAAATAAAAGTTGTTTACCTTGCTGAGATAGAAAACACAATTGTATGTCTGAACCGTCATGTGACGCAACTTGAGCCGGTTCGGCATTCGAATCCACATGCCGCCAGTTCCCGGTCAATGACCGATGGCGGCGTTGAATTACTCGGCCACGACCTCGGCCCGCTAACAACCGTCGCCGACTTCACCTGGGCTACATCATCCTCCTACTCCTCGAGCGGACAGTTGGTTCGTCAACCTACAAATCAATCACGATATCACTATGCTTCCGACAGCAAATCGAGTTTTGGCAAAGCAGGCCACTGGCCTCATGGCGCGCGCGCACGCCTACAGCTTGGGCGCACAACGCCAACGCCTGGCATCAACCTTGGCAATTCTCGAGCAAAAGGATGGTGTACTCAACCACAGCTCACTAAGCGCCTTTACAGCTGCGAAGAAGCTGGGTGGGACAGTACACGGCTTCATTGCAGGTACTGGTGTCAAGTCTGTCGCCCAAGAGATTGCCAAGGCTGAGGGTGTTGAAAAGATCATCGCTGTCGAAAATGCTGCATACGAAAAGGTCCGTAGTACATTCGTTGACCTCGATAACATCAACCATAAACTAACTTTCAACCTAGGGTTTGCCCGAGACTTATGCCCCTCTTTTGGTTGAGAACATCAAGAAGGGAGGCTACACGCATGTCATTGCCGGTCATACCGCCTTCGGCAAGAATGTCATGCCTCGAGTTGCTGCACTCCTCGATTCGCAGCAGATCTCCGATATTACAGCAATTGAAAGCGAGAATGTCTTTGTCCGACCGATCTATGCTGGAAACGCAATCGCCACGGTTGAGTCATCAGATTCTGTCAAGATCGTTACCATTCGAGGAACTGCCTTCGCTTCTGTTCCACTTGAGGGAGGCTCTGCCGCCGTTGAGGATGGTGTTGATTCTAAGCCAGAGTCACCTACCGAGTGGGTTTCAGAGGACCTAGCCAAGTCGGACCGGCCTGATCTCTCTACTGCCCCTCGTGTTGTGTCGGGTGGTCGTGGTCTCAAGTCCAAGGAGGACTTTGACAAGATCATGCTGCCTCTTGCCGATGCCCTCGGTGCCGCCGTTGGTGCGTCGCGCGCTGCCGTTGACAGTGGCTATGCCGATAACAGTCTGCAGGTGGGTCAAACGGGCAAGGTAATTGCTCCTGAGCTGTACATGGCTGTAGGTATTTCGGGCGCTATCCAACATCTTGCTGGTATGAAGGACAGCAAGGTCATTGCTGCCATTAACAAGGATGCCGATGCCCCCATCTTCCAGGTTGCCGATGTCGGTCTGGTTGGTGATTTGTTTGAAAAGGTACCAGAGCTCACTGAGAAAGTCAAGAGCTCATAGGTATCTATAATGTACATAGTATGAAGTACAAAATGATGTAATATACAAACAGTTAAATGTTCTACCATGTGTTTGTTAGTCGAGAACTGCTAGCATGTCCTCTGTTCTTGTGAACTTTTCCCTCTCTTTCCCGATCTTTTGCCCACGCTCTCTCTCGGCGCGGTCAATCTTTCGCCAATCATCCCACTCAATAGCTCGACATGCTGTTGGTCCAGCGTCCTGTCGCAAGCCCTCCCATCCAGTCACATCGCGATTACCCGAGGTATTGAGAAAATGGCCCCCTGAGAGCCAGTCATGGACAATTGCGTCGCCTGTGGTGAATGCATCTTGCATTGTCGATGCAATAACCCCAGTAGGACCATTCTTGACCCAGCCGGCGCAGTAGACTCCGGGGACTTTCTCGTTGTGGGCGCCTCCAGCATGCGCGTCTGAAACCATCCTTGTCACTCTACCGAGGCCATCGTTGTCAACAATTCCTCGTCGGTCATCAAATTGGATGCCAATCTCAGAAAACCCAGGCAGAGCGATCGACTTGTATCCTACGGAGCGGAATACGACATCAGACGCCAATAGTGTAGTCTCCCCTGTGGCTTTGACTGACGACTTCGGATCAAAGGGTGATTCGAGTTCCGTGATGTCAAACTCGGTGCTCGCGACTTTGGATGGGTCGTTCTGGTTTCCGAGGAAATGTTTCGGTGAAAGACAGCTATCGAGAGACCATGTTTTAGAAGCAGTGTCATGAAGGGTTGATGAACCCTTGACTAGCACTTCCATCAGTCTCTTTGAGGCACGTGGTAAGGTCTTGATATTCTCGGGGATCAATGACCGATTCAGAGGCGAGAATGCAACTTCTTTGAGGTTCATTAGTTCTCGTACCTCCTTGATGGTGAATGAAGCCTGAATAATTCTTATCAGCATTCTCTACAGATTTATTGACTTTGAGGGACCATACCTGCATTGGCCCCCTTCTCCCAACGACATGAACTCTCTTGATCCGACTCTGAGATAACGTTTCTAGTGCTTTTTCTGTAATGTCTGTCTTCCTCAGAACATCAACGTCCTCCAAGAGCATTCTTGCGACATCAAGCGCAACATTTCCCTGGCCGATGACGACAGCTTCCTCAGCTTGTGTTAAATCTATATTCAGATCAGAGCATCCAGGCAAGCCATTGTACCATCCCACAACCTCTCGTGCTGAGTGGATATTGCTGAGGGTAGATTCGCCAGGGATTCCCAGTTTCTTGTCCTCAGATGCGCCATAAGCGAAGAGAACAGCATCATAGTGTCTCATCAAGTTTTGAAGCTCTACCGTGCAGTGCTCAGAAGAATGGCCAGGAATACCAACGGAGACATTCCCGATAAAAGAGAAGTTAGGTTGCGATGCAATCTCATCAAACTTGTCCTGACAATTCTGTGTGGTGGTGTAAGTCACTACTGGGGGTTCGTATCATTTTCTACAGGGTAACCACCAACCTTGACCTCGGGGTGGTCGGGAGCAACACCATGGCGAACTAATCCGAAGGGAACTGGAAGACTCTCATACATGTCTACTTTCACTCCTGGGACTTTCCCCATCACTCGATAGGCGGTATAGAATCCGGCCGGGCCAGAGCCCACGACAGCCATCCGGAATGGCGCATCCGGAGATCTCGGGCCAAGTCGAACCGTCGACGAGGAAAAGTGTCGCCGGGGAGAGGTCAGCCGGAAAGAGTAACGAAGCGCTTCAAGGCGACCCGAGCGTCGCACTATTGAAGAAGCCATTTCCAAAGAGGATGTGACGAGATAGAGATGTAGATACCATGTAAGAGAGACAAACCAATGAATGACTGAGAAGTGACTCTTTAACTAAAAGTTAGTAAGTTAGTACTAAACAGAGACTAAAACACGAACAAGACTGGGTCCGCTGAACAGACATTGGCCTGGCCTCTGAAGCGCCAGGATGTAGTGGACTTGTTGCTCTGCCAACAACGGCCCGCCCCCAGCATTCCTTGATGTACACATTTCGTCAGAGACACTGGACCCGATAAAGGTGCCCAGGCCTGATGCAAGCGACGATATTGGGTGGTTTGTTCTCAGACACCGAGTCCGAGACCCTCCTTCTCTCGCTTCTCAGCTGTATGTAAATATCTCGGGTAACAATCGCATTCTTTTGACGACTCGTCTATCGCAGCTCATTTGCGAAACCCTGCCTGCCTTTCTTTCATTCCAACAACGAAACGAGCAATTGGATCGTCATTTTCATTCTTTTCAATCCAAATCACTCCCGCGCAAACCAGAGCGCAACGCGCTGCGACAATTCGCACCAATGCCTCCGTCGCAAGCGCCTTTTCTTTACAGCGCAGTCCAAAACGACTCGCGCTTCCCAGAACCCAAGTTTGATCCCAAAGCTGTTACGAGAGCAAGCTGGACTGCTCCGAAGCCGCGAAAGAAGCAGAATGGACCTCTTGTTTCGTTCAACACACATCCTGAGTGAGTACAGGCGCTATACCGCAGAAATTGTACACAATGCTAACCTGACCTGTCTCAGTATGCATGAGGTGCTCACCTACAGAACCAGTGAATATGCTTCTATGAGCCCACGCAGCAAGAGCTTCATCAAATGGCTTCGACATGGACAGTCCGTACTGCGTGTATTGCAACTTGTTGCAGGTCTTGGTCTACTCGCTTTGATGATACTCATCGACAAGGTGCCTACCATCGAGGGCTGGGTCATGAGAATTACTGTAAGACTTTACATATTCCATTCATAGTCGATTGGCGTAACTAATTTGTGTAAACAGCCCGGTATTGTGGTGATACACTGCATCTATGGTATCTACCATCTTTCTCGCGACGCTGCAGGACGCTCCCCGGCCTCTTCCGCATCTTATCAACTCTTTAGCGGTGTCACTGACCTCGGTGTTGTGCCTCTGTACGCTTTTGGTGCCATGTCAGTGCGTACCAAGAGTGAAGTTTGGATTACTCGACTCTCGGACCAAGCTCTGATGGACACCTTCAAGCCTGTCCTCTTCTACACTTTTGTCTCAGCAGGTGGTCTCCATCTCATCAGCTTGGCCATTGCAGGCTGGTTGGGTTTCATGTTCCGCAAGATCAGCTTGATGCCTCCTGACATGAACCCTCTTGAAAGTCATTTGACTGCGCGACCTAAGCACAAGAGAAACAAGTCATCTGTCACGACTACTAGTACCATGGACAGTGACCACCGGCTTTCGTCGCCTCGCAGCGCACGCCGAGAGTCTCTTGTTCCGCAAGAAGGCATTCATGACGGCATTGAAGCACCGCGGGTGATTCCTTTCAGCCACACTCGCAATGGATCCAGCACTACAGTCGGTACCAGAGACTCTCGAAGCAGATACCCACCCAGTCCCCAGTATCAAAGACCTCCCACGACTCCTCGCCGCGAGCGCCGCGATTCTGCCACATCAAGGGCGACGACACGCACTTCTGCTACCCGTTCGGTTTACTACGATGCATACAGCGAGATTCCTCTTGATGAGCAGTCCGCCTCTCGTCCATCAAGCAGCTACAATAAACACAGCCAGCCTCGCCCAGCAAAGTTCACCGAAACCTGGAAGCCTACTGACTCGCTCATCTCCCGAACAAACCAGCGTAACCGCGAAATCGAAGCAGCAAAGACGAGCGCGGCCAACCGCCAGAACAAGTCCTATGAAGCCTTGACTCAACGGTACTATCACGATGGTTCTGATTCTGAATACGGCGACGAGAACGACCCGCATTATGACCTGGGTGTTGATCATGAAGATCTCCGACCTCATCCTCTGCGTCTGAACCCTCCATCCGAGAAACGAGAACGTGCCTCTCCTCCTCGAGCCAAGACGCCCTACTTCCCATTCAATGATTCGTTGACCGACATCAGCGCCAACGCAAGACGCGTGAGCGCGAGCAGGGACATTGCCGACGAGAAACCAGCTTTCACCCCCCCAAACCGCCAAAGCTCTATTCAACCTGAGTCTGCCTTCTATGCCAGATCGTACGGCGAACTCACCAGTGGAAACTCCCCTGTCATGATTGGCAACGACAGCCGCAAGGTTTCGACAGGCAATGATTACAATCAACACGTCTCGCCAGCTTATGGACGTCGTAATGTCAGTGGCAAGATGGTGGAGGAAGGACGAGCGGCGGGAAACAAGTTTTCATTCCTTGATGGACGCAATCCGCTAGCGGAGAAAAGATAAGAGATTTTGAGTTTTAATGTTTAGGAATGCATTGTTGAATGTGTAATTGTTGAACGATCTGGATGGAATAGGGTATACCAATTGGGAGGAACGGCGTGATTAAGGATCATATGTAGTTTAGGTAATTTCCATGTTTTGATAATACAAAAGTCTCTAATTGTACGTAACCAGTCTATCTATTGTTATTATTTACCGTCCATATATGCCTGCCAGGAGACTGAAGAGCTCTGCCGGTTGTCGTCATTCCATCCCTTCGAGTCCCACGAGTCTAGTCGACACAAATGTCTCATTGTAGGACGGCCGTGAGGGCAATTCCAAGGCTTGTCCAACTCCGCCATGTGTCTTACTAACGTTTCCATCTGTCCGTGTGTTAAAGCTTTACCAATCATTACACTACTCCTACACGCTCTTGACGCAAACATCTTCCTCACCTTGGATGGGCGAGGAATATGCCTTGACTCTGACGATTCTTCACCAAGCAATGCTATGAGCTCCTCGAAGTCAGCGAGTGAGAAGGTTACCTCGCGGCTCATGGGGAGGGCAAGCACTTCGCAACGTGAGCCCACGGGTTCATCTCCACTCATGTCCACATGTACTTTGAACCCGTTGGCCTCGATTGCAGGGATATTCTGTAATACAATCTCTTCCTCAAGAGCTGTCAACTCGAGCCTTTTGGGGTGAACCAGCCGCTGAGATTGTACTGTTTGGATCTCTTGCAGTCTCTCAAAATTGTACTTCTCATCCGTTGCATGCTGGTCAATGATAAACAACTCATCGTTATCGGCGGCTTCGAGTTCTTCGCCCGGCCTCACACTCGCTGGACGGCTTGCAATGATAAAGCCCATATTAAATTGGCCCGCTATTCTCATTCTCAAGAAGTCTTTGCGAGCTATGGTGAGAGACAGCTTGTCTTCCGCATTAGCAGCAGCAAGATCCGTCACCTCATCCTCGTCACCCTCGACGTCTCCATCCGAGGGAAGACCGTTTGCCCAAGATTTCAACTCTGATTTTATGAGGCTCTCGCTCGTCTGTAAAGTCTGGAGAAGCTGAGCCGTGGAATCCTTCTTTCGTACACTAGACTTGGAAGCTTGAATCCTGTGGTCCATGATGGCAGTTGCGTCTGGTTTTGGGGATGGAGTACTATCCGGCGAAACATTCTGTGCTCTTGGTTCTTCCGTTGCCTGATCGTCGGGTCGTGGCATAGTTACTTCGGGAACAGTATTCTTATCTTCATCTGCACCTGTGGTAGAAATGTCACTGTCTGCTTCTTCGCTATCAGATTCCGAGGCTATCGAATCGTCAGACACATTGGCACCCGTTTCTTTGATGGAAGGCTTCTCCGTGTCTGTCTTTCTACGCCCAGCTGCAAATCTTTGCGTCAAAGTACTCCCGAAAGAGGGCTTTGGGTCGTCAACCTCCATATCGTCGTCAGTAGCAACACCTGCTTGTTCATCTTCGTCATCAGTGTTATTTGCGACCGTTTCCAATACTTCATCTCCTATGATGACAGTCGTCTCTGGTATCGTCCTGGTCCGGGGCGTTTTGCTCGGACTAGTATGTGTAGTCTCGGGTTGCTCTCGTCTCAAAGGTGTCGTTGCAGGTATCTGAGGTTCTCTCTCAGCCAAAATAGCAGGAATGGCTGGTGCAACAGAAGAATTATCTTTGATGACAGATTTTGCTTTGAGCTGTTTGTTGAAATCTCGAACAGGCAGTGATTTTTTGATATCATTTTCATCAGGTTCTGATGGTGGTGAAGGACTCCTGACAAATAGGCTCGGTTCACCTCGTATGGCAGAAGGAGTTGCATCTGCTACATTCGGTGCTTGGTAGCCTCGGCTTTCTGACCTCTTGGTCGACTTCCTCTCAATCCACCCACTGATAAGATTCTGACTACTGGCATTTATTTCCAATGACCTTGAAGCGCCAACCCTTCTTGCAGCACCAGAAGGCACCCTTGATGGTGGTGTGTCTTCACTGCTATTCTCATCATCCGATCCACGATTGGAATGTGAATTATCAGGCGCCTTTCTAGGAGTGACATGAAGGGGTTTGAAAGGTGTGTTGACGCTTGGTGTCGTCTCAGTACGACTCTTGAATGGCATAAGCTGAGATGTAGGGACCGTGTAGTCTTGGGAATCGAAGAGATCCGTGAGTGAAGTGCGCAGGTTATCAAGGAGTTGATTTTGATCATGTAACAATATACTTCTTTTATCAGGACTGACATTGACATCGTACATGTGGGTATCGAGCTGAATATCAGCTAGAATAAAAGGTGTTTGCGTGTTATTGTAAGATTTGTACACTTCGTTGAATGCTTTTGCAAACTGGGGTAAGCCACAGGGCCTGCCGTTCACGAAGAACATTTGGCGATCTGGGGTTTGGCGCCCATCTCCATGAGAAGGTCGGGAAACGTGGCCCACAACACGGACTTCTTTGGATGTAGAATCATTGTCAGATTCAACTCGTAGAGCCGGACTGACAGTAGAAGGTTGCATCTCGAGACATAAGTCGAGCGGTACCAGAACCGTCATGGTTTTTGCTCCAAAGATATTGATGATGTTTTCCCTCGTTGTAGGGTTACCCTTTGTTGAAAACATCTGCACTCTCTTTCCCTTTGAAGGTTGCTGAGATACAGAGAACTTCATGTTGGTTTGGATACAGGCATACTGGTTAAGGAGAGCGATTACTTTGTTCCATTCTCGTTTGATGTTACGTTCAAGTTCACGACGACGAACAGGTAAGTTGTGAAATAGACTCTCAACAGAGACGGTGGTGCCTTTTGAGGCTGCAACCACAGCTGTCCCGCTTAGCTTTCCAGACGGGTCGAAGCTGAGTTTGGTCCCCTTAGGAGCCTCGCCTTGCTGACAAGTCGTGATGCTAACAGTGGACAGAGCACACAAGGAAGCCAAAGCTTCGCCACGGAACCCAAACGTCTCCAATGTGGCTATATCAGAGTACGATGAAAGCTTTGAGGTGTGGTGTTTGAGAGCCACTGAAGGATAGTTGTCAGGGGCAATGCCAGATCCATTGTCGGCCACCTCGATGAGATCAAGTCCTTGATTCTTGAAGCGAACATCTGATTAAGACACGTTTAGTATAGTTCGATGGTAGTTGCCGATGGTTGATCGAGCTAGGTGTTTGTATGCCTACCTATGCTTGTTGCGCCTGAATCAACGCTGTTCTCCACCAGTTCTTTAACAACAGAGCAAAGATCAACGATAACCTGCCCGGACTGGATTTGATGAACCTGTCCAAGTCAGTTATGAGACGCGAGCCAGGTTTGACAGAGAGAGCTACCGTGCGTCC
Source organism: Fusarium poae (assembly GCF_019609905.1). Lineage (NCBI taxonomy): Eukaryota > Fungi > Ascomycota > Sordariomycetes > Hypocreales > Nectriaceae > Fusarium > Fusarium poae. The sequence goes on from NC_058399.1 coordinate 6,324,570, forward strand.
ATCAATCTGCTTTATAGTAGCCATACTTGGCGATTCACTTTAGGACGACCGTGAATGAGTTGCAGCTAATGTGATTGAAATCATCAAGACCTTGATAAACACAGTGATCCCGATATTGTCTAGAAGTTGACGGGCGATGAGATACGGCTGACTACATTAGTTCATGTAGATTTGTAGCCAAATCATGAAGAGAGATCTGCAATGTGCAGTATTTACTTCATTTAGGTACTGTTCAATGTTGTAAGTAAGTTGCTATCCATGCTGCACGCTAGGAAGCTGCTGCCGTAATATATACAAGGGTTGGGAGTGGAAGCCAGAGCTATTAAGTATGCACCTACAAAGGCTGGGGTGATGCAGTTAATGCATATGCATTTAACGGCTTCAGAAGAGAACTCCCATGGCAGACAATAATACTAAGCTGCCAGTTAGGCGAGCACCTATTATTGGCGTGCATCGAAATGAATCTAGCATATAACTACTAATAACTTTCTAGAACTATATATGTTGATATTACCGAAATTGTCACAGTCACAGATAATGGGCCATAAAACTGAAATTCATACTGATTTCTCGGCAAACACACCCAGCAACTACCTATGAATGGCGTCTTTATCTCGTCATTTCCAGAGGTGGAAGGGAAAGGGTTGTCCAAGGATCGAATCAACAAATGGGATGAAAGCGAAGGCTCGACTCGACCTATGAAAACTGTTGCTTGTGCAGCGTGCGTCCTGGGCGCCAAAGCTTAGATCGTTGTTCAACCTGAGCCTTGATCACTGTAGATCAAAGTCGACAATGGATCAGAAGCCAGTACTTTTACTTCCGTGATCGATCAATGTCTCACGGAAACATCGGACGCTGTGTGGAGTTGAAGGGAGACCATTAAAGACCTAACCACTAATCTACTACCAACTGTAGCACGCACTGACTTCACGAAGAGATCAGCGTCGATTGTTGGTCACAGTTTCGATACGCAAAGCATATCAATAGTTTTAACTTTCGGTTCCAAGCTATCGTCAGGCCAAGACGGAAGACGCGCTTGAGAGGAGACGCTATTCGTGCCCTAACAGGGAACTAAGAAGGGAGAGGCGCTGACAACACAAGGCTGCTGACAACCTACGGTACTGGGCTGCACGGGAACGCGCGAGCTGTCAGTAAAGTGACGCAGATCAATAAATTGGTGGCTGCTGATATCTGCGGTATACATGGTGTTGTACGTACTAGACTAGCAATACCCGTATCATGGATAAATTTGTTCGTTGTACTTTTCTGCACGTAGTTCAGCCACTTGCTGATACTCTTTGCATCGATAGGTTAGTAGCAAGTAGCCAAGATGCTACTCGGCAGCCCAGCCCGAGAGCATGGATTGCAAACGTTGGTCCATCCAAAACGTTTTTCGTCTTTCTACAATGAAATTAGTCTATGATATGGCTGCAGGACATCCCTGTAACATTGGATGAAAAAAAGGATGCGCCATGTTGGAATCCCTGACAACTTGGTCTCCTAGTCCAGTTGTTGGGGATATCTTTTTAAAAAAAAGTCGGGATAAAATCAAGTTTGATCGCTAGATCGGCTGCCAACAAATGGAGTCAAGATCCATTTCTCCAATTCTTGGTAACTAGCCCAGTAAAACATGTGCTGTATGTGGCGCTTATCTGAAAGCCAAGCCAGCCAGCCAGCCGCCGGCCTGATGTATGTACCTCTAGGTATGGACAAGTTTAGGGCCTCGGGGGCGTAAAAGGGAAGGGAAACTTAAGAGGACAAAAAAAAGGGGAGTCACTTTTAGTACGCTAAAAGTGGCTCCGACTCGGCTGACAACCTAATGAGAGAAGCCATCGACATCCAATTTCCCACCCACATTCGTTGAATTCAAAGTCAAGCGACCGACGTGACTGGGGAGTCAATTCGACATGCTGCATACATAGATTGTTGTTGTTGCGAATATCCATCGTCTTGGTCTTGGCCCTCACTTTCGTTACTTATTGGTGCCGCTCATTCGCTGAGGAGCGCCTCCGACGTATCCCAGCTGCTGTTAAAACTACGGACAGTTACAACCCCCGGTTGCATCCGTCCCCATATTCTCTGTCGCAAACGGGTCGGTCTTTTCCTGCTACCGCCTGAGAGGCTCTTAATTACATTGCGTTGAGTTGCGTTGCGTCCTCGTCGCTGCGTTGCGCTTCGTCTTCGCAAACCCTGGCAAAATCAAATCCCTGCTGGCATTTTCGTCTTGGTGGTCCCCCGAAGCTGTCCCAGTCCAGGCTAGTAGCATCGCACGCAGACATTGTCTGTTCTTGACCTCAATTTAGCTTCAATCTCTTCCTCCGCCGTGATCTGACCTCGTTCTCCCGATTCTGTCGCTCAGTTCGAAGATCGCCTTGATTAAAACTCGAGCTTGTCACCATTCTCATCTCCCTTGGTGTAGGCTCGCGGCGAGTCTGAACGTGCCTTCTCCATGAAGAGGCGCTCCTCCGGATCAGCCGATGATGGTGACGAATCCTCCCTCGAGTCTGATATTCCCGACCCCGATCCTAGATTGACGACGCGCACATCGCCCGCACGAATTCGACGACCTAGCAGCCTCAATTGGAAACCCTCGAATGATCGCAATGGTAGAAACGGCCAAGCCAGAGATGATATTCAAACAACGACCAGCTTGAAACCAACTTCTCTTGCTGCGCCGTCAACCCCCGACATGGCCCTCGCTAGGACACCGACGCAGTCTCCTTCTCCGAACCGGCACACGCGTCGTCCACGCTTCTCGATTGTTGTCTTGCTCGTTTCTGCGTTAGGGATTGCGCTCCTGCTCGGTATTCTTCGGTCACTCGTGACTAGTCAACTGGATCCAAAGGGGTGCCGCATGTCCTATATGCGCCCATCATACGTGCGCTTCACCGAATTCGATACCGAACATACTCGCTTTGCAACCAAATACTCGTTATACCTCTACCGCGAGCAAGGTGTCGAGCCGGCAGACAAGGTTTGTCTCACCATTTCCCAAGCTGTAATGTGGATGTTGAATTGCTGAACTTCTATGGTGATAGCTCCTCGGAATCCCTGTGCTTTTTATTCCTGGAAACGCAGGAAGCTACAAGCAGGTCCGTCCTATAGCTGCAGAAGCAGCCAACTATTTCCACAACAATCTTCAGCACGACCATGGCGCTCTCGATGCCGGCATCCGGAGCCTCGACTTCTTTACTGTGGATTTCAACGAAGATATAACAGCGTTTCACGGCCAGACTCTGCTCGACCAAGCCGAATACCTCAACGAAGCTGTTCGCTACATCCTTTCGCTCTACTCCGATCCTCAGCGCGTCACGAGAGAAGACAATTTACCCGATCCTACATCGGTTATTGTTCTGGGGCATTCTATGGGTGGTGTCGTTGCGAGAGCCATGCTTGTCCAACCCAACTACCAGACGAACTCGATCAATACCATTATCACAATGTCAGCACCGCATGCCCGCCCTCCTGTCACCTTTGATGGGCAGATAGTCCAGATCTACGACGAGATAAACGATTATTGGCGTCGGGCATATTCACAAAAATGGGCCAACAATAACCCATTGTGGCACGTTACCTTGGTCTCAATTGCAGGTGGCGGCCTGGACACGATTGTCCCATCGGATTATGCGAGTCTGGAGTCTCTGGTTCCGCTGACACATGGTTTTACTGTCTTCTCAACCGGTATACCAACTGTTTGGACAAGCATGGATCACCAGGCTATCCTCTGGTGCGACCAGTTCCGAAAAGTAATTACGAAAACGCTCTACGATATTGTCGACGTTCATCGCGGATCGCAGACCAAACCACGGGCTGAACGAATGAAGACTTTCAAGAAGCGCTTTTTGACGGGAATGGAACCAACGATGGAGAAGGACTTGCCGTTGAAAGAAGCAACAACTTTACTCACACTTAGTGACGATTCTGATTCCATTCTTCCGGCTGGACAGAGGCTTGTCCTGAGTCAAATCGGCAGACAGTCAAAGCCTCAAGCTCATTTGCTTCCCATTCCACCGCAGGTTTCACCCGAGACCAGACGTTTTACCGTTCTTACGGATGCTACTCTGGACGAAGCTGGTGAGAATGGCAAATTGGAGGTCCTTTTCTGCAGTGTGTATCCCTTTCAATCTGGACAAGCCACTTCCCTTTACCCTTTTCAGATCGACCTCTCAGGAGATGACAGTGGCTCGACAAGACTTGCTTGTAAGAACGCAGCGTCGGACCGTATTTTGCTTCCTGCATCTACGTCGTCATCCAGATATCCATTTTATCTTGACCGCGAGCGGGAAATCGTCCCATTTTCTTACCTTCAATATGATCTTGGACAACTCTCTGACCATCAATTTGTGGCCATTGTCGAAAAGGCTACTTCAAACTCCCCGAGCTTTTTAATCGCAGAGTTCAGTGATAAGTCTGCATATTCGAAGAAAGAGAATCCTGGGCTCATGAAGTTGCTCGTTTCCGGAGTTTCGATGGAACTTCCCCCCAGTCGCCCGATGTCTGTGGAAGTCAACATTCCTTCGTTGCAGTCAGCTCTTCTCGCCTACAAGCTTGAGATTGCATACCCTCAGTGTGAAGCCGACAAGCCTCTCTTCAGCCCATTGGTTCGACAATATCTTGATCAACCGTACGAGTCCAAATATTTTGTCAATGCCCGGTCTGCCGACATTAGCCTTCATGGTGTTGCCCCCTACTTACCACCTGCCTTGGGTTCTGGGACCGAAAAGGGCCTGACATTTCAGTTCTGGACTGATCCGTCTTGCGACTCTAACCTCACAATCAAAATCAAGCCTGACTTCTGGGGTAGTCTGGGCAAATTGTACATGAGGTATCGAACTGTCTTCGCTGCTTTCCCTATGTTGACTGTGGCACTTGTGTTACGCAAGCAGTTCCGCGTCTATGACAGTTCAGGGGTCTTCATTTCATTCTCACAGAGCTTAGATCTGTGTTTACGGCAATCAATACCTCTACTTCTCGTGTCGTTGACACTCCTCTCAATGTCACTAGAAGGCGTGCCGGTTACTTGGCTTGGCAAATTCTTTAACCAGGCCCACACGGATCCTTTGAGTGTCGACTTCCACCGTCATGATATACTCATTGGAACGGATGATCCCTTCTTCTGGTTTCTCGTTCCCCTCATCGGGATTGTTTGTATCGGAGTTTGTGCTGTTGTTCACTACATGGCAAAGGCACTTACACATGTCCTTGGCCTCATCTATTGGGCAGTAACCTCATTTCCTCTGTTAGGGTCAACAGATGACGAAAGGGTGATTAGCTCACCGGCATTCGTCCCCTCAACTCCCAAGAGACGCATGATCACCACCGCCATCCTCTTATTTCTTGTGTGGACGTTTATTCCCTATCAGTTTGCTTACCTGGTAGCATGTCTGGTACAGCTCTTCACCGTGGTCCGAGCCCTACGCATCAAGGCTACGGCTCCTTCAGACGCTAATTCGAACTACTACCATTATGCGCACTCTGTTTTGCTCCTGATGCTTTGGATCCTTCCCATTAATTTACCTATCCTGGCAGTTTGGATTCGGAACTTGGCAGTACATTGGCTCACGCCGTTCTCCTCACATCACAATGTTCTGTCAATAATGCCGTTCATCCTACTCGTGGAGAACTTGACAACCGGCAAGATGGTGCCTCGTGTCAGCCGGCTCTTGGGCTATGTCACTAGTCTGCTTCTGTTCGCTACCGCGCTTTATGCCGCTATGTATGGCATTTCCCATGCATATATGCTTCACTATTTGGTGAACATCATCGCCGCTTGGCTGGTTGTACTGCATTCAACGAACGACCCCTTCTCTCTAAGTGGGTTAGGTGCGATATTCGACAGTAGCACAAGCGAGGACCGAACGAAGACAAAGGCCTCCATGTGAAGGGATAAATTCACAATGTTGGTATGGATACCTCTGTCTTGCTTACTAGCTTTTGTGCGTATGGTCGCATAGCTGTTCACAATTGGCACAATCTGGCGAGCAAAGACTTTGTTTACGAACTTGGGAGAGGTTGTTTTTCTCGACTTTCAGCGCGGGCTTGCCCGGTAATACCTATTTATTTTTGCATGGCTCTGGAACCAACGTATTTCAGCATTTGAAACCGGATGACGTTGCTCGCCTCTTGAAGGCGCCAGTCCACGACTTTAGCATTTCTCGGCGTTTTATGGATAGATGGCATGATGAGAAAATCCTGGAAGAGCCTGGCTTACCTGTATAGAGTTCAGATGTTTGTTTCCTACATTGAACTTGGTCGTTGTCAGCAGTGGTATACGGCTGGATATCCATCATGTCGCACTTTGTTATTTGGCGGCAATGCCATGAGGCTTTGGTTACGAAACGAGAGACGGGATAGCAATAATTGGCATATAATCACAAATTAGACCTTCTTTATGATAATTCTTCACCTTATTAGCTCCCCTTTATTGTAAACACCAGTCCTGTCATTGTCCATGACCCCAATTCTAAGTTGAACACCAAATCTCTATGCAAACGCCATCAAGGGAGGCCAATGTCATGCCTGTCCAAACCAAGAGTCAAATATCCGAAGTTGCCGATTTTATAGCTCTAATGCCCCTATGCTCTTAGTCCTCCTCGTGTCCCTTGTTCATCGCCCTTTGGTGCTTTGCATGCCGATGGCGAATCGCCCAGAGAGTGATGCCTGTTCCAGCGCAGCATGATAATAGTGTGACCCAATAGGCGGAGCGGTAGCATTCAAGACCGTCTAAGCAAGATAACTCGCCGTCTTTACCAACTACACTATGTGCGTCGTAAATTTTACCATAAAATAGGTTGAAGATGTTGGACGAAAACACAGGAGCCATGGTAATAAAGCCCCAATTCTGGCTAAGTCCCCCAACGCCAAAAGTCTCGGCGACAAGAGAGGGAGAGACACCAAAGAGGAAGCCATAGGCCAAGCCGGACGGGCCCGAGACTAGGCCAAGCCAGTGTGGGTTTTCGACGTTCAAGGCACACACCTGGGCAAAGATGAAGATTATGCAGGCAGCAACAAGACACCAGAGCCTGCTGGCGTGAAGTCTGTTGACCAAGAAGTCGGAGCCGACACCTAAAGGGACTGTAAGATACTTGCATTGTAAGCAGATGCATTTGACTCACCACTTGACAGTCTGCCGAGGAAGCTACAAATAGACAACGCTGATACATGCATTTGTTGTCTATGGACGAGAGAATCGTCGGTCACATTCTTGTCGTAGTGCTTCCAAAGAGCCTTGGCATCGTTTCCAATATTGCTTGAGACATGTCAGCTGAGGTTCCCCAGGTTCATTAGAAGCCAATCATACTTGATGGTCATGAGACCAACGCCAGCCAAGATACCCATGATGATAAAGAGGTGCCAAAAGCTGGCGCTGCGCAAGAGGGCGAGACCTCGAATGTCTAGATGGTGAGATCCATCGTTATTAATATAATTATTTCCAAGCAGGGGTTGATCGGTTCGTGATGAGGGACGAGAAGTCAGGGGTGACCTCTCGCCAACCTCGAGGTCTTCAGGATTCTCGGGGGCGACCACAAGGCCGAATTCAGGCGCAAGTGGAGTTCCAAGAGAGCCCGTCGAATCCGGGGCGGCGGTAGATGAGGATGCTACAGCAGGAGTGTACGAACTCCTACTGGCACAGGTGCTATCACTACTGGAATTAGTTAACATACCGGGTTCATTATCCACTCGAGAGGAGCGGAAGGGTTTCGGCTCCTCTGAAGATCCAGGTCGAAATTGCTGAGATGCTGATGATGGAATGCTCTGCGTGTCGTCGGATGCGGGTACGGCCTCATACTCGGGCTGGTCGTGATAGACTTTCAGAAAGAAGAAGCTGCCAAAGGTAAGGCCAGAGGTGCCCCAGGCGAGAAGTTCAAGGAAAGCACTGGGATTGCCAGGGAAAAAGACAGCACCGACGAAAGAGAAGAAGAATGCACTCAAGCCAAAGGCAGCCAAAGGGAAAGCTGTGGCGGTTCCACGGGTCTTGGGCCAGTTGAGAGCAGACGTCTTGACAGATGCAGCGAATGCCATACAACTGCCCAGGCCAGTCATGTAGGAGAAGACACACATCATAATCACGGATCCGGAGCCACGATGATAGGCTTGGTGAAGAGGAAAGTAGCCAAGGAGCATGAGGATGGCACCGGCAAGGACAGCAGGTCGCGGGCCTCGATGGTCAATAAAGGCACCTATGGGCATGCCAAGGGTATACATTCCCAGATTACCACATAGACCGATCAAGTTGCTCTCTGTAGACGACAATTTCAATCGTTCCGCAAACTGCGGAGCCCAAGCTGAGTAGACATACTTGTTGATGTTAGAATAGCTGTGACACATGTATATGAATCTTAAGGAAGACCAACGTTGGTGCCGCAAGCCAGGGACATGACAGTTGCAGCGACGCTAGCGATAATGCGTGCCTGATAAAGGCGATTCTGCTGGTCTTGATGCATTGTGACTGTTGCTAGCAAAGCAATAAGATGGAGTTTGAGAAAAACCGAACAAGTATCAACAAGAGGGGATACGATTCTGTAAAGGTAAAGTTAACATTTAACTAGTGAGGGTAATGCTAACGCAATAGGACAAGATTGACAAGAGTCCAGGAGATATGCAGTAGTAGATAGATAAGTTGACGGAGACGAGATAGGAGAGGTTTGGTTCCAGCTATATGATAAAAGATAGAAGAACTGGAGCAAGTGTGGAGGTAGAAGATACAAAAATACAGACAAAGGGGACAGGGCGACTAGGTTATTAGGTTAGTAGGTAGCTATCGGATAGGAAATGACTGATGAGAAGGGGATCTCGTGGAGGTTGATAGTGATACACTTGCCCATGGGAATGCATAAGCCGAACGCGGCCGGGACTGGGGGTGAGTGGCCCTTGTGATTAGTGCACTGTCCAGGTACCTGCACACTGAGACAGACAAACCACGTATCTCGTAGACTCCGCTTTTCGGGCCTAGAACCGTTCCTGTTGGCGACGTAATCTCACGTGGCCAAGGCCTGATCGTCAGTAGCCTCATTCTTCCATTTTCAAACAACGCCAGCAGGATAATTATCCATCTACCTTTCAAGGCAACTGCATTGCCAGTCGGTCTTTGATTCGGCAAAACTCTCAACCTGCGCTGGAATACGCAGGGAAACATATAAACCCCATTCGATCACAACTCGACGCGAACGATATTCATAACGCGCTGTCGCAATGGGCGCTCTTTTGTCTCTACCGCTTCTTGCGGTACCAAGCGTTGGTACTGTATGTCAGGAACTCTCCTTTGATCTCGCTTATCGAAGCTGACCTTGGTTTTGTTTAGATTGTATCCTTCGCTGCTAGCTGCTGTGGTGCTGCGACCTGTTCCATGGTCTGCAGTGCCTGTGGCAAATGCGGCAATAGTGTCGCAACCCGTATCGCATATGCGCTCCTTCTCCTCGTGAACTCGATCATCGCCTGGATAATGCTCACGCCATGGGCAATCAAAAAGCTTCAGAAACTCACCCTCGATTTCGTCACGATCAATTGTCCAACTGGTGAATGCCATGGCTGGCTCGCAGTCCATCGGATCAACTTCGCCCTCGGTCTCTTCCATCTTGTCCTCGCTGGCCTGCTTTTCGGTGTCGCAACGTCCAAGAACCCTCGAGCGTCTATTCAGAACGGCTACTGGGGTCCCAAGATTATCGCCTGGCTCGCATTTGTTGTTCTTTCGTTCCTGATTCCCGACAGCTTTTTCTTGTTCTGGGGCAACTATGTCGCATTTGCCGCAGCTATGCTCTTCCTTTTCCTCGGTCTTATACTTCTTGTCGATCTTGCTCATAACTGGGCCGAATACTGCCTTGCACAAATCGAGGATACTGACTCGAGAGTTTGGCGATTTGTCTTGATTGGCTCTACTCTGGGCATGTACATCGGCTCTCTTGCTATGACCATTGTGCAGTATATCTTTTTCGCGCGCGGTTCATGCTCGATGAACCAGGCTGTAATCACCATCAACCTCATCCTCTGGCTTGCCATCTCTGTTATTTCCGTCAACCCTACCGTTCAAGAGTTCAATCCCAAGGCAGGACTTGCTCAGGCCGCCATGGTGGCAGTTTACTGCACATATCTAACAATGTCTGCTGTGTCTATGGAGCCTAACAGCAAGTGCAACCCTCTCATCATGGGCCAGGGAACACGGACAACATCCATCGTCATTGGTGCCATTGTTACTCTCCTCACGATTGCCTACACCACCACCCGAGCTGCCACTCAGAGTCTTGGTCTCGGCAATTCTAACGGTATTCAGTTGCCCGAGGACGACGAACATGGTCTTGTAACTCAACAGCCTAGTGCTCGCCGTGAAATGCGAGCCGAGGCTTTGCGCCGAGCTGTCGAGGAGGGAAGTCTGCCTGCCGATGCTCTGCTGTCCGATGACGAGAGTGAAGCTGGCGATACTCCCGCAGGAGATGATGAGCGAAACAGGACCCAGTACAGTTATACCGTATTCCACATCATCTTCTTCCTGGCAACTGCCTGGGTAGCTACCCTGCTAACCATGAACTTCGATGAATCCACTAAGGACGGCGACTTTGCAACTGTCGGGCGTACCTACGCAGCAAGTTGGGTCAAGATTGTCAGTGCTTGGGTCTGCTACGGCATGTATACATGGACACTGGTGGCCCCTGTTGTCCTTCCTGACCGTTTTGACTTTTCTTAGACTTGCATCTGCATTTGGGGGAGTTTGTGAAGAAGCGTTGAATATTATTGTTAGCCAGACTGTGAATAGTTTGTAGTTACTTATGTATGTTATCTGAATAGGTATCACTGTATTCCGGATTTTCGTTTCCGTCGTCACCATGTTTGCGTTGTGACAGTCAGTATACTTGGCGTTCGATCAGTTGATCGAAAGCTGTCCGCGTGCTCTATCAGCATTAATGGGGCTGTGCGGAAAACGCATATTTAAATCTTGAATTTTCCATATATTTGAATTTGTCTCAACTGCACTAAGCAAACAATCCCAACTCCATAATTCCTTCCTGTCAACTCCAGCGTAAGCTCATGATAAGGGGTCGTCTTTTTGCTCTTTTTGCCGTCTCTGAATAGCATCATCGCCTGTGGCGGTATATGTTTGTGAGCGTCTCGTCTTCACCGCTCCGTCTATGGTTGAGAGAACCATGGCATGCCCGGTATTGAAATGGTATTCTGCAGAAGTATCGAATTCGCTCATAAAATCAAAGCATTCCCGTTTGATCCACCAGTATGGATCATTTCTTTTTTGTTCCCATTCTTGATATGTCGTCACAAGTTATTGGAAAGCGAGAGGGGTCTCCCCAAGCTCCTTCGCAGCTCCAGTCGCGTGGAAACCATCCATAGTAACGGTGACAGCACCAGCTTGAACCAACTGCAGAAAGTGTTAGCTTCATTTCGTTATGTCAGTGCGTTGAGACTTACGGCGCGCGAAAGATCCTCAATCAAGTCATTGGGGTCTTCGATACCAACACAAAGTCGAATAATATCCTCAGGCATTTGTCGCTCCGCTCGTGTCTTGGCATCAATACTGGCGTGGCTCATCTGACAAGGCATGCTGATCAAACTGTTCACACAGCCGAAGCTGACACTGATAGCCCATAGGCGAGCAGCCTCAACGATACGCTCGGAAACAGCAGGGTCGCCAGTCTCGAAAGAGAGAACAGCACCAGCGCCGCGAGCCATAGACCAATGCAGGTCATATTGAGGGTGAGACTTGAGGCCTGGGTACCGGACACGGAAGCCACGAGACTCAAGGAATTCTGCAATGGCTTGAGCGTTGGCCTGCTGCTTCTCCATTCGGATGGCGAGAGTCTTGACGCCACGCATGAGAAGGAATGAGTCGTTAGGAGACAGACCACATCCCGTGGAGTTGATAACAAAGAAGAGCTTGTCTCCGATCTGGGTATCGTTCACGGCAATAACACCAGCCATGATGTCGTGATGGCCTGACAAGTACTTGGTTCCAGATTCGTAAACAATGTCACAGCCGACATCCAGAGGATTGAACAGCATGGGCGAGAGCATTGTATTGTCGACAACGACCAGAGCCTTGGGGTTGACTTCGTGAGCCAGGCGAGTAATAGAAGGGATATCAACGACCTTGATCAGAGGGTTGGTAGGGGTCTCAAGCAGCACCATGGCGGTCTTTTCCGAAAGTCGTGCCCGTACGCTATCAACAGTCGTGGTATCGACGTGGTGAACGACAATGCCTTGGTTAGCAGCCAAGTAAGTAAGAAGACGATGGCTGCCACCGTAAAGATCATCTCCGGTGATGACCTCGTCACCAGGTCTGAGAAGTCTAGTAATGACATCGAGAGCACCCATTCCGGAGCTAATGGCCAATGCTCGCTGAGCGTTCATGATCTTGGCAATATGTCGTTCAAGATGGGTTCGGGTGGGGTTTCCTGAGCGTGTGTAATCATATTCTTGCTGACCACCGCTGGCCGATGTCTGCTTAAATGTGGCAGACTGGTAAATAGGAACGCTGGAGGCACCATATTGATCTTTGCTATCGGTGTATACAAGTTCGGTGGCGAGGGCATAGCGCTTGCGACCAGTGCGTGGGCTCGACGGAGCAGGAGATGGAGGAAGGTCATGTCCCTCATTGTCGAGTCGTGCCAATGGGTTGGCAGACTTGCCAGACTCGGTAGGTGAAGGAGAGGACATTTTTTGTTCAGTAGAAAATTGGTTGCGTTGCGAAGGTTTGGGGTAGCAGAGGTGTAGAGGCGATGGCGGCTGATGTACTGAATGCAGGATGGAATACCTAGCGCCAGGCGGATTCGACACACTAAAGGTGTATAGGACGAAATCCAATCTCGAATTAAAGTGAAGATGTTTGAGGGAAGAAGAATTGATATTCAAGGTATAAGAAAAAGGAGGACGATCGCATTAGCTACGTAGGTAGATAGGTAGGTAGAGATAGCTTGAAGGACGACGGTCGTTCGGGAGTCGGGGAGTCATTCCCGCTGTCGGCGGTCTGATCTAGGGATTTTCTCCATACCTTCCTTTAGGACCACGCGCCATCACCCCGCAAAAAGAGTAATTTGATGGGTAACCCAGATATGATAGAGTTGCTATGGAACGTATGGCGCTGTGCACCCATTATCTACAGGGCATTTATCCAATATAGAGGGGTGCCTGGGTCATGGCTTTCCAGCGCTTTGAGCCTCTGAAGCCCTGCAACAACAGTTTGACAACGGAAGTTTCATGGGCCCTGGCCACCGCTTCTGAATCATCCGACCGATAAACGGAGACAACTGATATCGAAATACTTTGTTTAAACCCCGATAGCGCACTCATCCCAAGGTAGCCCGCTATTAGGCTCCGGAAACCTTGGTGGGGTTCCTAAATGACGTGATCCAACACTATCATGGCCCATCGAGTGTTTGCGTTCCGTGTGGGGACACCCGCGGGGCGACACTGTATGTAGGAAACCCGGAGGGCGGTACCGTCCCCCGGCCGCAGGGTATTGTTTAGAATTTGGCTGCTGGAAGCTCACAAGACAAAATTAAGAACTCAGTTTGTGTATGCTGTGTCAGAGCAGACTCTTCGCTCGTTGATTATAGCCCAGAAACCAAAAACTTTCTGTCACCCGATTAATAGCCAGGGTTGCACTTGTCGCATCTTGTCTACTAGCCATGTCCAATGCTGGCAAACAGAGGAGATGGGTTTTGCAGAAAGATATTACAGTGCGGCTGATACCGTATAGAGTTGAGAGCCAGAAAGAGATGTTGCGATGCTGCTGATTGGATACTAACTGATGAGATGATATCCAGGGTTGGGTTAAGTGTTTTTATTCAAGAACATTGGCTGTTACTGTCAGCCTGTAACTATCTGTACATGTCTACCATTAACTAATCCTGCTCCTCTGCAATCAATTCCTCAACACCGCTTGTTTGCCGTGTTGGCTGCATCTTGATCTGCCCGCCTTCACGACCGAGGAAGTCGTCAGACCTGATACCACGGAACTGCTTAGGGTCCACGGTCGACATGGCCTTTCCACTCTCGCGGTGCTGTCGCATGTATTCTCGAACAGGCACCATGGCCGCATCTCGACACGCTTCCTTGATGTCGCTGCCTGAAAGTCCAGCAGTAATTCTTGCAACGTAGTCAATGTTGAAGTGTTCGGGATCCGTCTTTGTATCTTGCAACACAAGCTGCAAGATCCTGCGTCGCTGCTCAGTTCCTGGTAACGTAACGGGGAACTTCTTGGGCATTCTGCGGAGAATAGCCTCGTCGATGTCGTTAATGCGGTTGGTTGCGCCCAGCACCATAATGCGAGCAGGCATTCCTGAGGAGTTCGAAGAGGTCAGGCCATCCCAGAGAGTCATAAACCTGCCATATGTTAAACCAAACGAAACTGCCAGCTGCCACAAATAGGAACTTACTCGGCTTTAACCATGCCACTAGCCTCATGCTCGCCACTCCTTCGAGTACCAAGAACAGCATCAATCTCGTCGATAAAGATAATAGCAGGCTGCATCTTTCGAGCCAACGAAAAGACGGCCCTTACAATTTTGTTTGAGTCGCCGTACCACTTCTCGGTCAAGGTCGAAATATGTAGGTTGATGAAAGAAGCACCGCTTTCGTGGGCGACAGCTTTTGCGAGCATCGTCTTTCCACAGCCTGGAGGGCCATACAAGAGGACTCCCGAGGGGGCAGACAGTAGTGGTGCAGCGTGAGAGTATAGATGTGGCATCGTTAGGGGATAGATGATGGATTCTTTTAGTTCTTCGATGATCGTGTCCAGGCCGCCAATATCTGCATTGATTAGTGGTTGTCATAACGTGACAGAAGATGCCTTGATGTGCACGCTTTACTCACCATCAAAACCAACAGAGATGTCTTCAGGAGGTACCATCTCAAGCGCAACCAGGTTTTCATATTCGTTAAGAACTAATTCCTCAGGCCGAGGTCCTCTCCTTGAGTCGCTGCTGTCATCGCCATAGTCAAGTCCATCTCTTTTATGCCTATTCATACGCTCGAGGTGTGCTTTCGCCTGGCGCCTGGCCTGTTCATGTTTCTCTTTATCGGGGTCGGCTATGTTGCTTAGGATAGGATTCAAGAAATTTCGAGCGACGTATAGGCCAGCAGTCATCTACCAATTCATGTCAGTGTCTTGTCCATCAATGTACTTTGATCTTCACAAAGTGGGTACTCACCATGCCCGCGAAGAGCAAAATGTCCATGGCGACATCGCCGAGCTTACGTCGTTCCCCCATGCCGAGGACCCAGCGCAGCCAAGGGGTTGACTCGGATGGCATGAGATAGTGAAAAGAGAGGGGAGAATGAGGATGACAATTGTCTGCCGGTAATCGAGCTAGGTGCGTTTCTGGTGTTTCCCAATCATGACATTTCCGGTCGCCGGTTGAATAGCAGAAGACAAAGCGTCGAGGCTGAATAGGGTCGGAAATGTGGTTTGAAGAATAAAAGATTGATATGCGCGCTCGGCAAGAACCTAATGGCACAGACAGGCACATGCCCGACATCCCAATGGCAGCCCGGGCGGTAAGTGGCGGTTAGCGCCAGATAAGCACGGGCCCCGTTCATCGACCCAATCTGTTTACTTAGATGAACATCTTGGCGGGATTCTAAACATTGAAGATCCCCTCCAACTTACTAGTCTACTATATACACGACAATTGCCATTCATACATGCGCTGCGCATGCGATCCAAACACTACTTTTGCTTTTCAAGTACAACTTTATGTTAGACTACTGTACCTCGTGCGCTTCATAAACTCGATAGACTATTATCCACGAAAAAAGATACGATGCCACCACGCGCACGCGCGAAGCCTGTCGCAGAGCCTGCTGGGTCTCCAGTATCCGACTCAGAGCCCGACCTTGATATGTTTGATAAATCCGATCTCCAAGCAGCTATGCGCACAATGAGTACCAACAAGAAACCCCGCGGACGACCACCTGGGTCGGCTAGCAAGATAACCAAACCTGCACAACGGGCGACGCGTCGGACTGGGACAGAGAAACTCCCAGCTGTACCCGAAGTGGTCGCACGATCAGATACTGCTGTTAAAGCCAACGGAAACGGTACGAATGCGACGCGCAAAGCCCAACAGATGGCTCCCGACGAAACAGTTACATTTGAGGACATTGAGGGCTCTTCAGGTGTCCCGGCTACTGGTGTAAAGAAAGGAACGCGCGGGCGCCCAAAGAAGAGCAATGGCGATACTTCTATTCTTGTGCCCGAAAGTACTGTGAAGCGACGTGGGCGACCTCCGCGACAGCCCGGAACACCGATCGCAGAAGTTCTAGAGACACAGCAAGAAGACCCAATGGAGCTAGATCCCGTGTTAGAACAGAGCGAAACCGATAACCCTGGCGCCGTACCTGAAGTTGAAACTATTGTGCCATGGTCAAGTTATGACACTAGCGACGACTCCACACGCTGGCGACTAGAAGATCTTACGAAGAAGTATACAGCACTCGAAGCTAGTCACCGAAATTTGCGCGAAGTAGGAGTGCGAGAAGCCGAGCGGAACTTTGAGCGACTAAAACAGCAGGCCGAGGAACGTACTGCAGGTAAGTACTGTTGTGTGAACTATCAATGACATTTGTACTGATCTCAGAAGCTGCTACTAAGCTGATAGCTGAGCTGAAGGCTGAACTTGCTGCTCAAACTGCGCTCGCAAATGAAAGTGAAGAGCTCCGGAAACAACTTGAGGCAAACGAAACCGAGACGGAAATGTTGGAGGAGACTGTCAAGACTCTGAACAGCTCTTTGACCGAAGCCAAGTCTGAAATCAAGTCACTTTCTACCAAACTAGCCGCTGCCAGGTCGAGCGATACCAACCCCAGAGTACCAGGCAGTGCTATCAAGACCGGTGGGCTGATGAATCGCAATGCTCAGGCAGGGGCTGCGCACGCCGCGCAGGTTACTGCACAGGCTAAAGAAAGACTATATGCGGACTTGACAGATTTAATTCTGCGCGGCGTGAAACAAGACGAGGTCGAGGATACCTTTGACTGCATCCAAACTGGGCGCAACGGCAGTAAGTTTGGTCAATTGCTTCTTGTGTTTGTTTCCGTATACTGACATGGTAACTAGCTCTTCATTTTAAACTCGCTGTCGAGAATGACGCGTCAGGCAATTATGAGGATGTGTCATTCACATATCAGCCGCAACTGGATGCTGGACGAGACCAGGACTTGATAGATGTGCTCCCCGGATATCTTACAGAGGAGATCACGTTCCCACGATCTCAAGCGCCCAAGTTTTACGCCAGAGTGAACAAATCCTTGACAGAAGATTTGACGAGACAGTAAAATGCGCTGATTGCTGTCGAAGATGATGTTGAATATGTTTCTTGTTAATGATACCCAACTTCTTTTTGCTTTGCGTACATAGACTACTGGAAAATATTGGTGTGATGGGGCTAGACGGGAAATAAATGATTGAATGCCAGAGAATTAGACTGCAATGAATGAGAACCTTGTTGGTAGTCGAATATTTACTTCAAATCCGTTCATCAAGGTTACAGAACTCTTGGTCAGGCCTAGTATTTTGTGAAGATGATGGCTCATTCCGTACATGAATAAAGCAGTTTTGAAATGTGATAAAATGTCAAATGCTGAGATTGGCTTTCAATTTGTGAGCATCGACTACCTAACATCCATTGAGTCTCAGATGAATAGGTACAGATATTATTTGAATGTTGTCGGGAAGCTTGACGCCAATGAGACTTTGACTCAGCCAACCACGTGTGACTGGCGTCAACGGGGAGGATATAAGGGTTGTAGCGCAAGGCCACTAGCGTGTCTCCCCCTGCAGATTAGGTCCATCCAACGCGTCCCTCATCCAGCGTCATGTTAATAATTCTGGCCACGGTTTATGTCTTGGCCTCTTGCAACGAACTGCACAGGAGGTTGTCTCTCGTTTGCTTCTTCTTGACAAAACAAGGTTCAAATTATTCAAATTTTCACTCCTTACCCTGAATTGTTCCAATAATTCTTGTTTCAACGTTTATGGAATCTTTGTTGTTTTTTTCGGTGTGGTTAGATTTGAGTATTTCCTTCCCCCCTGACTTACACTAAGATCATCGCCAAACATTCGAACCATCTAAATCGACAATTAAGTGTTGAGAATTTCCGATTGCTTCGCCATGGCCGGCTCCAGTCGCATTGGCTTCATGGCCATTGCTGTTGTTTTTCATTTGGTATATATCTTGTCCATTTTCGACATCTACTTCGTCAGTCCGATTGTCTCGGGCATGCAACTCTTTGGTGTCGAGCGCCCACCTGAGTCTCCCAAGGCCCCCGCCGACAGGCTTGTACTCTTCGTTGGTAAGTGACCATGAGCTGGATGTTCCAGAAGTCCCCAGCTAACATACTTTGTCTTTAGGTGACGGACTTCGTGCAGACAAAGCCTTCCAAGCTCATCCCGAACCTTATCCTGAATCCGACCAAGACCTTGTTCCACGACATCTAGCTCCATACCTTCGCTCTCGAGTTCTGGAGCATGGAACCTTTGGTGTTTCTCATACACGTGTCCCAACCGAATCTCGACCGGGCCATGTGGCTCTCATTGCTGGCTTATATGAGGATGTATCGGCCGTTGCGACAGGATGGAAGATGAACCCAGTCAACTTCGACAGTGTTTTCAATCGCAGCCGACACACATGGAGTTGGGGAAGCCCTGATATTCTGCCCATGTTCCAGCATGGTGCTGTTCCAGGCAGAGTCGATGCCTTTGCGTACGGTGCTGAGCTTGAGGATTTCTCCAAAGATGCAACCGAGCTTGATTATTGGGTTTTTGATCATGTCAAGGACTTCTTCGCTGCGGCTGCCACGAATGAGACCCTCAACACGGCGCTTCGGGAAGACAAGGTCGTCTTTTTCCTTCATCTTCTGGGTCTTGACACTACTGGACACTCATACCGACCGTATTCCAAAGAATATCTTCACAACATCAAGGTGGTAGATCAAGGTGTCAAGGAAATTGTCGAGCTTATCGAGAGCTTTTACGGGGATGACCGGACTGCTTTTGTCTTCACTGCTGATCATGGTATGTCGGACTGGGGTAGCCACGGTGATGGACACCCTAACAACACCAGAACTCCTCTCATTTCCTGGGGATCTGGAGTTGCCGCTCCTGAATTGCATCCTGACGGCATCGCGCCTGGCCACGATGAACTTTCTTCAGACTGGAATCTTGACCATGTGCGCAGACACGATGTTGCCCAAGCTGATGTGGCCGCCCTGATGTCGTATCTCATCGGTACTGAGTTTCCTGCAAATGGCGTTGGTCAGCTTCCTCTGAACTTCCTCTCTGCGAGCATTAAGGAAAAGGCAGAAGCTTCTCTGGCCAACGCTCAGGTTATCCTCGAGCAATACCGGGTGAAAGAAGAGAACAAGAGAAATGCAGAGCTCCGCTACCAGCCCTATGGACCGCTGAGTGATGACAAGCTTGGCCCGGAATCACGCATCGCTCACATTCGCGCATTGATCGAAGCTGGCTCCTTTGAGGAGGCCATTGAAGAATCCGATGCTCTCATGTCCACTGGACTCCAAGGTTTACGTTACCTTCAGACCTACGACTGGCTATTTCTTCGTGCTTTGATCACTATCGGCTATTTGGGCTGGATGGCTTATGCTACCACAACTGTCCTGTCTCTGTACGTGGTGGACGAGAGTCTGCCTCCCCAGCGTACACTGCTCGGATCTGCCTTCTTCTCGTCAGTCCTGGTTGCACTCTACTCATCCTTCATCATCTCCAAGTCTCCTCCTGCATACTACCTTTACGCGTTCTTCCCTGTTCTGTTTTGGGAAGAGGTATATGCGCGCAGGGCCAACGTGGCCAAAGGTTTTCAGGCTCTGTTTGGCCATGTCAGGTCTGGCGGGGCTGTAGTTGCACTTGTTTTCAATGTTGTTCTCTATCTTGGTGTTATCCAGTCTTTGGTATGTTCTCCGATTCGTTCATGCTCTATTACTTACAGCTTCTAGGCTTTGGCGTACATTCACCGTGAAATTCTCACTGGGCTCTTTGTATTGGGTGCTTTCTGGCCCATGACATTAGGCATCTCATTCTTAAGGTCTCATCTATTCTTGAGTATGCTGTGGTTTCTGTCTTGTTTGGCTATGAGCACCTTTACCCTGCTCCCTGCTATGAAGGTTGAGAACATCCCACTTATGTAAGTCACATCCGATGTTTGTGTATAAGAGGCATCTGCTAATTCAAATCAAATAAAAGTATGGCTGGTGGCGGATTGATGACTGTCGTCGGTTTGGCTTACATGGTCCTTGAGGATTTTATCCTATCAGACTTCACCTCTTTCAAGACGAAATCGAAACGTCTTCACACAAGTCGGACGCTTCTTGGTATCCAGGTAAATTGATACTCCAGCATTTTATTTCAATGGGAATTTGGCAACTTACATTAAATCTCAGGTTGGACTTATCATTCTCGCAATG
The DNA here is from genome assembly GCF_019609905.1 of Fusarium poae. Classification (NCBI taxonomy): domain Eukaryota; kingdom Fungi; phylum Ascomycota; class Sordariomycetes; order Hypocreales; family Nectriaceae; genus Fusarium; species Fusarium poae. Next base: position 6,344,991 of record NC_058399.1, read on the forward strand.
CTTGTCACCCATTCTAGCGCGACGTCACTGCAGGCCAAACTTGGCCTTCCTAAGGGTAACCAAGTGGTGGGTTGGTTTGTTCTAGGTAAGTCAAGCGAATCTGAAATTCGAAGATACCTTGCGCTGACAGCATAAGTCGTGTCGCTCCTCATGCCATTAGCATATCGATTACAACCCAACAGCCATTACATGCATCGTCTCGCCATCATTTTCCTTACGTGTGCCCCCACGTTTGTTATTTTGACGATATCTTACGAAGGCCTTTTCTATGTGGCTTTCAGCATCACTCTGTTGGCTTGGGTGCGCCTTGAGTATGCAGCCCATGCCTTTAGACAAGAAAAGGCCAAGAAGCAGACCGCTGTCTCTGATAGCCAACAACATAAATTGGGTGCTTTCCGGCCTTTAAGTTTATCAGACGCACGGATTGCACTGTTTTTTATGGTCTTGCTCCAGTCTGCCTTTTTCAGCACAGGCAATATTGCTTCCATCTCATCATTCAGCTTGGAAAGTGTATCCCGATTGATTCCCGTTTTCGACCCCTTTTCACAAGGAGCGCTACTGATCCTCAAGATCATTATTCCGTTCTTTCTTATATCAGCTAACCTTGGAGTGCTGAACAAGCGACTGGGCGTGGCGCCATCCGCCATTTTTATGGTTGTCCTTACCGCGAGCGATGTTCTGACGCTCTACTTCTTCTGGGTTGTCAAAGATGAAGGATCATGGCTGGAGATTGGCTCAACCATCACTCACTTCGCCATTGCAAGCTTCTTGTGCGTCTTTGTTGCTGCCCTCGAATTTGTGAGTGCGGCTTTCATTGCTGGCATTGAAGTCGAGGATACGAAATCGGCTGCATTGACCAGTGCAAGCACCAAACCAGATGAGAAAGTGCCAATAGTGGCGGGGGCAGAATAACTTCCCCGATACCTACTATAGAAGAAATCAAAACGTACACTACATGGTGGTATTTCAGCCAAGATTTTCAGAGCATATATAGACCAATCAACTAACTAACAAGAGCACCAAGAACGCGGACACGAACCATGTGACCGACCATAAGGGAGTAGGGGAGGTACCACAACATCGAGCTGGATAGGGCTGAAGGGGAAGCCTAACGGAAGATGACCGCAGGTCACAGCGTCTTGATCTGAAGAGGGTGCGCGTTGCGACCTTGTTCATGTCTTGGCAAGATGCAGACATCTTACCTTGCAGCGCATCATTCAAGTCACTAACAAGGGCAGCCATGTAATCAGGATCCGGGGGATGGATTCGGAAGCCCGGAGGTATGGGTATTGTTTTATGGACCCATTCTCCATTAGGTGTAAGACTACTCCGTAACAACTACAGACTTGCATGTGAAAAGCTTAGGCCAAGGAAAGGACAGTAGGTAATGTATCTATCGTCTCATTGAACCGAACAGCCATAGGCGTATAAGATATACAGGTATACAAAGAGGCGCGCGCAGAAGAAATCATATCATCAGCCTAATCATAGCTCTGATTCGGATCGTCGGAACACTGTCATTGATGGGTGGATTATGAATGTCAGTTTCAGTTGTAGACAAATTAAACAAAGAGGTTCAGTTTGATTTCCCCAGCTTTTTACATACGACATGTTTTGGCTAAAGCATCGAGCCAAACTCAATCTGGAACTTAGGCCGCCGCCATTGCGTCTCGAAGCATTCACATGTCACGAGCCAGGGCGGTGATACATACCTACATACATACGTACGTACACATTATTGTGTGTGTCGATCAGTTCAACAGGATTTCTTCTCATGCACAAGCTCATTTTAGGCATGAAACAATTAGCAGACGGGCCTCCTTGATCTTCAAGACAGGCACATGCTTCATGTTGCGTGTCACGCGCCTACGCCGCTGTTTTTGACGATTAAGCCAGGGGTTAAGTCATGATAGCTTTCACCAAGTAGGTCTCCTCATATTCTGAGTGCTGTGCCCCTTGTGTGTGTCAACTCTAATCTTTAAGCAGACGTCGACACATGCACAAGTCTCATAGTGTCTCGTGTAAGTGACAGAATCCTTCGGAAACTTGACAAATATCATGTCGCTGGCTGAGCTTAGTCAAGTGATTTCATCATGCCTCTCGGGGATGGAACTTGATGCGGCATCAATCAGCAATTGACGCGGTCCGCGGAACAGGTCCCATACGTCTTGTGGAGCCTGTTCAACTAAAGTGAGCGCCGAATGTCTTTTTGTGTTCTTTGTTTGCCCGTAAGAGACGACGGGATTACAGTGGAGGTCTGCCGTCCTCCATCTCCGAAGTCGACAGGGTCACCCATGAGCCATTGCTATTCAGAATCTGGAGTCCACAAGGTACTGTACACACTCCTGGTGATCCCATTATTCGGGCTGTGTAGTTTCTAAACATGATACGTCTGAGGTCTTTGGTCAGTCGATTTCTAGTAACTTACAAGTCTCCAATAAACGTGTTTTCCATATCCAATTGCTGTCCTATAATTACATGCCAACACAAATACGGAGTAATACCGAGCTGTCCTCGAGACCTGGCAGATCTTTAATGTATGTAGGTATGGTTCTCCGCTCCCGCCGCTAGCTAGAACCATCTCGGCCGGTTCCATCTGGGTAGCGCAAAGTCAGAATCAGTTTAAGACATCCACCCAATGTGAGGTACCTTGCTAGGTTAGGTTGTGGAGGTTCCCTTCACTGTACACTAGACTTGTTGGTTTGCCTTATACAGCAGAACCGCCTACCGACCTATCCGCTTACTTGTAATTGTCTTTACTTCATGTTACACTCGCCACTATTTATCTTTAACTGACGCGAAACAAAACCAACACTCGAGTTGACTTAGTAGGCCTTAAAGGCAGTTTGTTCACAAAAATACTGCCTTGGTAGACTTTTCGTACAGAGCTGTTGCCCAACTTGTCCAAGGATTTTATCTCCTTTCTCCAGATCGAAGCATCTCTAGACCTGCCGTTTTGGTGTGGCTCGCTCCTACCTAGTGTCAGTGCTTCCCTTTGCCTGGCTCGCGCTGGCTGGTACCTGCCCTGGCCGCACCGGGGACACAGACAAGCCCATTACCTCTTGCCTAGGTAGGTATCCTACCTGCCAATCTACGTTACCTTTTTTTCCAACCTTGCTGTGCTTTCAACTTTGTCGTTCTCCCCATACTCGATACTACCAACTTCGCTGTTTCTTGATCGCTCTCATTTCCGTATCAATATATTACTGCCGACTTCCCGGTTCCATGGACGTGGATATGTCGTCGGGCAGCGGCACGCCGCAGGTGCAACCTCAAGCTCAACATCAGCAGCAGCAAGGAGAGTCACAGATCTCATCGACGCCAGCTCCGCCCGCTTCTATTACTTCGACGTCGACATCCGCTGGCGGTGTGAGTTTTAGGAGGTTGGTCGTCCTTGGGTTGTAAAAATCTGGGTTTCAAATGCTAAAATTGTTTCTTTGCAAGACAACGAGCATCGCGTGCATGCGAGGTAAGCACTTTCTTAAGTTTCGTTGTCTTTTGCCGAACCTTGATCATGAGTGCCCCGTTCCCCTCAACATGAGCCGAGGCATCAGCGGGCGCCAGCCCACTTCATCATGATATTTATCACGACATCTATCAGCATTTGGGCTTCTGATGCAGTCTCCCAACCAAACCTGTATTATGCCTTACTAACACATTAATAGACTTGTCACGCAAGAAAGGTAACTTTTCTTCCTTGCATACAGCGATATGCTACCCAATTGGGCTCTCTACCTCATCGCCGACAGCAACATTGACTTTCAATCTCTACAGGTCCGATGCGACGCCGCAAGCCTTGGTGTGCCCTGCACCAACTGCGTTGCCTTCCAGATTGAGTGCCGTATTCCAAATCCGAAGCGCAAAAAGACGCAAGGCTCTGGGAGTCAAACCAATAAAGACTCCGATAGGTATGGGAATGCGCTTATGTGCGCGCGTGGATTTTGATTGCTAACTACATGTTCCTCTCACATAGTGATCGAGGCGATGGCACCGAAGACCCCTCGCCGCGACCTGTGGCTCCTCCAAGTACAGCATCACTCACTCCGCGAGCTCCCTCAGTATACCACTCCAACAGTGGCACTCCTCCTACTGCGTGGACAGAAGCTCAGGCACGTAAAGAGGAAGTCGACAATGGGACCTATCTAGATATCGTCATGAAACCTAAGTTCACGCGCGCCCCTATCACCGAAGCCGGACGGGTCGCATATCTTGGCGAGTCTTCCAATCTCACTCTGCTTGTCCACGACCGCCAAGGGTCGGCGGACGTTGTACATTACCCACTGCCTGAGAATGTACGCGGTTCCCGAGCTCGACTTACAGAACTGGATAACATTGAGATCGATATTCTGCATCAAAGAGGAGCGTTCTTACTTCCTCCACGAACTCTTTGCGACGAACTTATCGATGCGTATTTCAAATGGGTCCACCCTATTGTCCCTGTCATCAATCGTACCCGGTTTATGCGACAGTATCGGGACCCCAAGAACCCCCCATCGTTGCTGCTCCTGCAGTCCGTCCTTCTGGCGGGTACTCGCGCTTGTAATAACCATCAACTGATGGATGCCAATGGCTCAACCACTCCTGCCGCTCTCACTTTCTACAAGCGTGCCAAGGCCTTGTACGATGCCAACTATGAAGATGACCGCGTGACAATTGTACAGTCGTTACTTCTCATGGGCTGGTATTGGGAAGGTCCAGAAGATGTCACCAAAAATGTCTTTTATTGGAGCCGTGTAGCAACTATTGTTGCGCAGGGCTCGGGCATGCATCGGTCTGTCGAGCAGTCGCAACTAAGTCGAGCAGATAAAAGGCTATGGAAACGCATATGGTGGTCTCTTTTCACCCGCGATCGCTCAGTAGCAGTTGCGCTGGGGCGACCCGTTCATATAAATCTGGATGACGCAGACGTTGAGATGCTAACGGAAGACGATTTCATCGAGGACGAAGCAGACCGGGCGAGTGAATATCCGCCAGATCCTATACATGTTCAATTTTTCCTTGAATACGTCAAATTGTGCGAGATTATGGGGTTGGTGCTGTCTCAGCAATATTCGGTTGCGTCCAAAGGACTTAAACGAAATGCCATCGATCTCACGCATAGTGACATGGCTCTGGCCGACTGGCTGCAGAATTGTCCGAAAATGGTTTATTGGGAGATGCCGCGCCATCATTTCTGGTCTGCGTTACTGCACTCGAACTATTATACAACATTATGCCTTCTGCATCGAGCGCATATGCCACCGGGCGGTTCATCACGCCTACCTGACCCCTCACCTTACCCTTCCCGCAATATCGCTTTTCAAGCAGCGGCTATGATAACCTCCATCGTCGAAAACCTCGCTGCCCATGACCAGCTACGGTATTGTCCTGCCTTTGTTGTATACAGCCTATTCTCAGCCCTCATCATGCATGTCTATCAAATGAAGTCACCGGTACCCTCGATTCAGCAGGTAACCCAAGACAGGTTGCGTAGCTGCATGTCAGCTATGAAGGAAATTTCACGTGTTTGGCTTGTCGGGAAGATGGTTTACGCCCTTTTTGAATCGATCATGGGGAATAAGGTACTGGAAGAGCGACTTCAAAGGGCCGAAGGCAAGCGACACCGAAATTTGCGCCAAAGTCTTTCTCATCTAGAACAACAGCAAAATCGACAGGCCGAGGCAACCAAACGAAAATATGACGACATGGCCATCGACTTTAGTACCAATACACCTCAGCCTCAGGAGTCTTATGAGAGATCACGGCCTCAAACGCCGAGTGCTGTCAAGACGGAGCCAACAAGCTCGATGCAACCTCCGCCGGTGACATCTCCAAACGCGAGACAGAGCACAGCCGATACTTTCATGGGAGGCACGAACTCGCGCCCGCAAACTCGGCCAGCAACGCCTTTCAACCCGTCCTTTTCTGTACCACCAACACCCCCCGATCTATATCTAGTGACAAGGAACTCTCCGAACCTGTCGCAATCTCTCTGGGAGAACTTCCAGCCAGATCAGTTGTTTCCTGATAGTGCTGCCATGCCAGCTTTCCCGAACCTGTCTCCAACACAAACACACTCCAATCTTGACCATAACAACATGGGTTCAATGCCGCCAGGTAACGGGCAGAGCGGTATACATAACCCGCAAGCAGGACAGTATCAACATCGTGGGAACGGGATGATGCCTCAAGGCTTTCAAGGACACACCAACATGTGGCAACCTAACCTTGATCCCAGCCTACCAGAGGGACAGAGCCCAGACAGCTGGAGCACTGCATCGGGACCTGGTCAAGCTGTTCCGACAACACTCAACGTAGAGGACTGGTGGGTATCCTAGCATCCCATGTTAATAGGTTTCTAACCAAGTTTGCAGGTTCCAATTCTTCGGTATTAACGGCACGGATCCCAATTTCAACCTTGACGTGCCCCTCGGTTGAGCAGTATAGCTGAATACAATACAGCAGGGCGAAACTGTGAAGGCAGAGAGCATCACTTTTGGACAAGAGCATTAGTCTGCTGACTCAAAAATTGAGCTATAAAGCAAACCTAACCAGCTGTGGTTCAGAAGCAAGCCCGGATGAACAACTGTGCATGGTCCGAAATGTCTTTGACAGTCCATTTGAAAAAGATTCAGGCCAATAGCTCTCCTTGTCCTCGCAATAAGACGACAAAGCATATCAAATAAGACATTCGAAGACAGCGAGTAAGACATGGCAGTGTTGGCGCTCGCTATTATAAATACCCAAAATCATTTGCAGCAGTGCAAAGCCAGAACAATATACCGTAATAATTAAAGCCTCCACAACGCATTGTTAGTTGATTCCCTAGGTAGTTATATCGCACCTTGTGTTACGACACGCCACAAAACCCGTCCATGTGGGACAGCATTGACGCCTTCTGGAAGCTCGGGCAGGGTTTTCAGGGGTTTTCGGATTCAGGGGTTTGCGGCCAGTTTGGTTTGCTGGTTTAGTTATGCCAGCAATGCCTAGTGGAGTTATCTACATGTTATCCGTAACACTAGATTTAGTGTTGCGGCCAATCTAAAGCGTCTATAGATGGACAAGGGTCATTTCCTCCACGCGGCCTACTCCATTGCCCCAGCTATTAAGTAAAAAAGATATGGAGCGTCCTGGTTGTTGCTCCTAGAAGTACATACAAAAGCACCACAAGATTACAGGATGATCGATGGCCCTGTTCTAATCCTGAATCATCCCGAGTTTGCATACGGATCAGTATGAGGAACCTCTCATAGGTTGCATAACTACTTGATCAGATACCTACTGCAAGTCAATTTTACATAGTAAATGTGTCTGTAAATGACAGCTATTCTCTGATGTCGAGGTGGTCCCTTGTTTTAAACTAGGTAAACCTGTTGGTGTTCTCAATTCTGGAATGAATTACCAAACTTCGATTCGGGTTAATTGAGTCTCGATTGCTCGCATCATTTATTAGCGTGCCAACCAAACCTACCTGGAGTAAGTTTTTGAATAAGGTCCATGTTACCTTTGTAGAGATAAGCACTATTTGTACTTTAGGTTTTGCTTGGGGTACAGCTGAGTGCCCCTGCTACACATAACTAGACGACACTTCCTCCTCTAGGTAGATTTTGGTGGACCCAGGAAGCAACCTTGTCCCAAGAACGACCACCTCAATCACATCCCACGACAGAACATAGTGCATACCACGATTTCCTATCCTATTGAAATCAGTGCAGGCCAGAAACAACTCCAAGAATCCAATAAACACCCAAGAGCATTCGTTCTTGTTCACCTTACGCAACGCCTACGCTAGCGATTGGGGATCCTTGACAGGACCCTCCTACCTAATCCTCCATCTCCGCCTGGCTATTTCGCCTCTCTCGAACCCTTACCGTCTTCTTGATGCATACTGAATGACTTCGACCACGACCTTATTCGCTGTGCCGTAAGTGCCACGCGCTTGTGTAAAAGCCGAACCGACACAGCTCGAGAGAACCTACCGTCAACTTGGCAACGACTATCATGACCGACCGCTCTGCGCGGCCGTCGCCGCATCGGTCTTCATCGGCACTAGCATCCGCCAACTATTCCTCAGACACTGCCTCTGTTCGCCCACGAAATCGACGTCTTGCTAGCACACTCGGCGATGACAGTGATACCGCTACCTCCCGCGAAGCCAGCCGCTCCCGCCGTGGCCGCAACATCCAAGTCCACGATACCACAGCTTCCCCCTCGCCTGCACGAAGTTACGGCCTCTTGTCAGCTTTGAGTCCTACAAATAGCCGTTCGACAAGTCCTCTCCCCTTGGATCGAGGAGTCTCCACTCCTCACCGAACCAACAGCGCAGCCAATCTTAGCAACTTCTTAAACGACTCATTAACACAGAGCTGGGCTTCTATCCAAGGGTTTACCTCTTCTCTCATATCAGGCGACAATGTGGCAGCAAAGAGGAGTCAATCCCATAATCGAGCAGGCTCTCGACCTGGAACATGGGGAAGGGACTTTTCTAGTAACGGTAGCTCGAAGAAGACAGGTGGTGCTTGGGGCCCCGCGCCTCCCAGGGAACCGAATCTGAATGACGTGGGTGCTGGATCCCTAGAAGAGCGTGAAGCGGCTCTGAAAGCTGCGAAAAGGGCCATGGTACTGGAAAGCCACGATGGTGTCAATGGGGGACTGGATGTCAGTGGGAAGCATAAACGCCGAAATTCTGACGAATCTGCACCAGAGCAGTCTCAGCCTGAGGAGTACCTGGTCTATATCCACAAAGTCGAGCCCAATGACACTTATGCAGGCTTGATATTGAAATATCAATGCCGCGAGGATGCCTTCAGAAAGGCAAACGGACTCTGGACACGAGATAGCGTCCAGGTGCGCAAATGGCTCATGATTCCAGTCGACGCTTGCGATATTCGTGGGCGACCTTGTGATCCACCATCATGGCACAACGCACATGGTGTCGATCTACTTGCCCCGACGCCCGCTGCTGAGGAGAATACAGCAGTTCACGATGACTTCTTCAGTCGACCAACTAATGGAACGCCATCGGCCACCCAATCAGCCGAAGAAGAGAGGCCGTGGGCGCATGTGCGCTGGGTTAAGATTGACTCGTTCTCACAACCAATAGAGATTGCGCGGGTTGCGCGGAATGCTATGGGCTACTTTCCGCCTCGACGAAAGAAGAGTATTAGGACTATTTCAACTCTCTCAACACCCCGGCAAAGTCTGGACCTATACAGCAACCCGCCTGGATCCACGGGTAACTCGTCTCGTCGCCGAAGCTCTCTTGGTCACCGGCCGCAGCTCTCTAATACTGTCATGTCAAGCCCAGTACGAGGCGGAGGTACGATCAGCGAGACCGGTGAATCTCTACCCGCTTGGATGCGTCGGCCCGGAGGTGTGGGCTCCATGGGTATGAGTACACGAGCCCCTGGGCCAGACAAAGATTATCTTACTACATGGACTAAGAAGCATCTGCCTGGGCTCACGCTTGAGGGTGTCCCCTCCATGTCTATCATGGGTTCAGAAACAGCCCATTTTGGTTTCAAATCGGGTGAATCATCAAGCATTGTGGAAAACCCCACAGGTGAGGGACAAGACGCCAGCTCAACACAACAGGGCAACGGGCTAGATAAGGCCGCCGCCGCTGTAGAAACTTGGCTTAGGGGCGCTCTTGCACGCAAACCAAGCTCGCAACTGGAAAGGATACGCGGACTGCCCGAGGGAAGGCCTGAACGGAACGGTGATCTGATAGAGTTGACTGATACCGGTAGTGATGATGGGGGACCTTCAACAGGAGTCCCGTCCGGCCTGATGGAGGCCCTGCAGATTACGAGTAGTGGTCGAAACGAGCCCGAAGGAGGCATTAGAGGAAGGTTAGCAGTCAAAGGTGGCAAGGATGATTAAAACTCAGGGCTACAGAGCTTCAACCAAGGGAGTCATTGCAAGAGATCATGTAGAAACCTTGGGAGCCAGGCTGATGACAGAGAGGCGTTAGTCGTGGAGGGATTGCATATTGCAGCTGATTTAAGCTGTAAGGCGTTTAAGGGGCATTCGCGATACTTCAGGATATATGCATAAATCACAGCAAGTTCGAGGAGCGTTTGAGAGTTTTTTTTTTGGATCAGCTGGGTTTGCTCTCTGCAATTACTAAGTCTTGGTACTTTTCTAAAACATTTCAGAACGACTCGGATATTGGACAGAGAAGATGCTCTATCGATACTTACTTAGCTGAAGATGAGAAAGAAAACACAATTACAAAATCGTACTGGATTGGTTTGCCTAGACCTAAATTTAGTGATGAATGTAATGGTACGGTTATCTGCAAGATGTTCAATGTTGCGGTTCGATATGCCTATAACTTATAAGCCCAAGACGCTTTTGTTGTTAGTGTGAGCCGGGAATCATATTATCCCCACCTCATTCCCGGCTTCGTTTAAACTGCGTGGCTCCTTTCAACAACCATACATACCTATCACTGGCCATGATACTGGTCAACCTGGGTCAACCGCAAATTCAACCATAGCAAGCCACGTCTCTTTACGAAACTCACGTACTGGCTGCCTTGGACTCAAGATGCCTATCTGCATCGAATGCAGGCACCCCGTGAAGACGCTATGGACAGCATATTCTGGCGCAGGGGACAAAGCAAGTGGACATAATATTCGGCTTACTGTCTGTCGCAACTGTGGCTGCTTCTGCGACAAGTATGTCGAGCATGACTTTGTTGTTTTATTCATCGATTTGGTTCTTATAAAACCTCAGGTACTATTCATCTTGAGCCCAAAAATTCATGCAACCCTCTAACGAGTCGCAGGTGTATCGACATTTGCTATATAACACGCTCATGCGCGACGATGATCGGCTAGATGTAAGTCATGATGAACCAGTATGAGCCCCATAGAGATCCCGCTGACATCTTTTTAGCCTTCCATCATCCGTTTAGGTATCCTACTGCTTCTCTTTGATGTGTACTTGACATGGGCACGGCTGGAGAAACAGACAGTGCCTGACGCTCTTCCAGGAGCAAGCAATCTGGGCAAATTGGCACAACAACCAATTGTCCTTCAATATCTTTTCTTCCGTAAGATCAAATATCTAAAATCAATTTCAAATTCTATGAACTGACTCTATTACAGTAATATTTTGCGCCCTCTCAACCGCAGCATTCCATGTGAGCATACGCTTCCTCACGTCCTCTGCATTTTCACCCCTCAATCTTCTGGGCATCCTGCCTCAGTATACAAGACCAAACTCGGTATCCACAGCTCTTCTGGTATCATCATCAACCAAGCTATTCCCCATACTCATGGTGATCTGGGATTATGATGTCCCCGCCTCAGCTCGTTCACTTGGTTGGGCTGTCGTAGCAAACAACGTCGAGGCTCTAAGGATTCTTCTCGACTGTGGATATATAACGGCATGTTTCCTCGCGATCGCAGGGGCAGCCTCACGCTGGGTTGTCGGTCGGGGAGTCTTGCTCGCCGCGGGTCTCGCAGACGTCGACTCGATAGGCGAAAGCGGCGTGGCGGCAGATGGCAAAGCACTCTGGGCATTGTTGATGTATGCGAGGGAATGGGCGGGTCGGCTCGCTGTCGGTTAAGCTTTAACACTGTACATAGGTGGCCAAGCAATCACGCTGGGACTCGAAGTAGAAAGGTACATGTGCAGAGCGCATCTTGGGCTTGGTATAACAAACAGTCCAACTCCGAAAGAAAACAGTAACAACAGCATGAGTGTCAAAAAGACCAACATTTAAAATTGCAAACGCATCCATCCTCATGACAGTCTCTCCCTTCGCTTCTATCCACCTCTTCCCCCATTATAGGTAGACATCTAATCGAGATATTCTTCGCGAATGCCACTTTTTCTGGGCGCGATAAGGGGATGGAGCTGGGCGAGGAACGTAATAGCCCACATGAGATAGCAGCTCACGATGGCTAGGATGGCAGAAGATCGCCAGAGTCTGCAAGAGTGCAAGTCAGCATCGCGACCAGGCAATGGGAAGTCACATCAACAGGAAAGGATAAACTAACACTTGGTTTTCTCCCTTGGGAGCGAAGAACCAGGATGCCACGCAAAGGACTGCGATGACAATGAGGCCAATAAAGACGGCGTATCTGCGATGCTGTTAATTGGGCCGTCCACGCGTCGTTAATGGAAGGAGTCGTTGCGCACCCTTGAGCCATGGTTGCGGTTGTACTTGGAGTATTATCCTGCCGGCAGGAGCTTCGTTTAGATGATTCGGGTAGTAAATGCGGTTGTTTTGCAGATAAGGAGCTTTCTTGAGGGTTGATGTCGTCGATGGTTATGAGCTTGTTACTAGATTGGTTGTATGACCGAACTGCGACAGGAAACTCAAAGCTGAGTCAGCCACTGGCCAAGCTCTTACCCTAGACCATGACAAGACAATTAACAACAACCATTTTCTGCATTTATGTTGAGTTTGTCTGCCTACCTACCTACTAAGTTAACTTTGTTGAATCTTGTTGGAAAGCATGGCCTTGCGCCCTATAATATTGTTTTTCTAACGAAAGTTTACTGTTCTAGAGCATCTTATCTCTTCATGAAATGATTGAAAGTCTCACCATAAACTACATGTTAAGTTTGTCTCAAAACAGTTCATTTTACCAATTCATACCTGTATTTGAATACAATCAATTACTCTTGACTGATAAGTACTTTTACCCTCATGAAAAGACGCCGGTTTGCCTTTTCTTCAAGTACAACCTTACCCAACAAATGACGTTTAGTTCTCTTCAGGTCAAGCTTAATTATTCAACGTGATCGATAAAATATGTTCAAATTTCTAAACATTATTCTCATAATCGAGACCAGATTCCTTACGGACAGCTCCATAGATACCAGCCATGTCTGCACACGAACCAACGTGGTCAAAGGCCATTGCTAGATGTGCGTCTGCGGCCTCGACATTTCGAAGCCGAACACCGGCAGTCTTGGCCAAACTCATAGCATGTCGAGCATCTTTTCTTGCCAGCTCGACTGCAAAAAGGGGTTCATCACGCTTGTAATAATCTCCAGTTAACATACGCTCGCTATAAGAGGCGTACGGTCCTCCAAAGACCGACTTGACAAATTGATGGATGGCTTCAGTGCCTAGTCCAGTCTTTTCCGCCGCAACATGAGCCTCGGCGAGCTGCTCGGCCATGTTCAAGATGAAGGTGTTTCCGAGGACTTTGAGAGTCAAAGCCTTGCTGTATGGTTGATCGGAAAGGTCAATCTCGGCCTTGGAGGTGACGCCCTGGAACCACGCCCTGGCCTTTGTGACACTGGCGGCAGGTCCAGCGAGCACCCCGACAAGTTGGCCAGCTTCGGCCATCTGAGGGGCACCAAACACAGGTGCGGCAACAAACTCGGCACCTTTGGCAATTACATCTTTGGCGATGGCTTCGGTTGTCTCTGGGTGGATAGTTGAACTTTCGATAAAGAGCTTGCCCTTGACATCGCTCTCGAGTATTATCTTATAAGTCTCTTGGACAGCCTCGTCATTGGCAATGCAGGAGAAGATAACATCTGCTCTTGCGACACCATCGGCAAGGGACTCAACAACTTCAGTCTTGCCAACAGGAAGTGTAGCACTAAACTCAGTCGTCCTTTTGATAGAGCGGTTGTACAGAAGCAGGGGCCCGTCTAGGTTGCCCTTCTCAACAATGTTCTTGCTCATGCCCTGCTCTCATCAGCTTTCTTGTTCAAGGGCCCATCCGAAGACATTAATAAGACTCACCCTCCCCATGTTCCCAAGACCGATCCACAACAATGTAGGAGCCATGGTGATATGAACCGGTTGTGAAGTCTAGGCCCTGTAGTTAATATTTGATCAGATCAGTGAAAGAGTATATTGCGGCTTAGAGAATTCTCAACGCTTCACTGTAATGTGTATGTACGTCTTTTATAAGATGGAGATACGGAGTTAACACTCCGCAGAGATCACAGCCAGGCGGGGTTTAGAGGGACTGAGCGGGTGTAATACGGGATTGCTTGAGACGAGAGAAGTTATCATTTGTGTTGGAATCTTCCATTGAGGGTGTTCTACCAGGTAGTTTAATACGTATTTAGTCTATGCCAACCTAAGTATTTTATATATTTCATAATGTTTAGTCTAAGAGAAGATAACCCGAACACCCCCCGGTTTTTACGAATAAACATCATCTGGTAGTCCTGTAGCTGGAGAGATGTATATGACGCAGCTGTTACCCTAAGTTGGTGTTGGTTTGACTTTGAGCTGCCTCTCCACATTAGGAGGGTCTTAAGCTATTGAGGTAGAGTTTGGAGCAGACTGACTATGCCCTTGATCGGACGATTGGTGATATTCGTTGACAAGTTGAATGTTTAAACCACAAAATAATCAATACACTTCTAGTTTAGTTCTCTTGGTGCCGTAGTTAGTTGCTGGGCAGACAATTGCCGACAGTATCCATCGTCATCACTAACATGGATACCTCTTAGCGACATCGGCATCGAATCTGGGGCTTATCAGCTTATCGCCCACATGTCATTGTCCCAAAAAAAAGTTGTTTAACCTCCACTACCCGGGGTTTAGTTTAGTCGAGCTATTTGATCTGATAATTAAGGTCCCCCAGGCCCAGTTTCCCTCTGCTGAATTTTGACTCACGGGTGTTACACTCATATTTGCATCTGCACCTACACTCTCCTCTTATTGAGGAGTCACCCAGCAATGCTCTGCAGTTAACATTGATTCTTCTCCCCCTACGGCCGCTCTCAATCCACAATATCACAGGTCATCCGGGGGAGGTTCTCCCAGCCAAAGTCAAAGCTCCTCCACCTAACAACTTATATCCACTGCCGTCAGCAACCAAAGTCTGTCTTGTGCCATCATGAGCTGGCCTCGTATTCTGAAGCAAGCACATCGGTGCAGTCATTGTGCGCCAGCTACGGAACCTCATTTGGCAGCATCTCTGCATGATATCACCAATCCGTTCCGATCTCGCTTTCGTGGTTTTGCTTCACAACACGGCAATAAAAGCTCGTCAGCCGCATGCCTCGGCAAAGGTGCTACCTACCGCTTGTCGGCAGCTTCTACAGCCCTTGGTAAGAAAAAGGCTATTGACAGAGTATGTCGACCCAATTAGCTCTTACTACTGTAATGCTTGTTCATTTGTCTAACCCACATTCAGGACTTCATCGTCTCCGTCTTGGAGGTGTCGCCAACGAAGCGAGATGCCAAAGGCTACCTACAGAAGTATACCAGCAAGAACCCAAAGTCCCTCGCAGATGCGCCCCAGTTCGTTCAAGGTGAACTTCAGCAGGAAGCTGTGCCCGAAGCATCGAAACCTCCACATGTTGCCATCATCAAGCTTCGCGTTCCTCAGGAGATCGATGACGAGACTCTTGGTGGAGTAGCGAACACACTATCCCAATTGCGCAAACTAGGCCTCTTGAGCGTGGTGGTGATTGATTGTGGTATGGATGAATCCCGGATGACTTTCCAAGACCAGACTTTTCGGCTCTGTGAGGCCATTGATCGATTTGGAGAGCATGGTGCTCGCGCTGTCGACAATGCGTTTGTATATTCAGAGCCCTCTGCGCAAGAAGGTGTATCAGGAGCATCATCACCCATTGATATTCGAGTCGAAGATCCTGGCTTTCTTGACCGCATCCTGCACCACCGGATGATGCCGGTTATTCCTTCAGTTGTCACTCGTGATGTCACCCGGCCACCTCAGCCTGTTGACTCAAATCAAATTGTGTTGGCACTTACCCGATACTTTGCTGGCCTGCAGTTTAATAGTGCTGGAGAACATAGTAAGGTTGATACTGCTTCGAAGCCAATGGCTCTGGTGGAGAGAATCATCCTTCTCGATCCGCTTGGAGCAACACCCATGACTGGGCGACCTGGAGCAGCTCACCGGTTCATCAATTTACAGCAGGAATACGAGTCGATCCTCAAGGAGCTTATGGGACCGGATGGATCTCCTCTTGGAGATGGCAAAGACCTTTGCGCCTCAACTACGGCCCACGCTGCGAATTTGGCTCTGGCCAGAGACGCACTAGCGATGTTGCCGCACACATCGTCAGCTCTCATTACTACACCCGACGCTGCAGCGAACCTTACTGAGATCCCACTCAAGTCTTCCGGACTGACAGGATCCGAGTCTGGATTTGAGATGGGCGGCATGGCTACAACTCGGCGCAAAAAGAACCCACTGTTGCACAACCTTCTCACAGATAAGCCTGTGTCCTCGTCGTCTCTGCCTATGGCGCGCGCTCCAACCAACTCTGGAAAGGGGAAAACTGTGGGCGCATCTTCGGGCTCAACTCTGCTAAAAAAGGGCATGCCCCTTCGACTATTTCCACACCCTCGACAGGATCCATGGCGTCCGCCCAAGCCCGGGGCACCTCGTTTGCGCTTGACTGACAAGTGTATTGACCTTCCTCGACTGGTCCATTTGATTGAAGACTCATTCGGCAGAAAATTAGACGTTGATGACTATCTCAACAGAGTAAATGAAAACCTCGCTGGCGTCATCATTGCCGGTGATTATGAGGGTGGAGCTATTCTAACCTGGGAGAAGCCTCAGGGCTTGGATGATCAGGCTGCTTACGAACAAGGCCGCTATGTGCCCTACTTGGATAAATTTGCTGTCCTGAGGAAGAGTCAAGGCAGTGGTGGCTGCGCTGATATTGTTTTTAACGCAATGGTACGGGGCTGTCTTCCTGAAGGCGTATCTTGGCGAAGCCGGAAGGACAACCCTGTCAACAAGTGGTACTTTGAGCGATCTTTGGGGACCAAAAAACTACCAGGTTGCAACTGGACAATGTTTTGGACAACACCAAAGTTGCATATCGAAAGTCCTGTGCTACAAGATTACGAGTCTGTATGCAGAGGAGTAGAGCCTTCTTGGGCAGATAACAAACACATCTTGGACTAAACGGGCAGAAGAGGGATGTTTTAAGAAAGAAAAAAAATAGATGGAATAGATATGAACAACCCGCAAGGATACAATGAAGTCATCTACAAATACAAGAGACACCTCTGCCGTGATCTGAAGTATGTATAACAAGAAATAAGAGCTGACTTGCCGATATCACATGTGAAACAAATGAAAATCCTTGTCTTGTACCATGGACAATGTCTTGGAGAGATTCATGCGTAAAATCTCTCCAAGAATGGAGGAAGGGACTCGTAATCAGGGTGGCTTACCTTTGGCACTTGTGAGGAGAAGCAGCAGTCTTAGTACTCAGGTAGACAGACATGTAAGTAATATGGAAGTGGCTGATATTATAATAGAGGCTAGGTAATCAAATCAAGACTCGGGAGTTTTGTATTGTGCTGTACCTTGCCTGTAAATTACTGCTAACCAGCAAAAGAGCTAGGACCACCTTGCGGATCTGCACTCGCCTACCAAGGTGGACAAGCTAGACCCGTTTTTGACTGAATCGAACTGGAGTGAAGCAGGTTCAAGGAGGGGAAGACGGTTTCCCAGGGACCTGTGGACAAGAAGGGAGGGGCGTAAGCCCCTGGATAAGGGAACTTATCTTCCAAGGCTCCAACCAGCTACAGGACAGGTCTTATACAGTGGAAGATTTCATTTCATAGTGGAGCGTTCCCATATCTTCAGCCAAATCCCATCCCATGCCTCTTTAACTTGGCTCCTGCCTCGACCTAAGCTGACGCAAAGAGCCTCCTGCCACTTTTGCCCCTAACAAAAACTCCAATCGATATCCTACCTCGAAACCACCAAAACACCCAATCGACCCAAATAAGCCGACAATATGGATTTCGGAAACCTCGGAGGAACTTTCGGAAATGTTGGAAAGCAACTTTCGTATGTTCTCCCCTGGCCCTCGCAAGGAATTCAAGCTTGCAGTATCTTGTCCCCCAAAGCTCTCCTCATGATGCAATTCCAATATAATACTCACCGCTATGAAACAGCAACTTCGGAGCCTCTGTTACCCCCTTTGCGTCGCGCACTTTCCAATACACCAAGGAGCAGTTCGGCCAGACTGAGGACAAGGTGGGTTGAAGCCTTTCGCATTCTTATCGCAGTCATCGTCCTGACATGTGGCCCTACAGACCCAGCTCCCTCCCGACTATATCGACCTCGAGAAGCGTGTCGATGCCCTTAAGCAAGCCCACCAAAAGATGCTTGCTGTGACGTGAGTTTACATAATACCGACTTGCGCTACATGCACGGAAGTTGGTATTCTGACATGTCTTTATAGCTCGCAATACTCCAACGAGGCCTACGATTATCCCCCTAACATCAAGGAGACATTCCAGGACCTTGGCCGCACCGTCAGCGAAAAGGTCAGCCTTCTGTCTTCCGCCACCTCTCCTGCTGAGGCTCAGGCCGCCCTTGTTGCTCCTCCCGCTGCCAAGCCTCAGCCAAAGACTTTTAGCCATGCTGTTGCCCGCGCCAGTCTGGCCAGCAGCCAGCTCCTCCACCAGCACCACACCGGTGCCGGCGAGGACCCTCTTGCGACGGCCCTGGAAAAGTATGCGCTTGCCAGCGAGCGTGTTGGTGAGGCCCGACTTGCCCAGGATGCCCAGATCCAGAGCCGCTTTCTCGCTGGCTGGAACACTACTCTCAACACTAACTTGACTTTTGCCACCCGTGCCCGCAAGAATGTTGAGAACTCTCGTCTCTCTCTTGACGCCGTCAAGGCTCACGCCAAGGGCACTACTTTCCGCATTGGTGGTGGTCAACACGACCAGGCCCATGAGGAGCAAGAGTTGAGCCCTGAGGCCCAGGAAGAAGTTGAGAAGGCCGAAGATGAGTTCGTCACTCAAACTGAGGAGGCCGTTGGTGTTATGAAGAACGTGAGTTTAAGATTTAAATTGAGCGTTATGTGTCATGATGTTAACGGTGCTAGGTTCTTGATACACCCGAGCCTCTGCGCAACCTTGCCGAGCTTGTTTCTGCTCAAATTGAGTACCACAAGAAGGCATACGAGATTCTCACCGAGCTCGCTCCTGTCATTGAGGGTCTTCAGTCTGAGCAAGAAGTGCGTCGTGCCTCTGCCTTTTGATTCGTTATAAAAAGGGGCTGACATATTGTGCTTTAGGCCGCGTACCGAAAGAGCCGAGAGGAATCTTCTTAAGTTGGCGGCAATCGAAGAGATGATGGCACGAGATTCGTTGAAGATCGCGACATGGCTATGCTGAGTCGGGCCTCAGGAGGTCCATGATCTGAGCGAACATGACCCTGTGTTTTTTCTTTTTTTTAGTTTTCCTGCGTCAAGGTTACATGTTATGTCTGACGGTATAAGATATTGTCTTGCAAAGGTATTGAGATATCAAGCAACCCAAGATTTGAGGGTCTTCTTTTTTATACGCGTAGAAAGTTTACGGCTAGATCCACAGGATAAGAAGCCTCGTAGTGATGTATGTTTATACCTTGATTTGGACCCCATATCCTGAACGGAGTGTTTTGGGACTATTCAGAGCCAAGTTGACTTTGGCCATACTAAACCTGAATTGGAGCGACGAGCTCATTTTGTCTTCTTTCTTTTTGGGGTATAATTCATTCCTTATTTGAGCTCCTATTGATTGTTCCACATGGATAAGTGGTGATGCTGTTATCGACATGTATATGTCACGTGACGGTACACGTGCAGGCCGGATCGGCAGTGGTGGGCTGGAGTCCAATGAGGTCAATTCAATTTCCTCTGACCATTCCATCTACCTTTAAGTAACGACGAAGTAATTCCAATTGACCTCGCCAGCATGAGGCCAACAGCTCGTGTGTTTGCGCGCTATCTGGAGGCCGGTACTCCTACCGGTCTCACCGGTCTCTGGACTCATGCCACGCCCAGATCGACCCTCCTCTTCCTCTACGGAACGACCCTCAACAAGCTCCAGAACATCCCCGAGAACTCCATGTACCGTCAATCCGTCGAGGCCGTGACAAAGCACCGTTTGTCCCTTGTCGAGCAAATGGTTCCCCCCGGATATAACGAATGGGCGGTCCGCGCCAAGGAGCTTGTCAGCAAGAACTCGTCACAGTTCCGTGTTTCCAGCGGCCGCGTTGACGGTAGCGAAGCTCACACCGTCAAGCTCGGCGACAAGGTTTTTGTGGTTGGCCGAAAGCACGAGGCTGGCGATGTCCGAATTGAGGAGTGGGATGGCGAGGAGGATGAGGGTTCTGAGTACGAGGGCATCCGAACGCTCAAGGAGCGGGAGGACCAGGCTACTTGGGCGGAGCGCAAGCCCCTCGAGGATCACGAGAAGGTTGAGTGGGAGGATGAGCCTCAGATGACCGCTGACCAGTATGTTTCCCTCTCTACGGTTGGGAATGGGGCATTTTAGCTAATCGATGTGACAGAGTCCACGAGCTCGAGCAGAAGATCGGAGCTGGTCTTATTGAGGAGGTTATCCAGGTTGCCGAGGGCGAACTCAAGCTGGTCGAGACAATGGAGAAGTCCAAGGTGTAAGTTACATTGCTCTACGGCGGCACATTACAGCTATACTGACAAAAAGCACAGCTGGGAGGACCTCGATGAGAAGCCTGTCCCTGGCCAGTGGACTTACTTTGACCGAACTTAAACAAAGCAGCAGAAGAATGAGGCAACTGTAAAAGTAGAGGGGAGGTTATGTATATAGGATGCGTATGCTGGGCTTTGCGACTGGGTCAATGAAATGAAACAGAGCTTGATTGATCACTTGCTTGTTTGCGATAAACTTTAATGATGATGATCAGATTTCATCAAGTGATGGTAACCCCTTGTCGCGATATTTAGAACCAACTCTATTCCGTGGCATTCAGTTTGGTGTTTTCTGCAATGGTTTGACTCAGTTGCATGTCAATGGATTCACCTCAAACCATAATAGAGCTGGAAATACTAGTGGGGCCAAACTCTTGAAGACTTTCAACCTTACATGAATATCTACTAAACACACACACCACAACCATGGCGTCCCTTTTAGATCCGCCATATTTTTCACAGCAAAGTCAATCTAACAAGCGCAAGAGACTAGAAACCGCAGATGATGACGAGTTCCCGAGCTCCTTCCCCACAGGCTCCATTAACCCTTTGAGCCACTCACCTGGTGTAATCGCACAGTTCGCCATCGCAGGTCTCTCAGAAGCGGATGAGGATCCCTCGCAACGGATTCGCGACTTTCCACACCGTGGTCTAGTTGAGCATGGTGCCTCCGCCGTTGAAGTCGAGAGCGATGAGGATCCAGAGACAGAAGGCGACGAAGCAGCACGCCCAAAGTCGAAAAAGAACACAACCCGCAAGCGCGGCGGACACTTTGACGTTCTCCTGCAATCTACTCACCATTTTATCGATGAGGGAGAAATGGAAAAGGCAGCTCGCACCTACGGCCTGCTACTGCAATTACGGCCGTCTGGTCTACCCGTTGATGTTCGGCATCACGACCTTTGGGCCATCGGCGCTGAAATTCTCATGCGTCAAGGCGAAGTCTCTGCCCGGGAACGTCAAGAAGACCAAGAGAAATCATCAAAGCCTTTGAAGAGATGGGGCCGAGCAGAAAATATGAGCAAAGTCAGAGCTTATTTCGATACACTTATTCAACAGCATCCATACG
Source organism: Fusarium poae (assembly GCF_019609905.1). Taxonomy (NCBI): domain Eukaryota; kingdom Fungi; phylum Ascomycota; class Sordariomycetes; order Hypocreales; family Nectriaceae; genus Fusarium; species Fusarium poae. The sequence goes on from NC_058399.1 coordinate 6,366,481, forward strand.
ACTACAAGACGCCCAATATTGTTTCAGCATTCGATTTCTGGATTGCCATGTTCAGTTGTGAAATTTACAATACACACGCAGAGCATACACTGGCACTGGAACGATTAAGTTCTAGCGCTGAAGAGGACTATCGCCGCGAATCATTTGGTCACGACGATAGCTTTGGCAGTGATGACCTAGAAAGCTCTGAAGCAAGGCTGGTGCGGAAAAAAGATGAGTTACGGCGTCAAACACTATCCGCCATGCGGGATATCACAAAGAGGATGGACGCATTGATACAAGACATGCCATACTCGAGAAATCAGCAATATCTTCGCTTACGTGCAATGGCCTCTCTCTACATTGCAGACCTTGTTGTACCCATCGGTCCAGGCTCAATGCCCCAGACCCAGACCCAACCTGAGCATGAGCAGCAAGCAAGATTGAAGGAACAAGATAGGGCTAGAAAATATCTGATGAGGATCGTGACATATGGAGGCGAACTCGACAATGCTGCATTAAGAGTTTTGAATCCCTCCGATGATTCTGAAGGAGATACTTCACTATCACTATATTCTAGCCTTCCAATAAGAGGGCTTTAGCCTCAAACACAGCTTCAAAGCGCACTGCTCTGTGTTAGTGCAGAAGGAGGCACAGAAGCCGTGGCAGAAGCAGAAGCAGAAGCAGATGCTCTAGAAGCTGAGCCCTTGTTGGCCCATCGCTGGAGGATCAGCGCTTGGTTTGAACTGCCCACCACAACACACCACTCTCCGCCAGGACTCCAGGCTGTCTGTCGACCCACAAAGTTGGCCGATGATGACTCTGTCTTATGCGCCTTCAGAGGCTCATGAGGATCGTCTTGACTGTACCTAGACGCCCAGGTCTCGAGGGTTTCTGCGTTATAGTCCTTAATCTCTTCACTTAATTTGATAGCGTCTGCACGGAAAGTACTCGGAACGTCCTTTTCACCGCCTCCATGCCGACCTTTGGAGTCCGACTTGGAACGACCCTTTACTGGTCTCATCCAGCTGGGGTGAGGGAGCGTTTTGCTCTTATCCCTGGCAGGGTCTTTAAGCGCTTCCATAAACTCGCGATATGCCACCAAACGTTCAAAGTCCCAGAAAAACACGTTTCCGGCCGCATTACAGAAAGCCAGAACGGGATGTTGGTCGGGTACAAAGTGCAATTTGAACCGCATAAAAAACTGTGGGCCACAGTTGGGGGTATAGAACTGAAGCAACATGGTGTACTGCGATGGACACTGCGGGGAGATTGTGGGAACAAAAGCCGAACGCGTGAGACGACTCGCTTCCTCGTAATTAGTTGGAACGGTAGTCTGAGCTGTTGGTGCTTCGCTCTCGGCAGGAGGCGGGTTTGAGGACGAAAATCCTTCTATTCTCCATAGAGAAATGACGTTGTCGTGGCATGCTCTAGAGAGGATGCAGTCGCCGTAGAATGCCACGCTTCCTTTGTTAGCCGCGTGGTCATGGTATGCATATGCATATGCAGAACCTACCAGTCTATGATCCCACTATGAACAGCTGATGTGGAAAAGTGAGGATAGTGAACTCGAGCAGGAGTTTGGATTGCCTCGGTAGGCAGGTCGGGAAGTGTCCACTTTGGCTAGTCAGAAGAGTTATAATTTGGATATTCCGTAATATTTACCAGGTTAATAATTTGGTCGTGGGCCGCTGAGAGAAGGTAACGTCCTGTATCGTGGAATGCCTAACGCATATTGTTAGCTGCCGGTCAGAGAACCCAAAAAGCAGCAGAGACTTGCCACACTGAGAAGATCCCATGAGTGGCCTTCACCAGCAAGGATAACCAAGCATGGGCGGTTGGCATGGACTGGATCAAGACTCCAGATACGAATACTTGTGTCACCTGAGGCTGAGGCAATGATAGAAGAGTTTGCAGGCGAAGTCGCTAAGTCATTGACGTCCTGCTTCGCATAAGTTTCTGAGTCAAGGATTTACGAGTTGGGGTGGATGGACGAACACCTCCGTGACCAGTAAGGCACTTGGGTCAAACAACAGTTAGCAACGATCTTGGTACAACATTCTCTGTGAAAAAGATATTACCCTGTACAATTTCCCGTTCACAACATCATAGATCTTGACTTTGGCATCAACTCCACCAATACAAAGGTAGGGCGCTCCTGTTTCCGGATCCTTTGTCCAAGTACAACAGCAAGCAGAAGCCTCGTCCTAGGAAGAGTTAGCGATCTTGATAGGGCAGGGATAGTGAGTGCATTGCGCAATGCCTACATCATCATCTCTTATCACAGAAAGAACTTCGCATGGATTGGAGTCAGTTGTTTGAGAGAGTGTGCAGATAACGACCTAGGTGAGCGTGAGATGTTGTCTTGAAAGAGTAAGCTGGATCCAGGGGGGACTGACATGCTTTTTGCTGATGGCTGCAAAGACAGGTGGTGCATCCAAAGGTTGATAGGGACAAAACTTGACATCGAAGAACTCTATGGTTAAGAAGCAAAGTTTCCTGCGTTAGACAACGAGGCACTGGCTAATCGAGAAGAAGGAACGAGAAGACCATACCAGCAACGTTATCGTTTTCCAGAAACTCTGTATCATTCTAGTGTGACTTGTTAGATCATGTAATGCAAGAAAATATGCAGATGTTTACTTCTAGGATGAATGAAGAACGTAGTTTTGGTAGCTCAAAGGCGTTGTCATCAGTGATGGCCATGTTGCTAAGAAGGCTTGTAGCAGAACCAGGTTGTTTAGCGGTCTGATTGACAATTATCTGAACCGATATTAGAACGACACCCTTGTATCAGGTGCAGGTAGCTCTATCACCAGGAAACAAAAGAATAAAAAGACAAGAAGAAGCAAAAACGTTGGACGCGATTCGCGTCAAGCTGAAATGCTAATTAGACGTTGTGTTGTGTGTGTTGTTAAAAGAAACAGTGGCATCCCCCCAACTAGCGGTAAAGTGGAGTTGAGAGCTGCTCAATTCTACCATATGGTTGGGCAGGTGGGACCGGCTAGCGTAACAATGCAGGTAGCACCTGCTTCTAGGTCACTGGACTTTGCTTTGTACTTGAATGAAAGGAAGCCTACTAAACTATAGCCTACAGTCGACCTCATTATTGCCTTTTTGGGTGGAGATTCACTTCATACTGAGGTAGGTAGTGATATGAACAAAAGTGCCAATAACACAGTAAATTCTTGGGGACAGTGTAGATGTACTGATCATAGATTCGCATAAATCCAAGTTCATCATAGGTTGGTAGCTGACGAGGAGCCTTGGTCCTATGGATAGACTCTCGGCGTGGTGTCAAGCTGCATTACATCTACGCCATCGACCTATAGATACCTAGGTAGGTACCTAAGTATGTGGGCATCGGGTTTTGTGTTCAAAATAAGCATCTCTGGAGCGTTTACTCCCTTCTGCAGCTTGTACTCTTTTGAGACATCACCACCGCTCGTTTCGATTCGAATTACATTGCACAAGTATAAAGATAATCAACTGTACTGTCTATTTTCTCGACAATAGGTAACCTAATGAACTATATTGACAAATCAAGTCATTCTGGAGGCTACATGACTATTATTCCATAGCCCCTATGCTGCCCGTCTAGAGTATTCAAAATGCCCAGTATATATTGTATGCGTAGATGATGTGAGACCCATCCAGAAAACAATGGTTGCGTGCACGTTTTGAAGGACCAGCTCCGTGAACGCCACGAATAGTTTCGTGTTCACTCATGTTCTTAGGGCTGGGTCTACAGGTTCCATCCATCTACCATATCGAGATCTCGTCAATCCCTTTACTCGCATCATCTTGTCTTTTCCCCCGCCATGTAGACCCCCGATTCTGTGCGTTACCTTCGTGCATAGGTAACAGAACGACAAACAACAGTAACCAAGTAAATGCGGTGTAAGAACCGGCTCGGTTTCCCACAATTTCTATATTTTGATGCAAGTGAGGTGAGGTGCAGATCATCTGATCCATCAAAGTACTGCAGCACACATGGTTCACCGTTGTGGCTCGATGTTATCTCAGTTCCGACCCTCCGAGGAAACACGGCTATCTATGGTGGGTGGTTCACCGACGGAAACCAGAGCTGCTACTTCCAGGGCGGAAAGAGATAAAAGAATTAACTATATAATACTAATTGACCCTTTTGTTGCAGAACGGCGCAGTGCAGCAGCGGAATTCCACTGCCCCCTCGCAGCACTAGTTGTCGATCATAACTGTCAGAACTATTGTTTTGATGTAAGTGAGTGAGCCATGTGGTCCAGTCACCAATGCAGGCGTTAACGTTTAGTGTCATTTAACTAATGTAGGTAGGGTTGCTCATCATCCAGGGTCCTCGCAACGACTTCCCAATGAATGCTGCTAGAACAGGACAGGCACACGAAGCCAAGGTTCATTTGCCTTGATTGCAGGCTTCCAGAGGCGAAGGTGTGGGCCGGTATCATAAACATCCGTCCGTTGGTCCCTTGTGGCTTGCAGAAGAGCGAGGCGCCATAAAACTATGCCGTACAATGGTCAAAAGTGAGATTCCGTCAGTCGAGGAGCTGGGGAGTCGAGGACATTCAGATCCCGCGCCTGGGGAAAGCAATTTGGTCCCTACTACGGCAAAGTGCATACTGTAGTACAGCAGCCATGGCGTTGCTGTCTGAATGGCTCTCTCTTTACCTGCTGAAACAAGAGTCTTGCGGCACCGTAAGTCTACTGCAAGTTGTCGAGGTGCGTCCACCAAACTAACGGCTAGGTGCAATTGGTGTTTGTACTTTTGAAGTTGACATTCCAGGCTATTGAACCGGATATTGGCATTCATGCCCAGTCCTGTACTACGATTCACAAGGCGAGAATCCCATAGGTGTTTGATTTGCAGGCAGAGGTTGTGCTATGTATGTATCCAATCATTAACAAAGACAATGCGGTGCAAGATAAAGATGCACCTTGTCCTTGATCTAGGGTAACAATGCTTACGATACCTTGAACAGGTAGATGAAGCAACAATGAATTGTGTCACTCTAACTGTTAAAGGTTTGATTGTGTTGAATTCAGACTTGTAGTTTTTGACAATTCAAAGAATTGGATTTTGCCTGTTTGCTTAATACTGGGTAGGTAATGAGTGTTAGAGAGCCTCGATTCATACCTCAACATGCTCGATCCTGGTACAAGTTATCTTGCCGTTGCATCGGGGCGGTTTTTATTTTAACGTTGGAATGCCCCACCTCAGCCTCTATCAACTATTCCTCTTCCGTGGAATCAACGTTGATGCCCCTTGTCGTCACCCTGTGAAACGTCATCCCGTTCAACTACGACATGGTAGGGGTGTCTCTCTGAATGTCTGGGTATGTATGTATTGTGTATAGTATCGCATACCTATCATTTTGCCCTGCCAGCTAATCAAGTTCAAGTTGCAAAAACAATTGGGACTAAAACACTTTAGGATTTTGACTGTTGATGGGGTGTGGTCATGAACGGTCATTTTCTCTCAATTGTTTCCTCCATTGACTTGACTAGCCTGCACTATGAATGAGAAAAACAAGAGTTTGTATTTCTATTTTCTCTTGTTTCCTCTCTTCTCATTCGAAAACTGACCATTGGCACGAAGGAGCAAGAATGGGGTTCAGTTTCGTTGCTTTTTACTGGGCGGCGTAACCGTAACCTAGTGAGACATCGTGATCGCCTTCCAGTCCAGCTCCTGCAGCTTCATTCCGAGTCCACACCCTGAACTGGCTTTCTTTCTTTTTAAACCCGCAACACAGTGGCGCACCCGAGGGATATAGCAGGCCAGGGGTTTCGTTATCATTGCTGCAAGTGGTAGTTTGTCTTCTCTTATTCAGCTATTCGTGTTGTGCAATGGGTTGGGTATACCTTGCACGTACGTAACCTTGTCGTTTGCAAAAAAAAAAAAAAAAGTGACGATATTTTGTCGACAACACCTGCAGTTCCAGTCAATTCGCCAAATATCGTTGACGATAACACTCTGGTTAAAAAAGACGACAAACAAACGATAAATCACCCGTCAAACCACCTGTCAAACATCCATCCTTAACCAGTGACTTCGAGTCAGGACAACGGTTTTGACAAGCAAGCAAGCAAGCAAGCCACATTTTACTCGAACCGGCCTTTTGAGCAAGACAGACAGACCCTTGTCAAACTCGCTGTAGAATCTCATTTCTCACTTCATTGCACTTTTCACTTCCTGGTTTTTGAGCCTCGCACTGCTCTTCTCTCACATCCATATTGCCGAGGACTTCCTTTCCCGGATGCTGATTGCTCCGAGTCCCTGTCACCTCGACTCAATTCCCCCACCACAATAGGTTCCTCAGCTTCAAGTCTAGGTACCTCTTGCATTGCATTGTACGGATACTTTGTGGTTGTATTGTCAAAACGTTAGTTATATATAACACGCTGCCCCCTCGTCTTTGAAGCAGCTTCAACTCAACACAACTCAACTCAATACACTTCCTTCTGTCTTCTTTTTCTCTTATTAGTGCTCTTAGGCACCACAGAGAGGATATCTTCAAGATACTGGTATTTCAGTACCATAACTTCTCTTTGCTTAACCTCAATTGGTATTCCATTTCTTTATCCCCAGACTAAAACCAACCTCCCAGACGTGCTCTCTATCTGTCTATCTGTATAGTCAACTCGTGCTTTGAAAAGCCCAGACACACTCAGACCCTTCTGGTCCTCTATTGCCGCGTCCGTGCCCCTGCCATCCAATATCGTCCGTTGGATCCACTGTGGCAGTTGACGCCAGAGGAAGCTATCTCGAGTTAGCGGACTAGACTGGTTCATTGTGGGAGTGTTCCAATCCACTTCCATCACCTTTTACTCTATTCGCACCGAGGTCCTTCGTGCACTTGCTTAAACTCTATTTTCTGAATATTCAAGATTCGCCTCTCCAGTGATCATTCAGTTGGTATTAGCCAGCAGTCACTGGACACGCTCTCCGCATCTCTCAAATAGATCCTGCTATCAAACCAAACCAAATCATTTCGTTGCGGAGCTCGCTGCTCTTGCGTCATCGTCTTCATGGAGCATACTTTTTTGACTATACATAGTAAGTCATCTCTGTCGCGTGCAGCCGTTGCATGTCTCGAGTCCAGTTTGATCTGACCCAACATGTAACCACAGATTTACATCCGGATGCCAACATCCTTTACGCCTCTGATTCTATCTTTGAAATCCTTGGTTACTCCCCGCAAGAGGTACTTGGCCGGTCTGCCTTTGAATACTTTCACCCAGAGGAAATCCCCTATGCGCGATCCGTCCATAGTCGCGGCGTCTTGCTGGACAAGGCTGCTGTTCTGCACTATGCACGCCTTCGCTCTCGTGACGGTCGCTGGGTGAGCAGCGAATGCGTCTTTTCTATTGTTCACGACATTCTTTTTGCCTGCATCAGTATCTACCGATGCGATGCCAAGAGCGAGAGTACGTTTAAACCCGAGACGCTCTCCATAGAGTTGCGGTTCTATCTGATGTACTACGTTCCGATGACTAATTCCAAGTAGGACGTGCCTTGGCTGCACCCCAGGTCCGACGTCTCTTCTCACGTTCTCCTCGAGACCCACGATACCACATGTTGGAACATCTGTCTCCCAAGTTCAGGTTGCCGCCTGTGGAGCGCGAGCCTCGAGCCGCTCTCATCTTGAACCGATTCACCAGAACATTAACGGTGATGTTTGCGACGGAAGCCATTGCGTCCATTCTCGGGGTTCCTGCTAGTCAGGTCCAGCACAAGAGCTTTTACGAGTGCATCCGTGAAAGCTGCCTCGATGACGCTGTCAGATGTCTCGAGAGCGCAAAGGCCAATGACTCCATTGCTTACTTGCGTTTCTGGTCTAGAGATCCACGACGACCAGAAGATTTTGAAGACGAAGAAAGCAATGCCGATGGAGAGTCAACAATTGATGCAGGGAATGGTGATGGAATTGTTGGTAGTGAGGATCCGTCCCATTACTTCAGAAACAACCACACCAGCAGCCCAAGTCCTGGCGCGGCTAGACCTGGTGAAGGTTCGATGGCCCCTAACCGTCAACGACGCGGTGACAGTCGCCGCTCTAGTGATTCAGAAGGAGGGGGTGTGAAGCTGGATGGTGCTATGGACCTTGACTCACGTTCCAATTCGGCTTCCAACTCGGCTTCCAACCATGGTCCTGCACGTTCTATCAAGGCAGAGCCCGATGTGGAAATGCAGGACGGTGTTTTCTCTGCAGGAGAGACGTCGGGAGAATCGCGTACTACAAGCTCCAATGCCTTGGGGTCTGCTTCCCACAACTCTCAAGCCGGCGGATATCAGACTCCCCCAACTCCCCCATCTCCACAGCCGGTCGGTGGCAACACCCCACGAGCAAGCAGGGAGCGCAGTCGTCCAGCGCCACAGCTGGCGCCTTCTGTTGAGCTGGAGGCCGTCGTATCTTGTACTTCTGATGGCCTTGTCGTCATCATTCGTCGAGCGCGACCCCAAATTCCTGATGCCCACAATCCTCAGATTCCTTCTACCAACGACCGTGGCGTTTTTGCTGCCCCCTGGGCGCAGCAACCTTTCCAAGCACAGTATTCGCATGAGACCTTTCACAATTTTCAAGCCCCATTGGCTCCGCAACATATGCCGCTGCGCAGCGGAATCCAAGCCAATGGAGGTCCTCCCATGGATCAGCTCATGCAGTCTATTAGAGATGTTGCTGTCTTTGCCTGGGCTCTTTGTGGTATCAATGGAAACATAGCTTCATATGGACACGGCCAGCCGTCGGGAGAAGCTCAGCCCCCTGATGGTCTTCCCATTTGGGATCCCACTGGAGCAGAAACTTCATACGAGGGGCCGTATAATCAAGCCGCTCAGCGATGGGCTAGAGAGGCTCAACGACACCAACACTCGCTACACCCACAGGATTCCGTCTCAACAGACTTTTCCATGGAAGGCTCAGCAGACCACAGCTCGTACGGGACGGGCTACCAGAACCATGCAAGCAATGGCTATGGAAATTCATGGATTTCACAGCCATCCGCCTACCAACAGAACCAAAATGCATTTGAGCACAATGGCCATCAAGATTATGGGGGCCAAACGGGCTACAACACCGATTCCTCGCATCGGCAATTAGATGGACAGCATTGGTCCGGGAACCCTCGGGAGCCTACTACTTCAGCTGAAGAAACTCCTGATCATACCTATAGATGGTATTGATCTGATTCGGCATTGAAGAAGAATTTGAACAAGAACTCAAAGATGAGAGGTTTATGAGTTGTAGCTGACCCTGTGATGTGAGCACGCGATACTCGAGAGTTGTGTCGTTTTAATTATTTGGTTATGATACTGAGCAAAATGGATTTGAACAGCCGAGAGGTACACTCGGTATGCTCTGAACAACGAGTTTTCTTTGACAATTGTCTGATGTATTCTTGACCGGCAATCAAGTATAAAACAATCATTAATTAAAATTTATCAAGTTTAGCAAAGCCAAAAGTACCTACCTATGCATTTAAGGGAGCGAATTAGTGTTAGTGATAGGTTGTATCAAGGGATTGAAAGCCGATAACCCCTGTAAATATGTTCCTGAAAGTCTTGTTTTAGTTCAAGACATGTGATTGGCTGTAATCAGTAAGAAGCTTGGGCCACCTTCCGTCAAGGGGTTGTTTCTAGAGAGGCGACCGTGGAAGTTTCGCAGTTATTAGAGATACGTACGTCAGCTTTACCTTATACTCAGCAACTTTCGCTTCTTTGAGGCCACGATCCCATTGTAACGTCGTGCATTTATCTTACGACATTACAACCACCGTTCACGCAGTCACTTTCTTTTCGAAACGAATTCCCAACCACAACCTTCAACCATGTCAGCTTCCAGCGCTCGAGGGCACTATGCCAACCCACCTCTCGAGGATGAGGACGACCTAATCGACCCTGATGATGGTGAGTTATCATACATCGCAGTCACGGAGCTTAGTCTCTACATGGTGTTCTGCTATGAACTTCATTCAACTTACACATTGTCCAGCCGATCTTAACGACTTTGACGACCCTCTTGCGACGAACAATGCTCGCCAACCGTTGACAGGCAACATCGGCTCCAGCTCATCATCGCGACCTTTGAACGAAGGCTATTTAACATCACGGATCCCTGGAGAAGACAGAGCAGCCCCTCTGAACACAATTGACGAGTCCGTCTGGGATACCTTGCGACGCGACCTGCTCGCCGTCTGGGCCAAGCTGAGAGAGGTTCTGTACCCTCGCTACCTTCTGGGTGGTACTATGTTTGACAGCGAGGGAGGTATTCGTGGCGCTTACTCAAGCATTCGTGGTGCTGGTCTATCGGGAACAAGAGAGGAACTTACTGGACTAGCAAGCCGCATGGTCGACGCTGAAGCTCTGCTTCAAAGCAACATGACACCCGGCCTTCGTGACTGGGATCTTTGGGGTCCTCTGATCTTCTGCCTACTTCTCAGTGTTCTTCTGAGCTTCACTGCTCGTTCGGAACAAAGAGATGCTGTTTTCAGTGGTGTCTTTGCCATGATCTGGCTCGGAGAGGCTGTGGTGACTCTGCAAATCAAGCTGCTAGGTGGAAATATGTAAGTTCTTTCTTAGTATGCCCTCTCATACGTGGCACTCACTAACCAATTTGTAGCTCATTTGCTCAGAGCGTCTGTATTATCGGATACACTCTTTTCCCTCTGGTCCTTGCTGCCATGATGTCTGCTCTGGGTCTCCACTGGATTGCTCGTATCCCCATCTACATTGTCTTGATCGGCTGGTCCCTAGCCGCTGGTGTTAGTATCTTGGGTGGTAGCGGCGTGGTCAAGAACCGGGTTTTCCTTGCAGTATATCCCCTGCTCGTCTTCTATCTTGGTCTGGGCTGCCTGTGTTTTATCAGCTAAGCCCAAGCTTATAGCAAGGGAAAGATGCGTTGAAACCAGGTTGCAAAATGAGAGTGAAGGGCAGATTAAAAAGATTGATTTAGAGTTGATGTACTTTTACCTGTACCGAATGGAACTTTACTGGAATTGCGGTGTAGTTGTTATGCGGCAATCCAGTGAGGAACGATACTTGGGTCATTATGCTACTGATTGGAAAATATTGATTAATTTTGGACTTGTGACAATTCTTAATCCGCAGATGAAATGTGCTACACGCTTCTTGGGAATTAACTGTAGAAGATGCTGTGTCTAATACGATAATGTATAAATTTCCGTATTGGGTCTCTGACCCTATGCATGCGAGAAAGAATATACGATGGCGCATTCGCGACTATGCTGGGGGGAACCCAGGTCTCCACGAGACATGTATGTACCTATTTTCCAAGCCAAGCCAATGCGAGAGTCAGTCTTAGAGTTGCATATGCCACTCTGGATCATCACCCGCTACCCCGATGATGAGTTCCAAGGATTCGGAGAGTCAAACAAGGCAACGACCCCTGCTGTGATCATGAACAGGCGGGAATCGGACTCCGTTAAGGCACTGACTGGTGTTGGGAGTCATCCATGGTCCCATGATTTCGGTACCCTGGTGGAACGAAAGGAGGTCTTGCTATGAAAGTTAATTTGATAAGTGCATTCCATAGTCCGACAGCCTTTGACCATTGCTATGCCCTTCTCAAAGAATTTGCAAACCAGCCTCTTTTATTGACTATAATTATGACGTTCAAGCTCTGCAACAGTTTATTTACCCCTCCCTACAGCTGGTGTAAACGTGGGCGTTGGGTGGGCGGTGAATGAATATCTCACTACCAACTTACCTAGGCTTATAGTTTTTAGTTATCCATCTGAACGCTGGCGAGTCTGCATATCTTTGATTGGTTCCACTCCATTACTGAGCCGCCAGCTTCTAGCATCTAACAAAGACCCAACTCAGACAACCTGCGCCCAGCCTGATTCTGAGTCCAGCGCATAGATTTGCTGGACAACACCTGCGACCGATAAGATTCTGTTTCTTATTCAGTTATCCAAGAGAAATCCGGTCGATACTTGAAAATATTTCCCCGCCAAACTCATACACAACGATATTCTAACTTCATCCTACCGTCATCATCACACCAAGCCGCCGCACGCCATGGCCGACGACGCTCCCGATGCCAGTCCCAAGAACGAACCCCTCAACGTTGAGACAAACGAAGACGCAGAGACACGCGCCACCCGCCGCGAACTAAAGCAATCTTCCATCTCCGATCCTCCAACATCTGGCCCTGAAGATGCTGCCAACGCCTCGGATGCGCCCGATAAGGATATGAAGGAGCAGATCACTTCACCTAAGAAGAAGCGAGCACATGACCAACTAGATGGGAGCAAAGAAGAAGAAGAGAACGACACGAACAGCGTAGCCTCGTCCGATTCGGCCAAGGATAGGTCCTTACGACTGGAGCCCGAGAAGAAGCGACATCGCGACGAGGACACAAATCTGGTTTGTCGACTCGATCCCTCTTTATAGAGACACAAGGATTTAACTAATTCTTCAATAGCCATCAGGAGTTGTTTCAAGTCAAGAAGCGACCAAGACTTCCCAGGCGGGCAACTCCCCTACGAAAAAGTCTCAACCACAAACATCTGCTAGCGCTTTTGCAGCATCTGGATTCGGCAGGCTTTCCTCCGGAACATCGCCTTTTGCTTCCCTCGGTGCCTCTCAGGGATCTAGCCCTTTCGCATCAGCCGCCGCTGGCAAACCCTCGATTAGCTCATTTGCTTCTCCTCCCCCGTCTACGGCAGCCCAGCCAGCGGCAGCACCCAAACTGACCTTTGGCAGCTCTGGCGGAGCATCACCCTTCGCTGGACTTTCCTCTGGGACTAACGGAAGCCCATTCGGTGGAAGTACTTTCGGGTCTGCTTTCGGTGCTGGCAAGCCCCTCTCAAGCTTCGCTGCCCCTGGAGCAGAGCCGCCTAAGAGTGAGAAGCCTTCGAAGCCTTTCGGTGCTCCCGACAGTGATGTCGAAGAGGACGAGGAAGAGGACAATGAGGCTGAGGAGAGCGAGCAGCCTGCCGAGACTGAACGTGCCGCTTCTCCCGAGAAGGAATCCGACGAAAAGAAGAAGCTTAAGTTGCAAAAGAGTAGGTTTCCAATGGCTCAACATATGAAATAAATGCTAACGCTCTTTAGTTGAGGTGAACGATGGAGAAGCCGGAGAAGCGACAGTTGTATCTGTGAGAGCCAAGATGTTCTACCACGATAAAGAAGCTGGCTGGAAGGAACGAGGTGCAGGCATGTTGAAGATCAACGTGCCTCAAGCCTGTGTCGAATACGACGATAGCGGTGCTGTTATCCCTGGATCATTTGATGCTTCCGCTCTGGAAGTTGACGAGGAGGCAGCAGGAGGATCTCAAGGGCACAAGGTGGCTCGACTCATCATGCGCCAGGACCAGACCCACCGAGTTATCTTGAATACAGCACTTGTTGCTGCTATGAAGTTCCAAGAAAAGGCTTCATTGAAGTCTGTTGGTATTCTCTTCACTGCTTTCGAGGGTGAGCAATCCAAGCCTGTGAGCATCACAATGCGGGTAAGTGGCGGCATCCTTGACTTTACATTGATTGCTATTTCAAGCTAACAGTTATCCTTCAGATGTCAGCCGCCAATGCCAAGATCTTCATGAATGAAATTGGTAGCATCCAAAAGGAGCTCCAAAGCAGTTAGAATCTGCTAAAGGAGCGCTCGCAAGCGAAACCCCATATATAGATGACACCCGACACCGAGACCTGGCGTGATTATGGACAGGGATTCGGAGTTGATACATATATATGCCAGTCAGGCCATGTGCTGATTCCGGAAATTGTCAGCAAGCGACGAGATGGATACAATAACAATATCTTGCTCATGCTGATATGGGGCATTTGTGTGAGCCCGGTGGTTTTATGGCTCGGATGGTGTCATGAACAGAATTCTGTCTGCATGCCTATGTACCCTTTGGGGATTATTACCTTGGGAAAGGTTATTTGGGGAACCTCTTGTACAAGAACTTGACACCCTTGGTGGCGGAAGTGGATGAATCACAGCCGTGTGCTGGCCATGCAGTCATATTCATGCCAATAAACGTACTTCGATTAGATATCGCCTATAGGTACTTAGCATTATCCAAAATTCGTTGTCTCTATATTTCAACGAGAATAGGTAAATACTCTTCCACTTTACCTTGCTGTAAGTGCACGCACGTGATTTGGCATCAATTTCGCGACTCGAATCATGAATGACGTCGACACTTTCACGCATTAAGCTTCCACGGTACATATCAAGTTCAGTCACGCCTTGCGTAATTCTTCGACGTAAGTAATGAAATGACGATAAATCCCGAGCCTTCAAACCCGGATCCGAATGAGTCTGGTGCTGCCACTAAACAGTCATCGTCGTCGCAACGAGGAAAACGCAAGCGGGATGTTGAAGATGTTTCCCCCATCGGGAGTCCAACTTCCAGCCAGTCGAGCAATTCGAAGACCAGAAAAGATGGAAAGAAAGGCAAAGGGCGGCCGAGTCTCAAGAAAGAAGCTAGCAGCGTCGTGATACCTTGCGTCGTAGAATGGCCAGAGGAATTCAAACAAATCGAACGAACACATCGCGCTCTGAACCTGGTTTACACCTTCTGCACGACTCGGAAACATCTTGCCACAACATTTGACACGATAAAATCTGCCGTTGAAGGCCATATCAAGAGGGAGTTACTGATTGATGAGATTGCTTCCATGGTAGCACTCCGTCCTGAGGGCATCTATTTTGCATATGTCGACGAGACTATGCTGCAACTGGACGTCAAGGGCGCTGAAAAAGATGAGATATTTCGGACTGGAAAGTCATACAGGTCTCAAGCACCAGCACATGACGCTTCGGTAGGCGGATATACTGGCCTGGAGAGCCTTGACAAGAATCACGATCGAGATCTTGAACCTATGGGGCGGGAGGTGCTTTTTCTAGAGTTCATTGATGGAGATCTTAAGAGACAGGTTCAAGGGAAGGGAGGTGAACCGGTGAAACCGAACCGAAAACTTCGAGATGAACAGCTGAAGATGCCTGTTTTTAGTCAAAAACAGATGACAAACCTGATTGAGAGACGCAATCAGAAGTTTACCAACGCTATTAACACGTTTCTCAACAAATGCATAGAAAATGGGCACAACCCTCTCGAAACCCTCAAAGAGCAGACGAAATCATACATTCCAGTTCCATCTGTCAAAGAAGAATTCGCCCCAGAAAAGGCAGCTGAAACTATTCCGGAAAGTATCCCAAAGGAACGAAAGACGATACCAGAGATTGTACAAGAGCTTAAGGAGAGCCCTTGGTACACTGGCCAAATTGTCCCAGACGGGCACCGAGTGTTTGAACAACAAGATCCTGTGTATGGGGACCTCAATTTTCTACTGAGCCAGGATTTGGTCAATGCTCTGTACAATGCTAAAGGGATTACTCGGTTCTTCGCACATCAGTCAGAAGCCCTCAATAGTTTACATGATGGCAAACATGTTGTCGTGTCAACATCGACGAGCTCAGGTAAGAGCTTGATCTATCAGCTTCCTGTCATTCGCGCTCTGGAGGAAGATTATAATTCGAGAGCCATATACATCTTCCCTACAAAAGCGCTGGCGCAGGATCAGAAAAGGAGTTTGAAAGACATGATGAGCTATATGCCTGGTCTTGAGGAGACGATGATTGAAACTTTTGATGGCGACACCCCAATGACTGAGCGTAATGATATTCGCGAGCAAGCAAGGATCATCTTTACCAATCCTGATATGCTTCACATCACTATATTACCCCAAGAAGAGCGATGGAGGTCATACTTGAAGAACCTGAAATATGTCGTTGGTATGTATCCTGTTAAATCTTTCCAATCGCTAAATACTGACCCTCGATAGTTGATGAATTACACTACTACAATGGCCAAATGGGCTCTCATATGTCCTTCATCATGCGGAGACTGAGAAGAATATGCGCCGCTGTAGGAAATCGGCGTGTTAAGTTTATCTCATGCTCTGCTACAGTTGCAAACCCTGAGCAACATTTCAGAACCATATTTGGCATCGACAACGTTCAACTAATAGATTATGACGGATCCCCATCAGGACGCAAAGAATTCCTCTGCTGGAATACTCCGTACAAGGACCCTGGCGACCCTGCATCTGGCCGAGGCAGTACGAAGTTTGAGTGCGCACGTTTGTTCTGTGCACTTATGCTGAGGGGCGTTAGAATCATTGCATTCTGCAGAGTCAGAGCTCAATGCGAGCTGCTTGTGACCACTATCAGGCAGGAACTTGAGAACCTCGGACGGCCAGAATGCACCAACCTTGTGATGGGATACCGTGGCGGCTACACAGCACAGGACCGACGAAGAATCGAGACTGAAATGTTTCAGGGGCAACTTCTTGGGATTGTTGCAACGACTGCGCTGGAGCTCGGCATTGATATCGGCTCACTTGATTGTGTCATGACCTGGGGGTTCCCTTACACAATCGCCAACTTGCGCCAACAAAGTGGCCGCGCTGGCCGACGCAACAAGGATTCTCTTTCAATACTTGTTGGTGACGGGTTTGCTACAGACCAGTATTACATGCAAAACCCGGATGAGCTATTCACAAAACCAAATTGCGAGTTGCAAGTGGATCTGGAGAACATGCTGGTGCGTGAAGGGCACATCCAATGCGCAGCATATGAAATGCCAATACGACCAAAGGAGGACGCAAAATACTTTGGCAGAGACTTGCCGAAAATCTGCGTGGAGCGTTTAATAAGGGATGACATGGGGTTCTATCACTGCCACGATCGATTCCGGCCTATCCCTGCAAAGTATGTTGCTATCCGAGACACAGAAGATGACCATTTTGCCATTGTTGATATCACCAACGGCCGCAACATCGTATTGGAGGAACTGGAGGCCTCAAGAGCAACTTTTACTCTTTACGACGGAGCCATATTCCTTCACCAGGGTAATCCATACCTTGTGCGAGACTTCCAACCTGACAAAGGGATGGCCAGGGTGGAAAGAGTCAAGGTGGAATGGACGACTGTTCAGCGTGACTATACCGATATAGACCCTACTGAGACAGAAGCTATCCGCACGATTTCAGATTCTCGGTCGCACGCTTATTATGGGACAATCAAGATACAACAAAACGTCTTCGGCTTTTGGAAGGTTGACAAGAAGAACAGGGTACTGGATGCGGTACAAGTGGACAATCCGCCTGTAATTCGATTCAGCAAGGGGATGTGGCTTGATGTGCCCAAGAAGGCAATGTCTATCCTTCAAGGGCGGCGACTTCACATTGCGGCCGCGATACATGCTGCCGAACATGCCATTATGAGCTTACTGCCAGCATTTGTTATTAGCATGCCTGGCGATGTGCGGACCGAGTGTAAGACGGCAGTTAAAGAGTTTGCGAAACAGGAGTCACAACGTAAACGTCCAGCGCGGTTAACTTTTTACGATGCCAAAGGTGGTGCAGGCGGCTCAGGCATCAGTACCAAAGCGTTCGATCACGTAGATCACTTACTGAGGGATGCTCTGAAACGAGTTGAAAACTGTCGTTGCGAGCGAGGCTGTGTGGAATGTGTGGCATCGGAGCAATGCAAACAGGCCAACGAAGTGATGAGCAAAGCAGGAAGCCTGGTTATCCTCAAGACTCTATTAAATTTCGAAGTGGACATAGATTCACTGCCGATGGGACCAGAGCTGAATATCCCTATGGGTACTGAAACAGTCGTACTTGCGGAACCAGTCCCGTATCGGGCCAAAGAGGCAGTTTTCGAAAACGGGATCAATACTAGGGCGGCTGTGTTGGAGGAATCTGGGGACGGCGCCAAGACTGGGGATTCTGGAACAACAGATGGTGGCGGAGGTTTTGAGCAGTGGCTTGCAGATTCGATATGAAGTCAATGAGGGCGTCAAATGGGGGTGTAGGTAGACGGGAAACCGGCACGAGGGGGGCACAAAGCAAGCTGCCCCTGTACGGCTGATGGATTAACCTTCCACTCTGTATAGAGTCTACGGTGTCATTTGGTTAGACGGATCGGGTCTAGAGCGAGGAATGAATGAGTTATAGTAACGTTATAAATTAAGCGTAAAATAGGAATGCTCTATTGAAGTCATCGATGGGTGAGGATGGAAAACCAGATGTAACTGTAAGAGTTGTCAACTTGATAACGATCAAGTATAATATGATGTACCATGATGTATGCTGCCTCTACATAGGTCGGTAGGTAAGATAGAGATGTAGCGTCAGTGACGTAGAAAGCCAAGGTATGTAAATAGGGCAGAGATCAAGGAACCGCCAAGCAATCTCCGCCGAAAATTAACGGTTGGGCCCGGCTTGGCTTAAACTAAAATCGAGACTGGGACTGAAACTTGGCAGGGGCCCAGGTTTATGTGTGACCGCATCTTCTTCATGCTGGAGCTTTCTTATTGGTTGGTAATTGCAAGGGGTCTTTGTATTCGCTGTTGTGATTCAACGAGATAGGAGATCCTTCAAGCTTGATTAGCCAGTGAACGAAGCTATTCATCCTAGACAGGGAAGATGGTGAGACTACTCAAGCTAAGGATACAGAAAAAGAATAGGCCAGCAACGAGTCAAACGACTACATTATTTTGTCTCTATGGCGCGTAGCGTGTAGTAGCACTGAATAAAGATTGATGTATCGTCGTAGTCTGCCAAGTGTTACCGACTGACTGGTTTCCTTTCTCTCATGCAATATTTTCCATCAATATTTACTGGACCTCCCTCCACCCCAGAACCAAAGTAACCCAGAAGGTTAGAGGTATATCAAAGCTCCTCCTCCCCCAGGTTGGCTCCCTCCGCGCTTGGGCTTTCCTTTCCCCTTGGAATTTGAATTGGAATTGACCACCAACACAACACAACCCGAAACTTCGGCATTTGAGGCGGTCTATCCAAGCCCCCGGTCTGGACCTGGACCTTGACTCAAACAATTCAACTTTCTAGACACCTGCAATATTTGCAACTATAAAAAAAAGGTCGCCAACATGCCTCGAGATCGTCACGAACGCTCCTCCTCACGCTCCCACCGCCCTCGCCATCGCTCACGCAACTCTCCCGACATGCGTCAAGCCTCATCCGACGACCGCACTCTTCCTGTCCCAAACACATACAGCGAACACAAGAGAGGTGAAAAAGGCGGAAGCGGCAAGATGTCAAAATATATCAAACCTGCAGGCGAAAGTGGCCGAAAGGGCTTTCACCCCATTCACTTTTCCAAGATCTCCTTCAGATCCACGAGTCGAGCTAGTCTTCTTTGCAATTTTCTGTGGCCTTTCGTTCCTGCTGCCATTGCTGTTCGCTGTAAGTTGTCCCAGAAAACGACATCAAATCTAGAGCCAAGCTTTGCTAACATGTTTTAGATGCTATGCCCGATAATCATGTCACCATTTTTGCCCTGGCCTATATCGCCATGATTCCTTGTGCCAACCTAATTGGTTTCGCTGGCCAGGAGCTTTCACGAAAGTTGCCTCATGTTTGGGGTGTTCTCATTGAGATCACGTATGTGTTTACCCAGAGCACTGGGAGTTCTCATTCTATGGTCCAGAAACTCATCTAACGCGCCTGTTTAGAATCGGTTCTATCGTCGAAATCATCCTTTTCATGATCCTTCTCTCCAAGGATATGTTTTACGTCATCAAGGCTGCTATTCTCGGTTCCATCCTCGCTACTATGCTTCTCTGTTTGGGCTTTTGCTTCTTTGTCGGCGGCATGTTGGAAGATGAGCAGGTTTTCAGTGAGGCTATCAGTGAGGCCGGAAGCGGTTTGCTCCTGACTGCGTAAGTTTAGATCAACTACCAAGATGATCCAACAGCTAACCCCGTCCCAGTGGCGTCGTCCTGGCTCTTCCTACGGTTTTCGAATACGGTGTAGGCAATGGCGAGACGCTCACCAACCAAGATCTCGAACACAAGACACTTCAGATTTCACGTATTGTCTCGATTTTACTCATAATTGCCTACATGGTCTACGTCTTTTTCCAGGCCCGAACCCACCATGGTATCTACGACGCTGTATTTGAACAAGACGAGCACAATGACCGAGATAAGCACAAGGACTTGGCCAAAGCTAAGCTGACTTTCACCGAGTGCATAATTGCTCTGGTCATCTCCGTCGGCCTTGTTGCTTGGACTGCAGTCATCCTCGTCATGCAAATCGAGTTTGTTATCGAACGGGGACATGTCAGCGACGCGTTCATGGGTCTTATCCTTGTTCCCTTGGTCGAAAAGCTTGCTGAGCATTTGACGGCCATCGACGAAGCCTGGGATAATCAGATCAACCTAGCCATGTCCCATGTTCTCGGTGCTACACTCCAAACCGCTCTTTTCAATGCCCCCCTTGCTGTCATTGTCAGCTGGGGTCTCAACAAAAGCCTCGATCTCAACTTTGCCGTCTTCGATCTTGTCATGCTTATTCTCGCTATCCTCACTGTCGGACGATTTCTCCAGGATCAGAAGAGCAATTACCTTGAAGGATTCCTGCTCATCATTCTCTACGTCGCCATTGCTGTTGCCGCATGGTACTACCCCGATCCTGCTCATCATGGAGTCGGTGGGGGTAGCGCTGAAGGTAGCTCTGAGGGGGGGCATTGATCAATACGGACGGGTTGGAGACGAGAAAAGAATGTGTGTATGAAACTACGATCAGGTGGCACAAAAGAATGACTGCATGCATATATGAGGTTAGGTTAATGCAGGCGTGGTACGCCTGAGGGCATCAGAAACTGGTTGCTAAATGTATAAAGTGTTGAATTGTTGAGCCGGTTTGTCTTATCTTAGAGCAGATTGTTAGGTTGTTCATTATTGTATTTTAAAGCTCAGAAGTCAACAGTTCTATTGTCCCCTTGTCAAGAACTTTAGTTGATCTTGGACCTGATAGACATCTTTAAAGGAACTCGAATCATTTATTCTATCAACGCCCGCAACGCCTTATGTAAAGCATTAGCATTCTATGCTTTTACGCCTTCCCTCATTTACGCTTATTCGATCAGAAAAATACCAAATCGTCCGACTTAAAGCCCAAACCTATAAATGTTGCCTCGGCAGCTTTGACCATTGGCGGAGGTCCACACACAAGCACCAACTCATCACCTTCGCCACTTGGTTTGGGCAACACCATTTGCTCGGGGACCAGTGCTTGGTTCACAAAACCTTTAATACCGTTCCAATTAGGGGGCGGGTTTGTAAGGGCATTGACAATGCGACATCTTGAAGGATTGTATGCCTCAAGACTGTCGAGCTCCTCCTTACATAGGATATCCTGCAAACTGCGGTTTCCATTGAACACAACGCAGGGTGTTCGGTCGTTGGAGTCTTGCATTACAGCGCGAAGGACCTGGCGGATGGGGGTAATACCAGAGCCTCCACAGACCATAATGAAGCGACGAACGCGACGCTCTCTATCGTTAATGATGCAAAGACCGTTGCCGCGATATACAAATTTACCTACAGGCCCCTTAAAGTCAACCCAATGACCAATAGGAAGTGAGTCCAACGCCTGTGTCATGGCGCCGCCCTTTCGCTCGGAAGTATCATAGTAAATCTTGATAAGTATATCCAACCGGCCGCAATCTGATCCATCCGAGTACGGTGTGTACGAGCGGATGATGGCCTCGCGCGTGGCGGGATCGCGCAGACGCATCATGAGATGTTGGCCAGTGGGGAGACCAATCCTCTGACCTTCGTGGTTGAGCTTAAAGGAAAATATCTTTGTGTCAGGTGAAATAGACGTCTTTTTGCAAAGAAGAGCTTTGCTCCAGCTCTTGGATTGTAGGAATATTTCTCGACTTGCATTGTCGTTTGTTGTAGTTGCGTCGCCGCTGAGAATAGCGCGCGACTCCGTATCGAGGGTGCCGATATGATATGTTGGAAGCATCGCTTTAGCATTTTCGCTGTCTGATGACATATTAGTAAAATTAATGGATTTTTGGACTCGGTGTATGGGAACTCACGAATAGCCATAAACTCTTCAGTAGCATCTTGACCAGCTGCACCAAAAATGGATGCCGCACCACCAGGATGACCTGAGAGATAAGGAGTACCGTCGTATACTTCGCCATTGATCACGAACCAAGGCTCATTTTCGCTTTCATGAGCATTGAGCTCTTCGATGGTGATATTTCGGTTAACTTGGGGATTTATCAAACAGATTCGTTTCTCAGGCTCCTTGACGACAACTTCTGTTACTTCACCAGGAGCCGTCTCGCCCCAGTAACCATTGGTGAGGTTCCCACCAGTCTCCTTGACACGCTCCATCCAGCCTTTGTTCTTGAGAGTGGGATGTGTAGGATGCTCAAAGCTGAGTGTGTTGTCCTCTTTGTGAATCACTATGCGGAACCAGGGGTTGTTCATCATTCCTAGAACGCTCCAATACATGTCTCTCGGCTGGATGTTCATAGACTCATCCATAGCACGCATCATGATATCATCTGCGTCTCTTAATTCACCCAAGGGAATGTCGAGGTCCCATAGGCACCAGCAGAATGATGTTTCGCGCCACCACATGTCGACCCGGCCACCATAGAGGGTATCGCCTTCAGGTGCGTTGCGATAATCGTCTTCATGGTATCGGATATTTGCAAGTCTCCATGTCTTGCCCTTATCAAGTGTAATTTCAACCCTAGTGATGCGTCTTCCGCCACCACCATAGGCATATCCCCGTACCTTGTAACTTTTTGAATTATTCGTGACAGAGACACTCTCCTGGTGAGCAGGGTAGCAGATAGCGCTATTGGTACTCAGATCGTAGATGGCGTATTTCTCGTCCTTCCAGACTTTAGGCAGGTCTGCGCTCTCTTCGGGCGAAACCATTGTCGGTAGCACACGATTATCATAGATGTGATACCAGTTGTCGCTAGGCTCTTGGGTGACAGTGATCTTCTTAAGCCACTTAACACTTCGGCCACCGATCTGCCCAGGGATAACAAGACGGACAGGTTTGCCATGATCGGGATGTAACGTCTTTCCATTCATCCTGTGCGCAACCATGACACCTCTGTTGGGATCCATGCACCAATTGAGTTTGATTGATGTTCCATAGTAGCCATTTGGTAGTTTGTCTGCTCCCTCAAAGCAAACATATCGAGCTCCACGCTTGGGCTTTGCTGCAGCAAGTAGGTCGCCTATAAAAACACCAGTCCAAAGAGCAGTCGACAACCCTGCAGCGCCCCAAGAGAAGCCCTTTGTCTTTCGGACAATGTTTTGTTCTTTTCGACGGTTTCCGGCACATACAAATGTTACCGGATAAGTCAACTGCTGGTAATCATTTATAAGATCCCTTACTGTCATCTTTATCGGTGTTTCGACGAGGCCATTAATTTCGAATTCCCAGTCGAGAATATCGTCGTCTTCACATTTGGGGACGTGGCCATGATTCCGTACATAGTGGAGGTTTTCGCTAGTCAGGAAGCCTTCGTCGTACAAGTCGCTCAAAGGTGCTTCGACATTGAATGGATGAACTCCAGTGAGACGAATCAGTCGAGGATCCCTTTCGACAAAACTGTCTGGGGTCTTTAGGTCTTCTTTCAGGACAGACTTTGGTGAGCATCTGGGAGGGAGAGGGTATGGCTTGATTTGATCAAGGCAAGGCTGATCGATTGGTGTGATGTTTTGTAGATCGTGGAAGCTGCCTATCCGAGATGGCTTCGCTGTACTTGGCGGTGATGGTGGAAGGCTATGACCCTGCTGTGAGATGATAGTCGTTGAAGCCTCCATGTTTAATGAAGGTCTGTACTTGGTGTGAATGACTTGATGAAATATCACACAACTAAGAGGATTGATAACATTGTTTCAGTAAGAATCCAGATGTCCAGTAAGCGGCGAGAGTCCCGTATATGAATTCTTATCATGGGTGATCGGCGTGGTGTGGCTGCCGTTCACCCGTCCCTTGGCCCCCGAGAGTCTCCATTGGATCTGCTGAGGTTTCGTTCATGACATCGTGTTTCTCTGGTTTCAAGCGAGGAGATGCAAATTACAACAGAGTGGATGCGTTTGTTCCTGTCTGGTCCGCGGAGGTTGAAGGTTTATCGTTATCAGGAGACGGAGACAAAGGGCGAATCATGTTTGCTGCTTTGTGATTGTCGCCGGAGATGTATCAACCACAGAACCCTGGGCCCACCTCAGAACTGACTTGATAAGGGGGTAAAGATAGCAAGACCCGGGTTCTAATGCCTCGTTTGAATAGGGTACGGGCTAGAGATTCTTGTAAAATTTCTATATGTTTTGATGAAATCTAGTCATAGTCATATTGTTCGTTGTGCCAAAATGACAAGCTGGAGAAGGGTTGAACCATGAGATTCTTGGCTGGGTACCCATACTATCATATTAGGACTTGGCCTTCTTGGCAAGTGACTACGTGATTTACTTATGTCAATTCGATATGTAGGTACCTCGGTAGAGGTATTTTCGAGGGATGGACTGTAAGTACCTAGGTAGCTACCTGATCATACATCCATGGATTTTTAGATGTAGGTAGGTTTGATATTCAGTTTTCTTACAAGGTTCATCCGTATAGGGTAAGATGACGTCCTACTAGAAGAGGCAATCCCTTTAATAACTATTGAACTGATATAGAACCATGAGGAAGTGATTGTATTCGAAATAGTAACACAAAGCCATGCATTTGCTGTTACTTGCTGTCGTTTACCTGCATGACTGAGAGGAACCATGGATAAAGGTATATATTTTTAGTTTTATGTGAAAACCTCTGGTTAAACACTGGGATTTTTTTGGCAACGTTGGTTCCTTTGTTGAAATGTATTCCGGCCGTAATCATTTGAGAACTCTACCTATAATTACAGCACTCAAGTCATGGAGACAGGGCTATCACAAACTAGTTACCTCCTAAAGGCGGCAAGTGCAAAAACCCCACTCAACATCCATCGGGCAACCTCCACTTCTAATAAGGTGCAGCAAGACAGGGCAGGGCAGGTGTGACTCTCTGTATGGTTGTCGGTACCTTAACGTCCCGTCAGTTCCATTTACTGTCAAACCTCAAAATCAGGTAACGGCAAAACTCGACCTAAACATCGACAACCCGGCTCTGCTCACTCGCATTCCCTCCGTCCTGGCTTGACGGAATCACCCATGTCGGCTCTTTTGCCTTTTATACAGCATCGATTTCTAGGGAAGCACATCCCTTAGCAGGCCGCCTGCGCTGAACGCAGCGCCGCCTCCACCCGCCTCATATCCCAGATCTATTCTAGAACTTAACCCAAGTTGCGAATCGCCTCCAATCACGTCGTGTTCCGTCATGGATCGCGCAAGGAAGCGTATGGCCCTCCAATATCTTTCTTCTGCTCTCAATACAGCCGCTTACCATCTCCACAGGCGAATTGCGCACACTGAATGAAAAAGCATGGGATGGCGAATCTGGTATGAATCATCTATGCCTACCCCACCACTTCCCCCGCCCTCGTCAGTTAACAGGAACTATCACAGATGTATTTCCCGTTGGGAAAACCCTCGATTCGTCGCTCAAGAAGAATACCGCTTTCATCAAACGATTACGAACTGCTGTCACTGCTGCGACCCTCAGCACCTTCCTCCAGGAAATCCGAACCCTGAGCCTGCACAAGTACCTTTCCGAAATTATATCTGCCTGCTATGAAGGCCTTTGTAGACTCAAGTCGCCCGGTGAAATTGAGGCCGGCGTTGAGATCGTCAGTGCGCTTCACCAGCGATTCGGACCAAGCGAGTTTACGGAATATCTAGCGTGGCTGCTTGGTAAGGGTATGGCAACTCCCGATAAGGGTATCCTCAAATCTCTGGCACCTGAGGTTCGTGAGAAGGAGGAGAAGGAGCGTATCACTAGACAGCGCGCATTGCTTCGGGTGGTAACTGAGCTGTGGCTTGTGGGAGTCATCAGGACGCTTGACGATGTCAGCAAGCCCGACGACGCGACTAAGGGAGCTGCCGGTAAGAGCACCGAATTGAAAACTCGGACCAACAAAGGTGCGGGTGCGGAACCTTTTCCTCTCGAAGTGCTGAAGGATCTACTCGGATACGACCGCGAACACGCAAACCTCCCGCTTCTCGTCATCTTTGTCAAGTCATTCAGCTGGGATATTCTTGGAGTGAAACCAACAGGAGCCGACGGCCGAAAGACAGTGGAGGAAGACGGCAGCACAGAAGGAAACGAACCTGAGCGAGGCGATGAAAGTGAGAATGGAATGTCCTCCGACGAAGACCAGCCCTTTGCCGAACCTGAAATGCGGGAGCGATTTAGGAATATCCTGAAAAAGTATTTCGACGATGTGAAAGGGCACATTATCCGGGACCAGAAATCGATACAGTCGCAAGCTCGGCGCAATGCTGAGGCTTATGTGAAATCTGGTGAGGTTTTCGAAGACCGCCAGGCAAATTATGAGAAACAGGTAAAGGCCCAGGAACGCCTTGTCTCCAACGCTCAAGTGGTCGCAGATGCCATTGGGGTTGAAATGCCTGACCTGAAGGACTCAGATGATTCACTCGCCGCCTCCAACGGATCTATCGGTCTTGTCAAGACAGGCGATTACCTGCGTTCCATGGGAGACGGCGCAGGAATTTGGGAGGATGATGACGAGCGCCGCTTCTACGAAAACCTGGTTGACCTCAAAGGCAAAGTGCCGGCTATTCTACTTGAAGATGGAAAAAAGAAGAAGGCGGATACTGACGAGCAAGTGGGCAAGAAGTTGGACCCGGCCGAAATGCCCGAAGTTACAAAGACTGTTGAGGTCACCGACGATCAGTCTACTTCCATCGCAAATCGAACAATAGGCGCGCAAGTAGACGCTCTGCTTGCCCGGTTACCCGAGTTAACAAACAAGGACATTGTTGATCAGACGGCTATCGATTTTTGTTTCCTCAACTCCAAGGCTTCTCGCAACCGCCTCGTCAAGGCCTTGACAGAGGTCCCAAAAGGCCGCAGCGATTTGCTGCCATCTTGGTCACGACTCGTTGCAACCTTGGGACGATATATGCCAGATGTTCCGAAAGGTCTTGTTGACTACCTGGATGCTGAATTTCGAAGCCTGCAAAGGCGGAAAGAGAAGGACTTTTTGGGCCAGGTCCGCCTGAGTAACATTCGTTATCTTGCTGAATTAACAAAATTTGGCATTGTCCCTGAGCATGTCGTCTTTCACTGTTTGAAGGTCAGTCTTGACGATTTTTCGCGTATGAACATCGAAATTCTTTGTAACCTTATCGAGAATTGCGGTCGTTACCTGCTTCGGAATCCGGAAACAGCACCGCGTATGATGAGTTTCCTTGAAACTCTTCAGCGCAAGAAGTCTGTTCAGCATATTGGGCAGCCAGAGCGCATGCTTATCGATAACGCCGTCTATTACGTTGATCCGCCAGAACGCTCGGCTATCGAGCAAAAGGAACGCACTCCCATGGAACTATTCGTTCGCAAATTGATCTATGTTGATATGACGAAAAGGAATTATAGCAAGATCTTGAAGCAGATTCGAAGACTTCACTGGGAGGAAACAGAGGTATAGACTAGCATTCATGTTTTGTGACGTCAGGCTTATAATTCTCTAGGTGGTTGCCATCTTGGAAAAGGTGTTTTCCAAGCCTGGGAAGGTCAAGTATGGAAGTGTTCACCTTCTTGGAATCCTCCTTAGCGCCCTCTATCGTTATCACCCTGCCTTTGTAGTGAAGGTTATCGACAACGTGATTGAATCCATGACGTTTGGCCTTGAGCAGAACGACTACAGATTCTATCAGCGACGAATTGCTGAAGTGAAGTATCTTGGCGAGCTTTACAACTACCGCATGCTTGAACACCCTGTCATCTTTGACACTATGTACAAGATCATGACGTTCGGATATGGTAAGTGGTTTAAATGCTGGTATTTTGAATGTGTTATAATTAACTTCCTCAAGGCGGACCACCTGTGCCTGGCAAATATAACCCACTAGACCCCCCTGACGACTTCTTCCGAATTCGCCTTGTCTCTACGATGCTGGAGACATGCGGCATGTTCTTTAACCGCGGGGCCGCGGGCAAGAAACTCGATTACTTTCTCTCCTTCTTCCAGGTATGTCTATGGCGCTCTCCTCATCAGGCATCCACGACTAAAATCCAAAGTACTACATTTTTACTAAGGCTTCTCTGCCGATGGATATCGAGTTCCTGGTTCATGATACATTTGCCCTTACGCGTCCGCAGTGGAAGATTGCTTCCGGACTGGATGAGGCAGTCAAAGCCTTCCAGCTTGCTGTTGCCCAGGATCAGAAGTCAGCAGGTGTTGATAAGGGAGTCGATGTGGACGATGCTACCAGTGATGCCCTATCTGACGACGACAATGATGAAGATGGTGATGACAACGATGATAGTGCTTCGGAGGAGGAAGAGGCAGAGGTGAGTATCTTAGGTCAATTGCCTGGCAATTACTGACAAAATTGACACAGGATATGGAGGAGGACTCGGACAGCGATAGTGCCTTTGACGAAGAGGCTATTGTTGTGACCCGACAAGAAGAAGAGGTTGACCCTGAAGACGAAGCTGACTTTGAGCGTGAATATGCCAAAATGATGGCCGAGAGTCTCGAATCTCGCAAATTCGAGCGTAAACAGCTCTTCGACGTGCCGCTTCCAGTTCGCTCCAAGACTCGGGAGGCGACTTCGACAGAGGGAGGTGAAGGGGAATCCCCTCCCGGCCACACCATGGCGTTCTCTCTATTGACCAAAAGGGGTAACCGCCAACAGGTATGTATTCTGGGCTCGGTACCGTGCTCATTGCTGACTTGTACCAGACACGAACTGTTGAGCTGCCTTCTGATTCGACATTTGCCGTCGCCATGAAAAACCAGCAACAGGCTGAGCGGGAGGAACAGCAACGCATCAAGAACTTGGTTCTCAACTACGATCTCCAGCAGAGTGAAGATCAAGATGGTGGTACATACCCTCACCTTCCACAGCTTTATCGAAACACCAGTATTCACATGTAAACTCAGGCAACGAACGACCGGCGACGTATTATCACAACCGTTTAGACAAGTCGAACAAAGACCGAGGACAGAGGTCTCGCAAACTCCAACTTAGTGATGTGGATTGGTAAACATGCGCAAAATGGGTAAGGCTTCTAACTAGGTAATCCAGTCACGGCTGAACTAGTCAGTGGATGGGCACAAAACCCGCCAAGTCCCTGATTTACGATGACGCCCCGAAGAGACACCTTCGGTTCTTGCCTGGTCACATCTTCGAGCACGGCGATAGTGCATCGACCTGTGCCACATGCTAAGGGGCCACACGCCCTCTGTGGCAGCACGATAGATCATCTAAGTCTGCCGCGTCTGCCGCGTCTGCCGCGTCTGCCGCGTCTGTCTAGTCGCTAGCTCGGTCTCTGTTGTCGCCAAGAGACAACTATCAAAATTCTCGTTCGGGACGCAGGGGCTATACCAGTTGTTTGAAGCTGGAGAACTCGCACGTTAGACAACACCTTCCTGCCCTGCGCTGGCTGAGAATACTAGCTGCCCACAAGGACGCAAAATCGCAGCGATTGCTAATATTTTCAAACCTTGTGGCACATTGAACGGGTTCTAAACAGCTCACCGGAAGCATATAAACCACACAAGATGATTGCTGGCCATTCAGTATACTTTAGCTTGAGATTGAATTACTAAAGTTTGCACCGAAAACGATGAAATAAGCGTCCCTTGTCTCTGCTATCAATAATTATAATGCGATGCTTGAGTTGTTTTGACTTCTCGTGTACTGTGTCGAGTGCTCTAATAGATACCAACACACAGTAGCATAGGCCTTGAAACTGCACAACTGGCGTTATCTATTGATGAAAACATCTAGTGTAGGACATCGGGTCTCAGGACATGGTAAACTTTTAATACCCTATCATCGCGTATCCCGTGGCTAACTGAATAGGGGCGCTTTCCCAACGGCCTGCGTAGGCGGGGAGGCAACTAGTGTGACCTTTGATATTAAGGAATCGCCGCTCTGTTTGCTAACTGGAGGTCTACTGATGACGCCAATCTCGTCGTAGGGGAAAACTACCTATTGTCTTGGTTTTATACGGGCCGTCTTGCAGGCGAAATTGCTGTTTGCTTTTGTGTTTGAACAGTGCACTGTAAAAAAGCGACATGATTGTGTAACCGTGATTCACCTGCGAGTGGTTTCTATTGTCTGGGGAGAAGGTAAACAGCAAAATGCATTTTCTTCTCTACTGCATTTCAAATCTATGCACCTTCCTCTTGTCAAGTCCTCGCAGATTCACGAAAGAAGACACATGAATCCTGAGTTGAGGGCACCTTCTTAGGTCTTCATCTTAGTTGTACCACCCACCTAGCCTCCATCCTCCCGTCATTTTCTTCGTCTAGGACTCGTCATATTTCACGGGCGCCTGCTGAACATCCCCGTCAAGGTATCGCCTCAGGAGACAACCCCTTTCTGTGCAGTGTTTACCTTGACTTTTGGTTCTATGTCCTCTCTTTCGTGTAAAAGCTTATGCTTTCCAGATTCTCCTCTTGATCTCCTGTAACCTATACAATAGGCAGGCGGTTGCAGTGTTTAAATCAAACGAGGAGTGTCATTTCGCAATCATGGGTGTGCTGGACGAATGGCCTCTGGAGAATGTAAGTCGTTATAGGTATGAACAGCATTTTAGATGTACAAGTTACTCATTTGTTTGGACAGATTATCTACACCAGTATAATGAGTGCAGTTCTCCTTATGGCGTGCCTCGAGTGGTTCTTGTGGCTCGCAGCTTTTCTATATTGCCTTATCAAGGTCTTTCGAAAGTCGGAGCACTGGTCCATCAATGTTCTATGCATCATTGTTGGTATCGCCTTTGTTCTCCTGCGGTAAGCTCTGCTTCTTTGTTTTCAAGTGACACCAGCTAATCCCTCTCTGTCAAAGAGTGATATTTCTCCCGATTATGGTGGTAACATTGCCCCTTCCCGATCCTATTGCAAAGCTCTGGCCAGACGAAATGGTATCATTCCTACAGTGGTTCGCCTTCTGGGCTTTTGCCATTTTGTTGACAGTGCCATGGCTGTTTTGTATCTATCAAGTCGTAACAAATCAGCTTGGGCGAACGAAACGAATGAAACAGGTTCTGGACGACGTCACTGCGCCCAAGGTTGTTATTGTCATGCCTTGTTATCGAGAAGAGCCCGAAGTCCTCATAAAAGCTATCAACTCGGTTGTCGACTGTGATTATCCACCATCATGCATTCATGTTTTCCTGTCATTCGATGGAGAAGAAGAAGACGATTTATATCTCAACACGATTAGTCAATTGGGCGTGTTGTTGAAAAAAGAGTCACATCCGAGAAGTATCGATGTTAAGTACCGATCCGCACGGGTGACGATCTCGCGTTTCCCACACGGAGGAAAGAGACACTGCCAGAAGATAACCTTCAAGCTCATTGACCGGGTATACGAGGAATACCTCAAGAGAAACGACAATCTTTTCATCCTTTTCATTGACTCTGATTGCATACTGGACAAAGTGTGTTTGCAAAACTTTGTCTATGATATGGAGCTCAGTCCTGGCAACACTGGAGAGATGCTGGCTATGACAGGAGTCATTACCTCGACAACAAAGAAACACAGCATTATAACTCTACTACAGGATATGGAGTACATCCACGGACAGTTGTTTGAGCGGACAGTCGAGTCTGGTTGTGGCTCTGTCACTTGTTTGCCAGGGGCTTTGACTATGCTGCGTTTCTCAGCTTTCCGACGGATGGCCAAGTACTACTTTGTGGACAAGGCAGAGCAGTGCGAGGACTTGTTTGACTTCGCCAAGTGTCACCTTGGAGAAGACCGCTGGTTGACGCACCTTTTCATGATCGGTGCCAAGAAACGGCACCAGATCCAAATGTGCACTTCGGCATTCTGCAAGACAGAAGCTGTACAGACCACTCGGTCCCTGATTAAGCAGCGGCGCCGATGGTTCCTCGGCTTCATAACAAACGAAGTGTGTATGCTGACTGATTGGCGCTTATGGAAACGATATCCTATACTTATCCTGGTTCGGTTTATGCAGAACACTATACGGACAACAGCCCTGCTATTTTTCATCATGGTCTTGGCCCTCATTACCACGGTTAAGAAGGTGGATGATCTCCCTGTGGGGTTCATCGCTATATCTCTTGGACTCAACTGGATGCTGATGCTATATTTCGGGGCTAAGCTGCGGCGATTCAAGATCTGGCTGTACCCGCTCATGTTCATTCTTAACCCGTTTTACAACTGGTATTACATGGTGTACGGGATTTTCACTGCAGGACAACGAACATGGGGTGGACCACGAGCCGACGCTGCAGCAGCGGACAGCCATACAACAGCGAGAGAAGCGGCAGAACAAGCCGAGAAGCAAGGAGACGAGCTGAACGTGGTCCCTGAAACTTTCAAAGCGGCACATGATGCGCGCAGGGCTGCATCGAATCGCGAATCGACTACAACAAGCGAGCTTGGCCGCACTAGAAGCGTGATACGTCCGCCTGAAAAAATCGACGGAAAGTTCTCGGCACGTCAAAAGACTGCATCGGGAACGTACGCTCACCCAGACGAGATGGACACAAGTGCCGACGACGTTGAGAAGGGAAGGAGAGTAACCAGAGGTTTCCTCGCGGATCGAGATTCGTTGGATAGTATCCCATCGGTTCAAAATATCAACCTGGGCGTAAGTACACCACGGAGAATGAAGCTTCTCATGAATGAAGAAGATCTTCGAAAGTATCAACTTGGGCAAAGAATTCAGGGCCGAAATTCTGGAGTTAACGATGCAGATGGTATTTACCGCCAGCCAATTCAAAATCTTTCAGGTTTTACTCATGGACATTCAGCAAGCACGAATGACATCCCTTTGCATGGATTAGGAGTCAATGATGCTGCTGCACAGGGTAGTCGAAGCGAGGATATCCAAAGATTCTCAGAAGGGAGAGGCATCAGCACAAGAGCAGACAATGAACGATCAAGAAACCAAGGTAGTTTGTCATTTGCCAGTCGTATGGCAAAAAACAAAGCGAAGGCGCGTCGTTAAGATAAGGTAAACTACACAGGGCTGTCGCTGGTTGGGAAAGTAGGCTATGTTTATTATTTTTCAAGAATGAACAATGGAGGAATTCTGAGCATCAAGGAGCTTAACAGATGATATAATAATAGGCAGAAAATTGTCGATTTTTATTGCTTGTTTACTTTGTATCGTTGGCACAAACTGGCAAGTTCTGCTCTTTGATACTGCACCCTTGACCCCCTTGAGAATGAAGCTATCTCGAACAACAAACAAGCAGCCCGTGCTCGTCGATCCCACATCATGATGCCCACAATGACAAAAGTCTACCCCGCAATTCTGGAGCCGCATGGGCCATGACAACACACAAGGCTCGTCAGTTGGGAGATGAAGATGAAGGGACAAGCTGACCAGGGTCCAGTCCAGTCAGGTTGCAGTTACAGTTGTAATTGCTACCAGACAACTTTGGTGCTGCTATATCTTGTATCTGTTATTGTACAGGCGTCATGTATGTATGTATTCGTTCTAATTGAAGCAATACGTGATATATACTCAATAGATGGACCGGTGAGAAAACGTGGGCTTTGTCGGTGAGCCTATCGGTCACCTGAAAGAGACTTTCAAGGCAATAATTCGGCGGAGTTGAAAATGCATGATATTAATTTTCGACCGCTTGGCACGGTTTGTTTGGCTGTGTCATGATCATGCAAATTCCTAAGGCTGGTTGCTCTTAGTCATGCCCGGAGGATCGGGCCCGGTTCAGAATCAGCTTGGTCAATAATAAAATCTGAAGTGAAAGAACAACTGTGACTGTGTTGTAGTCAATATCGCCAAGTGAATTGCGATATGTGGCGAGGTTCTTTATTACTACCAAGCTACCTACTATCAAAAGACGCAACATATTGCCCCTCCATCAAGGCCTTACTCACCCTTTTCAAAGTGACAGAACAGCGGGGGAGGGGCAATATTTGTTTTCCTTAATTCGATACACCCTGTAAAGTAACTATTTGCCATGTCTCGTTCAACCTTGACTTGACACGTTCAAAAGTCAAGGGTATCGACGTTTCGAGGTTGGTGCCTTGCGTTTTGATTGTATCACACAGTTAGTGGGGAGAATCCCTGAAATCCATGGACTGTAAGGCAATTGATTGCGTACAGGAATACTAAGCCACTACTATTGATCAAGGTACCCAGTACAGAGTACCTTGACTCAAAAGGTACATGCCTTTTAGTGACAGAATCGCACAGAAATCTATCGTCGTTTCTAGTCCATAGTTGACTGTTCAACGTGACCACAACATCCCTGGTGCGTACTGTGTTGTGTTTCCACTAGAAGGAACTATCATGAATATATAAATCATTGAATCCATTTCTATTGAACTTTGGATAAATAAAAGAACCTCGCATCTTCTAGAAGAAACAACCTTGATAAAAACACACGAATCGCAAAAGAAACAAAAAAGAGAGAAAAGTAGTCTATACTTTACTTACATCATTGCTCCACGCTGTTATTTGGTGTGTAGCGCATAGACCCGCAGGTACTGAGGACTCGCACCCTGTGAAGAAACCGAAACCCACTGAAAAGAAAGGTGCCATTTGAAAATTTCAGTTCTGTACTTTCAGCAGGCAAGCGGCATCCCCCATTCGTTGCCCCTCCACCATAAAAAAAAATTGACCCAGCGGACCAAGGACGGACCATAAACTATTACCAACCGCCGCCCGACCAAGTCGACCTTACCTTACTCTCCCCCTCCATACACTACCTCTATTCTACCTATTCTCACGATCCTCTCTCCCCCATCTTCCGCTTTTTTTGCGATCCCTTTCATTTGACTCTTCTGAGCTTTCCTGCGCATCGCTCAACTATATCCCCCCCTCTTCTCTTTTTACCTTAATATCGTGTCTCGGGGCAAACCCCACCAGCCGTAATCATGAGTGTCGTTGGTAAGTTTCCCTTCCTTCTCGGCCAGTTGCACCGCAATAAACCTAACTTGCTGCTTACAGGAATCGATTTCGGAACCCTCAAGACCGTCATTGCCATTGCCCGAAACCGTGGCGTCGACGTTGTACGTATACCCTCGTTGTCTTTCCCGCTATCTAATCTATCTCGACCGACCGCTTTACCCCTCCATACTCCCTCGTCGCTCTCCTTCATATATCGGTATCGAGATACACGGGTAGCACTAATAGTGCTCTTGACTGACTCTTTTTGTCTTGATATAGGTCACCAATGAAGTCTCAAACCGAGCAACTCCGTATGTCATCTCCTCCCTATTTGCTTCAACTTGTCGCTTGTCGCGCAAATTCAAGCAACCCCGCCACGAAACTCGAATATTTCATACTGACTGATTCATAGTTCCCTGGTAGGATTCGGACCCAAGTCTCGCTACCTCGGCGAGGCCGCCAAGACCCAGGAGATCTCCAACCTCAAGAACACCGTCAGCTCCCTCAAGCGACTCGCTGGCCGATCATTCAACGACCCCGATATTCAGGTTGAGCAGCAATATGTTACCGCTCCTCTGGTCGACGTCAACGGCCAGGTCGGTGCCGAGGTCAACTACCTGGGCAAGAAGGAGAACTTCACAGCTACCCAGTTGGTTGGCATGTACCTGAGCAAGATCAAGCAGACCGCCGGCGCCGAGCTGAAGCTACCTGTCCAAGATGTCTGCATGAGTGTGCCCCCTTGGTTCACCGATGTTCAGCGCCGTGCCCTTATCGATGCTGCCGAGATCGCCGGTCTCCGCGTCCTGCGCCTCATCAACGACGGTACTGCTGCCGCTCTTGGCTGGGGTATCACAAAGCTCGACTTGCCCGCTCCCGAGGAGCAGCCTCGCCGAGTCTGCTTTATCGACATTGGACACAGCAGCTACACTGTTTCCATTGTTGAGTTCAAGAAGGGTGAGCTCGCTGTCAAGGCCACTACCTGGGACAAGGACTTCGGTGGCCGGGACTTCGACCGTGCTCTCGTTGAGCACCTTGCCAAGGAGTTTAAGGGCAAATACAAGGTCGACATCATGACCCACGGCCGTGCTCTCGCTCGTACCATCGCCGCCGCCGAGAAGACCAAGAAGATCCTTTCTGCCAACCAGCAGGCCCCCGTCAACATTGAGTCTCTCATGAACGATATCGATGCTTCCTCTATGATCACCCGCCAGGAGTTTGAGGCCATGATTGAGCCCCTCCTTCAGCGAACCCACGTTCCTCTTGAGGAGGCCCTGGCCCAGGCCAAGATCACCAAGGACGATATCGACATTATCGAAGTTGTTGGTGGTGGTTCTCGTGTTCCTGCTCTCAAGGAGCGCATCCAGTCCTTCTTCGGCAAGCCTCTTTCTTTCACCCTCAACGCCGATGAGGCTCTTGCCCGTGGTTCCGCTTTCAGCTGCGCCATTCTTTCTCCCGTCTTCCGTGTCCGAGACTTTGCTGTCCAGGACATCATCAGCTACCCCATTGAGTTTGGCTGGGAGAAGGCCCCCGATATTCCTGATGAGGACACCAGCCTGACTGTCTTCAACAAGGGCAATGTTATGCCCTCCACCAAGATTCTTACTTTCTACCGAAAACAGCCCTTCGATCTCGAGGCTCGATATGCCCAGCCCGAGCTGCTCCCCGGCAAGACTAACCCTTGGATCGGCCGCTTCTCCGTCAAGAACGTCAAGGCCGATGGTAAGGACGACTTCATGATCTGCAAACTCAAGGCCCGCGTCAACATTCACGGTGTTCTCAACGTCGAGACAGGCTACTATGTCGAAGAGGAGGAAGTCGAGGAGGAGGTCAACGAGGACCCCGATGTGAGTTTTCCTGCGCCGCTTATTGCTAGCAATGTTTCTCCTATTCTTTCAGAAGACGAGGTATCTACTTCATCATCTGC
Organism: Fusarium poae; assembly: GCF_019609905.1. Taxonomy (NCBI): domain Eukaryota; kingdom Fungi; phylum Ascomycota; class Sordariomycetes; order Hypocreales; family Nectriaceae; genus Fusarium; species Fusarium poae. Next base: position 6,403,227 of record NC_058399.1, read on the forward strand.
AACTGTCGGAGATGATAGTCATACCTATCCCGCCAAGCGTCAACGCATTGATGATGATAATGATCATTCTTTGTTCCGTTTTGCTACTGCCGTCGATGAAGATTTGGAACCTTCAATTTATGAAACCCGATCGCTAACGTATATCCCTTTAAAGGCCATGGAAACTGATAAGGATGCCCCCAAGAAGACCCGCAAGGTCAAGAAGCAGGTCCGAAAGGGTGACCTGCCCATCTCCACCGGCAGTGCTTCATTGGACGATTCCACCAAGGCAAGCCTTCTTGAGAAGGAGTCTGCCATGGTGATGGAAGACAAGCTTGTCGCCGACACCGAGGAGAAGAAGAACGAGCTTGAGGCCTACATCTACGACCTCCGTGCCAAGCTCGACGAGCAGTACTCTGAGTTCGCTAGCGAGGAGGAGAAGGAGACTATCAAGGCTAAGCTCGAGGCTACTGAGGTACGTTGATATTGCACCATAATGAGACGCTTTATGCTAACTTTAATTACAGGATTGGTTGTACGAAGAGGGCGAGGATACCACTAAGGGTGTGTACGTTGCCAAGATCGACGAGATCCGTGCCATGGCTGGCCCAATTGTCCAGCGTCACTTTGAGAAAGTCGAGGCCGAGCGACAAGCCGCTCTGGAGAAAGCCGAGGCCGAACGGGCTGCGAAGAAGGCTGAGGAGGATGCTCGCAAGGCTCAGGAAGCCGATAAGGCTACCCCCGACCAGGAGATGAAAGATGCCGACGCTCAGGAGACTGAAGGCACAGCCGACCCCCAGTAAATTATGAGAAAAGGGGAGCAATGCATGATATGAGATGAATGACGTTTAAAAAAAAGATTACGTACGGATGTTGAAAAAGAAATGCCACCAGGATTGGACGGGGAAGAGATAGAACATGCGATATGGTTTTAACGACTCTGTTTTATTTGGAGAAGGAGGCCCCGATCATCATGACGGATATGTTACCCGTAGACCACTTTTTACACCTTTAGTAGTTAGTATCCATACACTCAAGTTTGGTTCAGCATTTGATTGTCTACCGTTTGTTGCCGTCTTTGAAATGGGGTGCATGAGTGAGGAATGCACGATAGATATCTAACAATATTCAGTTATCAGCGAGTCCTTTAAAAAAGAAACACGCCCGGCACATGAACAAGTCGTCGAAGTTGCTTCACTAAATATATCAGTTGACAGCCGAGCACGTTTAATAATTTTAACTTGGAATTGGATATAAAGCTCCCTTCTATGTGGTCACGCCGGCTGAAGGAATTATTTTTCCCTTTGACCTCGTGAGCCCTCGGCCGTTTTTTGTCGTCCTGGAAATGCGAATCACTACCATACACCATTATCTTCAAACAAGATGGATGCAATTTCTTTTCCGATCTCTTCGCCTTAAAATGCAATGTAGGACTCGTACTGTTCTCCCCGCACAGGGAGCTGGCTCTCCCTGCCTCCACGTTGTTTGACTGTGATATAGCTATGAGTACAGAGAAAGACCCAGCTCCCGGCGCCAGCGATGGCGAGAAACTTAACAAACTACCAGGCCCTTTATTTTTTTTGGTAAATCTGGCTGCTTATTAGATGTCGAACAAGGGCTTTAGCTTAATGATTAGCTGCCACTCCTCGTTGGTGACTTCCTTTCGGTAGTACTCCTTGAGAGTATCGATACTGGCTCTTGAGATCAAACTGTACAGAGTCTCCTCTTCTTCGAGGTGACGACCATACATGGGCTGGTTGCCACCCATCTCGATCTTGATAGCGACCGAAGGTTCCTTTCGCTTACACACAGGAATCTGCTTGTGCTCTCGCTCGATAGAAGTACTGCAAAATGTTAGTGAGAGGCCACACAAAATAAAGATGATGTAACTTACACTCTGCCCAGCTTGACAACTTCCTTGACACCGGTTGTGGGATTGTTCCTGACGGCAGCGACAGGGCAATTGATTCGGAGCTGACCCTCGGTAACATCCACACCAATGACGATGGGGTCGTTCTTGTTGAAAACCTTGACAGGCTTGAGGACACAGGGGAAGACAGCAAGCATCTTGGATTCCTCCTTCTTCTTCTCGAGCTGCTCGTCCATGTGCTTGGTGAAGGAATCGAACAGATGGTAGATAATATCGGCAGTAAAGATCTTGATGCCCTGATCATCGGCGTACTGCTGAGCTTCCTTGTCTACCTTGACATCGAAACACAGCATGATGGCATAGTCTGGCGCCTTCTCCAGCATGACACCACACTGCATGATATCGCGCTTGTAGACGGGTCCGATACCGACGTTGGCAACAGGAATCTTGCAGTCCTTAAGGAAATCAAGCAGAGCTTCAAGTGAACCCAAAGTCGAGGCCTGGACACTGACACCGCGGCCAGACTTCTCAACACGGTTGAAGAGAACAGCAAGATCAGACTCGACCTCATCCTCGATGTCATCTTCGTCATCGTCGGGACCAACAACCATCAAACGAGAACCAGCAATGGCACCCTCGAGGCCAGGGGCACTGATCTTGACACCCAGCGCGGCCTTGACCTCCTTGTTGTGGACATATGCTGACTTGAGACGCAGCTCCTTCATGGGTGCTGGTGTGAGAAGTGCCCTGATATTTGTCTTGATGGCTCCTTCTGTGCCACACAGCACGATACGATCACCTTCTCGCAGAATACCGTTGGAGAGAACGACATCGATTGTCATACCGAAGCCTTCAATGGCCTTGACTTCAAGGACGGTAGCTTGAACCTCAGAAAGGTACATGAGAGAACCGACCATGCGATCTTGGGTAAGCTGAACAATAAGCTTCAACATGTCGGGAACACCCTCGCCAGTGTGAGCCGAAGTGGGCACAAGCGAGACGTACTTGGACATGGACTTGTTTTGGTAGAAGAGCTCAGAGTTGAAACCCTGCTCAGCGAACGCAACCTTTGTCTTCTCGAGGCGAGTCTCAAACTCGTTACGGACAGCCTTGCTCTGGAGGGCCAAACTATCTTGGAAACCGTTGTTGGCAACCTGCTTCCAGCCGTAGAGACGATCGATCTTGTTGAGGGCAACAATGAAAGGAGTCTTGCGGTCTCTCAACATGCGCATAGACTCAAGGGTCTGGGGCTCGAGACCGTGCATGATATCGACAACCAGAATGGCAATGTTACAAAGAGAAGAACCACGAGATCGGAGGTTGGAGAAAGACTCGTGACCAGGTGTATCGATGACAAGCAGACCGGGAACCTTGAGTTCGAACTTGCCGTCCTGATTGACGACAGCTGTCTTCTGTCTAATGGCTTCAGAGGGGAAGTATGTGGCACCAATCTGCTGAGTAATACCACCAGCTTCGCCCTCCTGGACGTTGGTCTGTCGGATCTTGTCAAGAAGCTTGGTCTTTCCGGTATCGACGTGACCCAGAATACAGCAAATTGGTGATCGCAGGTTGTCCTTAGATCGGGCAGCCAGAGCAGCCTGGTGAGCCTTCTCACGACGCTCGGCAGCCTCTCGCTTTCGCTGTGCCTCGGCGGCCTTTGCGGCTGTGACAGCTTCGTCCTCGGAGGATTCGTCCTCGGAGTCGTCCTCCGCAGAGTCTTCTTGTGTCTTTCCATTCTTCTGCTCCTTTCCAGCCTCCTCTTCGTCAGAGTCAGCATCCCAGCTGTCCTTAACATCGCCGTCGGAGGCAGCTGCGGCTTCCCAGTCATCCTCAATATCACTTTCGTTAGCCTTCTTCTCAGCGGCAGCCTTGGCTTCGGCCTCGGCCTTCTCACGGGCAGCCTTCTCTTCAGCTTCTTTCAGAGCCTTTTCAGCTTCCTTTCGTGCTCGTTCGGCAGCTTCTGCAAGAGCCTTCTCCTCGTCAATCTGCCAAGTGTTAGCCTGTACTGTATACTGGCATCTTTGCAACATCTGAACATACATTTTGTTGGCCACGGCCCTTCTTTCTTCTTGTGTCTGCGGGCTTGCTCTTCTTCTCACCGCCGTCGGCAGGGCCAACTTGGATACCAGCGGCCAACATCTGCTGAAGCTTGAGTTCATTTCGGGCCTTCTCTTCCTTTTGAGCCTTGGTAAGGTATTTGCCCTCCTTCTTGAGCTGCTCAATACGCTCCTTCTCCTTCTGCTTCTTCAAAGCTCTGGCCTCCTCGCGTTTCTTTTCTTCCTCGACAGCAAGGCGGTCCTCCTCCTCAGCCTGAGCCTTGGCCTCGGCTTCAGCCTTCTCAGCTTCCTCTCGTTGACGCTTGAGTTCCTCCTGTTGCTTTTGAAGCTTGGCAAGATGAGCGGGGAGCTTCTTCTTTTTTCCTCCGGCAGCTTCGGGCTCAGGGGCAACCTCAACAGGAGCAGCCTCCTCCTTCTCGGCGACGGCAGGCTTGGCGGGTTCGTTCTTGGGGGCAGGACCGCCCTTCTTCTTGGCAGCGGCCTAGTAGAGAATTGTTAGTAACTTAGACACATATATATGTGGAAGTAATTTATGCCAGAAAGCATCCGTAGTCAAACATACCTGCTCCTTCTTTCGCTGCTTCTCACGCTCCTTCTTGAGCTTTTCCTTCTCAGCCTTGGTCAAGATACGACCACCTTCGGCGTCATCGGCGTCAGCGGCGGGCTCAGCCTTCTTAGCAGGCTGCTTGTTCTGCTTGCCACCCTTGCCCTTCTTCTCTGGCAAAGCGAATTCATCATCGATGTTGGCCTCGACAGGGGCTTGAACGGGAGGTTCTTCGACAGCAGGCTCCTCGGGGGCAGGCTCGGGTTCGGTAATGCCCTTCTTCTTGCGCTTCTCTTTGTTCTTGCGCAGAGTGGCCATCAATCCACCAGCGCCGCCCTCATCGTCGTCGCCGTTGGCGTCACCATCGGCACCATTGGCAGCGGCAGCGGGCGGGGCAATACTCTCGCCCAGCTCGGCCTCCCAGTCGTCCTGCTGGTTCTTCTTGTTTCCCTTCTTCTTAGGCGGCATCTCGGCGTTTTGCTTGTCGTTTAGCTGGAACTCGAGATACGGTCGTCGAAGCAGGCGAGCGAGCCAGATGTATTTCTGGAAATTTTGGGGTGGAGGCGAAGTACCAAAACCCAAAAACTAAAATACAAAAAGTTGTCAAACGAACAAGGCAACCAAATGCTCGTTCTTGGTCACTCACACAAGCAGAAGAGCGCCTGGATGGTCAGGTTGTTTGGAGGGTGGGAGTGAGTGGGTTTAGGCCTACTGCAGTGGCTGCAACAAGTTTAAGGCGGGGCAATTTAGCACCCGAGTATCATACAATGCAGACAGACAGGGCTTCTTGCGTGGCGAATCTAACTTTGTTGGGGGGGGGGGGGGGGGTTGTTATGTAAAATGAAGAAATAATTATTTTCTTAATGTTTATTCCAACTCATCATTAACTTATTCTCCATTCAAGTACATGTCAAAACGCAAACACTGTCAACGATATATTAAGCCTCCTCGGCTTCTGATGTAGTGCGGGGCAATGGGAAGAAAAACCCAGGAATCATGATTATTTTGTGAATTTGCTATATTATGTAAGCCAATGATGTGAGTCAAAACCTACTAGGTGGGCAACCTTGATGCCAGGCAGTCAGATATATCCAATACACTTGCCAGGTCAACTGACACTTTGTATTTCTTTCGTTGTGTTGAGGGATGGGCACTTTTGTACAACATGACTCTTACACAGAGCAAGGGATGAAATCAGAGTTAGACTTTTGAAGATTGCGAGCAATCACCAAGTATATGTATATACCCGTGTTATAAACTTCAATAATTCTACATTTCAAAGTCGTAGAGGATTGTACTATTAATTTCCTCTCTATACTTATCAAATCCTCAACGACTTCCAATCCCAAATCTCATTTCAAATCCCTGCTGTATTTCATCAAATTGGTGGAGCCAAAACATACTCCAGTATCTTGTAGCCCAGCTCAATATACTTCTCCTGGCCGTCAGCACCATTGTCCCGAAATCCTTCCGTATGAATGCCATCTTCAATTCCGTCCAAGTATTCACAAAACAAATCGATGCCATCTCCAATGGATACGAGGCTTTTCAATGCGTTCAAATCGAAACAACGTTTGAGCAGGTCGCCGTCAATATGCATCATGTCTGGGTAAGACTGAGGCTCCAGTTCTAAATCCAGATCGAGTTCCATATCGTCGTCTATCGAAGACTGGTTGCTGCGCGCAAAGGGGCACACATCCGGGTGGTGATATGCCAAGTTTTGTATGAGTCGAAGGAAACGCCAAAGGTCCATGCCTATCAGTGAGAAATGTTGAAGTGATCCATCAAGCGAAACTCCTAACACTTCGGCCTGGTCAGTCGTGCTGAACAGGGTATCGTATTGCCGCTGGCGGTCAACTGCCAACCAAAAGGGGCGGGTTTGCCCCTTGCGGAATCTCCTGATTGATGTGGGCAATACCCCCTCGAAAACAACTTCAAACTCTTTATTGCGTTGGCCCCAAGGGATCCAAACACCAGCAAGGCCAGCTTGTGAAGTGGATATCACACTTACGGGCCACTTGCCCGGTTGTTCTTCAGAATCCCCCATCTCCATCACATGCCCTGTGTACCGTGTTATACGGTCGCTGTGTATGATGGACGCCTGAGTGTCTTCTGATCCCACTTCAAGGTCAATGACTTGTAAAGAGTGCTGTGCAGTTAATGCGCAGACTTTATGACCTTCAACACGAAGCGACGTAGCTGGAGAATCCAACTTGATCTGCTTCATCGGTTTGAGTCTCTTCTCGGAGAGGTCTAGAACTTCCCAATGGAGAACCTTGCCAACACAAAACAAAAGGCCCACTGCATCTCCAACAACCGTGTAAATCGGCTCTGTAAATCCTTTCTTCTTATATCGGGTCCAGTATTGTAATTGCCTGGTCGGCCCATTGGCACCCTCGACTTTCTCTGCTTTTACAGAAACTATCATCAACCGACCGTGCTGGGTGGTCACAATGATAAATGGAAATGTCATTCCATCCTTGACATAGAACCACTCGTATAAGCCAAATATCCTGTCTCCTGGATGCCCAAGGCCGGAGATGTAATCGGACGGTTGTCTATCCTTGTTGGTCGCTACTGAAATGTTTTCCCCTGTGTCGGGGTCAATGAAAGAAAGTGTTGGCCGATTGTCTTTCAAATGCGCGACTACCAAGGCCTTCCATTGTTTGGAGTAGATAAGACGCATTGGTGTCCCGTCGAGATGAATACTGCGAGGAACTGGGCCAACATGAGGCCATATATCCACAAGAATAATCCGTGTTCCGGTTAGTAACATCAAAGACATGTGGCGATTGTAGCCAGAAAGGCTGTTCTCGAGACAAAAGGCCGAGTGGATGGGCGGTGACGGCAATGATTGCTCATTGGAGTCGGTAGCCCAGATACGGCTTTTGGTATGAAATTTGGACGTCTTTGTCGAAAAGTCAGTAACAATCGACAAATTATTATCACAGCAAACCAAAGCAGCATGACTTCCGTTGAACCGGCCAGATATCGCAAATACGTTGGCAGGTGAGAGGCCGAGCTGCTCAATTACGAACGAACTGTGCTCTAGGTCGCCTTCAAACTTGACGGTCACAATGTGCCCGGTCCTCGTGCCAAGCACTAGAATTATCTTCTCGGCGGTATCAGAGATTGCGTCAACACTTGTATATGCCTCTATCTGGAAGAGAAATTCTTGGTCGGCAGTATCTTCTGAATCGTCAGTTCACTCGTCTTGTCTAGGCTGTCTAAATACCTCACTCACCAAGGTTTGGGCGGGGGGTCTTGCTGCTCATTTCTTGACCATCAAGCGAATATATCGTCAAGTAAGGGGTACTATCTTTGACAGAACCTGCCACAATGTAGGTCTCGGTTGATTTCTTGAAGAGGCCCAGGCACGTTATCTCGCCCTTGGCATCAAATGAGGTTGAGTGCAACAGATTCATCTCGTCAACTCGCAAGACGTCTAACCGCGATCCGTGGGCGTCATGCGAAGAGAGTACTATCATATCGTCAAAGCAAGATGCATGGTCCGCTACCAGCGAGGTCTTCCCACAAACCTCATCGTGGCTGTGTCGTGAACTAGAGTCCCGTTAGCGATCCGTAAAAGCCAGAATATAATTTTCCTACCTCTGAAAGGGTGCAATAAAGCTTGTGGACGTTTCAGTGATTTGTACAATTGTTCCTTGGCCGTTCTGGATCGCTGAGATTGTTCGCGATGAGATATCAAATGGGCAAGCATCTGAGGACAAAGCGCTGGCATTGCTCAGATCACCAGGGAAATGAAGCACGTCTGAAGAATGTGGCAACGACAGGACAGCATAAAAGCCTCTCTCGCCTTGAATTTCCATAGGAAACATCCACGACTGGCGAACAGGTTGGTCATAATCGAACTCCAGACCAATCCTTGCCTGAATACCCCATCTCAATTCTGTCAAACTTGACCGAGGTCCACGGCCAGAAGTGCAGAAGATGCGATCTGGTTTCTGTTTCAGGTTTGTGGTATTTTTGCGCTTGGTTGAAAGCTCTTTATGTGTACTACCTCTCGCCCATGAGAGATTTGTGTCTGTCGTGGCAAGGTCTACAACGGGTGACCAATTCGGTATAACACTGACTTGCCGAGGGTCGGCACGGGCTGAGATCTATAAAACATAGACGTTATTCAAGTCCATTCCACGAGCGGAGAGATAAATACCTTCCAAATACCCCCTGGGCCTGACTCGCCACCTATCACGAGCATATCCGAGAACAGATCATAGGCGGTGGTGAACGCAGTCGTAATATTGGTGTTGATAGTTCCGACGTTGAGGACATAGGGAACTAGAGCCGTGGCATCAATTTCGATCTGAGCAACAACACCATCTTCACGGGCTAAATAAATAGTGTCCATTTTAACCCACCATGATTTAAGCCTGAATGGTCTCGCCCAGGCCGTCCAGAGGGGTTCAGAGGCTCCATGATGCAAGTCGGTTTGTCCAGGAGAATGAGTCTCGATGGTGTCAAAAATTGTTTGTCCAGTGAATGCATTCTTTACAATACCAATGCAATGTTCCGAGACCGCAAAGAAAGCAGTATTGAGTTGGAGAGGGATGATCATAAGGGGCATCCGGTGTTCTCTTGGGAGAAGAGTTCCCTTCTCTGACTGGAGGACAGTGCTTAGTTCATCGCCGAGCTCCCAGTCATAGACGACCATGCGGGATACATGAGCTAGCTTGTTGGCTTCACGTCGAATTATGATGAGAAGAAGGATGATATGGTAGTCATCCTCGGGTCGGGGGTATAAGAATTCCATCTTGTGTATAACGCCTTGCGTTACCCGGACTCTAATTCCCTTGACAGGTTGGAAAGAGCCATGGTGTCGCAATTGTGAATCCATAGTGCCAAGTGACTCCAACTCGTAGATAATAAACGCCCCTTGGGCGGACCCAGCGGCCATGTATCGAGACGAGGGGTCAATAGCAAGATGGTATCCCAGAAATTGTAGATTTCTAGGACTCTCGTACTTTGTTGTCACAAATTCGAGCGTTCCATCTGCATGTTGTTGAATGAACAGGAAAACGGCATCGCCAGTCTCGAGCATCAACACCAGGAGTTGCGGCGGTAAAATATGGTGCACGTCGGCTTGATATGCCATTGTATCGTCTTGCATAGCAACATCAGGGTCTTCGGTCTTGGTCGAGTTGTCACCTGGGCCATCTGGGGGTGCTCCAAGGACGACTGCATTGCGAATTCGTGTACCAAAATCGGCTTTTCTGATAACCTCGTGGACTTGCCCATCCTCACGGAGTTCACTAATTTGAACGAAGCGATCCTGGATCAATCAGTAACAGCTCCTTGTGCAGGTTTAGGCTGTGGCAAACACTGTCAAGGTGATTTTCAGGACTCGGCCACAATCCCCAATCCAGGTAGTATGAAAACAACATGCCAACAAATACAAGACACTCTTTTTTCTGCCAATGAATAGATCTTTGAATATAGGAATAACTTGACACATGTGCACCGGATATAGTTCGTATAGAAAGGGAATGAACTTACCCCAATAAACGCAAGATCATTGTTGGAGCGTGACCGCAACCACACTGGGAGAACCCAGTGAACAACGGGACTCTCTATAATAGTCCTCGAAAGGATACCACAAGCAGGTTTTTCGGTATGATGATCAGATGCGGCTTTGGGCACAGAAGAGGAGGCCTTTAAAGCATCCTGGAAGCTGACTGTTTCCGTTACCCACTCACCATCTCTAAGAACACTGCTCTGGAAAGCCATGCTGAACTCCTCATGGCATCAAAGAATGACCAAAGCGGAATTCGGGGTGACACCTGGAATCAGGGGAAAGATGCCAAAATGCCAGTGGTGAAGGGTTTGAACATGGGAAGTGGTTTTCAGAACGAACAAGTGATAACTTCCGCACGGGGCATTTCAAGTGTTGGGTGTGTCGTCCTTGCAAGTCCCCTCCTACACAGCACTGCTATGGTCTGGTACGTGTTTGGGGTGGTCCGGTGGATGGTTGTTTGCGCCAGTCCAACACCAGCCAAGTCTGACGCCGCTAGAATATCGCCTAGTAACGGTTTGTCGATCAGGTAAATATGAGCCAGTTGGGTAACCTTGTAGTGGAGATTGGATAGCAATGGCGGAAACTTCTTGGCCAAGCTTTAGAGGTCGGTTCGATTGACACACAAGTGCAAACAGGGCACAAGCAGCGAAGGGCAGTTAGCGATAGAATAGATTCGTTTGCACTAGCTGCAATATTGTGTAAAAGGGTGAGCCGTGATGAAAGCTGGCCTAAATAAATACGCTCTGATGTTGGGATTCTCTGCTCAAAATGGAGAGTTTGAAGCTGAAGCACAAACCGTAGACAGCCCAGATTAAGTTGGTCGATTGAACGGCAAGACAAAGTGGTTAAACACCAAACGGATCCGGGTGGCCGATGCCTGTATTTGTGCGTTGTATCCGTAGAGACTGCGGCAATTCTAAGAGGTATATATTCTGAGGCAAGCGGTCGGTTTTGAATTGGTCTAGGAAAGACTGCAATACATGGGAGAAGAGTTGATTATTGATCAGGGCAACCTGATATTAGACAAAAGCCCCATTCGTAATGAGATTGGTCCTGGGAAGTAGATGGAGAGAAAATCTGTCTCGGGGGATAAAAATCAGAGCAAGCCACAAAGAAGTGAGCCCGATGGTTCTGAAACCGGCCAAGATTTGATCTGACCTGATCTGACCTGTGTTGGTTAAAAACAACTCGAGAGAGGCGTGGGTGAGGCTCCGAAGCTGAACCTGAGTTGAGTGGAGGTCCACATTTTTTGTGCGTTTTCCATGCCAGGTAGGAGGCGCTGAACACACCTACCTGCTACTGTACGGAAGCTAGGCTACTCGCCTAGCAGTACCTAATTAGGTAGTTTGGGTCAGGTCCAGCCCAACCCGCCCGTCGAGTCCATGTGAAATTGTGAATTGTGATCGATCCTCAAGCCCGGGCGGATAGATTTTAGCGCCCCGTCAGACCCTGGCCCACATTTTTAGGCGTACAGCAACTGTGTGATCACTTCTCGGTCTGTCATCAAGCCGGGATAATGAATGGTTCTCCAGTTCGATCCGTTGCACTTTAGCTGTCCATAGATGCTGAATACTGGAATTGATCCTTGTCCTATTCTGCAAGTTGCCTTCCCATGGTCACTCAACAACCCGGTTTCACCCTAGATACCTTGTCTGTACCAGTCAGGCCTAACACTCCTCAGTACCATCGGTATCATAAACACACTGGCTGGACCTTGAGGAGTAGGTAGCCTTGGAGTAATTCTCATGAACATCAACTTGACTCGTGCCCCACTGAGCTATTTGTCCGAGCCCCAAGTCAGCACAAACTCCACTGAGGCTTGACAGGGCCTTCAGTCTCGACCACAGCTGGGTAAGACAACGGAATTGTCACAGGTAGCCTACCACTCAAACTCAACCCCGGATCCCTACAGTGCATCACACATACTTCATTAACAAACACAGCACGATCCGATAATAACCCAAGACACATGAACGAACCATACGTTAGTACTGTATGACAGGAGATAGAGAAGTTACATGTGATTAGATCACCCTCGTTATTCGGTTACAGTATAGCGCACAATACGAATACAATCCTTTTGTATGCACAATAATAAAAATAGATAACGTGTCAACTTGGCTAGTCTAGATAGATAGTAGGTAGCAGAAACGTTGGCCTTTGAGCTTTAACGTAGGCTATAAGAATTGATGTGGGTGTTCCTCAAAGTCTAATAGCTTGTTAGGTAGGCTACAAGAATAAGTGAACTAAGAGTAGGGCCCAGATGTCATAAACTGTCTTACTAATTTCTTCTCTTGTGCCTCTAGGCCAACTTTTCTGAAGCCCTGATACTTGGGTAGTTTCTTCTCAGCGATTTTTCAGTGGCGTTCGAGAACCAGGGCATCGGTAGAGCGGAGCGGCTCTTGCGTTTTACTACTCCTCATGCAGTTGAATTGGGCGTTGATCTACGCTGATGAGGCTAAAGATGGTATTATGAGTTGTGACTGAATCGGTTCCATGCCCAACAAACTAGACCAGACTAGCAAACACGGACATATAAAATGCTGATATATATCTTGCTGAACATATGTAAACTGTTGAGTTGGTATATTACATATGCGACATCGTATACTACGTAAGTATTAAGACTGGTACGGATGTTAAGACGTGGGGCATTTGTGTTGTACTGCATATAGGTATTCATTCAGCCTTTTGCATCCATAGGTACCTAGAATCAATGCAAAGACTGAGAGGACATTACTGCGGTCTAGTGTCAGCCAAGGGCTGTTTCACCCTCCTGCCCTAGAGGAAGTTGTTTGCTTACCAACTGTGGTGTAACGCGAGCTGTCATGTTTGCCAAGCCTTATCGAGGGGTTTCGTTGTTGTAGGGCTAACTAACATAGGACGATCGTTGTGAAAGGCTATCCAACACGACGTATCTGCTGCAGAAAACACGGCAGGGAAATTACACTTAAATTCGCATGAGAAACAATGTGCAGGATTTCAGCTGTTCTCATGATGCCGTTACAAAGACCAAGGCGCTTTGTCCTGACAATAATCCGGTAGATTTCTATCCCACGTTTGATAGATCCTTGCATCTAACTGTCTTAAACAAACCTGAGGTCATGTATAATACCTGCTTGTAAAGGGCTCCGATAACTCGCATGCATGAAAGTTGATCACAAGGTTGTTAATAAACGAGTGGATTGGTTAATGTACAGCACTGCATATGTGCACAGAGCTGAGGTTGAGAGATAGCCGCGTGTCTTAAAGATATGCATGTTCCAACCTGCTCACCACAGCAGTGTAGACTCTTTTCTTTTTTCCCGTCCTTTTCCTGATCCAATCAGAGACGGAGGTGGTGTCTAACAACCAGTCATTAGGTAGTTATGGAATAAGACGGCAATATCTGCCAAGTCACCCTAGAGTTGCAGGTGTGTTTGTTTTGCAAGTACGCACAGTGAATACAGCCCATCTAAACACTTCATCTCAAATGAAAAGTTTCATGCAATTGCAAGCTACTGATAAACGAACTTGAGGAATGGCATAAATAAATAGCCTATCCGTACTAATAAGGTACAGTACCTCGTTAGAAATGTCCGGACGTGGGGGGATTATCTATCGATTACCGGGCCCGTCCCGTCCGGTCAAAGTGGGTACGTGCGCCTCCCTACAGACACTTAGCAGGAGTTTGAATCAACCTAACCTCCCATCAGCCAAACAGAGAGTAGACAAGCTACATCAATTCTCCTGCCTAAGACTTCTCATTAGGTATCAAGTGACACGAAAAACAGAAAACCCCTTGCTACGCAGTCATCACAAGAAAAGAAAAGAAAGAGTCCCAAGACTGTCCAATAATCTATCTGTCATCCACCAAGGGAACAGCCACGGCTGGTTCTGTCTCTCAGCTGTCTCTTGATCTTGGTCATGCCGGGAACCATTATCTGATATCCATCCCTTCCCATCCAAACTTCCTATCACACCCCTATTCTGCCTTGATTGACACTCTTTCTTGTCCGGGCTTGTATTGGTCGTTGTCATGAATATGGATAGCACTCAAGAATTCGATCGCCGAACGCCTTTGTCTGCTAGCCAGACTAGTAGCAGCACCAACGTCAATACTAGCGATCATGTTTCTCAGGAACCCGATATCATGTCCAATCCCAAAGCACCCGAGATAATTGAAGCATGCAAAAGGAAGGACCTTGGCCGCCTTAGATCTCTAGCTGAAAGCCATGGTGGATTCTTGTCCGACACCCTGCGAAGGCAAGCATGTACGTGCCCATCCCCCTTTACACAAGTCTATCCCGACTAACAACGTCTTACAGGGCCCATATTGCTAGGCATCGATGTCCCATTAGATGATCAAGAGGATCTGTCATCAACGAAGGATGATTCCGGGGAATGGAAGGGATTACCCCGCCACCGGGACGAAGACCAGGTTCAGCTTGACGTCAACCGTTCCTTCGTCTACTACCCAAACAGTACTGACCTTCCTTTTTCTATTCATTATGGCATGTTCAGGAAGCTAATGCAGAGACAGACCAATCTGACGCGGAGCTAAGTCTCCGCAAATCGGAGCTCTCATCTCTCATCACTGAGGTTCTACGTCGCCATCCTTACCTGTGTTACTTCCAGGGCTACCATGATATTTCCCAGGTCCTACTGCTAGTACTAGCGCCAGCATGGAGGGCTCGTGTACTTGCGCGACTGTCGGTATTGAGGATACGGGACTTTATGCTGCCCAGTTTTGGGCCAACGACTGCTCAGCTCCGTCTCCTCCCCGATATCCTCAATGCTGCTGATCCAAAACTTCGGCGGCACCTCGCCGGTGTTGAGCCATTCTACGCTTTGGCTGGTACCCTGACGATGTATGCTCATAACATCGAGGCATACCAAGACATCGCCCGGCTGTTCGATGTCTTCCTCGCTCGGGAGCCTGTGTTTCCTGTCTACATATTTGCGCAAATCATTCTCGACCGGCGAAATGAGATTTTCGAGATTGACGAGCCTGACATGCTACACGTTATTCTTGGCAAGGTACCTACCAAAATGGATTTGGATGATCTGGTCATCAAATCAGCCTCTCTTTTTGAGAATTACCCCCCAGAAACCTTGAGTTATTGGCGTCAAATATCCAAATACAGCGCTCTCAAGACAGCTCGTGATATCGAAGCCTGTGCAAAACAAACCCTAGATGAGGGCTCTGAACTTTTTGACAAACAGGTTGATGAGGTTCACTGGCAGGAGATTCGTGATCGCGTTAAGCTGGCTCTTTGGCGTTA
Organism: Fusarium poae; assembly: GCF_019609905.1. Lineage (NCBI taxonomy): Eukaryota > Fungi > Ascomycota > Sordariomycetes > Hypocreales > Nectriaceae > Fusarium > Fusarium poae. The sequence goes on from NC_058399.1 coordinate 6,418,474, forward strand.
CCGCCGACCAGCAAGGACGGTCGGGATGGCTCTGGCTGTGGGAGTTTTGGCTTTCTACCTTCGACGCAACCCGAGCCTGGTTAGCCGCATCGCGTCCTTTTTTACCCGATAAACACATGATCCCTGTACCGGACTGTCTCGAACAGAGTGATCAAACAAGTATATGTAGTACAGCGATTGGCAACTGGAGTAATTTTTCGTACGTTCTCGTACGTAGACGACATAGGATCACATCTTTTTTTTTGTTGAAGGGGGGAAAAAGGGGCAAGCTCTATTTAACTGACAAGACCAATATATATCACCTTAACCTAGACGCCGTGCAAAACATGTGCAATCGTAACACCCAAGCTTAGAACTCGAGTATGTAGTACTCTCTTATCGTTAAACCTCGAATCTGCCATTGTTTTCATATCACCCGGGCTCCCTACGATGATTCTTGGTGTTGAATCTTCAAGCCTTCAAAATGCTCCTGCTGCTCATCAGCCAGCTTGCCGTTCGCGTCGCTGATGATAGTGAGGATGAGTGAGTAGTTGTTATATAGAAAGCGCCCGCTCTTGCGTTTATCGCCGAATAGTTCAGCATGACGAGTAAGGAAGGTCTCCACGTCGGAGCGTAATCGGCGCAGACTAGATACGACAGGCTCATCGTCGCCAGCATCGGCGCTGAGTGTCAAAAAACCGTGCAATAGTTGCCCAAAGCGCTGAGTTACAACATGAGGGGCTGCAGATAGTTTCGCAGCTTCCGCCCGACTTGGTTTGGATGGTACAGCATTGATGAGTTGACGGACCGACTCGCAGTGACGGTCCATAATCACCTGGAGACGAGGCCAGAGGAGCATAGTAGTAGCATTTATGTAACCATCCACGGCTGGGACTTTACGGCGCTGAAGCTCAAAGGCAAAATGTTGATTCAGTCGAATGCAGAGAAGTAAACCCAGCGCATCGTAGGTATCTCCCACGAGCGTCTTGGATAATGTCCGACCAAGCTCGAAAGTGGGCTCGAAGATGTAGTTGAAGTTCTTTGAGATCTGATTAAAAGACAGCGCAGGCGAGAAAAAGGTGGCCATGAAAGTGTATTCGGCCGTAGCGTTATCAATGAGAGCAAGATTAAAATTACGGAAGGGAACTTCCAGATAGTGGGTTGTTTGGTCCTCCTCGGCCAGGTAGGATGAGAGGGCGGCTTGATTATTAGTTTTCAGAAGATCAATACGCCTTCCAAGGTTAAAGGCATCATGAGGAGGTCCTGGTGCTCGGTTACTTGAAAGGACTGTGGCTTTGCGAGTTGTATCCTCATGACCAAGACCATCGTTCTTGTCAAGTATATGCAATTTGATTTTGGCTAGAGCCCTCTCATATCGGGAGAATTGGTTCAAGTAGTACCATCGCATGGTATTCATGTAAGCCAAAGCGATCTCATTAGCAAGAGTTGAGTGGTGCTTGTGTAAGAAAATAAACAGTTCCTTGAAGCGAAGGAAATTTTGTTGTTGGATAATCTGCGCGTTGATATGTGGCGATCGCAACGCTTTGATTTGAGCCACGATGAAGTCGCGAATTCGTTCAATTGCCTGATTAAGTTAGACGGGATCCATTTGAAAGTCGCATTGCCTCATACCTTAAGAGTAAGTTTCTCCAAAATTGGGTTGAGATCTTTTGCTGCATTACTCATCTCAGTCTCAGACTTCTTCTTGAACATGTTCGACCTGCGATCAAGTTCGGCAAGCATCTTAGCCCATGATTCGTCAATGTGGCCCTCGGAGATCTTGGAGATGACTTCAGGCGGCAAGCTCAGTTCTTCTACCAATGGCCCTAATGCCTTCTCCACTTGCTTTCGATTTTCTAGTCGCTTGTTCAGTGCCGCCGATCGTGTTTGTAGAGACTCGATGTCTGCCGAGACCATAGCGAGATCATTGCGAAAGTTGGCGAGGTTGAGCTCAACCGATTCAAGAACGTCGTCGCATGCTTCTATCGATCGGTGAAGGTCTTCGAGGTTGGCTCTATCTTTCTCGCCTTTTGCAAATTAGTCGGATGTTTGGATTTCCTTGGGGCATAGCACGTACTCTCTTCAGTTGTTTTTGGCTTGCGTTTGTTGATCACGGTTGTATCAGGGGGTTGAGATGCAGCCAGCTCCTTCAATGACAAGCCTCCAAAGTCGGCCTCCAAGTTTAGGTCATCTTTATTGATGACCTTCTTCTCATGTTGGTCGCGATCGTCGGAGAGCCCTGCCAATAACGTTTCCAACACCGAGAGAGAGTCAGGTCCCGTTTCGATAGTCGAGGCCTGCCTCAAACCAGACCCGTTCGGTCTTCGCGCTGAAGATAGGAGTGACGAAGAGGATTCGTTGGAAGCCAATGATAGCGAAGAGCCTCGTGGAGATAATCCTGGGCGCTGCGATGTGACATATGGACTTAAAGTACTCGAAGTTCTCTTGGGATACGGCCTGCCGGCTTGAGGTGTTGACGGTCCGGGACTGGTGGCAGGGCCTCCGGCCAGTCGATCGAGCCACATGTCGACGGAAGAACAAAGGAGGTAATTCGATGAAGGGTGATTATTTGACAGGTACAGGACTCGAGTTCAGTATCATGGCATTACTCGTCGGTATTGAACGTATTGGCGATAAAGCAATATTGAGTGAACGCAAGAGGACGAAGTGGGTGTATAAGGGTCAGCTTGGCCAGCTTGCAACGCGAGGCTGTCAACAGCCATTAACTTGAAGGTGTCAAGTATAAAGTGATTGGTCGCGTCGAGCTAGCGCTCATACTAGCCCAGCCTCGTGTGGCTAAACGGAATTCGATTCTATATTTGGAAAGTGGTGGGGTCTCGGAGAACCGACAGCCGAGCTACTAACAACAAGAGTTCAGTCGGGAAGTGGATGAAAGGACAGCGACGCCACGGAATACGGAGAATGTAATGGGTAAAACCTGCAGCTTAGATGGTTTGTGGGGATCTCGCACTACCTACAAGTTGCGACTTCGCATGTAAAACGAAGGTAGTCAGTCATAGTATGATGCAGTTAGAGGGCAGCAGAAAACATAAGGCTCAAAGCTTAAGATACAGAAAATGAAGGGCCGAAGAGCTAGTCTAATATGGAATAAAGTGACTGAATCATTTTGTGTCTCCAGTAAGTAGCATGAGATCTTTTGTCACCTATCAGAACTAGCTGTGTTACTGTCAGGGCTAGTATTAGTAGGTATGTGCTTCGAATGTACCGTGCTGTATGTAAGTAAGAGCTTGGAGTGCATTTCAAGAAAACCTGACCAATCCGGCAAGTTGCGTGTTAATCATGACCTCGTGTTAGATCACTTTGTACATATGAGGACAGTTGCATTTGTTCACACTGCGCTTTTGAAGTTGGCAGCCATGTATTCTGTAGTTCTAGGTGCATTATACTTCCCTACAGGGTGGTTCACACAAATGACCAGGGCAAGGACCTCCATTCTGCGCCTCGTGATTTATTTCGAGTCACTGTTGAAATCAAGGTTCTTACAAAATAATAGTTTCAATCCGGGTTTTGCTGTTGAACTTGAGCAAACCCTGTTGTCGTAAGTTTGTGTTGTACATCTATCTGTTTGACTGATCGGCAAGGCAACAACAACTACAACCTGGGTCAATCTATCAATTCAAAATTTGAAGCTTCCGCTCCACCCCGCTCGATCTTTGTATAGCGGATAAGTGCCCTGTAAGCAGACTACCCCTCCACTGATGTATGCAGGCAAACAGAGGAGGGGTCGAATGGACGGGCAGCATGGTTAAAGGCGAGGGGCAAAAGGTAGCAAGCAATAAATGGAGCTTCATCAAGGCTCTAGCAGACCCCTCCTCTAGACAAAGGGCCTGAATGGACCTCAACCCACCTGATCTCAGGATCAGAATCAATCAATTCACAACCTAGGTAGACAAGAGCTATCCTACCGTAGCCCGGGCAATCTAATAAGCTGGCTGGGCTGCTAATTTCTTGCCCATCGGTAGCGTCCGTCCATCCAATCCACAGACGGGCAGCCTGAAAAGACAGTGCCCACTCCACTGCTGCACCTAGTAACGCCCAATCACAACCTTGAGAAAAAAATTCCGTCGAGGGCCTCTCGCCTTTTTCTTGCCCCCCTCTATCTCTTTTCCGACTTGGGCCCTTTCCTCCTTCTTCCCTTCTCCATCCCACTATTAAGCACCACTTTCAGCTTTTTTTTCTTCTCCTCCTCAACCTCACTCCTTTCTCCTCAAGACCCTCGATTTCTTGTCAATACCGCCAAAATGTCCGCCCCTAACGACAACGAGGTGAGTTACATATCTGCCTGCATAGCATTGTCTCGAGATCCAAGCGCACGCGCCCACGAAGTCTGCCCTGCGCCCATTTTTCGCCTGGGGATTTTCACCCCGCATTGCGATTTGTGCCCCACGATACAATGCTGCCTCATGGTTTTTGTCCTCATTTTGAGCTTCAATAGCCATCGCAACAACATGATCATATTGTTTGACCCAAAATGAATAATTTTGCTGATTTTTCTCTTCCTCCTATAGCATGAGATGACCTTCGACTCCGCCGATGCCGGCGCGTCTCTCACCTTCCCTATGCAGTGCTCTGCTCTGCGTAAGAACGGTTTCGTCGTCATCAAGGGCCGCCCTTGCAAGATTATCGACATGTCCACCTCCAAGACTGGAAAGCACGGTCACGCCAAGGTTCATCTTGTCGCTACCGACATCTTCACTGGCAAGAAGTACGAGGATCTCTCCCCCTCTACTCACAACATGGACGTCCCCAACGTCAGCCGCCGAGAGTACCAGCTGGTGTGTGAACCCTTGCCCCGCTCCACAAAGGAAGAACCCCTCCTTTGAGAGCTTAGCCCTTGTTGTTTCCGTAACCGGGTCGACTAACAAATCTTTAAGCTCGACATCTCCGACGATGGTTTCCTCTCCCTCATGACCGACGACGGTGACACCAAGGACGATGTTCCTCTGCCCGACAACGAGATTGGCCAGAAGATCACCAAGCTCTTCAAGGAGGAGGAGAAGGACACCAGTGAGTAGCTTGCTAATCTCGATGTGAACGACAGACTGACCATGATTTTCAGACGTCATTGTCCTCACCTCTATGGGCGAGGAGTGCGCTATGGAGGCCAAGGAGGCTCCCAACCAGGGCTAAATCATTTAACCCTTGATTCACGCCCTACCTTAACGGCACTTGGCCCCTGAGGATCTACATCGAAAGATGATCTGGATCAGGGGATCTTTTTTGTTTTGATGGACATTTGGCGCATCAATATTCATGGGCCATGGGTAGGCGTCGTGCAAAAGGACTCTACCTGGACAGGGTTGCCTGCCTTTTATGATATACGGCAACCCTTAGCACCCGAGCCTCAGGCTCGAAAATGTTTTCCTTTGTTCCTGGCTCACAAGCTGCGAATACCATCATGTCACGATACGTAGCAGCAATTAAATGACGAAAAATGGGAGAGCTTTGGAGTTGATCGATTACATATGTCTTCTTGGTGATGTGAATCATTTTTTTGACCATCTAGTGATAACCTTGAGCTGAAACCTGTTAATGTATTCACTTGGAACGAAAGACAAAATGATTGCTATATTTAATGTCTATTTCAGTGGTAAATGTAAGTAAGTACAGGCCTGATAAATGATGTTTTTCATGTAATTGAGAAGTCGGGTGTAAGGTGTGATGAATAGACAATAGACAAAGTATGATTTTGTTGCCTTACAGCTTGTGTTGCTATTAAAATTCTCGGTTGCGACAAACCGCCGACAAATAATATGCTACACTGGCTTTGCTTTGTTTTAGCTTAGCTTTGACCACTTTTTTTTGTCTGTGCAAAACATCACAACTCAAATCACTTGACATTGTACTGAGTGACCGGATTTTGAGAAGAGAAGCCCTCTTTTAGCAGTGCAATGACATGATTTATCAGAATCATGGACGAACGGCGAGATCTTCGCAAGTTTCCACGCGGTGAAAGATGCCCAGAATGTGGTGCCAGGCGATGGTATCTGGAGAATGGCCTGCGCTTCTGCTCCAACGGACATCAAGTTGAGGTATGCGGCGCGATATTACCGGTGTTCGATATTGACCGACTAATACAACCAAACAGGGATTTATTCAATTCGATATAGGTGACGAGGTGGATGCTGGGAACCTTGGAAAAGCAGCCAGAAAGGAAAAGGAAGTTAGAGAAAAAGAGCTTCGACATCTCACTGGTCAAGCAGGAAGGAATCTCTTTCTCGAATGCCTGCAGTTGATTTTGAGAAACCAACTTTTATGGCTTGTAAAGAGCAAAGGCCATCGGGAGGAACTCGAGACTGTGGTCCGCGACCTTTGGGATCTTCGCACCCGCGGCGGTGGTGCGCCTCCTGTGGGAGAAGAGACGCAACAAGCAGAACAAGATGAAGGTCTAGCATTGTTCAGCTCCCAGCCTACAGCTGATGACAAGAGCAAAAATGACGCGCCCAAGAAGCAACGCACAAGAGCCCAGAGCTGGAATCCGGAAGAAAACCCAGACTGGCCAATGCCCAGGATGATTGACACCCTGGCTTTGTGCTATCTTGGATGTTTACTGCTCAGGATACCTACAGCCATCGGTGAGCTGTGTCTTTGGGCCAATGCCGGACGAATACCGTACAAACGATCGGTAAGTCGTATTTCGGAAAACTGTATTTTTCCCTTCGCGTGTTAATGACTCTCAGTATTACGATCTGCCGCAAGAAATGCAGGATCGATTGCCTTCTGCTTATACAAGAGCGCTCAAGCTACCCCTTCGCTGGCCTCTCAAGGGTATCGACTTGCACAATGCAGTGCTAGATCTTGCGCTATCGTATAATCACAACTATGGAATGGTATTTCCTGCCATCAATGAAACACCGACCTTGGTTCATTTTGTCAGACAGCTCAGCTTGCCAGGTGCGTTCTTCTATGACACTGGTCACTATGCGCTAATTGTGTTGTAGTTGAAGCAATTATCACTGCTAAAAGTATACTATCAGTGATGAGCTTCTCTTTCCAATTACCTATTGAACAGTCACGACGCTTTCACATTGATTACCCCGAGATTCTTCTCATCTCGGTTGTTATTGTTGCAGCAAAACTGTGTTTTCCACTGGGGCGCCACGCTCCCTTGCTTCAGGTAACAGAGACTGAGTCGAAAATAAAATTTGACTGGGCGAAGTGGCAGAAAGACATTCACGAATTGATAGATCCATCGCAGGCATCTGAAAAGGGGCCTAGCTTTGACAATATCACCGTGGACCAAGTTACCTCCATGACAGCCGAAGAGCTCGACCAATACTTCGCTCATATTGCCAGTACAATTGATAAGAAGAGTAAGTTGCTTGAGCACGTCAAGATATATACACTGACAACTTGTAGGTGACTCGGTGATCACAAGGTTCTTCCCATCAGAGAACGCTCCGCCCCCCGAAACCCTCTCAGCAGAGAACACCGAGAAGGACAATGATCACAAAATAAGGCAGATCCTAGGCCGAGCTATTACAATCGCTGGAGAAGAAGGATCCGAACAAGAGGACGAAACTATGTTGGAGCCGAACTATGAAGCATTCCGTTCAGTAGAAGATTTAAACGAGACAGCACAGGCGTTGTATAAAGCTGCTGGTAAGTCTTAATACACATCCCAAAAGTCTTGAAAGCTAACAAGTTGTCAAGGTCATATATCAGGCTTATCGCTAGATGAAGCAGTACAGGCTGTTTACATGTTGGAGCAGAAAATACTAGGTTGGCAAATGGCTCGACGTAAAGAAGATGAGGAGATGCTATAATAACAGTACCTATCAAGAGAACAATACCATTATTTCCAGCCACCTGCTTAATTTGACTTACACCTCGTGTGGCCTAAGCTTTGGAGGAAAGAACAGGGCATGATATCATGAGTGCGAAGTGATGGATCCACCCCCCTGCTGCTGCCCACTGCCCACTGCCCCTCAACCCAATATCAAAAATGGCAGGTGCGATGCACGTGACCCTTCGTACCTTTAGGGCTTTCCTTCCCTTTCGTTTCCCTTTCGCCCCACCAATATTGCACGCAGAAAGGAAGCCGGCTTTCCAATCCTCACATCGTCACCGGCACAGAAATCAGTCAAGAGTGAGTATACCCCCTACTTGTGGCCGCAAATAAATGAGCGAAGACGTGAATACTGACTTTCAATGTAGTGCAGATGTAAGCTCGAACCCGCCGATTCCGAAATATCGACAAATTCGCCTCCTTCCGTTCGTTTACTAACAGCGCCGTCCAGTTTCGTGAAGACCCTGACGGGCAAGACCATCACCCTCGAGGTCGAGTCCTCGGACACCATCGACAATGTCAAGTCCAAGATCCAGGACAAGGAGGGCATTCCCCCGGACCAACAGCGATTGATCTTCGCTGGCAAGCAGCTCGAGGATGGCCGAACCCTCTCCGACTACAACATCCAGAAGGAGTCTACTCTGCACCTTGTTCTCCGTCTCCGTGGTGGTATCATTGAGCCTTCGCTCAAGGCTCTTGCCTCCAAGTTCAACTGCGACAAGATGATCTGCCGCAAGTGCTACGTATGTCGAACTTCACCTCAATTCGCGCAGAGCGCATCGGATTCTAATAGTCTTTCTCAGGCCCGTCTCCCTCCCCGTGCTACCAACTGCCGCAAGCGCAAGTGTGGTCACACCAACCAGCTCCGACCTAAGAAGAAGCTCAAATAAACGATTACTCCATGGATATGGCGTCTGGGATTTGGCATTTGGGGGTCGATGGCGAGGACAGAGGAGAGCTTTCTTTTGTTCACACGAGGCTGGTTGTTTTTTAAAATAGCATGTGCAGCTCCGGCAATACATTCTAGATGATGCCCATATGACGATGTGCCGTGCCGTAAGGTGTCCCGGCCAGACCCCTCAAAAGAAATAAAAAGCATTCAAGCTTCAAACAATGCTTGTGTAATGAAATGGCTGTGATTGTGTGTGGGGAATTCATCTGTGCGCGTCTTGACCCGGCTGGATTGAACAATGCTACAGGATTACAAGATGTATAAAGAAACGCGCTTTGCGACCATAGCATCGTGCATGCCTAGGCAAATCCTACTCCAACATATGAAATCCATCAATTGGAGTACGTAGCTCACCCTATCCCTCGCTTTGCAGGGTGTTTCATGTTTGAGCCCCACTGATAATCATGCACATGGTTGTGATAAGACAAAAGCTGTAAATCATCAGGCGCCGCTTAAACTTCGGTAGCCGAGCTTGACACGCTGCGCGCGCTCCTGAATTACGACAACTGCCAAACTGTCCCAATTGGAGCTGACAGTGAGTGACCTGTGACAAGTAGCTGCAACTTTACCCTCCCTTGTAATAGCGCTGTTCTAACCACGTACACATCGCCAACTACGAACAAGTCGCTCGCTACATCAGTTCAACGCAATTCAACGATTGATTACCAGCTTCCACAATGTCTGGCTCAGGATACGACGCCGTCGTCGACGTTGACGATGAGGTACACAGGCCCTTCTAGCTTCATCAAGCAAGCTCCTGCGACGATGCCTAGCAACAGTACTTTTCATATACTCTTACATCTGAACTAACATGATGCTTAGGGTGATCTCGGCCACACCGACCTCCAAGAAGATCTCGAATTCCACACGTCCAACTTCAACGACACAAATCCCAACACCCGAAAGCCTCCTTCGGGCGGCAGCGGTCTTCCTGCCCCGGCCACAGCTTCGAGCGGCTCAGGTTCATCCAAGCGCTTCCTCTGGAGCATGAACTTTTATGCGCAGTTCTTTGATGTCGATACTTCCGCTGTTCTGTCCCGCTGCTGGGCTGCTCTCTTCCCCCGGGCAAACTTTCTTGATGTTCTCGAGGGCAACCCTGATTTATACGGACCATTCTGGATCGCCACAACAGTTGTCTTGATTCTGTTCCTGGGAGGTACTATCAGTCAGTATATGTCTGATACGGGCAAGGGACCGTTCCTTTACGATTTCAAGCTGTTGAGCGGTATGTCTAACGTCTAAAGCACTGTTGTCGGGGAATTACATACTAACATCAAACCAGGCGCCGCCGGCCTCATCTATGGCTACACTCTTTTCATCCCCATGGGTCTGTTCCTTGCCCTCAAATACTTCGGCAGCGAATCCGCCAATCTTCTCGAGTGCTGGGCTCTATACGGCTACTCTAACCTGATCTGGATTCCTGTGGCCCTTATCAGCTCATCACCCATTTCCATTCTCAACTGGGTTTTTGTTGGTGTTGGTTACGGCATCTCGGTCGCGTTCCTGCTGCGCAACCTGTATCCTGTTCTCAGCGCCACAGATCGCCAGGTCAGCAAGATTCTGCTGGTCGTCGTTGTGCTACTACACGCCGGTTTGGCGCTTGCCATCAAGATCCTCTTCTTTGCCCATGGCAGCCCCGTGTCCAGCACACCAGATAAGGGCAAGGGTGACCGCATGTTTTAAGGGACTAGTTCGGGGAGTTTGATTAAAAAGATAAGAAGGGATGGATATAAGGGTTTGAATGACACGTGTTAGAGACTATGTCCCGGGCTTCAACTGCGGCCACAGTGTAACCAAAATGGAGTTTTGGGAAACATATCATTTTTTGGCATTGTTTGTACAATAAGTTAGAAGGCGCTTTCATCTGATCAAAATTTTACCTCCCTTTGTCCCATCCTTTTCGCTAAGATGCAATGCAATTGATCCCTAAGATCGCTTGACACTCTCAACAGGCCCGTTTTGCGCCGCCCAGTCTAGCCAGCTCCCAGGATAATCGCTCACCTTCTTCCAACCGGCATGCTCAGCCAAATGCGCGGCCGACTTTGCGCGGACACCAGCTTTGCAGTAAAACAGTAGCTCTTTGTCCTTTGAAGGTCTCTCGAACCCGTACATCTCCTCAAAGTCCTCCTCGGGGATATGAAAACTCTGCACTGCCGTTGTGATGGGGATATTGATCGCGCCAGGAATCTTGCCCGTCTCAAACAGCTCGTACGGTTCTCGGACATCTGTAGCGCAATATCAGTCAGTATATGTATTGTACACGCCGGAAGGGACAAGCATACCAACAATGACTATATTGTCATGAGTGCCATCTTCCACAAGCTTTTTCAATTCCTCAAATTCCCATTTCTTGAAGTCTTTTGTAGGTTGTTCCTTGACGCTATAGTTTCGCAACGACTTAGCAAAGGGCGCAAATGCCCGTGGTGCTAGCGAGGGCCTTGCTGTGCGGGCTGCGATTGTGAAGATAGGCCGCGCGGGACGAACGGCAGCTGAGGCGCGCAAAGCTGAGGAGACGAGGGTGCGACGGGACGCCATTTTAATTTATTGTGTATTGTCACGAAGGAAGTTGTATTGGTGTTCAAAATGACGAATCTTGTGCTAAGCTAACTAAGTTGACTGACTAAGGTATCTTCTTGACCTCGGAAGCTTGAGTGGGGGTGATGTAACAATTGTTAAATGACAAGACGAGCACAATGTACTAAGGTATTATAGAGAACAACCTACAATATCACTCTCAATGCTATAATCTACGTCCATCAAAGTTCTTCCAAGATAGGAATTACTACAATCGGTATAAGAATTGTGTCTATGCTCATAGCTCAGCAGCGTGATCATGAATCTCCCTTGTGCTGACGTTGGTTAAAGGGAAACACCAAGTCATTCTGCCATCGTGTTTATTATTGATCTTGAATTATTTTTCATTTCGCTGTCCAAATGCCATGTTGTAATCATGGCAATCATGTCTATGGCCCATTCATCTCAAAAGCCCTCGGGCTGCCAATATATACACCGAGAATAGGTATTAAAACTGATATCCATCATGTCTCTTCTTTTCGTCCATGGAGCTGCATGGGTCTTTAAACTGCATCTCTGGGATTTTGCCCAATTACTTCTGGAAAGTCCAGTGTTCAGTTTGCTTTTCTTCCCCAGAAACATTGACCTTTCACAGCCACGTTCCTCGGCCGATTCTTTTCGACAAGTTCCTCATCAGATGCCTCTCGGTTGGTGAACCGATCGAGGACATCAGGAACGTCGAAAATATGACCGCAAGCGGTATCTATTCCCGATTCGAGAATAGATCGTGTGGTACCGCTTACCACTTCCTCTCCTCAAAGGTAAGAGGGCAGTCATCCTTTTAGATATTAGTTTCTGTTATCAGATCTAGCAGATGCGTATGAACATACCATGGGGAAAATGGTGGCAAAGACCTTGATCTCCTCGGACTTAGGGGTAGCATGGTGCTTCCAGTCAAGCATGACAGAGGCCTTTCCGATCATGAGAGCCAGGTTGAGCTGAGCGTAGACCTGGCCGAGGCAGTAGTGAGGTCCGGTACCGAAAACCAAGTAGTTCTTGGAGCCCTTCTCCTCGGCGTCGCCGCTGTAGTATCGCTCGGGGTCGAAGTGGCTAGGGTTGTCATACACCTCGGGGTCGTGGAGAGCCATGAAAGTGGTGGGAATCAACATGGAGCCTGTGAAGATTGAAAGTCAGTCTGGGGTCCACAATACAGAATCAAAGTGTTGTTGGACTTACCCTTGGGAACGGTGTAGTCATCGGTCAGGGGGAAAGCCTTCTTGGTGACATAAGGAACCATGATGACAGGAGGGCGCCATCGGAGGAGCTCACGGACGACAGCACGGGTGTATGTAAGAGATTCGAGCTGGTCCATGGTAATGGGAGCGTTAGGGTCACCGTTGCGGATCTTGATGTTCTCCTCTCGGACACGGTCAAGAACATCGGGTCGCTGAGCGGTAACCTGGAAGAGCCACGTGGCGGCGCTGCTGGTGGCATCCTGGGAAGCGAAGAGGAAGGTGAAGATAGTCTGGGAAATCTCGTAATCGTTGAACATGCGGAGGAGGGGAGAGGGCTTCTCGATGTTGTGGGGCTCGCCCTTCTCCTCGGCCTCGCGCCAGCGGTCAGACTGGATCATGGACAGAATCCAGGCATCCATAATACAGGTAACCTCACCACCAGCGGCCATGCGAACCTTGCTCTTGGCAGCACACTTGGAGAACTCGGCCAGGACCATATCAGCAGCCTTCTTGCCGTACCAAGACTTGGTGTAAGGAAGGATAACGGGGAGGTTGACAAGCTCGAGAGCAGCGGTAATGAGGTAGTAGTCCTCGGCGATCTTGGTAACAGCCTCATCGGAAATGTAGTGACCGACGAAAGTGCGGCAAGATACAGCACACATGACCTCACGGAACTCGTGCATGAAAGGAACGGGCTTGCCGCCGGCGTCCTTGGTCATCTTGAGGAAGTGCTTGAAGTAAGTGTTGTAAGCCTCCTCCTGACCGGGCAGGTAAAGTTCGAGAGCCTTGCGGGTGAAGAGACCATTGAGACCCTTGCGGAAATCAACATGAGCCTTTCCGTCGAGGAAAACCCAGTTGTCGTGTCCAAGAAGCTTAGGGGCAACGTCGACGACTGTGGGCTTGACATAGGCAGGCGAGTTGAAGACCTTGCGAGCCATATCACGAGTGGAAGCGATAACGACAAACCTAAGGAGCTACATGTCAGTACGGTCAATGTTTTATTGCCCTATCGGAGGCCTTACTTGTGGAAGATAGAAACACAGCTGAGAGGACCGCTGCTCCATTTGGCATGGTAACCGTCAAATCGAGGGTCCATGGAATCGAGGAATGGGCCGATGAAGGGAATCTTCATGGCGGGACCGACAATAGGGCCCTTCCTGACAATATAGGCAACTATACGAAATCAATGGTTAGTGCTGTGGCTCCCAATGCCAGCAGAGAGACAACGTACTCTGATCATAGGCAACACAGAGTGCGATAAAAGTAAACACCCAAGTCCAGACACCGGCATTGGAGACGGCTTCGATGACATAGTCGACTTGGGGAGGGATGTTGACGTTGGCGTATTTTGTGCCGGCCAAGACGGACGAGAAGCCGCTGGCGGTGGAATTGACTGCCTCCATTGTGTTTGCGCGGCGACAGAACCAGTGTAGTGAGAGTCGCGTCGCAATCGAATTCGAGGTATCGCAACCAAGCAAGGGTATTGTGTTGCTGGTTGTTGTCGTTGTTGTTGTTGTTGTTGTTGCTGAGTCCTTCACAGCAACTGAGTACTCCTTGCGACTGAGGAGAAGTTGGGTAAAAGGTAAAGGAGGGATGGAGGGTAAGGAGAGGGAGAAGGAGGGAAGGGAAGGGGAGAAGAGTACCTACCTATGTAGAAGCAGGGGAAGTGGATGTTGTATTTCTTTCCAAGTCGGGGAGGTCCAATGTTAGGTCCCTTAGTAATTGGTCGTCCATTGAATGTCTTCTAGGCCGTTTGTTTTTTCCAGTGACTGACCCGCACATGGACGCCTCTCGTCTGCATAGTAAGAGGTAGTCTTGGTGCTAAGTCCGCGTAACATCAACAGGTACCCAACTAAACTATCCATCACTTTATCACTTCAGCGCCCTTGCTTACCCATCAATTACAGGGAACGGACGTGACGAGACAAAGCCCAGCCAGAAAAAAAATAAAAAGAGGGCCCTGGGGTCTCAAAGGTCAAGGTTTGGTTGCAAGGGTCAGGGTGTGGGCGATTAACGGGAACGAGTTCGCTAACGAGCGGAGATTTAACATGACGACAGAGTCAGAGTCATTGATGGATGAATCTCTCATTAATCAAGTACGTCTATGGAGCCAATGGAAGAAGTGGATGATTCTAAGTGTTTTCTAATTACCAATTACTATTCACTGTCCATCTTACGAGCTTTGTTGTGGCTCCCAGTCCCAAAAGACGATGCTGTTGACTAGGGTGTGAGAGGAGAGACAGATTAGATGCGATGTGCATTTGTAGCGTGATTGATTGGGGATGGAGGGGGGTACAGTACGGTTGGTTCTTCTTTGAGCTGTAACAGAATGCAAACTCTTTTCATCAATGATACAAGACTATAATCAATGATGAAAAGATATTATTTTTTACCCAATTGACTTTTTATTCACTTTATAGATCTACATTACACAAATGATGAGAGTCAAACGCACGTTTGCATGTCAATTTCCCATCTTTTTTTTTTCTACTGGGTCTCTCATATTAGAGTCCCTTTTACTAGGTATGTGCCCATCTTGGTGCGAACCGTGTTCAGCTGGCACAGTGTGCTTTCCCATCAGAGTTTAGTCTCCGAATTTGAAGCTGTGTCTGATCCAAGACTGGTTGGTCAGTAATAATAACGTCAACCTTCACTTTTCTGAAGCTGGAAAGCAAACAAGCAGGCCACTTCTTGGCTTTTATTGTCTTTAATACGCGGATAGTATTGCTTTAACTGGTCAGCATGTTATCGCTTTCACCGCCACCATGATTGAAACCTCCAATTCGTACATCTTGTTGCTATGTGCTCAGATATGGAACGTACGCGTGACCGTGATTCACTTATAGACAGCAAGCAAGCGCTAATAGGCAAACTACCAGAGCTTTCATGTCTTTCTTGTGTTGGGAGACTCCACCATCCATGATCGTATCCGTACAATGTAGGAAATATGTAGACAGCCCTGCTAGTCTAACAATGCTCTTTACAAAGTCCACCGCCTCGCCTTCTTCCGCGCCTTCCGTCACAGATCTAAGCGGGCCCCTAGCCTGATATTCGGGACAAGGCTTAGTATTACCAATCTACTCCGTACTTGATCGTATGTTTCCCCTTTGAGCCTCATAGTGCCATTGAGTTGCTATATTGTCTGATAAAGCCATCGGCTGCGTCCGATCTGAAGCCATAATTACTCTGGCCTCATGAATGCGCCACTGAAACTCAGTCAGCGCGTGTGCAGAATATGTACATCGGTCGGACGGACTCTTGGACCAGTGCGCGCATCTGGGGATGAGATCTGGACAACAAACCGCTTAAACCTTGTCCATCCTGACCTGGCCTGGCCTGGCTGTCTCTGATCTAATCGCTTATAGGAGCATGGATCGTGTCGGCCGATACGCATATACAAATAATGAAAGATGATTGAATATCCCGTAGTTACACATCTATTTACATTGATTGTATGAAAAAAGTCAGAGCCAATATTCACAGGAGAGGTCGCAATGAAATTCTGACAGGCCTAAAAGTTACTTGCACGCCCTATCCACCTCGCTCTATTCTGTATCAGCAGCCATTGGCTCCTCTGACTTATAATGTCAGGGACACAGCCAGTCAAATTGCCGCTGACAAAGGCTCATCTCCAGGGTCCGCCTCTAGTCCGCGCGATCATCCGGGGTTCCACACCACACCGAGGAACGGTTAGACATGGATACGGCGTATTCGTTTATCTGGGAATAGTATCCGGATATATTTTGAATTTAATGTGATGTCGACGTTGATGAAACTCTCATCCTAGATACAGGAGACGTTTGCCACAGAAGGTGCAATGCACTTACACATGCCAAGTAGTTACTGACTGGAGTGTCATCGATGCAAACAATAGCTCACGCGCATTAACGAACATGCTCTCGGGATTTGTCCTTGGCGCGGCAATAACAAAGGCCGGCTTTACTGCCCGTAATACCGAATTCAATTCCTTTTAAGCTTGAATGCTTGCTGCAGTCAGGTCTTGACCCGAATACGAATGCGGTCTCGGTTCTCCACAATCGTAGTAGCTGCGGCGTCTGACTGGCTCAGCATAACTCTCCAACAAGCGAGTGTACCAAATTAGCACATGCAAGCAATGGAACTGTCAATGTGTATTCGTACTTTTCAGGTAAGAATTGTGACTTTGTTTTATTCCTTGTTACTCATCATGTCTGCTCTTGAGGGTTCACCAGGATAAATATAATGCCAAGCTACTTTGGTTACTAGAGCTGCAGCAGATGAGTTAAGGTTATCTATCACAGGGGTTATACTATTATGGCTTAGCATGTTATGCTTATCTCTTATCTTATCTATCGTCTACGTCACTTAGTTGCTTGTTCAACTTCTGGCCCGTTGACAGGCGCTGCTCAGCTACATTAGTACATACAAGTGGGGGATCGTCGAGATCATGAGGGGCATCATGGGCATTTCCCTTACCCTATATCGTTGCCATGTCCTCTCTGTCTCTTGAGTTTGTTTACATGTACATCGAGTCTTCCCGGATACTGAATGAAATGGACTACACATGGTTTACTAAATAATTCACAAGTTATTTGGACTGCGTGGTATTTATACAGCCAAGGTCTGGAATGATAGCGACATTGTCCCAAGGTAAGGATGTGAAACAGTAATCATTGCAATATCTCAGTTTGTTGCTCCAGCTCCCTCTCTATTCAACCACAACGCTGACAAACAAACCAACATTCGAATCACATCAATGCTACAACTTGCACCGCAATGCAGAAACCGCGTCATTGTTTTCAGATATGCCGACGTCACACACACGATTCTACAAGATTGCGTCATGTTCACAAGCCGTAAGACGCGAGTTTACCCTATAACAGTCAAGCACCGTCTCTCCACCAAGAAAGTATACTGGAATGGGCAGTTGCAAAAAGGAGGGGAAAACCAGATTCATTGGTATCTGGCAAACCAGCAGAGCCAAGTGGATGCCGATAACCACCTATCGCACAAGAGCTACGCAGACCTGCCAAACAGGCTGGATGATGGGCCGTGGTCACGCTTCAGCCCAACTACTGACGCTTATAACTCGCAGCACCCGCAGCCACAGTAACTTGAAAGCTTCATATCCAACTCTCCTAATACAACAACAACAACAACAACACCACCACTTTCATCACAAAACTATATCCAACATGCCTTCTTACATCGTAAGGACCACACCAGACGTGACTACATGCGGGCTATGAGCTGATAGTCTCTCTCTAGGTTACCTGCAAGGAGGACGCCACCGACGAACAGGTCCAGTCGTACGTACCAGACTGCATTTGGTAGGAAAGTATTCAGATGCTAACAGCCAATAGTGCTAAGCAGCACGCTATTGACCAGGGCGGCAAGATCGGACATGAGTACAGCCTCATCAAGGGCTTTTCGTATGTTGAGCACCTCTAGCATGACCGATGGAAGGCTAACTGTTGATGACAGCGTCGAGTTCCCCCAAGATTCTGTTCAGACCCTCGAGAGCCACGAGCATATTCATGCTGTTGAGGCGGACGGCGAGATGAAGACCCAGTAGATTTCAGGAATGCATTAGAAGAGACGGGCGATGTCCTATAGATTATCTCGAGCTCTGTTGCACTGGCGTTCTGGAATATAATTATTAAACTGCCCATTATCCAAGTCCTGTTCTCTCCTATCGTAACCAATCTCATGAGCTGGCAGAGCGGGGTGCTCAACTAGGTAGAGTCTAGAGCTTGCTCATGACGACCCCGCCAACCCCGCAGATCGAGACTTGATGTATGTATTCTTCGGTCACGTGTCATAAGGCAATGACTACCTACTAATATTGCAGGACTTCAGATCAGAATGGGCACAAAAGTAATAGACATATGTATTTAAGGAAAAGATAACTGAGCTTGATGCCCCTAGAAATTATTACGCTCTGCAGGGAGTAAAGTGAGCTTTCCTACACCTTTCTCCCTGAACATCACCTCCCAGGTCCTATTTCTCTCTGTTGCTCTGCAGTCCCGCGGCTATTCTTCTATTGCTCCATCGCCGAATCTCCCAGAATCTCATAAAGATGGCTGACATTGCATCCTGAATCTTCAATAATTTCCATCAAAACTGCTTGGACTCGGTCTGATAGTGTTCTTGCCAACTGTTCAGAAATGCGATCCGAAGCATATGCCATGCCCAACGATAGAGAACCATCCCCTTGTTCCACAGACTCGATGGCAAAGTCAACAGATGCGTAAGAAGTGCTCAGGTCCACAGCAACTCGTTCATAAATCGTAGAGCCCAGTGACATATTCTGCTTTTGCGCCTTTGTGTGATTCACCATGCTGACTCGCATGTCGGGTGCATCTGATTCGACTTCTTCCGACCAGCCCATGAATCGTTGAGCAATCTGCTGGAGCTCGAGACCTTCATGTGCCATGCTATCGACTTGCTGCTGTTTGATTTGTTCGATCAGTCTCTTTGCGGTCCACTCCGGTTCGCAAGTAACCCGGCATGGTACTGCTCTTGCACAACATGCGACAACATCTGCGACTGATGGATGCACGATAGTTCGTCCTGTTAGGATATCTGCAAAGACAACATCGTTGCTCGCGACGTGGTGGCTCAGCACTATGGCCCAAGCGGTCTTGACAGCCACGGCAAGAGTGAAGTCGAATTGTCTAATTCTTGGTAACATGATCGGTTTGCTAGAAACGATACCGAGTCGTGATACCCGAGGCTCCGCACGTGTACTGACGGATGAAAGGGCGGCTCCTTGAACAAGTTCGCCCCAATAGTCTTCTGTTTCATTTGTAGTTTCGGATTGGAGACTCTGGAAATACGGGCCAACAGGAGCAAAATTGCCTATGGTCTGTCCTGCCATGATTGCTTCCAAGGCCGCCCATACTTGATGCAGAGTGGCGCCATCATACAGTGCATGTGACATACGGAATACAATGCGAGCCTGCTGAGTAGTTTCGGTAATGATAATGGCAACATCAAACATTGGTTGCGCAAGACTTGGTTCAGTGAACATGTCTCGCTCCGGAGTCTCTTCATAATAGGCACCAGGGCTCTTGTCGGTCTTGAAAACGCGCACTGTCGGTTCCCAATTGGCGTAAACAACTTGCAACAACTTCTGATCGTGTGTTTGGGCAAATCCAGTACGGAGTGACTCGATCTTGGTGACAAGTTCGATGATTGCTGACGTCAAATGAGACGTGTCGCAAGGTCCAGTTGCGTCAAAAGCGAAGTGATTCAATTGCCTGCGTGCGGGCGACAGGTTTTCCCTGACTATCTGGGCCTGGAAGGCAGTTGTTGGCAAGATGTCAGTCACGTCTGATTCCGCTTTGATACAACCATCGGCAAGTACGGATTCAACAACCCTTGCTCGCTCTTCCGATGATACAAGCGAGAAGCGTTCATATTCTCTATTTTTGTTAGTGTCGGTAGTGACTTGTGCTGCCATTGCACAGAGAACAGGGTTTTTGAAGATTTCGGAAACGTGAATTCTCAAGCCGAGCTTAGCAAGGCGTTGAACCAGGGACATGGCTGTGATAGAGTCACCCCCAAGGTCGAAGAAGTTATCCATGCGTGAGACAGATTTCTTCTCAATATTTACGCAGGCTGCCCACAACTCGCTCAGTATTTCTTCGTTCCTGCCAACAGGTGCGTAGTATATCTGGGATCTGGCCGTATACTCAAGCCACTTGTCGGATGGTATGGCGTCCAACAAGTTGACAATTCGTCGACGGTCAAGCTTCCCGTTGTCAGTGAGCGGGAATGAATTGATGACCAAGAAAGCGGATGGTATCATGTAACTGGGCAGTCTCTCCCGAAGAGAGGCTTCAATGTACTCGAAACCCTTCTGTTGCTCCCTATCAGGTGTGACGATGGAATGGGAACCGGTGACAGCAGAATGGTTGGTTGGTGAGGTAGCTTCGATGACGCCGATCAGAGAAGATCCTCGTTTGCAGACGTAGGCGTATTTTGCGTTTGGTAGTAAGAGGATAATTTGACTCTCGATTTCCCCGATCTCTAACCGTTGGCCATTGATCTTGACCTGAGTGCCAATACGGTCGAGATACTGCAACGTACCGTCTGCATTTTGCTGCACAAGATCACCAGTACGATAGAATCGCCGACCTGGACTGAGACCCAACTCTTTGACAAAGGCAGGATCTACCAAGAATGAACCGGCGGTCTTCTCAGGATCGTTTAAGTAACCCCGAGCCAGTAATGGACCTTCTATGAGGAGTTCACCTGGTGTAGAAATTGGAACCAATTGTCCGTCGCTGAATGGATTGATAACCCATGTTCTGACGGCGACTGCCTTTCCAATATTCCGAACCTGTGAACTGTCCAGGAGGTCGTTGCATGTCGAGTAGATAGAACATTCCGCAGGTCCATACGCCTCCTTGACATCGGCATGTTCTATCCATTGATCGATTGTCTTTGATGTAAAGACCTCACCACCTACAATCAGGGTCTTGATAGTTGGAACATCCTTGGGATGCAGCAGAGAAACCACAGCCGGTGTCATAAAGGCAAAGGTGACATTTGCTTCCGAGATGAAAGGTCCGAGTCGGTTCATGCGATCATGTTCGGAAGGCATGCAGGTGCAACCACCAAAGGAAAGGGGTGCCAAGATATCGTAAATAGCAGCGTCAAAAGTGAACGCAGCAAATTGCAACAAACGCTCGCCAGGCTGCAAACCAAATCTCTGACTGTGGACGTAAATGCTTGTTGAGAGGGCGCGGTGTTCAAGGATAACGCCCTTTGGTGTTCCAGTCGATCCACTTGTGAACTGACACCAGGCAGTGTTGTTAGGTCGTACCGACGTGCAGGGCTCGTTGAGTGGTACATCTTCCTCTGCTGATGGAACCGCGTCGAAGAATGAGTTAATGTTGATGAGTTTCGTGTCCGATTCAAGTATACCCAGTCGACGCTCTTGTGCTTCATCGACGATGGCGAAAGGAGCGGCCGTGTCTTTGAGAATCGTCTCAACACGAGCCAGGGGATTCGACACGCCTAGCGGAACGACCGCCCCGCCAGCCCGAAGTATGCCTAGAATAGCAACGACTGACCACTTCGATTTGTCCATGCAGAAACCTACCATCACCTCTGGTCCTACACCTTTGTTGACCAGATAGCAAGCTAGCTGACGGCTGGCCTTATCGAGATCACCGTAAGTCAACTCTCCATCATGGGCAAAGACAGCCTGAGCTGTCGGATGTGCTGCCATTTGTTGCACCACAAGGTCATGGAGACAGGTTTCACGAGGTTCTGCCATATTCGAGTTCCATTTGCAAATTTGATCCGCATCCCCGGCAGGCAGCAGACTCAGCTGTCCAAGCTGGCGACTCGCGTTTTCGGATATAGCACGAACAGCTTGTATCAAGCTATCGACTAGTCGAGATGCTACTGACTCGGAGAGCAATGTAGTCGAGTACAGGATGTCGAACTCAAGATCGGTCGGTGAGGCAACAACGTGGATATTAATGTCGTACTCTGTTGGATCCTCTGAGTCCAAGCCCTCAAGAAGGATCTCAGCAGTACCGGATCCGGTTGGCACTTGCCTCTTGTAAGAGAGGATACTGTTGAATAATGGTTGACCTCTTGGAAGACCAAGCTCGTGCTGGATAGCGGCAAGTGATACTCCTTGGTGCTCAAATGCCTCGGCAGACTGGCTTTGTAGCTGGCGAGCCGCATCTGACACGGTTGAGTTCCAATCCAGCTGCAAGTGACACACTAGCATGTTGATCATCGGCCCAACTAGTTCTTGGACACCTGGGATCGGTGCATCACGGCCGCTTGAGAGGTTGCCAAAGCTAATGTTCTGCGAATTCGTCCAGCTGGCTAGTACTATAGACCAAGCCAGCTGACAGATGCTTGCAATTGACACGCCATGCGTATTCCTGAAGGTGTTCAGCATTGTAAGATCCTCAATTCGTTTGGAGACGGAGAGAATTTTGCCATGTCCATCACTTTGCGCTGGATCTTGAGGCGGCAGAAGACATGGCTCGGCATTATGAAGTGCTGACTTCCAATATTGAAGGTCGTCTTGTTGATGCTTGCTCTCGAGAAATTGGATGTAGGAACTGTAGTCGGACCCACTGGTTGTGAATCCATTCCCGTAGGCGTCGATGAGGTCGCGGATAATAAGTGTCATTGATGAGGCATCCACGAGCGCGTGATTGATATCGAAGCGGCAGTAAATCTCACCCGAAGTTGTTGACAACGTTGTGAGACGATGGGGAGGGCGACGTCGGTTGGATGTGTCAAGTTGAGATTGTGCTTCAAACCACTGGGTGGCATTCCCATCTAAGACACCGTCTACACAGACAACATCTATTTCAGGATCAGTGAGAACAATCTGAACGAACTTCTCCTGATTGGGAAGTGGCTCCATCAATATAGTCCTCAACACAGAATGACAAGCAACAACCTGCTTCCATGCTTTGATAAGTCGATCTACAGCGACTGGACGGTCATGGCTTGATGGCGTAATTCGACACGTTTGGTAGATGAGATAAGCCCGAGGTAGTTGCATCTGCGTAAGAAGGATGCCCTGTTGAATTGGCGAACATGGAAGAATGTCTTGAACCTGACTGGACGAGACACCCATGGTGGTGAGATATTGGTCTTCAATCAATGTCATGTCGCTATCGGAGAGGCGCGCAAGTGGGAAGTCGGTTGCTGTTGCTCTTGGTGTGATTGTGGCCAACTCCCCGACAAGGCTTTTGATAGCAGAGCTATAAGATTGAGCCCATTGTCGTATGGTAGTCTGATTTTTTGTCTTCGGACTGAAGCGAATGTTTACGCAAAGCTCCCCTTCCTGCACAGTGGCGGAAATGTCAAGCACAGCGGAAATATTCACAAGACTCCCGACGGGGGCTATGCTGGTCGCATCATCACCATTATCGATGCGGAATAAAGCATCTTCTCGCTCGAGTTGTTGAAATCTTCCAAGATAGTTGAAGACAATTTCAGCTGGACCGTGATCGGCATATCTTTCTCGACCCTCAGGAGTGAGGAATCGACTGGCAAAGTAAGGCATTCCACGACCAGGGATGCGTCGGCGTTGGTCTTTCAATTGCCGAAGGACATCGATGGCCTTGTTGTTGTTCTTACTTGGCGTGATGTAAATAGGCGAGAGCGTGGTAAACCAACCGACAGTTTCAGTCAAATTTGTCTCGCCATCCATGGCCTCTCGACCGTGTCCTTCGGTAAAGATAGGCGGTACGGGTCGGTCACTAAAGTGCTCCCTGAAAGAGTGATAGAACGCCGCTAGGAGTATTTCCACTGGCTCTGTTTTGAGGGCGGAATTCGCAACGTCGGAGAGAAGGATCGAAGTTGTGGCATGATCGCACTTGGTCTGGATGTTGACGAGATTGCCAGATTTTTCCTGGCGAGGAACCAGTCCCCAGTATTCCCAATTGGCATCGGGTATAGCTACCGGCAAGGTGTCGATATTGTCGTTCAAGGACTTGCTCAGTGACTGGTGCTGGCGTTCCAACCACGTAGGGAAAGATAAGACATCCATTTTCAATGGTTGGTCATACACCAAAAGGGTCTCGAGATCCTGAAGCAGAATACGCCAAGACATAAGATCGATGACAAGATGATGGGCGACGAAATGCAGGACCTGCCCATCTTGTCCATCTTCCTTCTGCATGTCCCGACGATGGATCAAGTCGGCTGCAAAAACCGGGCCACGCTCAAGATCCAACGAGGTCTGTGAATGTTCGATGATGTTCTGCATAGAACGTGCGTCGCTGGCTGTGTGTTTGCAAAGACGGTAAGAATCGGGTACCTGCTTTTCCACCCATTGATACCAGCCATTCTGACTGTAGCCGAAACGAGCTCGAAGCATGGCATGCTTTGATACAATCGCATCGAGAGCCCGGGAAAGGTCTTCCCACTTTATCTGACGTGTAATATGGAGTGACACTCCTTGATTAAAACGATTTTCTCCATTAGCATGGATCCCATCCGCCGCAATATCCTCGAAATACATCTGCTGGATTGGCGATAGCTGAAAATTGCCTTCTGGGATCTTTGTTATCGAACTTGCATCCTCGGTCGTTTGTGTCTGGGTTGCGAGCTCTCGAATAGTCTGGTGATCTAGAACCTTGCGCACAGTGACTAAAATACCACGAGCTCGACAAGCAGAAACAACCTGCATTGCAGTGATTGAATCTCCACCAAGGCTGAAGAACTTGGTCGTCGTGTATGTAATTTTGTCGAGTGCAACGTCAAGCACTTCGCTCCAGATCTGCCGCAGCTGCCTCTCGACCGCTGTTACTGACCCCTCATCAATGTCCTCAGTCTTATTGGATGTGAGGGCTGTGATCTCATCCTCTGTCAAGGACTGGACCCATCGCGAGATGGCAAGTCGATCGGTCTTCCCCGACATATTCACCGGCATAGCTGCCAACGGAATCCAAACGCTCGGGATCATGTAGTAGACAAGCTTGTCCGATAGGATACGTTGAAGCTCATGGAACTGCATGTTCGCGTAGCCCTCATGCTCTTTAGAGATTTGTTGGATGGCTGTGCTTTGAGCACCTGTGGATGTTTCACCCAGTACAACAGTCGCGACAAGTCGATTGGCAAGAGGTCCTTGACGCGGATAAAGGACAACTGCATCTCGAATGGCGGAGAGCTTCTCGATTTGACTCTCGATTTCTCCAATTTCTACACGCTGACCACGGATCTTGATCTGTGTATCGATGCGGCCAAGGTAGGTAAGAGAGCCGTCCCGGTTCTGCTGTACAAGATCGCCGGTGCGATAGAGGCGGCGACTGCTAAGACCCAATTCTTTGAGAAAACTAGCATCCGTGATGAATGCGGCAGCCGTTTTGGTAGGATCATTCAAGTATCCGCGTGCCAGCAGAGGCCCGTCAATAAGTAGTTCACCTGGACTGCCAAAAGCAGCGAGTTCAGTACTGGATGGCCTCACAACCCAGAGACCACCCGCAATGGCAGTCCCAATATTCAAAGCTGACGAACTATTCTGGATCTCTCTGCATGTTGAAGCGATTGAGCATTCAGATGGTCCATATCCATTGATGACCGTGGCCCGTTGTAGCCACTGGTCCACAACGTTTGCCTGAACAGCTTCGCCAACCAGTATGATTGTTCTTATTGTCGGGGTCTCCTGAGGTCGGACGAGCGCGGCTACGGTTGACGTCAGAGTTGCCATAGTAATTTGATTCTCTGCGACGAATGATGTGAGTCGCTCGACACGATCCTGTTCAGATGGGATACAAATGCAAGCTCCAAATGCAAGTGTAGTCATTATCTCTTGGATAGCGGCATCGAAGGTATAAGCCGCGAACTGGAGTATACGGTCATCGGCCTGTAAGCCATATGCCTTGCCGTGACCAAGGATACTTGTCACTAGAGCACCGTGTTCGAGAACAACTCCCTTCGGCGTTCCGGTTGAGCCCGACGTATAGATAACCCAAGCCGCGTTATCAGGTCTTGCGAGCACAGGGAGCTCAGTATTTTGCGCTGGTTCCACTGTTCTGTCAAAGAAGGACTCGACCACAAGAAGCTGTGTATGTGCCTGCAGCCCTTTCATCTGTTGCTCCTGAGGACGGTCGGTCAGGATGAGGGGTGCGGCTGTGTCAGTAATAATAGTTTCAATACGGCTCAGTGGTTGGCGTGTTCCAAGAGGAACGACAACACCGCCTGCTGTTAGGACTGC
Organism: Fusarium poae; assembly: GCF_019609905.1. NCBI lineage: Eukaryota > Fungi > Ascomycota > Sordariomycetes > Hypocreales > Nectriaceae > Fusarium > Fusarium poae. Next base: position 6,444,654 of record NC_058399.1, read on the forward strand.
CAGCATTGCCACTACTGCCCACTTCGACTTGCTCATACACACACCAACCATGACTTCCTGACCGATTCCTATTTCGATCAAGTGAAAGACTAGCTGGCGACTGAGATCATCCAACTGTCTGTAAGTGAATTCACCGTCCCAGGCAGTAACGGCTGTCGCTTCTGGTCGAATGGTCATTTGATCCATCACTAACTCATGGATACAACGGTCGACTCGCGATGGAATAGAAGAATTCCACTTGCATATCTGGGTCATTTGATCTGGTGAAAGAAGTTGAAGGCGATCAAGTGGCAGATTCTTGTCTGCATTTTGCGCGAGCTGTTGAACGAGATGATTGAACTGATCGAGTAACTGCTCTGCATCATGGGTGGCAATGACTGCGTCGTCAAAGCGCAACTCGACTTCAACATCCTTTGTGTCTTGTCCCACGGTACACTCAATTGTTAGGGCTTGAGCGTGGAAGGCATCCATAGAACTAGCTTCGCGCTCGATTTCTAGGTGGGAATCCGCAACTGCCGACTCCATTTCTGCAGCCGGTTGGACTACGAATATATGACCGGGGTCAAAATCAGGTCCAAGACTGGGAACCATACGCCTGATGTTCTGGAGGCCAGTATGCTCATGCGGGATCATCTCGGTGGCCTGATTCTGTATGTTGGCAAGGAAATCGTAAACTGATTGGCTTGATGAGGTAGAAACGTGGAAAGGGACAGTGGTAATTGTAGGCGCCATGAGATGCAGGAGATCCTTCACAGGAGCCGAACGGCCTGAGAGCACGACGTTGATGACTGCTTGATCAGAACCCGTGTTGGAGGCAACAAGTAGTGCCCAAGCAGCACGCAGCACAATGGATGTTGGCGATCCCACTGTAGTCGGGATTCGAAGACGCCTATATGATGTACTTCGAGGATTGATGATGTGTTGTTGAGATGATAACTCGGGGTAGCGGGCCCAGTTCGCTCCCTCAAGGTGCTTTTGCCAGAAGATCGCTGTCTGGTCCTTATCTTTCTCGGCCAGGTAACCAATAAAGCGAGAGACTGGAACTGCCACTGGATGTGAGAGTATACTACCGCTCAACAACTGTTCAAACATCTCCATCGTCTTAGCCATGCTCCAGCCGTCATAGATGCTATGATGAACTGTCCATGCGAAGTGACGATGACTTCCATCCTCGAGAATGGCTGTACGGCTTAGAGCACCACCGTATATCATAGGGGTAGCTCGATCGGCAGTGAGATAGTCCTCTAGCGAAACCCCGGTTTGCCAAATAGGTGTTTCTCGTAGTACAACCTGCAGTGCTGTTGCCTGAACAGACGGAATGATACGAGTTCGCAAGATAGGAAGGTCGTTGATGAGTTGTGCCCACGCAGCCTTCACCCTCTGCGTAGAGATGCCTCCTTGCATTTTGAAGACGCGTTGAACGACGTAGGCTTCGGAACGTTGTGCCGTGATAGCCATCAAACCAGCTTGCAATGGACTGCAAGGATATATATCCTCAATCCTATCGACGGATACATCGCACTGTACTGCAACATCTTCCAGAAGTCGCGATCTATCAGTAGCACCTGCTTGGAGCTCCGGCCAAAGGCTGAACGGCTCGGGGTCTTTTTCGTCCGCAGAATTAGATGAAACCCCGCCCTTGCCATCCATGGCTTCTGCTAGATCCAGGAGTCGAGGCCAGCGGAATATATCAGCAACAGAAAGAGGGATATCATGGGTATGAGCCGCAGCCGTCAACTTCATAGCTGCAACAGAGTCTCCACCAAGTCGGAAGAACGAGTCATTGATACCAACTGCTTCAGGCTTGAGCATAAGTGCTGACGTAAATAGGGTCTGTAGCTTTTGCTCCATAGGAGTAGTCGGCATCTGTTTGAAGTCGGAAAGGCCAGAGAAACTGCTTAACACATCGCGGGGAAGCGACATCAGGTGATCACTGACTGCACGTCGGTTGAGTTTGCCAGATGCGTTAAGAGGAAGTTTCGATGCCAGTAAATATACCGTAGGGACCATGTAAGCTGGTAAAAACCGGCCGAGGTTGTTATCAAGTTCGTCTAGTCCTTCACGCATATCCTGGGTAATCTGTGACGGACTGTAGAGCTCCAAGCTTGCGTCAGAAGCCAAAACCTCAGTCCCGGAAACATCGGTCTCAATGACAGCAACTAGCATCGGTGACACGTCCTGGTCCTCGACTGCTGCTTGTACCAAATCAACAATGGCCTCGCGTGCATTCGGTAAGAGATCCATGATATGGCTTTCGATCTCACCAACTTCCACGCGTTGACCACGAATCTTGACTTGCGTGTCTTTGCGACCGAGGTAGACCAGCGAGCCATCCATTTTCTGTTGTACCAAGTCGCCTGTGCGGTACATGCGGCGATCTGGACTGATGCCGAGCTGTTGAACAAACGCGGGATCCGTTATGAATGAATTTGCCGTCTTCAAGGGATCGTTGAGATATCCCCTGGCTAGTAATGGTCCTTCGATAATCAACTCCCCAATCGCCCCGATGGGGACAAGTTGATCAGAATTGGAAGAATCAATGACCCAAGTTTTAGCGATAATTCCCCGTCCTATGATCGATGCCTCTGAACTGTGCTGAACCTCATGACATGTAGAATGGATACAGCATTCTGAAGGGCCGTAGCCATTGATAATTTTGGCGTAGTCTATCCATTGATCGACAACCTATGAGGAAAATTAGATGATGCTTCAAAGAGCGAGAGATTGGATTACTAACCTTTGCCGGGAGAGCTTCGCCTCCTAAAATCAATGTTCGAATTGAAGGGACATCTTGTGGTTGAATCAATGCAGTTACAGTAGGCGTCAAGATTGCCAAAGTGACCTTCGCTTCCGATATATACGGCACCAGCCGGTTCATTCGATCATGCTCAGACGGTATGCAGAGGCATGCGCCAAAAGATAGCGTTGCGATGATGTCTTGGATGGCAACATCGAAGGTATACGCTGCGAACTGCAGTACTCGGTCACAAGCCTTGGTGTCCATGCCGAACTCGGTTCCATGGGCAATAATGCTTGTTACAAGGGCACCGTGCTCGAGAACAATGCCCTTGGGAACGCCAGTTGAACCTGATGTAAATATGACAAAAGCACTGTGATCAGGCTTCACAGATGGTAGTGGCTTAGCGGATGAGTTGTGCCTCCTTGTCAATGGAGTCGGGGCCGCCTCAAAGAAAGAGTCGACGGCGAAAAGAGATGCGTGTTCGGATAGTTGAGCCAGCCGATGTTGTTGACCTTGGTCAACTAAAATAAGGGGACAGGATGTATCATGTATGATTCCTTCAATCCGTAAAAGGGGTTGTTGGATTCCCAACGGAACGACGACACCGCCTGCGCGAAGGATAGCCAGTACAGCCACTACAGCCCATCTTGACTTATCCATACAGATGCCGACCATCACTTCTGGGCCTATTCCTGAATCAATAAGATGGTAGGCTAAGTATCGGCTGGCATCGTTCAGTTCGCCGTATGTCATTTCACCATCCCATGCAGAAATAGCTGGCGCCATGGGTTGGCTAGTCATTGTCTCAAGTATCAAGTCGTGAAGACAGCGCTCGAGACGTGGTGGTACAGCCGAGTTCCATTCACGGAGCTGGGCACAGTCCTCATCAGTGAGTAATTGAAGCTCAGAAAGTGGCTTGTCTGTCTCTGCGTTTTGCGCCAATTGCTGAACTATATGCGCAAACTGGGAAACTAAGTGTTGCGCTGTATTGACTGCAAGAACAGCACGATCGTAACGTACTTCGATTGTCACATCATCTGGGTTCCGACCGCCTACCGTGCATTCGACTGTCAATGCATAGGCATCAAATGCGTCCAGTGAAGTAGCATGGCGTTCGGCGTCCATTTTGAACATCGGTAAGTCTGCGGACTCACTCTCTCCGGCAGGTTGAACAACAAATGTATGGCCTGGATCAAACTCTGATCCTAAATTAGGAACAATGGCCCTGATGTTCTGTAAACCGGTGTGTTCGTACGGGATCATTTCTGTAGCTCGATGATGAATTGTCTCAAGGAAGACACGCACAGACTGCTCTCTGGAGGTAGACACGTAAAATGGAACAGTAGTGACAAGTGGACTAATAATGTCCATCACTGCATCTACAGGTGCCATGCGGCCGGAGAGGACAACATTGATAGCTGCATCATTGGCGCCAGTATTCGTAGCAACTAAAAGGGCCCAAGCAGCTCGAAGAAGTGTGGGCATCGTTGCAGGGCCGCCTGTCTCAAGGTTGACACGAATTTGACTCTGCAATGTATCGTGCGACTTGGCCTGGTATTTTGGCGACGATATGGCTGGATAGCGAACCCAGTTCGCACCTTCGAAATGTTCTTTCCAAAAATCAGCTATTTGATCCTTGTCTTGTTGGACCAGATAGTTGATGAAACGTGAAACCGGTGCCGGGGAAAACGTCGACTGTCCATTCAACAATTGTGTAAGCATTTCCATTGTCCTTGCAACACTCCAGCCGTCGTATACACTGTGGTGCACTGTCCATACAAAATAACGACCAGCGGGATCATCAATAACCGCGGTACGACTGAGTGCTCGGCCATAGGTAATAGGTGTGGCCCGGTCCTTGGCCAAGTAGACCTCTAGTGATTTACACTCTTGCCAGACTGGGGCTTCTTGTATCACAACCTGCAGAGCGTCGGCCTGTGCGGAGGCCGAAGGTATAATTCGAGTGCGAAAAATAGTGAGCTTATCAGTTAGACTTGCCCATGCAGCTTGGAGTTGCTGATTAGACAAATCGTCATGTAATTTGAACACCCGCTGAATAACGTAGGCCTCGGGGCGTTGTGCGGTAATAGCCATCAGACCGGCTTGCATTGGGCTGCATGGATAGACATCCTGAATCTGATCAACCGATATATCACATTGCGCAGCAATGTCTTGCAATAGCTGTGCTTGCCGTGTGTTGTCGTTGTGGCTATCGGTCTGAATTTCGGCCTGAGTCGTCTCCGTCAGGTCCGGCCACAGGCTGAAAGGGGCTGGATCTTTGTCCAGTGGTTCAATATCGCGACTATACTTCTCATCTACGACTCTTGAAAGATCTGACAGACGGGGCCAGCGGAAGATATCGGCTACCGAGACAGGAACGTTCTGAGCACGAGCGGCAGCGGTCAGCTTCATGGCCGCGACTGAGTCTCCGCCGAGTTTGAAGAAAGAGTCATTAATTCCAACAGCTTCGGGAACAAGTCCCAATGTCGTGGAATAAAGGATCTGTAGTTTCCGTTCCAGATCAGTAGTGGGTGCCGCTTTAATCAGATCTCTGGAACCAGAGAATCTGACGATCGTGTCGCGGGATGTGGATTGCAATTTTTGTCGAACGGCACGACGATCAAGTTTGCCAGAAGCATTGATCGGAAGCTTAGAAACTAGCAGGAATGCTGCAGGTACCATGTAAGGAGGGAGTACGTTACCGAGGTCGTCGTCTAGCTTTCCAAGCGCCTCGAGTGCAGTGTCTGGAATTTGCGCTGTGTCAGAAAGACTGAACACTTCACTGTCAAGGAGAGGGCTAGCGTCAGAATGCTCAATAACAGCTACCAGAATAAGCGGCCCATCATGGACTTCACCTTCTGGGCGTACCAAGTCGACGACAGCCTCACTCGCTCCTGGAAGTAATCGGACAATCTGACTCTCAATCTCAGCGACTTCTACTCTCTGGCCTCGAATCTTGATCTGGCTATCAATGCGGCCCAGATAAGTAAGTGTAGCATCCTCGTTCTGTTGTACTAAATCACCAGTGCGATATAAACGCCGGCCTGGGGTAAGTCCGAGCTCTTGCATAAACGAAGGGTCTGATACAAAGGCTGTCGAGGTCTTATCGGCGTCATTCAAATACTCCCTCGCCAGCAAGGGGCCTTCGATAAGCAACTCTCCCGGTGCTCCACGAACCACCAACTGCCCGGTATTATCCGGGTTGGCGACCCAAAATGTACCGGCCAGAGGTTTGCCAATGTTCAGAGCGTCTGCACCACTTTGGACTATGTTGCAAGATGCCCAGATAGAGCTTTCGGAGGGGCCGTAGGCGTTTACTACAGTTGCCTGTTGTACCCATCGATCAACCACCTTGGATTGAACAGCTTCGCCAGTCAGGACCATTGTTCGTATCTTGGGAATGTCCTCCTGAATAAGTGCCGCCACGGTAGATGTTAGAGTTGCAATGGTGACATTTGCATCCTTCAAGAATGATGGGAGTCGTTCCATACGGTCCTGCTCTGAAGGGACGCAGACACAAGCGCCGAATGACAGTGCAGTTATGATCTCTGCAATGGAAACATCAAAGGTGTAAGCTGCAAATTGTGACAGCCGGTCGAATGGTTTTATGCCAATTGCTGGCCCATGGGCAAGTATACTTGTTGCGAGGGCGTCATGTTGGAGGACGACACCCTTGGGGACTCCTGAGCTTCCGGAAGTGTAGATGATCCAAGCAGGATCTTCAGGTCGTACAGTCGACTGTTCAGACCGGGGAGACCCTGGTTGAGATGTTCGGAAAAAGGATTGAACAGAGAGAAGCTGTGTTTGAGTTGTCACAGCTGCTAGTCTCTTCTCGTGGATGTCATCGACAAGAACGATTGGGGCAGTCGTATCTTCGACGATGCTTCTGATCCGGCTGACTGGGTGTTTGACGCCAAGAGGAACAACGACACCTCCAGCGAAGAGTATTGCAAGCATACCGACAATCGCCCATTTCGACTTGTCTAAACATAGGCCGACCTTTGTCTCAGGACCTACTCCTTGTTCAACTAGGTAGGAAGCCAGTCTGCGGCTGGTCTCACCCAACTGATTATATGTCATGTCTCCATCCCACGAGCTGATAGCAAGTGCTTCAGGTAGAGTTGATATTCGATCCGAGACCAATTCATGCACGCAACGTTTGACAGGCAGGGCCACAGCCGAGTTCCATTCTTGTAGCTGCAATTTGTCCCCAGCAGGCAATAGACTGCTTGTAAGCTGCCGCAGTGGTCGATCTACGTTCTGAGACACAATGCGGACCGCTTGCACTAGACTCTCTGCGAGCCTTGTAGCCGCTGCTTCAGAGAGAACTGCAGTTGAGTATTGAAGATTGAACTCGAGACTTGTTGAAGAGGCATCGATGTTGACATGTACATCATACTCTGTTGGATCCACCGAGACAACAGCTTCAAGTCTGATTTCTGCTGGCTTAGCGTCAAGTGAGGTTGAGGTTTGACGTCTGTATGAAATCGTGCTGTTAAACAGCGGTTGGTCTTTCGAAAAGCCTAGCTCGTGTTGGATAGATGCCAGCGATGCTCTCTGGTGCTCGAAAGCTTCGGTGGATTGGCTTTGTAGCTTACGAGCCATGTCGCCAATTGTTGCCGATGAATTCCAATCTAAGCACAAATGGCAGACAAGCATGTTGATCATAGGTCCAACTAGCTCTTGAACGCCAGGAATAGGAATATCGCGACCACTCGAAAGATTGCCGAAGCTAATATTGCGTGATCCCGTCCAGTTTGCCAGGACTAGAGCCCAAGACAATTGACAGATACTAGCAATGGAGACATTGTATCTGTCACGGAATTGGTGGACTGTCGTCATATTATCAAGTCGGTCGATTACATGGCCAAGTTGTGCTTGACTAGCTTCATGTACTGGTTGCTGCGGGGGCAAGATGCAAGGTTCAGCATCAGACAGTAACGACTTCCAATATTGGAGGTCGTTGTGTTGCCGTCTGCCCTCCAGGAAAGCGACATAGGCACTATAGTTAGAGCCGCCACTGGACCCTAGCCCACCCTCATATCCGGCAATGAGATCCCGCAAGATGAGTGCCACTGACGAAGCGTCTACTAGAGCATGGCTGACATCGAAACGACAGTAAACATTAGCTTCATTCGTCTTCAGAATTATCAGGCGGTGAGGAGGGCGGCCCAATCTCGTAATGTCAAGCGTTGATTGCGAAGCGAGCCATTCGATCGCGTCCTCATCTCTGATATTCTCTCCATCCGCGATCTGGACGTCGATATGTGGTTCCTTCAGAACGATCTGAAGGAACTTCTCCTGGGCAGGTAGCGGTTCTACCAAAACGGACCTGAGAATCGAGTGTCGCGTTACAACCTGATGCCAAGCTGCAGTCAGACGCTGGATGTCAACAGGACGCGTGTGGCCGGTCGGCAGGACGCGGCAAATTTGATGGATACAGTAGGTCGAGGGGGATTGAAGTTGAGCAAGCAGGATACCTTGCTGCATAGCTGAACACGGAAGGATATCTTCAACCTCCTTGGTAGACGAGAGCCCCATCTCTGTCTTCAGATACTGCCCCTCAATCAGTTCCCAGTCACTGTCGGATAGTCGGGCGAGTGGAAAATCAGATGCTGTAAGTGTGAGAGGTGTCATGGTGAGCTCTTCGACCAGCGTCTTCACTGTATCCCCATACAATTTCACCCACTGCTTAAGGGCAGACTGGTGTCGGGAGTCACGGCTGAAGCGGACTTTGATTGAGAGCTGTCCTGCATCAACTGTAACAGAAACATCGAGTACAGAAAAGAGCTTGACCAGAGGGCCAAACTGCGAGGATGCACTTGTGTCATCATCCTCAATATGGAAGAGGGCGTCTTCTCGTTCCAGTTGTTGGAAACGTCCCAGGTAGTTGAAGATGATTTCGGCTGGACCGTGACCTGCGAACTTATCTCGTCCGCGGCTTGTCAGGTAACGGCTACCAAAGTACGGCAAGCCTTTACTGAGAAGACGACGGCGTTGGTCTTTGACCTTTCTGAGTACTTCAATAGAGTTTTTGACAGTTCCTTGTGAGACGTGAACTGGAACCATCGTAGTAAACCAACTAACCGTATCGGAAAGATCAATTTCTTCCTCCTCAGTTTCACGACCGTGTCCTTCAGTAAAGACGGCAGGCATGGGACGATCTGTAAAGACATCTTGGAAGGAGCTGATGAGGGCAGCAAGTAAGATGTCAACGGGTTCGGTCTTGAGAGCGGTGTTGGCATTGCCTGACAACAGTGAAGTCGTGGCAGAGTCGCACTTGATCTCAATAGTGGAGAGGCTGGCGTAGACGTCTTTACCGGGAACAAGACCCCAGTAGTCCCAATCTGCATTCGGAACTGCTACTGGCAAGGTCTTTGCCAGTGATTCCTCTGTTCCATGTTCTGACTCGTTCATCAGCTTGTCCAATGAATTTTGTTGACGCTCTAGCCACACAGGGAAAGAGAGACTCATTGGGTTTGGGAGCTTGTGATGAACCAAGAGTTCTTCCAGATCTCGTATTAAAATGCGCCATGAAACCAGATCAACAACAAGATGATGAGCAACAAGGTGCAAGACCTGTCTACCTTGTCTGTCTTGTCTTTCAATGAAGTCGACTGCAAAAACTGGGCCATGCTCCAGATTGAGACTGGCTTGCGATTTCTCAATAACATGCTGCATGAGCTCGACGTCCACAACTGTATGATCCTGGAAGCGGTAGCTCCCAGCAATGTCCTTCTCTATCCACTGCTTCCAAGCATTGTCCTGACTGTAGCGGAAACGGGCTCGAAGCATGGCGTGCTTAGAAACAAGAGCATTGATAGCCCAGGTCAAATCTGCTTTCTCAATCCGCTGTGTAGTATATAGGGAAACAGCCTGAATGAAGCGGTAGTCCATGTCGGCACGAAGACCATCTCCTGCGATTTCGTCAAAGAACATCTGCTGAATTGGTGATAGTCCAAAGACACCGTCTGGAATTCTTGCCAAATGAGCTTCATCCTCTCGGCCAGTGTGGGAGCTGGCTGCCAATTCCGGGATCGTTTGGCAGTCCAGGACCTTACGAACGGTCACGAGTATGCCGCGAGCCCTACAAGCGGACACCACTTGCATAGCCGTAATCGAGTCGCCTCCAAGACTGAAGAAGTTGGTTGAGTATGTCACGCGAGAGATTGGTACGTCGAGAACCTCGCTCCAAATCTGTCGCAGTTCTCGCTCAATCGTTGTGGCGGATGATTCATTAATATCCCCCCCTTCAATCGCTCCCGTACCAGTCAACACCGTAGTGTCCTCTGTAGACAAAGACTCGGTCCACCGCAAAAGTCCAAGACGATCGGTCTTGCCTGATGCGTTTATGGGGATAGCCATCAAGCGAATCCAGACACTCGGCATCATATAATGCATTACAAGCTGGGAAAGATTCTGTTGGACGTCTCTCAACCAGATATCAGCGGTTTCATCTTGCTCATCGGGAACGCGCTGGATGTTGGCACTGGATTGCGGCTGGCTCTGATCATGACGGGTCACCAACATATCAGACGAGACAATAAAAGCAATGAGTCGCCCAGCCAGAGCACCTTGCTTCATGTATAGGACCACTGCGTCGTGCATTCCTGCTTGCTTGCGTAAGTGATACTCTATTTCCCCAATCTCGACACGTTGACCGCGAATCTTGATCTGCGTGTCTCGACGTCCGAGGTAAGTGATTGTCCCATCTTGATTTTGCTGGACGAGATCACCAGTACGGTACATGCGCCTGGAGCCTATATCGAGGCCAAGATTCTTCAGAAACTCCGGGTTTATGATGAATGAGGCCGCGGTCTTCGTTGGGTCGTTCAAGTATCCGCGTGCTAACAAAGGTGATTCGATAAGAAGCTCACCGTTGTGAACCAGTTGCCCAACACTATCCGGGTTCACGACCCAGAAGGCGCCAACAAGTGGTGTTCCTATGTTAGTAGCATCCAGAGCGTTCTTAATTATCTTACCTGTAGTCCAGATAGAGCTTTCAGCAGGACCGTATGCATTGATGACCGTAGCTTGATGTATCCATTGGTCAACAACCTTGGACTGAACAGCCTCGCCTGTCAAGACTAATGTGCGAATCGTTGGTGTTTTTTCCGGCTGAACAAGTGCTGCTACAGTCGAAGTCAAAGTAGCGATAGACACCTCTGATTCTGATAGGAAATGCGTGAGACGATTTGTACGATCGTCTTCAGAGGGTACACAAACGCATGCACCAAAGGTAAGCGTCGTCATGATTTCTGCGATAGATACATCAAAAGTATACGCTGCGAACTGCGACATTCTGTCTTGGGTCTGGATACCGATTGCAGGACCGTGAGCAAGTATGCTCGTCGCCACAGATCCATGCTCAAGTACAACGCCTTTGGGCTTACCAGTCGAGCCAGATGTGAAAATGACCCAAGCTGCATGTTCAGGCCGCGTAGGAGACAGCTCAGTGAGGGATGGTAGCATCGACATAGGAGAGGCATTATCGAAGAAGGTGTCAACCGTGGACAGATGTGTGCCGTCTAGCCTTGCCAGCCGCTGTTCGTGTTTACGGTCAACCAAGACAAGAGGTGTGCCCGTTTCTTCTGTGATTAGTTGAATTCGAGACAGTGGCTCTTGGACGCCGAGAGGTACCAGAGTACCTCCAGCGCGTAGCACGGCAATCATAGCCACTATTGCCCATTTCGACTTATCCATACATAGACCAACCATCACCTCGGGGCCTATACCCCGCTCAACGACCAGGTGGTGGGCAAATTGGTAGCTAGTGTGATTCAGCTCGGCGTATGTGAGATCTCCATCCCATGAACTGATGGCTAACGCATCCGGCTGGCTGACCATCCTGTCAAGCACAAGCTCGTGGACGCAACGTTCGATGCGTGGCGGGATGACGGAATTCCACTCAAGTAACTTCGCCTCTTCAGCGGGCGATAGTAGTCTTAGCTGACCAAGAGTTCTGTCTCCATCATCGCAGACGGCAATTACGGCCTGCACTAGACTATCAACAAGTTTAATTGTTGTCGTCTCAGAGAATGCTGCTGTCGAATATTGCATGTTGATATCAATGCTGGTTGAGGAAGCTTCAATGTTGATGTGAATATCGTATTCCGTCGGGTCCTCCCAGGTCAGGCCTTCAAGCGTGATGGCTGATGCTCTTCCAGAGCTTGTCCATGCCTGTCGTTTGTATGACAAGGTGCTATTGAAAAGTGGTTGGTTTCTTGAGAGACCAAGCCCGTGCTGAATTGCTGCTAAAGATGTCCTCTGATGTTCGAATGCCTCGGTGGATTGACTCTGAAGCTTGCGAGCTACCTCAGAGACTCTTGCGCCCCATTTCAGGTCTAGATGACAGACGAGCATATTGATCATTGGCCCTACCAGCTCTTGCACGCCTGAGATTGGTACATCGCGCCCACTAGACAAGTTACCAAAGCTGACATTTCGTGAACCAGTTTGCATTGCGAGAACCAAGGCCCACGATAATTGAAATATGCTGGCCACAGAAATACCATACTTATCTCGGAATTGGTGGAGTTTTCCAATATCATCAATCCGGGTAGATACCTTTTTGATGGTTGCTTGTTCGCCAGTGCCATGGGTCGGGTTATTTGGGGGCAAAAGACACGGCTCAGCATCTTGGAGAAGCGATTTCCAGTACTGGAGATCATCCTGAGAGTCTCTTCCTTGAAGAAAGGCAACATAAGTACTGTATTTAGAGCCACTGATGGGTGACGTTGGCTTCTCGACGTCATACGCGTCCATGAGGTCTTGCATGATTAATGCCACGGAGGAGGCATCGACCAGAGCATGACTGATATCGAATCGGCAATAAACTTCTCCAGAAACCGTTGTCAGCACGGTGAGAAGATGAGGAGGGCGGCTGAGAATTGAGACGTCCAAGGACGGCCGTGAAGCAAGCCACTCAGCAGCAGTTACTCCATCTGCAATATTGTCTTTCTTGATGATACCAATCTCAGGGTGTCTTAAAACAATCTGGATGAAGTTTTCCTGTCCTGGCAATGGCTCCAAGAGCACAGTCCGAAGGATAGAATGCCGAAACACAACCTCTCTCCAAGCTTCAATGAGCCGGTCCACACTGACAAGCGTATCAACAGATGGTACGATACGACATGTCTGGTAAATACAATACGTTGATGGAGACTGAAGTTGGGTCAACAGGATACCCTGCTGAATTGGCGAGCAGGGCAGAATATCTTCAATCTCAGCAGAGGAATTGAGACCTATCGTAGGCAGGTATTGCCTTTCAATGGTTTCCATGTCGTTGTCAGAAAGATTAGCAAGTGGAAAATCCGTTGCTGTTGCCACTGATTCCGCTTTATTCAACTCCTCGACTAAGCTCTTGACAGTTTGGCCATATACCTCGACCCATTTTCGGATAGCTGCTTGAAATCGCGATTGATTGCTGTAATGAACAGTGATGCATAATTTGCCTGCTTCTATCGTGATGGCAACATCAAGCGCGGCAAAAAGCTTCACTAGACCACCAGCTCGTGACATGGTGCTTGAATTGTTGTCCCTGTCGAAATGAAACAAGGCATCATCTCGTTCGAGCTGTTGGAAGCGTCCTGTGTAGTTGAACATGATCTCTGCCGGGCCATGACCTGCGAATTGCTCCTTGCCTTCAGCAGTCAAGAAGCGACTGCCGAAATAAGGAACTCCACGATCAGGAATGCGTCGACGCTGATCCTTCACCTGCCTAAGAACATCAATCATGCTGTTACTATTAGGTTCACCGAACGACACAAAAATCGGGCTCATTGTTGTGAACCAGCCTATAGTCTCTGACAAGTCTGTCCCGTCATCTGGAGCCTCACGACCATGTCCTTCAGTAAAGACAGCCGGCACAGATCTATCGGTAAAGACTTGTTGAAAAGACAGAAGTAGACCAGCTAACAATATTTCGACCGGTTCGGTTTTGAGAGGAGCATTCGCGCCACCGGTAAGTAATGAGGTGGTATCGATATCACACCATGCCTGAGTACTGGAACGGATACCGAAAGTCTCCTGGCCAGGAGTAAGCCCCCAATAGTCCCAATTCGCCTTTGGCACAGTCATGGGCAATGTATCAAGGACATCCGAGACCCTGTCCAGAGATTCTTTTTGTCTTTCTAACCATGTTGGGAATGACAAGCTGTTGGGATTTGGGAGCTTTTGATTTACAATTACCTCCTCGAGGTCTCGCAACAGAATACGCCAAGACACAAGGTCGATAACAAGGTGGTGGGCGACCAAGTGAAGGACCTGCCTATCATCTCTTTCGATAAGATCAGCTGCGAACACCGGTCCATGCGCTATGTCGAGAGTCGACTGGGACTGGGCAACAATCCCCGATATTTCTGCGCCGCCAGCTGTATGCGCGCACAGACGATAGGAGCCGGTTACCTCTCTCTCTATCCTCTGTTGCCAGCCCTGGTCTTGGCTGTACTGAAATCGGGCTCGAAGCATAGCATGTTTCGCAACAGCCATGTCTAATGCTCGAGTTAACTCTTCCAAGGTGATTTGGCGTGTAATGTGAAGCAAGACTCCTTGGTTGAAGCAATGCTCATTGTCAGCACGAAGTCCATCAGCCGCTATACTCTCAAAGTACATCTGTTGGATAGGTGATAGTGCAAATGCACCTTCTGGTATAGCTGTGCAATCCGAATCCTGAGCTGCCTGCGCCTCGGCTGCCAGTTCGGGGATTGTCTGACAGTCGAGAACTTTGCGCACGGTTATGAGGATTCCACGCGATCGGCTGGCCGAGACTACTTGCATCGCTGTAATTGAGTCACCGCCGAGGCTAAAGAAGCTGCTTGAATATGTTACGCTACGTAGCGAAACATCCAACACTTCGCTCCAAATTTGCCGGAGCTCCCGTTCAACAGCTGTCGCCGACGTGTCATCCACATCATCGGCATCACCACCGTTGCTCAGAGCTGTGATTTCATCAGATGATAATGATTGTATCCAATCAGTCAAAGCGCGTCGGTCTGTTTTTCCGGACTGATTCATCGGCATAGCTGATAAAGGGAGCCATATACTGGGCACCATGTAGTGCATCACCTGCCGTGACAAGCCGTGTTGCACTTCACGCAGGCGAAGCCTAGCATTCTCCATCTGATGCTCCGGAACACGTTGAACGGCCGAGTCCTGAGGGCAGTCGACTGATGAGGACTCGCCCAGGTTAACAGCAGCAACAAGACGGTCAGCAAGGGGTCCTTGTCGCATATAGAGAACGACTGCATCGTGAACGCCTCCCTGCTTTCCTATATGGTACTCAATCTCACCAATCTCCACGCGCTGACCACGGATCTTGATTTGCGAGTCAATACGGCCTAGATATGTTAATGTTCCATCCATGTTCTGCTGCACCAGGTCTCCCGTCCGGTACATCTTGTGCTGACCGTGGTCAAGTCCGAGTTCATGAACAAAAGCTGGGTCGGTCACAAAGGCCTGGGCCGTCTTTACAGGATCATTGAGATAACCTCTTGCAAGTAGGGGGCCTTCAAGAAGAAGCTCTCCTTGGCCTCCTAATGGCACAAGTTGTCCAATGTTGGTCGGGTTGACAACCCAAGTCGCACCAGCAATAGCCGTCCCGATATTTAGGGAAGCAGAACTATCCGTAACTGGTCTGCAGGTTGAATGAATACAACACTCCGATGGCCCGTATGCGTTGATAACGGTCGCGTGGTTTATCCATTGATCAACGACTTTTGCTTGCACGGCTTCGCCCATGAGAATTATCGTCCGCACTGTCGGAGTCTCCTGCGGCCGAACTAATGCAGCCACTGTTGATGTCAAGGTTGCAATAGTGACCTCAGACTCGGCAAGATAGTTTGATAATCGGTCCATACGGTCGCTCTCTGAAGGAATACACGTTGTCGCGCCAAAAGCAAGAGCCGTGATGATTTCTTGAATAGCAGCATCGAAAGTAAAGGCTGCAAACTGTAGAAGACGATCATAAGGTTGGATGTCGAGTCGGCGACCATGGTAGTGAATACTAGTAGCAAGGGACCCATGCTCAAGTACAACACCCTTGGGCTTTCCTGTACTACCCGAGGTAAATATCATCCAAGCCACGTTGTCTGGTCCTACGGAGGTGAAGGGACCAGAAGTCGGTATGTCGGTCGAAGGCGCATCGTCGAAGAAGGAGTCAACGGCAACTAACTCTGTATAGGAACCCAGCTCTGCTAACCGTTCCTCGTGGACACGATCAACGAGTATGAGTGGCGAAGTCGCGTCCTTGACTATACCTTCAATACGTGCCAGAGGATGTGACACTCCAAGAGGCACTAAACCACCGCCTGCAAGAAGAGTGGCTACCATAGCGACAACACCCAGCTTTGACTTCTCCATGCACATACCGACCATCACCTCTGGGCCTACGCCCTTTTCAACCAGGTGATAGGCCAGTCGACGACTTGCGCGTTCTAACTCGCCATAAGTAAGCTCACCGTCCCAAGAACTCACTGCCAGTGCTTCTGGTTGTTCGGTCATCTTCTTCATAACCAATTCATGAACACAGCTCTCCAGACGTGCAGGTTTGGTCGAGTTCCACTTGACAAACGCAGCTCGATCTTTCAGGCTATGACTTGGAAAGTCACGGACCGACAAGCCCACTCCTTCTAATAAGAATGTCACTGCGTCTTCGAATGCCGCCATCTGGGCCTTTGCAACTGGTCCGGCTATTCTAGAAGCCCAGTATTCGACACTCAGATCGATGCGCTCTTCATTGAATCTGACGTTGGCAATAAGATCAAACTGTTGTCTTGTTAGCTTAGTGGTCGATTGATAACTCAAGGCTTCTTACATCTGCTGCGCTGGTCCTTGCGTCCAAGCTCATATAGGTTCCTTCTGTGAATGGATGCGTGTTCGATGCCTCGCGTTCAATTGAGAGCAATGTATTTCCAAGCCGCTTCAATGATCTGGTTTTTGCAGCGGCTAGGTCAGCAATCGGTACGTTTTGAAACTGCAAGCCATTCTGCCAATCTTGCATTGCAGACCCAAGTGCATCGGCAACGCTGGTCTCTGGGTTCAATGCCAGAGAAAATGGCAAAGTATTGATGAAGGGCCCAACCGTCGCCTCGACACCATCTGTATCACTGCTGCGTCCAGAAACTATATACGAAAAGGTAATTTTGTCGGAGAGGATAATGCGTCGAAGGGCTAGCGCCCATGCGACATGGAATAGATTTGCTGGAGTGATCGAGAGTTTACCACAAACTGCACGCAGCCTTCCATCAGGTACTGACACAGAGCAACGAGTTGTCTCCAGATCTTTCAACTGCGGGTTGGTAGTGATAAGGGGCAAATGGGATTCACTAGCTTCGTTTAGGTAAGACGTCCAGTATGCAACTCCCGCGGACGCTTCCCCTTCGCTCAAGGTGGCCTGCTGGCGGGATGCAAAAACCGTGTATGGAAGCGGCGAGTTCTGTGAGAAGTAGGCAGATTGTAGATAGCTGGCACGGATGTCGTGTAACAAAATCTTAGCTGAGTGCCCATCTACTAGGGCGTGAGAGATTTCAAGTTCGAGTCGAAGCTCTTCATCATTAATCTGGTAGATGCAAAGCCGCAGTGGGCTTTCAAATTTTCCCGTGGTGAAGGCGGGAACAATATTGGTTTCAACCGAGGAGGGGATAATAATCACGCGTGGTGGCAAAGACGTAGGCTTCAGGACGAGCTGATCAAATTTGCCAGGCCGGTCGCTGCTCTCCACGAATGCAGTTCTCAGCATCGCGTGTCTTGCAACAATATCGTTCCACGCCCTCGCAACCTTCTCTGTTTCGACTCGATGAGGAACATTGGCAGAGGTTGGCAGCAACCTGAGAGTGGCTTGGCTAACGTAGGAACCTGGATTGATAGCTTGACTGACAAAGAAACTTTCTTGCACTGAAGAACACGGTCCAATTGATTCAACGTCGTCATATGCCAAGCCATGTGTCTGCAAGTCTCTCGCCAGTCTATCCAGCGCGGAGTACGGCCAACGAACCAGAGGAAAGTCGTGGAGGGTTCCCATCCGTGGAGCTTTAGCAAGCTCGTTCACTATCTCATCGAGACAGGATTTGAGTCTATCGGCAATGAGTTTATCGTCAGGTCTAGCAATGCCAAAGTGCAATGAAACATGTACTTGCCCGGCTATCATTGCCAGGGATACATAGGGAGAGTGGCTGGGAGTGGGATCCGAGAGCCACGGAGAATAATCGTTATCTTCAAAACGACAAAGACGCGTACAGTCAACGTAAATCGCAGCAGAAGACCCAGAATCTGTAGAGAATCCGGCGCGAGCATCGCGCATTTGGCGAACCATATGCGCCAAAGACTCACCCGACTCTAGAGCTGGAGCAGCCAATTCCGTCTCGACCTCATAACATCCTATCGAATCGGAAGGTATACTTTGTTCCTCGCGAATACTGTAGGCAGATCTGATGCTAAGGACATTTTCCGCGTCTCGATAGCGTGGCCCAAGAGATTCCGAAACAGCAGCGTTGACAATATCGACAGGGCTGGTTCTCAAGGTATCATGCGTTTTCGAGGCGAAGAGTTTCTCGGTTTCCAAGTGAGATAGCTGAAAATCAACAGTACCACCATTATTGCCACTGAGTTTGAGGGTGCCAGTGTCGATAGTGGAGCTGGACTTTGTTGCATTGGCTCTCTCAACCTGCGCTTCCAATCCCTGGCATCCCTGAGCAATCCAATCGCTGAACTGGAAATCAGAGCTGAGCTCGATCTGGTTTCCGTTGATAGTCGCGCGCAATTCTCGCAGTACAAGCCGCATAGAAAGGACGTCGACAACGTTTGCATCTGCAGCAAGGACAATGGTATGACTGCACCCTGGCGCATCACTAGGAATTGCCAAACATCCGGATGAAGGGGCTTCATGAGGGAGCAAAGCTTCCCTCAGCAATTCAAATGCATCTGTCACTTCCATTGCCTCTGAAGACACTGAGTAATAGAATTGACGTGACTTTAGGCCTGATACAGGGGTTGTTGTGAGAATCCATTTACCAGTTGACGAAACAGACCAATTTGAACGCAGGGCTGAGTGTCGATCAACTATGTGTTGCATCGCAGTCGGGATGATAGAAATATCCGTGTTCTCTGGTATCTCCATGGTAGCGAAGCGCAACCGACGACTAGCCGCGACGGCGCTTGTAGCCAAGTCATTTGAACTATTTCGAATGGTAGCTTCGTCATGAACCCCATTCCCATTAATTCCGTTTCCATTTGCCTGGCCATTCGCTCCGTTGGCTGCTCCAGCGTTTTGTTGGGCCACGCTTTCAGCAAGTTGAGCTAAGGTACCAGCCATCAAGAGATCTTTCATGTCCACTAAAATGCCTGCGTCACGACATCTGACGATGAAGTCGATTGCTAGAATGGAATCACCACCCAGCATAATGAAAGACTTGTCCCAGTCTAGCGATTCGGCATCAGTGTCGAATAGTTCAGCTGCAACCTTACCAAGCACAAGCTTGGACGGCTCAAAATGTGCCTGGCCGTTATTGGGGTTCTCCATGATTGATGAGTGCGGTTATGTTTTTGGTATTACTGATTGTATTATTGTTGGAAAGAAAATAAGGTAAAAAAGAATGATAGCTCGGAGTCTACAAGCGGTAATGTCTGGGGTCGAACTGAAAGACGTACGCGAGACTTCCAACCTCAAAGGCTAACTGCTAATCATCAAAAGGGTCGCAAAGTCGATATCACGATGTAGTTGTAGTGAACTTGGCTGGATGTGCGAGATTCGGAAGTATAATCACGTAAGCAAGAGATATCTCTGTATAGCACAGCGCTTGTCCGTTCCTTTGATGGCGAGGCTAATATGAGAGAAGCATTTGCGTTGCATGCGCACATCCTGCATGCAGGGTATTATGGACCCTTCCGCTCATTCGGGTCAACCCGCCCTATGAGTTACATGTCAATAACACATGAGTATTCTTGATGATACGTTCCCCTCAATACTACCCTGGCATTCCGAATGGGGCCACATGAAGTTTTTCGGTGCGAGTGGTATAGCTTGAAGATACATGGTGCATGGTGAAGTCGAACAAGGGTAGCGGGGATATTTACAGGAGAAGAATGAGAACCAGACCAAAATGGGAGTAAATATAGAAGTGGGGGAGTTTTTAACTCTGACTCAGCACGGGCCGAGCAGCAGTCACTCCACTTGAACGCGCCGGTTATGCAGGTCCCACTTCTAGCGGGTGGGTACCTGCAGTTTTGATGGATACACACCTCTCATCAGCAAAAATCAATATTGATGAGTGGAATACTGACAACTACAACGATAGTGGTATTAAGCGATGGGACGAGACCATATGGGCTCCAAGATTTTTACTTTATTTGCTCAGCTACCAGGTAGGTAGATGTAAATAGACAATAGTCAGTTGGTTGGTGTTGTCTTTGTTTCTATGCTTTGTGAATCTCGTAAAGTAGGTAATCATAAGTTTGCCAATAATGTCCCAGCCCTTTGTCAAAATGTGACACAATTCATTGCCTACCACTCAGTTCAAGAATCGTAGTCTGATAGACGTAAACTCCTGATTGCCTACCTATTTGTTTAGTCAAGTGATTGCATCGCATCGTTGGTCATTTGAGCTTTGTTCCTATCCGGTATAGGGTAGCTATATTCGGAAGCGAAGAATGAATGAGGATGTCCAAATAAGAAAGCTAACAAAATACAGGCCTGGCCTTCATTTCGGGGTGGGACTTTTTAATGTGTTCCTGTTACGATGAAGCATATCTGTTGCTTTTGCAGTGCTAGCCCTGGAGAGTTTGCATAGACAAATAAATTAGCATTGCATTCATCGTGATTCTTGATCATCTATCTAGAATTACATAGTACCAAATGATAGTCACAAGGGTTCAATTGAGCTATGAGATAAGATAGGTGGCTTCCGCTATGTAAATTTTTGATGTTATAGACCAAGACTAACTTTTTCTATCACGTTTCCACAAACATATCGTCTGTCTACTTCTTTGGAGGACTCCAAGTAGTCACTTGCTTCCTCAACTCCCGCTTGAGAATCTTGCCGCTCGCACTCTTGGGGAGTTCATCAACGAATATAATGCGATCCTGCAGACGACAAACCTCAGGCAGCTCCAGATCGTTGTGCTCCTGTATTGTTTTTCGAAGATCAGCCTCGCTCTTTTCGCGCGCGTACGAAGGCTCTCGAACGATGAAAGCCAAAGCTCTTTCGCCCGCTACCTCGTCAGCGATACCAATGACGGCAGTCTCGGCGACAGCAGCATGTTTGGTCAGATGGTCCTCAATCTGGCCTGGAGCGACCTGGTTGCCCTGCAAAATGTGCGTCAGTGATTGTAATAGATGCGTGAGTAGGAATGCTTCTGCTTTCTCTCTGGCTTACCTTGACTTTGATCATATCACGGATACGATCTACAATAAACAAATGCTGCTCGTTATTGGGAGACATACGAAAGAGGCCGACATCTCCAGTTGGCCACCAGAATTCCTCATCTTTAGGGGGTGGGAGGAGTGCCTCGTCGGCATGGTCGACGTAACCAAGGAGACCACTGGGAGATTCAATCTCGATCTCGCCCATCTCCTCAAGGCCTTCGATGATGCGACCATCATCATCCCTGAGTCGGATGCGGACGCCGGGAAGCAAAACTCCACTCGAACCTGGGAAGATATCTTTTGGAGAAGAGAGAGATCCAATACCACATCCTTCAGTTTGACCTAGATACAGAGTTAGGCTTGTTTCACTCAGGAGATGATACTCAAAACTTGTAACGTACCCCATCCTGGAATAATTTGCCAATTCGGTCGCGCAGCTTGCATTTTTAAGAAGGCCTCCTTTGTGAGAGGTCCGCCACCGTTAACGATATATCGAACCGAGCTCATGTCGAATCTATCCAAAATAGACGCATTACGGGACAAAGCGTTGATGATGGGAGGGACCTGCACCAATGTAATCAGCTTATGTCAGGATATCGCCGAGCGCCTGGCTGGATCTCAATTGCAGTTCAGTCGGAGACACTAACCAGGTAAAGCGTGTTGATGCGATGTTTACCAATGGAAATGAGGATTTCCATCATGTTGAAGCCACTATGAACTACGGTGCTGTCACCGCGCCATGTAAAGGTATGCGTGATCAAGAGACCGTAGATGTGGTTGAACGGCAAGAAGGCCAGAGTTACCTCAGAGGCGGGTCCTTTTGTGGCCTCGATGAACAATCCAGCCTGAAGAATACTGGCAATGATGTTCTCATGTGTGATTGCAACAACGCGCTAGAAATTGACAAGAAAAATCGATCAGTAACATACACACGGTGCAATGAGAGTGAGTGACGTTTACCTGGAAACCAGATGTACCACTGGTGGTACAGTAGTACGCCACACGTCGACTTGCTTCGCCTTCAGATAAAGACGTCTTTTCAAATGGAGGTAAATCCTTGCCTGCTGCCATCAAACCATCAAGAGTAGATATCTTGAGTGAGACTTGCGATGTCTCGGGCACTGCTGTCTGCTGAGATTTGGGGGCCTCTGAGAAGCTGTAGAATGGCACGCTTGAAGACGAAGCGCTCTTTTGAAAGGCTTCTTTTCCGAGAGTAAGAAGGTCTTGCGAAACAAACATGGCAAATGGTGGCACACGATCCATATGAGCAGCCATCTCATCAGCTGAGCTTGTGGGCTGTAGCATGAGACATCCACCACCAATGCGATGGATAGCCCATGAAAGAATCAGCGTGTCAACCTAGGAATCAATTAGATTATGTTCAAATATCAGGCTAGACGAATACCAACACAGTTGGAAGCCAAGATGGCAACGGTTTTGTGCCACTTCTGTCCGGGGACGATGTGCCATGCTGAGCTCAATGCTGCCGCCATCTGGCCAAGGCGAGCTTCAATATCATCGATGGTCCATTTTCGATCGATGGCTGCCTCAATGAAAAGTGAATCAGAAGCACCTTGTCTTTCACGCCGTTTTGCCAAACAAAAGTCGCCAATTGTTTGTTGAAGCGGCAGAGGAGATGGCAAGGCCGGAGCATAAGCTGGTGCTGTAAAGATCATGATGAATGATGACCAAAAGTGAATGAAGCACGATTTGATCTGACGTAGGCGCTTTGGGGATGTTTTATTTAGTCTCGTGCTCTCCGCACATGTAAATTTACCTAGCTATCTATGATATATCTCTAGCCTTCGGTATCCGACATCTGGCGCTTTGCATGAATCCATCCATGCACACGAGTCGGAGTGGGCATTGCCCGCAATCCTTGAGTAGATACATATCTAAACCCCTGGAACCAATAACGATTATTACCAGGTACAATTACCAGATTCGATTGTGTTGCAACAAGCCCATTGGTGCATGGTGCTCCATGAGAATGCCCAGACACCACGGGCAATAAGAGGGTATAGCCTGCATCTTGGTTTTGGCTATGCTTTCAATAAAATACTTAGAAAAGTCCTTAGATAATCCTAGTAATGACGAACCTAATGTGCCCTGAACGTACCAGGTGTGTATATGGGGCATAAGCAGGACAATTCTTATAAGTCTCACTGCCCCACTCGTTACCTTATGTTTGTGTAAATAACACTGGATCTTCCTACAAAATTCCCTTATTTTTCATTGTAAATAACAGATCCGTTTACCTTCACCTCCCTTTCCCCAGTATGCCACCCTACCCCGTGAACCTTTCAGATATGGCAACTCCACAATACTCGATATCCCTGGCGTGCTGGCCATTGTTCCAGAACACCAGCTTCTTGTGTCTAATTTTATTCTCCTGACCCATTAATTCCTCACTTGGTGTCAAATCCTACCCATCCATCCCCTATACCGTTCAGGAAAACACCAAATGGCTAACCATCAGGCTCGCCAGAGTGAAAGCAGCGAACGAACAGTGGTACCAGAACCGCAACTAACAAAGAAAAAATCGAATCTTACCAACTATCTACGAGTTTTTACTTATGCGACAAGATGGGACCTTTGCGTGTATGTTGTTGGCGCACTGGCGTCTATTGGAGTCGGCGTGACGACGCCATTGATGAACGTCGTCCTGGGACAACTCGTTGGCGATTTCAGCGACACAGTCCAAGATCCATATAACATGGACTTGGGCAGCTTCAAGTCAATGCTGCAAAAACAGTCTTTGTACATCGTTGGACTCTTCCTGGGCCGTTGGCTTCTAAACTCGATCAACAAATTCTGCTTCAGGATGATTGGAATTCGTCTATCATCAGCGATTCGCCATCACTATTTACGATCACTATTTGCTCAGTCTATTCATGTAATCGACTCGATGCCTCCAGGCGCTGCTGCAACTGCTATCACTGCAACATCTAATACTTTACAAATCGGAGTATCGGAACGTCTGGGAACTTTCGTAACATACGTGTCCACCATCATTGCCGCCATAGCTGTTGCATTTACTTGGAGCTGGAGTCTAACGGTAGTTTCAGCTTCATTGCTTCTATATATCGCTATCATCATTGCTATCGTTGTGCCGATATACCTCAAGGCAAATGCTGCTACGCTCGAAGCAGATGCACAAGGAACGGCCATCGCAAGTGAAGCTCTGCAAGGGATTCGGCTAGTCAATGCATGTGGCGCTCACGAGCGCATCATATCTAGGTACAGTAAATGGGTTGACAAGGCTATGAAACGGTCGCAAAGGGTTGCTCCCATTATTGGCGCTCAGACGGGCTTAGTAGTATGTACCTCCTCTTCCATGGCTGTAAATCAAGTGCATCGAGCTGATGGCGCATACAGTTCTTTGGCATATTCGGTGTATTTGGCCTTGCATTCTGGTACGGCACCAATCAATTTATCCATGGTGTCATCGAGAATGTGGGCGTAGTCATTATTGTGTTGACCTCGGTCATGCTGATACTATTTGCCTTCTCATACCTTGAACAGCCAATCATGGCCATAAGTCAGGCTATGGTTGCTTCCACTGAACTGTTCAAAGTAATCGACGCCCCTTTGCCCCCGTCGGGTTCTCTCACTCCTGATATCACTTCGAAAGATCTAATATTCGAGGATGTAACCTTTGAGTATCCAAGTCGGCCTGGAGCTCGAGTGTTGGACGGTCTTTCATTCCGCATTCAAGCGGGTCAGAATACTGCACTTGTTGGCCCATCTGGTTCTGGAAAGAGCACGATTGTTGGTCTCTTAGAGAGATGGTACTCTTTGAAGCATTCTCAAGCCCTCCCGGAAGCAGCCACACTACCTTCCTCGAAGGATGATAGTCACGGCAAGACAAAACATGAGCGAAGCACATATGAAGTACCCATCATATCGCCGACTAACCTGACTGGTGGTTTGTCCGGATCTATCAGCATTGGTGCTCACGACTTGGATGACCTCGATGCAAAGTGGTGGAGAGCACAGATTGGGTTAGTTCAGCAGGAACCTTTTCTATTTAACAGCTCCATCTTTGATAACGTGGCGAATGGTCTTCTCGGTACCGAATGGGAGAATGAGTCCGAGGCTAAGAAAAGGGAAATGGTTCAAGATGCATGCCAAGAAGCATATGCTCATGAGTTCATCTGCCGTCTACCAGATGTAAGCTGTCCACCAATTATCCATATTTACGAAACGAGTAGCTCTTCTAACCACGACATTGTTAATTTAGGCGTACGACACACGCGTAGGAGACGGCGGCGCAAAACTGTCTGGAGGCCAGAAGCAACGTATTGCTATTGCCCGCAGTATCGTCAAAAGGCCACAAATCATGATTCTCGACGAAGCCACCTCTGCAATTGATGCAAAAAGCGAGAAAATCGTTCAAGCAGCCCTCGATCGAGCCACTAAAACACGTACAACTATTACTATTGCCCATCGTCTTTCCACCATACAGAAGGCAGACCATATTGTCGTGCTCAGCAAGGGTCGTGTTGTCGAGGAGGGCACACACAAGAGTCTTATGGAGCACGAAGATGGGGTGTACTACAGTTTGGTTCAGGCACAATCACTTCGACTGTCAACATCAACCACGGATGACACAGATCCTGACGTCCCAGCCACGACATATGTCGAGCTGAAGAGTGCTGCTGTCGATATTGAACAACCATTGGAAATTCACAATAATACCAATAGTGGCCCTGATACTGAGCCTGAGGTACTACGAACATTAACCCAGTCTTTTATAAAGCTGCTTCGTGGTCTTCGCTCACAGTGGCCCTCCTTTCTCCTTATTGCGATCGCATCTATCGGTGTTGGCGCAGCCACCCCGCTCCAAGCCTGGCTCTTCGCCAAAGCTGTTATTGTCTTCGTCTCATCTAGTGACGATTTGAAGGAAGAGGGCGATTTTTGGGCATTCATGTGGCTCGCGCTAGCAGGAGGTGTCGGTATTGCTTACTTCTTTCAATGTTGGACCAGCCTGAATCTTCAATATTATGTTGGCGCAACAACAAGACAAAGTTACCTCCGCGACATGTTACATCAAGAACTAAGTTTCTTTGACGACGACAGTCGCTCTTCAGGCGCTTTGATTGGGCGCATCGCGGGTGATCCCAAGCAAGTGGAGGGGGTCTTCGGGATGAACTTAGCTTCCGCAACTAGCAGCGTTTTCACTATCGCCGGCTGTCTCATCATCTCACTCACATTTGGGTGGAAGCTTGGTCTTGTAGGATTATGCGTCACAGTCCCTATAATGATGGTGTCGGGGTTTTGGAAGTTTCGGCATGAACTCCAGTTTGACCAAATGAATGCAGCTGTGTTCGCAGAGAGTTCGCAGTTTGCTTCAGAGGCTATCGGAGCTATGCGAACAGTATCATCACTTACCATGGAATCCGCTATCAATAACCGGTACAAGCAACTATTAGACGGCCATGTTGAAGCAGCGCGGAGAAAGGCTCAATGGACTGCTGTTATTTTCGGCTTTGCTGAGAGCGCTACACTTGGATGCCAAGCACTTATCCTCTGGTATGGAGGTAGACTAATCTCCAGTGGAGAATATAGCCTTGAGTCTTTTATGGTCTCTTACATGGCTATCATCAACGGCGTGGAATACGCTGGCCAAATACTAGGCGTAGCTCCGAGCGCTGCACAAGCCGCTGCTGCAGCAAACCGTATCCTTGATGTTCAAGACTCCAATCGGTCCCCCCAAGAGGCAGCAAAGAGTGGCCCGACAGTGGATGATACGGAAGGCGGAGTAGAAATTGAACTCCGCAATGTTTCCTTCAAGTATCCCACACGAAATGTCTCTATATACAATAACCTAGGCCTTACTATCAAGAAGGGTCAGTACGCAGCTCTTGTCGGGCCATCCGGGTGTGGGAAGACAACCATAATCTCTTTACTGGAACGGTTCTATGACTTGGAGCCAAACCATGGCGAGATCCTCTGGAATGGGACGAATATCAACGATTTCGGCGTCTACCAGTATCGGCAACATTTGTCCCTTGTTTCTCAAGAACCCATTCTCTTCCGAGGGACTATAAGGGATAATATTTTATTTGGAGTGGCTGACCCGAACTCCGTCTCAGAGGAGAGAATTCACGAGGTTTGCCGTGATGTCTACATTCACGAGGTTATCGTCTCATTTCCAGACGGGTACAACACCGAGGTCGGTGCCATGTCCCTATCTGGTGGTCAGAAGCAGCGCATTGCTATCGCCCGCGCCTTGATTCGTGATCCGAAACTTCTCCTGCTTGATGAAGCCACCTCAGCATTGGATTCTGAGTCGGAGAAGATTGTACAATCAGCGTTTGAAAAAGCGCGAAAAGGAAGAACTATGGTTGCTGTGGCACATCGGCTTGCGACAATACAAGATGCTGATATCATTTTCGTGTTTGATCAAGGTATGGTAGTGGAGAAAGGCACCCACAGCGAGCTTCTTCAAAAACGCGGTATATACTGGGATATGGTAAGTTGAATTCCCCGCCATCGCTTGTATTTGTTGGCTAACGTATGGACTTTTTAGTGCCAGACCCAAGCTCTGGATCAATAATTCGTCTAATTTGGGAGTTAGGAATACGGTAGGAGGTTGATTTCAAATGCTCAAATAGTAGCTGTTCAAGTCTATAATAGATTGCCCTGCAAGACCGACCATTGATGCGGTCACTTAACACTGCTGGAAATGTTTTAATAGTTGGCTAACCCAAGTACAATGCCACAAAATGTCGTATTCAATTCTAATGTACCATATTGCATGTACATGTTCTGGTTCTTAAGGAGTGTTTCCTAGCAGCCTTTTATTTTCAGTCAAGCTCCAGTTCAAATCCTTTCCTGTGCTATATAAATGTTCAAAAGTCAGATTAATCCCAAGTCCTCTCAAATCCATACTCCATGCTACAAACGTATAAATTTCGTTCAAGTTGCACTTAATCCTCGTCATCCTCGGCAGCCAGTATCTCCATGGCTGTTGCGACAGTTGAAATCGTCTTTGTGACAAAGTCGACCTGAGAGAACATTAGTAGCTACTTTCATTAGGATGAGCAAATGATTCTTACGTTTCTCGGATCAAAGATGCTAAAGTGGTGACCTTGGATCGGATAACTCTCTTTGACAATTGAAGACCCAGCCCGCTCGTTCCAGCCCAAGGTTGGACTATCTCTGAACTGGTCGACCAAGGACAAAGCTACGTGGTCACTACCCACGTCGTCGCCAGCACACAGCATTACAGTATGAGGTTGCGGTTCTCGTCGCCACACGGGAATTTTCCATTTGTGCAACATTGTTACGGTTTGCAACATGGATTTCTCAATATCGCTTCGAGTCGAGACTGGACCATCTTCTGATGGGGGAGATTCGAGAGCGAGAGAGAGAGCATGACGGTAATCAGGGAAGGGGCTATCGATCATGAGAATGCCCGCGACGTTCACCTTGGGATCTCTAGAGAAGATCCAGGCGACCTGGAGTGCAGTCATGCCTCCAAGAGACCAGCCTAGATATTTTATTAGTCACGTCCTGATTGAAGGTGTCTTCTCCAAGTGTATATACCGCCAAGCAGAATAGTTCCTTCTGCGATAGTGGATTTAATGAGAGCATAGTAACGGCGACTCATCTCTTGCAGGCTTTCACCACCGCTGGCTTTGATACGCGAGTCCGCGATGGCGTACACATCACGTCCCAGAAGGCCAAGAGCGAGATAGTTTGAGATGGTACCGCTAGCATCGTGAAACAGGAAGAGTGGACTGGCGTTCGACCCAGCAGGTCGCTTCTGAATTTGGCGAATCATTGCTTGTAGTTATCGTGACAACGAAACGATAGTATGTACTAGAGGTTGAAGCAACAAGGAAAAGATCTCCCTGGCTGGCAGACGATCTCGTGGGGCTGGTTGATGAGAACAATTCTTTGCCAGTGACAAGACGGGGACAAACTCCATCGACTGAGCGAATTCCCCGTCGTAAGCCATGGATGTTCATGACGGCTGGGCATATGTGGACTGGGTCAATGATGAGATCTGAGTGTTCAACCAAGTATACCGAATAGGCATGCCGTAAGCCGTCAATAATGGAATAACGATAAAGAGACGATGTATTGAGACAGGGTTATTCACGTAAGAAGTGGGTCAATAGAACGTAGAACGAGCAGCGTAGGATGCGCTAGTCTAGGATCCTGCCTTTCGAGGCTCTTCATAGCTGCCATATTAGGAAACTCTTGACATGGGTGGGTGTGGTTCTAGTTACTAAACTAAACAGACGACCCAGATACACTCCCACCGTTCGTGACTGAGGAGATGTCACCTTTGAGAATATCTAGATCGGTTCTTATGAGTGTATCTTTTGAGTAAAGGTAAATTTCTTAATTAATGACTTTGAACTCATATTGAAGAGGGACTGTTACAAAATAAGTATAAAAAAAAACAGCCATTGAATTTGACTGGGGTTCACCATGTAGGTTTCCTAGCTACTGACTGATACTGAGACTCTGGTCGAAGATCACATCTCGCGAGAACCCCTCTTCCAGTAGAGAGCTTTTGTGGCCAGAAATAGATATCTGACTATGGCATGTTCAACGTTACATTGAGTGCTTTGAAAAAGATCCTTTGCCTCGGTTCGGGGAGTCCGTGGCCATGGCCATGGCCATGGGAGAATACATCCACTATCTTTACCTGTTCGAATGCAGATAGACACTGGTAACGGGGGCTCAATATCCGTAATAGGAACGGTGAATGTCATTATCATGGATGGTGGGGCGGGTTCAGCCAATTCTAGTCACGGCCAAGCATGCTGGTATAATCGACCTCTTGATCACCTCAGCCTCGTAGTCCGTTGTGTACTATAATACATCGTCCTGATTCTTCTGTACACTCCATGTTGTCTCTGTAAACTACAATCTTAACTAATTGCGAACAAAATGGCTCCTGAAATGTCAACTCCAGAGCCAATTGCCATCATTGGCATGAGTTGCCGCTTTCCGGGTGGTGCTTCGGAGCCATCCCGTCTGTGGGACACCCTCTCTCAAGGAAGATCAGCGTGGAGTGAAGTTCCTGAAGACAGATTTAATATGAAAGCCTTTTACCAACGCGGAGATCCCCATGCAAGCACGACTAATACCGCTGGAGGTCACTTCTTAGATGAAGACCTATCCAAGTTCGACAGCAACTTCTTTGGAGTCAAGCCCTTGGAGGCTCGGGCCTGGGATCCTCAACAACGTCTCACCCTGGAGCTTGCCTACGAAGCATTTGAGAATGCTGGCTTGACCATACCTCAGCTTTGGGGATCCAACACTGGTGTTTATGTTGGTCAATGGAGTTCAGATTATAGCGAGGTTCTGGCGAGGGATCCAGAATACCAGGAACTCTACCACACTCTTGGTGCAGGTCCAGCAATTACGTCCAACAGAGTCTCATTCTTCTTCAATCTGAGAGGCCCAAGTTTCACAGTCGATACAGGCTGCTCATCTAGCCTTGTCGCATTGCACAACGCCGTGCAGAGTCTGCGCAATGGAGAGAGTACGATGAGTCTTGTCGGCGGTGTCAACGTCTTGCTGGATCCTCAGCGTTTCACCTACCAGAGCAAACTCAAAATGTTTTCGCCCGATGGTCGTTCATTTTCATTTGATCATCGCGCAAATGGCTATGGAAGAGGAGAAGGTTGTGGATGTGTCGTCTTGAAACCCCTTTCACTGGCCGTCAAGGATGGTGATCGAATCCGAGCAGTGATTCGAAACTCGGCACTGAACCAAGATGGCAGAACACCTCAGGGCATCAGTGTCCCAAGCATGGACGCTCAGGAGGAATTGATCCGACGGGCATATGCCGAGGTTGGGCTGGTTCCCACCGAGACAGACTATGTCGAGGCCCATGGAACAGGTACTGCAGTTGGTGATCCAATCGAGGCTCAAGCTATTGCTGCTGTCCTTGCTCAAACCAGGAAGCCAGGACAAGAACCTTTGTCTCTAGCCTCAGTCAAAGGAAACATTGGTCACACGGAAAGTGCGGCTGGCATTGCGGGCCTGATTAAGTCTGTCTTGATGCTCGAGAACCAGGCTATCCCTCCTCAGGTTAATTATGAGAAGCCGAACCCCAAGATCCCGCTGGATAAATGGAATCTACAGGTATGTTTATCAGGGATAATTTAACAGAAAACGGACTGGCTAACTCTTATCTCAGATCCCGACTCGGTTTGAGGATAAACCACTTCGCCGTATCTCTGTGAACAGGTAATGCAAATAGCCCGACTTGACCAAAGTCATCCATTGCTAATTTACGTGGTAGTTTTGGATATGGAGGTACTAACGCTCATGTGATTGTCGACCGCGTGGGCGAACATAATCACAGTAACGGTACGAACGGTACAAATGGTGCCCATCATCACAATGGCACCAACGGCTCAAACGGTACCCATGGCACCAATGGTACTAGCGGCTTCCACGATACTGAGAGCATATCCGATATCGCCTCGGACAGGCCTCGTGTTTTCGTCGTGAGTGGTGCCGAAGAGCAGAGCTGTCATCAAAATGCAGAGCGTCTTGCACAATATCTTACGAAACTCCCAGCATCTCTATTGGAGGACTCAGATGAGTTTCTCGATAAGCTGGCTGTGTCGGTCAACAAACGCACTGTCCATGACTACAGTGCTTCTGTCATTGCTTATGACGGTGAGGATTTGCTTGCACAGCTGGATGTCCTACAGCAGACACCTGTCGCAATTAGAGCACCCGTCAAGTCAGGAGCTCGCGTCGGATATGTCTTTGGAGGCCAGGGAGCACAATACTATAACATGGGTCGGGAAATGATCAAGTCTTGGACACCTTT
Source organism: Fusarium poae (assembly GCF_019609905.1). NCBI lineage: Eukaryota > Fungi > Ascomycota > Sordariomycetes > Hypocreales > Nectriaceae > Fusarium > Fusarium poae. Next base: position 6,476,568 of record NC_058399.1, read on the forward strand.
CCGTCAATCTTTGGACAGAGCCAACGCCCACCTCAAGACTATGGGATGTCAGTGGGATCTTCTCACTGAGCTGGGCCACGAAAAGGCTCAGGACTCGCATGTTGATGAGCCAGAATATGGACAGACTCTATCAACTGCCGTTCAGCTGGCTCTAGTCGACACACTGATTGCTGTGAAGATGCGTCCGACATCCGTCGTTGGTCACTCCAGTGGAGAAATTGCTGCGGCTTACGCTGCTGGTGCCCTCTCATTTGAAGACGCACTGACAGTGGCGTACCATCGTGGTCGTCTCACATCCCAGTTGATCCGTACTGGCATCTCCGGTGGTATGCTTGCCGTGGGCTCATCCCCAGATACAATTCAAGACTACATTGAGCAGGTCAAGGCAACTACCAAGGCCAATGTCAAGATCGCTTGCTACAATAGTCCCACAAGTGTCACACTTTCTGGCGACAGCGAAGCTATCAATGCTATCGCCGAACTTCTTCAGGACGATGATGTTTTCAACCGCAAGTTGAAGACTCAGGGAGCTGCATATCACTCACAGATGATGCAGGCGATGGAGGAAGAGTACCGATCGGCAATCGCGCATATTCAGCCACGTCCCGTGGATACATCAGTCACCATGATGTCCTCGCTGCTAGGAAAGAAGCTGCCAGCTGGTTTCCTGTTGGACGGGGAGTACTGGGCTCGAAACCTTGTATCGCCAGTCCTCTTTGCTGGAGCTCTGAGGGGTATCATGGTAGGCGATGAGCATGATGGGTCATCACAGCATAGTCCTCAGGTCGATCTCCTGCTTGAGATAGGCCCTCATGCGACAATGCAAGGTGCGGTCAAGGAAACATTGAAGGGACTGGGGTCTTCGGTTCGCATCCAATACCTATCTTGTCTCAAGAGAAAGGCAAGCGCAGCCGAAAACATGCTACGCACTCTGGCTGATCTGTTTGCCCTGGGCGCCTCTGTTGATCTCCATTATGCAAACATCGGTTTCCGCACAAGCTTGCCATCCATCCTGAATGATTTGCCGCCCTATGCATTCAACCATGATCAACGTCTCTGGCATGATGGCCGTATATCCCATGAGTTCACTCACCGACAGTTCCTCCCTCATGAGCTTCTGGGCAATCTGTCCGCCGATGTTAATCATACTGAGCCCAGGTGGCGTCGTTTCTTGAGGCTGAAGGAGCTCCCCTGGCTGCAACATCACGTTGTGCAAGGTCAAGTTATCTTCCCAGCAGCCGGTTATCTGGCAATGTCAATGGAAGCAATGCGTCGCTTCACGGCGTTTGAGGCCGAGAATCAGTCCAAGGCTACTGTTGGCTACTCATTCCGTAACACTAGCTTTTCTAAGGCGCTAGTGCTCAGAGAGGATGATGCGGACACCGAGATATGCCTGTCGCTACGACCCGAGGCAAGAAGCGCAAGGAACTCATGGCAAGACTGGAAAGAGTTCCGAGTCTTTTCGATATCACCTGGTAAAGGATGGAGTGAACATTGCCGAGGTCGTATTCGCGCTGTTGTCGATGAAGGCATTCTTGCAGATGCTCTTAAAGACACAACTGGAGTCAAGGACCGCATTGCTGCCTCGGTTCCTCACCATATCACACCCAATCGGCTGTATGCCACTGCACGTCAAGTTGGCATGGAATGGTACGCTCCATTCGACAACGTCGTGACTCTTCAAGCAAGAACCGATTTGAGTGTGGCCACCAACAGAATGCCAACCTTGTTGAGCTCGGCTCATCCATTTGGGCCTTCTACATATGTCGTACACCCAGGCATGCTTGACTCAACTCTTTTCCACGGTCTAGTAGCCAGTGTCCTAGTTGAACAGGAGGTTAAGGCGCCTGTGGTGCCTACTTTCCTTGAACAATTCACTGTCTCAACTGCTATACAAGTTCCTGAAGGCGCGGAATTGCGCACTTTTTCTATTTCTCGGGAGGAAGGCTCTTGTTGGAGCGCCCAGATTGAGTTGAACGGGGAGTCCGTCATGAGCTTCCATGGATTGAGGACCGCTCAACTTCCTAGTGATGTGATAACTACTCGGCCTCATCAGCTGGCCCATAGTCCAGAGTGGGTAAGCCATTATCCAAGCATGACACGAGAACAAATCATCGACAACTGCATCAACTCAGTCCCTGCTGGATCTGCTAGACAGCGCAATATTGTTCTCTACGCAGATGTTCGAGCTCACGTGGAACGGGCTCTCAGCCAGATCCAACCAGATCAAGTTGCCTCTGGTCATCAGCAGCCTTGGTACAACTGGATGAAATCATTCTTGGCCACAGAACCCGAATCTGGTGAGACAGTATCCGAGGCTAGAGAGGCAACAAAATCGGAAAAGTTTGTTGGTTTTGACGCAGTAAAGATCATCGGAGAGAATCTTGAGCAGCTTCTAACAGGCGAGGTCAACTCTCTTTCCCTCTTGTCCACCGATGATATGCTCGGAAGATTGTACTCAGAGGAACGCAATCAACGTTGCTATACACAGATTAGTGCTTATTGCAAAGCTGTCGGCTTGTACAATCCAGCTTTGAAAATGCTTGAGGTTGGAGGTGGTACAGCTTCCGCTACCTTGCCCTTGCTACAGGCATTGTCTCATCAAAGCCATCCATTAGTTTCGCAGTACGACTTTACGGATCTTTCAACAGCTTTCTTTGCTGCCGCCCGCGAGCGTTTGGGTCAGTATGGCCAAAATGTCAATTATGAGGCCTTCGATCTTGCCCAGAACCCTGAAACCCAAGGTTTCGAACCTGGCAGCTACGATATTATCGTTGCATGCAATGTTGTTCACGCTACTCCCAGCATCGCATCATCTCTAGAGCACATTCGTCAACTCCTTCGTCCGGGTGGAACGCTGGTTCTTATGGAGATTACCAACGGTGATCCCTTCTACCAACTCATCTTTGGTTCCCTTTCCGGATGGTGGTCCGGTGTCGACGAGGGACGAGAATCCACTGCCATTCTATCAGAGGATGAATGGAAGCAGGTGTTGGCAGAACAAAGCTATCAATCAGATCCAATCATGGTCGGTGACTATGCTACATCTGAAGGAGGCACGATTAGTGTCATCTTTGCCAAAACTCCAGTCGAATCTCAACGTGATCATCTCAGTGAGACTTCACTACATTTCGTGAACAGTCTATTCGCCGATTCTTCAACAGGTTATCTTGACAATGTTGCTGAACACCTTGAGCAGAGACCCGAGCTTGGCCTACGACAGATCACGACCGGCAACTTTGAGGCCATGCAAGATATTGATAAGACTGTAGTGGTGATCGATCCTGAGACAATCGAGGCTCTCGCGGGTCGTATGGATGCATCTCTATGGGGGAAGTTCCAAAAATGCGCCTTGTCCTGCAAGGGTCTGCTCTTGGTTTCTCGGGGCGCAACTGGTAGCTCGGTTGTTCCTGAAGGTGCTTTGGCCGTTGGCTTCGCCCGATCCATGAGGTTGGAACAGCACGGCATTCGATACATCACGCTCGATCTTGACCCAAATATCAACCACGATGCCAATGAGCTGAGCCGGGTGCTAGCTCAACTCCTGACCTCAGAGACGTTTGACTTTGATCGCACTATCTCCGATGCTGACTATGAATTTGCTGAGCGCAAGGGACAACTGCACGTAAATCGACTGTTCCCCAACGTCAAGCTCGAGGAGAGTGTAGCCCACTCCACTGGAAGAAGCAAGCCTGAGCAGACCGAGTTTCTGAATACTTCACGTCCGCTCAAGGTCGAGCTCGGCGTGGATGGACTGCTCGAGACCTTCCGATGGGTCGACGACCACCAACATGCGCGCAGCTTGGCACCAGATGAAGTTCGCATTGAGTGTCGCGCTGCCAGTATCAACTTCCGTGACGTTCTCATTGCTACTGGTGGACTCGGCGGTGCTGGAACCATGATGAATGACTGTGCCGGTACAGTGGTCGAGGTCGGCAGCAATATGACGTCGCGTTATTCAGTTGGTGATCGAGTCTGCAGTTACTACGCTCAGTCTTACAACAACTACCCCATCGTTGATGGACAGCATTGTGCAAAGATCCCAGACAATGTCTCCTTTGCGTTAGGTGCATCTTTGCCAATCGTGTGGGCAACGACATATCATTCACTTGTCAACGTGGCCAAGCTCAAAGCGGGAGAGTCCATTCTGGTTCATGCTGCTGCTGGAGCGGTCGGCCAAGCCGCCGTCATCCTGGCTCAGCACCTGGGGGCCGTGGTATATGCTACTTGTGGCTCGCAGGAGAAGCGCGAACGTCTTGAAAGCATGGGCGTCCACCCCGACCATATCTTTACAAGTCGCTCTCCCGCCTTCGGCCCTGCACTTCGTGCCGCGACCAAAAACAAGGGCGTCAATGTCATCTTGAACTCTTTGGCCGGGGAGCTGTTCCGGGAGTCACTGGAGTGCCTCACATCCTTTGGTCGATTTATCGAGATTGGCAAGAAGGATTTCCTCGACGATGCATTGATGCCAACCAAGTTCTTGCTTCAAAACATCACCTTTGCATGTGTTGATCTGGTTCAGATGATTAATGAGGACAAGCCACTGGTTCACCGTTTGCTTAACGATGTAGTCGAATTGGTGGCAAGTGGACAATTGAAGGATGAAGTAAACCTGCAACTGTACAAGCTTGGAGAAATTGAGTCCGCCTTCCGCCTCATTTCAGCCGGAAAGCACATGGGCAAAGTCATCTTGACAGTCGATCAAGGCGAGACTGTTTTGGTACGTGAAACATCTACTGAACTTCCAAGTTTAACCAAAAGAAATGCATACTAATACGATGATATGAACAGGCTCTTCCAGCAACTCCCAACATTCCAAAGCTCCTGCCGGATGCCACCTATCTTTTGGTTGGTGGTTTCGGCGGCCTTGGAGTGCGTCTCATCAGATGGCTTGCTTCAAGAGGCGCAAAGACTATTGTGACCATGTCTCGATCAGGAGCCAAGTCCCCTGCTGCAAAGACGTGTATCGAGGAGATGCACAGCATTGGCGTGAAAATCATTGCCAAGTCTTGCGATATTTCTTCCAAGGAGGCTCTAGAGGCTGTGGTAAAAGAGCTTCAGGATGTTGACGGACTGAGCCCAGTTCGCGGTGTTATCAATGCCGCCATGGCCCTCGAGGTGAGTAGTTTAACATATAATTCTCTACAACAACTAACTTATGTGATAATAGGATGCCATGTTTGACCAGATGACCCATCAACAATGGGTGTCATCGTTAGCACCCAAGGTTGCTGGCACCCGAAACCTGGATGAGGTTTTGCCAAACGACATGGACTTTTTCGTTGTTTTGTCTTCGATTGCTGGAATCATCGGTCATCAAGCTCAGGCGAACTACGCAGCAGCTTGTACTTTCCAAGATGCTTTCATGCACTATCGCCGAAGCCAAGGTCGAGCCTCATTTGCAATCGATGTTGGAGTTGTTAGCGATGCTGGCTTTGTCAGTGAGGCTCCGGCTGTCTTCTCCAACATGAAACGCCAGGGCTTCTCTTTCATCTCAGTAGCTGAGCTCCTTGCGACGCTCGATTATGCTCTTAGCAACAACGGGCCAGATTGTCAAGCCAGTATTGGTGTAATGGCTGAGGCTAGTCCCAACAACGCTGAATGGCTGGAGCAGAGGCGAATCTCGCATTTGGTCAAAGACTCTGCTAATGGTACGGCGGCTTTGGGCGACGGCAGTGGCAGTGATGCAGATCACATTGGCCACATCAGGAGTGCAAAGACAGCCGAGGAGGCTCTCGAGGCTGTGGGACAAGCAGTTCTAGCTGAGTTGAGCAAACTGACCGTCACTCCAGTGGATCGAATCCTTCCTCACCGGACGCTCGATTCCTATGGCGTCGACTCGTTGGTGGCGGTGGAGTTGCGAAATTGGGTTGTGGCAATTGTAGCAGCGGATCTCTCCCTTCTCTTGATTCGTGAGTCCAGGAGCATTGAGGAACTCATCCACTTGGTTGCAGGGAAATCAAGATTGGTCCCGGCCAAGCTTCAGGAGGCTGTCTCAAAGTTGTCTTGAAATTTAGTATAGTGGTGATGGATTGAGTACAAGAATTAACAATTTCCTTACTTCCTCCACCAAGACGGCTCGATTAACGTCCATGATCATTTGAATCCCAGGCTCTTCGTAGCATTATAGATGTTATCTTGGTTTGCATCTCCGGCCATAACCGCATAACACAAATAGACCATCTTTGTAACAATATTGGAATACATATAACACCCTCAGCTTCACAAACACCTGTACAGTACAGCGGCAAATGCCGCACGGATATAAAAAGTAGAATCCGATATTACAGTATCCGTAGGGACCTAGCTCTGTGAACTCACTCATGTTACCCACAGGGTTGATGAGACAGTAACAGGGGCCATTTCAGCCATGAAGATAGATACGTTGACGGGCAAGCCCTGGCCCTAGGTGAACATTCAGGGTCTCAATACATCCGTAGACTAACTAACAATACTCACGACCTTTAGACGCCAATCAAAGCGTCTAGACTAGACTATGGATAGGGCAGCCAGCTCAACGTAACAGAGCTATGTATTCCACTAGTAACTTCTGTAGCGTGTTGATAATGGGGGCACGTCAAGTGCTAGTGTATCTTATCTACATACATAGTAGCCTGGGCTGCATTGATTCGAGATGAGTTTCTGGTTCTTGGGTTCAGACGTGATTGGCTAAAAAGAAAGTGAGTCAATATTCCCAATGAGACGGGTCAGAACAACAACCCCAGATGAACAATACTACGTGCATCTATCATCAGTGGAGAAAACCCCAGGCTGTCGGAAGACTTTGTAATTGAACAAGAATTATGCGCCAATTGAAAATTTTCGTTTCATTTGACTCCACCGCTACCTGAATACACTGCACCCTACGACATACGAAGGATGCAACGTGAACTTTCTCCCTATAAGATCCCATCGTATCCGAAGACAGGGATCAGCGTTAAAGCGGGACGGGCCAGGATACAAGATTTGTAACGGTGTCTCTAAAAAGGCGGTCATATTCACATGTATGTATTGGCCCCCTAGGTTCCCTTCTTTTGCATTTCGCCGGGACTAGAGCCGGAGAATATGAATGAAAACTCCGTACAGGCCAAGTACATGTAGACTAATGCTGGGTTAGAGTAGACAGAGTCTAGGCCCAAATCCCTACATACGCGCTTATCACTCCATATATAGGGCAAACTCACAGAGAGTCCATCCGACTCACTGAAACGCTAGCCAGGGCAGCCTCTCGTATTGAGAAAACATCTCTTACAATGTTAGAATGTACATACAGTGAGAGGTGTCGAGACTTGTGGAGTCTTTTCAAAGCCACACACATCTGTGATTTTGGCCGAAGAGTTCAGTGTCACTTTCTTCAGCTAATAGCTATAGCTGAATTCAATGTCACTGTTCTGTGCCTATTGGAAATGGAAAATCCAGACTTATCTGATCCTTTAGCTCATACAACCCTATTGGTCTTGCATGGTAAACTTCAAGCTCCACAAGTATTGACACTTGTACTACAGACGTGGTAAGGAGATCGTATACATTTGTTAATTCCCTCAACTCCCATAACTTTCTTATAACTACGTAATCATGTCAGACTCGTGAGGTTTCATGCATCCGAGAGAATACTTTCGTCAAGGTATCAGGATATTTGGCCGATCTAAGCATAAGTTTTGTCCCTCCTATAGTATCTAGAAAGAATGTACACGCCGTTTTGGTGACTAATAGAATAGCTTGGTTATTTGTTTTGGATGACGAACTGTGAAAAACGTGCATATCTGACACGGCCTGACATGCAATACAGAGCCACTAAAACCTGCATGTGTGCGATATCTAGGACAATATTTAAAAGCCCGTCGGCGAAGGATCGACAACCTTGAGGTTTGGGGATGTTCGGACTGCCGGCTTACATAGTACATTCGGGACCGAATGAGTTTGGCCTAGCCTGGTCAGGATCATGATCGTTAAGTGGGATGAAGCCATGTAGATCCCTTATGAGGAAAGTCGGGTTTTGAGACCTCCCTGAAGCGGTAATAGAGGCGGCATCGACTGCGGCACAGCAACGCTAAGGCGGAGCTGCCGAAGCGGCTCATCGAACGGCTTCCACACCCGGCGTCAACAAGTTCATCCTTGCGTGTTTTGGAAGCTGTGACGTTCTAGTTAACTACATATTTTCCTCTACTAAATATTGAAAGGTGCCTAAGTGCTTACCATGTAGTAGGTAGCCTGGTTCGAGCGGATGCGTGACATCGCTTAAACCCTTGTAGAATCCTTCGTCCGGAGCACACTTCTAAGAATGAAAGAGGCAGACACGTGTCGGATGATGGAATTTTTCTTTGAATTGCACTGAACAACCTATACGACATATATGTATTGAAGAATAATCCCAATTGTAGATGCTAGAGCTAGATATAGTCTGGATATATTGTCGTCCAGCGAATCAATTATCCTGCGAATGAACACTACCAACAGATTGTCAAACCAACCCCGCTTAGAACACATGGAGCTCGTGAGTTTAAAGTTGATCAATGCGGCTTCGCAAGGGTATGAATGCTAATAGGGTTCATTGCGCGTGTAGCCAACATACGCCGTTTCACAATCTCTGCTGGCATCACGATCTGTCGCTTCCCCGCGTGGAGACAGAGACCAGCCGGTACGAGCACCAACAAACGGAAACCAAAGTCAAGTTCAAGATGGTCGCAATCAAGTGACAGGCAAGAGAAAAAGGGTAAACCCTGGACATGTTCCAAAGGAGTTCAGTTCAAGATGCAATGGTCTCGTAAGTCTTCAAACAGGCAAACATCTGTACATGAACTCAACTGATCTTTGTCTTTAGACACAATACGCAGTTCCGGCATCTTTTCAGTCGCCGCAGCTAGTCCAGTATTCTCCTCCAAACCGAATATTACGAACTCCACCGTCCAACGACATTGATGACCTACCTTTGAATTCTCGATCAGAATCAGTGTACCTCACACTCGGAGCACCATGCGAAGCACAAAATCGTTCTCCTCATCCGGTCCCCGGAGCTGTCAGACAAATACCGACGACTCAATTTATGAATCATGTTCCCAACTTTGTATACGAGCCAACCAATAAAGATGCTGCCATGAAACAAAACTACTTCTCAGGTAAGCATACATGACGTTGCTTACACTTGTGCCTCCCCATTAACCTTGTAATATTGGCAGACTCAACTTTCTTTCCAAGCCCAGCCATCACAGATACATGGGGAGAACTACCTACCCCGGATCTATCTTCGTGGGATACCACCACTAAGCCACGCAGCAGCCCTGGAAACAGAACTACACCTATCATTGACAAACAAGTGTCACCCTTTGAAGCCGCTCTGGAAATAGTGGAGGCCGCATCGGACAGGAGTGCTCAAGATGTGCATGATGCCATCAGCACGGGAGATGGTCACATCGAAACTCCGGCGTCTATTGAAGACCGCTTATCACAAGTTCTAAAGGCTGTTGATGCAGCTGGTTTCGATAGTTTGGACAGTGCCGTCATCGCATACTACCAAAGATCATCCAAAGGCAACGAATGGCTTCGGCAGGAACAGAGACTAAATCGCATGCGACGGTTACCTGTTCTTTTGAAGGAGCTCCATCTTGCAGCACAAGGATGGGGTCAATGGGAAAGGAGGAACTTCCAGGAGCAAATCATCAAGAGCACAGAAGACATTCTCTTCGCTGAGCTACAAGATCATCTTGCGACGAGGCGGAGCTCCCCCCATGGCTCACCATGCAGCATTGAGCAGAGAGGTCAAACCCGTCAACATATGACGGACCAAGACACGGATCCAGAGGCCGAGGTAAGCTCCCAAAGAGGCATCTAATCAACCTTGCAAGATACTAACTACAAGTGCAGCTTCCCAACACATGGACCTTGCTTACGTCTCTTTCGACAAGATACAGTACGATAGCTTCTCAAGACTTACAAACTGATATGCCAAGATTGGTCAGCAACTTTCTTGCAGCCGGCACTGAATTGAATACTTGAGGTATTTTGGCTCTACAATAAATGTACCATAATAAACACACTGGTAGATTGCCTGGATCGACGTATACTTCATGATACATGATAGATCACAAGTGACCGAGAGTTGGGTGTGGTTGGAAGATGATCGGCCGCTAGTCTATGTATGTCCTACACACACAACCATTACGCTATGACTACGGAAGGCCACAGGGGGCAGTGTCCCAAAAGTGCGTCATGAGTCACGTGACGGCAAAAATCAATGCAATCACACCTCCCGTACAGACCCGTTTAAAGAATATACCTACTATAAGGTCTATGATTGATAGTGCTATAGCTGCTGAATGCGCTGCAATTGATAGTGCTAAGTGCGCTGTAATTGATAGTGCTATAGCTGCTAAGTGCGCTGTAATTGATAGTGCTATAGCTGCTGAATGCGCTGTAATTGATAGTGCTATAGCTGCTGAATGCGCTGTAATTGATAGTGCTAAGTGTGCTGTAATTAATAGTGCTAAGTGTACTGTAATTAATAGTGCTAAGTGTGCTGTAATTAATAGTGCTAAGTGTGCTGTAATTAATAGTGCTAAGTGCGCTATAATTAATAGTGCTATAGCTGCTAAATGCGCTGTAATTAATAGTGCTAAATGCGCTGTAATTAATAGTGCTATAGCTGCTAAATGCGCTGTAATTAATAGTGCTAAATGCGCTGTAATTAATAGTGCTATAGCTGCTAAATGCGCTGTAAAGACCTTCTGTTTAAATGCATATTCTTTGATTAGTCAGAAGACTAGTCCTAATTAGGATAATTATGCATTTAAACCATATAGTCATCCTGACATCGGCGTCAACCTAACAGAAAAATCATCGCATCCGCACTTTTGGGACACTGCCCCCTGTGGCCTTCCGTAATGACCGCCAATTGTGTACCTAAAAGTCATCACAGCGCTTAGAGTGTGTCTGTATGAGTTGTTATAAAATGGCTGGATGAAGGTAGAGGCCCAGACAAAATGTCGATGTACTGTCCAGATTAAGCACCCATGCTCATCCTATGTAGCACATTCGGTATCCATCACTAGCAACATGGTTGAACAGTTGGTAAAATTGAGCAAGACTCATCCCAATTGAGTAGAAGTCTGCGCATTATCTTCATCTTCAATCTCGACAGGGTTACACGTCAAGCGATTTCTATTCACCGCATCATTTTCTCTACCGCCATGAATGCTATCTTTTTGGCCTGACTTTCTCTGTTCCCCTATACCTGTAGTTTGAGGGAAAATCTGTGCCCATAACCAAACGGCCTGGTTAAAGACACGCTCACACGCCGACATATCGGGTGTCTGGTCTATGGCAAGCTCATCAACGATTGACTTGCAAACATCCACGAACCGGCCAAAGTTTTCTGACTTCCAATTCTCAATGAATGCTTCCCGGAGGGCAGTTGTGTGTCTATCTTTACGTGTCGCTTGGCCGCTATATGCGCTTGGGGATGCGCTCGACGGCAAGCTGTAAGACGGAAGTGAAAAGGAGCTGCGTTCCGGTGTTGGCATCGATCTGGCAACAAATGAACCGGCGTATGAGAAGGAATTATAAAAGAGCTGAACGCGGGTCAGCCTGTAGTCATACCGAAAGCATCAATTACGAAGTAGCTTACAATCTCGACGGCCCATAGCAATACCATGCCCTCAAGTAATGTGGCAGACGCACATGAGGCGCTGTTAAACAAATCGATGAAGCTCTTGGTAGCCGGTTTCGGTTCATCCAAGCCCACTTCGAGTCCATACTCGCGCTTGGTAGCTTCAAGAAATTCTAGCTCCTTCTTCATGTTGGATACAGCAGAGCAGAGCAGATCGAGACACCTAAACGTTGAGTCGTGTTCCAGGTTCGCAGTTTCCGGTATGCGGATCTTGCCTATTAGGGCTCCAGTGAAAGGGACAAGCGATCGTGAGATGTATCCAATCTGGGCCAGCCATTGATTGAAAGCATTCTCACTCAGCGATCCAGAGCCTGCATGTGCCAAGAAGCCATGTTGAACAGCATTGGTCAATAATTCCTCAGACTGGCCAAGCAAGTGTTGAGCCAACGACGGTGGTTGAGATGCACGAGATGGTGAAGGCCGAGAACAAGGGCCAACTTGTGCCGCTGTACTCAGAGGACGATTCGAAAGATGACGGACCATGAGATCAGGGTGTGGTCTGGTACCATTCCAAATCGCAGGAGACTGCTGTTGCTGCACATTGTGAGTCAGGCTTCCACTTGCCAGAAGTTCTTCCCCCTCAGTTGTCGCAATAAAATCCTTGCATTGCATCAAGTGATCTGCTTGACGAGTTGCATTTTTCGCTCGGACAAAGCCACAACTTTTGCATCGGACTCTTGCGCACTGCTTCATGTCAGACAATAGTTCAGTTGGCATGCATGTTGATCACATACCTTGTGATCAAGACTATCGTCAAAGAACTCGTCAAAATACTTGCTCATGTCAAGCGTCGACCGTATCCGTTGCATGGTAGGGACTTCTTGATTTGACCCCAGATGAAAGAGACTCGAATTGTCAAGGCCGTAAGACTCGGCGAAAGCTCTCCTACCAGTGGCGTTGTATGGGTTTGTTGGGGCCAATTCTTGGCCATTTCCTGCCGCCCTCCAAGCTGCGTATTCAGGACAGTTCTGAAGGTGCCCCTGAATGTCTTGTCAGTCTGGCTGATCAAAAATGGATTGCAAAGGATTCTGACCTTTTTGCGGCTTAGGACTTTTGCACTACCTTGCCAGCGACCACAATGTAGGCACTCGACTGTTTCCCCTAGATTTGCACTATCGACGGGTCTAAACTGTGACATCTCTTAACGACTATTCTTCCGAGACAACATGGGCTTACATGTTACATACCTGATCGTGCGTGTAAGTGTCGGCTGGGCGGGGCATGGTATCCTGGAGGAGATCCAACCCCTCAACCGATGAGGGAAAGGATTGATATCGTGTCAATTACAAGATGTAAATGTAAATGTAAATGTACGTTCACTTATAAAAGGGCCGTTCTGTTGCCACAAATGGAGCAGAAGGAATGGAGGGGTGGGTCTAATACTATAGTAGTAGTATGTAGTTTCGATGTGGGTGAAAACAAGCTTTTCTAGATAGATGTCGCCATGGCCAATGTAATAGTAACGGCTAGATAGTTGTGTGTTATTTACCTGTTATTACAGAGGATCCTCGTATACTAGCGGATACTACCATTACGGGCATTAGGTGTGTCATTGTCAAGCATTAGACTAATCTTCCGGCTGCCATGAGGATCGTAATCCTTGTCGGTTCGTTTTAGGGTCCTCTATTCCGTACGGAGTAGTTAGGTATCAGAAGAATTAGCCGCTAAAGGCATAAAAGACGAAATTAGTATTGTTTATTTTCGTAGGTATCCTAAAGCTCATAGGCTAACATTTTTGCTACGCACCAGAATTCTATTGAGATCTACTAGACTTCGAGGAACAACCACATCAATTAAGGATTATGATGCGAGTTTAGTCAATTATGTACACAACTAACCATTTAGTTATTATGCAGGATGGGATTTTTAATCATTTCATGGAGAAATGAGAAACCATTTAGTTATCTTTCCTTAGTCTGCCTCGTACCCTATTGTACTACGAATCGGAGTCATGTAAACTGAAGCGCTGTATTGGAGCTAGGAGCACCATCAAGTTAAGCTCATACTTCCCACAATTAGCCGCTTAACTAATTCAAGATGTGTCAATTCGCAGATACGTATATCGCACCGGACAAAACTAGTCAAATTCTCTAGGGCATGACAACTGTAGGCATCACGATTGGATAATTTAACAGTATTGGTATTTTGGATCTTCTTTTTCAAATGCTAGAATGAACTATTGCACAATGGGAGTTGGGTTTTGTTTTGATGATCTTTTTAACTCTAAGGGGCAAGGGGCTCGCCGTCCTTGATCTTCCTCGCGCCATACTTCTCGAGGCGGATACCCTGGATAGCGATGAAGCCAGTGGTGTCCTGAGGAGTCCAGTTCATGTCGAGGGTGTCCATGCTGCTCTCGTCCTCGGAGTAGAGGTTGGAGGTCTCGCTGGATCGTCCGACGACGTAGGCGTTACCCTTGTAGGCGACAAGGCTCACCTTACCCTCAACCTGGCGCTGAGAGAACTTGATGGCGTGCTCGACAAGTTCACGCTCAGGGCTGAAGTACATGCCTGTTTAGGTGTTAGAACATCAAGTCTGGGTGTTAGATGTGGGTTTGGTTAAAGATGACTGACCGTTGTAAATGCAAGCTGACCAGTCCTGAGTAAGACGGTCACGAATGGCTCGCACCTTGGAGTCAAGGACAAGTCCCTCAAGGTCGATGTGGGCCTGTCGGAGGATGGTGAGGCCGGGGGTATCTGTGACGCTGGTGTTAGTGGTGTCTTCAAGTAACCGACTGAGCCAAATCCCGTCACATACCGTAGCAACCTCGGCTCTTGAGACCTAAATATTGTTAGCGAGATACAATTGATGTTGGAGTCATTTATCTCCAAAGAAGACTCACCAATGAATCGGGACTCGACAATGTCGACACGTCCAATACCGTTGACCCGGCCGATCTCGTTGGCCTCCTTGAAGATCTCGAGGGATCCAGTGATGACCTTGCCGGCAACCTCGAGCTTGACGGGAACACCCTGCTCGAAGTGGATAGTGAAGGGGGTAGGCTCATCGGGGGCCTTCATGGGGTCTAAAGATGTACATTAGCATCTACTAGTTCTGGGATATCCAAGCCTGACTTACCAACTGTGCGCTTCCACATATCCTTGGGGGGCTCAAGCTCGGTTTGCTCGAGAATCTGACAGGGTCAATACGGTACACAAACCATCTGAGAACATGGGGAAGCTTACACCGGCCTCGTAAGAGCAGTGGATGATGTTGTCGTCCATAGACCAGGGGGCCTTGGGGGTAGAGCTGACGGGGATGTTCTGCTCGGAGGCGAACTTGAGCAAATCGGCACGTCCACTATACAGTCGTCAGCTTGGTCGCGAGCGAGCAATTGGGAATAGTAACGAACGCGAATCGGTTGTAGAACTCAGGCATGCGCCAGGGGGCGAGAACCTTGAGGGTAGGGTCGCAAGCCTTCCAGGCGAGCTCGAATCGAACTTGACTAAAAACATGTAAGTACTATGCCAGAGCTATGTTGAAAAGAGAGGCGTACTCGTTCTATAGACGTTAGTATGAGAAACCTGACAAGTGGAATTGAACAACTTACACCCTTACCAGTACCTAAAGAGATAGGAAACCCATATTAGCAAGTTCTCCATACAGAAAGATAGCTCTCAATTGAGCAAACCGTCGCTTACATCCGTGGCTGAGAATTGTGCAGTTGTGCTCCTTGGCGACCTTGACCATAGCCCTGGCGATGACGGGGCGAGCAAGACTGGTTCCGAGGAGGTCTTCTCGATGTTAGCTAGATCTTGGATGAGAACATAAGTTGGATATCGCATCTTACATCGGTCCTCGTAGATGGCGTTGCCTACAGATGTCGAGTGTCAGTAAGCTGTTCAGCAGCCAGGACGAAAGGGATTGGACGTACACTGGACAGCGGGCCAGACAAGCTCGTCGATAAGCTCCTGCTGGACATCAAGGATGATCATGCGCTCAGCGCCGAGCTTCTCGGCCTTGACCTTGACAGCATCGAAGTCCTCCTCCTGACCACAGTCGGCAAGGAAGCAGACAACCTGGTAGCCCTGGAGGACCAACCATCGGAGGATGGTGCTGGTGTCGAGACCTAGTCATATTGTGAGTATCGAAGTCGAGGCGACAATTTAGAGTTTTGCTCGACTTACCACCAGAGTAGGCACTGAGAGGATTGGGTTAGCTACCAATGAGTTGACTGACTACCTGTAGAAGAGGTATCCTGACTGGATGAGAGGGAGAACTTACAGGCAAACACGTTCAGCAGCCATTGTGATGATTTCTTGGTGTCAAAAAGTGACCTGAATAGGCAAGTGCAAGAGATGGGCCCAAAAGTTTGGTACGAGAAACAAAGCAGCTCGATATCAGGAATAGAAGTCGGCAAAGGTGCGGGCAGAGCAGAACCTTAGAATAGTATCTCCAGCTCCGAAGACGGCCCTCCACTCGAGTCATGATTTTTGTGGGGGCTCTTCGATATCAGGGCCGCTCAACCCTACCCATGTCTCAATTTGGGACTCGATTGGAGCCTCGAAGGATTAACTAACTAGTTATTGTACTTGTTGAAGCAATTATGGACGATGTTGAATAGTGAGCGATTCGCGTGAATGCCTTTGTATTACAATTCACTCCTTGCCTTTAGTCGACGAGTACTAACTCAGTTCCAGTATAAACATCATCATTGAGCTGTTCATCTCGGGCAAAAAGAAGGGAAACAAGACTGCTACAATCTTACGATGTTATCTTTTTAATTTCCTTTCCATGATACGATCCTACTCGTATCAGCTGAGCTCAACGCCACTATTACAATGTCCCCTCCTCATGAGCAGAAAAAAAAAGACCCCTCAAAAGAACGGGAGCTTAAAGATTAGTAGCACCAGTGGTGGGGGATTAGAGTACCTATCAGTGACGTATAACCAGATAAGCCCAGCACCCCGCAGTTATGGAAAGACCGCGTGATAAGCGATAAGCCGGTCTCAAGCGGGCTAAAACAATGTTGATAAGTACCTAATAAGCCGTTCAACTTCCGCGACTTTCTCCACATATTTCCCCGGACACACCAAGACAAGGCGAGTCATAACTTAGTTAGTAGTATTCATACATCAACAGATCAACGTCAATATTTCTGTTTCATTCCTTACTCAACTCGTCCCCGAAAGGACGCATATCGAAAGGAACAAGAATCCTTGCGCCCAGCCCGTTGGCTCAGTATGCTGCCATGATTACTTCTTCCGCAAGGTCAATTCGGCAACGCATGCCTACTGCTTCTGTAGTTCTCCGGTCATGTCCTCATCCCAGCTTCCAACGATGTATATCTCAATGGAGAGGACCTAGACAATCGCAATGGGTACACAGAAATACAGGCACTGGAATGGTACTAAGACGGAGTATACATTCTCAAAAAGTAACGGATGATGAAATTGCGACTCTTGCTCGTCTACATCAACATCCACTATCCCTGGCGGACTTGGTGAGGTATGTTTCAATACAATCACCCTCATCTACTCAAACTAATCAAATCTAATCATATACAGACACGGCCGTCCACCTCTTTCGTCCGAATCTCTCCTCTCTTCCGCCAACTTCGCACTCTCCCTCCTCCCAGTGCGCCTCGCCCACCGTATCCAAGCTCTACGCAACCTCCCCTACATCGTCGTCGCGAACCCAAACATCTCCCGAATCTACAACAATTACCTCCACTCTCTATCCATCCTCCTCCCCTACTGGCACGCGACCCGCGAGGGACGACCAATCTCGACCCTCGAGGATGAAGTACACTTCACCAATGTCTTAGCCGAGCTCGTGGCGACGCACACGGATACGATCCCCATTCTCGCTAAAGGCTTTCTCGAATGTCGGCGATACATATCTCCCGAGGAGGTAACTCGATTCCTCGACCAGCACCTCCGCGCTCGAATTGGTACACGACTTATCGCAGAACAACATATCGCACTGCACTTTAGTTCCCAGCCGCATTTCGACCCGAGTGCCAGTCCAACACCATGCCCTGAGCATCCTTCATATATCGGAGTTATTGACACAGCTCTTCGCCCAGCGCAAATAGTGGAATCATGCGCTGGTTTTGTCGCCGACATCTGTGAGCTACGTTATGGCGTGCGACCTCTACTATACATCCGCGGTGAACCGGACACGACGTTTGCATTCGTGCCTATGCATCTCGAATACATTGTCACCGAACTTCTCAAGAACGCCTTTCGAGCTACAATCGAGAACAGATCCAACGAACCCATAATCGTCACCATCGCTCCAGAGCCGGCTTCGCCTAAAGATTCTTCGACGTCTGCTCCAAGTCTACCTGCCGAGAACAAACAAAACGATACGAATACAGACACCATACGCCCTCTCGATGACAATGCTCCAGGTGTCACAATCCGTATTCGCGATCGCGGTGGTGGCATCCCGCCAGAGGTCACCCCCAATATTTGGTCATACTCGTTTACAACTTTCTCCGACGACGTCGACGATTTCCCTGGGGACGCCAACGGCAATGATGGTGGGCTCAGCGCCATATCCACTGCTAGCACTGGCGGCAGCTCCATCGCTGGTCTTGGCTACGGACTGCCTCTAAGCAGGGCTTATGCGGAATACTTTGGTGGGGGGATTGCGGTACAGAGCTTGTATGGGTGGGGAACAGATGTGTACTTGCGATTGAAGGGCGTGGGAAATTTGGATAAGCAGTAGTAGATAATGGCTCTATTTTGGATGTAAGCGATCCTTACCAAGTTACTATGGTACAGCGACATGAGAAGGACTTATGAGATATGGTATTAGTAAAATGCGAACGGTATCTGCCCGTCAAGGCATGTTGGAAAGGTTAACTAATTCTATCATCAACAACATTAAGCTCAGCTTTTCAGATCAGTAATTACAAACTGTAACGCTTATCATACGTAAACCACGATATCCAGTCCTTGTTGATAATCTCATAATGTATTTTGCAGTAGAATCGACAAGTCAAAAGCGAAACACATGGAACGTGGTTTTGGCAATAGATAGCATTAACGTAGGTAAGTTATTGAAACAAAAACCAATAGCCAGCCATTGTACCATTAAGAGATAATAAGAGATGTAAACATTTTTACAGTAAACCAATAGTATAAAATTTCCAATGAACGACTCCCATTTCTGCCCATTAATATCATCAAACGCCTGCCAGTATTCTCACTTTCTCGTTTTACGAACACCCATGTTTCCATCATGCTCTGGTTTTTGCTAGCAACTCTACCCAAGAACAAGTAGATGATGTTGCGACACGCTGTATAAACCCAGTAAAAGGTATGTACCCAAGATTAGAGTATAAAAACACAAATTTCCACGTTTCTCTAGTATTTAAATCACATGTTCTCGAGCTCATGGTCGATCTGTCGATCCATGAACGTGCGTCGCTCACCAACAAGCTCGGTCTGGAGACGTTGTTCCACCAGAGCGCGAACTTGCTTCTTAGTCACGGTATCGAGATCAACCTCGCAGAGGACAGAGCGGATTGACTCAACGATAGCCATATCAGTGGGGCCACCCTGTCCATGCTGGAAGTCAAATGATGACTGCGATCGCATGGCATCGGGCATAGGAGAGCGGGAGCCACTGCTGAAGCCCAGAGCAGTGCCTGACCTGCTGTGACCACCACCGGTAGCAGGGGAAAGATTAACCTGGCCACGCAAGTTGGCAACACTGGGGTGCTGGCCAGGGTAATCTTGGTACGGTGACTGACTGCGCATATCCTGGACACCTGTGCCCATAGACATCATGGATTGACGGTGCTGCATAGGTGATTCTTGGAAGCCCATGGTAGATGTGCGGCCGTTGTTGAAAGCAGGAGAAGGAGGCATATAAGTATTACGTCCGGGCATGCCAGTCAAGACAGAGCCCTGAGGACCGGCAGAGTACACAGACTTGATCTCATCAAGCTCGTAGTTGTCGCCGTAGGAGTAATCAGTCTTCTCCTGGTAACCACCGCGACGTCCGGGAAGGTTGTTGGCCATGGCATAGTCGTCCCAGCGCTGCAGAGGAATAGAGCGAGGATCGAAGCCCTCATCGTCAACAGCGACGACCTGCTTGTCACCCTTCTCTCCAATGACGATACGGGTGTTACCCCACGAGAAGTTGTCTTGATTCCAGAAGGAGTAGAGGGGAAGGATGAAGGAGTAGATAGGGAAAGCAAGGATGTAGATGATCATCCATCCGATGTGTTGCCACTGTCTCTTGAGGATGAAGATGAGAGCCTGGAGACCATAGACGGCAGCAATCATAGCAAGAGAAATGTATGGAATAGGTCCAGTGCCGGTTGCCAGAATGTAGATGAGGTAACCAATGTAGACGGTAGTAGAGGGGAGAATGATAGTACCGCAAAGATCGATGAACACAACGAAGCGCATACTGAAACAGCAGAAACCACAGAGCTCCTTGAGTTGCATAAGTTCAACCAGGTTGTGGATGGTCGAGTTGATCCATCGTCGACGTTGAGACAACAAAACACTCCAAGATTCAGGAGCAGCAGTCTTACACTGAGCATCAGGAATAAACTTGTAGGACATCTCGGGGAAGTACTTGGTCATCAGGGTGGTAAGATAACGATCCTCACCAAGAGACAACAGGTTCTTCTTGTGGAGGGTGTCGACATCGCAAACGCTGTAATCTTTAATGACACCATCAGAGATAATGAGGGGCTTGCCCTTATCAACGCTTCGGAGACGGTACATGGTAAAACTGGAACGGGTTAGCTAGATCAAAAGCATTGAGATAAAGAAGAGACTTACCATCCAGGCAAACAAGTAACACTGCCAAAGAGAGACTCAAAGGCCTTGGCAAGGTGATGAGAAATGAAGTACTCGTAAACTTGGATCATGGTCCACCAAGTCTTTTCATCGTTCTCCAGTGCGGTTTCACCACAAATACCAGCAATCTTGGCATCGTGAGCACAGGCGGCAACAAGACGGTTCAGGGAGTCTTCCTCAACGCAGGTATCGGCATCAACCATGAGAAGGTACTCATACAATTCAGGATCCACACCAATGATGTTGTTGACCTGATGGAACATCTCGAGCTCGAGAGGAGACATAGGAGCGCGGTGGTGGACGCGGTTGAGGAAGCTCATGAGGAGAATCTGGGAGTCACGCTTTCCACGGTTACCAGGCTTAGACTTGGATTGTTCAGACTCCTTGCCAACCTTGACGACAACGATATAAGGAACCACGTTGCCTTCAAACTCGTACAAACCAGAGTAAACCTTGCCGTAGTTGAGCTGCTCAGCACTGTTGCCAACAGATTTGAAGGGAAGCGCGGGAGGATCAACCTTGGGATCAACACCGAGAATGTCGAGGACAATCTTGGGTGTAGGACGATCGTTGCCTTGACCAACGACGACACCATCACAGATGACGCAGATAAGTTTGCGCTTGTTATCATACTGAAGAGCAGTCAATGAGTCCAGTGCCTTTCTAAGAGAATCTTCACCCTCAGTGTAGACGGGCACCTGGCAGATAACGAACTTATCCTGGGGCGAAGGACGTCGCTTGGAACCGAATTGTAGAGCAGCGAGGAACTTGACAGCGGTAACGATACAGATAATGATAGCGAAAGCCAAAAGGAGCCAATTGTTGACTCGGCATCGGGGAGAGTCACGGAAATCGGTGATACCCTTGAACGCAATGTTCTGAATACAGGTCCAACTGTTCTTAAGGTTGGCGGCCACAGTTTCGTTCTTTGCGTTGGCGATGAGAGAGTCAAGATCGTTCTTGATATTGGTGCCGGGGCTGTTCTTCCACAAGTTGACCATATCTTGGTTAAGGAACTTGTACGTATCGAAGTTGTCGTTGACATCCAGAGTGTTGAAGTAGTCGGTAAGGTCGTAAACCTGGTTACCGTACATGGCCCATGGGTGTTGCTCGCTACCTTCACCCTGGCTCTTGACAGTGCTCTCTTTCCAAACGAGGTCACCGTGGTAGTACTCCTTGATCTTGGGCTGGAACTTCTGCCAGAACCAGTCAGGATCATTAAGAGCACTAGTACGGTCACGAGTGTAGAAACCAGAGATATGTTGAGCAAGCGGGTTAGTGAGAGTCTCGTTGTAGGTGAGCTGGACGGTCTCCTTGATGCCAAGGCCTCTGCAGGCTCTGTTGAGGGGAGGCATGAAGTAGTTGTCCATAACCATACCAGCAAGAGGCAACATGTTCGTCTTGGTGGTCTTGATGCTGGTATCACTGTGCTGCTGTCGCCAGAAGTCGGTGATGTCGTAAACCTTGCCAAAAATGGCAACCCAGAAAGCGTCTTCATCTTCTGCATGACCAGCAACCTCCTTGACGTTCCATGCCTTGTCGGCATTGGGACATAAAAGCTTTCCAAAACCGATAATCCAGAAGATGATCATACCGTTGAGGAGGAGGATAATGAAGAACAGGACAAACTTTTCACGCCAAGCCATGCGGACATCAGGTCGTCGCATGCGGCCGATAAACTTGAGAAGAGGCGAAGGAATCCAGAAAGTCAAGGCCCAAACAAAACCAATCCAAGCCCGTCGGCCAAAGGTTAGGGGCTTGGTTTCGATCTTCTTGTCCTTGGCAAGTTCTCCATCGAGCATACCAGTGAAATCTCCATCCTCGTTATAGAAAACCTGACCCTTGTAGGTATCGCCCTTGTTACCGAGGCCATAATCACCGGCGGCGGGCGGACCGCTGCGCATAGCAGATGGGGCAATTGAAGGCGCTGATTGAGGGTTCAGATGAGGGTGTTGGTTGAAGGTAGCTTGGCTCATGTTACCTTGGCTAAAGTTGCGGGTATGCATGAGGTGATCATTGCTGCCATTCAAGCTGTTGTCCATAGCGGGAGCAGGGAAGAAGCCGCTACCGTTGGGTGGGTTGGCTGAGTAGCTTGTGTCAAAACCGGATGTAAATGGATTTTGACCCATACTTTGCAGACTATGAGCGGGCTTGATATCAAGCATACTCTCTGCCTCCCACCAAGGGCCCTCGCGGACCCAAATTCGCTCCTTGCCAATGAAAACTTCACCATTGCTCCATCCTCTCTCGAGCATCCAGGTCTCAATTCCGTCCTTGCCGTCTTTACAGCCTAATGCGCCGTAACGACCAACAAACTCGTCAACATCAAAGTCGGCTGTGTAGTCGAGACTTCGGTTGCGACGGTTAGCCCATTCGGGAAGTCGCCAAGAGCGAAGCTGTCGAGAGATAGTGCCAGCTGACCACGCGGAGGTGATAGCAGGGAGCGTAGCCAAGTTGGCAGGAGAATCATCTGTGGGGTGCAGAGAAAGGTGAAACCAAGCACGGCTGGCACTCAGAAGACCGGGGAGGTCGAAGCGACCGGCTCGGCCCAGATTGATACCCTGACCCTCGACAGGGAACAACAACTTCTTCAGGAAGCTATCTTCTTCAGAAGCATAGGCAGCCTTTTCCAGAATGACTTCTCGCTTCTCCATATCATGCTGTCGGTCGCGGCCCTGAGGACCGGTCATGATACCCAGATCAGGTGCGACGTCAGCGACGGCTTGCTGCATCTCACGAACAACAGAAGATGAAGCTGGGTGGATTTCGACACCATCCTCAATCATCTCAGCGTTGATGCCCAGGGTGTCGTCGAAAATAGTTCGCATGGCCAAAGCCCTGCCGAGAGCGGGCTCAGGAACCTCAACAACGGTGATAGAAACAGTGTCACCATCCTCGTTTTCGTTAGGAGTACGGACGCCACGGCCATCGACAGACTCGTCGCCATCTCGGATGCGGAGCATCTGAGCGGCAATGGCAGCGTTGGCCTTGGAAATGACCCAGTCAACGAGAGCTTCGTATAAGCCAGCGACAAGTGTTCGTCGATCTTCGGTGCTCAACTGCTGCATGAGAACCTCGGGTTCCATGCCAAGAAGACCGCTGACATCTTCGCAGATCTCCTCGAAATCGTCGGAATCGGCATCGTAGTCGAGGGTGTTACCAAGCTTGAGAAGTCCAGCCAATGTAGAGATGAAGTTACGATGGGCAGATCCCTTGATACCAATCTCCTTAAGTGCTTGGCGGAAGTCGTCGGCAGCAGCACCGTCATCAGCGGTAATGAGGTAGGATGGCGGCTCGTAGGTGCCTGAGCGAGCAAGGAGAGCATACGCTGAAGGTGCCTTAAGACCTAGGAACTCTCGCTCAGCGGGTGTCGAGGCGGATGTGAGCAAGTAGTAGAAAACGTCAAAAGCACGGTAGCCAGCCTCGGCAGGAACATTGAGTAATCCATTTTCTGTATCGATTCCGCCTTGCGACAAGGCCAGAGTAGCTCCTGTAACACTTCCTCCCAAGCTCAATGTCAGTGTAACACCGAGGGCGATATGTCGTGGAGCCGAAGCGTTGTAGGGAGTGACGCATCGGAGAAACGGTTGTACAGCCTCCAGTGACTTGTAAATGGATGCGGGAATAGCAAACGGAAACGTGTTGAGGAACGGCACGAGAAGCGAGGGAGTTGCCTGGTGGAGTGAACTATAATAGATTAGCAATGGCGACAATCGCATATTAACAAAGACATACCCTAAAATCACACAGCCATCCTCAGCACGACGCCTAGCATGCTCCCAAGCTCGAGCAGCGAGCGTAGCATCAACAGTAGCACCAGCTTGAGCAGCGGTGAGCCATGTGTTGACGACCAGACTTGTACCGGCGTCGAGTTGATAGGGTTGAGAAGACAGGTAGATGTTGTGGATGGCGTTCAGGAGAGTCGTGGTAGACATCTGCTGGGGGGCTTGAGGACCACCCATAGCCTCAGAGGCCATCGAGTACATGGACATTCGTCTCGCCATGGTCGATGAAAGTGATGCCCTCGATGGGGACAATCACAGGATACTGCACGTTGCGATGTAGATGTAGTACACGGGATTGGGTTTTGGTGTTGGTTTCAACGGCCGAGTCTAAGTGCAACAAAGTATATGGTGCAAACGATATTACGTCGAAAAATCGAAAGAGGAACGACAGACGATAGCAATTAGATGTATGAGCGAATGGATATGATAGCGATCGACTCCCCAGCAATTGAAGGCGGCTGAAAGGCTTGCAGGAAGATGGTCGAATGATGGGATCAAGGTTTCGGTCGCTAGGCAACGCCGCCCTCCTTTTTGCCTGATCGGATGAAGTATCACGGCCTGGGCGACAGTGAATACTGTGTAAAGGGAGGTTGGTGATGATGATAGTCAGTAATTAAGATAAAGTAGCGATTGATAAAAAGAAGACACAACCAAAGCGAGTGAGGCCGGTCAGTGAAGCTGTAGCGAAAACAGATAACGACAAGACAAGACGAGACGCTCACTCTCGTAGAATTGAAGAAACGACTGGGTCTTGTTCAGGGTGGTCTTGGTCTAGTCTGAAGGACAGGCGAGGTAGAGGTAGCAGTAGCGGGCGGTAGGAGGTCGAGCAGTATGGCCTAGTGCCGTTGTAGTGTGCCCCAGCAAAAAAGGGCGACTCCGAAAATGGATACACCTGATGATGCACTGTGTACGGCGAGACGTTGGATCCAAACGCGCAGTATTCCATGTCTACCTAACGTCCCGTCTTGATACTTTTAGCGACTCGACGTGGCGCTTCAGGCGGGCTTTGATCTGTAAAGGGGTCATCTAACTGGTCAAGGACACGATGGATCCAATATCTCCCTACAAACACAGCACAATCAACATAAGCCATCAAGAGACAACGGGGAATATTAACTACTGAGGTAGTAGTTACAGCTCTATTGTATTCTTCAACAAACTCAACATCAAACCAGCACAGCACACTGTATAGCACTGTACTGACTGTCACTCCTAAATGGATCTGTCCATCGCATATCTAAACTTGGAACACACGACCGTACCATCACCAGTCGGGGTAAGGGGGCCGACCCGAGGGCAGGGCAAAGAACCTTGTGTTTAGTAAGGATTGGGTCCGGATTGGAGTTGAGTGGTGTGTGGGTCAAGGCCAAATACGAGGGTCGGGCCAATTCATTCAATCATTCACTTGTATTGACTACGCGTCCCTGAGAGAAAAGTCTCGCGATGCACGACGTGCAGGTTATTCAGCTAGCCAGCTTTTTGTATGCACATAATAATAGTATTCATTCTTGTGATCTATAATGACGATAGAGAGGCTATGCCATGATCCAAAGGCCTCTACTTCTACTGTAGTACAGTAAGGCTTTAGTAACTCGTACACGTATGTATACGTTACATATACCACACAACCCAGGATTTCGGCTTGCATGTGGTTACACACAACTCTCAGGTTCTCACCACCAGCCTGGTCATGTCAATCGGAAAAACAAGGGCAGATGTGAACAACAAAGATCGAGAAATCGCATCACCCCGAAAATCTTATCTAGTTGTGGCCCAAAGTCCAGGAGAACCCATATCCCGTCATAGATCTACATGTAACAGTTCTTTTTCCAGGTTGTTGTCTTTTGACTTTCTGCCTTGATCCGCGGTTACCATGACCCTCTTATTAGTGATAGAGTTCCATCACTGTGTAGCATCTGATATAAGTAGGTACAATACCGACACCCAGCCGAGCGCTGAAGGCGCCCTGGGCGCGTAAAGCGTCAACGCCCGTCTGGACGATGGATCGTGAAATAGCTTGAGCAGGATTTTAGTTAAATCAATTGCTAGCATGTAGCATTAGCTGCAACGTTCACTGTCAGACAGTCATGATCCGCAGCTGGGACGTGGGTAGAAAGTTGTCTCACGAAAACATGGACTATTTACCCTAAACTTAGTAAATGGCATAAGACTACTGACACTCAAAGCAAGCTTTGGCTCTCGTTGATTAATCCCTCCTGGCCTATATTCTGACACGAGGAAGAGTTTATTATGATTCTTTACTCTTCCATCAATGCCGGGGGTCGTGTAGAACCAGCTTGATTTGAGATCAGCAGTAGTAAGGATGTCTCGGATATTTCCATACGACTCTTGCTCTCACTCACACAATCTTGCTGGGCTGTGTGAAGACAACAGGACGAAGGAACATCACGAGAGTCAGGTTTAGGAAATCAAGATAAAAGTCTCGTGGTAAAACGGTGTCATAAGAACAAAGACTGGAGGATGGATGCCATCCTTTTGATGACTGTGCCTCCACCCAACGACTGCCATCGCGACCTGCCATCCATCTCCCTGTCCTAAAATAACAGCTGCAGGGGAGGGAGAATCGCGGGCTAGCATCGATTTTCACACTTCGGGCACACATTCCAGAAGGCCGATGGAGAGGATCGATCACTGGAGCCGGGAGGTTGACCCTAGTAAGCCGGGAGACGGTCCAACGTTCTCCTTGTCTTTTTTGAGGCGACTTTGAAATTTCGACAGTGGAGATTCTAGACCCCTGAGACATCACAGGAGAAATTGTTAAAAAATCCCATATGCCCGTTGACATTCTTGCCTCGCCGCTTATTTGCGGTGTCATAGGGTAAGACGAATTATGAAAGGGTGTTGGCCACATTGTCTTGCCCAGAGTTATTCTCTGGGTCTTGATCCCTTGAAAATGTCTGGAACACTCTATTTAGGCATGCAGATGTTCCCGCCATCATATCATGGGTTATTAGTCAACTGGTCATCGGCTTTCAAGGAAGCCGACGCAGAAACATGTCTCAATTCAAGGTCTGATACTCGCTGTATAGGGGATTATGAATGCGCACAGTACGGAGCATAAATGTAAACAAGCCTTTTGTATGACCCGCCGTCCTGTCCCTGTCTGTGCGGGTTAGCAGCTTGGTCTTGCTGGAATATCATTCGACGAGAGAGTGACTGGCTGGTTACCGGGTCAGGGATTGCATGGGTTTCTTTTTTAGGGGTCTGTAAAGAGAGTCCACGACAAAACGGACGTTAGCATGTCGGTTGACGATGATGCAGTTACCCATCACGAGTTTGGTGAGTAGCATATGTCCCCTTTCGTTATAGCATCAACGAGAGAGGAATGTTTTCTCTGGACCAAGGCTCAGCTATCGTCATGGCTGGCCGTTGTGGCGTCCAAATTAAGTGAGATGGGCAATCTAGTCTTAGCGAGGGAGAGGCGCGATTGAGACTTGATTTAGAGATGATACAGAGCCACCACCACCGGATCTTTTATTAAGTGGCATTTTAATATGTACCGTGCTGTGCAGTGTATTGACCTCATCGTGATCAAGATTGAATTGTAGTAGTAAGCGGCCTGTACAAGCGCGGTTTCAGACACCTTTAATTATCGATCTGCTGCGCTGATCAGCCATGCATGGGAAATATGCGTATGATTTAGTTACTTCCGCCGCCTGTTCCATCGCTTTTGAAGGTCGCCCGAGCATGAACAAAGGGTAGTAGACATGTTTCTGATACATATTGTTCACAGACCCAGACTGCCAATATAGATGAGGCTCGTGACAAGTCTGGTCTGTTGTGCCAAGAACCAGACGAGAATGACAGAGACAAATTCAGGGGGGCTCAGGACTTGTGCTGTACAGCAGTCTAGACGGAAGTGCCGTGTGGCTATGGGCAGGGAAAAAGCTCGTATGGGCACCCATTTTTATGCTGTGGTCGTGGGACAAGCCAAACATAGAAATCAGTCCAAGGTCAAAGGGGGGGCTTCGCGCTATGTCCGAACTGCACATACTGACCCAAAGGTCGACCGTACAAGGAAAATCCCACCTCCACTCTCCCTGTCGTGTACGAGAAGACTTGCATGTGGCCAGTAGACCCAAGAAAACAATCCCTTTTCCCAGTCCAGTCCAATCCAATCCAGCCCAGTCAGTCCAGGTTGTTTTTGTTGGTGCTGTGCTAATACATACTACCTACTACCTTTGGCTGACAAGTAGATTGATTTCCCACTACTACCGTTCAATCGTCCGTCCTGGTGAAGGTTTTCTGAATCCGGAGCCTCTTACCTTTTTCATCTTTATTATTGTTTTTCTGACGCTCGTTTATTGTCTGTCTACTTGCACCCTCACCCTCGCTCAGAGTGCCTGTTGACTTGTTGTTGCTCTTGATCTGCCATCCAACAATCATCCCAATACACTAATCAACGACGACCGATCGAGTCCATAATAACCAATTCACGACAAGAACTGATATCAGAACCTACCGAATCGTTATAATCATCGACAGCCACTTGTTGGCTTGACTTTATGGCCATGAGCCTTCCACAGCTCGGCGGCGCAGGAGGCCCTCATACTCAACCCTCTCTGCCTTCGCTACCGGCACATCTCCAGTCCGACACGCACCTCACTGCTCACCTTGCCAGTCGTTTCCATGTCTCTCATCCTACTGCTCGACTCTCCTCTCACGCCCTCATCTCGCTCAACACCTACACAAACTCGTCAAAGGGTCCAGATGGCGGCAAGGAGGGAAGCGCCATGGCTGGCGCTGAAGATATTGCAGACCGAGCCTTTCTGCGATTAGGACACAGATCCGAAAACCAGGCCATTGTCTTCCTGTAAGTAATGCAGATTCTCGTAGTTTGGTGTTGTACTAACATACCTTCCTCAGGGGTGAATCTGGTGCTGGAAAGTCTACCATTCGAGCCCACCTCCTTACTGCTCTCCTCAACAAATCATCGACACCTCTCTCCACCAAGCTCTCTCTTGCCGCATATGTCTTTGACAGTCTCACAACTACAAAGACTGCCACAACACCGACTGCTTCAAAGTCTGGTTTGTTCTACGAGTTGCAGTATGATACTTCGTCTACTACCAATCCCATCTTGATCGGTGGTAAGCTTCTCGACCATCGTCTGGAGCGAAGCCGTATCGCCGATGTTCCAACAGGAGAGCGAAACTTCCACGTTCTGTACTATCTTCTCGCTGGTACAAGCGAAGCTGAAAAGTCTCATCTTGGTTTGGATGGTGGATCTGGGGCTGCCGGCGCCACCCAAAAGCGTTGGAAGTATCTTGGACACCCTACTCAGCTCAAGGTTGGCATCAACGATGCAGAGGGTTTCCAAGTCTTCAAGAACGCTCTCCGAAAGCTTGAGTTCCCCCGTGCGGAGATCGCTGAGATCTGCCAGATTCTCGCCAGTATTCTTCACATTGGTCAACTTGAGTTTGAGACAACTAACCAGACCAGCGTTACTGGTGATGACAGTGGTGGTTTCTCCCACGAGGGCGGCACCACTGTTACAGCCGTTAAGAACAAGGATGTTCTCAGCATCATTGCGGCCTTCCTCGGTGTTAGCGCTGCTGACCTCCAGACCACTCTGGGTTACAAGACCAAGATGATTCACCGAGAACGTGTTACTGTCATGCTTGATCCCAACGGTGCTCGCGCCCATGCTGGAGAACTTGCACGAACACTGTACTCTCTTCTCGTTGCCTGGATCCTTGAGACCATTAACCAGCGCCTCTGTGCCCCCGAGGAGTCTATTGCTAACACTGTCTCGATTGTCGACTTCCCTGGTTTCTGCCAGCAAACCCCTACTGGATCTGCCCTGGACCAGTTGCTCAACAACGCTGCCACCGAGAGCATCTACAACCTGACTCTTCAGAACTTCTTCGACCGCAAGGCTGACATGCTGGAGTCTGAAGAGGTCAGTGTTGCTGCTACCAGCTACTTCGACAACTCGGACGCCGTGCGAGGTATCCTGAAGCCTGGCAATGGTCTTCTCAGCATCCTCGACGACCAGACCCGACGCAACCGAACGGACATGCAATTCCTCGAGGCTCTCCGAAGACGCTTCGACGGTAAGAACGCTGCTATTGAGGTTGGCTCCGCTCAAGCCAAGCTCCCTGGCAGCAATTTCTTGACCGAGAACACTTCCGCTTGCTTCACCGTCAAGCACTTTGCTGGTGAGGTCGACTACCCTGTCAAGGGACTCATTGAGGAGAACAGCGAGGTCATCTCTGGTGATCTTCTCAACATGATCAACGGCACAAAGAGCGAGTTTGTTGCTCGTCTTTTCGGCCAGGATGCTCTTCAAACCGTCACTCATCCCACCGAACGTACAACCGTGATGCAGGCTACTGTCAGCTCAAAGCCCATGCGTGCACCTAGTGTCATGTCACGAAAGACTCACCGCACTGGCCGACCCAGCACTGCCCACAGGCGCCAGCAGCAAGAGGCTTTGGAGGAGCTTGATCAGCAGAGCCAAGCTGGAGAGTCCAACAAGAAGAACGCCAACATGACTCCCGAGCAAGGAGCTTCAGGCCAGTTCCTCGCCTCTCTGGACAACGTTCAAAAAGCCGTTACCGATCCCGGCACAAACTCGTACTTTATCTTCTGCTTGAAGCCTAACGATCGACGAATCGCCAATCAGTTTGATAGCAAGTGTGTGCGAATGCAGGTGCAAACCTTTGGCATTGCAGAAATCAGCCAGCGTCTCCGATCTGCCGACTTCAGTCTGTTCTTGCCTTTCGGCGAGTTCCTTGGCTTGACAGATTCCGAGACGATTTTGGTGGGCAGTGAACGCGAGCGTGCTGAGATGGTCATTGAAGAGAAGCAGTGGCCTCAAAATGAAGTCCGCGTGGGCGCTACGGGTGTGTTCCTTAGTGAGCGCTGCTGGATGGAGATCGCCCAGCTCGGCGAAGCCGTTTCTGTTGGAGGTCGATACGGTGGCCTGCCTTTATCCGACGCTGGCGACGGTCTCACACCTGCCGAGTCCATTCCTTATGGTGTTTCCAAGGAGAATCTGGTCTCTGGTGGTAACACCCCTCTCATGTACGGTGAGAAGTCCAAGGCCGGCTATTTCACTGATGACACGCGGTCTGAGGCTGGCGTCTCTGCTTTTGGCGGAGGCGACATGTTCAAGAACTTGGATACTCGTGAGCAGATGGCCGAGCGTGGTAACGAGAAATCACTCGAGGAAGTCGAAGAGTACAGAGACAAGCCCAGCCGAAAGCGATGGGTTGCTCTTGTTTACTTTCTCACCTGGTTTATTCCCGATTTTGCCATCAGAATCATTGGACGTATGTCCCGTAAGGACGTTCGCATGGCGTGGCGAGAAAAGGTTGCTATTAACATGCTCATTTGGTTGATGTGTGCTGTTGCCGCCTTCTTCATGGTCGGATTCCCCATGCTTATCTGCCCCAAGCAATACGTCTATAGTTCCGGTGAACTGTCGTCTTACGATGGTGACAAGGGCAGCAAGGGTGCTTATGTTGCCATTCGCGGATTTGTCATTGATCTTGAGAACTTCATTCCCAACCATTATCCTGGTAGCGATCTTGTCAGCGAAACGACTCTCATGAAGTACGCCGGAAAGGATATTACCTCTCTGTTCCCCGTCCAGGTCTCTGCTCTTTGCCAGGGTAAGGATGGCGCCATTCCTCCTGAGGTTACTCTCGACAACCGAAACACCAACATGACAGGCCAGCCTCAGCTTCTTGCGCAAAGAGATGTCGACGTCAACTCAATTTACCACGATTTCCGATATGGTACCAACGACAGCCGACCCGATTGGTACTTTGAGCAGATGTATACCTTCAAGCATGTCTACCTCAAGGGCAGAATGGGTTACACTCCCAAGTATGTCGAGAAGCTCGCTCGTGATAGCGCCTGGAACATTGTCACCATCCACGGAAAGGTCTACGATATGACAAAGTATATGCAGGGTGGTCTTCGCATGAAGCCCAAGCCCGGTCAGCAGACTCCCAACATCCCTGGTGCTACCGATTTCATGGAGGATAGCGTTGTCCAGCTATTCCGAAGTGCCAAGGGTCAAGATGTTTCCAAGTACTGGGACAACATCAAGCTCTCCGCAGTCAAGAAGCAACGCATGGAGACCTGCCTGAACAACCTCTTCTACATTGGTGACTCCGATACCCGAAACTCCACTCGCTGTCAATTCGCCGAGTACTTCATTTTGGCTATCTCGGTTATGCTTGCTTCTATCTTGGTCTTCAAGTTCCTTGCCGCGCTCCAATTCGGTGGCAAGAACGTGCCTGAGAATCTTGACAAGTTCGTCATGTGTATGATTCCCGCTTATACCGAAGACGAGGACTCTCTTCGCCGTGCTATCGATTCGCTTTCCCGCATGAAGTACGATGACAAGCGTAAGCTCCTTGTCGTTGTTTGTGACGGTATGATTATCGGTCAGGGTAACGACAGGCCCACGCCTCGCATTGTTCTCGATATTCTGGGCGTCTCTGAGACTGTCGACCCCGAGCCACTCAGCTTCGAGGCTCTTGGCGAGGGTATGAAGCAGCACAATATGGGTAAGATCTACTCTGGTCTCTACGAAGTCCAAGGTCACATCGTCCCCTTCATGGTCATTGTCAAGGTTGGCAAGCCCTCCGAGGTGGCTCGTCCTGGCAACCGTGGTAAGCGAGACTCTCAGATGGTTCTCATGCGCTTCCTCAACCGCGTTCATTACAACCTGGCCATGAGTCCCATGGAGCTCGAGATGTATCACCAAATCCGCAACATTATCGGCGTCAACCCAACCTTTTACGAATATTTGTTCCAAATTGATGCCGATACTGTCGTTGCTCAGGATTCAGCTACTCGCATGATCTCAGCCTTTATCGACGACACTCGCCTGATTGCCTGCTGTGGTGAAACTGCTCTAACCAATGCCAAGGGCTCATTCATTACTATGATTCAGGTCTACGAGTACTGGATTTCTCATAACTTGTCCAAGGCCTTTGAGAGTTTGTTCGGTTCCGTCACATGTCTGCCTGGTTGTTTCTCCATGTATCGAATCCGCGCCGCTGAGACTGGCAAGCCTCTGTTCGTCAGCAAGGAAATTGTCGAGGATTACTCTACCATTCGTGTTGATACGCTTCACATGAAGAATCTGCTTCACCTTGGTGAAGATCGATACCTTACGACTCTGCTCCTCAAGTACCACTCCAAGTACAAGACAAAGTACCTCTACAGCGCGCAGGCTTGGACCATTGCCCCTGACTCTTGGGCCGTCTTCCTGTCTCAACGACGTCGTTGGATCAACTCTACTGTGCACAACTTGGCCGAGCTTATTCCTCTTGCCCAGCTTTGTGGTTTCTGTTGTTTCAGTATGAGATTCGTCGTCTTTATCGATCTCTTGAGTACCATTGTCCAGCCTGTTATTGTCATGTACATCGGATACCTGATTTATCAGGTCGCGTCTAACCCCGCCGTTGTGCCCATCACAGCCTTCTTGTTGCTTGCTGCTATCTACGGTCTGCAAGCCATTATCTTCATCTTGCGCCGCAAGTGGGAGATGGTTGGTTGGATGATCATGTACATTGCTGCCATTCCCGTCTTCTCCTTTGCCTTGCCTCTTTACTCTTTCTGGCATATGGATGATTTCAACTGGGGTAACACTCGTGTTATTGCTGGTGAGTCCGGCAAGAAGATCGTTGTTTCCGACGAAGGCAAATTCGACCCCAACTCGATCCCTCGCAAGAAGTGGGAGGAGTACCAAGCCGAGCTTTGGGAGACCCAAACACAGACTGCTCGCGACGATGTTCGATCCGAGATTTCCGGTTACAGCTATGCCACCAAGGCTCAAGGGCCCTTCTCCGATTACAATGGTGGTTACCAGCCCAGCCGCCCAGGCTCAACTGCTGGTTTCGGTCACCACAACATGTCTCGCATGTCCCTGGCTCACTCTGAGATGCCTGGTAACCGCATGAGTCAGTTTGGTGGCTCACAATTCTTCTCTCCTGAGGAGATGGTTGGCATGCCCAGTGATGACGCTCTTCTCGCCGAGATCCGCGACATTCTTAAGACAGCCGACTTGATGACCGTCACCAAGAAGGGCATCAAGCAAGAGTTGGAGAGACGCTTCAACGTTCCTCTAGACGCGAAGAGGGCCTACATCAACTCTGGTAAGTTTCCTCACTCTTATTTCTATTCCCAAAACCCGAGCTAACATTCCTTTCAGCAACCGAAGCCTTGCTTTCTGGCCAACTATAGATTGCATAAAAACCCAATGAAACGGCCTTTATAATGCCTATCTAAAGCCTGGCGATAATCTTGTTTATTTGAACTTGGAAATCTTTTATTTATTTTTACATACGGCGAACATGGAATGGGAATACTAAAACTTAACATTTTTGTTTAACGGCATAAACAATTTTGGCCGGTCTTATCCATAATACTGCGTGGGTGGGTAGCGAAGGGGAATTTATCTTGTGTGAATAGACACGCACTTCCGTGTTCATTGTATGGTGTCTGTTCGTTCATTCGTGTTTTTGTGGTAGATGGTTAGGGATATGTACATACATACATGTACAAACAAATTTGATCAAGCTTGACAGTTCACTATTGTTCCATCATCCTACGTGACGCTGTTTGTTCATCTTGAGCATGGTTTAAGAGACGGCCAACGCCGTGCTTATTAGTCTACAATGGCCACGCCCGAGATCTTATCAACATCACTCCCTGACAACGTTGGATTCTTCGTCGTATTATAACGCCGGGTATATCAATTATCATATGGTCTATATAGATTCAAACCGTCCATTTTACAGAACATGGGCAGCAACCAACTTTTCGATACCGCCCTTACTCCAAATCTTCACCTTTTCCTGGTCACAGGTCTCCCAGACCCGCTTCATAAGCGCAGCCATCACATCTGCCTCCTCTCCTCCTTCGAACGAAGCGCGTTGTGTATCAAGCCAGCTCAGAATGCCAAATCGAGTAATCAATGTGGTGCTGCCGCCTTCAATGCAAGTTGCGCGGTAAAGCAGACGTAGAAGACGAGTGCGAAGGTTAACACGAAGATAAGGGTTGACGCCCACAGCGAGGATCTTCTCGAACCAACGCTTGCGGTGGAATATGCTCAGGTCGGAGGGTGTGCGCAGGCTGTCTAATAGGTAGGTAAGAAGCCATGTGATTTCGGTGTAGTATTTGTCATCTTCTGAAGGCTCGCCGTGAAGGACATCGTGAGCAAGGGGAAGCTTGTCAGCGGACCAGAAAGGACTGCGGGTGAGAAAGCTGTTGATCTTGGGGTAGAGAGGGTGCAGTGGGTTATTGAGGACGTCCAGGGCGTGGATGGCGAAGGCTGTGAATGCAGAAGGAACAGGACCCTTGTCAACTTGGTCCCGCGAGGACTCGACAAGTTCTGAGAGAAGAAGCCAGACTTGTTCCTTTTCTTCGTATGAAGACTCCTTGAGCTTGGCGGCCATTTTGAGAAGACCGGTCAGGGCTTCTTTACGGATGTTGGTATGGGCAGAAGAGAGGAGGCGGATTAGGCCCGATGCCCAGCCGTCTTCAACAAAATCCTCTGCGTTTTTACCTGCCCATTTGGTCAAGTTTGCGGTATCTTCGTCTTCAGCGATCGTCACATGTAGCATGGCCTCAAGTTTTGAAGAGTCAATAGTTGACCCGTCTTTCGCAACGGTGGTCTCAGTCGTGTCCACATCCATCATGTCCTCGTCGACAACTGTATTGTCGGACTTTTCCTCCTTGAGCTTCTTCATTTTGACCTTGCTCGAAGATAACTGATCTGAGATGCGCTTGTACAAGGATTTTGTAAGCTGTTTTCCTTGCTTCATGTTGTATGAGGCAGAGAAGTAATAGTATAGGAATTTGCCAAGTGCGGCCTGTTCATCGCTACTAGCAGAGCTCATAGCAAAAGACAACTGCTCCGCCATAGTGACATTGACTAAAGCAGTATCGTCACTAGGTATCTGTAAACCATCTTCCTGGACATATGTCTCTAGGAGGTCGAGGTATTTTATTGGCGACGAAGCACATCGGTTAATGCAGTTATCAACATACGACCAAACCTTTTCCATATGTTTTGTCGCGACATCGACCAATGTATTTTGAAGTGCATCAAACAGCGGTGACATGATAGATGCCTTTGTGACTAGCTGATTCTCGACAGCGACCTCGCCAAGAACCTTTTTCAGTTGCTGGAATGGGAGATCTCGCTTCTTGTCACAGAGCAGGCGTAGCAGAGCAGTATATGGTGACGATCCTGCCCCGTCGACAAGGTTGTCGATCTTTGAAAACCATCGCATACCTGGAGAATAGCTGGCAATAGAAACAAGGTTCTCAAGCTCCATCACTCTTAGAGACTCATCCTCATGCTGCTCGCTACCCTTGTTGAGCGATCTGAGGACTTCGGTAAAGAAGGGTGAAACGTCGAAGTTTGCAGCAAGTGCCACTTGTGGGATTACTTCATAGTAAAGGCGTAACAAGCGACTGGCCATGGTCTTGTGAAGAATGTTCTCGGCTGGAATACTCTTGTAAGATCGGACGATTTCTTTCATGTCGGGGATACGCTGGCAAAAGGCATCAGTCAAACGACGGCCAGCCCCAGTCCAGACAGGATCTTTGCCCTTTGATATCTCCTCATGCATTTTTAAGGCTTTAGACAGTTTTTCGACTGCCACGATAAGAATGCGAGTAGCAAAGAATGATGTGAGGTTCGATTTGGATGAAAGGCATCGAATGAGAACCTTCTGATTGATAGGGAGAGGAATAATGTTATCAAGCAGGATAGATGTAGGAGGAGGAGTTTTGGCAGATCGTGAGCGATCTCCGAAGCGAGGGAGCAGAGGAATCTGCATGGTATTGAAGAGGAAAGCGGCGTATCCAATCCAAGTCATGGATAGCTTTGGTTCGAACGTGAAAGATTTGTTGCTGAGGAAATATTTGGCAATGAGTTCGGGAGCAGCAGTGAAGATCTCAATGAGCAATTCACTGTGTCTCAGACTAGACCAAGGGCGTAGCTTCTGGGCAAATTCAGCGAGAACAAAGTTATACACAGGGATGTCCTCCTTGTACTTGTCTGTGAGCAGTGCGCCTTGCGTACTGGCCTTTTGCACTCCGTTTGGTATGGGGTCGTCATCGGATTCCTTGGGATAGAGACCGGTGGAAGGGTATAGTACACCAGCGCTGGGAGTTGTACAGATATAGATGAGAAGTTGGTGAGCCTTATAGCTTACTGTCGACTTCTCATCTACATCCTCACCATCGTTGGAATATGTATAAAGAGCCAAGAAACGCATCAATGACTTCGTATTGAAACTTCGGAATTTGATTTCTCGAGGAATTTTTTCATCTTTCAGAACATACGCTTTCAAGGAATCCAGGATATCCGTAACGACGTAAGGAGGATCGTTTCTGATCGTGTAAGTCAGATGCGAAAGGAGCTCTTTCTGCAAAAGCAGCTCTTTTCTGCCATCAGAACCCAGAAACTTGAGAAGACTCAAGAAGAAGCGGACAGCGTTCGTTCTAACAGAAGCCTTGTGTACTTCCTCCAGAGTATCGCCGATATGTCCAATCTCGAGATTTCTTCCGAGAGAGGTCAATGTAAAGTTTCGAGCACGGAAAATGCGCTTGGCATAGGCACCTCCATCCAAGCATGTCGCCTCTCTCAGAAGGCGCAGAGTAGGAGAGATAACGAAACCCTTGCTTTTTTCAGCCGAAAGGTTCTTCGCCAATGACTTGAGTTGTCCCTCTTGCAGGAGGGTTTGGCAGATACCGAGGCCGTGACGAACGAGCTGCAGCGAGCCGGAAAGGATCTGGAGCAACAAAGCTAGGACAACGGCAACAGATGACATGACGCCATCATTGTTGACCTGGACAGCAAAGGACCACATTTCCATGA
Organism: Fusarium poae; assembly: GCF_019609905.1. Taxonomy (NCBI): domain Eukaryota; kingdom Fungi; phylum Ascomycota; class Sordariomycetes; order Hypocreales; family Nectriaceae; genus Fusarium; species Fusarium poae. The sequence continues at coordinate 6,514,659 of NC_058399.1, forward strand.
TATCGCTGAGAAAGACTGCATCTTCGGTTGTGTCTTTGGGCTTGACGGATTCAAGATACTGTTGCAAGATTTCGAGTTTTGCTCGTCGGTCGCCTTCTTCGTGAACTATCTGATCGAGTAGAGTCTTAAAAGATTGAAGGCCTAAGAAGATTTTGAGTTTGTGCTTCGTACAAGATTGCAATAACATCATAACTTACCATGCCTGGCGTTGCGCAAATCTTGGTCGAAAGAGAGGAGATTGCGCAATTGATCGCTTGAAGTCACCTCTTCACTGGTGGGCGTCTCATGTACAACCTTCTGACGCTTGCGAAAAGCAGCAGCTCCATCTCCGCTGTTAAAGTCACGTTTGCCCATTTTGACGACCTGGTAGCTTGCCGCAGCCTCTAACTCTTGTCCATGAATTTACTTGAGATTTTGGAATTCTGCCATTTGCGACCGTAGTCTCCGCCTGCCTAATTAGGATTCAGAGAGTTGGAGTTATGGAAACGTCGGAGAATCTATTTACCCGTTAAGCCGTTAAAGATTCCATGCATCTATTCTTTTGCTTCTATTTTCTGGAGCCCACTAAGAAGTCTCGAACCCACCTACAGACAAAAAGATGGGACGAAAAGATTGAGATACACAGGGCCAAAGATCCATAATCCTTTCTCTCTGTCTAATCCTTGGTTACTGCCTATCCCCATTATCTTACATCATTCTACACCTAGAGGGAAGCGAAGTAGTAGGCCGCAACCATTCGGCCTTGGAAATCAACCTTGGCTGAAGATCGGTGTCACCTTCAACTTGTTATCATCAAAATCGAGTCATCCAGGTCAACTGACTTGTTTCCTCTCCTCTCCACTCACTAAAAAAATTAAAGAGGACACTCTGATCCCACATCGCGAATTTCTCATTGCGCCACACCCGTTGTATCCGTTGTTGCAAGGCTCAAGACTCCAATGCACAAGAAACAAGGAAACGGGGTGCTCCATCCTTTTAAACAGCCATTCCCGTCTCAAAGACTGAGACAGGTTGCACTCCAAGCTGAATACTGCGCTTCCTGCGGGATAAATAGAAAAAAACCTCAGCCAGAATAACTGGAAGATCGCCACTAGAATATCCACAATATTCTCTTAGAATTCTATTTTGGAAGAGATCATGGCATGTGAATGGTATCTTGCCTCGATCATGAGCTTTTTGAACACCTCTGATGAGGGTATGGTGGCATCCCTGCCAAAAAGTTAATTCCCAAGCGTGCGGAGCCACCCATTCATCGCCATTCTTGATACGTCTCTATTTTAAGAACCAAGGAAAGGCAAAGTCAGGGGCACCACCCCGACAACCTGCTTGACAAGCAACCATCGTCTTTCAATTAGCAGACTCGAGCGATGAGTAGAGAAGAGCAGATGGTGGCGACGGCTACACACCAAAATTATCGGAAAGCTGCACGGCGTAGCGTAACGTAGCTAATGGAATTGAGCTTACAGCACAGGACAGACAAACTACCTCGCCTAAACTCACTAACCATGTCTGCACTTTGCAGCAGCAGGGAGCGGACCGGTTGTCGATCGGGCTTGACATCGACCCAGCTGCGTGGAATCAGCCCCTAACAGTGTTCGTCTGGCACACGCTCTTTAAACCCCACATGAAGCCATCACACATGCTCGTGTTAGTCATTTTTGGTGACTCTCACTGAGACAAATGCCGGGCTGTGCAATAGACTACTACGGCTGAGAGGCAGAAAAGGCAACAAGAATACGACCCAAGGTATCATGGTCGCTTACCATCAGATACTACCACTGAGGCCAAGACGTTTTCAGACTTTCCGTTCGTCAGCGGCAAACATTAAATTTCGGGAGTATCATCATCTCGTCAATTGTCTCAAATTCTGATGGTAAGCGAATCGTATTGCCTCCGCTCACGCCAGAAGACGGGTCATCACAGCGGCCTCTTTCTCGTCACTATTCTGGGTGACATGAAACACCGTCACGGCCGTTTTGGGATTAAACGACCAGTTCGGCCAGCCAAGTTGCAACATGTTTTGCCCAAAGGAGCAACGGGATTTGACGAAAGCTAAATTGACAGGCGTTCCTGATGTTCCCACGTTTCAAGAGGCCCTTGTTGTAATCTCATACAATAAGGGACGCGGCTGTCAGCCGCAGGGTTGAAAGGTGAACAAACAAAACGTGCAGCGTACCGATTTGATGGAGGAGAGATGATGAAGAGACTAGGTCCCGGGGTGCATCTACCAATCAGCCCACCAAGACCGGGGTGTTGCCCAAACCGGCGGTGCAACCCCAAATAAGATGTACGAATGCGACGTCAGATGTCGATTCAAGGAACACAAAGGAAGATGAGAAGGGCAAGATTGGCACTAGAAGCCAGCAAGCGAAGCAGGCCTATACGATCTACTGCTGGGAGTTTGTTCATGGGCACCAAGTTAAAAGCTATGACATTTTTGCAATGTATTGATTTGCTCTTCACCACGTGCTACGTGGTACTGGCAACGTCTTTTTGTCGATGCACTCAACATCAGTGATATCAATATCATGCCAATGGTCCTGCCAAGAAGAAAGTTCACACCAGTTTGACAAGAGAAAGTGAGAAATGTGCAGCGTGACGACACACAGCCTCGAACACAGGCAAAGGCCTCAAGGCTCAAACCCCCGTCATGTCTTGCAAGCGTCCAATGCGGAGGCAGCACGAGACCTCGTCTGGGGTCTTTTGTGGCAAGCAGAGAGTGGACCAAATGCACGACATCGAGTCGTAGTAGAGGAAACTAGACACCATCTCGGCCGCTACGTGTGGCCCAGTCAGTGAGTGTCTGTGGTGTTTTGATAAAGTTGGTGTGGAGCGCTAACATGATCAAGTCTCTCTTCTAAGCGCCGACTGGTCCGGCGTTACAACCGACCCCGGTCCATCACCTGCGCCGTGGGTTCGTCTTGGGCAAACGTCAACCACTCGATAGGTCGTCTTGCATCTGCTTGGGCTGCCGCCCATTTTTATTGTTATTTAATTTTTTTACTTTTTCTCTCTACAACAAGATCGTAGTCTGATGGGGCCCTGAAACTTCCCAGATCCCATTGCAGGGTCATGGTTACCAATGCTGCCGTTTGTTGCCTCTATGGGTGTGGCTTCAACGTCGCGGCCCAGCCGTCACCCACGAGATGTGCTGGGTTAGACTGCAAGTTGCTTGCCGCTGCTTGCTTCTCTTGATTCTTTTATCTGCCGGGTCCCTGGTCCCTTTCATGCGGCTTTCCCGTCCTGCTTCTACCTCTGTCCTATCCCTTTCATCTTCGTTCGTGCAGGTGTTGGCTTACATATACGAAGGCGTGTGCCGTACATACACACATACATACACACTCGGGATCTCACCTTGTCTTATCTATCATATGCGTTGAACCCTTATTTTTCAGCTGGACTCCCGACCTTTCTTTTTGTTTTCGTTGAGTAACGAATCGTCTGTCTTTTCACATATTCCGCCTTTTCTTCTCCCGTGCGTTCGATACGCATTCTCGGTATGACGTGAGAGCTTCGCTCGCAGCATGACACACGCCGGTACCCACGGTGCCCATGGCTCTGGCCCTCAAACATCTCCTTGGCCATCGTGGCTTTCTCTCTGCTGCGCACCGTTGGTCTCCTCAGAGGACAGGAGGCCGCGTCGTAGTAAGTCTCTGTCTACTTCTACTTCTGACTCTGCCCACGTTGGCTTTGCCTGGGCCTCGGATTCGTCTTCAACTTTGAACATTTCGTGGCCAGTGGGCAGGTTGAGCGACAAACAGTTGCTGATAGGCCAAGTCGATGAGAAGCAAGCATACCCAGTAATATACGATCAACCAGTTCACCATCCTAAACCTGTAGCCATGCCCAAGCATCGCAACATGTCGGAAAGTTCGCCACGAGACAGTGTCTCTTCGAAGAGGAGGAGATTCTGGTCTTTTTCTTCAAACAACTCGCGCCGACCTCTCATCTCAGCACCTTCAGACTTTCGCCATATAGCCACATCCACCGATCCATTCTTTGACTATCCCGAACCTACACCATCACGGGCATCCAATCTTCGACCGGCCAAACAGCTACCTCATCACCCTTACCGACCGCTCGAGTTGAGCATTTACCAGCCTGACAATCGTGTATCTCCCATTCTACCTCACTTTGAACCTAGACCTGCCAACCCGGCCCCTTCATCGGACTTTTCTGAGGAACGTGTCTCAGACCTTTCAGACTCACCATCAGAAAAAGTACGACCTTCATTAGAGCACCAGAAGAGTTTCTCAGACTCTCCTATGTCTTTTCACTTTCCACGCAAAAACATGACGAGCAGTGCTGCCAGCTCTTCCTTTGGAGACGATGAGATCCCTCCTCTGATCCCTCCCAAATCGCGAGGTCGTTCTCGAGCCTATAGCTCACCGGACGTGGAAAAGGTCAAGGAACGGGTTGCGAGTGCTATGCTCGAGGTCGAAAAACTCCAGAAACAAATAGACGAGGTTATTGAGAGGCAGAGTCTCTATGTCCCAAGTCGGCCAGCAACTCCCCATTCTGTGGTTAGAAACACGCCGAGTATGAGTTCTAGTCCTGGTGACGAATCTCATATGCTGACTCGCTCAGATTTGGAGCCTATGCCCTCAATTCCTGCTCTGCCACCAGCAGCCCCGTCCTTTGCCCAGCGTCTTAACTCTGATATCATTGAGAGACCTCACACGGCACCCATCAGATCACCTCGTACACCTATCAGGACTCCCATCACCCCTCCTCGTCGGGCCCGGACTCCTGGTGAGCCGCGGACCCCATCTTCTACCACTCCTCCCCCTCGTCCCAGACGAGATGATCTACCCCCACCGCCACCTTTACCTTTAGTGCTCCGACCTCCTCTGAGGAAGAAGAAGTCCTTTTCTCGGGTATCGACCTGGCTCTTTCCCGGATCGCAGCACAGTCGCAATATGAGTTTCGATTCTGTCACCAACGCTCCCCGCCCTATCAAGGGCAACCAAGGCTTCTACCAGGTCTCGCTGGGCGGGACATCACTTCGACGGCGGAGCACGGACTCTGCCGATACTGTTAGTACTTGGGAGTCGGACGAGGAGAATCGCACAGTTCCAACGACGTGCTCAGTTGGTAGCACAGCAGCCGTGTCACCAGACGAGGGGCATCTGATTTCACGGTTCGCCACGTCTACGTTTGGTCGCAACGAGATCCGACCACAGAGGAGGAGCGTTGGCGTTGCAATGTGAAGGAATGATTGGAGTACATTGTTTGGTTTATACCCCGCGTTTTTACTGCAACGTTTTTGATGACTTTATTTACATTCGATGATACCATTTTACCATATACGATAGCTACCACTAGCTAGACTACGTGGTACCTTTCTGGAAATTTGTTTGCGGAATAGGTAATGAATTGGGGGAACTGTGTTCGGATAAAAGCACGGAAATCTGGGCGGCAGGTTTGCTCTAAAATTCATGTCATGTTACACGATAGACACTTTGCAATAGGCAAGTTTCGGCATAACGGTATTAATGGAGGGTTGCACTAGATAGTCACAATATACCGCCTAGAGCGGTTTCTCACAAAGATTGATCCATTGTCGCAATTCTATTTTGAGCAGAAGTTTTGTCATTGTTCTCAGTTGAGGCCGAGATTCTAGGTTTAGGGTATGTGAGCTGATAATCCCAAGTCGAAAGTTCTCATGTGAACCATCCTCTATAGTATCTGAAACCCATGAAATTATAAGAAATCTATACATTTAGTAGTATCATATATACCCAGAAAGTCGTGAATTAATTGCTGCAACGGTTACAAATAAAATGTTCAATGGTCTGTGGCTAATGAGTGCCTCGGGTCAGCCTCATGACCATGCACGTGGCCCGCCTCAGGTGTCCTGTCTCGAAACCTCGAACAACATCAGGGATGCTCATTCACAATCAATCGATGCCATCAAACCGCAAGAACCTCGTGGAAAGAGGCTTCGAGTATTCTCTATTTGCTTGATTATTGGCGAGATAAACCTGCTTTGCCGCTTTGTCATCAATACATTCGTTGGGAGCTAGACTGACTAGCAGCTGGTTATCTTTCAAGAATCCACCAACAAACATCCCTGTCACTACAACAGACTCATTCGATATGGTAGGAATCTCGCACGACGATGCGCCTTCAACGGCCGGACAATCAAGTATCTCTGACACCGATGCTGAGAGAGGACGATTGCTTTCGGACAATGACGATGATGAGACCGACGATGATATTACCAACGCTGGCGAGAGCTGTGAGGATGCTGAGCGACTCGAGAGCTGGCATCTCCAGCATAAGCGGCGTGAGACCAGACGCTGGAGTTATCTTGTTATGGTAATCAGCACGATCGCATTGATAACAGTTCTTGCTGTTTGGGTTCACAACTAGTAAGCGCGTCACCAAATATTCTATCATTCACTCTGAATTAATATTTCCAAAGCACTTTCACTTCTGGATGCGAGTATGATGGAAGTTGTAATGACATCTCCAAACTCTGGGGCCAGTACTCTTCATTCTTTTCTGTCCCATCAGAGATTGATCCATCAACACCTGATGATTGTGATGTCACCCTCGCAATCGTCCTGTCTCGTCATGGAGCACGATATCCAACGATCACCAAGTCTGAAGCTTACGAAGCCACCATCGCGCGTCTTCAAAAGTCCGTGACCAAGTACGGCAGTGGCTATGAATGGCTCAAGGAATATGAGTACAGTCTCGGTTCTGACGATTTGACCGATTTTGGCCAGGATCAGATGATTGATTCCGGAAAGGCATTCTACGAGCGATACATTGGACTCGCCGAGAACTCGGACCCTTTTATCAGGGCATCAGGATCGGACAGAGTCGTAATTTCATCCTACAACTTCACACAGGGATTCTATGCTTCTCGTGGTGAATCTGGAGATGACTATAGTGGCAATATTCTGGTCATTCCTGAAGAGCCTGGAATCAACAATACCATGTCGCACGGATTGTGCACTTCGTTTGAGAAGGATGACGACCTTGGCGATAACGACGCACAAACCGCTTGGGGAAATAAGTTCCTGCCTCCCATTCGAGACAGACTCAATAGTGATTTGAAAAAGGCCAAGTTGTCGCTAAAGGAAACTATCTATCTGATGGATCTGTGCCCTTTCAACACTGTCAACACACCCGATGGCGCCGTGCAGTCCAGGTTTTGCGACCTCTTTTCTACAGAAGATTGGCGAAGCTACAACTATTGGCAGACGCTCAGCAAGTACTACAAGTACGGTAACGGCAACGACATGGGACCAACGCAAGGTGTAGGATATGTCAATGAACTTATCTCCCGCCTGACACGAAAGCCCGTTAAGGATGAGACAACTACGAACAGCACGTTGGACTCCAACCCAGAGACGTTCCCCCTTGACAGGGCTCTGTATGCGGATTTTAGCCACGACAACAGCATGGTCTCCGTATTTTCCGCTATGGGTCTGTACAACTACACAGGCAAGTTGCCGAAACACCACATTGTGCCAGCCGTCCGGGCGCATGGCTACTCATCTGCGTGGGTAGTTCCTTTTGCGGCGCGCATGTACGTCGAGAAGCTCGAGTGCGGGGCTACAAAGGAACAGAAGGGTGAAGAGTATGTGAGGGTGTTGATCAATGACCGAGTGATGGAGCTCGACACATGTGGAGGAGATGAGTACGGACGCTGCACGCTGGAGGACTTTGTAGAGAGTCTGTCGTTTGCCAGGGGAGGAGGACACTGGGATCGATGCGATGTTTGAGCTTTAATGTTAGGTTTAAAGTAGAGAGCGGTTAATTGCACGTTATTGTTATTTTGAGAGGCTAGTGTCCGCCGCAATGGACTGAAATAGAACTGAGACGCAAGGATCGTAGATTGAGTTGGAAGAGGAATACGAGGTTTTTAGGGCTAGTAACATGTTGTAGCTCAACAGCGAGAGTGATTAATGGATAGAACTATAGTCGCCTCTTTTGGAGAAAAGACTATTAGTATCGTTATCTATCGAAGCGGTTCATGAGCTCACTGATCTGGGGAGTTTAGAGTTTGCTTATTAGGTTCCATGGCTCAAGGAACTCATCGGGTATCCAAATGCAGCACACAGCATCAGCGCCAAGCTCACTGTAAGCAGCCCCTGTACGTTAGGCCCTGGCCCGCCCGTGCAGCCGTCCATTGCAGTGGGCTACCGAAGCTTCCCGTTAGATGGACACGGGCCATCCATTGATTTTGCTTAGGTTTGCTTATTCCTCGTAATTGATGAGTGAGATCGGATCTCCCAGCAATCTGGAAAGCACCCGACCTTGGAGCACAGCCACCTCACCCACAGACAAGCCCAAAGTCAAACAAAGGGCCTCGAATCTTACATACCAGTCTATCTAGCTACCAAAAACCTCCGTCTCTCAATCTTTTCCCTACGGCGATTGTTTCGTCAGCATCGACATACGTCTATCCACCGAAGCAATCATCTTGTTGCGTCACCAGGAATCATACATTTATCCGTCATCATCACACGATTGAATCGCATCGCAGAACAAATTGCCTGGGACACACAATAGCAGGATAACAGAAGATGGTGTCGGTAGCTGGAGGTATCGTGATTGCCATTATCGTCCTGCTATTTGCAGGCGCCGCAGGATGGTTCATTTTCACACAACTGCGCGCCCGCAGACTCGGGGTATGTTAATTGCACTTGCTTCTCGATTCCAGAGCAATCAGAACTGACTTTCTATCTACAGCTCCCACCCCCAAGCTTCACATCATATCTACCATGGCATAAAGAAGACGACGGCTACGGGCCCCCGCAACCTGCACCAGGAGGTGTTGTCGGTTGGTTCAACGATCAGTTCCGAAAGCTGAAGAACCGTAACAACCGATCCGCCGCAGGCGCTTACGAGCAGTCCGGTGCATCCCGCGGCCGTCGCGGTTTCGGTCCTCTCGATCCGGACGAGGCATGGGACTCGCGCGTTGGAAACGAAGCCGACCAATACGGATATTATGAAGAGGAAGTTGGTGGCCGTGGCCGAGATACCGCATACGGTGGAGGCGGCTACAATATGAACCTTGCAGCAACACCGGGACTGTCTGGTGGACGAGGATTTGGTGATGGAGAAGAGGACCGAGGCCGCAGGGCAAGCAGGAGTCCCACCTCAGGACCTGGTGGGCGAAATCCATTTGATGACGATGCTGCTGCCACGAGTTTGCGCGGCGTGAGCCCCCGACCTATCGACACAGGATACGGAAAGCCCAAGAACAGAAGTGGTAGTGCCGAGAGCAGCCCGACAGAACGACGGTCTGTGTTCAGAGAGAACATGTGAGAAGATATGGATAGGTTGTTTGATTTCAGGATGAGACGAGATAGGAGCTACGAGGACCACGGATTGTTTACCGTTTTGCGTTTTCATTTATCGGCCTTTGAAACCTCTCGCTGTGGCTGTGGCCTGGGTTTTCGCTTGGCGGAGGAGCTCTGATACATCATGACTTTGTTATATGCGTGTTTTCTCTTAAAATTGGCAGTTCGTGTAACATTTGTATAACTTGGGTATGGCTAGGTGGTTTCACCTTTCAATCAATGGCGTTGCGATATGACATGTTAGCCTACTAAGCCATCGACGGATCCCATCGTGACCAATTCATAGCAGAGCAGGAGAACAAAGCGCAATTCTGTTTCAGATAGAGCAATTCGGTAATAGGAATATCACTTTGAGTGGAAGCTCTGGATGGGGTCTTGTCCGACCGGCCCCGGTTTCCGGCCCCTCCTCGCAGACGTCAGGGTGACCTGGTGGAGCTTTGCTAATAAACGCTTACCCTTGTTGGGATAGAGACTCTCAATCCTATGTATGTAATATGGATGGATAACAAGCGATACCTGCAGAAGCCTATCTAGTCAGTTGGACTAGGTAGATAATATAATAGATATGTAAAAATGGTGATAGGATCTAATAGTCCGCTTGAACTACTTCCTCTCTTGTATTCAAGGACATTTCTAGACAAGTTGAAGGACTCAGTTTCTCTGATCCCGGTGAGAGGACCAGTTATCACCATCGTCCGTACCCACACTTATCTTGTCTTGACATCAAGACAATGTTTTGAATGTGATACCCATTGTGGTTAATTCAACTGATGAAGAAAATTTATATTGCTGATCATGCGACTATTCTGTTTCTTAATTTCAACAGACCATAATTCTCAACAATCGATGTGGGTGTTCCTCGAAGTTTAATAATCGAAAGATGCAGCCTCGTCACGAAAGATAGGGCTCTTGGAGCAACCTTATAATTCTCAACAATAAAATAACCTCTCCCGGGCAGATGAAAACTAGGTAAATTGACATTAGAGGAAGTGGTCGTGACAAATGAATTTTAATTAACATAAATTGCTCATACCCGGCCTTTGATAGTCCTAAAGACATTGCTTGATTCCAACAGAAGGTCTTCGGAAGCTTCTTCAAATTGAGGTTGTCTTCCTATGAAAATATGACATTTAGAAATATATAGGTCTATTAAGATATACAGAATTGTTTTGGTAAATTTCCGATCATAAATCGTCTTCCATTACATACATGGTATGTGAAAGGGTAAATATACGATATCTTGAAGCCTCCTAACAACTTGGTCAAGAATGAGTAACCTGCATTGAAGTATGGTGAATTTACTACATAGGTAATGATATTCCATTGCATTGGTACCCCGCCGCTGAGCTACCCCGCCGAAATAACATGGACCTCAGGGTGTCAGAAGAATTGGCCGCAGGAAGCATGAGGAATGAAATTAGTAGGTCAACTTATGCTCTTTAGACTATAGCTCTTAGGTTATTTATTTTTGCAGCCTAAGCCCCAGGAAGCCAACTTTTCTGCTACCCAGTAGATGGGGAACTCCTCCATAATAAGCCTGCTCCGCCTAGTCTCATCATGACACTGTCGAATTGAATTGTACATCTTAGCCACGGTAACCAAACAATGGCAGAACTCGACCTTCAAGCTGTTCACGATGAGCTCGTATCGGTGGCCTACGAGGCCGGAGCCATGATATTGGAAGCGAACCCCGCTGAGCTTGACACCGACACTAAGCTCAACTGTATGTCTCCGTCGTCCTGGCCTTGACGATACCGCTGAACTGATGCTTTCGTGTAGCCGTCGACATTGTCACCGAGGCAGACAAGGGTGTCGAGAAGATGGTCTCGACCCGACTATCATCCTCATTCCCCAACATCTCTTTCATGGGCGAGGAAACATACAAGCCTGGCATGAAGCTCGGCCCCGAACCAACCTTTGTCGTAGACCCCATCGACGGTACCACCAACTTCGTCCATTCGTTCCCCAGCGCCTGTATCTCTCTCGGTCTCGCCATCGATCGCAAGCCAGTCGTTGGCGTTATCTACAACCCCTGGCTCGACACTCTTTACACCGCCATCAAGGGCCACGGTGCTTTCCTTACACACGGCCGTGGAAAGCAGCCTCAGCGTCTTCCTCTTGCGCGCTCGCCCAGACCCATTGAGGGATTGGGAAGTTCGCTCGTTGCTATCGAGTGGGGCGCGCAGCGCGACGGACCAAACTTTGACGTCAAGGTCGAGGCATTTAGAAAACTCACAGCCAGTCGCGAGACGGGCGGCTCGATGGTGCACTCCCTGCGATCGATGGGCTCTGCCGCACTGAACATTGCTGCTGTTGCGGCTGGCCAGATGGATTTGTACTGGGAGGGTGGATGCTGGGCGTGGGATGTCTGTGCTGGATGGGCAATCCTCAACGAGGCCGGCGGTCGAATGGTGCATGGAAACCCAGGTAACTGGGATCCCGAGGTCGAGTCGCGCGTGTACCTTGCTGTGCGAGGCGCCCCAAGTGGTCAGAAGGAGCTCATTGAAGAGTTCTGGGGAGTCCTTGGAGACAACAAGCTTGATTACTCTATCTAGAATCAAAGAGTTATGCAACGAAAGACAATGGATACTTTAAAGAGTGGCATCCTAGAGAAAATGGATGCAATGTTAGAAAAAGTCACTTGCGAACAGCTTATACTACTATGACGATTTTTGTCATTTTCCACTAGCCGCGTTTAAAGCTATGATAGACAATAAGAAACACCCATTGCTCCGTAAAAAGTCCCATGATACAATTGTAGTAAACGAGCATTGTGTCCTTTTTTAATAACGACTTTCCCAGTTTCCGAAACATCCCCTTTTTTTGTTTAAATGCGTGGTATCAGCCAACATGAATTTGTTTGGTATTCCTTTCTCTTCCTTGATTCAGTTGTATGGTTCTGTTTTGACCTTGACCCACTCGCCGTCGACATCAGATTCGGACTTGAGTTTGGGTTCAGTCTTTGATTCGGGCCCATTCTTGATTTCAGGTTCTGTCTTGACCTGGGGAACAAGATCACCAATAGGTGTGTCTTCTCTGTCGTCGATGGGCTCGTCGGATTCAATCTTGACCTCGACCTACTCGGTCTTGACATCAACCTTCTTGGCGGCCGGCTCGCCGGCAGGAGCTTCATCACGGCTTCGCTTCTTGTTATCGCTAGACTCATCGGTGGTGGACTGGATGCGAGGCATGGTGCTGTTCATGTTAGCGGATGAGCTTGTCAATTGGAGATTCAACAGGGAAACCTACTCGTTGCTGCTGTGCTTGACATCGTCCTTGGCCTGATCCCGGTCGCGGCCACCATCGCGTCCGCCACGACCGCGACCTCGACCTCGACCTCCACGGCCACCGCGACCTCCTCGTCGGTCCTTGAAGCCGTTCTTCTGGTCGTTGTCGCGGCGCTGCTTCCAGTTGTCGTTGTCACGGCTGCCGGAGTCGTTACCGCCACGTCCGCGACCTCGTCCACTCTTGCCAGATTCCCTACCCTCGTAAAACTTCTTGGGCTGGGTGTGGTTAGGCTCGATCTTTCCTTGCTTGATAAGCTCGTTCTTTTCATCGCAGTAAGCACGCTTGCTCATGATCTTGAGGTCATGGTCCTGCCACTTGGGGGCGGGCTCTGTCTTGAGGAACTTATTGGCCTCCTCCTCATCGGCGAAAGTAACAAAGACGGAGCCCTTGAAGAGACCCTCGTTTGTGCGTCGAAGCTTAATACCCTTGACCTCACCAAACTGAGCAAAGAAGCTCTCAAGATCAAATTGAGTGTTGGGGGTTTCGTCGCCAAAGCCCTTGGCATAAACGGTGGCGGCCTCAACCTTGGACTTGGAGATGTTCAGAGGCTGGTAGGGGGTCTTGCGCTTGAGCTCCTCCTCACCCTCCTCACCAGAGAGGTCGAGGAACTTGCTGTCCTTGAGAGCAGCAATAACGGCGCTGTAGGGCTGGAAGGTTCGCATGCGCTTGAAGGAGTGGATGGTCTTGACCTTCATGGGCTTGTTCTCGGTGCCACCGCATGACTCCCACATGAACTTGTCTTGAGGGAAGTTCCAGTCACCAAAATAGAACTCGACCTAGAGGAGTCAGTACGCGCGCTGTAGAAGGAGCGTTAAAAAAGCTGTACATACCTGCTTGCGGATGGCCTCAGGGTCGTCAGTAACCTCACGGACAGAAGGGTCGAATTTGCGGTTGTTACGGGGGTTCTCGGCGTGTTTGGCGGTGGTCTTGAGAATCTCCTTCTTCTCTTCAGACTTCTCCTCTGAAGGTTGTGTGGTCTCCTCGGGCTTCTCTTCGGTGGGCTGGGTAGTAGGGACAGCCTCGGCCTCAGGCTGGAGGGCCTCGACAGGCTTGGGGGCTTCAGCTTCGCTCATTGCGTATTCTTATCGAGAAATGATAATGGAATGTGGTATGCGATCGCGATAGCGTAACCGATACAGGTTGAAAATGGAGCGTTGTGGTATGTAAGGAAAGAAACTAAAAGCTAGGTGAGAAGGAGTCGCGAAAAATAGGTACCGTAAAAAGATGGTGGCGGGGTACGGCAAAAAAGAGTCATCGCCGTACTTACACTCAAAGTTGAGTATTCAGTTGCCTAATAGAAACTTACCTCTAAGTATTGTATTGTTAGATTGAAATTACAGATGAATTGATTGTGCAATGTAAAGAGGTTGTTGCACAAACGCAAGTATGCGATTGATTAATTCTGCCGGCGCGAGAGAAAAAATACTTGAAAAAACCCATCCAGAGGCCCATCCTTGGTTTTGCGATTTCACCGCTCGCCGCTTTTGGCCACTCGACGCGCTTTGTTTCTACGTTTGTAGGACACTCCCCCACCGAAGCCGACCCCACTTGCCAGCCTGCCCTCAGGGTATCAGAAAAATTGGCCGCTGTAAGCCTAAGAGACGAAATTAGTGGGCCACTTTATGCCCTTCAAACTATAGCTCTTAGACTACTTATTTTTGTAACCCAATATTTAGGAGGTCATTTCTTCTGCTACCCATTAGCCTGCCGTTCCCTTGCTTTTAACGCTTTGACTGTTTGTTCATCTGTTTGTATTTCTAGTCAATTTGTGGTTGTATGTAACTGTGTGATTTTCAAAGCCTACTAAAGTAGCATGTACTGGCTAATTCTGACTTCTGTAGTTTTTGTTAAGCTGCAGATAAATAAAGCATTTTCATCGATGATTTTGGCTTCAAAGGATAATAACTTCAGAAAAAAAAACGTCGGTATAGGTATTCTTGAGTTTTGCTCTAGGAACGTTTCTACTGGGCTTGCTTGGAATTTAGTACTAACTTATTCTATATTTGTTTTATAACAAAGTAATAATTAACAAAGTTGCTCTGTGGTCAATTAAAAACAAGGCAACGAGATTAATAAAATAAAACAACAACCCGAGTCATTATTAAAGTATCAATTGCCGTGGATTTAATAATGCAGTCGTCATTAAAGATGTCTCGTGATATCAGCACTACCGATGGATCTCCATGAGCGATCTAAGATCTGTTTCCTTTGCCAAGATAAACGTCGAACTTCGAGTCTTCCCACCACCTCAAAACTTGGCAGTAAAGCAGATTGAGTTCCCGCGAAGTGAAAGCGCCCAAGTTGATCGTCAGCCGTGTTTTGATTGGGTCTCGACATGGTTGCTTGGCTCGAACCAAGCTTTCTACCTAACCATCCAAGTTTCGAGCGGACCTGAAGATCCGTGGCACATGTAAAAATTGGCAGACACTGCCCGAAACAAGCATCTTTACCACATTTTTATTGCAGGCATCGGGAATTTTCGTCTTCTTTTTTGTTTTTTTTGTCTGCGACTGACCCATGCATGGTACCACATTGTCTACCTTGCCTGCCTATGCGCGATTGTCCGACGTGATTGTGATCTCAGACATTGATAAAGTGATACTTGTAATAATCTCACACTTACCATAAAGTCTCAAGTACCACTCTAGTGTTGCCTTCTTAACCCCACCTCCCACTTTTGCAGGGAGCAACTAGAGAATGACATCAGCCATCGTGGGCTATTCTCAACAAGTTGCGCAGCGTCGTGTCATATAAACCTCCAGTGTCCGACAGAACCCGCAACATTACAATACCTATACCCTAATCTTTGAACTGCCATGTCAATCTAATTCTTCACTTTCTTTCAAACACTGTCAACTCCTATATAATCCTTTCGCGACAATGTACTAAGTTCGGACAACTAGCCACAGAAAGCATGTGCGCATAAAATAATTTCCAACGAATACCAATTGAATTCGAAAACCATGAGACACTATCGTGGCTCTCTCAGGAGCCTCCATAGAATCCCCTCTCGATTCAACCATCACACACGACTCCCACGAAGGCGATTGACGCCTCGCCAGCACCGTCAACTTTGGACTTCGCATACCAAATGTGATGACAAGCAAGAAGAACAACAACGATCGACGTTGCCAGTAGCAGTAATCACCGGCGGACTTTTCATCTGGTGGCTTTACCCTTCTGACGACTTTGCACAGCTCTCCGGCAAACAAGCAAGATTACGAGGCGACCAGGACACAAAACGAGACAAGAGCCAAGATACGAGTCAGAATACCGAATCAGAAGCGGATCAGTCGGCTTGGATCAACTTTTCCCGCCGCTTTGAGGCATTCTCCGCACTTAATAGTGTTGAGTTCTCCTCGTTTCCCGACAAGATCGTCAACTCGTTACTCCCAGAATGGTCCAGACTCATACCCGGCTATGTTCGTAAGCTACAGCGCGAGCTGTCCATGTCGCCAGGCTCCTTGGCCGACGAAATTTGGCGAGACGCCCATGATCCATCAATAAATCCCGAAATCCAATATTCCGCCACAGTCCGAGTATCCCCAGACATTTGTGACGAAGAGAAGGAGTATTTGTCCAGGCGGAAACGAGTTGCTAGAGTTGGTCTTGCCAAATATCTTGGACTCAAAGAAGATGAGGTTCACCCAGACGACGTTCCTACAATCGCCATGTGTGGCTCAGGAGGAGGCCTGAGAGCGCTTATTGCAGGAACAGGCTCAATCCTTGCGACAGAGGAAGATGGTCTATTCGACTGTGTGACATACACATCAGGTGTGAGCGGTTCATGTTGGCTTCAAGCCCTGAACTTGACATCGTTTAATCAGGGGAGCCTCAAAAAACTCATCGAGCATCTAAAGGCCAGGTCTTCCACTCACATTGCTTACCCACCCGAGGCATTCCAGGCACTTGCCTCTATGCCTACCAATAAATATCTGCTGAGCGGTATGGTTGAAAAGCTCAAGGGTGACCCGAAGGCCGATTTTGGCCTGGTCGATGTCTACGGCGTACTGCTAGCAGCAAGATACCTGGTCCCTAAAGGAGATCTCGGTGTCAATGACCGCGATTTTAAGCTTTCGAACCAACGGCAGTACGTCCAATATGGACAGCTCCCGCTACCCATCTACACTGCCGTGAGGCACGAAATTCCCAACCTGCCTGACGCTTCTGAACAGGGACCTATAGAAGCTGAAATCGCCAAAGAGAAAGCTAAGAAAGAGGCTTGGTTTCAATGGTACGAGATCACTCCCTACGAGTTCTTTTGTGAAGAGTTCGGTGCCGGTATTCCTACCTGGGCCCTTGGCCGAAGATTCAAGTCAGGCCGCGACATTGCCCCGGAGGACGGTTTTCATCTTCCCGAGATTCGATTACCGCTACTTATGGGCATCTTTGGCAGTGCATTCTGCGCAACCCTCAGCCATTACTACCGTGAGATCAAGCCTCTTGTTCAAGGGCTAACTGGTTTTGGTACTATTGATGAACTTATCTCGACACGGGACGACGATCTCATCAAAGTACATCCGATCGATCCTGCCAAGATACCCAACTTTGCCTATGGTATGCACGGAAAACTTCCAAAGACAACCCCTGAAAGCATCTACGACAATGAGTACATCCAACTCATGGATGCTGGAATGTCCAACAACTTGCCCATCTATCCTCTTCTCCGACCCGGCCGCGATGTTGATGTTCTTGTCGCATTTGATGCTTCTGCAGATATCAAAACTGATAACTGGCTTTCAGTCGCAGACGGATACGCTCGCCAACGTAACATCAAAGGCTGGCCAGTTGGAATTGGTTGGCCCAAGCCAGGGGAAGCCACATCTCAAGTCGTCGAAGAGCTCGATGAAGCCCAGGCCAAATCTTCACGCGAGGCGGAGAACAAACTTCGAGAAGCCAAGGAAGAACAAAAGGAACTGCGCCAAGAAGCTCATGAAGAAGGTAAACAAGTTATGGCTGAGAATGACAAAACCAAATTCGAACATGGTGACCAAGAGTCCGGCGATTTGGGATATTGTACTGTCTGGGTCGGAACAAACCAAGAGCGCAGTTCTAAGCCACCTCCTCCATCAAAAGCATTATCTGGAGATAACTCGTGGCAACTGATGGAGCCAGAGGCCGGCATTGCCGTTGTCTATTTGCCATTCATCTCGAATGACAAAGTACCCGGCATCTCACCCGGCACCACCGACTATCTCAGCACATGGAATTTTATCTATACTCCTGAGCAGATTGACAACGTGGTTGAGTTGGCACGAGCGAACTACAACGAAGGAAAGCAGCAGATCCGAGATACCATTCGTGGAGTATACGAACGCAAGAAGAAGCTTCGCGAAGAAACCGAGAAAGCACAGCGAGAAAATCGCTATAGATCTCTTGTGAGGAGAGGAGAGGGTGTCCGTCTAGGCGAGGGCGACCATTTTAGTTAACCCTGTAGTAGCAAAACTCATTGGCAAAAGAATTGTTTTGATTCATAAAACCATGCATCTAGTATACCCACCCATTCGGGCGTCAGGGACGCAGCGTAATGCAAAAAAAAAACCAAAAAAAAGTTGATTCTGACTCGCCATTGTCGAGGAGTTTTGTCATTGTTCTACATTGTATCGTACATTGACATTTCCCGATCCGATTCTCTAGGGTCCTATGCTCCCATGTAATTTTTTATACACTGCCCAACCTGGGCGAAGAATTCATTATTCACATACAGGGTCGACGCCTTACACCGTCCCTCCGCGTACATATATATCCAACACGATGACGCCTCTTTTTAGATAATCTCACCAATATCAATATGAGGGGCCTTCCAGGGCTTAGCACCCGGCTCGTGCATATCACTTGGTACCCGGACCTTGTTGCCAGGGCTGTAGAGGTACCACGCCTTGAGAGCGTTCATCGAAGCCTTCCACCTAGCAAGGTCCAGACTAGCACCGGCACCTTCACCAAGCTTTTCAGAGTTACTGTAGATGCCAACAACGAACACGGGAGTTCGTGAGTGACGACCTGTCTCACTCTCTAGGCGGGCAATGGGAGCTGGAAAGCCTTCGCGGGCACAAAGTAGGGCGAGTTCTCGTGTGGGCAGCTTGAACTGGAACATGGTGGAGACGTCGACCTGTCGGGAGAGGACGTGGGACTTGACAAAGTCTCGGGCAGCGTCTTGACCGGCGTGGGTGTAAATAGAACCGACAACGGCCTGAACGAATGAAGAATGCGCCTCATGCTGGTAGTACTTGTATGCATCCTCGCCAGTCTGGGGTTCTTGGATGGGATCGCCGAAATCGTCATCGAAAACCACTCGGCTGCTAATTCCACGGCGGGGCTGAAATCGGTCGGTATAGGCGGCCTCTTGACGCACATATCCCCATCGAGTTTGCATGCCCGAATCCTTGGGCGCCCACTGTAGCAGACCTGGATCAACCTCCTCGCCGGGAGCAGCGGCAGCCTCAACACCCCATCGACGAGCTATTTGATGCAGAGATTCCTTTCCAGCGAAGGCACGAAGGGCCTCATAGAGGATAGTCATTGGCAGACGGGGCCATTTGCAGACAAGGTATTCGAGGACGTGGTAGTTGATGAATGTGCTGCCGAGGAAAGCGAGATTCGAGTTGTTGTAGCTGGGGTTCCCGTCGGCTGAGGGGACGACAAGGGTGCGGGCGAGAGTCTCGAGTGGGATCTTGTTGGAGAGGGATAACCGGGCATGGAGGGCAGCAAGCTTAGCCGACTCTGCCGCGCGTTGGTAAGGAGGAGAAGGGAGAGGTTGAGGTTGAGATGAGGTGTTCTCAGTTTGAGAAGCGGTAGCTGAGGTGGTCTGTCGTCGAGTCGTTTGCAGAAAGGCCTGTCTCGTGATATTGATGCCGCCGCGGGCTTGGGCTTGGGCCTGCAGCAATTGGCCGCCCCATCGATCGAGCCGTACCCGCTTCATCGAGCCAATTTATTTCCCTCTATCCCAAATATCTCCAAGTTCCCTTCTGTTCGTAATTGGGGGCGACGGGGGAGGGAATTGTCGCCTGTTCTTTTGGTCGTCGACGGGGAAAAAGTTCTGCGCTACAAGCCTAGAGGCTAGAGTCGTGTGAGCTGGGGTGTGGTTGGTCGGAACAACCTGCGGCCCGCTGAGCGTTTCTCCCGGGCGAGCCTTGGAAGCTTGGGATGGGGGACCTCACCTGTTGGTAACCGGCCATTCGACATCAATTCAACGTCGCCATTGCGCACCTCAATCCTCTCCTTTACGTCCATTGATAAGTTATTCAAAATGGTAAGTGGTATTTCCATAACTCCGCATGACTCTGCGCTGACAATTGACCTAGGGCGGCGGCGGAAAAGTCCCGTAAGTCTTCTCACGAACCGACACACCGAATGCGAGGCGACCGTATCTAATCCGTATCCTACGACAGTTACCCCAAGCACGTCTGGTCCCCAGCCGGTGGTTGGTACGCGCAGCCTGCCAACTGGCGCGGCAACACTCTGATTGCTGGTGTCGTCATGGCCGGCATCGTTGCCGTTACTTGGAAGTTCAGCTCTGAGCGAGAACAATGGGCCCACCGACCTGAGCCAGGCCAGTGGTATGCCAGCAGACAGTACGTTATATTATACCGATCTGCGAATGAGAGTGAAAGTGCTGACGTAGGAACGTAGCTGGTCAAAGCAACTGAAGCAGTGGGATGCGGAGGACCGTGAGAATTCAACAAAGAGCGAATAAAGTTTGGATAAAAAGACCTGTGTATATTTCTGCAACAGATGAAGACAACTTTGAGTTAAAGATAAATCTTTGCGGCTCCTTGATGGTTTGTGGTGAAACCGAAGCGCCGATATCGTTTGTGACGGTGTTCTGCTTGTGCACAATTGAAATGCAGTTTAATAGCAATATTCGAACCCCAGGGAATACATACACCTCTAATTGCGATGACTGGCTTCTCCAACGTGTTGTACTACACAGGAAAGTCAATGAATTGCTGGTTTACACATGCCTTGATGGGCAAATCAGAGCATTTCTAAATATGCTTATGAGAGTTGGTATATCCGTCCTAAATCCGCGCTATAGATTTGGCTTGGGGTGCAATAAGAGGCACAAAGAAAGCTCGTGTCTGAATTTATACAATTCAAAATACCTTTATCTAGGTAATTATACAAATACGGGTTCAAAACAAACCTGTTGGTTCCGTCTTGTTGAACTTCACATATCGGATGCCATATCTGGCATCCATGGGTCGGGTAGTCTTCTTATGGAACTCACCTCAACTATTAAACAACACCAAAAACTAGTCTTTTATTCGATGGTTGAGACGATATGGAAATTTGTGTACATGATGTCCCATGTCACCACCAAGACATTGTGGCATAGTCTCTAGTTTGTGTGATCTAGCGATCGATCCTCGACGTGAACTACTGACTACCCAGGTATCGTTGTACGCAGTAGAGCAGGACAGGGTAATATATGGCTCTGGGCAAGACTCTACCCGAATTCATCCTGGACAAGATTGAAATTGAGCAGATATGTCCAGATAAAGGTAGAAGGAAGATACTGTATATGTCCGTCCTTTTCTTTCGCCATTATAACTGTGCTCTCATATCGTCCGTCATTTTTGTATCCCAGTACAAGGTCACGTAGTATCTTATTCTGCTCATTTCGGGGAAGCATCAACAGTTTTCGACAGGTCTTTTGGTATCGATTGGTTAATGGAGATGAATAGAAGCATCAGACAGTAGTCTGAATTTTTTGAGTCTTTGTATTTTACTCTCCGCTCGTGTTCTTTTGCAGTGCTGATAAAGATCAAGGTAGGCGAAGTGATGAGTATTGGGCATCAAACTCTTTCATATGTGATGGTGGTATAGCCAATGAGTGTGCCTCATATTCTCATTGCCTGAACCAATGCATCATGACCAATAATAAGTACATTTCATTGTGACCAGGCTGTGAATCGTTGGCTATCAGCTGTCTTCAAGACGAACTGTGGTACATCAAGAGGCAGTACAATTCAGCCCAGACAGCCTGCAGCGTGCCAGAAATGCAACACTTGCAATGCCTACGCACCTCCAATCAGTCTGGTACAAGTCGGGGTACTTCATGGACGCAAGGATTAAACTGCCCAAGTCCACTTTAAGCCGCTGCCATTGAGGTCACTACCGACCCTAGGCTTAAGTATCTGGCTGCAGGATCCTAGTACAGCTCCGCTGGCTTATTGAGGCTTCAAGGCTGCTTTGCGTTGTCATCTTTGTATGTCGATTTCCCCTCTTTTGCATTGATTTTTATCAATAAATTGAGATTTATGGGAGTTTGTTTTGTGAAAGATCCCACTGGCATTTGCTCTTTGTTATACGGGGAAACCTCAGGCCTACCGTCACGTTCTGGCCTACTAAGTTTGACCTCTGATCTCGTTCCGCCAGTATCGATCGCCTTCCAGGAGCCTAAACCATATCTGTCAGTGCACTCAATCACCACCAATACCTACCTACCTACCTACACTTGACCTACCAAGCTCCTGTACCTAAAGGTCCTCCCACTCCTCCGTTCCTACAAGACATTATTCTACCTCTCTTTGCCTGTCTTTGCACTCTTCATTCTTGGTTTCTTAGCCTTTCTGTTCACATCGCACTCCTCGTCTGGCCCACCCTTGTCTTGGCACTGCATCACCGTTGTTCTTTGCCGTTCAGGTCATTTAGTTCGCCACCGCCCTAAAGCTGGAAGTCATCAAACCATCACCTTACATTACCAACTTTCTTAACGATAGCCTCATTTGGTTCCGAAACGGAGCTAAGGCTTTCCTCGTCGTTTATTAAACCAGCGCGATCTTACTAACGCATCGCAACTTCAACCGAATTTCTAACCTCAACATCCGGACTTGCCGCAAGAGCTTACTGCACTCTAGCGCTCGGTCCATTACGCCATACCTCGGCCATCGCTATAAACGATTTCTTGCACCAACCTTCAGTCTGGCGTCCCGAGCTTTTCGCCTAGCCGGCCTTGCTGTCGGCCTTGGTTTGAGTGCCTTGACTGCGTATCAGCGCAATCAAGCGCAGCAGATGTCTTCTCATGCCGAAAGGCATGGTCACCTCGACGCGACCGCGGGGCGTGAGATAGTGTATTGCCACGCCTGCGCCAGCGAATGGTATCGAGATGAGGATGGCTTAACATGTCCCGAATGTCGTGGGGAGATCACTGAGATTGTAAGACTTGTACAGATCCGTTGCATGCCCCGCTTGCTGACCATGGATATTTAGATCGACCCTGAGAACGATCCCCGCGACCTTGGACACCATTCCTCCGCTTCTACTTCACCAGAACTTCACCCTTACGATTCGGACCCTGATGAAGCTGATATAGATGAACACACCAATCAAGGCTTTGTATTTCGACGGAGCATTCGCGAGGGACCCGGTCACCATCACCACCATGATCCTGCCTATGTTCCCACTTTCGAGAGCTTTGTGAATATGCTTAATGAATTTGGAGCGCGGGTGCCTGATGGTAGATCGTTCTCCCATGGACCTGGCGAGCATGGAGAACACCAAGGCCATGGAGAACACGAACATCAGGGGCATGGAGAACGGGCAGAAGAAGGAGAACATGCTCATCCGAACTTTGCACGTGTACAACGAGCGACTTTCACTGGACCCTTTGGCTCCGGAAGAACTACCATAACAATGATCTCTACACCTGTGCAAACAACTCACACTGGGCCCCCTGGTGCTTCTGGTGCTTCTGGTGCCGCAGGACTCCACACATTCCAAGAGTATGCACAACCCCCTCTGCGACGCCCCGACGGACCAAGGGGTCTACGGGTTACGGCCATTTCACTGACCATGGGAGCTAACCAACGTCCCAGTATATTCTCAGACATACTACGCGATGTCGGGGCACCACCGGGTCATGAGAACGCCGGCGAAGATGGCACGGGTGGTGTCCATCCACCTGGCTTCGGTCGAGGATTGCAGGATTTGTTGAACCTCCTCACCCCGGGAAATGCTGTGCATGGTGATGCAGTGTACTCTCAAGAAGCTCTAGATCGGATCATCACTCGACTCATGGAGGCCAATCCCCAGTCAAATGCGGCACCCCCGGCTTCAGAAGAAGCCCTTCGGAATTTGGAACGTAAACCTGTCAACAAGGAGATGCTGGGCTCTGAAGGTAAGGCAGAATGTACCATCTGTATCGATGAGATGAAAGAGGGAGATATGGCCACCTTCTTGCCCTGTAGTCATTGGTTCCATGAGGAGTGCGTCACACTTTGGTTGAAGGAGCACAATACGTGCCCCATTTGCCGAACACCAATCGAAAAGAATGATCGAGGTGCTAGCAATAACAGCGGTAACAATAACAGCAATGGTAGCAACCAGTCTCAAGGACCAGCTTCAGGACCTAGCTCCGACCGATCGAACCCTTTTGCAGCTCATATGCCTAATGCGTTCAACTCTGGTTGGGAAACGTTTGACTGGACTTCTCAACCTCACACTCACTCGCGCCCAGCACAATACTCTCGGCCCCCTAGTCAGAGCCAAAGCCGCCTCAATGAGGTCCTGCGAAATATCTCACAACGGGAAGAGAGAGACCGTGAATCTGGCCGCGAGCGAGACCGCGCCACAACATCTGGGTACAGTTACGACACCTCTAGACTGCAGCGCCGCAGCTCCCATTCCCCCACCAGTCCTCGTGCGCGAGCTCCTAGTGAGCATGGTGCGCGTATGAGACAAAGAAGCCCTTCCCAGAGCAGCCGACGATCAACGGCAGATTCGGACCAACAATCTCGAACTGGCGGTCACGGTCCCATTAGCTGGCTCCGTGGCCAATTCAGTAGAGGACCAGGTAGCGGATCGCCACGAGACGGAAGTCGGCAATAGGATGACCACTCACAACACCTTGAAGGAATCATATTGGGTACGATATCAGACGTCCCGGTTTCTCATTCGTTAGCTAGCTGGATTGAAGAAGATAAGAGGCTCATCAGGTGGATCGCACGGAGAAGACATACGGGCATCATGACACTTTGATACGGCAAAACAGGCATATGACTCTGGAAACAGAGCACTGAGCTCACAGGCTTAATGTTTTATGTACAAATAGAATAGATCGTGAAAGGGAGACGAGGGGATGGATTGAAATTAAGCTGCGAGCGGCATTGCTAGTTATATAAATGGACGTCAGGGATACCCATACTGAAATGAAGATTGATATTGAACACTATTGTTGTGATAAATGTTACCCTGAATTAAAGGCGAGCCAAACGACAGCCAAGTTTTTGGAACATCAGTATAAACTTTTGTTGCCACAAAAGTTACGAGAGGTCCTTGATGATAGGTAAAGACAGCAACTCCCAACCCTAGATAGATAATGCAACCACCTAATCAAACACATCCGTAGCGAAACGCTCGTTTCTACTTCTCTCAAACCAAGCCCTTGCCTTCTCCTCTGTCGCACCATTTCCTTCATGTGTTTCTTCTGACCTCTCCATGGCAAGACGAACACAGACATCCTCAACCGCCTTGCCAATCTCGCGGCTTCCACAGATAAATACCTTGGCGCCCTGATCCCACACCTTGAACACGTCGGCACGGTCGTGGTAAATACGATCCTGAACGTACTTGCAACCTTCGGACTTCTCGGTAGCTCGAGAGTAAGCACGGCGGACATCCACCGCTCCCATCTGCTCCCAACGTGCTATCTCTTCGGCATAGAGGTCGTCGTTCTCAGGGTCGCGACAGCCGAAGAAGAGAAGAGCAGGAGCGAGCTTTCGACCGGCGGCAAGCATAGCGGCGCGCTCCTGAATGAAGCCACGGAAAGGAGCGAGGCCAGTTCCAGCGGCGACGCAGATGATTGGGGTGGTCTCGGGATCACTGGGGAGGTGGAAGGCTGCGCTAGAGGCGCGGACTGAGACGTGGAGTTTGTCACCGGCGATGAGTTGAGACAGGAAGTTTGTGGCGACACCAACATGACGACCTTGGCCAGAGAGAGAAGGGGCGTCCAGGAGGGAGTATGTGAGGGTGAGTCTGCTGGGATCGGCAAAGGGAGAAGAAGAGATGGAGCTGCGAATGTTAGTACTGTGGCCTATTAAGGATTCGATGAGAAACTTACTACTGTCGGACTCTCATGGGAGGAAGCATGGCGAGATATGAGCTGATGGGAAGAGCAACAGCTGGGTACTTCTCGAGAAGATCCAGGACCGAGACCTTCTTAACCGAGATATCTTCTTGATAAGCATCGCCCGCAAGCCTTTCAAGTTCCTGGATAGTCTTCTTGTCCTCGGTTGCTTCAGCCAGGGCAAGGATGTTCTAGAAATGTCAGTAGAGCTCGAACAGTCAGTGATGAGTGCACATACCCTCTTTGTTGCTGGCTGTGACAGCTCGACGTAAGCACTGAAAACGTCAAAGGCAGAGATTGCGATGTTGGTAGGCAGTGTAGTAGGACCATCAGATTGAATCTTCAAGAAGGAATCCCAAGCGAGAGAAAACCGTCGGAAAACTCTCGAAACTGTCTTCCTTGGATTGAGGGGAAGAATGGCGAGGTAATCGCCAGCCTTGTAGGTCTTGCCTGAAGGAAGCTGAATCTCAATGTGCTTCTTGGCAGGACCAGACTTGGTGAGTGTCTTCTCTGATACCACAAGAGCTTCCTCAACATCTTGACGAAGAGTGGTCTTTCGTGGTGTCGTCACTTCGACCAAGAGACCCCTTTGTCCATTAGCCTCATCGTCCGTGACGTTGTACTTTTCCTTGAGAGCGGGCCAGAGAACGGTATCCTCCCATGCTTCAAAATCACTAAACATGTCGCTGGTGGCAGCATCGGCGCTGCCCATAGGAACAAGACGGGTACCGCCTCGCTTTTCGAGCGTGGTGTCGACAAGCTTGGGGATTCGGAGGAAAGTATCAACCCAGTCGTGGTGACCACAGCCAAAGACGGCGTAAGATACCTTGTCCATGTCATTACCGGTCAGATCTTCCATCCACTTGATGAAGTGAGCGGCATTGGAAGGCGGCTGTCCCTCGTATGAAGCAGTGACGATGACGACAGGTCGGTCTGCGGGGAGGTTCTGCTTGGCCTGATCCAGTGTACCAACGATTGATGCGCTGAAACCATGACCAGCGGCATCTGAAGCAAGTCTGTTAGCCAGAGCCTCACAGGTGCCACTGTTAGAGCCGTAGTAGATAGCCATAGGCTTTCCGTTGCTGGTCTTGGCTCCCTTGGCTGCAGGAGTCTTGGTATGGGAAGCAATGCTAGTAGCAGCGCCCTTTCCAGCCAGTTGACCCTCAAGATCTGTGGGGGTCATGCCATGTCGTAGAGTACAGTTGAAGAAGAAGTTGTCAGGCTTGATGGTGAGATTTTGCTTGATCTGCAATTCGTAGTTGGGATCGGTCTGTGTAAAGTTGAATTTTTGGAACAGAAGGGCCATTGCGAGGAGACTTTCCTGCCACGCGAAAGGTCTTCCGATACAAGCTCTTTTGCCGTTACCGAAAGGTTTCCAACAGTTAGGGAACTCTTTGTTCAATCTAGCGAATTCTTCATCAAGCATACGTTCGGGAATGAACTTTTCGGCATCAGGCCCGTACACGACGGGATCTACGTGACCTCTTGACAGGACAGAAAGGACAGTTTCACCCTTTTTGATAAGGTATTTACCGCCGAGGAAGGTGTCTTCGATCGCCTCGACACCGAAACCAGTGATGGGAGAGCTGATTCGGAGGGTCTCTCTCAACACGGCACTGAGGTAGGGAAGCTTGGTGAGGTGTTCCACAGTGACAGGGTCACGGCCAATAACCTCGTCGATCTCCTTTTGGACCTTGTTATAGGCCTCTGGGTTCTTAAGAAGGTAGTACATGGCGAAAGAAAGTGTGCCAGAAGTAGTTTCGTGGCCGGCGATGAGGAATGTGATGAGTTGGTTGGTAATGTTGTCGTCAGATAGCTTTTCGCCTGTTTGAGGGTCAACACCCTCAAGCATAGCAGCAAGCAGATCCTTTCTACCAGTGGGGTTCTGCTTTCTTGTCGCAACGACTTCGTCTGCTACTGACTTCATGAGAGCAATGTCGGCGTAAAACTTGTCGTTGGCTGCGCGGTAGAGAAAGTTGGGGGCGAATGCAGGTCGTCTGTTTCTGTTTCCTGACTCCAGTAGGAAATCGCCCATCGCTTCAATAAATGGATGTAGTTCCTCCTTGTAGTATGAGTTGAAGCGGAAGTCCATGGCACAAAGAGCCAAGGTGTCGAGTGCCAGCCGAGTGAAGTTGTCGCTGGCGTCAACTGGTGTGTGAGGGCCATGGCGAGCCAGCTTCATGCATAACTGATTGGCGATCTCGTGCATTTCTGGAAACATGTTCCTGATACTCAGAGGGCCGAAAGCAGGAATTAGAATTCTATGTGCCTTGCCCCAATTGGGCTCATCCTCGAATGCTGTGAATAGTCCATCATGGACACCTTCTCGCACAACCTAATGACTTTGGTTAGTAACGCCTTTTTATTTGTGGGTGGTAGTAACAAACACCGAGAACAGATTTCAATGTCTTTTTGAAGCGCTTTTCATCGCAAGCCTCGTTGATAAAGGCGTTGCTTGAGACAAAAGTAGGCGTTTTTGCTCCAAGACGCAGTCTGAAGATGGGACCTGTTGAAGGTTTAGTGGGCGGTCAAAAAAGCAAGGCGAGTGAGGTCAGTCACCATAAGTGTCGGCCAGACGGTTGAGATCAGTGAGTGGGTTCGTCTTGAATTCGCCCAAATTTCCAATGAGAGGGTAGCCAGGAGGCTCAGGAATAGGCACAGATTCAGCCATTGTTGTGTGTTTGAAGAAAGGTAAAGATGTAGAATGGATAAAAGGGTCGTCGTTCTCTTAAAGATCAGCACCTAGTCCAGCTAGAGGAAGCTCGTATGAGGCTTGGCGTGTATGTGTGAAGAAAAGTTTCTTAATCGTGTTTGGTTAGTGTGTGATGTGTGTTGACGTGGATCAGTGAGGGGAAGGACAACTGGAATATCGTATTTAAAGTATTTTGCATTCCTTAAGTAAAGGTATGGATCTCCTTTATATTAACTATGTCCCAAGGAAATAGCTACTTTGATAAACGTCATGCCCCGCGGCGAACGCCAATACCGACGGACTATAAGGAGCCTCAAAATGACCCAAATGTTTTATTCTAACTCATGCATCAAACTCCGGCCCCGTCCGTATCAAGTGCCGGTCAATCTGGCCAATAATAAGGGATGCATTGCATCAAGCTACTTAACTTGGTAACGTTGCCGTTTCTGTCTCCTCTGTCCTACCATGCCTCGGCCGAAGCCGTGTAGATCCACACTTTTTCCAGCACCGAAATCCGTCTAGCGGCCAAAACGGCAGGATTGTATTCCCGAATCCCCTCCCAATGTCTCCAACGGAGGTGGAAACGGAACTATCAATGAGAGGTTTCAATTGTTTTCTGAAGCAAACATTTGAGAGTTTAGAGTTTGCCTGTCAACGTAGACCAGTTTGAGCTAGCACATTCCTCATTCATCATTCGTCTTGGGTTTAGGGCAGGCTTTGCCTCTATTCTCTATTGCACTTGTTTCTAGCTAAATAAAAGAAACGCGGCACAGAAAGAATACACGACAACATCTACTAGATAGTTTTCTGATTACGCAATATCACCAATATCGGTTCTTGAAACTGCCACCTTGGAGTCTGTTTGAACGGCCCGTCGGCGTTGTGGATCCTCGATCGGAGTTTATAGACCCCCGTTCCTCCGATCTTTTGACATGTGCTTATAGTTTATCAGTCACTTTGACTGCCGATTGCTACTAAAACACTGGGCTTATCGTCCTGCACGTCAACGCTCTCGATTACCCACCATATATTTGTTATCACAATTCCAATTAACCTGAATGCCATTGATCATAATCCATATCGGCGAGTATGTACGCAGATTGGATTCGAAACCATTAAGTGAGGTTAGTGTGTAACAGAAAAGTTGGCCTTTGAGTTGTGAGGTACAAAAATAGACATCATAAACTGATCTAACAATTTCGACTCTTTTGCTTTCAGCTCCCAAATCCTCTATTGCCCTGAGGTGAGGCTATAGCCCGCCACCAACCCTATTTCTTCATTACCCTCATGTACGTCAACTCGGACTCGCCGTCGGCAACAGCCATACCTGCCACCCGTCTTCTTTTAGTCTCTTCACAGCCTCGGGCTTACTCCTCAATAAAAGCCTATAGAAATAGCCCTTGATCATAGACAGGCCAAAGGACCACACCATCGATCATTTTGAGGCTGCTTACATACATCTCTACAAATATTATCTGGCACATAGTGTTGAAGCATCAAAGTTCATCATTACTACTCAATCAAACGCCAACAAAACGTTGCCCACATTATTCATCACACCTACCAGGCCCCATACTCTTCTTGTTCCCATCCACATAACCCCTTTAAGTGTATATAGACTCAGTAACAGCATTGACTTGAAGTCCCCATTCCGCCATCTCAGCTTCAGACAAGAACTCGAGGGGAAACCAGACGAGGTGACCCTTTATTTGCGACAGTTTCTCTCTCGCGTCAGCTACAGGGAGGAATTGGTCGAAAATGTGGCCTGCTTTTACTCCCTTGGGGGGTAAATATCTATCGTAATCTTCGAAGGTTTTGACTGGCAAGCGTTAGTTAGGTATGAATTGAGATCAAGTTGAGATTGAGTGACAGTTGAAGGGTAAAGGTGGGTCTACCCGACGGGTAGCCACGAGGTGATCAGAATAGGCAGGACCAAAAGGGAAGGAGTGTATCAAAGTGGAAAGAGGGTATCCACTGATCCATGAAGTAATAAATGATAAGAGATGGCGGAACTTACTGTGATCATCAGGATCGGCATGGAAAAGATGTCGGAAGAGCATGGTGTTCTTGTCCGCTCGGCCAGTCCACATGTCCCAAACTTCGTCGCTGAGGGGATCCTCAACGAATTTGTACGACTCGTCCTGGTCGTAGATGTTGTTGTCAGGGTTGACGTTGACGGGCATGGCGTTGATGTCCTTGGAAGCATCGTGCTCCTGAGGGGGCAAGAGACCCATGTGTTCACGCCAGAGGTAGCGACGAAGTGTAGCCGCATGGTATCCAGCCTCATAGGGTTGGCCATCCATGACGCTAGGAATCAAACGGGTGTCCTCCATGACGACACTCAACTCGCTGTCGTGGTCACCAAGCTGACTGCGGTCGTTAAGGTTACTGCTTCCACAAACTGCTATACGATCGTCGACCAAAAGCAATTTACCATGGATGTACAATTCTTCTTGGATCCAATTCTTGATCTCTGATTCAGGGTCTTCTTCAAACCAAGGTTCGTTATTCAGGCCTTCGCCATTGCCAGCCATCGCGTGATGAGCGACCGATGATGTTGTGTGCACGTTTTCAGGGGGCATAGCAGCCTCGAATTTCTTTCGGGCCTCCATCGTCTTCTTGATATCTTCATCCAGCTCTCCCTTGTCTTTGTCTCGCCTCATATGGTCGTCGCCTTCTGAGTCTTCTGGGTCAAATGAGCCATGGATGCCCTCACTCATAATTTCCTCGGCTTCGGCGCGCTGAACCTGCTGGTAACTAATACCAGTCTCCTTTTCAGCCTTGATGATAGCAGGCGTCTTGTTGAGACGATCGTAAGACCGCAGGTTGAAGAAGAAAATGTATTTGGTAGGGTCAACGTCCTCAGCGCGGCACTGACCAAAAATAGAGTGTTCACCACGGCAAATAGATTTGTACTGGTAATCCATGATAGCACGCGTGCCCGTAGCAGCTTCCTCTCGTAGATCTCCAGCAAATCCGGGGATTGCGGGGATGAGAACGATAACGCGGAATTTGCGACCCTCCTTGGCGGCTCTGACAACCGCATCGACGATGGCGCGACCAATCTGGTTTTTGACCGGAGCCTGTTGGTCACCTGTTGCAGTGATGAAGAACTGATTCTCGATGTAGACATAGTGCTGAGCCTTTGAAATGATCTCAATGTATGCGTTCTGGATGCTGTGGTCCGTCAAGATACCGCTGCTCCAGTCGGCGCTCGACCGGACGATTTGACAATTAACAGTGCCCATATTATCAAGTTTTTTCTCACTTAGAGGCGTGTACGGATGTCTGACGTAATCTCCAACTGGATGTTTGGGGCGCTGAACTCCAACGAGGTCCTCATCCTCGCCCTCCCGGCCCTCCAACATCAACCAGTTGAATCGTTCATCACGTTTATATTTATCACGCTTTACGAAATTCCAGCGTAATACAAAGTGTTCTGCTACGTCATAGGCAGCGCTGCCTTCATTTTGAGTCAATTGGGCGTTCTGGGAAGTTTTTGAGGTTGAAAACTCGACATACCTTGGATGCACATCGCCACATCGTGCCAGGGCATGCGCCCGAAGTCAGCTTTGCTCAATTCGTTGTCCTGCCAGCTGTCCACTTTCTGAAAATCCATTACACGGTTGTTATTAAAGTCCTGGCCCGGCCAGATTTCGTCACGAACGTCGGTAGGGTGGATGTCGGCCAGAGGGTGTTGGTGATTATCCCAACGTCCGAAGCAGAGATCAAGACCACCAACAAAGGCGATTTCGTAATCGATGACAATGAACTTCTCATGGTGAGCCCAATACCAAGTCATGTCGCTGAGATAAGTTAGTAATAGCATAACATGGATGGTGGTGATATCGCCAAGTCAGGCGCAGACACCACAACCTCGACCGAAATCACGATAGTTCGGCAAATGCTTTTTCAACTTACCCAAAGTTTTCAAAAACGTTATGATCAGGGTGTCGGGCGACATGGATGTTTCCATATCCGGGGGTGCCCTTGGGGCAGAGCTTCCTCAACGCATGCTTCGTATGAGCTGAATTACAAGTCAAGGCCTGTTCGACCTCCTTGTAGACACAAACGTAGATTTGGACACCAGCTTCGGCCTTTCGCTTGATTAGTTTGTCCAATCTGTATTCCTGCTCCTTGTAAGGGGGGCGGCGGAGGAAGAGCTCGGGTGACAGCCACCAGTCGGCAATGTATATAGACTCTTTGGCGTTTTCGAGGGCAATAGAAACGGCCCAGAAGTAGTCCCTACCATCGACGTACCTAATAAGTTAGCTTCTGGCTCAAAAACAATACCAATTGACATACCATTTCACGCGGTTGCCGGCGCGCATGGGGAAGTAGGATTTGTAACGGTTCTGCTCGCAGATGGCGGCGCGCTTTTCATCGCAACGTTGCTCATGCTCTTCATCGTGTCTATGGTTTTTATTGAACTAAAGAAACATGTGTGTAAGCTTCGCGGTTCAAGGTAGCGATTCGGTCGGGGATCGCGACAGCGCGACACCGTCAATTGGGAAGTGCGCAACATACCAGGTTTGTCAATTTACCAATTTTATGTCTATATATACATGTTAGATGCCATTGACTTAAGCGCGACTCAAATTACTGACTTCTGGTGAACGAGATGCACCTTTGCATCGTGAAGCTTGAGCTTGTCAAACAGCGACTCGGTGCGCTTGTGTTCCCCCATTTCAACAGAACTCTAGCGATCTGTAGGGGTCTTTCGAATGAAAGAACAAACTAGGAGCGCTCAGATCGCTTTGCGCCGGTATTCGGCAGCAGATCGATCGGAGAGAAATATGAGGGGTTGGTGAGATTTGAGTGAGGGGGACTAAATGGAGGGGTAATGAGACGGAAGGAGCAAAAGAAGAAGAGAAGTGAAGAGACAGAATACACGAGGGTGACAATGCCTTTAGTCTCCTGGGAAGAGAGTGAGAGTAATCGCAAGGCTTGGCTTAACTAGGAACAGATCCTCACGCGACAACCCAAAAGAAAAGCCAAGCTCATCTATAATGGTAGTATAATTGACTACAACTCTTTGAGCCTGGCGATGTCATCGAACAAGCCAAGCTCAAAATGCAGGAAAACAACGCCAAGCCGGCGAGACGGCGCGCAAGACTCTTGGATAGCATCTTACAGGCTCAAATCAGGGACCTTTTCCTCTCTATTACAGGCAAACATTAAGCCTCGGCCAAGCTAAACAATCACGGCATCCGTCATGACCCGCACACATCAAGCGGAACACGTAATGGGCTACGCACAGGGCTGAATGGGTCGTATCAATAACCAGCCAATTGACTTGAGAATACCGTATGAAGCTTTTCATGGTCTCCCTTGCCGAGCATTTCGTTAAGAGAACAAGCAACAACAAGAAAAAGCTTGCATTGTAACTCTAAAAATAAGAAGAACCAGTCATGCCATTTCAGTCTCATAATCCCGTTTATCCCCTGGACCTGATGACGTCAGAAGCTATATCCTGAATCTTGGCCTGTCCTGTCACAAAAGTTCGTGACGATCAGCCGTTCAACCATGTTTCAAGCTAATCAATTTACTTTTGTTTGTACGATAATTAACGGTTTTAATGGTAACCCTTGCCTTGGTATGCTGTCCAATTGACAATTCTTTTGAGTAAACCCTAGCTAGGGACCCAGCCCCTTGCATGATCTCGGCTGGCAGAAGCGTAGCATCGTAACAAAGACCATACATACAGCCTCCATAACCATGGTAAAGGAGACACGTTCCTGGATGAGTGAAATGTCCGAGACTGTCAGATTATACCTGGTCTAGTTTGCTTCCAATCAAGTTTCCCTATCTTCAATGGTGATGTACCAGGTTCACCATTTTGATTGTGTTATCTTGAGCTTCGATTGGTGCAATCGTATCGCAGTTTTCTTCTCATTCATTCAATGAATCTCTGCAACTTGCCGAGTATCCCTGTACATGTTCGATTGATGAGACAATAGGGGATACAAATATAATTGTGTATCATTCGACACAAAAGACATTGTGTGAACAAGACCCAAGAGGTGAAAACAATTACCCACACATTTGTCTTGGTTGTAGGTGCGTTGCATGATTCGTTTATAAACATCTATATTTTATAGTACCCCCATGACATAATTATCTCCCATTCTTTTTGGATGTCTTTTCTTTGCGTTGATCCCAAACAAACTCATTCATTGTGGACAGGCTACACCTTGATGAATGTTGCTCGATTACTACCCTAGAGACATCCAAGCTGGAGCTCATACCAGAACTAACGGTCCAAGCTCGACCCGCCTCAAGCGTCGTAAGCCAAAACTGCTCCATATACTTCAACAGTGGCCTTTGTATCGTATCATTGATAACAAGTCGTTCCACGTGAGAGTCCCTGCAAAGTCCCACCGATCATTCCTCAGACGTTTCACCCAGCTTGTAATTATTTGTTGAGGTCTCGACTCTGGTCTCTTTCTCTCCGCCATTTGACAAGTTGATTGGCAGGGATCATGAAAGAACGTGGGGTTTGTAGCGGTCGACGGAACAACTAAATCCAGCCCCGAAACACAGTGTCAAATGCGAGAACTGTTGATGCATCTGGAGATTTCAAGTCGTAATAAGCTTGAATTGTTTCAGGTTGAATGCAGTTTTGCATCATGTAGAGTACAATATGCGTGCATATGGCATCTGAACTATTTATGTCTGTTTCAAGTGTTGACTTTAGATGCGTAAAGCATGATTGCTTATACTCATCGCCAATCTACATGTATCAGAGCTCTTATCTTATCATTATGCACTGTTCATCTGCCCCTCTTTCACCGTATTGACCCCTCCCTAGGTCCCCTGAGCTAGACCCCTCCTGTACTGCTGTTCACTGTACCTACCCGCAAAGGGACAGCTCAGCTTGACCGCTCCAACGACATCTCCTTTATCTTCTTCTTCCCATCCAACAATTCTTCAACTTCCTTTTTCCATTAATCTCTATCATCAATCATCATGTCTGACGCCGCTTACCCCCCTGGAGGCACCATTGTGCAATCGCTTAAGCGATCTTTCGTCGACGTCCCCGTCGATGAGGCCAACGGCGAGGCTGTCTCTACCACTGAGTTCCTCGAGGCTTCCGAGTCCCTGACCACTATCTTCGGTATGACAATGTCTCAGAGGTTAAGAGGATGATTTGTTGCTAACTTTGCTGTCTCTTAGATGCCATTGGTGGTGTTGCTTTCGGTCCCGTCAAGAAGGATATCCTTGGCAACGTCGAGGTTCGTCACGACATGCTCCTTCCCGTCGCACGACAGCAAACCCTTGCTATCAAAAATTTCCGTTCCAGATCATATATCTGACAATAAATCTACAGAAGCTCCGTGCCCGCCAGGCCGCCGCTCCCGCCGAGTCCGGTACCGTCCAGGACCTCGTCCGCAACGAGCTCAAGACCGGCAAGCACACTGCCACTGAGGGCTGCCTTTGGCTCGTCCGGTATGTATAACTCTTTGATACGATGCATCGGCACAGCTGACAACTTTATAGAGGTCTTGACTTTACCGCCCAGGGCCTTGAGCTCAACGTCGCCAACTCCAGCCAGGAGCTTGCTGACTCTTTCCGCACTGCCTACGGTAACACTCTGAAGCCTCACCACAGCTTCATGGTCAAGCCTATCTTCAGCGCTGCCATGTCCGCCGTTCCCTACCGAAAGGACTTCTACGCCAAGCTTGGCGAGAACCCCGAGCAGGTCGAGGCCGAGCTCAAGACTTACCTTGCTTCCTTCACCAAGATTGTCACTATCCTCAAGAAGTTCATCAACAGCCCTGAGGCAAAGTGGTAAATCATATATGATATAATAAATGTTAGCGTACCTGTTGCCTGCCGATAAATGACAGAGCTAAGTGAAAACAAGTCACATGTTTGAGAAACACGACTTGGTTGACGAGATGCATCAGCATTGAGGAGCTATCCTGCAGAGAGACCTGTGGAAGATGGCTACAATAATAGCTGTCGTCCCATATTACGATAACGAAAATGAATAAATACATATTGCATGACCATCTGCTTGATCTGTTACTCCTGTCATCGTGACTTTTCATACTCGAAGCCCCTTTCCGTGCCTGATAGACCTGACAACCGGATCGCGATTTCTGAACCAGCCACAACCTAATGTCAAGCTTTCTTCAAAAGTCATACCATGTCTGTGAATCTGGAGACGCCACATTTTATCATGAAGTGGCTGAACCTTTGGTTCGCGATCATCCAGGATCGCCAAAATCACGTACCAGTCTGTCCTAGCCAATTCGGCAACACGGGACCGAGCACACCACTTTCATAGCTGTAAGCATCATGAGAATCGCACTATGATTGGCAGTATGAAGAGTAACAAGTCGATCTCTGTACAAAATACGCGGCGACAAATGATGACGGCCGGGTGAGATCTAGTAATGAGACATGGAGCTTGGCAGAGAATCTGACAACAAAGTTATCCCACCAACATGATAGCAAGACAATGTTTAAACTATCGTGAATCTGTATCTCGAATTGTCTCCTGATGTTCCGTCATGGGTTACAATACGATACTACATACAATCTGCACTTGCTCTTGTCTACCGGGAGCGTCGGATTGTCCGGACAAAACACCTCGGCATTTGGTATTGTCCAAAACCCCGAAGAAAAGTTTCAGTCTCAGTCAGGCGGTCATTAAGCATAAACTATTAACGCATAGATGCAAAAGATAAGCAGCTGACCAAGGTCGCCATAAGTATTACCTCTCCGCATATTGTTTGTAAGGCAAGGCTAGTCTAGGCTGAGGGTGCCTGGAAACACTCAATATCATTAATGGTGAGAAATGATGGGAAAAGTTTGTGAGAAAGACATCACCTCCCGGGACTAGTTAACGACCCAGAAAAGCCACATGGACATGTCTAAAAACGCATTGTCCAATCTCAGGGTCTGAGATGCTACCGTCCTCCCGACGCTTCCGAGAGGACCCCGAAATGCTCAAATGTACCTTTTGTAAAACTTCAAGTACCTAGTTCCTGACATTTTCGTTTACACCTTGGGGTGAAATTCACAGAGACGAAAGAAAGCAAATACCGAAGTCTATTTAGCGAAGTGCCCTTGGCAAGACCAGAAATGCTTCTTTCAAATTGAGTGGGCATGTGGCTGATGTTGGTGATCTTGGCTATGGACCTAGAGACCCTTGAACTCTACTCTGCCAAGTGTTCTTGAGATGCTACTGTAAGGCTGATTTTATCATGTCTATATGCATTTATCTCGCTCTAACAACAGATTATGTGAAATCCAAAGCCTGGCCGTGTATTCTTTTGTGCCTTGCCAACCTTTATCTGATCAATCGGATGAAGCGCCTCGCTCAGTAAAAAACAGAATAAGAAATACGCAAAGCAATGTCATGATGATGCCAAAACCCAATAATCCTGCCAGAGGCCACTACCACCCGGACCAGGTATTGTAAGAGAGGTATTTGGGTCGTTTGAAGACTGCTCGTTTCAGTTTCATGGACCGCAGCGACTCTGTGTCAGTCTCGCACTTCTTGCCGAACCAACTAGCTATGGTTTCAACAGCTACTTGATACTCTGTCATGACACTCTCCTTTGGTGTCATGGGCGGGGGACAATCCCAAGCGTGCCTCTCACCTTCGACAATGCGCAACGTGAACTGCTTTCCAGCAGCCTTGAGGCGATTTGAGAACTTGAGACCTTCGGCGAGGAGCATGTCGTACTCGCATAGGACCAAGTGAATAGGGGGGAGCTTTTTCAGCATCTCATCTGGCATCAGACCTGGTGACAACCGTGGATCAAACCTTTCCTCGCGGGGAATGATGGGGTAGATGAACGAGGCATCAATTAGATCTGTGAGACCCTTGGGCAAGGTGAACTCTGGTTTTGAGCATGTGAGTCGCTTTTCGGGACGTGATATGGTCCAGTCTAGGACGGGGTAGTAGAGTGCTATACCCGCAATCTTGGGTGGTTCGAAAGGAAATTTGTAGCCCCATCGATCAGGGTCGTTCAGAATGAGCCAGGATGCAATAGCGTTTGTGGCTCCTGCGGAGAATCCTGACAGAACAATCCGATCAGGATCAATGCCAAACTCGGCAGCTCGGTGCTTGATCTGGAGAACAGCATCGACGCAATCCTCAATGGGAGTTGGAAAAGGACATGAAGGTGCCAGGCGGTAGTTGACAGTGAAGACAACCGCATCCAGATTCGCCATGATGGCACCGGCCCAACGGGCATCGTCAGTGCCCTGGCCGAGGATCCAGCCTCCACCGTGAAAGTTTATAACGGCAGCTCTGGCACCGAGAGCGGGACGGGGCGGCATCCATACTTCGGCTTTGATCTTAGTCTTGGCGCGGTCGGCGCGACTGGGAGTAGCTTTTGACAGCGTGGCATCGAGCCAAATGTCTCGCGTGGGTGATGGTGCAGGTGGATTAGTGCGATTGGCGATGCTGAAACCCAAACTCGCAGCAGAGCGGATGGCTTGGGCACGAGCGATCAGGTACCATCTCGAGCTGGACTCGAGAGGATTCA
The DNA here is from genome assembly GCF_019609905.1 of Fusarium poae. Taxonomy (NCBI): domain Eukaryota; kingdom Fungi; phylum Ascomycota; class Sordariomycetes; order Hypocreales; family Nectriaceae; genus Fusarium; species Fusarium poae. The sequence continues at coordinate 6,553,536 of NC_058399.1, forward strand.
CATAACCCGGAGGTTCCGGGGTGGTTGGTCGTGACTCAGAGGGGGTGGCCTCAGTCTCCATATCAGATTTGATTAGATGGATGAGGGGAGGGAGGAGGGCGTGGTCCCAGCTTGAGACTCTGGAGTAAGACGGCAGCCAGTAGCTACAGTACTGTACTGAGTGAGGGAGGGAGAGTGATGAATGTTAGGAAACACAAGCAAAAGGCTTACAAGCCCAAAGCAAAGCCAAGAAGTCACTCGGCTGCGACGGAATAAAGAAGCGGTGGGGGAGTTTCCTTTTGCGTGGTGCAACAGCCAGAGACGGTGCCGGATTGGAGTGTTCTGTAAGCGCGATAATATGTGGGAGCAAGGATTGGTTAACAAGGAGAATAAATGCTGATCAGAATGGATAAAGAAGAGAGATAATTTGTCGAAGGGGCTATTGATAGCGTCTATGTCGATGTTTGTCGGCTCATTTACTACTAATGACGACCTCAAGTCAAACTAGTGAGGTTGGACCCTAAAGCTGAGCTGACAATAGCAATAGAAGAGAAGAGAGAAAAAGCAAAAGCAGGTTTGGCTGGTCAGACAAGCAGTGAATTGAGAATGAGTGGCCTTGTCAATTGATTGAGTGTATCAAATTCTCATTGAAAACGCCGAGATAATGCAAAACCTGGTTAGTATCCAACCAGAATTGTTACGTGACGTTGCAGGCTTTGGAGTGACATGACAGGTGAATTAATGCTATGACGTAGTGAGGCTTGTTTTTGTTATGTTTTCCACTTTACTGGATTAAATTGGTTAGAACAGGAGCGGTACGACAAGGACAAGGGTATATTAGTGGAGTCTCGATTAATAAAAGAGCAAAAAAAAAAAAAGAAAAGAAAAGGCCTAGAATCGACTTAGTAGACAAATAAGCAAAGCCAAGCAGATACGAGAATGTTCCCTTTGCTTGGTGATTCGTATTACCAAGTCCCGATTCACCCGATTGCGCTTTGTTGATTGACGTCAATTCAATGCGCTGGGTAAATTAAACTTGTTGTTTCAGCACTCAAACAGATCTTCTTTCTGACCACAAAAAGGCTTGGATGAAATAATTTCAGGGGGGAATAACAGGTTATAATCGAGCCACGAGGTCTTAAACTACGAAAACCCTCGTTTGATCTTCTCTATCAATCGCCGATGGTATTAAGGATATGTCATGGGCTTGGCTGTACTGCAGTATCCGGAGCTTCTCCACCGGAACTCCAATCATGGGCTCCGTGCAGACCCAGAAACATCCGGGGGCGGGTAACTCGCAGTGTCTAAAAATCCCTAGTCTGGATGGACAGAAGACGAGAGAAAACCGACAACGAACGATCTTAGTGCTATGTCACTGATGTCACAGTGTTTCTCGCATTACTCGAACGGGCATCACCCGTTGACGTACATGGTACTTTGATGGGTACGTAGAGGAACGCCGAGACGGTAAACGGCAGCTTGTCTCGTTCTTGCAGGGTGAGGCCAAGACTGGGACCTGAGTGTCTGACGGTAATAACACCTTGGCTCCCGGGGTTATGTGTGGCGTATGTAGGATAGTGATAGTCTGTGTTGTGTTTTCTACTGATTATTTGCTACGTGGTACAGTATTTGTGGCTGGTTTGACTATCCAGTGTATCAAACACCGAGACATTTCCTGTATATCAGACGGACATCAGTTATGACGCAAGTCTAATCCCCCAGACATTACAATCGATCTTGTACGATAAATGCGATGCATGTGAGGCTCTAACTGACGGTATGTCCGTCTATCCACCACAACTATTCTAGACTAGACTACCGGGCACGTTACTTATCACGATCATGGCACCGTTCTAGGGCTGCTAGTGCAGAGACCTGAGCGTCTTCGTGCAGTAACCCGCGGAGTGTGTTGAAAACAAAACCCGTGGAGCTGGGTATGTACCCAGGCATGCACGGGAGAGTTACATCCCCCACGAGATGCCGAATCACCTGTCAGTCTAGCGGATTTTATGTGTAGGGCCGAGGCCGAATAGAGGGTAGCCGATTGAGTAAGCTGTCGGAATTTGACAAAGACTGACCACATTTTTTTTCGGTTCTTGTAAGCAGATCCTGTTCATGTCTCATTCCGGGTCGCCGAAAATGCCGTGACTGCGAGAATATTACGGTTTATAGTTTTGTGTTTACGATCATATAAACTGTATTGTAGTTCCTTTTTTCAGTCATGTTTCTCAAGTGTTTAGGGCTCGCATAAAAAACATAAAAAGAACAGGAAACTATTCTGTTGCTCCTGATTCATCTTTTCCCATTTCTTCATCAAACGACAAGCCACAGTGCGTACCTGATACATACTTGCACCTCTCATCGTCACAGCCACGATCATCGAGACCAGTCCCTGACTCTGAATCACCCAAAAGAGAATTGAACAACCGAAACCAGCCCGCACGATCGTCATCGACTGCAAGCAGGGGTGCTCTATTGCGGAAACATTACGGAGAGCCAGAACCAAGCCAAGTCAGGCAAATCCAAGATTTCAAGTGTGGCTGACCCACCGTGCCACACCCTCCATCATCATTGCTGCTGCTGGGCACTAATTCGCTATTATGACGGGCATCCTGGCTCCCGTCACATCAGCTTTTGGCATGCCGCTACCGTCCAAATATCATCAAAAAGGTCTTGCAACCACCACCACAAATTCTTCTTCCTCTCCTTCTACTCCTACCTCTATTTCTTCTACACCTAGAATTCCTTCTCCTTTAATCACATCATATACTCCAGTCCAGGCTTTAACATCAAGCCCACTTTCGACAATCTCCATAGATTCGGTCCTTTCAGAACCCACTGATTCTCTGACATCATCGCTCTACTACACTGCTCAAATGGCGAGCCCGGACACCACCCACCGGCCTGCCTCGGTCGCTACGAGTGCGGCCTCGATGAGCGTTGATACAAGGCCATCGGCAGCCATTCTTAGTTCAGCGTTTTCCTCACCTCGCTCCGTTTCACCATCCAGAACCATTCGCGAAACCATGAACGATAGCGGCGTCGAACTTCCCCACAGAGATTCGGCTCGATCCAGCATGGATGGCACAACGGCCACTACCAATGCTATTGTTCCTAGCAGCCGAACTTCTCTTGACAGCGGTCGAACTAGCATGAGCTCCGACTGGCCAGTTCACCCTGGCGAGATCAACACAATTGCTCAGCTCGATACCCTGCCCTTTGGTACCGAAGTCACATTTCGAGCTCGTATCGAGACGCAGCGACCCATCTCAAAGGTGCTCGACTTCCTCCTACTCCGCGACCAAACACACTCTGTCCAAGGTGTTCTCGCCCGTGATGTCGGTAATGCCGAGTTTATCTCTTGGGTCCGCAAGATCAACTCTGAGTCTCTGGTCCAGATCACTGGTACCCTCAAGCAGCCTCCTGAGCCCATCCGATCGGCCACACACTCTCGAGTCGAGGTTGCTGTCGACTCTGTCCATCTCGTCAACCTTGCCCAGAACCTTCCTTTCAGCAACTACAAGCCCCCAGAGACTCTGCGCAACCGAATGAATGCCCGAATTCTCGATCTTCGACACCCCTCGAACCAAGCCCTCTTCCGTGTGCGCTCAATGGTCACGCGCATCTTCCGAAACACCCTCGAGGAACATGGCTTCGTCGAGATCAACACCCCCAAGCTGCAGCCTGCAGCCACAGAGAGTGGTGCTGCTGTCTTTCCTGTGAACTACTTCGGTCGCCGGGCTTTCCTTGCTCAGAGCCCTCAACTCGCAAAGCAAGAGGCTATTTCGGCCGACTTTGGTCGTGTCTTTGAGGTCGGCCCTGTTTTCCGTGCTGAAAATTCCAACACCCACCGTCACTTGACCGAGTACACTGGTCTCGATCTGGAGATGGCCATCGACACCGACTACCACGAGGTCATCTCTTTCATTGACATCTTTCTCAAGGAAGTCTTTAGAACAGTCTACTCATCCCGAGAGCTTGAGGTCATTCGTAAGCGATGGCCAAGCAAGGAGTTCAAGTGGCTCGAGGAGACGCTTATCCTCCCTTTCAGCGAGGGTCTCCAGATGCTTCGAGACGACGGGCGCGAGGTGGAAGTGGAGGATTTGTCTACTCCTGATGAGATGCGACTTGGCGAGCTTGTTCGCGAGAAGTACAACACCGATTACTATGTTCTTGACAAATTTCCCGCCAACGCTCGTCCTTTTTACACTGCCAAGGACCTCGAGGATCCCACGTGGACTCGATCCTTCGATATCTTCATTCGCGGTCAGGAGATCTGCTCTGGTGGCCAGCGTATCCATAATGTTGAAGAGCTCCGAGCCAACATGGCTGAAGCCGGTATGACTGAGGATGGTATGGAGGATTACCTCACCGCGTTCGAGTTGGGTGCTCCTCCTCACGCTGGTGCTGGTCTTGGTCTTGAGCGTATTGTCGCTTGGATGCTCGAGCTTGGCGATGTCCGATACGCCTCTCTCTTCCACCGAGATCCCAAGTCTCTCCCTACCAAGGCTCCTGGCCTGCCTCATCCCGAGGCTGATACCACCAAGCCCCACCACGCCGACTCTCCCCCTCCTTTGGAGAAGCTTATCGCCAACTACGGTGATGCCACCAACACATCTTGGCTCGATGAGCGTTTCCAGATCTGGCGACACGAGACCGGTGCAGCTATCGGCTGGGTTCAGAGTGACAAGTTTGCCATGATCACTGGTGACCCTCTTTGCGACCGCAGCCAATACCCACAGGTCATCCGTGCTTTTATCAACCATCTTACTGTTGACTTGCGCTTGACACCTCTCTGGATGCTCGTCTCGTACGAAATCCAAAAGATTCTCGCTTCTGAGCTTCGCTGGCGAAGTTTGACGTGTACCGAGGAGCAGCGTGTTGATGCCGACAAACACAACAGTGCTCAAATTGAAGGACTGGCTGCCAAGGCCCGTCGCGTTGAGCGTGAAGGAGTCAAGATTCACGAGGTCAAGGCCGACGAAGACTTCATTTCTCGTGCCAACCCCGCTATCGAGGAATGGAAGCAGAACCGTAAGGGTAAGCAAGTTCATCTTACCGAAGTTCGTCCATGGATCGACCAGGAGCACCGCCGCTACTTTGCTGCCGAGAAGGACGGCAAGGTCATGTCTATGGTGGTCTTGGCCAAGCTTGCTCCTCGCCACGGCTGGCAAGTGAAGTGGGCTCTCGACTTCCCTGGCGCTGTTAACGGTGCCATCGAGGTCCTGGTCAGCTTTGCCCTGTCCAACGTTACCGGAAAGGTCACCTTTGGTGCAGGTGTGTCGGAGAAGCTTACCGCCGGTGAGCACGTCGGCGGACTTCGCGCCAAGTTCCTCAGCGCCACCTACAGATCTATCATTGACAGCCTCGGCCTTCGCCGTAAGGCTTCATTCCGATCCAAGTTCGGTGCCCTGGGAGAGGAGATTTACATCTGTTATCCTAAGAAGGGTGTTGGCCTGCGCGACTTGCAAAACGTTATCAAGTTCTTCACCGACTAAACGATCAATCAACACGAATAAAACACACGAAAAAATATATATACAGCATCATGACCGTGCTACCAAGCGAAACAATAGCGAGGGGGGAGAGGGGTTCTTTGCGTTTCTAAGATACCATGATACCATACAGAAGATTGAACCCGTGGGGTGAGGGTGTTCAACGACGAATGACGAGCATGGCACCTGCGTTGGAGGGGCTGTCTAATGAAGTATTGCTTTGGATGGGAGTGCGATATCAATTTCTTTTGTACTGGATTGCAACATGTTTATTGTTTAACAATTCCCCCTTTAGATACCAAACCTGGATGAAAACAACTCTAGACGGATGATCTTCAGCAGGCTGTGCCTACTGATGTGAACCAATATTACTAGTTACAGAATTCATATGTTTACAATAACCAAGCTTGAACTGTGTGACTTGTCTTTGTGCAAATGTCTATCCCTGGAGATTATGACCGCCCATGTCATTTGTTGTTCCTCGCTGGCTGGTCGTTCATGCAGTTAAGCGTTGCAGATGCTGGGGATCTGTTTTCATTTGTCGGCGAGCAACCTAATCTCATACATAAGCTCGAGGGAATAAACATAAGCTCGAGAGAATAACCATAAATGACAAACCTAAGTATGCCTAAGAAGCATAAGATAAGCTAATAGTTTCGTCCCTTATGTTTTATGATACCTAGTCTAGTACACTGGGTCTCGCCCATTCATTTTCGCAAGATGTGAACTCGGTTGCACTGGATGAGAACCCACGACGAGTTCCTTCCTCGTTCGCATGACCTTGTCATATCTTTGAGAAATCCTACACATGCCCAATGGTAAGGCTTGTCGTATCTTCACTGGGAATTACCAGGCAGTGTCATCTTCACACACTACATCACTCACCATGACGCCCTCTTGGAAATCATTGCCTCCAGAGATTCGTCTCCTAATTCTACGATGTATTATCCCTCAACATCGACTCAAAAGAACCATCACCGACCGTGGATTCCCTCGAGCATCGTTATTAGCCACCGTGTCCAAAGAGTGGCGGTGCTTTTTCGAGAGAGAAACGTTTCGACGCATGGATCTAGAAGCGACCGATTTGCATAACTTTACAAAGAACGTTGGGGGGAAGAACGTCATCAGGTTGAATTATATAACCAACGTGTTGCTTACCATCAAACTTGCAACATACACCCGGCGTATAGCAGACAAACCAGAGAGTGGAACGACTGCTACCCAGAACAACAGGACCTTTACAAAAGCTATGGCAGTCCTTCTAAACACACTATCTCACTGGGAAGGTCAAACTAGAGGAGGGCTTTTACTCGAGATCCGCATGTATTCGCCTAGTGACAGGCTGTTTCATGGCAATCTAATGCAGCTCTACGACGACTATCCACTTCGGTTTGAAGATGACCCACAGCTGTTGACTACATTTATGAGGTTTTGCAGGAGAAACAAGACACGGTTCAAGTCATTCAGAGCTGCACAACGCTCTTTGGATGTCGTGGGCCGGACGAAACGACTCCATGGCACGCCGCTCGAGTTGAAGCCGTCACTGGTGAAGAAGCAACATTTCTGCTCGAAAACATTACGCAACCTCCCAAAGGCCCCCGTTGTCAAGGGTTTAATTCTACGTGGGGATTGCCGAAAAAGTATTGCAGTGAAAACCCTCACCACGCTGTTTCGCGAATGCTTCGTAGCTTTGGAATCATTCAATTTTGTGCGATGGTGTGGTTTTACAGAGGAACAAGAAACAACTTTCTTAAACGGTACGTATAAACTTAAGAGTATGTTAAACACAAGCGAAGCTGTCACAACTAACGACTGAGACCAGATCTTCGTGGGGGGGTTGATGCCAGCTTTCCCTGCTAGTCTCCAGCGATTTGTCTTTCACATACGTAGGGATTATGGTCGATATCTTCCCGACCGTTCCGACTTTGTACCCGATGCTTTATCGACTCTTTTGGCCCATGCTTGCCATAACTTTACCCAGTTCTGCCTCCCAAATGATGGGGTTAGCAGCCGGCTTTCTTTTTGGGATGAATTGATGAGAGTTGATGGGCGCGAATCCAAGCTTCAGAGTCTAGCCTTCAAGACAAGGTATCTTGGTCACAATTCGAGCCAATTAGCAGTGACAGAGTTCCTGATCTTCATCAGTGTCACAGTAAAGCGCTTGCCTGCATTACGGACTCTGGAGCTATGGAGTGCCAGCGATGGATTTGGCTGTTTGTTCCGGTGCACCCTAGATGACTTCAGAGTCAAAATCACATGGCGATGCACCGATGACCGATTCACTTTGCAGGAAGAAGCGGTGCGGTACTGGGCTCACATGGCCTCAAACCGTCCTTTCGAGGTTATAAAGGTTCCACTTACCAAAAGCATAGAGTTCAACCCGATGTTTAAGCTCTCGACTATGCTGCGGGGGCTACAACTTAGGCAGCTGAGTTTTGACCCCATTTACGAAGCTCATACAAGGCTCGCTGAGAAAATGGACGTGGGCACATTGTTTGGTGTGGAATGAGGAGTGCATTTTGCACGTACTCCAGGCCTGGCTGTATATCAACGAGGAATAAACAATGCACGGTAGCAAAAATGTTAGCCTCCTAAGTCTTAGGATACAAAAACAAATGACCTAAGGCTATAGTCTATCTAAATAGCATAAACTGACCCACTAATTTTATCTCTTATGCTTCCAGCCCGTGATTGTTTCTTCTGGTACCTTCACCAGACATGTCATTCTTTCGTCTTATTTTGTGTTCACCCAAGATTAATGACTCATAGGTTTAGCACAGGATGGTATTGATGCTTCGAGGTTGTATGAAAGCTGATGACTTCATAGTAGCATCTGGAAGCGCAAATTATTACATGTTCTGTCATTGGACCAGCAGATTTATAGCAGCTGAAACCTCTGTATGGGAACGCCCCTGTCTTTCAGTGCTGCTTCTGTCATCCTTGGGTCTTTTGACGAAAATTCCTTGTGTCCAGCTCTGGCCCAGCACGGACTTCCATCTTCAAGTAAAGTCTCCTCAGATCCATCACTATAGGGGACACCATCCAGTCGAGGGTCTGTGAAACGGATAGAGCTCCCTTCTTTGACGAAACCATACAAAAGAAACTCGCGATGCCATAGCCTTTCCCACCTGTGAAAGTCGTTGCCGAGAAAGGCTTCAGCTGCTGAGAAATCGGGATGATAAGCTGGACCGATGACCATATAAGAATTATCTCTGGCTTGAGGCCGTAAAATGATCGATGTAGATAGGCCGAGAAGTACAGCGACTACATCTCCCTTCCGAGCCTCCATAGGAACACGAATAAAGGTTCCGCGACAGGTCTTTGCACAGCCATGTGTAGATCCTCCAATGGGTAAGCTTCGCAAATACACTCCGTCTTTCTCCCACGGTTCCTGCATATCATCTGCCTCCAAATATTCACTGTTTATCCACTGTCGTATCTTTCTACGCCAGTCATTTAATCCATGCAGTGAATATACTTTGGGAGGATGTAGTCTTTGTGTGCTGTAGTCCCTCACCTGTCCGTAGGTAAGAATCATTATCAATTGGTCCAGAATCGAGTCATCTTGGAGTGATTCCTCAGCTACCAGAGCCAGAAGTGTATGAACGATCCTTTGACGGAATTCGCTAATAGGTTCAACTAACTCTTTAGAGCGAAGCGGTTGAGGTGCATCAGAGACTTCATCGCATATTATGCCTGCCACTTCCAATATATGTGGCTCGATAAGATCTACTGCAGGTGACGAATTCCCTCCTGCGTTAGAATCCACAGTAAGATCTCCCCATGTTCTCTCCAAATCAGCTACCCAGCTTGGGCTTCTAGCTGCGTTGCAGTGTGTCAGAAACTCGAGATTGCGCTGCCGCCTGATTTCATTGAGGCATACTGAAGTGAATATCTGTTTCAAGGACTTGGTGTAGTCTACCTGAATTGACTCGGCGACATCTGGTTCGACAAGGCCGCGTAGAGAGTATATCCTATCGCGGTCATCTCCACATTCGAGAGCCTCGGTACCAGAGAGGGCCCCTAGCCAGCTATCGCTTTTTTTCACGTCGTCCGCACAAGCCAACAATCTGTCTCCGACAATCTGTACGTGTTTACTATATGCAGCGACATCATTGATGGCATGGGATGGGGGCCCTGTGAGGAAACATATAACGCTAACTGCGTCGTGGAATTGCTTCCAAGTTATTTCTTCAAAACCCAACATCACGATGCATGTTTGCTTGTTTGCCAGTACGACCTCTTGGTGAGTCCACAAACGTTTATGCCAATTGAGGGCCAGTATTGCCTCGAAGGCCCGCCACTGGTCCACATCCAACGGTAGTCCATCTCTCGCGAGCCCTCCATTCGCATGTACTGGATCTTTAAATTTAAACATTTGCCGGACGATGCTGTAGTTCATTGTGACCGATTCGACCAGGTCGGCGCATGACCGCAATGTATGCATCGCTAGGACACTCCAAGAGGTTTCCGGGCCTAGCCATACCACTACACTCGCAGCGTAGTAGTATATATGATGCATCTTTTGAACTTGAGCGGCACGGTCACCGAGATCGTTCTGATCTATGCAGATAGAGTCGCACCATATCAATCGCTTTCTCTCAGACTTTCGAAGAGCCTTCAACGCTGCGGCCAAATTCTTTCCAATACGTAACTTCCCTACAGTATGATCCTGGAATGATTGCTCCATATACATGTGTTGCTCTTGCGTCAATTCGATGGAGACAGGCTGAGACTGATCGTCCCAACAATACGATATGGCATCGAACTCTGGGATCTTTTCTTCGGGTAGGAAGGTTCTATACAAGATGGCACCTTTGAGAGGGTCTTTCGCGTCTCCAGGATCGAGTTCAAGTAAACGGATGTCTGAAGACAAAACAGGACGGTAGCGGAAGGCAGGCATTGATAGTGTATATCCAACGTCATTCGTGTTTAAAGAAGCTTTGACTCGCAATGTGACAACTAGTTTGGTTTGGAAATCGATGTATGGTATAACATTTGTGAGAGGTTTGCATCAACTTGCGGGGCTGAGTTGGACATATGCAAGCAGCTGGAAAGCTTAGTCATAAAGACAGATTAACAAACAAACTTGCGATGGTGAGCTGTGCTAGAATCATGATAAATATGTATGCAAGAATAACTCTATTGTTTGTTGCTTTTCGAGGCGTAAGTCCCGAAGTATACATTTAAAATCAACTCATAAGCAAGAATAACTCAGCTTTGCTGTGCTTGTCTTTCTGGGACCAAATACAGCTACGGCACAAAGGAATATCTTATTGAAAGATCCTATTGGGTGGTTGCAAGCATAGCGATCTGTCAATACCTACGTAACTCAGTGTGCGTTTTGTCTCGAATCTCGATTGAAGTCTTTATCTGTTATGAATGGTCGATGGTCTTGTGAAGTTAGGTTTTTAAATAAGTTGTCATACATGTCTAACTAAGAGGCTGGTCTTAGCTTCACCAGGAACCACGATAGGATTCCTGGCTACTGACCCAGAACACTACGAGAAAGTGCCAGCCCGTCGTTCTGGACCCCCTCCCTCTCCTTCTTCCAAACAAAAATAAGAAACGACAACAGGAATAAGAAAGACACCCCAGGGGGAGCCACTTCGATGTCAAAAACAGACCACCTTCCAGCATCCAAGGCCATACAAACCTCCAGCGCCGGAAACATTGGTGAATACAGACCAAGATCTCAGTTATGGTACCAACGTTCCTCCAGCCAAGACCTAAGTCTGGTGACACTCCAGAGTGCCCTGGGCAGCTGGAATCTGGGCCTGGAGCAACAGGAAGGCGGTACATCGAAGGGCTTTTGTTTTGGAGACAAAGAAAAACAAAGAAAAACATGAAAGAAAATGAACAGATAACTACAAACATTTGCGTGTACGACATATACGTAAAAAGGGAAAGGAAACGACAAACGAGGTAAAAAAGAAACAGTGATACCATGACTTGTAAATGGAAATGAAAGGAAAAGAAAAAAGGAAAGCTCACCATAGAACAGACAAGGAAGACTATTCAACAGTCCTAAGCACCGTCCTTGAAAACTTCAGAGGGGGTGTTACCCTCGGGGGTCCTCTGAGCATGAGCCTCAGTCAGCCTGACGAGGTAACCGTTGGCCGAACTGTCCCAGACAGCTTCCCATCCTTCTGGCAAAGGCGGCGGAGCAGGAAGGGGCCAACCTGCTGCTGCTGCAGCAGCTCCCGTCGACGTCGAAACTCAGCCTCGACTTGTGCCATCGCCGCTCGTTCCTCCTCGTCGATTTGCTCCTGCTGCTGCTGAAGGGGGGCAGGAGGGAGAGGATGTTGCTCACGATGAGCAGGAGGAGTCGTCGGAACAGGGGGTGCCTGACGACGGGCTTGCTTCTTGCGGTGACGCCGTTCACCTCTGTGAGGACAGTCCCTCAAGCGGTGCTCTTCAGAGCCACACTATAAAGAACTGTTAGTTTGAACTTGGTTAAATGGTAGAAATACTTACGTGCCAACAACCCCGTCGGCGGTCATTGGGGGCCACCACCACGTCCACCACCGCCACGGCCGCCACGGCCGCCAGAGCCAGAGCCAGAGCCGACCATGCTGCGTTTCTCGTAAGTTGCAGCCTCAATGGTGTGACCGATCCTCGCATTGGTAGACATCTGAAGAAATATTAGTGCTTGTATCTGAGAGAAGAGAGTGAGTGCATGCTGTTTCTTCTTGAATCCTTGTTCGTCGTGTTATCGTTGTGTTGTATGTTTAACGTGATGCGATGCGATGCGAAATGAAGGGAATAAAAAGAGGAGAAGAAGAGAGGAGAAGAAAGAAGGAATTTTGTGCAAGCTCTGACGCATGCCTGTAGATTGAAAGTGGAAGCTGAGTTACGGCTACAGGTGGCAGGTGGCAGGCACTGCCAAAGACCGTCAAGGATTGTTAAGATATTTGCAGGCCAGATATCGCCAGTAACGGTCACCACAGAAGGGAATCTTAGTAAAGTATGGGTTTTGGTTAAATTCAATATATTTGTTATTCAATCGTCGAGTATCGTAGTTACTGTTATCTAATGAATCTATCATCAGATCGGAGTGATCAACACGGATTTCAGTACGCGGGCCCAGCGCCAATCCCACAAGAACCTTGGTAGGAGGACTGAGTTGCATCGTATATATAGATAATATGGCAAAGGTCCGGGGACAGTGATGATAAACAGAAGGTCGGAGTTGAAAGTTAGTGCTCCGCCGACTATTAAAATACCGCTTTTCCTCAACTACGAGGAAGGCTGATCTTTGCTTCGCCTGAGCTTGTGAAATAGGGGTTGTTCAGATAAAACTAAGTCAGTAGGATTTGTTTGTTAATTGTATAAGCTCATCCACATATACTGCTTTCTATAGGTCAATGCACTCTGTAGTCATTTGCATTGCCGTGCCTTGACATATCAAAGTGCAGCTGGTATTACAAAGGCAACTTTTCAGTTGTGAGTGATGTTGATTTGAATTTTGCAGTAACATAGACAAACTAACCAAATCAAAATTGAAATACTTCTGGCAGAAGATTTTAATTAGAGTTAAACAAATTACTATACTTTTAAGATATTATTTAAAACTTTATACTTACTATCATTAAGGTCGTATATATAAAATAACCTCCATATATATCGACATATAATACAGTAAAAATATAATATACCCATGTTTTCTGACATAGAATTTTAACTACAACGTCTCAAATTAGAATGTCTGGCAGTGTCTGGCACCTGCCACTTGAACTCGCATCTTCGTAGGTAGGCAGGTGCCTACCTACTTCCTAGACAACTAACCACGCGTCGCGTTAGGGATTCTATTAAAATATTCCTCCTTCCGAGTTTCTGTCTTCTCATCTGCATCTCACATCTTCGCATCACATAACATCGCATAAAATCGCACTCTCGCATTCTCACATTGCATCATATCGCACTCTTGCCTCTTATATTCACTTCTCATCTCTCACTTCTCGCCTCATTTCATCTCGCCTCGTCTCATCACTGTATGTATCTCTCTCTTCAATATTAACTCTTCAGACCGCAGCTACTAATATCACATCTAGATGTCTAACGCCGAAACGATAAAGGCCATCGGTGCTGCTGTTGGAAAGGCTCTGAAGGAATCAGGACTCAGTGGCTCTGGCTCTGGTGCTGCTTCTGGCTCTGGCGGTCGCCGTGGTGGTCGTGGTGGTCGTGGTGGCCGAGGTGGCCATGGAGGTGACGGAGGTGTTCGCAAGAAGCCCGCTCGTTGCTTCCGCGTAAGTTCTCATTAACATCTCTAGAGCTTCAAAGTCTGATTTCCTTCGCGCAGTGCGGCTCGACTGAGCATTTTTACAAGGACTGCCCTCACAAGAATAAATCCCGAAGCAAGTCCAAGCAGGCCCAACTCGAGGCCGCTGCTAAGAGGCCAACTTTCCCACCTGCTGCGCCTCCTGCTATTCCTGGATGGGAGTCCATTTGGGATCCAACATTTGGCGCATATCTCCTGCGGCCAGTTGTGGTACCAACACAGGGTGCTCCTACTTCTGCCGCCCCTGCTCCTGCTCCGGCTCCTGCTCCGGCTCCGGCTCCTGCCCCTGCTCCTTCTTATTCTCCCGCTCCCGCTATCGGTCTCTGCCATTCCCCTCTTTCCGCCAACAGCGACGCTCTTGTATCTGATGCAGAGTATCGCTTGCGTCTTGCGGAAGCTGACATTCAAGCAATGAAGGAACGCTTCAGCGGGCCCCAGCCTCAGCCTCAACCTCAGCAGCAGCAACAACACCAACAGTTTGGCCCTGTTCCTGCTACAGTTCCACCTCAACCGACCGTCTCTGCTCTTGGGCCTGAGCAGCAACAGGCACCAACTCTTCGCAGTTCAGGACCAATCTCTCTCGACGACTTTCTGGGCCCTGCAGGGAATTTGCCTCTCAGCCAGAGCCAATCGTTTGAGCCTCGCAGTCGCAGGCGTCTCATCATCTCATTAGTGAGAGCGACCAACGTCAGCCCAGGTATCGCTGCCCAGCTACTCTGGCGGTTTGACTGGAACCTCAGGTTCTGTGAAGACCTCGTGTGGAATCAAGGGGTAAGTCTGGTTCTCTCTATTTATCATATCATTAAACTAATCGCATAATAGTCAACATGGCCCTCTAGTGTGTTCAAGGATGGCGGTTTGAGACGAGTGTAGGACTGGAAAATAGTTGTCTTCGTTTATTCTGCGGTGAATTGTTCTTTTCTTTTGCCTGATGGCCCTGTCATGTTGTTCATTTTGCGTCACTGCCGGCGATGCAAACGCCCATTCATGTTTTTTCCCTGTGGGTTTTTGTTTCTCTCTTTTTTTTTTTTTCATTACTGCTACATTTGACCTCAGCACACCTATTTGTATTCATGGTAAGCTCTTCCTCTATTTTCCTGCCGCTCACCGACGTTCTCCAAGCTTGACACCTACTCCGCATGGTTCGAGAGGCGCATCCCGGTTCGAGAAACCTGCTACCGAGTCGAGACACATCCTTGGTACGCTACCGAGTCGAGATATGTACATCCTTGGTATGCTACTGAGTCGAGATACATCCTTGGTACGCTACTGAGTCGAGATATATCCGTGGCACGCAGAAATTATACACCGTGGATGCAGATCTAGAACCTTGACAGGAGAAGTGGACTGCCTTGAGAACTGGAGGTTAAGAAGCTGGTCAGTGTTTGTATTGAAGTGACTTTCCTGAAGTGTCTTTGTCGTTTCTATTACAAGGCCAAGAATAGCGTCCGCAGTGGTTATAACAATTCCTCATTGTCTTTCAACTGTACTGTCTGAATGTGATCTTCCTATTGAGTGCCGTGGTGATACCGAGACAGTATAAGTAGTTTTTTTCTTGCCACTACCCAGACAGTCAACAACAAATGTACTTCACCTCTCCTTGGTTGCCAGGTTTGGTATTTACCACCTTTCCAAACTACACAGGCCAACAAGGCTGTCCTAAGTCTTAGGGTACAAACATAATTAGTCTAATATTATAGTCTAAGGAGCATAAGATAACCTACTAGTTTCGTCTCTTATGCTTCTAGTTATTTATTATTCTGACACCCTAAGTCTGTATATCTAGTGGTAGCATAAATACTGATATAGCAGCGCCGCGTGACAGTTTAATGTTACACGGGATGCTAATAATTACACCCCAATCAAAACTGCACTCCTGTAACTCATCGTCACCAAGTGATATGTTCAGCAGGCCTCACCGCCGAGCACCTCATATTCGTGTTCCGGCTGGATCGGAAAACGATCCTTCCAGGAAAAGCTCCTATAGTTGTGGTGACGGCATAGGTTTTCTTTCCCATGGGTTGAAAGAAAGGCGGGTTCAGTGCTTGGCTTGGCGGGATTCAGTTATATAATACGAGGTAGCTCGATATTCAGTTTTGTTTATCGTGGGCTTTGTGTCATAGTCAAGAGTTTCTGCGTGCTAGAGGCCCAGCAGAATTCCCAAGACAACCTTCTCTGGTCGTGTAGTTTCTTTGTGGTAGTGTAAACTCATCTGCAGGATCAATAGTTGATTTAGTGAAATTGGATCTATAAACTATTCATTGTAACGCTTTGTTTTTCGACGTGCCATTGTAGTTGCGAACGACAGGTGTTATTGTAATGAGATCTAAAAAGACCATGTAATTGGATGCGGTGCTGAGAGAGCACAAATGTGGTTCCCCTGCCTCTAGAATGGGAGTTACATATGATAGCATATAGTGAGTATATCTTCAATAAGAACGACAACGTGAAAGACAAATACGGTATATTGTATACGCGGTCACCTCTGTAGTTCTTCAGTCGTAACCACAATAGGCCAGTGTAGTATCAACTTCTGGACTAAATCATCCGGCACAGTGAAGTAGATGTATGTGACTGTCCATGTACTGGGTCAATATCAGATCAACAGAGTGGTGGAATCAGCACAACACGCATCAGGCATAGGGAAACTTCTAACAAAGGACCGTATTGGTTTCTTGACAACCTACATAACCCAGGAAAGGATTGTGTCTCCTTCATTAGATGGTTAAGTGGGTCAGGCGACTGGTTGTCGTGATATCAATGAAGTATCAAATTATTGTCAGAAAACATCAAGAATCAAATAAGACAACGTAGCCAAGTGGTTACGGCGTCTGCCTCGAAGCAATTCAAGAAAGCAGATCCCTTCGGGGGCGTAGGTTCGAATCCTGCCGTTGTCGAGATACCTTTTTGTGTTGTGTATCCATGGTGTTGTGGGTTCTGGACTAGCTTTTTGCAAGCGGTGAGATTTTGGTGGGTCTGGAATGAGGAAACAGATACTAGAGAACGGAGCAATAAGATATAGTGGGTCATTTCTGGGTCAAACAGTGGTTGTTGTTGTGGGACAATAGTCTACATAGTTAGTTGGTTGGGGTATAAAGTAGCAATGGCGTTTTGTCTCAGACCAACCGCAGCAAAACAAACTGGACCCTACAGGTTCTTTCTTAGCATTAATCATTAAGCGGAGTGGTTTCTTGAGCCTCTCTGGGCAAAATACCTTGGTTGTTTGTTATCTGTTACGGCAGGTCGAAAATCTAACCTGGATGAACGAGACCACCAAATTGACATATTATGGGTAGTATTGATAGGACAAAACAACGGCTGTAACGACATACTAAGCTAGTTCCTGAATTTTCTTACTGGCTAATATTCAGCTCGCCAACAAGGGCGACGACAGACGCGAAACCCGCATCAGTCGTGGGCCGAACCAAGAGCATTCCACTCCCTCGATCCCACTCAGCGATGTGCGCATTCTCCTCGGTAGCCTTATCAGGGTCACCCTCGGGAGTAGCAGGTATACCAAAGACACGAACAGAGCCTCCGGAGTCCTTGGCTTGCCCAAACATGTCATCAACTTGTCTAGCAAGCTTGTCGTCTCGGATACTGATCTTGAAACCGAGGTTTCTTACCACGACAAGATAATCGGGGAAGGCAAGCTTACGAGACTCCTCGGAAGCTGTGCTTGAAAGTTGGTATCGTCGACCAGGGCTGGGGACATTCCTGTCAAGTAGTGTCAGTATGCTATGTGGGCTTGGAAGTTGTAAACCCTACCAGTCACCAGCTGGAACCGCAACAGTCTGAATCTCGTCATATGAGAATTGAACGTCAAGGTTCGTATCAGTGTCAACAGAACCGAAAGACAAAGGCTTCTCATTCGTGCTTCCTTTGCCACTGGAGAATGACAGCCATGGACCATAAGAAAAACCATCTGTGGCGGCATGGCCAAAATCAAACTCATCAACACGCTTTCCATCTGCGACATTAATCTGTGTAGAGGAGTCTCCATCGCCAACTCCGTTCATCCAGTGCTCAATCTGAGATGTGTACTGTGGAGAGATGAACTCAGGGACATATGTGATGGCATGTGGTGTTCTGTCTTTCTCGAGGAGTTCTCGAGTGATTTCAGCGGATGCATGGCAAGCTGGCATGGTAATTCTATAATCGTTAGATGATAATCAACCTTGTTAAATATCGGACACTTACCCATCAACAAATTGCCCGCCGATCAAAGCTTGAATGATTCTGTTGAAATCTCTCGCAAGCTGACTGGCAGCTGGTCCTCCAGCGCTGAGGAGGAGAGCTTTATAGTCTGCAGCCACAGCGTCGACCTTTGACTTGGCAGCAGAATATGCCGGTGCATGTGAAGGCCACCACTGGGAAAAGTCTTCTTCACCAGTCAACCCATAACCTTCTTCCCTTTCAAACCTGTTCAGTGCACGTTCCCTCTCACGTAGAGCTTGGTCAAGTGCGCTGGTTAGAGTCCGTCCTGTCATGGTTACGCGAGTCTGGTTTCCATCTCCCTGAGGCCTGTTAGAAATGGATGTGTTACTGGTAAAGATTACATACAATCTTGACTGAAAGCAGATATCTGGTTCTATGTTAGCTCTATTGTCTCAGTCTTAGATCAATTCACTTACTCAAGTAGACATTGTGTATAGGTCTTGTGGTGAGATGGATCGAAGAATAGATCATTTGTCTGCAGAAAATTGTTGATAATGTTGTTGATACCATAGTTTGTGTAGGCGGGATCAACATCCGGCGATGCAACGGGTGCTTTTTGAGCCTTCTTGGTGAAGAACAGGGCAGGTTTGTGTCCAGGTAGGCCACCAACAGCATTCTGCACTGCCTTACAGTATGCCAACCAAAGGTACTTGTCAACTTCAGAGATAGACATTTTGATATCAAACGGTCAGATGGTTAGGAGAAAGAAAATGATGGGGAAATCCCTGGGAACAGGAGCAGCGGGTAAGACAGGATCAGCTTTTAAGGAATTCTAACAAGCCATGTTTCTCCTGTTGATAACACACTTTTGCCCAGCTTCCATTGAATCTGGAACTGAGACTAATGGTTCTCAGCTATGATAAGCCGCTAGGCAATAGGTTTGAACTCTATCAGATGTGATGAGCTTGGCAGGCTTAGCGGGCCACTTGCATCGATAGATCTCTATCGGGGAAACTCAACCGTGAACCCGAGTCAAAGTAGCTGGCGGAGTTCAAGACACGGCTTGGAGAGAAATGGTGCCAGTGACAAAATAGGTGCTTCCGCACTGACTATTGATTGATGGCTGTTACTGCTCATTCGTCAATTGTCTCTAACCGAGCCATCAACTACTGCCTGTTCCTCGCGGCGTGTCGTGCAAGGAGGGAACGGTAGAATGTCTCCCTTGCATCGTGTCTAGATTAGAGTCCAATTGGCAGGTAGCGCTTTGGAGAAATACACGTTGGTACTTCCCTGCATTGTGTCCATCATTTGAAAAGCCACCATTCCTAGACCCCATTGATCTAGCCGGTTCCCCGCGCAACAGAGTACAGAATTCGGTGGCTTGTGATCAGGGGCCCAGAAATGCTGCATTACGGTAGTAGAAAAAATGACCTCCTAAGTCTTAGGTTACAAAAATAAATGGTCTAAGAGCTATAGTCTAAGGAAAATAAAGTGGCCCACTAATTTCGTCTCTGATGCTTCCAGTGGTCAATGTTTCTAATATCCTGAGGGGAGAATCTGCGGCCGCAAAGTGAGAATATGTTGCATTACTTCAAATGATAACACCGTGAGATAAGCTGGCAGACCGCCTCGGGTCATATCTCTGTTTATTGGCCAGAGCAACAATCATCCAGGCGTTTCGAGATATGTCATTCATAGCAATGCAGTATTGTCATCACTCATACAGATATCTCTGATGAATCCCGCAGAGTTTGCGCTTTGGCCATTGGATCTTGAACGGCAGAGATGCGATGGAGCTCCCACGCGAGAGGAATAATATTGCTAGCCAAGTTAGATAAGCGGACCGACGCGTTGGTTTAGTCCAAGCGCCACCGCACGTTCTCGCTCCTACCGAGGACCAAGAACCCACGGCCTAGACAAGAATGCGTCTGAGCATTAACTTTGTCTGAGGAATGAGGTGGCAGAGAAGCAATCCTCGGGGTGTCAGAAACATCGACCGCCAAAGGCATAAGAGATAAAATTAGTATGACATTTTATGCTCCTTAGACTATAGCTTTAGACTATTTATTTTTATACCCCAAGGCTTAGGGAGTCTTTTTTTCTGTTATCTAGATGCTAGGCAGTCAAAATCCACTGGCTAGACCCAGGGTAGCAGAGATCTCGGTATGGAGGACAAAATGACTTGATCATATTGTGACGATTTAGCCGGATCTTTGGGCCAACTATTTTATCCGATCTAATCTTGGATCTCACATTCTTTACCGTCTTAAAGTCGGATAACAATTGGAGCCGCATCTGGAAACTTCTAGTGCAGCAATGAAAACCCATGAGCTTGGTATGTGGCGTACCATGTTTAAGGACACGAAGTCGAGGATCTAGTACTCGATCATAACCCACATGGCAAACGGAGTTCTAGTTTCATTCTTTCTCATCTGCCGATGATTGTGGATAGTGAGGACAGAAAAGACGGATCTCTGAAGATGAATACGACTAGACTTCATGACAGTCCTACCCTAAACTAATGGGAATTTATTAACAGAAGCATTTATTTATCTAAATAAGAGACATTTTGGTATTCCATGATAACATTCGCGTGATATTTGTCATTTCAATTGAGACATGCGAAAAATACTCTGTCTCTCTGTCGTATTCATCACCCTGTGTTTGGCTTGCATCGCACAACTGCCCAGTTATGGAAAATTCATGAGAAGTAGTTTCTACCATTGGCCAATCGGAGTAATTATAATACAAGTTTACATACGTAGTACGTAGTATGCACCGGAAACACTCCTTGTTAATAAAATCGCATCTTTCTTTGGCTGTAAACTCAGCTTCTTTCGGGAGTCGGGATGTGGGAGCCGAACTCCCCACAAGGCTTGGTAGCTTGCGTGTGTCAACACCAAGGAAAAGCCACCGCGAACAACCAATCGTCGTCACCTTTTTGTACTCTGACACGCACGGTTACCATTTTGCAAGTCCTCTCATAGGATAGACAACGACGACCCCTGCGTCATGCCAGATGCTATCCTCGGTAGTATTCCCCCTAGTTGCCGTCTATGCTTATGCTTCATGCTTAGCTTCTTCACTAGCATTCGACTGACTTCATTCGGAGAGATCGTCGTTTTCGATATCTTTGATGTAACGCGTCAGTCACCGCGAATATCCATGCGTCTCACTCTGATTGTTACAATGGCGGTATTCTTGAGCAAGGCTACACGGCATGTGGGATCTCATCAACAACAGAAAACCAAAGGACAATATTTGCGAATGAAGAAACATAAAAGCAGACAACTCCTGGAAACAATCTATCTCTATCTTCATCCAAACCATTCAAACTACTCATAAACCATCTACAACTCCTCTCCTCACCAACCACCACCAAAATGCCTTCTATCAAGAACGTCCTCGCAAGCTTCGCTCTCGCAGCCAGCATTGCTTCAGCCCATCCCGGACACGATATCGCCCATGAAGCTGCAGAGCGCCGCGACTTTCTCAGCTCTGTCAAGAGATCCTCTCTCGCTCACTGCTCCACTAAGCTCAAGGCTCGTGGTGTTGAGGCCCGAAATGTCGCTCGTCGCTCAGCCCAAGTCAACAAGGCTCGTGCCAAGCGCGCTTTGAAGAAGAGAGCTCAAGATGCCCTGAACACTTCTCACAATCAGACTGATCAAGGCTTCACCGAGTGTACTGATGCTGCTGCCCTCTTTGCGAGCATCAACTCTTGTGTCTTGACTCCCGAAGTTACTCAGGGTCCTTACTGTAAGATATCCTCCACACCATGTTTTGTATACACGAATACTAACACAAGATAGACGTTGCTGGTGAGTACGTCCGAGAGAACATCATCGAAGAGCAAGGCGGACTCAACATCGTCCTCGACTACCAGGTCATCGACGTCGAGACTTGCGACCCTGTTCCCAATGTCTACCTCGAGATGTGGCACTGCAACTCCACCGGTGTTTACTCCGGTATCGTCGCAAATGGTAATGGCGACAGCTCCGACGAGACCAACATCGACAAGACCTGGCTTCGCGGAATCCAGAAGACAGACAGTGATGGTGTTGCGCAATTCGAGTCCATCTTCCCTGGCCATTACACCGGCCGAGCGACTCACATCCATGTCATGGCTCACACCAACGCTACCCTCCTGGCCAATCACACTCTGGGCAGCGACAACTATGCTAGTCATGTCGGACAAGCCTTCTTTGATCAGGATCTCATCTCTCAGGTCGAGACTCTGGAGCCTTATGCTTCCAACACCCAGGAGCTTACTCTCAACGAAGATGACAGTATCTTGAAGGAGGAGCTCAGCACCGACGGTGTCGACCCATTCATTGAGTACACTCTCCTCGGAGATAGCATCAGTGACGGTCTTTTTGCTTGGCTCGCTTTCGGCATCAACACTACCGTTTCCAACTCTGTCACCCCCGCTGCTTACTACTACAAGGAGGGTGGTGTTGCCAACGGAAACAGCGGCGGCGCCCCTGGTGGCGGACCCGGTGGCCCTCCTTCTGGAATGCCTTCTGGATCTCCCCCCGGATCTGCCCCTTCCGCTACTCCTAATGCCGAGTAAATTGGGAGACCGACGCTAGAGTGATCTTTGGCACAATTCTGTTGCGGCACATCGTTTTGTTAGCCGATCTACCCGGTCCTGCCGAGTTCGTCGCTGCGCCGTAGGACCAGGGAGGCAAGAATTTGTGGGCTGATGTCCAATTCTCAGTCAGGTACTGAGTCGGAGTTTGTTATTATAGAGCGGAGGAATGCGCTAGCAATTGTTAGATGCATTTTGATAGTATAAATTACATGGTTATCTTGTACCAACACGTCCTTCCAAAACACTGATACCATCCGGCTAAGAGAGCTGTTCTATAACTGTACTTGCGTGTTGACAACACTTTCCGGTCTTCCAGGTGACTATAAGTGAATTCATTACTCTGTATAGTAGTCAGCCTCAGGGTATCAGAAAAATTGGCCGCTGGAAGCATAAGAGACGAAATTAGTAGGCCACTTTATGCTCCTTAGACTATAGCTCTTAGACTATTTATTTCTGTAACCTAAGACTTAGGAGGTCAATATTTCTGCTATCCACTACCTAGGTCAGATTTAGTCTTATCAAAGTAATTGGCTGCGTCGGTGATATGAGTCCGGCGCAATGTTGATATCCGGCCAGTCGCATGTAGAGTGCCGGACGCACAGAACCTCTATGGAGCATTGTCATACTTTAACCAACAAATAAATAATCATACAAATCCGATTGGAGAATCATTAGCGTAGGAGAGCATTGGGATCGGGAGTAAGAATGCGAATACTATGTTCCACCTGCTCAGCATGTTATATCGTCTGTATATAAGCCCCGGACAATCCGGCGCTGAGCCAGACGGAGGAATGATCTGATGCATTCTTCAATAGGAAAGCGCGCTATTCAATTACCCGCTAAACATTTATTTCAAACGTTAGAGTGTTAATTTTGATTCCCATTCAACTCGTAAACATGAGTTTCCTAAGAGCTGGCTTCGTTGCGATGCGTGGTACGTAGCGTTTCTATACCAAGCAAGCTCACCATGACTCATTGTTGATTAGCAACTTCATCAAGACCAAGCATGATGCTCAATAGCAATATTGCTAGAATTGCATTTACCCGTTTTTTGTCTCAACAATCACAGTGAGTTTCACAGCCACAATCCTCCTCATCACTCAACGAAAGGCCCTGACCCTTTTCCAGAGCCCCCATCATCACAAAGCTCCAGCCAGAGGAAGGTCGGGAGATTGTTGTCAAGCAGCGCCTGAATCGACCCGTCACTCCAAACCTTGGTATTTACAAAATTGGTCAAGTTTGGTTCAGTGCTTCAGCTTGGACCAGAATCACTGGCCTTATCGTGGGTGGCACAGCATATCTCACATTAGGCGCCCATGCTGTTGCTCCTTACCTTGGACTCGGCTTTGACTCTACTGCTTTGGTAACGGCTTTTGGTGCGTTGCCTTTTGTCGCCAAGGCAGCTGTCAAATTCGGTTTACTAGGATTCCCTTTCTCGTACCACTTCATTAATGGAATTCGGCATCTAGTGTTTGACTTAGGAATTGGATACAATAAGGCCCAGTTCAAGAAATCAGAAGCAGCTACGTGGATTCTCAGTGTCATAAGTGGACTGGTATTGGCATTTTGGCTGTAGTATTAACATTTACTTGTATAGCTTGAACTGGAAACCTGATGAGATCGAGTGACTACAGATGATAGATGAATCAGAATATCAGGATGGACTAACCCAAATGTCGTCTCTCATGTCTCTGTGGCTAATATGTATATCTATTATCTCGAGGAGTGGGTAGTCCAAAAAGGTCTATTAACAAGTTACTTTTGTCATGGTACTATTCTGGTATGTGTCACAGTGTCACAGAGCCATTGGATACCCGATATTTAGCCTTGCGAAATGGTTGACTCATCTAGCCTTGAGATACCAGGGTTGGAGTCATAATTTCTCAACTTCCTTTGAATTGACCAGACCAGCAAATTCAGGACAGAAATCAACATGTCCGACTTTATCGAGGTTTATTCTACCGTTCCAGCGCAGCTGGTGACGCTCTTGAGCAACCACTTGCCCTATTCTCTTTCACTTCTTCGGAGACTACAATTCACTAAATTCGAAGGGGGACTACGAAAAACAGCAAAGATTTGTTTTGCAGCCGACTCCAAACTGGATGACGAAGAGTCCCCAAAGAGATTCACGGCTATGTATATTGACGTGGGGGGTGGCCCTGACACACAGGCATGGATCTATTCGACCTACGAACACCCCGACCAAGCTACGACCAATGACACAACCATCTATGAGAAACAACTTGACAGGATTGTCCAAGAGAGTATCAAGATTGCAAGGGATCACGGCCGACAGCTTGTATACGACGATGCTGTCTTGCTTGGAACACTTCATGACTCTGTTCGTGAACTTCTGTACAAAACAGGACGAGTAGAACCACGCGAAACAGGAGCATACGACAAGTGGCTTTTCAAGTACGATGATATACCCAAGGACGAAGTAGAATTGCCCGAGGGTATGAAATGGGGAACGGCAACGGATGATGACTGTCGGATTGTCATCTCGCGAACTGATATCCCTAGAACTGTGTAGGTCCTGAAAGCTCGCGTAAGGTTCCATGCTGATGACTTGGTATAGACAGGTTTTGCGTCGTATGCCAAGTTTGATGATCAAGCTCGAGGATGGCACTCCCGTATCTTGGGCTTTTCTGGGTATTGTCTTCGATCGTACTTATGCGGCTCGGCTCTAATTGCGTTAGGTTTCGACGGTTCACTGATCAGTCTTCACTGTGAAGTAAGTATACAAATGTTGGCAGGGATAAATGGAAGCTTATTATGTCCAGGAACCATATCGTCGACGAGGACTGGCCAAGACACTCGCTGCAAAGTTGTTTCGTGAAAAGTCCCTCGACTTTGCGGATGATGGTTGGTGTTGTGCAGACGTGGCGCCTGAGAATGATGGGAGTAGGGGCATGTGTAAGAGCTTGAATGGAAAGCCTTACTGGAGGGTTTCGTGGTGAGTTTATTTTTGGGACAATACCTAGTGTGGCCCAGACTGACAATTACAGGGTATTGTTACACGTTGGAGAGAAAGTACAGGTTTGACGGATAAATGCAATGGTGCGAAGTGATAATCTAGATCTGGTAATGATATAATTAGACCTAAGAGCATGATAGAGATTTTGCACAATACAGAATAGTTGGTTACATGAAAAACCCCACTGACAAGATGAATCGTCACAATCCTAGACTTATCTGATCTGTTAATGAACTCATGGTCCACTCGATCGCTCGGGCCTCGTTGAAAAATCAAGGGCTGTTCTCAGGACATCCGTAGTTTGACACAGTTCGGCTAATGTAGTCTTGAGCGCAATGACCTGTATCTGGTCGAAGCACGAGCTGAACATGATGTTGTGGATTTCGGAGAGACAGCGGAAGCTTCCGCTTTAATATCTTAGGCTAAATATGAGTAATAAAGCTTATCCTTAGTTAGGATATTGCTACCACTGAGTTTAATATACTATGTATAGATTAATTTGATTGATAGACGTTGATCTAGGCATTTATCCATATTAACTGACAGCGGTGACATGTCTTGCTGTTAAATGTACACATCACTTTTCCAAGTCATAGGTTGTTAATAACTCTCGATGACAGCGGCATTAATCTGATGATTGTTTATCGAATACATTATTATTTTCATCCAATCGCATCCTAGAAACATGTTTCCAATGTCAATCAGTATCGTCACTTTTCCTTTTCGGGTTTCAAGGCTACAGATCAAAAACAGCTCATGTCCAGTTACTACACCTGAAACAATCCAACTTTTGACACCTGGTCCTGGCTTTTCGTCATGTTTCAAGTTAAGCAAGGTTTAGCTAATGCCAAGGTGGGTAAAAGTCCCGAGACGCGTCGTCAACTACGGTTACACTATGTTTCAATCGAAATTAAATGTGGCCCAATATGGTCAAGCTCAACGTCAAGAACAATGAACTTGAGTTTGGTTGACAGGAAACGACATTCTATACATAGTTCCCGTTTGTTAACTTGTTTCGTTACAAAACAAGAGATGGATTCAAAACAGCAAACACTATATGGTTATCTGATGATAGAAACATGATCATCACATCAAGTCTCAGAAATGATGCGAGATGTTCAATGTTAACCAACGCCAAGATTAAAATACTACCAAAGATCTCGAAATCATATTTAGCCGAAGGAAATATCGCCATAAGGCCTGCTAGAGCATTGATATTTCCTTGGCATATCGGCATTCTCGGCCCACGATCGATTGATTTACTGTTTCATAAACATGAATAAATCGCCAAGTCGGTCGCTTAACGGACGGAAAAATTATCGAGTCGATCCTCCTTCATTGACATGGTCCGATCGGCACTTCGGCCCGCCCTGGTAAGCATGCGGTAGTTGTTTCAGCCTCATTAACCTCACGACACATGGGACTTTCTTCTCAAGACTATATATCTACTATTTCCTCTGCCCTCTTCTTTATCGAATCATCCTTTCAACTCCATCACTCGCTTTCTATTCACTCTTATACATTCTTTTCTTTCTACTTGATTCAGGAATCAATCTTATTCTACCAAAATGGTTCGCATTACTTCCGTCTTCGTTGGGCTGTCGCTCGTAGCTGGTTCTATCGCCGCGCCCTCTCCCGAAGGCCTTTTCTCCAAGCTTGCCAAGCGAGGCGGTACCCCCAACAGCTCTGGTACTCACGATGGCTTCTACTACTCTTGGTGGTCTGATGGTGGTGCTGAGGCCACTTACGAGAACGGCGCTGGCGGCTCTTACACCATGTCTTGGCAGACTGGTGGCAACGTCGTCGGCGGAAAGGGTTGGAGCCCTGGAAAGGCCCGGTAAGTCATTCTTCCACATCAACGACAAATCCATACTTACATATCTAGAACCATCTCTTACGAGGGAGAGTACAAGCCCAACGGCAACAGCTACCTCTCCGTCTACGGATGGACCCGAAACCCTCTGATCGAGTACTACATCGTTGAGCAGTTCGGTGACTACGATCCCTCCACCGGAGCTCAGAAGAAGGGAACTGTCGAGGTCGATGGTAGCACCTACGACATCTTCACCCAAACCCGTACCAACGCTCCCTCCATCGACGGTACTCAGACCTTTGAGCAGTACTGGTCCGTTCGCAAGGATCACCGATCCACTGGTAGCATTGATGTTGGTGCTCACTTTGACGCCTGGGAGAAGAACGGCATGAAGCTCGGTACCCACGACTACCAGATTCTCGCCACCGAGGGTTACTTCAGCAGTGGATCTTCCCACATGACTGTTTCCGAGGGCGGTGCTTCTTCCGGTGGTGGTGCCTCCGCTGGTGGTGACAGCTCTGCTCAGCCTGACACTGGTGCTGGTAACGGTAACGCTACTCAGCCCGATGCCGGCAACGGTGGTGACGCTGGTGCTGGTGCTGGTGCTGGAAACGGTCAGGGCGATGCCGGCAACGGCCAGCAGCAGCCCGGTGCCGGTGAGGGTCAGGACCAAGGACAGGGTCAAGGTCAGGATCAGGGTAACGGTCAGCAGCAGCCTAGCTTCGGAAATGACGGCCAGCAGCAGGGTGGTAACCCCTTCCAACAGGGTGGTAACCCCTTCCAGCAGGGAGGTGCTCAGCCCCAGCAGGAGCAGGCCGCTGGCGAGTCTTGCCAGAGCAACTAAGGTTAAAAACCTGCCGAGCACAAAACCTGGCACTGGTTTTTCTATCCATCCGGAAACGTGCATGGATAGAACAGAGTCAGACTTCCTGAGAGCTGTCAATTTTGGATGATGGTTGTTGGCAACTTCTTGTGCCCCTTGCACAGAAGTGAAAGGAATTCTATTTATTTCTTGTATATATGAAATATTTACTTGCAGATACTGCAGCTATATGAAATGATCCCATCCTCAAGTGATTTATCTGCAACCATGTTCCTGTACATGACTTTCACTTTAAAACAGTCAATTTGCTTTATGTAAGGCCTGCCAAGATCTTGACTTACACCCATGCAAGTAAATCCAATCTTTGTTTCGCCCAGACATGGATTTGCAAGCGGCGCTCTATACTGTAACCCCTACTAGTTCATTTTGGCCACGATTTCGTGGTAGCAGGCTTGGCTCGTACAACCAAATTACTTTAGGTTACTTTGGACAGGCTTTTATGATGTTTATTTGTTTGCATCCTAAACTTATGCCTTTCGTTTTTCACTACCGCTTAGAGCCAGCATACGCCACTATGCTCACTGATACCAATATCAAAATGCCTCTTACGAGAATAATGGAATAATAATACTACCAGAGA
Organism: Fusarium poae; assembly: GCF_019609905.1. Lineage (NCBI taxonomy): Eukaryota > Fungi > Ascomycota > Sordariomycetes > Hypocreales > Nectriaceae > Fusarium > Fusarium poae. The sequence continues at coordinate 6,582,293 of NC_058399.1, forward strand.
CAGCGATGAATACAGTCAAGAGTCCACCGATGTCAGCAATACTGTGTCCTTGTGCCTCGCTATTACTATCGGCGCCGCCGTCATCCCCATTTGTCTTTTGAGTCCCACTAGTACTCGTAGGGTCAGAAGCATTACCGGATTCTGTGCCTGTGACCCTTGAAGCTGAATCGGTAGTCTTGCTAGGGACCTTAGTTAAGCTTGTAGTAGATTTTATAATGGCTGCCGCAAGACTACTTCAAACCTCCTTGACGTCGAGGTTGCAAGGCTTTGGCTTTGGTGACTCATCCTCCGCAAGGATGGGACAGCCAACTGTATGATTCTTTTCAAGCTTGAACGCAGTTCCCCCAATGGCGCAACCATCGTATTCGGTTATAGCTTTGCAAGCAGTCTTTGCACCTGGACGAAGAGGGAATGTGACGTTTCCGGAATGTTGAAATTGGTTGTTCTTTAATAGGTAGGACACTGCCATCATATTGCGGTTCACAGACAGTGGTCCATCGAAAATCTCACTTCAGGATGCAAGGATCTTTTTCACCGCACCAGTACTGAAACTGGTCTTCATCGACATCAGCAATGGCCTGACTTGTGTGGAGAAAGTAGTATGGCCCAGAGCCGGGTAGAAAGTTCAAGTTCAGCCGACAGATGCCAAATAGCGTTTAAGCGCAGTCAAGTTCCCAGTTGAGTGTACCGCTAAAAGTGGTCAAAATTGGCGCGTTTTGGAGGCCAAAGATGACGGGAAGTGGTGCTTCTGCTGCGTACGTTTCCTTCGATGGTGGAAACACGATGTCTACTTCGCCAATGGCAGGGAATGAGACGACATCTTTACCAGAAGCAGCGGCCAAGATTGAGAGACCTAGGCTGATGAGTGTTGTAGGTATGGCACGCATAGTTACATCAACAACGGGAGTTATCAAAGAAGGCTGAAGATGACGGTCCGAGACCAAGTAAATCATATAGAGTATTTAAGAGTAATAACAGTCAGCCATCGGCAATGGATCCATCCCTGTCATTGCATCCAGATCCAATTCGATTTGGGGTCCAGCTGAAAAGGCTGAAACCCATTTAGCGTCACAACTAATTACAAGTGAATCCCCTCCAATAGTTTGCGCACAGTTTCGCTAGCATGACACTGAAGATTTGCTCGATCATGAATCAGGAACCAACGTCATAACCTTATCTCGAACTCTGTAAGCTTAATTTAATGTCAACTTATATGGGCTTCGGCTTGGAGGTCAGGCACGACAGTCAAGTCAAATAATGGACTCTAGATGGTAGCAAACTCAGTACGTAGAACCGCATAGAACAGTTAACTGTCTTGTAGCGTGTTTAATAGATTTATTTGGGTAGATTGTTGGTAATCTCATGCGCCTCCATTATCATTAACATATCTATGAAGAACCAGAGATAATGTAGGACTATGAAAAGTTAGAACAGCAGTTTAACACATAGGATTTGCTTACTAGATCGTGCCAGGCGACACCAGCGTATTCAGACTCGCTTTTGCCATAGTGCTCGAACCCAAGCTTTTGATAATAAGGCACAAGTCGGTCGTACGTCAAGATTGAAATTCTGTCTGCTGCGTCCATCTTCTTCATTTGGTCGATGTATGCTCGCATAATAGCCTTTCCCAAACCAGACCTCTGGTAGTCAGGAGACACGGCAAGGGCGTGAAGGGCAATTGTTCTTCCATTTTTCTTGTGGCCGACATCATAGTCACCCTGAGGGTCAGACTTCCAGTCAGGAGGGTAATCCATGTCTTCGTCCCTGACAGGCTTGTTGGTGGATTTGGTGGATATGACGTGCGCCAGAAGCACGTCGTCGTTGGATCCAGATCCTTCAACGAAGGGTATGTCGTGAGGGATGGGTGATGGTAGGCTGGCCCCTGCACGTAGGAATAGACCCATGCATAGCTCAGGGCATACTGTCAAGCGGTATTCGATCTGTGGGCGACTGTGAGATCAATATTGTTCACTGTGGACTCACATACCTTTTCGCGAGTTGCTGCTTCGGCTGGTGGAAACGCAGCAGTTTCGACGACTAGTGACCGTTCCAGGTCGTTAATGTTGAGTTCCCTAACGTACAGTGACATTGCTTCTAGACTTCCAAAGTAATGGGAGGAAGATGCTTGAGTTTTGATGATCTCAATACCAGACAATCCAACCGAAATTGATAGAAGAGGGCGGGGTTGAGTGGGGCAGTCTATTTAAGGGCGCGCTTTTCGACTGATCGTCATGGTCTCGATTGAGGCTCTGCGAAGATTACGATTTAAGAAGTCGGTGATGAAATGGTGCCAAAGTTGAGTCAACGGTAACTTTGATCGGCTTCTTGTAGCATCTATCAAAAATTGACGAAGCATATTCATCTCGCAACATATATCCAACAGTTCTGTACATATCCAATCTCAGTGCATGTAACGCCAGGTCACAGCCTTATCTCCCCTGGCTGAAAGCTCTTCTTCCGACACGGTCTCATGCTCGCCGGCCGCCATTCTCCTTTCGCGGCTTTTGTTGATGCGGCTGTAGCTAAATATCAAGATAAGAGCGGCGATTATTCCTGCGCTAATAAAGCCAAGTTCCAAAGCATGGCCAAGTATATACCGAGGACCGTCCTTTTGCCGGTAAAAGTTGGATGCCATGGCCTAGTTTCATTAGAAAGATCGAATAAACGCAGAGAAGAATAGTAACTTACACCACCAAGGTTGCCAACACCGATCTGAATAGCCATACCGACACTCCGCTTGTAGCTTCCTGACAGGTTGTTGGCTAACCATGTGATGACTCCAGGGAATGCTGGGTAAATGGCGCAAGCGGCAATGAAAACTCCACCATAGACAACCTTTGGGTTGTGAGTAGAAATACACCTGCACAGAAGTTAGAGTCAAATGAGGTGCAAGAACAAGACATGACTTACATTGAGAAACCAACAATCATGACACAGAGGAATGTCACGATAAACGGGCTTCTCTTTCCAACCCGATCTGAAGTCCATGCCACAATCACAGCAAGAATTGCCGCTGTGATGTAGATGGGCACAGTCATGAGTTGGGCAGTACTCGAACTGTAACCGAGATTTCGAATAATGGTGGGCAAAAAGAGGCTGATTCCGTAGAGCGGGCAAACAATCTGCCAGCGTGTTAGTAACTTCAAGACAAGCGCTCATATGTTATACTCACTCCCCAGTACACAAAGATATTGACCCAGATCTGCCAATCCTTGAATGCGTCCCAAACATAAGCCCATTTGAACTCATCGCTCTGCGCGACACGAGACTGGCTCTGACCGGCGCCCTTCTGCTGACCCTGATACTTAAGTCGGAAAACAACAAAGGCACGCTCCTCTTCAGTCAAAAAACCTGCGGTCTCGGGGAAATCGTAAAGAGCCCAAAAGGCAAAGATGGCAACAATAACAGTGACAATTCCTTCGAGAATGAAGATCCAGCGCCACCCTTCGAGACCACCAACACCGTCCATCTTGGCAATTCCAAAGGCGAGAAGACCGCTAAAGGCACCGGCGATAGAAGCAGCCGAAAAGAAAAGGGCTTGTCGGAATTGGATTTCGTGTCGGCAATACCACATGGTAAGATAGTACTAACTCTTATCAGCAATCGGGACGAAAGCCAAAGTTTGTTGGACTTACCGCAACGCCAGGGAAAAGACCAGCCTCGGTAAGGCCGAGAAAGACGCGAGCAACAAGAAGACCGGTGTAATTCTGGACGATACCCATCAATGTCATCACAACACCCCAGGCAATCATGATTATAGGGAGCCAAACGCTGGGGCGGAGCTTTTTGAGGAGGAGGTTGGATGGGACTTCAAAAGCGGCGTATGTGAAGAAGAAGACGGTAAGACACCAGTTGTATTGATCGGGAGTCATGTTGAGATCCTCTTGTAGGCCTTCGATTTTTGCATTTCCGATGTTGCCTCCTGAAAATATAATTAGCTTGATATTGGGGTAAGGCCGGCGGTGACGTACGGTCGAGGAATGAGAGGAGATATAGAAGTGCTAGCATGGGGATCAAGCGCATATCCATCTAGGATGCTAATTAGTTGGGTTCACTTGCGGTGACGACATAGAAATACCTTGCGCAGAATCTTCTTCTCATCAAGGTGAGAAAAAGACTCGAGTGTTACTCCTGGTGCTGTAGCCATAGCATCAATGCGGCCAACTTGGGTACCATCATGATATCGATTGGGGGTTGTCTCTGCCTCCAAGACCTCTGCCTTTTCGTTTGGGGGAGTAGAGTAAGGTGCCATGGTTGGAACAGTTGAGAAATGAAACTGTGTGAAGCTTGATCTGAAGGTTCAAAAAACGTGGAATTGTGGATGATCAACGTGTTTAAGTACGTCGGAGCACACCCCTTGTCTTCCCCATGATTTCCCCGCAAACTCCAGGTATTTGTATTGCAGATCTCATATCTAACGTAGAACAAGGGCCACAAAAGACGCAGTGTTACAGCCGTAAGAGGCTTGTGGGCGGAGGAAGCGGCAGATGGAGACGGCGTAAACGAAACTGCAACAAGGGAAGAGCGGAATTGGTTGACACAGAATAAAAGAGGACCGAAAGGGTAGTGGTTTTCGCTCCACATTCTGGCGGGATCGGATCCGATGCCGTTACCAAGTTGTATCAAGTCAAGTTGATTTGAGTCATGCTGTCATGGTTCTCGTTAAGTTTAACTGTAGTGGTGCTTCGGTTCCGAACGCTACCAGCAGACCAGCAATTGCGTTTGACTCATGGGAAGTGGTGGCCGTCCCATTCGATGCAAGGGCTTGTCCAAGATTAACCTCGCCAACAGCCTTGAGGCTACCGCTAAACGGGTATCGTCTGTTATTTGCCCGTTTACTGCTTGTTTGCAATGCGAAGCTTAAGATTGTGCGAAGCTTAAGATTCCTTAAAGCACAGTGACGATACCCCAGATTTAGTGAACTTGGTGATCAGCATGCACTAACGTTACCCCGCATCTCGAAATACCAACCCTAGTTCCCTGTTTCTTTTCCTAATCATCAAGTTCCGGATCCGATTCTACTCATCAACCCATCATCGCCTCTAATTCGAGATGAAAAGGCCTCCACTATAGCGACCCAATCATGCCAACTCGTCTTGTGACGCGTCGTACTCAATTTTCCAGTTGCGATGAATGTCGCCGATCGCGTGTAGCGTGTGACGCTCAAAGGAACCCCGACAATCCACCTGGAGACCCTTCTTCGCCGTGCACAAGATGTCGGAACCGGAATCAAGCATGTACTTTCCAGGTATGTAGTGACAGTGTACCATATACCGTTAGGGACTAATATATGTTCAATTGTATAGTGGCTTGAAAATACCAGAGCAAATACTGCTTCGAGTGCAAAGGGGAAGTCTCGTCGAAGTCGAAGGACAATCTCGCGGCCAATAAGTGATACATCCTCGACACAAGCCAGCCATGGTACAGATACTTTTGAACAGCCGGCCCCGGACGATGTTCCTGCTTTCGAAGCAGATATCGCTATCTGTGGCGAAAGCTCGACGGTTTCGGCGGTTCCCCCAAAGTCAGTATCCCCATCACGGTACACAAACCCACATGGGGACTGCGTGGGTGATGCCAGTATGGGGCCACTGGATACCATATGGCTCGATACACTGTACAGAGAAGGGTTCGAGGTTGTATTTGGCTCCTGGATGGGAAGCTATAGCTGTCCATTTTTGTAGGTATCGAAGTGACTCTCTCTCAAGTCAACGCTGACATTTCGCAGATTTGGCCATAATCTGGCCGATAAGTACGTCAGTATATCTGATCTCTGTCGCCATCTCGATGAGTGCATATTAGACTCGGGCAGCAGTGGAGTGGTTGGTCGAGGTGAGGACGCTCAACAGTCTCTGCAAAGCACCATTTGTTCCTTTGCTGCACGCTGGCTTCCTGTAACTTCTGTGGCAGAGCCTTATGAAAATCACCTGAGCCATGTTCAGAGTCTTTGGAGACATGCCCGAAGAGACATGCTGCGCGTCATCAACAGACCTTCTTACCGATCCATGTTATCATTGCTATTATTTGCTCTAACACCAATACCTGAAGGAATCTCGGAGGAGGAAGAGACAGACGGCATATCCGGCCAAGCTTGCGTCCATGCTGCCTTGCAACAAATTCAAACTTTACGAGCTCGCCAAAGAAATCTTCAGTTCAGTGGCTCCAAAGTCTCCCCTTCACTAAGGTCAGAAACCATCGTCACAACACCCGAATCAATCGAATCCTCTGGATTCATCAACGCCGAAAGCACCGTATACTGGGCCGCCCTGACATTTGATACATCAGCGTCCTTAACTCTGAACTGTCGATCTTTGTTGTCCTCAAACATCTTCGGCTTCGAGTCTGAGATGCCCTGGCGTCTGGTCAGGACTTGTGCCAAGATGTTCGATGAAAATGCCCGTCAATGGAGGCAAGCAAGCTCCGACATGACAGATGACAGGGCGAACCAGATAATTGCTGCTGGTGCGTCTTGGAAGCTCCTCGGGTGGAAGTTGACTGCGATATTCAAGGAAGCTCTGCGTGATGGCCACGAGGAGCTCGAAGTACGAAAGGCCTATTTCGCTGTGGTGGATTCCATAAAGCAGTTTGGTATTATTTACCGTCCTCTTTTAGACGAGTGCCACAAGAGAATGCCATTTCTTGGTCAACAGACCAAGCTACGTTGGTGTAGGTACAGTATAGATCTGGTGGAAGAGGCCGCACTGACTTATAGAATAGTTTCTCTTATGCTTCACTACCACCTCAGCATATTAATGCTAGTCGACATCATCGAAGCTACCGATCGTCGAGACCTATTGCAGGATATTACAGACATAATCATCGATGCCGAGAACACAATCATGAACACGCTGGCCTTTGGCCTTCATAATACCTTTACACTAAAACGGCCCCTCGACGATTCTCACAATGGAGGGAGATCAGTATTTACAGTACCAATCGTGTCTATTGATCCCTACCCGCATCATGCAGTTGCAGGGGTGCAGCTACTACGAAAGGCAATTGACCGTGATTTTGGAGTAGGAAAGATTACGGAAGACACGTATCAGAGTTTACTCTCGACGTTGCAACAAACTTTAAAGTACCTACCACAAAGTTCAAGATCTGTTCAAGCCGCGATAGCAAAGTTTTCAACGGTTTCAGCCAATATGCCATAATTGAACTTACCTAGCCATATTACGGTTTTTCGACTTCTGCACTAGTCAAACGAAAACATTTGTTCTCAAGGAAATGATTGCCAAGGCGAAAGCGGAACTCAGTGATTCAGTGATTCAGGACACAGAAAATAGGAAAGGTGGAAATGGGCATGTCATTTCACTCTCTCGACAAGCAGAAACAAGAAACGAGACTCCTCACTAGCCCGATGACAATTTCCGCACAGCGGAAAGGCAAAAATAACTCCAAAAGAAGCGAGTCAGCCACCGACATCACAGCTGACTATTCGGGTATGATTATCCTGTTTCTTATACCATCGGATCCGACCACGCCTTAGAGAATAAATAAAATGTTTCCTTTTTTGCCACGGCTATCAATCGGATCCTAAATGACGATGTTGTATTATTTCTTTATTTAGGATATTCCTTCACGGGTAAATACTTCATCTTTTCCGTTAAATGAAATCCGATAATCCTTACACCTAAGTACAAGCGCAACTCGACACGATGGTACTCACAACAGCTAGAATGGCCGTCACTCTGATCGGTGCTGGTACCCAGGGACGACGCCTTGCTTTTATGGTCAGTGCTTGAAAGCAAGATGCCAAATCAAAACGGCCCATATTACCAGTCCCAGAGCTGACTCAATATATCTCTAGTGGTCGAGTACAGGCAATGATGTCCATTTGGTCGACAGCCAAGAGTCTCAACTCCTGGCCAGCCTCGAAGCTATTGATGATTTTCAAAAGAGTTCCAACAAAGAATATGCTTCATGGGGGAAAATAATCACCCATTCAAGAGAAACACTATGTGAGGCACTTCAAGCCGCATGGTTGGTAGTAGAGGTAAATGAACTTCTCTATCCGAAACAAAGAGATACTGATTTTTTAGTGTGTTCCCGAGAGACTTGACCTCAAACAAAAGGTCATATCTGAGCTAGATTCTATCGCCCCAAAACAGACAATTATTGCCTCAAATTCTAGCAGTTACTCCTGTTCTGAAATATTGAAAGGCCTTGACTTGAAGCATGAAAGCCGGTTCTTGAGTGCTCATTCTTGTGAGTGAAGACGAATGTTTCTTCGAGGGACTGTTACTGATGCTTAAATTGGAAGATTGGCCGCCTGAAGTACCAGGTAAGCATTTCACTCTGATAAAACGGCAATCATGCTAAATAGGCCAGAAATCGAGATCATGGGTCACGGAACCACAGATCCTTCGCATATTGATCTAATGATGGAGCAATGCAAATCCCACGGCTTTTCTCCCTTTCACGTCAAAAAGCCATCGATGGGGTACATCTACAATAGGTAAGTGATGGTACCGATCACAGTAGCCCCAATGACTAATAGCTGTTCTCTTCAGAATATGGGCAGCTATCAAGAGAGAAGCCCTTCTTACAGCAGCAGAGGGCGTCGCAACTCCTGAGGAAATTGATGGCATCTTCAAAGGAGTTCTGAAGACACCCAAAGGACCCTTTGAACAGATGGATTTGGTGGGACTAGACGTTGTTATGGACATAGAGCAGCACTATGCTGATGCGAGGGGAAATATTTCCAGCGAACCCCGAGAATATCTGCAGAAGTTCCTAGATGAAGGCAACCTGGGTATCAAAAGTGGACGAGGGTTTTACGATTATACTAGAAGATAAAGGTCTGGTTCGTTATCTTTAGATTAGCTTGGCAGAGTGATGCCTTCATTGTTCCAATTTGATAATCTGTTGAATACCAGCGAATCAAACGAACTCGAATCATTGTATCCTTGAAACGCCTCCCAAGCGAAGAAGACTCGAATCCCAGGCTCAAACGATTATAAAACGTCTTAGTATAGTTCCAGGCCTCCCAAGCCACCCCGCTGTGGTGACATTGGATAAAAAGAAAATGTCAGGGATCATCTCGTCATTCCCGCGGGGAATATTGTTGCATCAGGGCTCGGCCCGAAGAGGAGCAAATAAAACTCGACGGTGTGGAGAATGCAACTGCATAGTGCAGGGGACTTGCCACGGAGTGAAGTCCTCATGCTTTGAATCCTATCAGGAACTGATACTTATATAGGCAGTTGGTTTAAAGTGGCAAGTCGGGCAGCCTAGAGTAGAAATTAAGCCCGTAGATATACAAGGGTCGATGAAAAACACTCATCCATAGACTTGGACCGGGAACGCCTTGCTTGGCGAGCCTCTACGCTCCACTATGATGTGACTAGGGGTGCTGACTTGTTCAGGTTGTTCAATTTACTACGGTGTTGGGTTAAGCGAAAGCGAAGTCATAGTTACCCGCGGGTATCGTAGTAGATCTATGGTTGATACAATCGCTGATAGATCGCAGTAAGGTCCCAATGGTGTAGTCAATTAGAAGGTACTGGTCGATGTTGACAATTTATTGCTGATCACTTTTGCGTTCTGGCCCAGGGGCCTTCCTTATACCCTTTCTTCGTGATCGTCACCTGTTGAACGTTAAATGCGCCCCATTTTAGGTTTTTGCTCAATAGAATGCCACAACCTATCTCGCATAATATGATAACACCAAGACAACGATCAAAGTCTACCATATGCAAAGTTGAATTATATTATCATGATATAATTAAGCGTTCTAGCGCAAGAGAATGCAACCTTTTCCATTCTAATAATGTCGCAGTTTAAATGTAGACATAACAGAAAGGACCAGATTGAGTGCTCATGAGATCCTTGATCTGCTTATCAGGTCCAAGCCAGCCCATATGAATGGTGTCTTCAAAGGTAGTGTCAGCGCTGGGAGGCATATTGAGGAACGTGTTGGTGCCTGCAAGGGCATCCTTTCCATTGATACGGTTCTTGGTGTCAAGCATCTGCCAAATCCACCAGACACGGTCAATCATGGAGTGGTGAAGGTAGAAAGCAGGGTCACCAGGGGAGGTATAGACATCCCGACCAGGGTCACCACCAAGGGCGTAGTGACCACCACCATGGATACCAATGTCTCCAGTGCCGGGGACACCCTGCATCTGCATCTGGAAGTCAAAGACATTCTTGGGCTTGACGATATTGTTCAACACAGACGTGGCGTTAGCAAATCGGCGGTTCACTGAGTCACTCAAGTCACGCTTGAGGCAGCGGGGATTGTATTCGAGCGGATCGGGGTTGGCTTGGACTGCACCTCCAGGGAGATCAAGGGCTGCAGGGCCAAGGTTGACGCTCATGCTCTTGAAGGGACCTGAAGTGACACAGCCACCTCCATTGCCGGTCTCGAGATACACAGGAGGCAGGCCACTGGATGCTCCAATAACAATATCGGGGGTTTTGCCAATGCTCTCACCATCACCAGAGAGGGATGTATCACTACCATCAAAGATAGGAGACTTCTTGAGGCCGCTAACGGCAGTGAGAGACCAGTCCCAGTACTTTTAAAGCATTTTAGTAACCAAAGTAAGTTGTCATCGTTTTGTTGGGGTGCTTACAGGCTGAGTACCCTTGAAACCGCACTCGTGTCGAAGAGCCTCCTCATACAACCACGTATAGTAACGATGGTACGAGAGGAAGTTGCCTGTATAATGAATAGTAGAAGTCACATTAATATGAGTGGCAACAAATTCATCAAAGCGTGTCTTGGCTCCAGGGGCAAATTCTGCAGAGCCCTTGCCAGGTTTGGACTGAAGACACTTCACAGCCTTGATATAAGCCTGTTTGTCACTCTTAGAGAGTGTGCCCCTACCGGTAGTTAGTATCATGCTTCATCTGCATGACATGCAGTGGCATCCAGACTTACCATTCCCGTCGAACGCGGACCTTGCTCCAATCGCAAGTATTGGCACGCTTGGTCTTGCCCCCAGAAAGCTCTTGGGCAGTCTTGTAGGCGGCAGCAGCAAGATCAGAGATCGCGTCGATGTTGGTCACCTCAGGAGCAGAGGCGTCAATTGTGGTGGGCTTGGGGGCAGCCAAAACACTGGCAGTGTTGAGAGCCACAAGGGAAAGGAATCCGGCACGCATGATGATGAAAGAACGGGGGGGACAGGACAAACGAGGGACAGGGATTGCTCAGGTTTCAACTCTGGTGATTGTGACTTGAATAACCGGTGAGTGAAGAGTGATGATGGAGTAGAATTTGACTGAACTATATACTGCATATGAGTCTCCTTGACCGGGGTTTTCGTCAAATCAACTTGCATGACCAACAAGCCCTAGGTGCAGGACAAGGAAATGAGCGGTCTTGGCTCTCTGTCAGACCTCACGACTATCATGGGTAAATATTCTACCAAAGTACCTTACAATTGGAGTATCGTGTAGAACCATTCAACAGTAGCTATAAGGCAAGGATTGGCTTGAATTGGCGGCAATTAACCTCGGGCCAATGACCAAAAAGCCGGGGTCGAGACAGAAGAGCGTGGTGAGTGTGGAGTCGCGAGACCCTCTAAACCTTATACATACAGTTGAACCGAGGCAGGGGTTCAATCGAGACCAAGATCTAATCCGATTTAGGGTTGTGATCCTACAGAATGAACAGGGAGTTCAGGAAACCGCGGGAGAGTTCACAGAGTGACAGGGATTCATCTGCAGGAGAAAGGTACACCAGCGGCGCATTTGTTACAATGAATAATTCAGGGGAATAAGGTCCAGTTGATGATATGATATGATGAGTGAGCCCCTTTTTAAAAATCATGAACTTGAGCTGGAGCTACTATTCCATTTATATCCGTATCACTCAACGGAACTTTTATTAGTACAAACGATGGCTGATCATTGAGCGAAGATCCGGAAGAGTCCCGTCAAGTGGAGAAAGGTATCCATATCTGAGAATATGTCCGACACTAACATACATAATATGTGCCATTACCGTTAGTATCAGCGGGGAAGACAAGAAGACTGTTCCGAGTGTCCGGTGTTTTGAATTCCTGGATAAATGGGGACGGAATACAGGGCTAATATCTGACTACAATGACCAGATTGGACAGGATACAAAAGACACAAAACCCACTTTGTGATTATATTCCCATCCGAACTCCTTGATCGACGTGTAGATCCCCCCTCGCGAATCATGGCTGGATCCAGTTGACGTGCGACTCGACTTTATCAACCCCAGAAATATGTCACTCTGCTATGAATGAGACCTTCCATGTTAAACATCCCTTCTCATGCGAAGCCGTTGCAGTTGCATTCGCAGACTTGTACAGGAAGCATCAATCCATTTCCTGGCGGAGAAGAATTGCCGCGGGTCCTGCAAACGCTTTGGGCGTGCATATCTTTAGTCTCGGCTGTAGTGAACTGGATTTAGAAATATTTTGCTACATCATCTTGGCGTTTCACCTACGGTGGCATCTTTCAGGAACATGTGATCACCACACCCTGGCCAAACTGATGGAACTAGCCCTCAGATTATGTTGCGTACCGGATCTACCGCTGCCAGGGATCTCATTCCAGGCGTGGGGTATAAGACGGAACACACCGTGTAGGACGCTTAATATCAGGAGGCTGGTGATTATGTCTCGGTACTATGATAGTTCTACATTAACTGGGTAGGTGATCCGACTTTAGTTTGGCAGTATTCTCCGATTGGGAAATGTGGAAATTACTCAATGCTCAATACGAACAATTTGACGTGGCATAATTCCGCTGTGACAGTGAATTCGAGTCAAAGAACTTAAAAGTACAACTTCTTCTTCATTGCGTTATACCTTGTAGCAAGATGTTGATCTTCCTACTTCGGAAGACCCCGCCGAACCTGCATCTCTACTATCCTCAAAAGGCCTCACCTGCGTTCCTGGACTGCGGGACTTACATGTTTTAGCTCATGCTGAAACCCTGTTAGAAACGTGGTGTCCAGGCTCTTGACGTGAGAGGCAGCTCGTCTACTGATAGTACCCCCTTGGCAAACACGTTTTACCCCCTCTTCTGTGCATCTATTTTTTCTTATTATATGCCCTACTTCCCCTGCATCGCTGCTCTATCCTTTCCATGTTCTGGGGTCTCTTGTAAATCTTTGCCTTGTGTTGATTCATCATGGATCCAGCCAATCTGCCCTCAAATCCTCAAGAGAACGCGTCTGCTACTATTCTTGGTTCTACTGTTTCTATTGTCACTTTGGCTACAATTGTTGTACTTGCTCGTTTGTATGTGCGAGTGTTTATTATTCGTGGTACTGGATGGGATGTAAGTTTGATTTTGACATTGCATTCTACTTGCTTTTTGTCTTCCCTTGACTCTACGCCGATCATTTGCTTGACTATCACTTTCAGTACGGACCAACGCTGACATCTTGACAGGATGCATTCATGATATTAACGATGGCCCTCAATTGGGCCGGAGAGGGTGCCATCATTGCTTCGGTGGTCTATGGGGCTGGGCAACACATCGGCGATGTCGATCCAGCTGTCTTTCAAAAAGGAATGAAGCTCAACTTTATCAGTCAACCCATTTTCCTTATAGCTATCTGTGTCGTAAAGCTATCTGTCGGATTTGCTTTACTACGAATTGCCTCTACCAAATTCTACCGATGGCTTATTTGTGGTATCATGATATTCATGTCAATCTATACCATTGGATGCTTCTTTGTAAGTTGCAACTTCCAACCACAAACCCCCAAATACTGACATGCCCAAGACTGTGGTACTTCAATGTACGGACCTTCGTGCCCTCTGGGATCCTCTAGTCCCCATGCAATGCTGGGACCAGCGCACCCTCCAGAGCCTATCATACACAAATGCGGCTCTAAATATCTTGACCGATCTTTTCTTCGCCGTCATTATTCCTACTCCCATGCTATGGAATCTCAACGTCCACTTCCGCACTCGAATAACACTCCTTGCCATTCTTGGCCTCGGTGTCTTTGCCTGCGCTGCCGCCATTGTAAAAGTCGGCTATGTTACCAACTACGGCAAAGTCGGTGACTGGCTCTGGGACTCTCGCAACATTAGCATCTGGACCGTCGTCGAGCTTAATGTTGGTGTTATTGGTGGCAGTCTGCCCTGTCTCAAGCCACTGTTCCGCCGCTTCCTCGGCACATACTATGGCAAGGACTCCAAGAAAACTCCGACTACTGGCAACACTGGCTATGGTCGTGGGACCCTGCGAAGCGCGACAGGGATTAGCGCAAAGAACTGGCATACTTTGTCAAGTGGCAACAGAAAGGATGATGAAACGAGCAGCCAAGAAGTTATCAATGGTGACTATGAGCTTCGAGACAGTATAACAAGCCCTCACGGGTTTACCAACCATGCGACAGTCCTCGGTAACATTGATGTACAATCGAGTGACGACGAGGGCGCTGATGACGCAGCACACCGAGGTCTCCATATGCAAGGCATTACGAAAACCACCATGACGACGGTCAAAGTTTCCAGGGCGGGACATTGACCAATGCGATAATTTTTAGCCTCTTTTTACTTGTATCTATGATTTCGAATTAATGGGGACGGAATTTGATACGATAGTATTTATGAATATGTGTCAGGCTTCTCTAAGAGAATCTCTCTGGGCCTAGAAGCATGTATATAGTTTTTAGTATATAAATCTCTTGACGACTTACGATATGTGTAAAAGATCCTCTCATTCTCCCATCATTCTTATATGAGTTTAGTTATCGATACACATTCTATCTCCCATTTAATATGAACTGGATCCCTTTTGATATACTCCATTTTGAAGTGTAAAGCTGATCCATCTCAGCACAGACCAACATTGAACACGTGATAAAAACAAATGCATCTCATAATTAATGGCTTTCTGTCAATATGAACATGTATGGTGTGACTGATTGATTGTGTTATCAAGCATTGAGTAAAGCCTTATGCTACTTGACTGCAAGAGTGGTCATGATGCATTCCAGGTCAATTTGTACACTGAAAAAAGCATGGGATCTGCCTCATTAAATATGGTTCGAGGTTGGATGCAAACACTATTTATAGCTTGTGGAATCCGGATATAAGTAATGTTCTATGATGCTTCTAACGCGAGCTAATGCAGGGCTTCGATAGCTGATATGAGAATCAGGGGTAATTTTGGCATGATATTCCAGGCTTATCAAGGCACGCATCGCCATGAACCGAATCTTTAAAGGAGAAAAAGGGTTTCGAGTCTGATAAGATACTCCTTTTAAACAAAGTGATTGATAACATTTGGGATTCACTGACCATGTCTCAGCCATTCGTCCTGCATGTTCGTTTCAGGTTTATCATCGGACCATGATCCCTTCGTTTAAGGATTCGCCTCACATGCAAAACTGTCTGTGTGCAAAGAATAAGGTTTCCCTCATATTGATATGCTCTCGAACGGGCCAACATGCTGTCCCAGCCAACATTCCTCACGGAACATACCCTGGAGCTCCGGACAGGAACGGAGCTGGGCGAAAGTTGCCCGCAAGGCTGAAGTGGCGTAGTTTAGTTATTGCTGACATGATTCAAATTACTTTCCCTCTCCATCAGTCTTATCAAGTGATTAACTAAAACGTTGAAATCACTTGTCTCCGTTTAGTTGCCAGAATTGTGTAAGATTGACTGAAGGCAGGGATTTAGTCTGTTATCAACTTATCACCTGCATGGAATATGTATGTATCACTTCATTATCTGCCGAAGGACAGCTCATCTCCACCATCCTCATCCAGGCCCGGACAGATGGAATTCCTAAGCTTATTTTTGCCGGTCTCGGTCTAGTTCTGTCTTCTGGACTCCATTTCCCCCGCAACGCGGAGAGACCGGTCGGTCCACCCCCGATTGGCCATGGGATCCATGTAGGACGCGAGTAAGGTGACATCAAAGCCGTACCCCATCCCATCGATTCCGAGATAAGGGACAAGGACAGAAGACTTTATAACTAGTCGCGTCTTTATTCCTTTTTGTCGCGGTGCAGTTGAAAGAAAGCTTAGACTTTGTTCAACATCACTCAACGCATTGTAGGTCATCGCAATCATGGCGGCGACAGAAACTCAGGCCCACGAGGGTCGCCTCCAAAAGAGGTTCTCCAAGATTACCATGATTGGCATGGCTTTTGCAATTCTCAAGTAAGACATTCATCTCACCACATCTGACTTCCCCATACTCATCACCAACAGCACCTGGATCTCTCTCGCAGGATCGCTAGGACTTGTTATGCCATCTGGTGGTTCCGTTAGTTTCGTTTACGGCTTCATCTTTTGCGTTATCTGCAATATCTGTTTGAGTGCCAGTGTCGGAGAGTTAGCATCCCTGTATCCTACAGCAGGAGGACAATATCACTACTCCTTTGCACTATCAGCCAAAAAATGGAAGAACCTCATGGTAAAAACACCATTTCCAATTCAATCAATTCCCTACTAACGTGCGACAGAGTTTCATCGTTGGATGGATTAACATTGCTGGATGGTTAACCCTCAACACAACCGCTGCTTACTTTGGAGGTAGTTTATTATTACCCCCTTTATTTCGCTAAATGTCTATCAAATCGCTTACAGAAAATTAGCACGTTTCCTTGCCGCCGCCGCTGTAGCTGGCTCTGGCGGTACCTACGAGATCACTCAATGGGGCACATATTTGATGTTTGTAGCAGTATCAATTGTCGGCGTCTTCCTCAACATTTTTGCCTATCCAATTCTGAACCGATGGAATGAGGGCGCATGTAAGTCTTTTGTGTATGATCCGTAAACCCAAATGCTGAGCTTTTGCAGTGTATTGGTCTTTGACCAGTGTCGTGGTCATCAGTATTGTACTTCTTTCCACTTCTCCCAAAACCGATGCCAAGTTCGTCTTTACCAACTTTTCCAACACAACTGGATGGAGCGATGGCACAGCTTGGATGCTTGGACTACTTCAGTCAGCTCTGAGTATGATTGGGTGAGTTTCTCTTTAGCTGTCAAGTGGAAAATTGTTAACGATTGTAGTTTTGATGCTGTGGCACACATGACCGAAGAAATGCCTCGACCATCCAAAGATGCACCTCAAGCAATGGTAGCTGCTGTCCTAGTCGGTGGTGTAACGTGAGATTCCCCAGAGAAAACATGTAGAAAATATGCTAAATATTTCCAGTGGCATTGTCTTCATTTTGGTCATGCTCTTTTGCTTTGTCGATCTTGATCTTCTTCTCGCATCACCCACCCAGAGCCCCCTCACTGAGATGATCTTGCAGGCAACCGGCAGTCAGGTTGCTGCTACCGTTTTGACTGTTGCTGTTGCTCTGTGTTTCGTCAACGGAGCAAATGGCTGCGTGACTTCTGGAAGTCGTCTTCTTTGGTCCATGGCACGAGATAATGGAACACCATTTTCCAAATAGTAAGTATTCCCTGACCATTCCATAATTCTGATGTGTTATTAACAAAAAAGCCTCTCGCATCTTCACCCCAAGCTTAATGTCCCCGTTCGCGCTATCTTGATTCAAGCCGTCTTCAACCTTCTCTTTGGATTACTGTATCTAGGTAAGCCTCTTCATCCTCAACGCTATGAAATACACTCTGACAGATTGAAGGTCCGGAGGTTGCTTTCAACGCGTATATCGCTAGCGCCACCCTTTTCCTCAACCTCTCATACGCTGCACCAGTTCTTATTCTTCTTATCCGAGGACGACAACTTGTTCTCGCAGAGCCTCCTGAGTTTTCTCTCGGACATATGTTTGGGTACACGGTGAACTACATCGCAGTTATATTTGTCCTTGTCACATCTGTTGTAAGCTATAACCTCTAGAGCAGAAACCACCTCGTTGAATTGAATCCTACTAACATTTTCTACAGTTCTTTTGCTTCCCGCCTGCGATTCCCATCAACCTGTCAACTATGAGTAAGTTTATGAACTTGACCATGCTTGCCCAATTGCTGACATGTTTTAGACTACGTCACGGCCGTCTTGGGTATCTTCATTGTTTTTGTGACAGGACTGTGGTTCATGAAGAGAAAGACCTATGAAGGACCCAAGCTTGAGTTCATCTTGGGGGAAGAATTGCCCGTGGTTGACTCATCGGAGCCGCAGAGAGCGGAGAAAGAGGTTGTGTCTAGCGCACATTCCAAGCAAGAGGAGTCATAATCTGACCAACACAGTAAGTAGTTTGAGCACGAGCAAGCAAGCGGGTGGAATGGTCGAATGATGTTTATGAGGTTATTGGGTATTTGCATTATTGTAATTAAGTTAAGGCTATCTTTCAAGTTCTTGTTTAATTATTCAAGGTCAACCGTGATTCAGGGACTGTCAATGTGTCAGTGAAGTGCAACGACTAATATTGTCCAGGTCGTGGTTGATGCTGGTATATATTTCGCATCATGTTTCAATAATACCAAGTCTTCACATGATTGCATAGTAACTCAAGGTTGTGGCATGAAGATATTGAATTATGTTGTAGTTTCCCCATACAACAGGTGACGATGACTTGGAACGGTACTCGGATATTCATTCATGACGTGATATAAAGAAGATGCGTGCAATAACTTACAGCTTTGCTGTTGTGCTCCTGTCATACCCATAATGCCAATCCTCCCTCGCTAAATCTTGCCTAATCTGGTAATTGCGCTCCGCAATGTCCACAGTCTGCATATCAACGTTCAGGATACGCATCGCCTCCTCGCCATCAGTAAAGCTCCCAGGAACAGTCCCGACAATGGGCAACGTGACTTGACTACAGCCAAAGAAGCCCTGTTCCGCTGGTCCGCCAACGTTACAGTAGATAACCGCGGCAGTGTTCTCGAATGCTCGAGTGACCAGTGCAGACTGTATAAACATCTTTTCGCAGTTGGCATTGTATGCGAGGCCCTCTTCTGACATGTCCCCTGATGTCCAGTATGAAGGGATAATTATTATCTTGGCCCCGGCAAGGACAAGTTGTCGGAAGGCTTCGGGGAAGGCAAGGTCCCAGCACACAAGTATGCCAACTCGACCGAGAGGGGTGTCGATGACTTGATGAGGGTTGGGGGCTCCGAATTCGTTTTTGGACGTGTTGCGAGCATGATCAACAAAAGAAGTCAATGTAAGACGCTCTGGAATCCAGAGGTTGGTCTTGGTGTAAGTGCCAAGGAGGTTGCCATTATGATCGATAAAGTCTGATGTGTTCAGCAGCGTAGGCCTGGCATCAAGATTGGCAACATCGCCAAGGTTGGAAGTCTGAGTAACAAAGGTTCCAGCGCAGATGTTGATGTGAAGTTCTGCTGCTAACGCTTGGTATTTCTCTCGATATTTTTGGGCATCTTCAGGCGAGAGGGCAAAAGATGGTTCTTCTGGCACCCAGCCTGTGAGGTGGTACTCTGGCAGGACTGCTAGAGATGCACCCCGAACCGCCGCGAGTCGTATCTGCTCGGCCGCATGTGCAAAGTTGTGTTCAGCATCGAGGGGCTTTCTGAACGTCAGTACTTTCAAGTGTCATCGATGTGGTTGTCATGACTTACCTTTGGCTTCATCTGCACAAGAGCCACGTCGAAAGAGGGACTTGGTGTTATCGACGCCATCTCGATTAGCTTTGATATTGACAACTGCAAAAACAAGGCAGCATTGACCTGGCGTTCCTGGTACAGATAGCTTAGATTGCTGGGAGTAATAGAACCCTTGAATAGAGAGAATGATAGCCACGATTCCCGTGCAAACAACTTCCGTTTCTGGTATTGATATCCTTAGCTTATTGATACCGAGTTGGGAATGGGGTTGGTGGAGCAGTAGCGGACGTTCGGGAACGATGGATCATTTCCTGGGGAATATGATGAATGATTATACCTCATGTCTCGGAATGGAAGTTATATGACACGCATATTGAGATATGCATTTCCGTCATGGTCAATCAATTTTGGCAACGTCGGAATGGCTGAAGAGGTGGCAACGGTAATATATGCTATAGGTGGAGATGTATGTAGTACAAAGCTAAGTAGTTCCACATGGGTTTAAGGTACTTGTGCATTGATACAGTGTTTGGTATAGTACATTGATCGAATCTGGATATTTACAACACCACAAGATGTTATTGTGAATAGAGTCAAGTTGGAGAGCAATAGACATGTTCCTCGGCAATATAAGCAACGGAATGATCCAATAACAAAGATCCAATAAGGAGAGGCGATGGCTTTACGCTAAAGAGTCACGTGATGATCGAGGCTCTATCTCTCTTCTCCATTCTCCACCCCCGACTATCCCGCACCTTGAAATCTCCACTCATCAACACGGACGGATACCACCAAACGGGGTCATGATGCTCTCAACTAATTCTACTCATTCAGCGGCGCGCATGAACATCACTAGATCACGCACGGGTTGCGCTGTGTGTAAGTCCAAAAGGGTAAGTCATTGTCTTTGCCTCACCCGTGACCCTACCCCTCCCCCTTTCTGACCGCTTATCTAGCTCAAATGTGACGAATCCAAGCCCGCTTGTTCCCGTTGTGTTAGACTAGGCATTCCATGTCCAGGTTATCAAAAGCCTCTACGCTGGAAAGGCGGATCAAAGTCTCCGCCAAAGGATCCTCCTGAGACGCCTTCTGATGCTACTGTTGATGATGTTGCTACCTTACCCCCTCAGCAACCTCAACCAAGTCCAATATATGCGTCTTATCAACCTCCACCATTACAACGGCAACAACAACAACAACCACAACCCGCGCACCAGCCTCCGCCTCCGCCTCCGCCTCAACCCCAAGCACAAGCACAAGCACAAGCACAAGCACAACCTCAACCTCAACCTCAACACTCGGGGCAGTTCGTCAATAGTTACTATGATCAAGGACTTTTAGATCATCTCTCTAATGTCATCGACGCGGGTTGTATCGAGCCTCAAGGGCAGGAAGCCTTGGACGGTTCCATGCCTTTGATGCAATTCACCGATGATATGTTACATCTATATCCGGATCAATCACTCGGACAAACGCCAGATAATGTTTCCCCAGAGCAAACTGATGATAGGCTTTGGTCAACTACCACGATGGAACCGCCACAGGTATACTCACAGGCGTTGACAAGAGTAGAACCCACGAACCAGGCGTCTGAGCAAGTTATCGAGATGCCGTTAGCTCAAGCTCTCCAGGACCATTCATCTGTACTTGTCGAATACTACTTTAAGGAAGTATGCGGAATGATGTCTTGCTACGACAGCCCGATGAACCCTTATCGAACTACTATCTCAAACATGTGGACCGGATCACAGTCTCTCTACTACATCACGCAGAGTATGGCTGCGGCATGCCTCTCAGAGGTTTCGCCTACCTTTGCATCCGTTGGCCACCGACTAAGAGATCAAGCCATGATATGCTTGTCCAGGGAAGCCAAGATTGCCGAATTAGAAACGTCGTCTCTGTTGGCTTTAGTCATGTTAGGAATGAGTCTTTCATGGCATGATCCGGACAGTCTCGGTCAACCACAATTCGATGTCCTTGCTCGAAAGGTTATATCTGCCGAAGCGCGCGGAGATCCGCTTGCCTTGGCCGATAAGAAGAAGGAGTTTTTCTTTTACAACTCGTTGGTGTATTGGAAAATGCTGCTTTCCTTTGTGACAGATTTGGACCCAAACACAAGGAGTGCTGCACCGCAGCCAGTCCCACCGGACTCTCTTGATATGCACGAACCTCGCATGCCTCACCCTCAGACAGGAATCGGCATTGAAGTGCAAGAGTTGGTTGCCAGTGTGGGTAGCCTTGTGCGAAAAGAAAGAAAGCGATTGCGCACCCGACGTTTTGTTTCCAAGGACGATATTCAACAGGCTCAAGATGCAATTCTTGCTTCGGAACAGCTACATGCGGAGCTTTGTGCGATTGAGCTACCACAAGAAGGCGATATTGTCGATGCTGGCGATGACTTGACCCCAGCCATTCATCTAGTCAATATTGCCGAAGCTTATCGATGCACAGGGCTGCTTCAGTTGTACCGAAACTTCCCAGATCTTTTGTTACCATACGCACAATCAGCGCACTTTATGACGGGCTCGCCTGATTCCTCTGGTTCTTATCCGGATGAGAGGGCTTTTGCAGATACGTGGTTGACCTGCCTAGCTCTCCATGTGCTAGACTTGGTCAAAGATATTCCTACAACGTCTCGAAGCAGGTCTATTCAGCCGTTGCTGTTTGTGAGTATCTGTAGTGAGCTCTCAATGTGTCGCTCGTACTGCTCGATTTCAAATCTGCAGCGATCTCCTGTGGCAAGCGTAGCAGCGAGTCCACGTTTTAGGGTACCGTTGAACGGATTGGAAGTCCTTCAAGCAAGAAAGATAGTTCTTGCCCGTCTATCTGCTTTTGAAAATATCTTGGCCGCCAAGCCGATTCGGCGGATGCTGATGTTGGTCAAGAAGACGTGGGCTTGCATGGACGAGGAAAAGAAGGATACGTATTGGATGGATGTTATGATGGATAACGGATATGAGACGTTGATGGGCTGAATCTCATCGAAGAAGGATAACATATAGACTTTGTGAATTTCTTTTCATTTCAAACCTTCACTCTTTTTCATCATATGATTCTAGAATGCGATCTAGAAGATGTCACTGGTTTGTACTTTAATATTATGCTTTTTAATCGTCAATTGAACCCATTGGATTATCAAAAGGAATAGGCGGTCTGGACTTGTCCAACGCCAATAACCATTTAAACAATGCGGGATTTTACCTTAGTTGCCGTTAAACTCACGATCCGTCTAAATTTAATCTCGTCTTTGCATGTCATCATGTCAGGGCCAGGGCCAGAGCCAGGGTCCAGTCCACTTATCCATAAGGAGAAGAGCCCTGCAGGCATAAGCTTTAACCGAACTTGGGCGATGCAGCCGCCGGTTTACGAGGGAATCCAGTCCCGGGCCTGAACTACCGGTCGTTCGGCTTTCTGACTGGATTGGGGCAAAGAATGGCATAATTTATGCCATCTCAACCGTTGGTCAACCCTTGATTTGGTGCTACAAGGGCCGCAGATAGAAGGCATATAAACTGCCATTACCGCATCCTTAAAGTCGATAGTTCATCATCGTCATCACCATCACCGCCAATACAACTATGGCTCGTGGTCTTTTCACTGTCTGCGCCAGCGCCCTTTTGGCCGTCGCTGGCGCAGTCAAGCCTGCAGACGTGGTCTTTTACAATGGCAACATCTATACCATGAACCCATCCAACAACATGGTCACTGCCATGGCCGTGCGTGGAGGCAAGATCGAGTATGTTGGCGACAAGGAGACGGCGCATTCGTACATTGGAAAAAAGACAAAAGTCATCGATCTCGAGGGCCGCATGGCTATGCCTGGTCTCGTGGATTCCCACATGCACGTTGTGTCGGGAGGTCTCTTCCTTCTCAAATGCGATCTGAGTTACCAGACCTTGTCCATTACCGAGGTGTTGGAGCATATTCAGGGATGTATCGATAATGAAGCCAACAAGGGTGATGATGATTGGATCGAGGTCGTCAATATGGACTATGCTGGTCTTGTGTCGAAGAGTGGAAATGTTGGAAAGGCTCAACTCGACAAGCTGAGCACAAAACGACCCGTCATCATTCGCTCAAGCGATTACCACACTATCCTCGCCAACTCCCGCGCGCTTGACCTATCAAACATCGATGAAAACACCAAGGATCCCGGAGATGGTAAGATTGTCCGTCTTCCGGGAAGTCAAGAGCCTTCTGGTGCTCTTCAAGACGGCGCTTCCAGCCTTCTTGCTGGTCCTCCTCCTCCCACTGAGGCCGAGAACCTTGAGGCTGGTCGTGCTGCCCTCAAGCTCCTGCGTGAAGCTGGTATCACCACTTTCCAGGATGCTGCCGCTCTAGATGAACACCACACTATCTTCAACGCCATCAAGGAGGAAGATGGCCTCTCTGCGCGCGCTTATTTCGATTATCGCATTGAGGCTCCCAGCTCAGTGGATGGGGTATCTGCTCTTGTCAAGAACGTCACTAAGAAATTAGCTTCTTGGCATGACAAGTCTACTGTCGGACCCAAGCCAACCCTCAAATGGCAAGCCATCAAGGCCTTCATCGACGGTGTCATCACATACCCCTCCAACACCGCTGCCCTTGTCGACCCATACTGGGCACCCGTCAACGCCTCCAACGAGAACGGCACTTGGGCTCCTGATGAGAACTCGCTGAACGACCCCTACTGGAAGCCTGCTGTGCTTACCAAGACCATCGAACAGCTTTTCATGGCTGGTATCGACGCCCAACTCCACGTCGACGGCGATCTCGCTGTGCAGGTTGGTCTCGATGCTGCCGAGGCATTCCGCAAGAAGCACCCCGGAAAGGATATTCGACTTGGTCTTGCTCACAATGAGCTTTCGCAAGAGAGTGACTGGCCTAGATATGCTAAGCTTGGCGTTGACCCTATCGTCAGCTACCAGTGGGCACAGCTCAGCTCATTCTATATCCCCAACACTTTCAATTCCCTTGCCGAGTATCGCATGGACAATCTTCAGGCATGGGCCCAATTTGAAAAGCGAGGTCGCCCACTTGTGTATGGAAGTGACTGGCCTGTAAGTTGATTTTATATCACCCGCCATCGTTAGATACAGTTATTAACTATGATAGATTGATCCTCTGGACGAGTTCCTAGCTCTCAAAGTTGCAGTCACACGCTCAGGAGACCCCTCAAACCCCAACTCACCGGCATCGCAGGGTCCCCCTTTCGATGGCGTCTTCCCGGGCAGCGGCATCTCACGCACATCAGCCTTACGTTCGATCACCATCAACGGCGCGCGCTTTCTTCGTGCCGATAAGCAGATTGGCTCACTGGAAAAGGGTAAGCTGGCTGACGTAATTGTCTTGGAAAACAACTTCTTCAAGGTCCCCGAGGAGGAACTTGGTCGGCAGAAGGTGCTGTTGACCATGGTTGGTGGAGAGGTGCTCTATGTTGCAAAGGGTCACGACTTTGGCGTCAAGGCCAAGTTTCCCAACGATGATGAGGCAAGTGGTAAGCTGGCCCGTCGCACCATTGGCGGTTTCAATGCCAACGAGCTGTCAGAGGAGGCCAAGATGAACGTCGCCAAGCTACGAAAGAGGGGCGTTTGTGTTCACAAGCACTAACCAAGTGTTTGTCGTTACCAGATTATAGATAGCACTCAAGACGATTCCATCTGGACTTCCTGAAAGAGATCTTGAAAAAAAGCTTAAACGCACAGGTCCCGCGTGATTGTAACTGTGATTGTGATAGACATAGCGTTTTGCAGTATCTTTGCAAAGATCCCGTGTCATGTCCATGGGACTGCGTTTCAGTACGACTTTCCAGATATGGAATCATCGCTTCCCGAACCAGATACGGAATAGTTGAGGAATTGCGGGATTGGCTGTTGGAACGTCTTCTACCTGGCCTTGGTATTGGTGCCTGAGCGTCATGTCTCATCTTAGTAGTACTGATAATGTGTTGTACGAGGTGCTTGAACTGAGAAACCCCTGGACTAAGAATTGACCCGATAAGAAAGTGAGGAAATAGCTCATGATGAATGGGCGTATCGCATCAGTAGACCAGCCACGAGGTAGTGTCAGGGGCATCAAAGCGGCGAAGGATCTACCGGGAACCAGGAGTATTGAGGTAACATTCGGCATGAGCGTTCCTTGGCGCGCTGCAGGTCGATTGTTTTGGCTTGTCTGCATAATCACCGAACTATAATACGGTATTCTATGAGTGTGTCTTTCTACATGATGTGATATTGGCAGATTGGGCAGCAGTTGTTGGTCACTTTTCAGGTGTGGCGCCTGTATCGCGATTCATGTTATAACATGTCATAAATACCTAATCAGCCGTGATCCGACATCTGTCCAGTCACCATT
The DNA here is from genome assembly GCF_019609905.1 of Fusarium poae. NCBI lineage: Eukaryota > Fungi > Ascomycota > Sordariomycetes > Hypocreales > Nectriaceae > Fusarium > Fusarium poae. The sequence goes on from NC_058399.1 coordinate 6,608,061, forward strand.
CCTTCTGAATTCATGATAATTCATTGAGGAAACAGTGGCTTGCTGTCTCGTTTGATCAGTGGGATGAGAGGTAAAGTGTGATTATTCCCGGTATCCCACTCTCGGGTGGACATGCCCGAGACTCTAGTGCAAACCTTAATGCTTAGGCCTAGCACCCCCTACACTACCCAGTTTACTAAAGTACCTAGGTAATTACTCATGTGTTGTTGACCCTTTACTTTATTGAGTGGATGTTTCCATGTCTAAGAAACGCCACCTACTCTAATTGAGGGTTGGTTGAGCTTACAATGTCAGTTCGCAGTCTAGCTCAAGATACTGACTGTGCTTATGGCTTTTGCGAATGACTTGTTATGTTCAAGAGGTAAATAATAATCAGGAAACCACTCTATTGTAAACTCGTCTAGAGGGACCTTCTTATTTCGTCTCGTACCCATTCTTCAGAGTTTGAGTGTCCAAGGAACCCTCCGCACGCTCGTCTCTGCAGGGGAAGTTTCTCTCCACCAACTCAACATGCATGGATTGTATGTATGTACTCCATAGACAGTGAAAGTCTGCAACAATGCCAAGTCTCCAATTCCTGGGGCACACATTGTCACTCTCAGGTGAGGCTTTGCAATACGTAGTTCATGTACATTGATTAGATATGTACATAGAGATGAACCCTTGCTGGATAGCCAAGCTCTAATGCATGTAAACTTTCGGATTTATCAAGGGCATCCATCCCATCTTTCTCCTGCTTGCGTCATGTCATTTCAGTTTTTCTTTTTCCGATCTCCATTACTCAAGCATTGCATTGGAAAATCATTGCAATCCTTACTTCTTTGCATGATACACAATTTCTTTTTTCTGATGCTTTGATTCCTTCCCCAGACTCACTATGGCTACTGCGCCGTCTGCTGCTACTGTGATTGTGTGTTTGACCACCTGCTCAACTACATCTCTTGATACTGACTGACCCAAATGTGTAGGCAGTGGAGTTTATGCTTGTCACAGTGGCACTCGCCATCATCATCGCTCGGGTCTACCTACGCCTGGTGGTACAGAAGCAAAGTCTTGTTCTTGCAGATTGGGTACGGATAGTAGCATTTCTATCTGGTTGTGTCACAGCCATCTTCGACATTGTATTCTTTGTCGAGGGGGCATTAGATCCCACCATCAATTTCACGCTGGACAATTGGAATGTGCCACCAGAGAAGCTAGAACGAGTCCTCAAGGTCTGTCTGACCAAGCAAACACTTGTGTACATAATATAGGCTGACTAGGATATCTACACAGTTTACCTGGGCTAATTCGATTCCTTTCTTTTCAACCTTTTACCTCTGCAAAGCCTCGCTTCTTGTTGTCTACCTCCAGCTATTTCCTACCTTTATGCGAAAGGCACGAATTGTGCTCTGGGGAGTGGTTGCTTATTGCATGTGCGCATTCATCATATCCATGAGCCTTGTGATATTCCTTTGTTTTCCTACTGAAAGGAACTGGTGAGTAATGGACATATAGCCTTCTAGGTCTGTTTCTAATTTATCACATAGGTCTGTCACGGAACCTGAGAAGCTCTGTGGCGATTGGCCGGTGGCTACAACATTCCAGATTGCTTGGGCGCTACATTTTACTGGATCTCTTGCTCGTGAGCTTGCCTCGTGTTTTCAATGTGGATGGATTCAATACTAACCATGCCTTCAGTATTTGCCCTGCCATTCCTCCTCCTCCACAAGCTCAACCTGCGCCCAAAGGTTAGAGTCGGTGTTTACGCTGTTTTCCTTCTTGGATTTGTCGACATAGCGTTTTCCTTGACTCGCTTTTTGACGATTCAACTGACCAAGGTTGGCGAATTTTCATCCATCACAACAATTGGTAATCCGCCCCCACAGTTCCAGATGGATGTCTTTCTAACATGTTTCAGCGCTCTGGAGTAGCCTTGACGTATACGTAGGCTTGATAGTCGCCTGTCTCCCCGCCCTCCGCCCATACCTCCACAGAAAGGGCTCCAAGTTCAGCTACGGCGAGTCAGGCCGACCAACAGGTACCTCAACTCATCCTGCACGAAGGACAGTGGACCGAGGATTCCAAGAGATTGACGAGACGCCGTCTGTGGAGGGCGATCGAGGACCTGGCCCGTGGGCTGTGGGACACTCACCTGAGCTCGGTGCAACAGGGTGGAGCGATAAGAAAAGCAATGGCAGCGACGTCGAACTCGTGAGTCTTGACGTTATGGCGGCTAAGGATCGGATGCATGTATAAACTATAAGTTGCTGGGTGCAACGATAGAGAGGGATATTAATGCAGGCAAAACCAAATATTATGCTTGGCACATCGTGGTAACCCACGTGTACTGTAACCTCGAATCATATGCGCAAATCGATGGCCAGAGAATTCAATTAGAGTTCGACATGTGAATAAAGAGCTCGTATCCCCTGCTTAGACCCCTGAATAGTGTTCCTGGTCATTAAAACATGGTTCATTACTCGCATCATCCCACGATCGACTCTACCCGTCAGTTGTTGGTTGCCACCTACCCGCGGCCCGTTGACAAGTTCCTCGGGATGATACACACAGAGTTATATCTAAGCCTGTTCTCACACAATTTAAACTTCACAATGGTTACACACAGGGTCGATGCTCGAAATAGAACAGCGAAGATACGCTGTCGATCTTTGCCATATATAGTCCGAAACCCGGACAAACAAATATCCGACGCATCATAACGGCCACTGTTTCATACCAAGCTTACAAAAACACCATGAACATCATCATCGTCAGAAGATGGAAGCTTCACTTCCTTACCACGAGCCCTCAATAACAACCATTGCCGTACTTTCAGGGTTTCTGATTCTCTTGAATCTAATCAATCATGGTCTCGATAAACTTGCCTACTGTGGTCTAATTGGCCAAGTCGCAATAGGGATAGCTTGGGGTACGCCAGGGTCGAAATGGCTATCTCGCGATGTTGAAAGTGCTGTAGTACAGCTAGGATACCTTGGTTTGATTCTTGTAGTATTCGAAGGTCAGTTCAACCTTCCGGTCAGCATATCACCCACTAATTCGTTTCATAGGAGGCCTTTCAACTTCTTTCAAATCTCTAAAAGCTAACCTCGGTCTCTCATCTGCCGTTGCGACGACTGGAATCTTGCTTCCTATCGGCTTCTCTTTCGCAGTCATGTCTATGCTCAACGCAACTCCCCTTCAAGCCTTTGCAGCAGGCGCCGCACTTTGCTCTACAAGTCTTGGCACAACATTCACCATCCTCGGCACAAGCGGCCTTTCTTCAACTCGTCTCGGCATCGTCTTGACCAGTGCTGCCATGATGGATGATGTGGTTGGCCTTATCATGGTCCAGGTTATCTCTAACCTCGGTGGCGATACTTTCGACGCCTTCACTGTTGTTAGACCAATTACTGTCTCTCTGTCTCTTGCGATTGTGATTCCTATCCTCTGCAGATTTATCATTGTGCCAGTCACCCTCCATCTCAACTCTTACCGCAAGGCAAACCCATCTACCATGGTTTCGAAACTTTTTGGTATGGAACAAACTGCTTTCGTTATTCATACAGGCTATCTTCTTGGTGTGGTTATTGGAGCAACTTTTGCTGGTACTTCGGGTCTCTTGGCCTCCTACATCGCTGGTGCAAGCATTAGTTGGTGGGACTCTGAGGTACAGCACTTGACGTTGGATACAGATAATCTTACAACCATAGAACCTGAAGAGAGTCCAACAATCGATCATCAGATTGGAGAAGGGCCTTCTACTCAAACGCCTTCACCCAAGATAATGAAAGGCGGTTCAGGTGCAGAGGTCTTTCACCATTATTTCGAGTCTGCCCTGCAGCGAATTCTCAAGCCTTTTTTCTTTGTCAGTCCATTATTCTTTATATCGCTTAGTATATTCTGACTCTACAGGCATCCATTGGATTTTCCATCCCTATCACCCAATTGTTCACAGGGTCCACGGTCTGGCGTGGTGTCGTCTACACGATTCTAATGATAATTGCAAAACTCGCTTGTGGACTATGGCTTATTTCCTTTGCCAGTCCTTTCCGGGCCTTCATTCGACCTGTTCGAAATATTATACCTACACTCAAAAAGTCTTCAAAGACTCTGGCACCTGGTGCTCAATGCACTGATAGCTTAGCACACGAAGGGTCCAGTGATTCCATACAGCAACCTCAAGAACGCGACAGCGTTCCTCTTCAGCCACTTACAGACACGGATATATCCCAGGTCTCTCCTCACACACGCAACTCAACACCGAAGCCTGAAAAGGCGCTTTCACTTTACCCAGCGTGTATCGTTGGAATGGGCATGGTAGCTCGAGGAGAGATTGGGTATTTAATTTCAGCGCTGGCTGAGAGCAAGGGTATCTTTGGACGTTCAGAGAATGGCCAACCATCTGAAATATTTCTCGTTGTAACATGGGCTATCACACTTTGCACGATAATTGCGCCAATTGCCGTTGGGATTGTTGTGAGTCGTGTTAGACAACTGGAGTATGGAAGCAAAAAGGCCAAGGGCGAAAGTAAAAGAAATGTTCTGGGGGCTTGGGGAGTCAGCTAGATATTTTTTCCTACTTATCGACCTTTCCGGCCTCATGCTACAACGAGACACGAGCTGATTGCGAAGGCCCAGCACCCAAAATTTCCCCAGTCAGACCGACCCAAGGCGATGGCTCTCGAGTACCGTCCATAGAACCATGGCCCGAGCTGTGCCTAATCTTATCCAACGCCTGATAGCCACCTCGAATACTATCAGCTTCGTAACCCTTGGCACGAAGCACACTTGTCGCAACACGAGCACTGTCTCCGTCGTAACAACTGAGCAAGATCCTTCTACCTTGGAGGAGAGATTGAAGTTCCCGTCCCGGTTTCTGGAATACATCTTCAAGACTCTTCCATAAAGTTTCCAAAAGCTTAGCATCAGAGAAGGGACTCGGTGTGTTGTCATTTACGAATGGCATGTTGAAGGCACCAGGAAGATGGAAGTTGCCAAAATCTTGAGGTTGTCGTAGGTCGATAATCGTCGTATCCTGTCTCGAACGTAGAATATTGTGTAGATCAACTGTGCTCGCCGATGGACTCTTTGGGTCGACTAGCACCATATCGAGAAGAGCGCCCCTATCAATATCGAAAAAGGCATCGATAGCTTCAGAAGCCGTTCGCTCCCACTTCTCGTCGTACCTATAGAGGTCGACTTTCAAAAGGTCCTAAATGTCGTTAATGGAAGGACTCCATCTTGCTTGATCACATACCCCATTTTTGATGGATGGAAAGTAACTTTCCCCGAGCTTATCAAAGTACTCGCTTATGTACTGGTATGGCAAATCGCAGCATAGAAACACACAGTTGATGGTTCCATCTGGTCCAGCCAGATCCGAAAGAGAACCTTCAGCCTTGCGCTTCTCGATGAGCTGGAACAGTCCTGTCAAGTTGAATCCAGAAGATGGGCCACAGACGATGCCGTTACGACATAAATCCAAGGACATGGAGAATGAGTGGTGCGAGTCGACCTCTTCGATGTGGTCAACTGACTTCTTCCATGGAAATTGGACAGGGGCCATCAGTGCGAATGATCTTGGTCCAGGGACTCGATCGCCAGGGGCAGTACATACACTATAAACACATTTTAGTAATGGGCCCTTCGGGTATTAACTAATGTGCGCTCGATTCGATCTCACCCGAGTTTAAACACCGAAGGCTTGGCTTCTTTAAAATATGTGCCAAGACCGGTCATAGTACCTTTAACTTGTTAGCAGCTAAACTGTCGAGATTATAACCAGTTCAGCTTACCTGAAGTTCCCATTCCTGCACAGATCAAGTTGATCTCTGGCAATTGTGCATGAAGCTGTGGGCCTGTCCATTTAACGTGTGCGTTCCAGTTCTGATGCAATGTTAGTCCTGGGGCCAATGCTCGGTCTGTGAGTGACTTGCAAGGTTATTCTCATATTGATTTGGGTTGATGATAGTCTCGTCCGAATCCTGAGCTAGCCTCTGAGCTGCTCTGATACCACCACGTTCGTCAAGAGGCTCAGGCTGAGATGGACCTCCGAAGAGTGTACTAAGGTAACATGTCAACACTTTGACTCATCTATGGCTTCAGTAACATGAACTGCTTACATGTCGATTCCAAAGAATTGCATAAGTTGAAGTTTCGTTGCACTCGTCTTGTTACTCAAGAATGCTCGCACATCATCAATGCCGTGGATAGCTCTTGAAATTAACGACATGGACAAAACAGTCGAGCCTGAACTGTATTCAACGACTGCCTTGGTTTTCCCCGGGACGACACAGTTGTTTAGTAAGTTCAGAGCTAAGATCCCTATTAGAGAGAAGCAACTTATACCAAAGTTATTTGCCTACCTGGCATGGCTTTTACATTATTCGCAGGATGCATAGTCATCATCTTGGCATAAATGCGCACTCCATCCTGACAATAAGGGTTAAGTGAGTCCGGGATCTCGACTAGCGGAAGTGGTGGCGCTGATTCAGGGTCGAAGTAATTCTTGATAGAGTCTTGTCCCTTGTATACGTTAAGAGGGTTGGGACTAGTCATGTTGAAACAAAGTCTTGGCTCGTAGACTAGATTTAGTCGACTGACACAAGGACAGAACCCCAAAGTCGAAGGAGTAATATAGCCACTATATAAGTGATTCCGGATGAGCTTTTTTCTCGTCGACCTTCTTGGTTTGCTCCGGCTGTGTGCAGACATAGGATATGTGGCCACTCTTTTCTTCGGGCAGTCAGCAAATGTTCATGTTCGAGGGGAGTCGCATGCCAATCAACGCAGTTGCAACCCACACTTGGATTTCATAATACTAAGATCATCATGTTCCTGGCGAGAGTGAAGTGGATGCTGAGGGCAGTCTCTGGCCAAAGGGAATAGGGTCTTGGAATGGCAACTCAACGACCTTCTAATGATCGGCAGACTTTTACTCTAGTTCAGTGGATAATTTTGGCTCAGCGACACCCTTGTCAGGACAATGAGGTTGTTTAATTATTATGCATGAAGCTCGTGGTGGTGTGTCTAACCATCAAGGTAGTTTCATTAGGAGCAAGTAGATAAATGAGTACCAACGATTACGTACGCTTGTGTATACGGGCAGGAGTACCTTTTAACAATTAATTCATCTCGACTATTTATACAACTCAATCTAATAATAGTTGCTAGTTTTGTGAGTCTCCGAAGTAGAGGACCTTGATAGATGTTGGACAAGGAGGTTCACAGTGGAGATACTAGTCAATTTTTTTTTTCCAAATCCAGGTCCAACCAGTTTAATGGTTTCTGGAAGAACCTTGATGAACCAGGGGTTTTTTCCCCTTGCTGAATTCCAACCACGCAACTACATGCTGCAATCGAGTTTTATATTCTGGCCAGAAGGGTTCTCGTCATATTTGTCGATCCCTGCGTATGTAATTCGAGGAGATATGGAATCCCAATTTAGGGAGAAAGTCTCGGCATCAAGGTAGGTTAAGGCTTGAGGGCTGGATTAAAAGAGAGTCGACGCTCTAGAGCCCAACTGGTAACTCTCAAGAACGTTCCAAGCGTATCCAAGATATGATTTATAATGGCGAACACCATCAACTCAGATAACAATGTTATGAGTCGTGATATAGGCTCAACAAACACTATCGTTGACGTGGGAGGATCTGAAAATGGCAAGACCCATCAGTTCAACGAGCAGACGAATTATGTTCCTAAGAGAGCCATCATCACAGTATGCTGTGATAACCCACCAGACAAGATACCAAGCTAACGCATGCCACAGATATTCCTGGCATGTGCAACCGTCGACTTGTTAGCACTGATGGACCAGACCATGTTAGCTACGAGTTTATACATTATCGGCAATGCCTTAGGCTCAACAGCTCAGGTATCATGGATAGCCAGCGGATATTTCATGTAAGCATTTTCATTGCGGCATGTGGACGCCGGTTAACAACTACAGCACTTCAACAGTTGGACAGCTCATGTATGGAAGGCTATCAGATATTTGGTCTCGCAAGGTAATCCTCCTTTTGGGCCTTGCTATCTTCTTTATCGGATCATTGGCCTCTTCTTTAGCACAATCAGTGCTGCAGCTCACCATCTTTCGCGCTTTTACTGGTGTTGGAGGGGGTGGTCTCATGACTGTCGCACAGTTGATAGTTAGCGACGTAGTCCCTTTGAGAGAGAGGGGAAAGTATCAAGGCATTCTCGTAAGTCACTTGAAGCACATTTGAGATAAAGACGACTGATGGGTTCCTTTGTTAGGGCGCTGTGGTTGCGATCGCCAATGGTATAGGGCCTGTCGTGGGAGGTGCACTTTCGTCAAGTTCAGAGGATTCATGGCGATGGATCTTTAGGATGCAACTACCTTTGACCCTTCTGACGACCGTATGTGTGCTTTTTTTTATGCCTTTGAAAGGCGTGCAAGGAGACTGGAGACTGTAAGTGCGTGTGACGAATATCAAATGTAACTTGGCTGACATGAATACAGAAAACTCAAGGCTGTGGATTTTTTGGGCATCTTCCTCGCCCTCGCTGGCATGACAGTTGTTATTCTGGGATTGACGTGGGGAGGAAAGGAATATGCTTGGAACTCGACGCAAGTGATATCAACTTTGACGGTAGGTACAGCAGTGTGCATCATGTTTATGCTGTGGCAGTGGAAGGGCCCCAAGTACCCATTGATACCACGTAAGTATCCCAAAGACCCATTGAACCCATCCTCTGACAGATATTAGTGCACATATTTAGGTCAAAGATCGTCAACGGCGCATGTCTTACCATGGCCATCAACGGCTGGAACTTTGTCATGCAAGTCTACTACATACCATCATTCTACCAACTCGTCTACGGCTACTCGGCTACCAAAGCCGGAGCAATGCTTTTGCCAATCACACTGCTCCAAACCGCCAGCAGTACCTTCTCAGGTTTCATAGTCCACTGGATCGGTCGGTACCGTGAGTGTATACTTTTCGGCTGGTTGTGTTGGGCTGTTGGTCTTGGCCTTATGTCAACTCTTGATGAGAAAACAGGTGTGGATAAGCAGATCGGTTATTCTGTACTCATTGGTATTGGAGTGGGCAATACACTGCAGCCGTAAGTAGGGGGGATTTGTGATGTTTGAATGGTATCAGAAAGGGCTCACAAGAACAATAGTGCGCTCATTGCTACGCAAGCTGGTGTTGATAGGCGTGACATGGCAGTTGTCACTTCGTTTCGCAAGTGAGTGATTAATGGTAAACACAACACAACACGAGAGTGAAGTTGACATGTGTGGTAGTTTCGTCAGAAATCTGGGTGCAACACTAGGACTTGCAGTTTGTGGTACAGTCTTGTATGCTGCATCATGTGTCAAGAATGAGCAGTCACTAACTGAATGGCTGTAGGAACAATGTCCTTGCCGGTTCAATGTCCTCCCTGAACCTGGGCAACCACGAATCAAAGACCTTACTGGGAAACCCTCAATCCTTTCTTGATACAGTTCCATTCAATGAAGCAGAGAGAATTCGATCAGTTCTCATTCCAGCCTATAGACAAGGATTCCGCATAATCTTCCTCATGGGCGCGGGTGCAGCCAGTCTAGGATTTATCCTAGCATTTATTCTCATGCCACAAGTCAATCTTGGAAGAAAAGATGACTCGAGACTGAAAGAAGAAGGTCGTAGAGCTTATTATGAGGAGAAAAAAGCCCAAGACATGAGTTAGGTGAGCATGACGCCAGAAGTGCGTGCTTTGGTGTCGACGGACGGGAATGAATTGTGGGCTTTGGGCTACCCTGGTTTCCTCACTCTACCTGGATCAAGGTTCAAATACGGGACAGTGGACGCCAGCGATAACAATTTATTGTATCTGACAAATTTTGTCAACAGAGTGACGTGAAATTAACAAAAGAATTACCTACTGCGAAGCTGCAAAGCCGGGTACACAAAGGGAGTCAGCAAGGACAAGTACGGTACCCCTCCCTGTGAAAGCTGCTGTCGAAATGTTGTTGACGGGTGTGTCCGGCTTTCGTCATTATTGAAAGACCCTGCCATTTGTTCCTACTGGATGACGTTCTTGGCGCACATCTTCTCTTCACTGTCTAAGCGCAGGTAAACAAACCTTCTAGCCCCCTGCGACAACGACTAGAACTGTTATCTACTAACGTAAAATAGCCATCACCCGACGAGTCTGGAACAGCCAATAGCAAGCATCGGAGAGCATGGCCGATGTTCAGCTGGGTTAGGTATCATTGGCAAATCGATATCTCTGCATCTGATAGAAGAGGGCTCACTAGTCGCTCGTTTCTCTCATCATGTTGTTGGCAGCTCTCATATGAAGATATTAATTACCATCTTCTCCAACGCAATCCCTTCTTTTCAGTTTTGCAATTGGAGGCCTTTTAGGGCGTAAACTCTTATCTCAATTGCAAACAAGTTATTATTGAACTCTCTTGAACAATGTCTTCTTCAGACTCAAGTTACAACCGTCCTATTCTCCCCGCTCCCACACGTTCAGAACCTCAAATGCACATTTCTCATACTCTACTACCTCGTCCATCCCGAATTGGTGTCTCAGTCGCCTGCGAGTCTTGTAGGAGACGCAAAACTCGAGTACAACACCCACAACTGATCATTTGTATGTCTACTCTAACTAGTGTCACAGTGTAGCGGGCAACGACCACGATGCGAAAAATGCGACACAAATGGAACAGCATGTACCTACGCCTTGCCTTTAAAGGACCAAGAGCTACGACAGCAGATCAGAACCTTGAAAACACAACAAGAAGTTAACGGAAAGCTCATAGAGCTCCTACGATCAAGAAATGCTGGTGAAGCGAGCCTTATACTCAATTTGCTCCGGCAGAATACTAGTGTTCAAGGCATCCTACGCCAGATCGAGCTCGGGGACATGCTGTGTAACTTGTCTCACCAAGCTGATCACGGCTGTTCTTAGACTAAAAGATCCTCGCAATACATGCATATATGTCCAACATTGTTGGTTTGTATTACCTCATCAAGTGCTTACAAAATCGGCTTTCGAATGATCAACTCGCTCCTCACGCCATCCTGCAATACCTTCTGCTACACTCTCATATAGAACCACCAACCGATTACGTCGCACTTATACCAGTACCTCAATGGATTGAATCGAACCCTTCATATCCTGGAGGATGCTGCAAGAGACAACTGTGGAGTTTTGGCAGCCATGTAGTATCTTGAGGACCTTGACCATGCTCAAAATGTCTCACAACTCGTAGAAGTTGCACGACTACTCTATCATGGTTGGCATGAGCCACCATGACTGTCAAGACGGCTTTACCAGTACCGCAGCCCTCATTAGGCTGTGTCACGAATGGGTTATCGCTATTGGGGCGGAGATTGGCCGGATCATAACAATTCTCACTACCTTTCTTGGACTGTGTCAATAAAGGCACCAATATGTTACAGTCTGAGGCTGAGAAGCACACAAAATACCAAGAATTAGCTGCTTACAACATAACACAATAAAGAGACTTGGGGAAATAATGCCACCTACAAAGTTAGTTTCGCTATTTTGTCAATTTGCAACTTCGCAGTCAAAACACATGTGTTTAAGCTATTCAATGGAGCTTCATATTTCTTTATTGTTGAAATAAAGCAGGTACATTAATAAACCCACAAACTTAATTTCTTCTTCTAGTATTATACACTCCTGAATCGGTGTGATTGAGTTGACACTTCAACTTTGTTCATACTTTTACCAAACCTGTATACTGCTCATCGGACATCGAAGATGCCTACCGTTATTTCGTCAACGCTATGCCAGAGATAAATACCATCGCCATTGTCGTTGTCGCTGTCATCGTCGTTATCGTTACCGTCATCGTCAGTGTCGCTACTCAGTGCCTGTCACCACTAACCCGCCCAGCTGCGTCCTTGTGATTTACGTTAAAGCTGACATTGCCCAAAAGGTTTCCCATCGGTCAGGGCCATAAGAGTTCATGGGCAAGGGAACTTCACCTGTCCGGTAGACGAGCTTAAAGAAATGGCGGTACGTCCGTACCCTTGCCGAAAACGTGGCGGCTATGAGAGAAAGTGGGTGATGAATGCCAACAGTGAAGCCTCTGTCCTCAGCGTCTTGGAGTGCTTTCATGATATCCGAACGTTGGATGAAGTTCCCATCAAAGGTTTGGGAAGCAAACTCCTCAGGGATTAGCGAACCATATCGGATGAACTCTGTGGTGATGATGTTCGATTGTTGCAAAATAGCTTCCTGGATAGGCAAAGCATCATACCCATCTGTCGTATTGACCAGGAAGTCGTGCTCGACGAGTTTCCTGATTATCCTGCAATTCTCCACATCATCGTCACTGATGTAGTTGAGATAGTGGAGAGCCGTTGCGCCACGGCTATCCAATATGGTGTTAAGGTTGGCAACGACGGACTCGTGCTGTAGAAGCGACTCGACAAGACCAGTATCACCGTTACTCACAGCCTGATGAAGGGCATGAATGCCGCATCCGGTGTGCGTGACAAATTCCGCGCCGGCATGGATGAGGAGATGTATCGTATCCCAGTCACCCCCTTTGATAGCAAAGTAAAGGGGGTTCGCTCCGTGCTCCAGGGTCCATCTGGCAACTTCTTCGTCAACACCCTTGAGACAGATTATGCCATCTTCGACGTTTGCATCCACGATATCGCAATAAAATGTGTCAGCTTTGACATGGACGCGGTGGTTTACGTCAGCGCCTCGTTCGAGCAGAAGAGAGACAATGTCCTTGTGGCCCCAGTAGGCAGCCCAATGGATAGCAGTGGCTTGTCCGCTCATGTCGAAGGGATGCCATGCACCCCAGTATAGCTCATGGACCTCTCCATCCATTGACAAACAAAAACGGGCGATGTCACGGGAAACTGTTCCCATGGTAGTATCGCCAATGTCAACATTGGCCCCAGCCTCGAGAGATCTTTTGACCCCTTCCAAGCTACCCATCTTGGCTGACCTCAATAGTGCAGCCGATTTGTTGTTTCGCACGTCAGTGCGATATATCTGTTTGATGAGCAGGTTGTAAAGGGCCTTGCAAGTTGTAGCAAGGCTGAGCGCATCCTTGTATCTGTGCAAGGGATTGAAGTATGGCTCGGGCTCGTCATCAGCCCAAGTCCATCGTGCGGGCTGCTCACAGCCATGGTTCATCTTGAGCATACTGTCGACGATGCAAACGATGATCTCTGGGGGCATCCTCAAGAATGGACGAGGCATATCAATGACTGTGTAGGTATGGACAGACATCTTGCTTTATAGGTAGGAATTGTCTAAAGCTTTATTAATGATACGTTCTGCAGGTAATATATCCAACCTTGAGGTACTATGTGAGGTGAGTATAAATTCTACCTTGGTAATGATAGCAATTCCGTTGATCGTAGTAGGATATGTGTGTACAAGTCTTGGTTGTTTGAACAAGACGATAATGTAGAACACAAATGGGTTTCGCCGTGGCTGAGAAAAAGTGTTTGTGATTCGGGTTTGTGAAGAGTAGTTCGATATCTGGTATAACTAATGAAATGTTGGCAAAGACCGAGGGAGTGTGGGAGAGCAGTTGCTTCTTATACCAACGAAGCCTTGTGAAAGTTCTATTTGCAAAATGGGTGTAGGTTCTTGAAATGACCGCAACATGGATATAAACTCAAATCATTATTAGTTTCATTGCGACAACAATCTTGGCTTGTCTGATGTGTTTAAACATTGTTCATAAAATGTGCGCACTTCAATTTGAGGCGGTCCAGCCTTTTTTACGTTCTGGAGTTTGTATTTTAACATTGAATAATCTGATCAGTCAGGACTCTATTGTTGTCATGCATTTAAAAGTCACTTGCAAAGTTTTCCATGAAATACAGCTTTGACAGAAAGTAGACATTATACATGTGAGTCTATACAGGCGTGAGTCTTGATGATCGATCGCCTGGGCATGGACAATTGCAGACCTGTATAGAGACTCTCTGTAAACATTCTGTCAATAATAATGAACCACTCATCCGGTATGGTGTAGTGGCTAACATTTCGCGCTCTCATAACCTGAGAGATCAGTACCGCGGAGCCCAGGGTTCGATTCCCTGTACCGGAGTTTGACTTTTGCCACTCGATGGTCCTGAGGTTTAAAGAGTGCTTCATTTTTTTTTAAGTTCCCATTCTACAGATAACTTTATTGCCTGACACAGGGCAACAACTCTCATGAAAGCCTACTGCTGAGCAACGTGAAACTAAACTTAATGCTTTAGGAATGAACCTTCTGTCGCGAGCACCCCAAAAGAAAAGCAGGTCTTATCACTTCTGTCATCTGGATACAGTTGCAGTACTTTCATCTAGCTAAGAGAACGAGAAATAAATATCAAAAAGATCAAAATCGTATCTGTATTCAGCTTCAGCTATACATCAACTACAGTCCGGCCGGTGTCAAGACTCGGATCCGGAAGTGGGGCCGGTACTTGCACATGGAAACGGAGACATTGAACCATGAGTAGGTAGAGAGAGTGTTTGATGGATGACGTTGAAAATGCGGTAGAATTGGTATTTTCTTATCGATAAAGCTATACAATAAAACATCATACTATCATAACTGTTGCGTTGGGCGGTTGTGCGGTCAATCCAAAGAAATGACATCAATGACTGGCTGGTCCGGTCTATTCAAGGCGCTGACTCTCTCTCTCTCTATCTCTCTCTCTATCCATACAATTACTGGAAATGGCAATGTCAGATCATCAGCTGAAGAATAGAACAACACTTACAAATCATACTATGAAACATTATCTTTCTATCAATCAACAAAGACAATATTGAATACTCCGCGACAGATGGAGCTTTCGGAGACGGGTTGATTACAAAGATTATTGTAACAATCATGGTCCAATGTGGGTTTGTTTCGGCACCTCCACCACCCAAGGCAAGGTAGCGTAGCCTCGGATTAGAAATCTAAACTGGGGGGACCTCATGAATAATTGATCCAGTCCATTTCATTCCCCAGACTAACAAGCCCCTCATTATACGACCATAAGTACTACTGTACTGTAACCATATTCAAGGTCAACATCTACTTCTTCTACCCATACTTATAAAAGTCACATCATCCCCTCCCCCTCTCTCTCTCTCCACCTTCACTCTCACTCACTCACAACACAAACACCAAACACCAAACATTAATGACAACACGTATTGCCAACCTAGGCAAACAATTCCTCAACATGGCTCAAAAGATCAAGACCGACATCACCCTCTACACCACCAACACTCCCAATGGCATCAAGCCCTCCATTCTGCTCGAGGAGCTCAACCTCGAGTACAAGGTAAAACCAAACCACTCACTTTACAGCAACACCGCCCAGCGTCTAACAAAACTTAGGTGCACGCCATCAAGATGACCGAAAATGAGCAAAAGGAAGAGTGGTTCCTCAAGATCAACCCCAACGGTCGCATCCCTGCTCTCACTGATACACTCGACGGCAAGCAGATTCGTGTCTTTGAGAGTGGTGCTATGCTGCAGTACCTCGTTGATCGCTATGACAAGGATCACAAGTTCTCTTTCCCTCAAGGCTCTGCTGAGCATTGGGAGATGACCAGCTGGCTCATGTGGCAGATGGGTGGTCTTGGTCCTATGCAAGGCCAAGCCAACCACTTCAAGCGTATGTTTTCGCCTCTATTTTGCCAGATATTCGATACTAACGGATCATTCAGGCTACGCTCCCGAGAAGATTGAGTACGGTATCAACCGCTACACCAACGAAACTCGTCGTCTGTACCGCACTCTCGACACTCATCTCTCCAAGCAAGAGTCCGGCTACATTGTCGGCGGCAAGGTGACCATTGCTGATATCTCCATCTGGGGCTGGGTAGCCTCTGCCAGTAAGTCTCTCGCATCCCATACTCCATCTCACATACTAACGCGGCTCAACAGAGTGGGCTGGTGTCGACTTGTCCGAGTTCCCTCATCTGGAGAAGTGGCTCTACAAGCTCCTCGAGCGTCCTGGTTTCGAGGCCGGTCGCCATGTTCCTACCCCTCATACTGCTTTTGACCTGAACAAGCTGTCTGAGGAGGAGTTGGAAGAGAAGGCCACCGGAGCCAAGAACTGGGTGCAGGCCGGTATGAAGGATGATGCTAAGAAATGAACTAATGAGAACATAAAAGTCGGATAATTACAGAACATAATACACATACAATTATTTCCTAACTCATTTACTATATTGCATAGCACGGTATGGTCATTACTTCTTGACAACAGCCAGCTTGCTTCGCACAGGCACATTCTCCTGTCTTCCAACCTCGGGGAATCCTTCCACCTTGACTCCCTTGCGGAAGATGACACAATGAGTCGAGCCTCCGAAATGGAACATACCCGTCTCTTGGCCCTTCTTTACATGGTCGCCCTCCTTAACCGTGATCTCACAGGTGCTCACCTCGTCCATACCGATACCGACAAATGCTAGCAGTCCGATAGCCGGTTCATCCGCCTCGATGATAATGATGGCTCTCGTGGCCAGAGCGCTCAAGTACCCCTGACTCTGCGAAAGTCCTGCTGACGAAATCTCGGTGGATCCGGGCTCTCCCACACCTTCGAAGAGAGGCTCACTAAAGTACGTGCCATCCTGGACGAAAGCGCGCACGATCTTTCCGGAGACGGGAGTATGCCAGCGGTGGTAGGACAGAGCGGAGAGGAAGGCCTGATAGATCGTTCCTCCAGCGAACTTCTCAGCTAGAGGGTCGTGGGCGAGCATATCAAGGATGGAGTAGGGTTGACCCTTGGCAAAGAAGCGGTCGCGGAGCTTGACGTCATGCTCGATGTTGTACACGCGGGACTCGCAGCAGTTGGCGATGACAAGGTCGTCGTCAGGAGATGCTACAGGGCGAGCATCGTCACGGATCTTGCGTGTGAAGAAGTCTGGGCCTGTTAGTGGATCACAAGACTTGACGTGATTGAGAATAAATCACTTACCATCCCAGGACTTGTAGCCGTAGTGTTTGGCTGAAGGGTCGCATATAAACATGTCTTCAAACTTCATGTCTGTACCATTCGGCTTATTGGCGACCTCTACAAGATCGTGGATGCCAGTTGGACCAAACCAGCCCTGAGTGTGATCTCCCAAGACCTTTGCCGAGTCAGGCGTCTATACAGAGTCAGTTTCATTCCGGATGCTTTACATGCGAGTAACATACCATAAGATACTTGCCCCAGTGGTTGAGAACCTTTTTAAGCATACGGTTCACATCAGGGTCCAAAAATGCGGCATAACCACTAAATACCAATCAGCCTCATCTTCACCTCTCTGATCTCTCGTTGAAGACTCACCTGGGCGTTCCCATGGGGTAGTCAAAAATAGCACAAAGCGGTACTCCAACCATTCCCACACTCTCAGCCGCATCTGTCCACTCTGGCGCCGTGCTAAAGATATGGTTCAACACCTGCAGCATGTGCTCATAGTCGCGCAGCTGGGGTGTGCCCGTGGGGTCATTCTCGTAAGGATGTTTCTGAGGGATCTCTTCAAACATTTGCACAAAGTACATGTACACACGGGGCGTCGTCTCAATGAACTCCTTGAACTCTTTGAGGACGGGCGTGAGTTCCTTGGGGTTCTCGTCTGCATGTTTTGTCACGCGACGCATGTACTCCCTGTGTACACGATGGTCGGCTGGGAGCCATGCACCAGGCCTTCAAGCTATGTTAGCTATTGTTATAGATGAGTAGGAAGTGAGTCAATCTTACTTGTGAATCCGGTGCTTCTTGGGGATATCATGGTGGTCTCCGTGTTGATGAACCATTTTTGCTGCTGCGTCTTGAGTGATTATGATACTCCAACAGTCAATTACCAAGACAAAGATGCTCTCTATATATAAACATTCCCTTCTCTCTACTTGAATTACTGCTCAAATACGATAGTGCTACGTCAGCATCTCGATGATGCAAACCACTTAGACAATAAACTCCACCCCCGGGCATTGCCGTGCTGTAACCCCTCTTCCGGCGTACCCGTTCAGTTATAAAGTGCCGTTATCCGTATTCAATTACTTGATATTTTTCGTTTCCTTTGGCAAGAATGCAAGGCGCATTGCTCTGTCCAATTGTTGTGCCGATCTCCCGAACTTCCAAGGTCAATTGACAAATAAATAATCATGACGTTGTGGGCATTCCATCTATTTTGAGACCCAAACCTCCTAACGATTATAGTTTGTATTACCTTGGAAGTTGTCGTTCGAGACTTTTCACTCAAGTACTTATTACTCAACACTAATTAAAATGCATCATCAGGGTTCTATCCTGGTTTGAACCATTGACATGAACAATTATGCAGATAACCACTATTCAGGTCCCAGATATTGTAACACAACCGCAAGGCAATGTAGCACCATCATTTATCACGCATTTGGACACGATCATACTTTTAGTATTTTGTTATTCATCCGCTTCAACTCTCAATCTCCAAAACATCCTGTCAAGATGCCCCTCGGAAATCTGGCTATATAACAAGCACTGGCCCACACCAGCCAGCGTTACCAGACTCTCACTGCAAGTATGAAGAATGGCGCCATCAAGAAACCGCCGTCTATCAATCCGCTCCCATTGTACCTCTCCTCTTTGGGCAAAAATATAACAGGAAACACCATTTCAGCGGCAAAACCGCTATCAGTTACCAAAAGACAAGGCAAGAAGCTCAAACGCCGGGGGATTAAATAAGATAATGAAGGACTCCGGAAAAGACATGTGTGTGCCTTTGCTTCACCAGAGACTCAGGCAGCTCACCGAATGAGCCCGTCACATCGGTGAATGCATGAACTTTCCTCTATTGGATATATGTCGTGGTGACAAGGTCGCTGCTGTCTTTTGTTCGGGTTGACGTGGAACAGATCGCTTATAAAAATTGTTCAACAAATGGAATGAAAAGTGCGTCGCTAACCAGGTGGCGGGCTGGTTTGGTATGATATGGTGTAACACAATGGCTGAATGTAAATAATTCGAAAAAGAAATTCGTTGCGTCGTAAAGTGTTGTCGAGCACTGGTGGTAAGGAGCGGGTATTTCAAAATCGTGGTTGGATCGACAATCGACAAGACCAGGTCTACATGACCACACAGCAACCACAGCCGCCCTTGCTGTCGTCGTCGGCAGGTTGTTGACGTTGAGGTTGTTGTTGCTGCACAGGTTGTTCGGCAGATTGCTCTTCTTTTGGCTGTTCTTGTCCTGGCCCGTTGGGTGAAAGAGGTGCGTTGGGCGACATGGGTGTCCTTGGACTTGGGAGAGGACTGTTGGTGGGCTTGTCCGAAATCCTAGGCATTGTGGAATAACCTCCAGCACGTTGTGTAGGACTCTTTGGCTCCAACTTGAGTGGCCACTCACCCCCAGCCTGGCCTTCTTCCTTCTCCTTCGAGTCGGTCTCGTCTCCGGACCTATTCTCATGGTGTTCCTTGCCCAAGGCATTATCGTTGAGGGGTCGGAAATCCTTGTCGTAGACATCGCCGAATTTACCCTCCTTCTCCCACTTCTCCTGCTGTAGGCGTCGCGCCACGGTTGGGAGAAGCTGCTGATCAGGAGGAAGTCGAGGATCAGGCTTGTAAGAGTTAATCATCCATGGAGGGTCACCTTCAGGTGCCTTGTTCCCAGGTGACAACTCTCCAGATCGAGTTGTAGGTCGCGTGGCGTTTGTGATACTATTTCCAACAGAACCAGACCTTGTCTTTGGCCTGTTTGTTCCAGTCGCTGTCTTGGAAGGTGCAGAGGTCTTTCGCGGACCGTTCGCGTTCTTCTTGGGTGAAGGATTGTCGGTAGCGGCTCGTTTCGGTGCGGGCAAGCTACTGTTGTTGAAGTTGCTGTTGATCGACATGGCATCGGAACCCTTCATCATGTGCGAGCTTCCAGGTCGCGCCTTTTCATATGTCAAAGTCCGTTCATTTTCGGGGCTCGAGCTCGTCTTTCTCGAAGCGATGGATGCTCGCTCAAAACGGTCGATACTGATGGGCACTGGACTAACCTTGGCAACCGGAATGCGAGAGCCTCCTTTGTGGCTGTTTGCATGGAAGTAAGCATTGTTTTCCTCCTCGGCAATCTCCTCTGGAGTTCTCAAATCCCAGGATTCGCCTCCAATCTCGGGACTTCGCGAATCGACAGCTGTGGAGTTCTTTCGAGATCTAGTCTCGGATGTATCTGTGCCTCGGCGCATAGCACTACGGCTACGGTCTCGATCGCCTCGTCGTTGCTTGCTTTGGTTACGGGATCTCGGAATGTAAATTCCGGCAGCCTGGAGCTCCTCACTTTCTATCCTTGCCAGCTTATCACGGTGAATCCACTTGGAGCCCTCATCAGGCGGTTGATCGATAGGTACAGCATTGCGACTGTATTCGTCCTCGGTCTCATGGGGGCCATACTCCTGTCCCCATGAGCTGCCATTCAAGGCTGGGCTCGTCTGGGACTCGGCAATGTGACGGCCCCCGATACCGTCGACGGAGTTATGAAGCTTTGTACTCGAAAGATTATCGTGGGAGTTTACTTTGCGGCCAACTCTATCCATACCAGAGTGGTAAGAGTTGGAGTTGCCATTCTGGGTAGTGAAATGGTTCTTTTGGGGAAAGTCATGGTTGTTCATGTCGTTATCATAGTCCTAGCCAGCCAATCGTCAGCAACTTGACCCTGCAACCTCGATAGCAGCAGACAGCATCCTAAGACGCAAAACTCCATACCTCTTTCTGGGACATGTTGTATCCCCATGAGTCTGCTTGGCCATGACTGCTGCGCGGTGGGGTAATGTTCTCGGTCGAGGTCGGGGCTGGAGCCATTGTCGCCGTGTAGATGGCGCCCGCGACCGTCGAGGACTGATTTAGCGGATTATAGGGCGGTAAACGAAGGTATGTATTGTGGTGTTGATCCAGATGTAAGGAGAAAATGTCGTTGTCAATGACGCAGGATTTCGGAGTAGTAGCTGCTAGGCAAAGTAAAAGCAGTGTTTATAGGACGCAATCGGTACTGCGTAGATTGATCGAAGCGGCTAACGAGGGGATCCGGTAAAAAGGTGATGAAGAAGAGATAAGATAACTTTTGGTAGGGGGAATAATTGTTGAAGGAGAGCGTCGACGGCCAGCGATACTAACTATTGAAAGATATCGTCGTCTCTAAGATATCATTCTTTTGTGAATCGAGGCGCGTCGGGCTCCGGGAGAGCTTTACAGAGAGAAAGAGAAGGTAGGACAGGACAGGCAGACACAGTCGAGACAGAAAGACAAGGACAAGGCGAGATTTCCCATGAGGGGGCTGGCCTGTGCTGGGGAATTGACACTGTGCTGTGCACTAACAACCTTCGCTGCACGGCCCCTCACCCGGGCGGGCTAGATCCCCTGGAAGCCCCTGTAACGGACTCAGCGAGCTCTAAGTGGACACTGACGGAAATACAGCAGAGAACAGGCAGGGATTGTCGAGCAAGTGGCTTAAGATGGGATATGAAATTTGAATGATGGAGAGACATTCTGCACAAGGCAGGTTAGATCATGTCTTGAGCCTGACGTTGGATTATTGTGAAAATAGCATACATAGCATCTTTGCACTGCCTACTCTGTGATATCATGCGCATCAGCCAGCGGTGTGCTTGCTTGCTTGATGGATCTGGATCGGACATTGTATCTAACCAATAGCTAGTAGAATACAAGTGAGGAGTCATGGGAACGCCACGCTTCATGTACAATGACCATAGATCACAGCCAGTTGTTCAAAGGCCCCTTAGTTGCCGCCGCCGTTTGTTTCATTCTGATTGCCCAATGGGCAAAATCCCAAAAGAAAGGAATGGATCATGCTATGGTGCACAGATAAATGCAAGCCAACGAGTGGAAGGGGAATAACCATGGTTTCCCCTGATGAGAATAAGCCGCGCCAGGATTAAAAAGCCACCAGACAGGGGGGACCAATTTGATCAAAGGAACGCCTGACCCGAATATTTGCTTTTTCTCGACTCGTCAGTGACTTTTTTTAGTCAAAGCAAAGCAAATACCCCATACGGAAATATTCTAGCCAACGTGAGCGTTTCATGTATTATTCGAACACCGCATCAACACGATGTTCAAGGTTATGCTTTGCTTTGTTGTTTTATTTTTGTTTTTATCGTTAAATTACCATGCTATAGGCAAAAAACGGCGTGCTTTAACTCAAATGGACAATACCGAGATTAGATTCCCTCCCACAGGTTGGACCGTTGCGCTGGGAATGGACTGTCAATCAGCTGGCCCTGTCCATCACCCTGTTACCAGCGACAGGGGACGTATTATAAGTCATCATCGCCTTGATTTATGCAACGCTGTTGAATTGCGCGTCAACAGGGGCCAAGTATCCGAGAAAACATAAATCTGTCAAAGGTGACGCGAAAAGGCGTCTTTCCGACTTGTTTTCCATCAAACCTGCATGAAGCTTTCTTTGATGAAGTCATTCCCAGGTTCAGAAAACAGGCAAACAGTCAGTGCGGGAAGAAACTTGGCCGCCACTGAGTGAAGAGGTTGTCATTTAGGGTCCTTCTAGCGCTGAAATTAGCGGCGTACAGTAAACGTGCACTGTACCGTGCCTTTTGCAACGGTCCATAACAACTTACCCAACGGCACTTGTCTCTCCAACATCTCGGTTCACTTTCCCAACCTCTATCATATTTAAATTACGTAGCATTCTTTCTTGTCAAAGAAAATCATCCCTTGGCTATCTAAGGACGGAGTATCCGTACCTAGGTAATGTTTCGTGGCATCAGAGGATCATGTTGATGGTAACATCTTCTAGAAGCAGGAACCGTAGCATTATAGAAGCCTTCCGTGATCCATCATCAGCAAACAAGCACAAGATCAGCTCTAATTGATCCACCAAATCTGCAGCCTGCACATCACCCTCGCATTACGACGGGTACAAGCGAGAGCCTCACTGGCATGGACGAGAAAATAAAGTAAAGCTCGCTCGCTATCAAAACGTGCTTCAACGGTTGCTCCCGTCGGTCAGAATCTCCCTTGCAGCTGAAGGAAAAAGAAATCAAATCAGCCACTTGACATGAGCCTACTTTCCGAATTCTGAAAAGACGATCCTTTGTCTTAGACATCAACTCCACACGGCGCATAGCTTAGTTGCCGAGCTGGCAGATTGACTCACTGAGTACAGAGTAACGCTAACCAGCGATTACACTTTCGGTTCCTCACCTTTACACAAAAGCCAACCATTCCCTTGGGTTAAACGGCTGTGAATTGGCTTTTGACGCCATTATGACAGCATCAATGAGGAGAAGAACCAGAATCGTCTGCATCTCTGATACTCACAACTGTCAGGTCAAGCTGCCAAAGGGTGATGTCCTCATCCACGCTGGAGATTTAACAAACCAGGGGAGTCATGTTGAGGTCTGTAGTACTGACTCGGATATTCTGAACTGGCACATACAAGACGGATGCTGATCTCTCTTCAGCTTGCAAAGACAGTCGCTTGGTTAGAGAAGCAGGACTTTGAGGCCAAGATCGTCATCGCGGGTATGACCTCTTCAAGATCCGTGACACGGTCGAGTAGTGTCTAACGCGCCTCGCAAACTCTAGGCAACCATGATATAACTCTGGATCCGGAATTCTATGCCGAGCATGGCCTGTACTTTCACAACAAGAACCCTCAGTCTCACGACGAGTGTCTGCGCCTGTTCACGTCTTCGCCGTCAATAACGTATCTGTCCCACGGCTCAGCCAATGTTTGTCTCACATCACCTTCAGGGCCACGTACGCACTTCAAGGTCTTTGGGTCGCCGTATTCTCCACGCCACGGGTTATGGGCATTCTACTATGATGCTCCCCAGAATCCGAGCAACTGGTCAGATCTGACGTCGATGTGGGAGTCTATACCACTTGATACAGACATTGTCGTGACGCACACACCTCCGAGAACGCATTGTGATGAAACCGATGAACGGCGAGCTACTGGCTGCGAGGCTCTAAGGCAGGCGCTCTGGCGGGTGAGGCCACAGCTTGTCGTTTGTGGCCATATTCACGATGGGAGAGGTGCTGAACGAGTGATGTGGGATCTAAGTTGTCGAAACGTCGCCTATCAGGAGGAGAGTGTCGTTCACTGGGAAGACCCTGGCCAAGGCAACAAAACATGCCTGGTAGACTTGACTGGAAAGAAAGCACCCTCACTCGCCAACGATGGATCTCATCCAGGTCGATATGGAACAAGTATAGGGGTACCTGACGTAACCGACGTTTCCCGCCCTGCCGAGTCAGCAACGAGTCCATATGTATTCGGATCTGGCCCTATGGATATGCACGCCTCTCATGGCACTATCGGGTTAGGGGGCGATGCCGCCTCACCACGAAGCGATCAGGCAGCTCTGTATGGGAGGATGGGTCGTCGAGAAACGTGTGTTGTAAACGCGGCGATCATCAAGAGTCGACATCCACATATCGGAGGAAAGCAATTCAACAAGCCTATCGTAGTTGACCTTGATCTTCCTGTCTGGGAACAGGACGGCCATATCAACGATCACTGATTCGCTCCTGACTTACCCTAGACTCGGGCATGAGTTGATGCCCAATGAACCACGTTGGGAGAGAAGATGGCCTCAAATGAAGTTGAAGTCAACCAAGTTTTCATGTGGTCATAGGCTATTGATAAAGCTTACTACGCTGTGACGCACCTTCTGCATTGTGCCGGATCGAAACAACGAATTGAATGCATGTGGTGGTATTTGACGTCGTGTACCACCGTTGTTTGATGTATGTCATAGTCGAGTCCAAGAGATGAACTACAACTCTAGTGCGTGAACGTGGTCCCAATGATCACTCGAGTACTTCCTAAGTAGATAACTGAGTATCAAATTAAACTTTGATGTGTTTTCAATGTATTACGTGGTTTGATGTAGTTGCAGGTATTCACAGTCTTGAATGGTAGCCTACCCTGGAGCCAGACAAGTTCGTGATCAATCGGACTCTCAACATCAGACCGCCAATCAGCCAAGCAATTATCAATCGATTCCTGTTGCGATATTGATCGGAATCGCAACACCATAACTAACACATTATTGCCTCTACAGTGGAATCATGGCCCCTCCTGTTGAGACGCCAAGAAGTCAAAGAAATGCCTCCCTTGGCACATGAAACGAGATCGTGGATAGTCATTCACGTGGCTATAGCATGAAGATCGAACAAACCTTCTTCCTTGCTCTTCGTCGTCGTCCCGAGTTACAGAAAACCTCTCTAGCACCAATCCAAACAAATAACCACAACGAGGGATTTGCTTCATACTTGCGGGGAGGGCTCCGCCGAGAGAGGGGGGAAACAAGTCCAGTCTCGTCTGCTCACCGCCAGTCTTTGTCGTGATACCCTCAGCAGCCCAATAGCGTGGCTTAGTTTCCCCTGTATTTCTGTTCTATCTTGGGAATGGCGAAGCACAAAACTCACCTTTCCCCTTTTTTGCATACTATTAGGTATTCTTTACACGAGGCTAGATCAGGTACGGCAGTTCCTCCATGAAACCGAGCTGTATAATATGCAACACGCTTCGCTTGTATATGTGCATACGACCCCGCGTTTAGCGAAGGATAGGAGAAGGAAAGGAAAAAAGGGAAAAAGCAAAGAGGTGCATCGGCAGAGGATGGACGAACGCTCACGGGGATGTTCCCAGTGAGAGTGCGCTTGAGGCATTTGACCGACGCGGGTTGAAGCGGCATGTTCCCTGTTCATGATTAACGCGCTTTTTCTCACGAGGGTCATGAGTGAAATGACATCGGCATCGCCAATCGCGGGATCGTCAAAGGGTATCGATATCGATCGATGTCCAGGTCCAAGTCCAAGGAACAAGATTCTTTTCTTCTACAGGTACAATAGGCAGGGGAAGTGCACCCATCTTTGGGCTCACATGGTGGATTAGGACATTTCCCAATCTTTCGTCAATTGAGCCGAAAACTTGGAAAAGGGAAAAAAGGTTGAATCATTCAGAGAGAAAAAGCCGGATCTAGGAATTTGACGTCTGGCAGAGAACACACCCACGTGGTGGTGACCTGCGCTATCCTATCCCATCCTGCCATCTCAAGCTATGGATCGAGGAATAACGTCAAAGGGCTCGTGCCAAAGCCACCACACTGACTTGGCTTCAATATTGCCCACCCTCTCTAACCCAACCGTATGATAGTGGTACGGCGCTGTACTTGTTTCCGTTTCGAGATGTACGATGCGACGTCTTGTAGCGGGCATCAAGAAAGACAGGAATTTGATCATGATAAGCCTTGCTCTGTGAAACTTTGAGAGGCAGAAGCCTTCTAGAAACTCTGCTGCCACGGGTGTTTTGTGTTGGCAAAGTCACTCTACGCGACCAACAAGCGCAAAAAAATACTTGACCTGTCTGTCTTTCTTCTTCCCTTTCTGTCCAGGGATTAGCCTAGTAGATAGGCCTGTGATCCCCAAAGCCACATGCTGCGATCAGATTCAAGCACCAAGACGGCGTCCGGCCTTGCCTGTAGATGGCTAGAGAGCTCTCTTAAGGAGGGGTCTTTTATCAATCTTCTGCCGCCTGCTATTCCTATCAGAGAAGTGTCCCCTCGCTGGTCCTTACTCAGAGAGGAAAGCACCCTGGACCAGACCATCGATGATCTTCCTCTGGCTTCGCTCTTTTTGGGCGGTGGCCCCCTTCTTCGTTTCTTCCCCAGGATTCTGGTCGGTCCCCTTTGCTTATGTTGGCATGTGTATGTGTGTAAGTATGTATGTATTGCTCCAGCTCCCCGGCTGTAACCTGGCCAGTTGCAGAGACCCAGATGGATCCAGGTTCCATACGAGTTTCCTTACGGGCATATTATTGAATGTACGATTTAGGCTGGATCTGAATCTTTGTCGTGTTTTTTTTCTTGTATCTTTCCATTAAAAACCTCAGTTGAAGGAAGCATGCCTTGATTGGTTGAAATAAATCCAAGATGTGATCAGATGCGAAAGCCCGTTGGACGGCCCCGCCCTTTCCCGAAGACGGGGGAGTTTTGCTTTTCATCCAATCAGATTATTTATTCGACCCTCTGACATGGCCTGGCTTCAGCCCAACGGGTGCTGTACTTTACCGGCCTCCACTGGGCCATGACGCTGATGACCAAAACATCTGTCACAAGAGACTCTGATCTGGGGAGCATCTGACTTTTCTTTCCCCTTTCTCTCGATGAGTTCGTCATCTCGGAGGAATTATCAATTGTTAGCTGTATAGAGAAGAAGTGATGGATGTGATATGTGGTACGTTTTCCCATCACATCTCTCCTACAGCTCTTATGCACTTCACAATAAGCGCCTGTGTGACGAGCTGTGATGGGCTCTGCTGTAGTCAGTCGAGTTAACCACCTTTTGGGTGTCAAGTACAGTGTTATGTAGGACTCGTCGCTTCTCATGGATGGTGTCATGCAGAAGAAAGACACCAAACATGCCCCTCACCACCATCTTTCTCTATGGTTAATTGGTCTTTGTCAGCTTGTGCCCACTGCATCTCTTTGGTCTTTCTGCAGGTCCGTCCCATCTCCTATCGGATGAGGAGTCCATAGAGAGAAGCCTTCTGCAGGAATGCTCTCGTGTGTCTGGTGTAGCATCCGCATCATGACACTCTTCCCTTTGCTCATGGGTAACCACTCCACCTGTGCTTCATACTGTTGTACTGTACATTTACCGTGGGGGGTATCTTTTGTCCAAATCTAGATGTGGAGATATGCAGCACATGGGTTTCTCGAATCTTGGAATCTCCTTTTATTTTCGCCGAACATCTATCTGGGTATCCGCGGATCAATTGAATAGTACTGTTATCATCATGAGGTTCCTGGGACAATGATCAGAAAGCCACAGCAACCACGCATTTTGATCCACCCCAAGCGGGTTCCAGGGGGTGAAGCGAAGAGTCCAGAGACGTGGTGCAACTTGGAAAATGCAGGCCTCGTGATGCGATGGCCTGCAAGCTACATTCCCACTATCAACTATCCGTCGTCTCACAAGGGGTCCAAGGGGAGCTTCATTCCAGGGATATCTGCTGCAGCTTGTCGACGAGTCTGCTGAATTGATGAATAGAATCTCACGAGGGAGAAATCTTCGTGGAGCTATCGCTGTGGTCCCTGACAGCCTGCATCGGTTGATCAAGCGAGCTGAGCAAGGTCCAAGGAACAGAAACGTGGAACGAAACCTGAAGCTAAAAAGAGCTCATGAGACGCTCGTCGCTACGGTGATTACATGCAACTTCCTTGAAGCAATTGACCGCACTTGTGATCCGTATTGTCTGTCTACCCGAGCTGTACATAGTATCATGGAACATCACCAGGGCAGGGCATAGTTTGGATCTTGGCTCGTTTTAGTCTCTCCCCTCCAAGCTCTGACAGCTCAAGCCGTCGATCCCCAGAGCTCTACACACCGAGTAATTGATCGACGATCTGTGCTCATGTCTCGTGGTGGGAAAATCACTTGCACGTTATGCTGCCAACGTTTGCAACAAGCATGATGCTGTATTTCAATTCAGATTCTTGACGGATGGCCTCACGACCACCTCAGCCCAACGAGGAGAGGGTAGCCGACCAGTCAGCCCATAGGTGTAAGTGGTCCAATGGAATGATGGGAGGCACTTGTAAAGACCGTTGAAAAATGATATGTCTTTGTTTGCGCTGTGGTTGGATGTATGCACTTTGGTTGTCCAATCTAGGGGGATGCTCCAATACAGCTTTACTTTCAACTAACAGTTCGCCTACCTAAGCACCACTGTATTTTGCTTCACTTTACCTCTGTCGTATCGCTTCGTAGACGATGCTTGTTATCATCGTCATAGTCATCATTTAGTTTGACAATTCAGCCTTACTGAAACTGCCGAAATAGAAACCTCCATTCGCTTTCAGCACCGCCTCGTGTCATTTCAGCTACCAAAGACACATACTTTCGGTGCAATGCTGGATTTAAGGAAAGGCGCCAGTCATCAGCCTCACCGCCTCTGGGCTTCGTCCCGCTCCCTCCCGCTTCCGTTCCCATCCCTCCCGCTGGGCACCTCCAAATAATAGCATACACCTTACTTAGCCTTGGGACGAGTCGGGCTTACTACAGCGGGCAACTTTGGGTATCCAGCTGCGATGGACTGCTCTGCAGTCAGGCCAAGGCTTGCCGTCATGAGACGGGGCTTGATGAACGCCTGAACTGCAATCCAAGAACTGATGATGTTTTTACTGGGCCGATGACTGTAGTTGTCAGGATGTTCCTGGGCTGATTCATACAGCTCAGCAGTTTGATGGAGTTGTTGGACTACTCAATGACAGGTTATCTCCACCCGGACCCTGAATTGACGACAGACCCGAAGAATTGGAAAGCCTTGCTTTGATCATTGTACTGTTCACCATCTAGATTTGCCCCGAGCTCCGACAAAGAAGTGAGTCGGAATTGAAGGGTCTTACTCGCCACACCAGCCACTTTAATTATCGAGGTACTTTGGTATTGGGCTTGGTAGTACTGTAATGCAAGGTACACCATCTCGGTCGGAATCGCCATCTGTGTACTAACTAATTGTTGATTATAAAGGGAAATAGTCTAATCAGGATTAACTCTTTTGAAAGGGATTACTCTAACCCGGTAATTGATCTAAAATCCGAGGCTATATCTGACATTACATCCATGTCAAGATGGTCTACAGTACTGACTGTATCATCACTCACAGCCAGTCATCCTGATTCATTGCCTGCTTCGTCTCAGTGTCGGTCATCCTCGCGCAGCCGAAGGGAACGAGTGATTAGGTACATGCGCCATTACCTGACTCATCTAACCTGATACCTTTAGCTCGGTGAATCTCGCCACTGGGAGGAATGTACCTCCACGTGTCTCGACTCGTAAGATGCGCGTACCAACAGCGACCCGCGCCACAAACCCACTTCCGCAATGGTGAATCAAGCCTGTGGACACCCATCTTCGCGAGCCATTTCAGTGAAGGGCAACAGGGGACCATTCACTAACCTGGTACAAGTGCGGGTTGAAGCAGCTCTGTCCTTGGCTGGGCTCAATCAAAGCCTTCGACGCCCTTCCATTAGTTGCTGTCTCTTGAACCAGGATTCTCCATTCGCTGTGACGCTATTCGCTCAATACGGACGGATACTGAGGAAAAAAACCACCGATCTTTTTTACCAAGCATATCGTTACGGAGTGTCAGTTCAGTTGGATGTACTAGTCAGCTCATGATTAATCGCCGCCGCCGCCGACGACCAAGATGCAAAAACACGAGACGGAAACACGACTAGAAAGGAGGCTGAATAAGGTGAAGGAAGACTTTTCCCACATGAACAATGAATTAAACTCAACTCAACTCGCCACGTTCCTGATTCTTTGCCTTTTACAGAAAGGAACCGGAATCTCCTTATCCAATTGACTCTGATCTGCTTTTGCGTTTTGATAAATCTCGCTCCACCCGTGAGAGTACGTACTTGGATACTTAGTATTTAACCTGCCCGTCGAAGCCTCAGGCAGGTAGAGCCTTGGCAATACTGAAGAGTACTTGGGCTACTTTGCTTTCTAGCACCCAGCCACCTCGTTTCAACCACACGCCTTACGAGTCAAACCATTCAATTTGATCAGTAGTTCGCAGCTACTTGATTCATTCTAGAAAATCAAGATACTCAGAGGCGAATAACGGAATTCATCGGTGAATAAGTGACTCTTTCGAGGTCATACCCAACTCGAGAAGAAAGAGAAGAAAAAAAACTCCACCAAGACCAGACCAGACCAGAACAGCTCCATCGTAAAGAGGGACTCGGACTACCTCACAAGTACATACAGCACCCCTCCAGTGGACCACCTTCTGGACCAACAGCGACCACTAACAGCGGGCAACTCCAGCACCCACGCACCACGCACCACCTACGCACCACCAGACGAGACGGTCCAAGGTACAGGTGGACCGCACCCCCAAAGCCCAAAGGCGACCCTCCAGAGTCGTGGACCCCCTACCTGGCGTCTGATCGTCGACTCTAGCTTGTCCTTTCTATCGACCCTTGTACCGGCGAATCAGTCCCCCTTGTCTACTACCACGCTCTCGCCCGTGACCTCATCTACTCTTGTTCTTCAATACCCCAACGACCGCTGTCTTGTCCCCTTCTCCCGCATTGTTCCTCTGTTCCCCGTGGACGTGAACAACCAAATCAACACCACCAAACTTTTTTAAACTTACTTATTCTCTGTCGTGTCGTCTGTCTCGTGTTCAGCAGCCGGCTGCTCACTTTTTTTGTAAAGACTCTCGCCTCCCACCCCCGGTCTTTCGTTTGATCCGGCATTGCATTGCATTTACTTGCAAAGTACAAATTTCTGCCTGGTTCTACGGTACCCTGCAAATCCGAGCACCCACTCACCTCACCTTGCTCTGGCGACGAGACTCACAAGACACCGCCCCCCCAATAGCAAAAGCCCAGACCACTCAACAACATCAAGTCATACTTACCCGACTTGGTTTTTAATATACATACAATCAACTTCCCAGCCCTGCCTTGCTTGTAGGATACAGCCTTACTACAACTCACTAAAGCCTCGCCCTTCCGACGACCTTCGGATCGATGCAATAGATATCCTCAACGAGCAACATTTATCTATTCTATTCTATTCTATATACTCGACACCTTAATCGGTAGTCGACAATCAACCACACAATATGTCTACACAACCTGATCCTTATAAAATTCTGGGTGTCGCCAAGGATGCTCTATTACCCGAAATCCGATCTGCGCACCGAAAGCTCGTCCTCAAATGTCATCCCGACAAAGTTCAGGACCCAACATTAAAGGCTCAGAAGCAGGACGAGTTCCAGCGGGTCCAAACCGCCTACGAGCTACTGGCCGACGAGAAGGAGCGGAAACGCTACGACGATCAGGCCAGGCTCGCGGAATTGCGAGAGCAAATGCGAGCCAAGACAGCTGCAAGTGCATCAAGTCGCCAGGCAGCAGCAGCCGCAAGCCCCTCGGCAAGTCGACCTACACCTACATCAACCGCATATAAATATGAAATCCACACGCCTGAGCGCAGTTATAAGTCTCCCCGACAGCCTTCACCTGGCCCCAGGGGATACTCTTCATATTCGCGTTCTTACGAGGATGACCACCATCGCGCTGCTGATATCTTTGAGGGAGTACGAACTGTGAGGAGGGAGAAATCCTACCAGGACAAAACTTCAAGACGTGAAGAGAGGGAAAGAGAGGACAGAGAACGAGAGAAGGAGTACGCGCGAAAGATGCGCGAGCGGGAGAAGGAGAAGGAAATTGAGCGTCAACAAAGAAGAAAAGCCGACGAAGCCATTCGACGTGCCGAGAAGGAAGCCAAGGAGGCCGCCAAAGAAGCCCGACGCGCCGAGAAGAAGACTCGCGATAAGTCTCGCAAGCGGGAGACGGAGAGCAAGAAGACAAAACCTTACATCGAGACCTTTGATAGTGAACCCGCCTCAAAGTCCGACAAGAAGAAGTCGAGCAAGAAGCACGACGAGAAACGCGAGCGAGATCGATCAACGCATCGTGAGGAGGTTGTTCCTCCCGCTACCAACTCGATGCCCCCGCCTCCTATTCCTACTCAGTACCAGAACGAATATTTGAGCAAGGCTGATGCTGCGTTGAACTATATCCACGCCTCTCGAAGCAAGGTTCCAGCATCTTTTGCTCGACATGTGCAGCCTCCTGCGCCCACTCCACCTCCTGTGGGCTCGCCTTTTGCTGCTCCTACCGAAGAAGACGACGCTCGGCGAGCAGCCGCTAAGCCTAGACGCAATTCAGCTGGCGAGAAGGTTTACAGCAAGCCTGAGGTCGTTGATGACCCCATTGAGGCTTCTCCTCCCACTGCTCGCCCTCACATGTACAAGTCAGCTACAGCAACCGGTGTGCCTACAGGCTCTCCTCCCCGACGCGACCTTCCCCGGACATCTACCATGCCCGTTGAGGGTGGCCACAGCGGTCGCTACGCGCCAGGCATCGCCAGAGCTCAAACTTTCAGCGGTGCCTATCCCGAGTTGGACCCCCGTGGCCGAGGCCGTACCAGGCACCAGGCCCAAATCCCTGAGAGTGATTCTGAGGACGAGTACGAGCGTCAGCGACGAGAGCGCAAGGCTCATCGCAGTAGCAAGAAGCACGGCCCCGAAGCGCGTGGCGAACATGTGATGCAATACCGAGTTGATGGCGGCCGTACAACGCTCCAGAACTCCTATTCGCGCTCCGCTGAACCCACTGATGCCTACGGATACTACGCTGATCACACTGCTGCCCGCGCCGGTGAGCGTCCTTCCATGCCTGCTCGCGACACTAGCTACTCTGGTGGCTATGGAGGCGTTCAATACTCCAAAGTCAAGACCTCGAATTACAGCGACGTGCAGTTTAGCCAGTACCCCTACCGCGAAGCCTATGCTGCCTAGACAGCCAGGCTAGCCTCCACATACATTGTCTCGCGACATCATTTGACGGCGTTTGAACGCGTGTATTCCAGCACCTGGGTTTCCATTTCCATCTTAGCCTCGGCATTGATATTTCTGTTATTTACCTTGTTTTCATGCTTTAACGACACGAAACATGTCTTACGAAATACGAAATTTACCTCGATCGCAGACAGGCGATTGGGATGCGGGATGATTGGCGCGAAGGGGCAGTGGTTGCTTGTTTTTTCACCACCATTTGATGAGTTTAGCTCTCTGGCATCTGGAAGGGCCTTGAATCGCTGTGGAGAGACAAGTTTGCATGATAGACGTGTTTTCTTGGCTTTGTCACTCTGTGTTCTCGTGACCCCAGAGCCACTCATTGTACGCTGTAGGGAGCGCAGCAATCATGGCATCGGTAAGGATCTTTGGGCGGCTCTATCTGTTTTTCCAGTTTTCTATTTTCCATAACATTATTGGCGTTGGGGATACCACACTCGCTCGGGTTTCTTATCTACTCGGATGACGAGAAGTTATATCAATATCAGATAGAGATAGGAGGCAGGCCTTTGACATGGCCTGGCTTTATTAGAAATGAAAGCTAATTCGCCTCGCACTTTACTTTCCTGTCCAATTGTGATCTGAACTTTACTCTTGTACAGATACCTGCCATATTACTGCTATCCTGATGCTATTCAGTTCCAGCCCTTTCCAAATCAATACGATATCTCGGTGGCGACCTTGACCGCATACAAGCATAAGCTGACGCCAAATCTTCTTGCGCCGCGAATGCTTAACGGATACTGACCGACCAAGCTATAGAGTTGCCCCGGATTGAACGGAAGCCAATCTGATAGGCCACGCCCATAAATTTGACTCGGTTAACGTTGGCATCGTGAAAGTAACCAAGGCCCGCACCCAAACACCACTCAGCTGTGGTCGGTCACCTGTGTACCTACGTAGCACTTGCCGGACCGAGATACAAGCACACGTACATACATTCTGATTTCATTGTGCGTGTGGACATGCCGGGCATTTGCTCGTACGTGTAATCGCTCGGAAACGCAAAGTGTCATCCGCATACGGGACTCTACTGTTTTGCCTCCGCTTCACGGAAGCGTATCTCGTTTGGGACGATGAGACGCGGTGTAGACGTGTAATGGAAGGAATATTGCCTAGATCATCGGAAGCATGAATCTGGGGTATCACGGGGGCACTGTCTAACCGATTTGCTCGGGATTGCTGTCTGGGCTGCCAGTGGAGGTTTGGTGAGGTGGCAAGAGGATACGCCTATCTGATTAGACACGTCAGTTGCGGTATATGAAACGGGGCAGACATCGTGGGGAAGCAATTTACTGTGATGATGTGGATTGTTTTGTGTATGTTGTTTATCCTTGAGGTCGGGTCAGTGCAGAGACAACAACACTGAGGCATCGCGGGTTTTTGCAGAAAGCGACAATGCATTCCTCCCAAGCGAGAGATCTCCATGGAGTCATTAATATCAATACTCCCCCAATGCATGAGGTCAATAGCCGTATTGTCTTTTCGGGATGACGGTGAAGAACCTGGAAGCGGTCCTGGCAATGATGCATTATGCCGCGTCTAAGGGCCAGTAAAGAGATAGCAATTCCATATCGTCAAACATAAACGGATACTGTACATATTTTAAACGGGATCATGCACAAGTAATGCTGTGCCGTGTCCATCATGCCTTTCTTTGGTTTCCTGTGTTTGCTGCAGTGTCCCGTCGGCGCCTGTTTCTCTAGCCACACAATTTTCGATTGCCGTGGTAGTGTCAATGATGGAATCTGTAGAATGGTTGGTATCGTAGTAATTAAGCAAATTTGAAGGAAAGAATGACCATATTACACTCATTCTTTCCCCCAACTTAAATCTTGAATCTTCACGCACTTCCCCAATCGTTGTTTCATACTACACATCCCAACACTGCACTTCTATCAAGTTCCATCGGGACTATGACTTTGCATCTCATGAAAGGAGGTATCTTTCAGCATGATATTGATGTCCCACCGAAGTTACTCTGGCAATTTATCGTCAGGGATAGAGTCGACGACTTGGCTCATTTATCTTCGTTTATTGGAGACGCACATCCTACTTCATGAACATCTTATCAAAGATGACGAAGTAAGTCTATAAGTACAGTACTGTTATGAAGCTGACCAATCTAGTGCTCCTGGAACCCATCGCCAGAATCACTCCTCAGAAGCAGTCTTGAGCCAGTTCACATTCAAGACAAGCGGTGTTCAATCTCGAAGTCTTACCGGCCGACAGGTAAGCATCAGGTACCGATAATCTCATCATTAACATATCGAGTCATTCGTCATGGCATGATGAAATTGTCGCGTGTGGTACTTTTGTACAGGACTACACTAACAACATCAGGGAAGAATGTCCTTTTGATCAAGTGACGTAAACCAGAACCCATCGTCAAACAGAAGCTTGGGAGGATGAGCCTCTCAATATTACCACACCGCGATCAGGTATTTGAGTGACGTATCGTGTCGCGAATCTTGATTATTATACCAGGTGTTGAGGGAATGATTCGACACCTCGTTCTCTATGAAGGTAAATATGAGTCGGACGAGTCTGAAGACACTACCTCTAAATCTGTGGTGGTCCATATGGCCACGGCTGAATGAGACCTCTTGCGAAAATGCATCTAGATGAGACAAACCTGATCGACAGGGTCACGGCTGTGTATATGTTACCTTTTATCGCGTCAACAAGAAACTCAAGCCGAATGTTACTCTGCGCAAGCTACACGACCTTACTATTGCAAGGCGACTCATTCTATCCAGAAGCTAATTGCTGCATATGGATATGACTGCCACCGATTCCACACCCCTGGTCGAATGGTCTCGAGCACATCAGGACAAGAATTCGTCTTTAAGTTAAAAACTATTTTCCGTGTTGTGAAGAT
Source organism: Fusarium poae (assembly GCF_019609905.1). Lineage (NCBI taxonomy): Eukaryota > Fungi > Ascomycota > Sordariomycetes > Hypocreales > Nectriaceae > Fusarium > Fusarium poae. The sequence goes on from NC_058399.1 coordinate 6,644,311, forward strand.
GGAGTCCCGAACGACCATATCAACAAGATAGTTGACCACAAGATTGAAACTGTATCAAGGCCTTGAAATAGCGATCCGAGTATCACAGAACCGTCGAATGTACTCAATCACCAACGCGTTGATGCTATACGAGCCCGCGGGTTGATCAGTTTGGCATGGCTACTGCATCTCTTCTGAACGACGATTGCCAAACCCATCAAAGTACTTCAAGACTGGCCTCAGTCTCTCAAACATTGAACAGAAAGATAATGTTGCTATTTTGAGTGAGCTTATCTGTCAACAAGCCAAACATGGCTCAGTCATGACTTGTCTGTATTGTGGGTGGCTATGACATACAGCAAGTGGCAGTGTCTTGTAAGACAGGGCAAGAAATATGTTCTCAAACGGCATTACTGGACAAGATCCGCAACCTCAGCTGTTAGCTTTATGTCCGAGGTCGCAGGGAAAGAAGAAGAAGCGATTCCTTCCCTTTGTCGCCGGTGCTAGCTGATGCTGTATTCTATTTGATGCACCAGACCAGGCAGTCTTTCTCTCCAATTGTCAGAGACCTTGCCACGTTGTTTAAAAAGTTCACATGGAACACGGCTTCTTGCGCCATTCTAGCTCAAGCACACGATGTGTATGATTTCGGTTACAATCTTGTCATCAAGGCATCCCTCGTATTTAACACGGTATTTGGCCAAATAATGAACCACACAACAGCCAAAGACCTCGTGCCAGCACTGGCTATCGATATCTTCCTCAACTTGGACCTCAATCACTGGCGCCATCGAGAGAGGAAAGTCTTCATGAGAAACAATCATGTAATCTCACAGTGTGCGACAGGCAAAGTTCTGAGGATCAATTTCTGGTAAAGCATAGCAGTAGCATCAAATGCGGACCATTCGAAAGTATCCTGACTTTGAAGACGTGTTGAAGTTGGAGGTGTTGGTTCCATCTGTCTCTTCTCCAACAAAGTGCTAGCAAGGACGAAGAAGAAGCGTCACCTCGAGTCGATAACCTCCCTGTTGCACAACAATTTACCGCAACTATGAGGTAAATATCGTCGGGGTAACACATCATTATGTCGCAATCAGACAAATCTTCCTCTCAGTCACCCAGTACGACTCGCCTTGTACATCAACCGAATCAGAAGATTTACATGTCGAAGAGTCAATATCTAGACATGTTGTTCCGGACAGAGATATCAGATCCCTAAGTTCTCTCCACTCCTGCGAAGTCCTAGCTCTCCAATGTCTTGAAGTTTGCTGTGAGGCTTTCCATCTATTGACTTGGTGCGCTCGGGAAGCCCATGGTTACGAGTCAATGCGCATCAGAGATTTTAAGGGTAGGCCTTACAGTATAGAGGAGGAACCTATAGACACCACTCCTTTGACTCCATTGACGGGATATATGAACAGGTCTCGGAGGTTATTATATTGGAGAAAGACAAAATGTGACATGTTCCCGGATGTCATGCAAAATAGAGAGTGACATGGATGCCCTCATATTCTTGGTTGTATATTCTCAAGTCAGCTCTTGGGTGAATGGATGGGACTTCTACGTAGACCACTCTTTACATATCTCTTGTACAATGTTTCGAGGTGCATGGGTAGTCTTACACCCAAATGAAAAGGTTCGTCTATCATCAACCACTTCTTCCACAGTCACATCAGAATATACAACGAATAGACACGACAATAATATTTAACTTGCCCTGTCAGATCATGTTTCTTCTTCAAATGTCGCTTACACTGGAGAAACAAGAACTTCTGCTCCATTCTAGGAGGCCTACCATCATATGACATAACCCCTCAGACGTAGCTGCATAGGCCTCCAAACCCACCAATAGCACTGGATATAATGAATACTACAGATGCAGCTTGACTATTAATATAAATATTCATTTTTACGCTCTATCACCTGTTCTATCTTTCTTTTCTCTTCAATCCCGTTTCACTGCTTGATCAGCACCACTGGGGGCAGACTCAAACTTTTGCCCATATTGTCACTGACACTATGGGGGGAACGATGTGCCTGTCCCCAGTGGTGCTGCAAGAGTGTCACTGGGATTCAATAAATAATTATCCAATTCTTTTCTACCGATAATAATTATACGTCTGGCCATATAGGACTGGGCCACCCAAGAATGGAGCGTCAGAGAGAGGGCTGCAGCCTCTTCTTGTCGAATGTCATGTTTGATCCCAACATTGACATTTCAAGCGCTTCATGGAACGACTTATCACTGAGCCCTGCGGATGACGCATTATTTGCCGACGCATACCTAGGTATAGATGAAGGCGCATTTAGCATGTGCACATTCCCTACCGATCTAAGCACTTTCAATCTCGACAGGACACTTATTGATGAGAACTACTTAACCGATATATCACTTACAAGCTGGGACTTTCTTACGATGCAGCCACTACTTACTACAAATCCTTCCATCGCAACCTTGGCCAGTCCAGACAATGGAGAGCCATCGGAATGTATCGAGACTCAAACATCCTCCCCAAGACCAACAACTCAAGCCTCACTGGGCATGTTGAGCCCGCGTGAGATGCTACCAACGCAGAATGTCCCTGAACGACCCGCGGTTGTACCAAACACTCCGAGTGGAAGGACAAAGATGAAGCCCGGTACACGGCCGTGTGATTTAAGGTCGGTTACCACAGTTCTTTATTTCGAATGTTATCTTCTGACAGGCATCACAGAAGACAGAAGCGAAAAGACGACAAGCCAGAGAAGTGTCGCATCTGCGAGAAAGGCCATCAATGGAGGCGTGATCTGGAAAGGCACTACTGCACTCAACATCCGGATGAAGCTACAAAGATGGGACTTAGTATGTCTAGACCTGTGTGCAGACACTGCGGTCAAGATTTTGCGAGGCGCGATCATTTGACGCGGCACTTAAGGAGGAAGCATGGCGGTTAAGGGGTAATTTGTATATAAGCTCAGGCCAGTTCCACGGAGACGGATTGCTCATGGCGTTTCTTGTTGTCTTCCAGTTTTTTATCCGTTTGCTCGTTTCCAACTAGATGGTCCCACAACGGACGTGTTAATGAAGCAAGACGTTGTAGCATAGGAGCGTATGATAAAGGGATCGCCTATTGTATCCATTAAAGTTATTTTGACAAGGAAAAAGACGACGCCCTTAGCGCTCATGCGCTCCATAAGCAGGAGTTCATCATTGTCTATAAACAAAAAAGAAGCCTAAATATCCAACACCAACAGCAAAAGAGAAACTCCGGTACAGGGAATCGAACCCTGGGCTCCGCGGTACTGATCTCTCAGGTTATGAGAGCGCGAAATGTTAGCCACTACACCATACCGGATGACCTGATTGGTGATTTGATACAGGTGGTAGGCACAAACGGACATGATGTTATCTTCAATTTGAGAGGGAGACCTACACATAGAGACCTTGTCATTAACGTCCTTTACAATGAATTCATTCTCTCATGTAGATAGTAACACATGTTTTAATTTAAGATTTCTTACCTTCTTTCAGCCTCAGCTAGTAAATTATATTATATAACTCAGTTGGTAATAACTAGAAGTAAGGGTTAACGACAAGTCAGGAGGTAAGAAATAGTATACATATATCGTGAAATTCAATATACTATCAGATTACTAACTGACTTACAATATGCAGATAGGCATACAATTCAGGCCACTTCGTATAGATCTCATAATGGGTTAATCACTGTCAATCAGTAGCAGTGACAAAGATTCAGTTACCGGGCAACATCGCGCATTTTAGTGTAAACAGACTACGCCAGGCATTTCATTACAGTGTTTACACTTCATTGCTTCTCTTACCTAAACGCTTCAGTGTTGGCTCTCCTTTAATCTTACTCGTCTGCTCGATTCCAGCTAAAAATCTGTTCTCATTGTTGGTATCTACCCCTCTTTTGTGCCCTCAATTCTCAATTTTGAGAAGTAGTCATTGTGAGCCACCCAACTTGAGCTTCACTCTTTCAGCTCTCCATCTATCGGAGTTAAACGGTATTCGCTATAACATCTTTATTTGAACAAAAACTATTCTTTTCCTTTCGAAGCTTCATTGAAAGGTATTTACTCATTGAAAGCCTCTTTTCGGCACATACTGACCGAAATGCAGACTTCCAAGGCGCTCAGATCACGCGCACTCGAACCACATTGCTACTTCTTCACTGCATTCATGATGGAGCCTATGGAGGATACTTATGATCTGCCCGAGGGCTACACTTCCCTCGACTGCCCAAACTCTCCCGAGAACAAAACTCTCACTTGCCCCTATGTAGGCTGCGACGGCTTCGTGTTCGCCTCTGCCGATGAGTGCTAGAAGCACGAGTACAACTGGCACAAAGGTCCCTACATTTGCGGCGAGTGTGGCCACAGCTTCGCAGCTGCCTCTGCCCTCGGCAGACATGGACGTGGGAGCGGTCATCAAGTCGAGTGGGAATGTCGCGACGACGAGTGTGAGAAGTTCGGGGAGAAGTTTGCTACCAGTGCTCTTTATCTCGAGCATCTTCGGGACTCGTCGGGTCACCGATGTGATGAGGAAAGCGATGAGGCTAAGAATACCGCGTCCGTCTTTTCGCCTTCGTCAAACTCCGCTGCCCAAGATACTGAAGACGACATCTTTGGTCCGTCTGCTCAAACTACTGCTTCTGTCGGAAACATCTGCAACGTGCCCTGCTGCCATCATTACGGTGCGGATTATAGGTGCAAGTCCGAGTACAGCCGCCATGAAGCCACTGGCGCCCACCAAATTGCGAGCAGACTGAACCAGGTTCTTCTAGCCAACATTCCTGCTGACGGGGTTAAAGCTGAGCAGGAAGCCATCCGGGCCTTGCGATGCAACTGGTCTGACTGTTTGCTGTTCGGAAAGACTTTCAAGAATGCCAGGGTCTTTTACCGCCACCTCCAGGAAGAGGATCATCGCAACGGGTGGGATATCAAATTCCAGGAAGAGAGCTTTGAGTACAACAGCGACAACGAGCCGTTGCCTGGGATGGCCTTCTATGTCGACGGCCGAAAGGGCATGTGCATCAATGACAAATGCCCCCGGTTTGGTCAGAAGTTTGACTCGTTTACGGCAATGAAGCAGCACAGCAGATCTTTTGGCCATGCCCTGACCGAAGAAGACCTAGCCTCCACAGACGCCGAAGAGTCTGGCGATGAGATTTGGAAGACGAGCGATGTCCACGGCATGGAAGTTACTGATGACGAAAGCCTCTGGAAGTGTGTCAAACAAGGATGCAAGGGCTACCAGAAGATCATGAGCAACATGGCCAATGTCAGGATGCACTACAATTCAGCTGCGCACATCAACGCGGCGGATGAAGTCAGTTCTTCTGATGATTCCCATGAGGAGCTGGATGGAATGGAGTTTTCCAAAGACAGTGGCTGGCTTTGCATTAGACCGGGTTGCAAAAAACTCGGGACTACTTATCGCATTCTCTACAACGCGAAGCGACACTTTTGCAGCGAAATCCATGCCATGGCTGAAGAGGAGAGCTCTAATGATGAATCCGAAGAAGTACTTGATGGTTTGGCGTACTCGGAGGAACTGGCTGCTTGGATCTGTACAAAGATTGCCTGTAAGCGTCATGGCCATCGCTTTACTCATGTCGGCTTCGCCCGCCAGCACGCTCGATGCACTACTCACTTGAAGGCTAGTGAAATCACCACCACCCCGCGTCGTGCTAAGCACTCTTCAATCAACTCTCTCCTCACACCTATCGAGATGGATGGCTCGACAGCTCAAGTGACCCCCGGAAGCCCCTCTGCTGGTCGAGGCCTTAACCTCGTGCAACATCCAGCCGGTACTTCTGTGAACAGTCCTGCCACTCGTATCCCAGGAAGGATTCGAATTCGACGGCAATCTGGTGCTAACTCGCGCAACGAAAATCGTATCATGAAGCTCGAGAAGGAAAACCAGCAGTTGAAGGAGCGCGTTACGAAGCTGGAAGGAGAAGTGTTTGGACCGAAGAGTCCGGGTGTTGCTCAATCAAATCTGCTTGCTCCGCCTGCTATTCAGGTATCTACCGCCTCTTCTTCATCCTTGTCTTCGCCCGCTTCGTCTAGACAGATGGAGAATTTGGCCCAGTATGTGCAAGACGAGTTTCGCCTTGACGTGCCTATGGAAATGGATGAGTCTGATGATATGTGGGATCCGGCCAAGTATTGAAAGACGATGTACGGAGATTTGGAAGGGACTGCTAATCGGTACTGTATGAAAGGATCACGACTATATTTATCCACACTTTGCTTGTAGATAGCAGCTGCGCCGGTGTCTAGATAATGAAAAATATCAGAGTATCAACAAATATCCTCCGAATCACCACATAAATCCATCTTCAGTATCTCGGAAGATGCTGTCGGAGTTTTCATGTTGGGTAGCTTGTTCCCCATCAAGGCACTCCCAAGACTTGGAAAGAGAACCACTAATGGCTTCATCTCCAACGCCGAATCGCTGCCGAAACATCTGTCCTCCATGGTCCTCTTCGGGAGACTCAAGAGCCGAGCCATTTTCATCTTGTTGGGAGCCAGAACCTGCAACTTCATCCTCCGGACCATCGACGATTATCTCCTCTCCTTCTCCGAAGAGTTCTCCCGTACATATTATGCGACTTCCTTCGATCTCGACGTCAAATATCTCATCAATGTTGAATAACTCTTCATATAGCTCTCCGTCAACACAAAGCTCCATCTCTGGTAGGTCTTCGACGTCATCTTCATCGGATGCTTCGTAGATCTCGAGATCAACATCCGCATGTTGAGACGGAACACCTACGACTCGGGCGCCATGGAAGATGTTCAGCTCTTCACTGTCTGAATCGGGATAGTGCGGTTCGGGATCAAACATGTTATCGGCCGAGAACGTGTCGTCAAAGTCGTCGATATCATCAGGACCGATGTCGGGTTCAGACTCGCTATCGATATCACTATCGTTGCCAGGGTCGGAGAAGCAGAAAGAATCAAGGCTCAAGGAGGTGGAATCATCAGACAACACAAGGGTCGTGCTTTGGGATAGCGATCCTGCTCCAGTATCGGATGCCTGCTCAGCCTCAAAATCGCTGGAAAATAAGGTACAATCTTCGTCATCATCTGGAGTATGCTGCTCATCCTCGTCCTTTTGATGCAGATATCGGATCGCATCCTCTGCTGCTGCACCCTAGACAGGCAACAGATTCAAGCCGATATAAATATCCTCCAGTGGGATACCCTGAACACTGGCCTCATACAGCATCACGCCTGTCTTCCAGATGATGTCCTCACGCACCAATTTTCCGACTTGTTGAGCTTCATCTCTTGTGACGAGGCTAGACTGAATGATGTCGTGCAGAGATTCTGCAGCAGGATCCCAAGTGCGTCCACACCAAGTCAAAAGACAATCATCGCCGACAGCAAGATCATCAAGATCGACACCGCTCGCCTTGGCTTCTTCAAGGCGCTGGTTTGAGTTATAGAAGTAGCAGTTCTTGAAGTCAGTGGCCATGAGGTTAAGAGGGAGACTATTGAGACATCTTTCACTAAACTCTTTGACACTGGCGGTGAGATCAATTCCATCTATCTTCATGTTAGGGATAGGATAAAGGAGGACATAATCGTCTATTAACTTACCGAGAGTATCAGATGAAAGGGTACAAGAAGAAATCCCAGGTTCATCGCTATCAGAGTCGATGACAATGATATCCTGAAGACCCGAGCGAGCGTCGTCCGAAGGCCCTGTCTCAACTGTTTCGTCGGTGCGAGGCATTCCATCCAGGGTAGGGTTTTTGTGGCTCATTTTGATGATTGGTAGGCATCGAAGGGGAAGATTGATAATGGAAGAGGTAAGATGAAAACCAAATAGCTAGTTGAGTTGTCGAGTTGAAATAGGAAGAAGAAGCGGGGAAGAAATTTTGAAAGAGGTGAATCACTGCCTCTCAAATGGGTACCGGCAGATTGATGCGACACGTGTCGGACGACATTTTGTCTAGGTACCTACTAAGGTAGGCATTCGATGTTAATCAGTAACTTATGGTGTCCAGCAAACCCTATAACCAAGGATGTTTGTCACTATCGGTTTGTCCCCGTTTGTCAGGTTGGCAGGATCACCAGATATGCCTTGATCATCATCAAATCACTCTTTCTAGAAACATCATAGTTTGAATCAAGAGTAACTTACAATGATTCATCTTATGGCCTCTCAAGGGATAAAACAGCCCCCTTAACAGCCATATGTAAACGGCGCGAGGAGGGAACCCATTCGGAACAACAACGACCACATTTAAACAAACGACCCAATTTGAGACCTCATAGGTGAATAGCTCAGGTTTGCTTACATATGCTTGATGTTAATAACCTCAACTTTGACAGCTCAAAGTGATATACGGGGCGCATATTGGGTAACAGAAGAGATGGTCTCTAAACTCTAGGGAGCAAAGAAAAACATCCTAAAAAGCCTGATATAAACAGCATAAACTGGCCTACTAATATAGCCTCTTATGTTCCCAGCGGCCAGTTGTTCTGATACTGAGGGGGGCATATAGTCACAGTTCAAAATGTCTCCCTGGAAGAAAGGTTAGCAACGCACTCCGAGCAAGCGGTAATAGGCTTGTTAACGCCCTCTTTAAAACGCAAAATTACAACAAACCACATTTTCATCGACATCAAACATAGTTTCTTAGTTGCTCGATGTCTCCAAACCTTGTTCGGATTTCGATTTCAAGCTCTCTTGGTTCTCGCCGTATTCTGCAGAAACAAGTATCTACCTATCTATACTTCGCATTCAAGTCAGATATGTACATCGTGATTTGGTTCCGCAACTTTCTCATCTCAGCCCTTTGGGCCATAGCCATAAGCATTGGCAGAATCTTTGGTTGCGAGAGGGCCCTCAAAAAGCAACTCTACGTGGCTGGCTCTCGTTTTGGCATATCTTCTTGGGCCACCACCAATACGAAACCCGCAACGACCACAGAGAGAATCTTGGAATGGATGGAAAATGTTACCCCTGGTAGGTCTGTCAATAGCTACGAGCACATCGCCTTGACTAACTGATCAGGACCACCCGAAAAGCCACCTAAAAGACCGAAGCGCAAGGCCACCTCCAAGAAGAACAAGACCAAAAAGCCCAAGAGACGAGCTTAAGTTAACACATCTATCGAGTCAGAACAAAGGCAGCACTGGGGCTCTCTAATATGGCATCACCACCTCAAGATGCCGCTTGGGTGTATACATTAGTCCAAAAGCGGGCTGTGCCATCTGATACATATACAAAATCGACCATACTCCTTCGTCAAGCACCAAGATTAATTCGCAAGGAGACCAGGACATATGGTTAACAACATCGACACCATATACGACCGGTAATTATAACCGAACAGGCCAAGATCGAAAACAGATCGTCATATTCATTATTATCGGGAGTGTCTGGAGATTGTTTCCCTCAATATGCGCCTTTGCGACTCTAATGTGGAGTGGTACACCAGGATAGTACTCCTTAAATCCTGCTAATGTTTAATACTAGCTTGCTCAAGTGCTTGTGCCACATAAATATCTTTCAACACGACGTTTCCTCTCTGTCGCTACCATGGGCGGGTTATTCAATAATCGTTTCGCTGGGTAGCTTTGGCGCTTGTCGTGAATCCGTCCGTCCGTTCGGTCGTTTTTGTCTATCCTTTTTCGCCATCACGCATCCCTCACTGGATATCAGTCATCTCGGCCTCTTCGGTCTTCTCCTCGGTTTGAACCTCGGGAGCATCTGCAGCAAATCAGTACTTCATCACCCAAAGATCTCAACTTCTGTACAAACTCACCCTTCATCTCTGCTTCTCCCTCAGCCTCCATCTTTCGCTTTAAAGCATGCGCCATTGCCTTCTCGACCTTGCGCGCCTTCTTGGCACTCATCTTTGCTCTGGGTCCGCTTGTAGGCATAAGGCCCTTTCGCGCACCTCGTGTTGTGTCGGCCTTTGCGACCTTGTCCTTGGGAGCTTCGGACTTCTTGCGTCGGTCCTTTCGAGCCTTTGAGGCGCGGGCCGCAAGACGGTTCTTGGAGGGGCCGTTGGGGTTTCCGACTGAAGGCATTGTGATGGAATGTGGTTTTTGGTTGTTGTGTTGGAGATTTTGCGATCACAGCTCGGCCTGGCTCTAAACTTTTTTTTACTCTGGGGTCTAAAATCTCGGTGAACTCTCGGTGAGGAACTGCGCTAAGTTGTGCCCCGCTGTGGGGAGCGGCTGTCTTGCATGTTCCAGAACGCTTAGGGAAAGATAAGATAAGGAAGATACCCTGAACTGTCAATATACGAAGTAGATCTATCGGAAATACAACATCAGGTTTCTCAAGTCACTTTAAGTATGTCCTTTTTGGCTTCCAAGATTCATTTACAATATGGGAAACAAATATATCAATGTTTTATACGTATTACAAGTTGATGTGTTTAGCACTACACCCTCGTCCAATTCTCGGCGGACACAACGAAACTTAATACGAATCCTTTCTGTCGTGTACGCAGCTGCGTCTACAGAAACAACGACATTGGTGAACATCAAGATTGACAAGACGTTCACTGACTTAACGTATCGACTTTATGTATCAAATTCTTCAGTTGATTAGAATACCCACTCGCTGTATATCATGTACCTGTATCAATCGCGCCTAAAATATGTGTAATATATGTCTCTAGAAAATACCAACTTCCCATCTCAAAGACAAGCCTGACCATGAATCGTCGCCTCTTGTAAACACCGTGAATGACGCCACCCTGATTGCATACATTCTTTATGATAAGTACAATTGTCGTCTTCGAATAACACACTTTCAATCGTTATGTGTCTTGGTGCTAAAAACCCATCAATTCCTTGCCGCCGTTCTCGTATTGCTGGAGTCGAGCATTTGTCGACTGGGATCATCATCGTCGTCGCTCATTAATCCATCCAATTCAAACTCCTGGGCATCTCGCAATTGGCCGTTCTCAACTGCCAAACCATTGGCGTAGTGGTTGGCACCGAGTTCCTTAGTGTCTAAGACTGGATGTTCCAGGCGATCCCAGAGGCCGATAAGAATGTTGACAAACAAAAACATCAGAGATGCAAGCGAGTAAGTGATGAGGATGTACGAAATGTGATCCATAGAAGAACTGGCAACGAGCATCATCTGCTCTTCTGTAGCACCCATGAAAAGGAAGCCGGCGGCATACATGAGCTACCAACGTTAGTGTCAAGTCATCGGAATACAATGTGGAACTTACAAAACATGGAATAAACTGGAAACTGTTAGCTGATCGGCCGTCTTCTGAGATGGAGTGCGCATCTCGCAGAACAAAGGCAATTTCGATAACTCGAGTAATACCGACTCCCATGAGGGTGTATCCGAACATGGTGTGCGTAGCAGCACTAACCATGAGCTCCTGAGGATGAGCAGACATGCCCCAGCCAGTGATAAAGATGACAAAAGCGGGAATAAAGTTGCGCTTTGGATTTCCATCGCGGTCCTTGCTGAGCCAGATACCTACCAGGCCAGCCGACCACCATATAACGCCCATTGTGGTATGCTGCCAGTCATTCTTGACCCAGTCGGTGCCCCAGCGATGCTCGGTAAAGGTGTTGATACAGCCCCATGCGGCAATTGTTGCGCTGTCGTAAAACTCTTGAGACCGACCGTTTCGGCGAATCCAAAGCTGACCAACGACCAGGAGAATTGTGAGAAGAATACCGTAAGCGATGAATGCGCCTCCCATGATGAAATGAGCGGCGCATTGGCCGGTGTGATCTCCTTGACAAAAGCCCAGGGCAGTAATACCGCCAAAGATCATTTGTGTCCAGGCCATTATTGGCATCAGCTTTCCAATGATGGAATGGCATGGACGAATTAATTTTCTGATTTTGCCATTGATACCCTTCTCCCAATGACCTTTGAGGTACAAACCAAGAATGACCTGCGCAGCAAGGGTAAGTTGAAGAATGTGGGCAAACTTTCCATGGACATGGTTGGGAATGAACTGGCGGCCCTTATGCGCATGACCGAGGAAAAAGCCAAGAATAGCGAGGATCGTGCCTACAACTTGGGTTGGGACATGCCATCGATTCTTTGTCATCTGGGAGTTGTCAGTGTTGTGTATAGAGTCTGCGCCAAGCAATTACTTACACCCAAAACCATGCCAACTGGGAAGATAACGCCGTAAGCCAGCATTTGAATTAATATGTGAATCCATAATATCGTATCCTACTACTGATCAGGCTATGCTCAAAGTCTTGTCTACTTAAAAACACACCAGTGGTTCCAGGGAAATGGTTTCGCCTTCGGGAATCTGACTTGTATCGTGTTCGTGGGCTTGTGTAACTGGAGCAAGAAGCGCAACTATCGCGATACTAGATAACGAAGGCGCCGCGAGGGCCTTTGTTCTATAAGTACCAATCATGGTCTTTTCGTATTCAATTTCTTTGTATGTACTACAGTCGATATTGGCGAAAAACCTTCAGTGATTGTAAATGGTTATTCCGTCCTTTCCGTCGCAACAATCGCGGTCGGATCAGTGGGGGATCGTCACGATGATTTAGCGGCGTTAATGGTTCGATTGGAAGCAGTAAGCATTGGCGTCGATAAGCGAGTTTATGTTGACTTTTAGCGGCAGAGCAAGTAAATGTCTGCGCGTGTTGCAGGCTGTAGAACAAAACCTCCTCTAGAAAAGACGAAAAGAAAAAAGGTTAAGAAGTTTAAAAAAGATGAGGACGGAAATCGGGAAACCCCAAGGTTTGTTGTTTCCTTGTGTAGCTTTACCTCTGGGTCCTCTAGTCCTCCATAAAAAATGAGGCCCCAGGGGGGTCCTATCGACTGACAGCGTCATTCCGGAGCTTTCGGCAGCTCTAGCATGACCTTGACAGCCACAGTGATTGGTTGTCTGCAGCATGAGGCTTGATCCTTGCCTGTTAAATCCTTGAACGACTTGTGGGGGCTCCGGAGCTTTGTACGGATAGTCCACTAATAGATGGAAGCAGCGTGCGTTTTTTTGGGTCCCGATATATCCGGATCCAAGAATGCCATATCTTGTAAACAACAAGGGTTAGTCTGTAAGAGTCTCAGCAACTTTTATTAGTTGGCCTTGACTATCCTTGGCCTTGACGGCTCGAACTGTATTTACTGGCCATTTCAAAATTCAAGAGCGACATGTCGTACCGTACAAAGTTAAAAATGGTCAATATAGGTAGCCAGTGCATATCCACTTTCCTCGTCAAAGGACAATACGGTTGATATCGGTATCCCCCGCCAGAACATATCCTGTCTGCAGACAATATGCTTTCTCCGTCGACTTTTTCTTCAAGGCTAAAAGTAGATAGGTCGCACGCGTGTAACAAGGTTATTATATTAGCTAAGTTATTATAGCTAACTATAGTGCAGAAGGCACTATAGTAATAACTACTAATAAGATAACTAAAGTAAATAAGGCTAACCTTTATAATATACTACCTTAATCTCTTAATAGTATTACTTATAATATAAATTAAATTATATTAATTCTTTATATAATAATTAAACTTTATTCTTTCTTATAAATATAATAATATATTCTTTAATTAGCTATTTTATAATAATATATTTTTATATTTTAAAGGCTATTTAATTTAATAATCTCTTTTTTTTATTATTTTTTTATAAAATTTTTATTTTTAAGTATTTAATTATATAATTTTATTTTTATTATAATAAATATACTTTTCTATTTTTTAGAAAATTATAAAGGCCTTATTTTTATTTATATAATTATTATAAGTTTAAATAAATTAATTTTACTTATATACTTATTCTTAATTATTTAATTTCTTTAGAATAGTCTTATAATAAATCTTTTAATATTTATTTATTATTAATATTTTTCTTATATTATATTAAATATTTAAGTAAAAGTAAATATAATCTATTTAAATATAAAATATATAGTTTAAAATTATTAATATAAATCTTATATATTTTAAATAAATTAATTAAGTTTTTTATTATATAGGTAATATTTAAGTTTTATTAAATAATTATAAAAAGGTTTTTTTATATCTTATAAAACTTAATATATAATTTTCTTAGTTTATTAAGATATTTTTATATTATTATACTTATTTTTAATTATTATAATAGTAATAATAACTTAATATTTATTTATAAACTTTATTAATTTTAAATTTCTATTTTTAGTTTTTCTTTTATATTAATAAAAGCTAAATTAAATTCTCTTAAGGTTAAGTTTATATTCTTTAAGTAATTATTATTTAATAAGATATTTAAAATACCTAAATATTATAAAAAGGGTTTAAAATTAAATATTATTATTATTAATAAAATTCTTAGGTTTTTAATATATTAATAATTAAGGTTTATTAAAATAAGTATTAATACTTAATATTATTAATTTAATAAAAGACTTTTTTATTTTATTACCTATTTCTATAATTAGTTTTTTATTAAATATATATTTTACTCTAGTAAATTTATACTTTAAGGGTATAATATTAAATTAAACTTAAGTTATATCTTATATTTTATTATAATAGCTTAAAATACTATATTAAAAAAGTAATTATTATTATTATAGTAAATTACCTAGGGCTATTTAAATATTATACTCTAGTTTAATTCTTAAGTATTTAGAATTTCTATTCTATTTATAAAATAATAATATACTTTACTAATAAATTTTATTATATAATCTGCAATTAATAAAATATATTTATATCTATTTACTAAAGGTAAATTAATAGGCCTAAGGTAATTTATTTTAATAAGCTTTTATAGTATAAAGTATAAAATATTCTTAAGTTATATTTAAAAAATCTAAAATACTATCTATTAATATATTATATAGGAATAATAATAATTCTTAATATTACTTAATCTTAAAGGCTATTAATATCTTTTTTTTAGCTTTTTAATTATTATACTTACTATAAAGTATTTATATATATTATATACTTACTATAAGATAAATAGTACTTTACTTTCTATTATATATATTACTAGTAATTTATTACTTTTTATATAGTATAAAATCTAATTAATAATTCTATATTATAGGATATATTACTTTATTAGCCTTTATTAACTCTTCTTAATTATACTTATATTACTAAGTAATATAAAAATAATCTCTATATATTAAGATTTATTTTTCTAATAGCCTATAGATAGGTAAAATAGAGTAAATAATAATTTTCCTAGTAATTTCCTTTTTAATAGAATTATATTTATAATAAATTCTATAGTATATATTAAAATCTTTATAAATAGTATTTTACTAAAGACTCTTTTAATACTTAGCTTTAGTTTTATTAGTTTAATATTATTTTATAATTTTTCTAGTAAATATAATATTCTATTTACTAAGTATAATAGTTTATCTTTATAAGAGTAATAAATAAACTTAATATTAAATTCTCCTAGGATTTTAATCTATTAGCTAATCTTACTATATAAATAACCTAGGTTTACTATAAAGTTTATAATTCCCTTATAATTAATATAAACCTTTATAAGGTATATTAAATATAAAATTATCTATTTAATTTCCTTTAGTATTTTAATTATTATAAATATTTCTTTCTTAAGTATTATATATCTTTACTTAATATTATTTAGCTTACTGCTTATTTATATAATAACCCTTATATATTTATAGTTTATAGAGGTAATCTTTTTACCTAATAGTATTTTATTAAATTAAAAGAGTATAGCTCTTATACCTATTTTAAAGGTATTAATAGCTAGGTAAAATTATTTTAATAAATTAGCTTTTAAGGTAGTATTCTTTTAAATACTATTATAGATTTTCTTAAGTACTATTTATACTTTAGGGGTCTATATTAGTTTATTTTATAAAATATTTATTATTAATATTAATATCTTACCTATCTTAGTTTTCTTAATAACTTATTTAAAGAATACTATCTTAATAATATAAATAAGGTTAGCTCTTCTAAGGATAAATTTTTATATAAATAGTATAAAGTATAAGAGTTATTATATATTATTCTAAATATAGAGTAAATTCTCTTTAAAATATTTCTATAGCTACTTAAACTTTTTCTAGTATTTTAATAAAAAGTAAATTCTATTTATATTAATTAAGAATTTAAGAGTTTTAATTTATAATTTAAATAATCCTATTTTCCTCCTAGTTAAGCTAATTAGTACTTATATAATTCTTAAAAAGTAGAATTTCTATAGGAATTTAAAGTATTAATTAAATATTTTTAATACTATATTATAGTTATTAATATAAATAAAGAATATAATTATAAGTTCTTTAAAGTATCTTAATATAGATTAAAGTTTAATACTATCTTTAAAATTAAGATAATTAAATATAAGGTCTTTAAAGTATATATAGGTATTAAGTAAGCTAGTAAGCCTTATTAGTATATTATTATAATAATAAAGACTATTTAGAGTTTTAAATCCTATTTTAATTTTATTTAATTTAATAATAAGAATTCCTTAAAATCCTTATAATATATCTATTTATAAGAAAACTTTTAATCTTCTATAGTAAATAGAGTCTAGGTTAGCTTCTATATTATAATATAAGTATACTAATTTAACTATATCTTTATTAATTATTCTATAGTTATATATTATATACAGTTATACTAATTATTTTAATTTTAATTCTTTAGGCTTAAAAACCTAAGTTATAAGTACTGCCTAAAGTCTATTACTATATATAATTAAATTATATTTTTCTATAAGAAGTAGAAATTCTTATATAGCTTTAATATTATATTAGCTATATTTCCTATTTAGAATTAATTATAATATTATATTACTCTTAAGTAGAATATAATACTCTATAAGATTAGTTTATTTAAGTTCTTTAATATTTAAGATAAAATAATCTTTATATATATAGTATAATTATATAACTTTAAACTTTTAAGCTAGTATCTTAGCTATATCCTTTAACTTAATCTTATTAATAGTAAACTAGGAAATTATAATTTTATAGAGTAAATTAAAAAGCTAATAGAATTACTTTAAATTTTATAAAAATAAAAAGTTAGCCTTAATTTTTAAATTCTTTATATAAAATAGAGGTAAGGTTATTTCTTATATATCTTAGTATTAGAGTTATATTGCTTTACTTAACCTTAAGGATCTTAAGATTAAAATTTTTAAAATTTTAAAGTCTTATTTATTAATATCTTATCTTATCTATAGGATATCTATATCTTACTATATTAAGTATTTAAGTTTAGCTTATTTAGAGCTAAGTATATATATTACTAATATATCCTATACTATAGGTTTTTAATAATTTCTATAATTTACTATATTAAAGTTTAAATTACTATATAGCAGTTTAAGTTTTAATTTTTTAATTTTCTTTACTTATTTAACTATATTAGTATTATAAGTATTAAGATAACTTAAGGAATTAACCTTAAGTTTAATACTAACTATTTAAGTCTATCTAGCTATTATTAAGGTTACTATTAAGCTATTAGTCTATTATATCTATAAATATATTAAATTTTTTATATTAATAAATTAGATTTTTAAATCTAATATCTAGCTTATCTTTTTAATAGTTTAAATTTCTATAATATCTAGATTATTCTTAATTATAAGTATTTAATATCTATTTCTTATTTTTATAGCCTTTAATATAAAAGCAGAATTCTATATCTTTTATTTAGTTATTTATACTAATAGTAATACTTTCTATTTTAATTTAGTATTTAATATTTTAGCCTACTTTAAGGTTTTTAAATTTACTAGTATCTAGCTAGCTACTTTAATATTTAATATTATAAGTTACTTAGGTTATATTATTATAGTCTTAAAATAGCTTATTTAATAGTATTTTATTTTATATTATTATTTTATTATTTTTTATTATAGTATTTAGGTTTAAAGTAAAAAAGTTATATTCTACTTATATTAAGGAAATAAAGATTTTAATTCTAGTATTAAGATTTTAGTTTTTAATACCCTAAGTTCTTATACTATCTATTATATAAATATAAAGTTTAGATTTTTAATTTCCTTTTATAAAGATTTTTAATTTATTATAAGAATAAGTTTTTTATCTATAAATCTTATATATTATATTTAATAGTATATATAGTAAGTTTTAGATTTTAATTATTAAAGTAAAGGAAGTAAGTTTATATTATATATAGAAAGTAAAATCTTAATTACTTTCTCTTTAATTAATATAAAGGCTTCTATATATTAAGAAAATAGCTATAAGGAAAAGAATAATATTAGGTAATAATTAGAAAGAGGATAAATAAGAATAATAAGTATAATACCCTTATACTATATATACTTATTAGTAGTAATATTATAAGAAAATAGTTTATCTTCTATATATACTTAAAAGCAAGGTAACCTTTTAGTACTAATCTTTAGTATATTTAGCTTTACTTTAGAAATATAATCTTAGTAATTATAAGAAATCTTTATAAAATAGTTATATTAAAGGTTTAATATATAATAATAATAATTTATTATTTTAGTATTATATAGTTTACTATCTTGGTTTTTTATTTTTATAATAATAATAAGGTTTTTATTACTTTAGTCCTTAGTTTACTATTTTATTAACTTAGAGTTATTAATAGTAATATTTAATTTCCCTAGTTATTATTTTACTCTTAAGTTCCTTAGATTATACTATAGAGTTTAATAAGAATACTCTTAACTTTATATAAAATCTATTTATTATCCTTAATATAGATAATATTCTTTTTTTCTAGCTTTTCTAATTAATCTTATTAATATACTAAATAGCTAGTTTTAATTCTCTCTATTAATTAATATTAATATAAGCAAGGTATAATATTTAATATAGAATATTTATTATTAATTCTCTTTATAATAAGTTTCTTATTAATATAATATTTAATTGCTTAAATATAATATAGCTAGGGATAATTAATAAGTAAATTCTAATTACTATTTCTATTAATAAGGTAAATTATAATTACTATTAGAATATTTCCTATTTATAGCTTTAAGATAGTAAACTATATAATATAAATAACCTTATTATTTATTAAATAAATTAATTCTTTCTTTAATAAATTAAATAGTTATATTTTATTATTCTTAAGGAAATAGCTATTAATTAAGTTTATTCCTAATTTACTATTTAATAAGATTATATTAGTTTAATAATCTCCTAGGTACCTAATAATATAACTTAAGGTAATAGCTATTACCTCTTTAAGTAATCTACTATCTAAGTAAATAGCTAGGCATTTTAAATTTATATTTTATATTAAGTTATAAGTAGGTATTTCTATAGATACTAGGAGTTCTTTTAAATCCTTATTTATCTCTATTTCTAGAATCTATTTAAATAGTATTAGAATATTTACTAGTTTCTCTTTATATTATATATCCTTTAGCTTTTAATAATACTATATAAGTTATAATAGCTATTATTAAATAGATAGTATAATTTAAAGTAACTTTAATATACTTATAGTAATTAATATATCCTTAAGATAATAGCTAATTTTAAAGTTTAAGATCTTATACTATTTAATTATTTAAATCTTATTAAGAAAATAATATAGCTTTTTAATAATATTTAAATCTATTTTATTAGATTTATTCTATTAATTCTTTACTATATATTTCTTAATATATAGCTTTAGCTTATTTTAAAGTCTAATAAACTCTACTTTTAAAATTTCCTTAGGTAAGTTAATATTTATTTTATTATTATTTATTATAAGTACTTTAATATAGTCTCTTAATTTAATTATATAAAGACTAGGAATAAGTTAAGGTTTATTTTAAGATAAAGAATATTAAATTTATTCTAGGTAGCTAATAATAGCTTCTATTAATATTATAAGTTTCTTATTATTTATAACCTTTTCTTTATTATTATATATATTCTTTTTAATTTTTATATTAAGAGGGTTTTATACTTAAGATTAAGATATTAAGTATATTATTACTTTAGTCTCTAAAGGATATTATAGCTTAATAAGAGAGCGCTTAAGTTATAAGTTATTATTCTTAAGATACTAAAGTTTAAAAAGCTTTCTCTTAAGATATTAAGGTTTAATATAGTTAATATCTTATTAGAAAGGTCTTATTAAAGTTTACTCTCTTTACTATATTACCTATAAAGCTTTATAATTATATTAAACTATTAATATTAATATAAAACCTATTAAGGGTCTTAATATCTTAAAGCTTAAGATAGACTTAATAGTAATAATAGGCTTTATATAAAGTATTTATACTTAGTTTACTATTATTTATATCTAATTATTATAAAAAAGATTAAAATTATAAGTTTAGTATTTTATATTCTAAGGTATTAAATAGCTTAAACTTTTATATCTTTATTTTATATAATTAAAATATTATTAATAATATTTATTATTAAAATTACTAAGGCTATTTATATTACTTTAATATATCTTATTATAAACTTAAAGGTTATTATTATTTATTTATAAATTTAGGTTATTTTAAAGGGGATTTTATAGTTAATAAATATTACCTATTCTCCTATTAAATAAGTTTCTTTTAATTAAGTTCTTAATAAGCTTTAATTAAACCTTAATAAATTAAATAAAAAGATTCTCTATTTTATTATATTAAGTAAATTCTATACTTTATATAATAAGTAAAAGCTTTTTAATATTTAGTAATTTTAATTTACTATTAATATTACTTTAATAATCCTAAATTAAATAGTAAAGTTTATTAAAAGTAAGCTTCTTAATAGTAAAGCTATTAATCTATTAGTCTATAGTATATAGATAATCTTAAATTTATTTTTAAAGGTATATATCCTTATGCCTATTTATTATTTAAAGTATAGTATTAATAAAGACTATTAAATAATAGATTATTAAGATATAATAGTATAAACTTTATACTTTCTAAAGAAAGTCCTAAAGAGTCTTATTTATTTTATATCCTAGTTAATAAGCCTCTATAATTAGAAAACTATTATAGTATTTTATAAGATTCTTATATTATTCTTTAAATAAGGGTTTAAACTCTATATAGGTTTTATATACTAGCCTCTTTTCCTTAAATTAATAGAGTATTAGCCTTATAAGACCTTATTAAAAGGTAGCCTTTTAAAACTTATCTTTTAATTTAATATTTTTTAAATTATTATCTCTTTTTAAATTAAAGTTATTATATTTAATTTACTTTTTAATAAAACTAATATATATACTTAATTTATAATTACTAGGCTTTCTTAAGAAAGTAAAATTATTTCTATTAATATTTATATTAACTTTAGTATTTAAAGTATTTAAATTAAAATTAAATTAAGAAAGATTTCTACTTAAGGAATATTTAATAATAAATACTAGGCTAGATAGTAATAATAATAAGGTATTAAAGAATTATTAAGGTTTAAAGTTAAATAAAACTAGAGTTTAATTAATAAATAGTAATAATTTAAATAATAAAATCTTAAGGCTAGGTAATCTTAGAGTAATAAATTAAAAAAAGCTAATAAGAGATTCTAGAATATATATAATTAAATAAATAAAAATATAAAATTAATTTCTATATATAAAGATTAATCTATAGACTTTTTTTAAATATTTTTTAATAATTATAAATAAAAAAGAATAAGAATAATAATAAAAGGTATTAATATTAAGTTCTTAAGTATAATATAGAATAAAAAAGAAATTAAATTTATTAAGTAAGGTTAATATTTATTTTAATCTTATTTCTATTAAGATATAATTTCCTTTATTATTTTACTAGGAAATAGTAATTATAGTAATATATTCTCTAGATATAAACTTTAAATAATAAAATTCTATTCTTTATACCTTTCTTCTTTATATTAAAGTCTTTATAGTTTAATATTATTATTATAATATTAAGATAAACTCTATAGTAAGAATTTTTATTTTTATATTTTCCTAGTAAAAAGACTTTTTAAACTTAAAAGATAGTATTTTTATTAAGATTATATCTAGGTAATATTATAATATAAATTAATAAAATTCTATAGTAAATAAAATTAAAGTTTTTAATATTTATTTTTTATATAAGTATAAAATCTAATTTTCTTAAAATATTAATTTTTAAAAATAGTTTTAAATATATCTTAAGGCTAGTATTTATTATTAAAATTTTAAGGTTTTAATAGTAATTTATAATTTATACTTTAAGATTTTAAAATTTTAAAATTTAATATTTAAGTTTATATATATTTAATCTATTATCTTATTATCTAGCTATATTTAGCTTTAATACCTAGGCTAACCTTATTACTAGCTTAATAAATACCTTATTCTTATAATTTAAATTTAAGGCTATTTATAAGTTTTAATTTTTTAATTTAATTACTATTTAATAGTTTTACTTATAACTTTAGAATTTTAAAATCTAGTTTTAAAATTTTAAAATTACTTAAATACTAGAATTATAATTTAAGTATATATATCTTACTTTATCTTAATAATATTAAAAGTAAAACTAATATCTTAATTTTAAATATTTACCTAGTCTTTTAATTCCTAAGGTAATTAATTTAATTTATTAATTTAATATTTAAAAATCCTTTAAAGTTTCTAGTTATATTAAGAGGTTTTAAAAATCTATATTTAAATATTATTTCCTTATTCTAGGATTTTTAATATACTTAATATTTAATATTCTAATTATACTTAATAATATTAAGATACTTAGTATAATATATTTAATTTTACTTTAAATTTTATTAATTTATTAATTTATTTTATATAGTATAATATCTAGTTAATAATATATATCTAGTTTAAAGTAAGGTTTACTTTATTTAATTCTTTAAATTATTTTCTTTATCTTTTTAAATTCTAGTTTTATATTAATATAATATTATAATATTTATATATTATATTTATATTTAAAGTTTAAGTTTTATATATATATAATTTCTTATTATTTATAAGCTTTATAATACTCTAGGGAATCTATATTATAATATAGTATATTTCTTTTATATATTACCTTAATAAATTATAAAGGAAAGTTTTTATATCTTTATTACTTATAAGCTATATATATTATATTAAAGTTAAAATTTTAAGATCTTACTATAATATATTTTTCTAGTAATATATTATTTAATATAATTTTATAATATTAAAGTTTTTAAAGAAAAAGAATTTAATATATATTTTAATATATAAAATAAATCTAGAAGTTTAATCTTAAAAGATATTTAAAGTAATCTTAATCTTATTATTATAAAAGTAAATAGGTTATATATATATAATAAGGTTATTATATTAGCTAAGTTATTATAGCTAACTATAGTGCAAAAGGCGCTATAGTAATAACCGCTAATGAGATAACTAAGGTAGATAGGGCTAACCCCTGTAACAAGGCTCGCAGGCCAATATATCTTTTCTCTAGATTCATTACTTCACTAAACGGCAATCAAAGTCGCGATTGACGAGGGTTAAGTAATCTACTGCCAGCTTTCCTCGGGAAATCGCCCTGCCAATTCCTTCAGAGACCCAGCCACAGGGCCACAGTCAATCCAAGACTTATTGCTTTCCCAGAGCCCACAAATCAGCACTTGTATGTGTGTCGAGGTTTAAGAGGGATGGTCAGTAAACAATAGTAATATGGTGGATAGGGTCGTCAGATTTCTACCCAGGCAATGGATACACTTGGTAGAAAGATCAAGGCAAGGCTGATATGTTAGTTCACGACTAGCATCAAGGTAACCGTGTTATTATCACCATAAAAAGGAATAGGGTGCGAAACTGACTCTAGTTTCAATCCAGTCTTCTCATTGCGAGTCATGTAGAATACCCTTCTGTTTATTTCCTTGTTGTTATTCCATACGCGATTTGTCTGGGTGAATTAGGTAGCATGATCGCAAGTCTAGACAATCACTAGCCATATGAATTCGAAGACCATGCTTGTCTGGGGGTCCTCAATATCCCAAGTCATGAATTCCTCCGCCAAAATGACATCTGGTAGACAGCTCACGAGCCGAATTCTATTGAGCAGGTTCGTTCTTCTTCAAAAAACCCTTAGCTTTATCCCAAAGCTCTGCCTCCATGTCTCTCTCCACTCTCGTACCTCGACTGTTGAGCCAGCCTGCGCCAATATTGCCTACAGCTCCCACCCCATTCGGCTTCTGAGATGCCATAATAGGCCCATTGTTTTCATGGCGCTGCGGGGGGGCAAGATTGACGATACTAGCCTCCTCGAGAGCGAATATTTGTCGTTTCATCTTGACGTCGACAGCGTGTAGTGCAGTAAGAAACGAATCTGTCGCTGAGCGGAAAGCATCCTTTTGGGCGGGGGGGTCCAGTGATGGCTTAGGAGGTTCATATGCTGGGTCATGGGTTTGGTTGGACTCTGGAGTGTGAGGTATTGTGAGTGCGTTGAGGGCTGTGGCAGTGTGCTTCATGAGCTGGACAATTTGTTGATCGACGGCATTAAGCTGTCGGATGTTTTCTTCCACGGTGAAGGGCTCGTTTGCGCGTGCCGTTCCGGCCCCTCCCATGTCAACGTCGCTTGGAGATGACATATTTGTGTACCTGTTGAAGGATGGACTGCGTACAAGCGTGTGATGGTGTTGATGTGAATTTTAGTGTTTGCTCTGATGAAAGGTGCGGTGTGATGCGCGTAGCTAAAGTATGTGGTAAAATTAGTTCCAAACTTAAAACAACTCTCAAACAGTCCAAAAGTTGAGTTTATTTATTCAGTTGTCGATGAAGAAGTCCACAGCGTGTGAGCAATTGTTTCTGTGAGGTTGATGTGAGGTTGAACAAGGTACTAATTTAGGCATGTCCATTGTCACTCAATGCTTGGATATCTGCTTCGCGGGCCAGATTCAATGTTCCTGCTTTAACAACAGATCGTTCAATTCAACACGTTGATGGAGAAAAACTTTAAACTCAACTTAAACAGGCTGAGTAATGTTATTATTTATTACACACCAAAGAACTACTGAAAAGATAACTTATTCCTCAACTAGGAAGTCTATCTTGAACTTGTCATGATACTCGACCGCTTAATCCCCGGCTAATTAGTCGCGCTCTCACAAGGTCCGGCGCGCTTGAGCCTGTTCACATCTACCTTCCGCAACACTTCGAGGGTGCATAACTCAATATTCTCATCAGAATGCATCTCAATTTTTAAACCATCATCCTGATTTCTTTTATTGAGATTACTTATCTTGCTTAGAACTGGTCCGGCCGTCCCAAACCATCAGCAGACGGTATCTCATTTACAAACTACAGTCTGTGGTTTCACCTCACCAACATTAACGGAAAGCTGGCCATCACCAACACGAAAGCCTCATCATCGGGATATGATCAGTCTTTGAAAGGTTAGGCTGTTTCATCGCAAGTGTGCACAAAGGACAGGCGCATTTGAGTGCCCCGATACTAGGCAGCCTTCTGATACCGACCGCCTCTGCCTCCGCCTCTTTTCATCATGTCTGCTCCATCGCAAACACCGGGTGCCCCTGCGCCGGGCGCATATCAAGGCCCTGCAGCCACTCCTCCAGCTCCCACGCACACAGGTTCAACCACAACCGGACAAGCAGGCACTGGTACAACAGGGCCAATGTCAAACCAAAATCTCAATCAGATAGTAAGTCCTATGAATTTCTTATTCGTCACTTGGCTATGCAGTAATTGCGTGTTGGCCGGTCTGCCCACTGTCAGTCTCTATCACTGCCAAGCAGCTGCACAATGACATCTACCTCATGCCTGAGAAGGCAACCTGCCCAACAAGTAACAAAAAAAAGTTGGTGAACTGATCTACCAAAACTACATTGAATTGGCTCCTCGTGTAGCCTCGTGACAGTCACGATTGCTTGATACACACATCAAACATAAAGTTTTTGATGGAGTCATGCCCGTTCATTTTCGTTGCTCCCTCTTGCCAGCCATTCTTTTTAATCGTCACTTGTATTATATTTTCTGAACACGTGCCGAGCAACTATGGAATCTCTACCGAGCTTAAGACTGACTGGTGTTCGTGAACAGGTCACAGATTATCTACTCAAGCGAGGCTTCAATCGCACAGAAGAAGTATTTCGTCAAGAATCGAAGCATCTTGGCCCCGATGGCAAGCCCATCTACCAACTGGCCAACCTTGGGCCAAAGAAGTACCAAAAAGCTTTTGGCCTCCTTCGTGAATGGGTAGAGAATAACCTTGATATTTACAAGGTAAGTCAGGGTCTTCATTCGGCTTTTGCTTCGCTAATAACCCCAGTTTGAACTGTCCAAATTACTTTGGCCAGTCTTTGTCTACTCCTTTCTCGAACTCATCACGCATGCCTATACTGAAGATGCGAAAGCCTTTCTTAGGGATATTGGTCCCAACTTTCAGCCAGTTCATGCAGACGATCTTAAGACGCTTGGTACTATTACACTGGCACAACACATCAATGAGAATCCCATGACAAAGCTGTACCGGGAGAACAAATATCGAATTCCTCTGAACCAACACGCCAGTGGCGATCTTTTCAACTTCCTGGAACGCGAGTCTGACCAAGGTGGTTCTGTCATCCGACAGCTCTTGGCGACATATTGCCAGATTGACTCTACAGCTCGTGGGCCTATCACACCTTTCAGCTTCGAGGCTGTCTATAAACGTTCAAGAAATACGGAAGTCGAGAGCGTGGATACCAATGAAGGTATCCCAGGTGTCAACATCGGGTTGTCCAACCAGGACATTACGGATCCATCTACTACTTTAAAGCTTGGGCCCTTGCCCATGGACGCAGATCTTCGCGACGATGTGCGTGCAGAGCTTGAGGATGATGAGCGAAGAAACCCACCTCCACCTGGGAAAGCATCACTAGTGGACGAATTTGACCAAAAGATAAAGCGAGAGGAGAGTGCCGATGCCCCTAGCAGAGCAGAGCTGCCTCTGCCGCCGTCCAGGCCAAGAGATATTATGCTCGAGATGCAAAAGCTCAGAGAGAACCGCGACAGATTTAGGATTGATGGTGCAACAGGAGGTGTGGGTGTACCCATCAGCGCATGCATGTTTACTTTCCACAACACACTTGGAAGGTAAGTAGTCCTGGTAAAATGGTGGATATCCCACACTAACGGATCGCAGTGTTGCCTCTATGGACTTTTCCAACGACGGGCAGCTGGTGGCAGCCGGCACGACTGAATCTTATATCCGAGTATGGTCACTAGATGGCAAAGCCCTTCCCACTATGAATCCACACGAGAAAGATGCCAAATTCAACAGCCGGAAACTCATCGGACACTCCGGCCCTGTTTACGATGTTTCATTCTCTGATGCCGCGTCAGGACCCCCACAGAAGCTCTTTGGTGACGAAGGCAAGTCAAACCCAGCTATGGACACACGGCCCAAGCTTCTACTATCCGCATCAGCGGATGGCCAGGTTCGTCTATGGTCGTTGGAATCTTGGAGCTGCCTTTGCCTTTACAAGTCTCATGACGGGCCTGTTTTCAGAACACTCTGGGGCCCTCACGGGCACTACTTTCTCAGTGGAGGGTATGACAAGGCTCTCCGTGTATGGATGCAAGATCATGCTTCTCCTCAACGGCTGTTGGTTGGCCATGACACTGCCATCTCGGCGTTAACATGGCACCCCAACGGTCTTTACGTGTTTTCTGCTTCGGATGAGACCGACAAGTCAATTCGTATGTGGTCTGTGGTGAGCGGCTCTTGCGTGCGTGTCTTTACAGGTCACAACGACTACATCAGCGCCATGGAATGCGCGCCAAATGGCAAGATCCTAGCAAGTGCCGATTGTGCAGGTAACATCTTCCTTTGGGACCTTGCTAAAGGAACACGCATCAAGCGGTCACGTGGCCACGGTAAAGGTGGCATCTGGTCGCTGAGCTTTAGTGTTGAATCCAATGTACTTGCGTCTGGTGGTCAAGATGGCACAGTTCGGTTATGGGATGTCGAATTGCCTGCCGATCCACAAAAAGCCAGCCAGCAGCAGGCTGGAAATGACGCGACAGCAACGGGGGCGGATGGCACGAATACTGGAGGCGCCGTTGGTGAGGGTTCCCGCGTTGCAGCTGCTACTTCAGGGCAAGGCGGGGGCAGTGGTACAACCGGAACACATAAGAAAAAGAATAAGGAGGTCATGATTACCCCCGACCAAATCAGCGCGTTTCCAACAAAAAAGACGCCAGTGATGAAGGTCAAATTTACACGGATGAACTTGGTAATTGTGGGAGGCTGTTACGACCCCGAGCGTTAGGAGCGAGAGGTTACCGACCCAGTTGCGCTTGAGAAATTACGAAAGCGATCTTTTGCCGCTCAGTTTGGAATAGATCTTGAACTGAGGGCGATGACCCGCGAATAGCCCAAGGCGAAGACGGACAGAACAAATGGGGTGAATATTGAACAATCAAGCACGGAAAGCATGATCGTGATTTAATCAACGAGAAACAGACCGTGGCTGGGATGCATTGGGTGGGATGCAAGATAGATCTAGGTGAAGGCGTTGCATCCAGGCTTTTTGAAGAATTAGAATTACAGGTAGCTGATAATTCTTGGCTGACACTTGACGTTTTTGTAATAGTACTAGGCTACCGTAATAACAGAAATTGACTGATGATACCATAGTAGTGTGTACTCATTTGGTTATTGTGAGTTGATTGCGGGATTACAAGCAGTGTAAGTTGTGATGGAATGGCACAGCTTGTAGCCTGTACGATACGTACCTGCCGTACGGGGAAGAGTGGAACCGTCTCCGCTGACGTCCGGCTGCGTGGGTGCTTGCTCTCCAAGCTTCCAACCTTCACCTCCCAAGTCACTACAAACCCCAACTATATATCGCGACAGCAGAAGTTTAGCTTCAAGTTTCGTGATCGCAATAATTAGCTATGGACGTCGAAGAGTCGCCTTGGGCCGATTCATCACAGGCTTCGCAACAGGCGTCACAGCCTGAAGCCTCGGCCTCCGCTTCGCAATCTACCCCAGCTCCCGCTTCCTCATCCGCCCCTCGTCCGTCGAGAGGGCCCCGTCGCCTGGTCGCTCAACCCACACGTCTCGAAGCTGTCGATGATCCTCTTGGTCCCCTCGGCGCCGTCCCCGAAGACAATGGTCCCGCTCAGGATGCCCCTCCGGTGCCTCCGCAAAAGGAGCAGATGGTGATTCGTACCACCATGCCTCAACCGCAGCAGCAGCAACGACGACCTGCGGACCCAAATCATATTGATGATGAGGAAAATGATGGCCCAAAGGCTCCTCGCGCACCTCCGCCTGTCGATGCTGCGCAGCCAAGCGCTGTAAGGAGCAGCAACCAGCCCAGTGTTAGCATTGAGCAGGCTGCCAAGCCTACATTTCAGATTTACGTTGGTGATCCTCACAAAGTTGGCGATTTGACTAGTTCTCATATCGTCTACTCTGTCAGGACCAAGGTACAAACCCAAATACCCAATTGCCTGAATCCAGACTGATCTAGAAACAGACCACTTCTAAGGGATACAAGCAACCCGAGTTCGAAGTCAAACGCCGATACCGTGATTTCCTATGGCTCTATAATACTCTCCACGGTAATAACCCTGGCATCGTCGTCCCACCACCCCCAGACAAGCAGGCTGTTGGTCGCTTTGACAGTAACTTTGTTGAAAGCCGCCGAGCCGCTCTCGAGAAAATGCTCAACAAGACCGCGATACACCCCACGCTACAGCACGACCCCGACTTGAAGCTTTTCTTGGAAAGTGAGACCTTTAATGTGGATATTAAGCACAAGGAAAGAAGGGAGCCTATTCCCACTGAGAGCAAAGGTGTACTAGGCTCGTTGGGTATCAATGTTGGAGGCGGCAACAAGTTTGTGGAGCAAGATGACTGGTTCCACGACCGTAAAGTTTATCTTGACGCCCTGGAAAACCAGCTCAAGGGTTTACTCAAAGCAATGGAGACTATGGTTGGACAGCGCAAGATGATGGCCGAGGCAGCCGGTGACTTTTCGGCTTCCCTTCATGCGCTTTCTACTGTGGAGCTATCTCCATCACTATCGGGTCCTCTTGATGCTCTATCTGAACTCCAGCTTACCATTCGAGATGTCTACGATCGTCAGGCCCAGCAGGATGTTTTGACATTTGGAATTATTCTTGAGGAGTACATTCGTCTCATTGGTTCAGTCAAAATGGCATTCAGCCAGCGACAAAAGGCTTTCTATTCATGGCACACTGCTGAATCAGAACTGCAAAAGAAGAAGGCTACTCAGGATAAGCTGCTGAGGCAAGGAAAGAGTCAGCAAGACCGACTCAACCAAATGAGTGCCGAAGTGGGCGAGTCAGAGCGCAAAGTACACCAAGCCAGGCTCCTATTTGAGGATATGGGACGACTGATGAGGAGCGAACTCGACCGATTCGAGAAGGAGAAGGTGGAAGATTTCAAGAGCGGAGTTGAGACATTCCTCGAGAGTGCAGTTGAAGCACAAAAGGAGGTAAGTTTAACAACAACTCGCAGATGAGAACAGTGCTGACAGTCGTAGCTTATCGAGAAGTGGGAAACCTTTTTGATGCAACTTGACGCTGAAGACGACGAGTCAGTGTTTTATAGACCACCAGTATACCAGCAGCAACAGCAAAAAGGGGGTGACACTGCTGTCGACCGTGCTCGAGCAAGGATAGACGAAGACTCGGATTAGGTTCACGTGAGCCCTCTGTTCCTAGCGCCTTGCCACAATTCTGTCTCTTGGGAATGAAGTTGGAGAGAAGATGGAAGGGTCATATTCACACCCATGGGGTCGTTTGACTATTGACCAATTCGAGAATCGTGGGCACGTGTTTTTATATCTTACAAGCCTCGGGGGCTGTCAACTGTTGTACATATCAAACCACCCCCATCCACCTCATGCTTTCATTCTCGGGCCTTGCCAGTAGTAATTTATACAAGACACATTTATACCCTTTGAAAAATCTGGGTAGAGAATATTGTTGTGGTCGTTGTTCCCCCTCCGTCAAATCCCAATATCATTTCGTTTACTTTCTCTTCTTGGCCTGCTTCTTAGGACCTGAGTCTCTCATAGTGTTGGCACCTTGTGCTGGCGCATATCCAGTTATAAGATCCGCATAACTTCCGTCCGCATCCTCAGCAGCTTCAGCATTCTCTCCACCCTCTTCGGCACTAGAAGCATCGTAGGCACGGCCGTAACGCTCTCGGAAAGCGGCCAATCTACCAGCCTCATCGAGCTCGACGTTCTTGAGTGACTTTTCGGATGGCTGCCACAGCAGTGTGTTGCGTGTGTCCTTGGCAGCACGGTAGATGGGCAGTGGTGAAGTAGTTCGCATGGTGTATGCGGAGCCGTCGGACAGCGTGACCAGCTGGGTAAATGTGTAGGGTCGACGAGGTCGGGGAATGAAGGTCGCATGACGGACTTGGCCGAGGGAGAAGCGGCTCGGTGAATATGATGATGTTGAAGTGAGCGTTGTTCGGATAGGCGACAGGGTCGCTGGTGAGACGGAGAATTTGGCCATTTTGATATGAAACGCTGCTGAGAGCGAGGCCGGAGGACACGAATTGGCCCTGGTTACGGGGTATAGAACGATTGACTGCCGTTTGGCTGGTGATAAAGCTTTAGATCGACTTGAAGTTGATCGGTAAAATTTAGGATGCGAGGTCCGAAGGCGGGTACCACCAAGCAGGGGTTCGTAAGCTTATCGATAAGAAAATGGCAATTGTTGCTCGTCATTTCTAGACTGGCGTCGGAGTCCGAAACTTGCGAAACGAGTGAAATAAAACGTGCCTATCTTCTTTTGATCGCAGAGAGGATCCAGAGCGATCACCACGGTTCTTTCAGGTGCGTTGTCGATAATGCGCTGTGTTGGGCAATGAAGAGCTCTCTAGCCCTGCGCAATGGCGCTACGACAGCACTTGTCATGACGAGAGGCAGGACAAGAGGGTTAAGCTCTCTACGGAATTTTGAATGTTTGAGGAGGTCTTTAGTGGGACGTGAAGACTATAAGATACCTTTTGGCTCAATATCGAGGTCTTGTTCGTACCAATGGTCCCTTCAGAGTGAGCTCCCATCGTCCTTGTTGATACTCTACCTAGCTAATGTGTACTATAGATAGAAGAAATCACACTTCTACAGCCTCAAAACCATGGCATACATCACCAGCCACTCCTCCGACCGTCCATCCGATCAAACAAGTCCCTCTCCCCGAACAGCTCCGCTCTATAATGCGTCTCCTCCCCCACAGTGTGGTGGTATGCACATCCAACCAACCCGGCGATGGCCCACGGGCTATGACAATGTCATCGTTTACCTCTCTTACACTTACACCGACACCTCTTGTTAACTTCAATATCGCCATACCGAGCAGAACGTTTGATGCGATAAAAGCAAGTGGGGAGTTTAATGTGCACGTTCTCTCTGGGGATGAGCGGGGCGCAAGTGTAGCGAGTCACTTCACAAAGGGTAATGTTGGTGGACATGCATTCCAAGGTCTTGATTATACTCAAAACGGTGATGAGGCACCTATTCTAAAAGAGGAGGGCGTTATGTTTGCACTACGGTGTAGGGTGCTAAAGGATGCACCTGAAGAGGGTCTCATGAGAGTAAGGGATCACGTCATTGTGGTGGGAGAGGTGATGGAAATGGTGAGAGTTGAAAAAGAAGAGGATGAGGATTTTGGACTTGTGTATGCGGATAGAAAATATAGACAGGTTGGAGGAGTGTTGGAGATGTAAATGATATATCAAAAGCTGGCATGGAGTGTATGGTATTTCAGACTGTAAGCTACGTGTAACGATATAGGGTAGGGTAGAGAGCAAAGTTGTACTTGTTTCTCGAAGATTCACGATGTATGTTGAGAGATGTATTCGAACAGCAATACAGTGGAACATTCCCCTTCATGGAGGTTTGGGCTGGCTTCTATCCATGTCGGCTGCTGTCGTGGTTGTTGACTCAATTTGGAAACCAACAGAAGCATGCAACAGAATGAAAAGAACGGAAACTCCAAATACGCCAAATACGGCAGTTAAGCCTTGAGATTGCCTAGAGCCTAGAACATCAAGATCTGACACTCATGTCTCCTGCAGCCCGCCTCATTTTCGGCCCCCATTGGTACCTCAACTGTCTGTACATATCACTCAGCCTTGTTAGTTTTGATAACGAATCTTATTGGTTTATGCATAAATTACAAACGGCTCAGCACAGCTACAGCCCAGTCTACTTCGATTGACGGGCCTCAATTGGGCCCATTTTCAAGCAAAACCGCCAGGCAACACAAGCATCAGTCTGCCTGAATGGCTAGAAGATTCGATTAGATCGAGGGGTCGTTTTTTGCTGGGGTTAGGAAGCGGTGGACCTCGCTAGAAAGTCTAGGAATATATGAACAACAAGGGTCTTTTCAGCCTCGAATGAGGGGTTGTCTTGTAACAGAGACCCTCGACTACTCGAAGACAAAACAATAACGACGAGGCTCTACTGTTACCAACAATAACAATAACGTCGGAATTCGCCATGATGATTAAGATTTGCATGAATCATGTAGATCGGTGAAATCTCTGTTCCCGCTATCTTGATAGTCTAATGTTAGATTCGGGAGCATGTGGCTTGTGGTACCTGAAGTCGCAAAAGATGAACATTCTGAGGCGATGCATCAAAAACGTGGAAGACTCTAGCAAAGGCTGGCCAATCAATCGAGACCGTAGTAGACAAACGTGGACTTTTGCCGCCTGGTCTCTTGATACATTTTTTGGAGTAAGCGTATACGTACCGTTTCATTCACTGTAAAGCGCAAAGATGGGAGGATATAACGGATGGAAGGCAAACGGAATGGAGACCAGACAAGTCAGAGAAGAGGCAAACTGCAGTGATAGCGTTGGCCACTTGCCGTAGTGCGTGTAAAAGTCGGGCGGTTGCTATGGCTGCCTTCCAGTGCCCCTCAGTACCAGTAAAACATGGGTAGCGGAAGGCGGGGGAAGGCAGCTGTAGGCGGCGCTAGGTGGACTCTTGGGCCGTGGAATCTCATGGAACCCTTCACATTGGGAGAAGCAGATGGAAGGAAGGAGGGGCCGGCCGCCAGCCTACATATTTTTCTTGTACTGCCTCTGCTTCGACCTTTCTTCCCTTTCTCTCCAAACATTACATCTCTCTCACGCTTTTGCACATTCTCCTTTTCTCTCTCACCAGGGGATTCACTCAACTTTAGACGAGCAATCTTGTCTTTAGCCTTTTCCTTTTTGTAACGAATATCTCAAGGTACGTGCCTTTGCCGTTGCGTTCCCCGCTGCACTTCTATCAGCCTTGCACCCAACTTGCTTGGAATTCTTCTTCACCATTCTTTGCTATACCTTTGTGGCAGCTTGAATAGCTTCAGAATCTTCTAGCAGACCACTGTTTATTGGATACGCTATTTCTACTTGCGCTGGTGGCTACTGGTTGAAGTTGGAATTCTAGAGCATTCTGTACCCCTCCATCCACTGCCCGCCTCACTCACCGACCAAACTTTTACAACTATAAATTCAATTCTTTTTTCAGTTTCTAACGTCTTTAACAGTCACGAATTCCCTTTGATACCCGACACCATGTCTGAGACTTTCGAGTTCCAGGCTGAGATCTCTCAGCTTCTCTCCCTTATCATCAACACCGTCTACTCCAACAAGGAGATCTTCCTCCGAGAGCTTGTCTCCAACGCTTCTGATGCCCTAGACAAGATCCGATACAAGTCCCTTGCGGACCCTAGCCAGCTTGACTCTGGCAAGGACCTCCGAATCGACATCATCCCCGACAAGGCCAACAAGACCCTTACCATCCGGGATACCGGTATTGGTATGACCAAGGCTGTAAGTTGAACCGTCTACTAGTTGCCTGTAACAGTAACTAACAATATGCAGGACCTTGTCAACAACCTGGGTACGATCGCCCGCTCCGGTACCAAGCAGTTCATGGAGGCTCTTACTGCCGGTGCCGATGTTTCCATGATCGGTCAGTTCGGTGTCGGTTTCTACTCCGCCTACCTTGTTGCCGACCGTGTCACCGTCATCTCCAAGAACAACGATGACGAGCAGTACATCTGGGAGTCCAGCGCTGGTGGTACTTTCTCCATCACCGAGGACACCGAAAGCGAGCAGCTCGGCCGCGGTACCTCCATCATCCTCCACCTCAAGGAGGAGCAGACTGACTACCTGAACGAGAGCAAGATCAAGGAGGTCATCAAGAAGCACTCCGAGTTCATCTCCTACCCCATCTACCTCCACGTCGAGAAGGAGACCGAGAAGGAGGTCCCTGATGAGGAGGCCGAGGAGGTCACCGAGGAGGGTGATGACAAGAAGCCCAAGATCGAGGAGGTCGATGACGATGAGGAGGAGAAGAAGCCCAAGACCAAGAAGATCAAGGAGACCAAGATCGAGGAGGAGGAGCTCAACAAGCAGAAGCCCATCTGGACTCGCAACCCCCAGGACATCTCCCAAGAGGAGTATGCTTCCTTCTACAAGTCCCTCTCCAACGACTGGGAGGACCACCTTGCTGTCAAGCACTTCTCCGTCGAGGGTCAGCTCGAGTTCCGTGCCATCCTCTTCGTTCCCAAGCGTGCTCCCTTTGATCTCTTTGAGACCAAGAAGACCAAGAACAACATCAAGCTCTACGTCCGCCGTGTCTTCATCACCGACGACGCCACCGACCTCATCCCTGAGTGGCTCGGCTTCGTCAAGGGTGTTGTCGACTCTGAGGATCTCCCTCTCAACCTGTCTCGTGAGACTCTCCAGCAGAACAAGATCATGAAGGTCATCAAGAAGAACATTGTCAAGAAGTCTCTTGAGCTCTTCCAGGAGATCGCCGAGGACAAGGAGCAGTTCGACAAGTTCTACAGCGCCTTCTCCAAGAACCTCAAGCTTGGTATCCACGAGGACTCCCAGAACCGATCCATCCTTGCCAAGCTCCTCCGATTCAACTCCACCAAGTCTGGTGATGAGCTTACCTCCCTCACCGACTACGTCACTCGCATGCCCGAGCACCAGAACAACATGTACTACATCACTGGCGAGTCCATCAACGCTGTTTCCAAGTCCCCCTTCCTTGACGCTCTCCGCGAGAAGGGCTTCGAGGTTCTGTTCCTTGTTGACCCCATTGATGAGTACGCCATGACTCAGCTCAAGGAGTTCGAGGGCAAGAAGCTTGTCGACATCACCAAGGACTTTGAGCTCGAGGAGACTGAGGAGGAGAAGAAGGCCCGTGAGGAGGAGGAGAAGGAGTACGAGAACCTTGCCAAGTCTCTCAAGAACGTTCTCGGTGACAAGGTCGAGAAGGTTGTCGTCTCTCACAAGCTCGGCTCTTCTCCTTGCGCTATCCGAACTGGTCAGTTCGGTTGGTCCGCCAACATGGAGCGTATCATGAAGGCCCAGGCCCTCCGTGACACCTCCATGTCCAGCTACATGTCCTCCAAGAAGACTTTCGAGATCTCTCCCAAGTCTGCTATTGTCCAGGAGCTCAAGAAGAAGGTTGAGAACGACGGCGAGAACGACCGCACTGTCAAGTCCATCGTCCAGCTCCTCTTCGAGACCTCTCTCCTTGTCTCTGGCTTCACAATTGAGGAGCCTGCTGGTTTCGCCGACCGCATCCACAAGCTTGTCCAGCTCGGCCTCAACATTGAGGAGGATGACTCCGCTCCTGCTGATGCTGATGCCACCGACGCCCCTGTCGCTGCCGCCGCCGGTGACAGCGCCATGGAGGAGGTCGACTAAACGATCAATGCATTCTAAACGGGATACCATAAAAAGTCAACGGAGTTGAAGGGTTTCGGTTTTTATGAGCAACAAGGTCTTTGTTTTCTGGTTTTTATGCGGACTTGTCGGATTTGAGCAGCCGCCTTATCTGCCATAATTCCTCAGTTCTTGAAGTAGGACGAGGTGTAACTCTAGTTAGCTCTATGATCACGAGAGAGATGAAGTAGATGCGAAATGGAAATGGTTTAGATTAATTGTTTATGAATGTGACTGGCCCTGTGACTTGTACACTCGTCTATTGACTGAGGTGGAACAACCCAACCGTTTGAATTTCGGATCCATTGTAGTCGGGTTGGACACAATCTTGGATATGATCGTCGGAATACTACACCAGACCCAGATAATCCCCCGCATGTTATTCTCGGCTGCTGCAGAAATGGCTGTCGGTTCGGTTCAATCCTTGCTGTGGTGGACGCGATGCGACTATAAAACCGTTGATGATTCTCGTTTGACTCACCGTTGTTGTCTAGATATTTTGGACGGACGTTAATAGCTGCTATACAGATGGGCGTCTTTAACATTTTGGCCGTTCTCTCAGGTCTGGCCGTTGCACTGGCTAGCGATGTTTGCTCGCCAAGTTTAAAAGTCAAGACTCACAACGGTGTGCTACAAGGTTTCAAAGACGATTTCTCCAACGTTGCCCAGTTCCTCGGTATTCCTTACGGTGAACATCGACGATGGGAGGCAGCTATACCTAGTGGCCATTTCGGAACACTCAAGGCTACATCGTTTGGTCCCAATTGTGCTCAGAGTGAACCTGGTGTTGGCGGTCCTTGGGCTCCCGAGTTTCTCATCAAGCCTAACAGCACGAGTGAGAATTGTCTCTTCCTGAATATCTGGACGCCGGAGCAGGCCCTTTGTCCTAAGGCGAAACCACTTCCTGTGATAGTTTGGATTCACGGAGGAGGGTTCACCTCGGTATGTGTTGCATTCTACGTGAGATGGCGTGATCTGATAAGTGTAGGGCGGTGGTAATATTGTTTACCAGATTCCCAAGAACTGGGTTGAAAGAAGTCAGAAGCACATTGTTGTCAGCATCAAGTATGTCACTGCCCGTTTCATTGCAGGTTGTATACTGACCACCGCTACTCACAGCTACCGTCTTGGAGTATTTGGTTTTCCCAATGCTCCAAGTCTAAATCCTAGACAACAAAATTTGGGATTCCTAGATCAACGTCTCGCAGTTAAATGGGTCAATGACAACATATCACGCTTCGGTGGTGATCCTAAGCGCATCATCCTCTGGGGTCAGAGTGCCGGCGCCGCTTCTGTGGCATTCTACCAATATGCGTATCCCAACACTCCCATCGCGGCTGGATACATTGAGAATTCGGGATCGGCTTTCCTCGGACTTAGGGCCAATGACGTGACAAAGAGTAACTTTACCTCACTTGCTAAATCGTTCGGATGCAGGCGTGACTATGTTGAGTGTCTACGACGTGTTCCTTTTAAGGATCTCCAGAGACATGTCGAGGAAGCAAAGACTATGAGCTTTGTCCCTGTTGTTGACGAACGGACTGTGTTCTCTGACTTCACTGACAGGATCCCGAACGTTGCTAAACTTGTAAGTTGGCCTCAGTCGTCTGGCTATCAATACTGACCGTCTCATCAGCCTACGATCATTGGAACAAACCGAGACGAAGGAGACATGACAGACCCTCAAGCGCAAGGAGACCGGTCTTCAGATCAAGCCAAGCCCGATAATACCTTCCACTGCCCAGCACACTACGAGACCATCCTCCGATCTTCTGCAGGAGCAAACACGTGGCGATATATGTATTCCCCCAACTTTACCAACATTATGCCTGGAGGAGAGGGTGCGTTCCACAGCGCCGAGCTACCTCTGATCATGGGAACTCATGACGAAGCCCGTGGAAAGTCGACCAAGTTTGAGTATAAAGTCAGTCACGCTATGCAGGATTATTGGCTTGCTTTTGCGCAAGATCCTTCTGCGGGTTTAACCCGCAAGGGGTGGAAACCGACGCCAAAGACAGGACTTCAACAAGGAATTGCCTTTGGGTCCGACAACAAGGTTGTGGTGAAGCCCTATGTCTGGACTAGCATGGAGACTGGATGTAGCAAAGCCGGTGCTGCTAAGAATTAGATAGTACAGATGCAATCAGTCTACTGCCAAAGGTTGAATATAGGCCTGACATCTAGCAAACACAAATATTTTGCAGGCATGTGATTCAGTACATAGTAACAAAGAACAAAACTCACTATTGACTATGGGGTATATATCTATCTATCTTTATAATGTGGTAAACAATAGTCCAATCCTCCATCCAATCCTGTGCTGGCCTTGAACGACCGTCCCTGTACTTGTACATGGATGAGCCGACATGACGATTCCAGTGGGACCGTATCTCCTTATCTTCAGTTTGACAATTAGGCAATCAATGGATGACCAGCATATTCGTATAATTGCAATATTCGGGGCAAATATGTATCGACTACACAAGGACGTAGAGAGCACAAATCTATACTTTGTTAGTGATGTCAGGTGAAGAAATGAAGTAAACTTACCATGCTGAGACCAAGAACCATTGAAGCCCAGAAACAGACATTGTTCAAAGTCTTCTTGCCACGAACCCATCTTGTACGCTGAAGCATGACAATGGGTAGCTGAAGCATTTGGCAGACAAAGCCGTATCCACGGAACTTCTTTGTAATACAGGCCATGACGATCTCATGGCCAAATGCCGAGATAAGGAAAGTAAGCGCAGTGGCAGCACCTCTACCAATTCGAGGTCGGGAAGCGCTATAAACGTGACGCCGGAGAAAGCTGTAGACAGGAATATTCCATTCACGAGAGAACTCCATCCAGTCTGTTGAGTTCCACCAGTCAGAGTAAAAGTGTCGGTCAGCGAAAAAGGTGATTTCGGCGAAAGCACCAAGAACATATTCGAAAATCACAAGGAAAACGAGTAGGAATGTAATCATGAAAGGGAAAAGAAGCCATGAGATGGTCTCGGCCAAGATGAGAAGCTTCTCAGACACGGAGGATACTGCCGGTACAGCATCGAGCCGTTCCGAGGCATCCAAAAGGACAGGCAAGATGAAGTCTTCGGAAATAATGGTCAAGAGAAAGATGCAGCCAAACGTGGCAATAATCTTTGAGATTAGATTAATCCAGTTGATGCGCGATGTTCGAGGGTATTCAATCTCGTAACAGAGCGTCGGGCAGAATATGTAATCCGTGTAGTTGGACCAAGTCAAGTTGTTTGGGTAAGTGACATTGCCAATGGGACTCGTAAGCTCGCGGGCAAGGTCTTCTCGCAACTCGTCAACTTCATCGGCACTGTTGTTGGGGCTGGCGACAGGGCTGGGAGCTAGGAGATCATGGTTGATAGGTTCCTCGTCATTGCTCTTGTGACCGTTGGTACCATTTTGCTTGGCTTCTTGCTTCTTCTGGCGTTGTCGGCGGCGCTTCTTCGCGCTGGTGCTAATAGATTCTCCCTTTGTGACGCTGGTAGGCAAATCGGTGCCAGGATATTGATAAGCTGGACGTCGGTCGTGAGGCGAGAACGGGTTGTCGAGAGCGTGCAGTCGCTTCTCTGTTTGCGATAGGTGTCCATTGTAAAAAGCATAAGAGTGCATCTTCATCAGAAGGACCATGGTATGAAGGAGGAAGAACACCTGGGAGGTCCACGTCCACTCAAAGTAGAAAGGGACAATGATCCAAAGAGTAAGCCAAGCAACCTGATAAATACTCTGAATAGCGATTCCACCTCGATCCCAGTCCAGAAAGCTGCCTGGCTTGGCTTTCCTCGCCGCGCGATTCAGAGGTAGACTGACGGCAGTTGTCGCAACCATGAAAAAATCAGCAATGGCAAGATGCCAGAGCTTGACGGTAAAAAGACCCCAAATATGCACTCTCAGAGGAAAGCCAGTATCTTTAAGATTGCGCAACATGGAAGTAATGCCCATAATGGCAAGACCAATCCAGAACAAGTTGAAGAAGCCATGGAAGTCTCTATAATCACTCTCGGGGTCGAAGTGACTCACGCGTGAGGCGAATTCGATCGTGGGAAATATACGGCGGCGTTGCTCGGCGCGAACTTGTTTTCGAGCGGTAGAAAGGGAT
The DNA here is from genome assembly GCF_019609905.1 of Fusarium poae. NCBI lineage: Eukaryota > Fungi > Ascomycota > Sordariomycetes > Hypocreales > Nectriaceae > Fusarium > Fusarium poae. The sequence continues at coordinate 6,685,041 of NC_058399.1, forward strand.
TTGACAGATGGAGGCGCATTATCCGGGACGGGTGTAGAACGACCGCTGTAAACAATTAGCTCGGGCTCGTTGGAAGTTCGGTCTTTGTACCTAGTCAAACCACTTGCTGAACCTGTGCTGGCGTTGTCGGGCATTAGGTGTTCACCATCACTTGCTGTCATACGGACAACATCAGAGACTTGTGAATGCTTCGGTTTGCGCGGCCGAGGACGAAGGACATGGTCATGTTCGCCCGCATGGCCATTTCCGTTAGGAAGAGTCTCTATCGAAGAGCTCATGGTCGCGGTGTTGTGTGGTGATATGTCGCGATCAATGTTGAGGATTCATTCGACAATCTCTTGAGGAATACTATTATGTTGGTGTAGTTGCTCGGCGAGGACGAAAAGTAAGAAACAAGACTTGAGTCAAGTTTGTCGTAAATGTGAGACACTACAGCGAATGGCCTCGAGGGAGCTAAAAAGTAGCTTGTCTTTTAGGCTTGATGTGTCGTCACGACGTTGAGAAGGGGTTGTGGCTTGAAGGGGTTGTGACTTGAAGAGAGATAATATAGAAGCAAGAGCGGCGGATACAACTCTGTGAGAGAAAAAAGGGAAAAAGGAGCGACGTAACTGCAAGACAGCCAAGAAATGTCAATACTTGTTTGTTTGAATCCTTCAAGTAGTACTGAATATTTGGTCGATCGATTGGGAATTGATTTGGGGTTACAGCGGAGGCAGCGGCAGATGACAGCTAGAAATGGAGCTCCAGTGAAGTGAACCCCTAACTTTATCCCATGACGTAACAAGGAGTTGGGGTCCTTCGTCATTTCTGCACGCACTCATGGAAGTAATCTCTACCTACCTAGGTACTCATGACAACTCATTCAATCCTCGTGACCTTAAGATACTGTCTATCAAAAGTCAATTCGCCTCGTTCAGCCAGAATCACTTTCTCGTGCAGATATTCATGAGAAAACATCGTTTATGCATGTCCATCCCTTGCTAACCAGGAACCTATACGCGTATCATATATCGCTATACTCTTTCGTTCCGCGTGTCGTTTCCTTTGCTCTTATTCGTCAACAGCCAGTTTCGAACGGTTGGCCTTTTCTGATACAATTCGTTTCGTATTAGAATCCTTGCAGCATATTCTCCTCACTATCCCAGTCGTTTCTCGATCATCACTGATCCCTATCAGAAACATAACAGACGAAATTAGCAGGCCAGTTTATGCCATTGAGACGAAACCTCAGACGATTTATTTTCTACCCTAAAACGAGGAGGCCAGCTTTCTGCAACCCGCTAGCTAATGCATCAAAACTCGATGGGAAGCACACAAGACACAAAGACAGTACGTTGATTGATGCTAGCTTGATGACCTCAGTAGCATGTCGATCTCTTGTAACACAAACTCCACGTCGATCTTGACAAGTTAACCTCTGGGGTCTCAACGCTATACATCAAGGCTAACGGCATTCACCTTGTCTATATTTACATACTTGACACGAAGTCATAAAAAGTACGATTCTCGATTGTCAGAGATTAAAATCTTGTTAGACTTGTGCTTATTGAGGTACAACTAACTTGTCTTGAACACATCTCAACAGATCCCTTTCATTCTCCGTTTTGCCGACCATCTCTATACAAATCTCCTGCGACTTAATGTTCCAAATGCTTAGCAACTAGACAGTTTCCATGAGCTCCCATTCTTGGCCAAATGATTTCTGCCTCGTGGCCTTCCTCTGCGTGAACCGCAATAGTTCTCATTGTACACATCTACCACTCCTTTTATTCTTTGTCGCAAACAACTGGAAACGGAAATTTGGCTTCGAGGTTCTCATATTGCTCCCGAGACGCCAGTTGACGAGATAGTACGGCAATGTTTTCCATGCTCAAACCGCCCTCGTCCATTTCCTGACATGTTCGGTCAAGAAGCTTATATTCGAGGATACCGAGTCCCAACTCTCGTGCTTCTTTCCGGAAGTTCTCTAGTTGGCCCTTTGACCAGAAAGCCTTTTCGTTGGGCTTTGATCGAGCATCGGAAAAGTTTGGATCAGCATTGACAGCATACTCGCGGAAGCAGTGGACGAGCTCGCTATCATCGCCCAGGAGATGGCATAACCCCTCGTCAATCTTCTGAAGATTATCCATAGACACATTCTTTGAAGGTCCTCGGGTATTTGCTCGCCGACGTTTGGTGGGCGGTGCAGCTGGAGAAGTTTGGTCTAGGTGCTGCAAACCATCAATCCTGGCCATTATTTTGGCTGTGGATTCCCGCTGCTCGTGCAAGATTTCTTGCATCCATTCATGAAGCTTCTCTTCGACACTGCTTTGAATAGTTGGGATCGTAGTAACCGGTTCTTCGAGGGTAGAGGTGTACTGATATTCCATGATGTCTTCATCCGCGTCCCGAATTGCGTCAAGCCATTCTCGGCCATGCTGTTGGCACCAGATCGAGACTCTGTTTTTCATTTCCTCGCTGAGCACTTTGATCACAGGCAGCGATAGCCATTCGTTCATTTGTGGGACAAGAGATGCTTGATCAAAACCTCGATGCCCCAGATTCTTGACAATGTCGCCAGCATGCGCCATGGCTCTCTCTCGCGTCATCAGATACGTCGCTCCTATCAATTGTGGTCCAGCAGCCATAGATGAGGGTGTCAAAGATTGTTGCGAACACTCTTCTGGCGAAACATTCAGGTCTGATCTTTCAGACGCCATTTCTAGCATTTCTAGGGCTTTTTGTTTCTGGATCATGTTAGCAGATATTTCTTGCGTGTAGTTGGCTTGAAAAACTCACAAATGGATGGTAATAACCCAATACTGACTTGTTATAGCGATTGCAAGCAGGTGAGGAGGCTCCTAATGTTAATGTTGCTGAGGCTTGAGATTTAATATGAGAGTGGGGGAGGATATAAACAAACAGATGTGCGGCTGGCAGTTGGCAGCAGTGACAAACCACATCACCGTTCAACAGTGATTCACCAAGCCAGCCTCAGGCCGAACGCTCACAGTCACTACTGTGAAGCGTCGTCCTGATCTCACCCCCATAAAGAAACCGGTGTCAGTGCCGGGGGCTGGCATGCTAGCTTGCGAACTTTCCAAACGGCTAATCAAGACTGATACCACTCTGGCACTAGGCATCACTTGTTTTAATCTTTTGGTATAAGTGAGACTCTGACTGCACTGAAGTTTAAACAGTTTGTGTTGGTCTGTATATACCTTTCGTTAATCCTCAAGTGTTCTCCTATCAGACCAGAACCAGGGAACCCAAGATATATATTAGCAATGCATGATAACAATAATCAAGTTTACGTTGTTTATACGAGGGATGACCTTATTTTCACAATGACATTGACTGGTTATTGTTATAATGCTGTATGCCAATAGGACCCCTCAGCTATATATGCAAGTGCATTATATATCTATGCCAACATCTTCAAACACAGAGTCATCATATATAACCAGCAAAACAGACAGCAGACTATAAAGTACAACATGAGCTAAAAATAACCAGTTCTCTCATCATTAAAGCAGTCTGTCCCGTTGGCTCCTATTAAATTCAGTGCGATAAATGATCTAGTCACTATGCCGTGACGATTTTCTAACTGCTTAATCTAATATGGCCTCAGACAGTTGTGCAATATCATTATTGATAGAGAGGATACGGGTATCAAGATGGAAGTTATCAGGGGTTGTTTGCCAACTTTCGGTGGATGACTAACGATGGATGGGACTTGCCATTCCGAGAAACCACGTTTCCGATCTGAAGCTTGAGCTTAGGCTAACCTTTTCCTTTACTCTCCAAAGGTGTGGGATTAACTTTACAATCGCCAACTCTGCCTCGATTCCCGCATTATCAACAAAATCACTGCTACTCAGGATACCTAGGACGACACATTGGCTACTGGCATATCCTATTCGCTCCGATAAGCAATGTACCGTGCTGGCAGCTGTCCAGAGCCTCGGCTTCTTGTTCGCCTACTACTCACCCACAATCATGAACCACTATCCGGTATGGTGTAGTGGCTAACATTTCGCGCTCTCATTCAATGAGAGAGAATCATCTCGATCCGCGGAGCCCAGGGTTCGATTCCCTGTACCGGAGTTTCCTTTTGCTGTCCTTTTTGCCTGTAGGCGCATGTTCTTTTTTGTTTCCTTGATCGACCAGTCTCTAGGCAAGCGCTGGAGTGATTACTTTGACCCTAGTGGGCTCAACAGACAGATGCTACTGTCTCTTACTTTTATCTTTATAAAGACACATTGCTAACTAGTTACTTACTCTCCTTAGTACCAGACACTTGGGGTTTGCAAAAGAGATGCCTTGCGTTGTATACTTACCAAGACAATCACAGCAGTTTCACTGCTGGATGAAACTAGTCCTGAGCTGCCCGATGCATGCTCCTGCATATATTCCATCGAGTCCTTCCCCTTACTCTTCTGTGGACGAGCAGGAGAGCAAAAAGAACTAACTCCGGTACAGGGAATCGAACCCTGGGCTCCGCGGTACTGATCTCTCAAGTTATGAGAGCGCGAAATGTTAGCCACTACACCATACCGGATGGTAATTTGTTGGAGGTTGAGGATGCAACATTGTTCCAACCTCGTCGTGGTGATGAGCAAGACACGAAACGGGTTAATCTAGTAAACCGTAGCTGCTTCACGAGTGTCCTTCTGCTGGAGTTTATACTGCCATATATCAGATAACTAGTTGCTGAAGTATTTAGCAGGTAACAACTTAGATTGCAGACAGCCTCTTGACTTGCCGTGTCTTGTTAATTATCCATCGCATAGACAAAGTTATATTCCCCAAGACGTTACTGTTCTTAATAGCTAGTCTAGATGCGGTATTAGTTATGTTATAAATGGCTTTCCACTGTGATAATGAAGGGCATTCAGTGGCTCAGTAAGAGAGTTGACATGGTTGCTAGTTGCGTCAAAGTTTCGATATCATGAACTTGTCCAAGGACATTTCAAGAGTCAGAGACACCACCATAAGGCAACAGTAACATCACCACTGGAATATCAGTTAGTAGTACTAATCTATAACTGAGACATAAAAAAGACTTAGTATTCTGTTATTGATCTATCTGTAAGGTTAGCTAGGTAGGGCCAACCACCAATGGATGTCCCTCCAGACGACGCAACCGGCAAAAGAATGTCGGTGGAGAGGCTCGAACTCTCGACCTTTGGATTACCCTGGTGTTTAACCAAGTCATGGACATATGAGACCAACGCTCTAACCAACTGAGCCACACCGACTGAGGATGGAAGAGACTAATTGCTTTCCAACGATGAGAGAATGACTTCAATGTTCACATATGTAAGAAGCACGTGCTGTCATGTGAGTCTCGCTCTTTTTGGTACATTCGTGGATCGTCATTCGCTCTCGCTTCGCTTCTTAGTCCTCTTATGGCAATGCTGCGCCTCACGTCCACGCACTACACATCCATCAATACTAGGCGGCCGCGTTTTACTTCGCCTGGGGGCGATGATGTTTTGATATCTGGTTGGATGAGATTGCGTAGACTCTTTATTGAAGAGAGTGCGAGGCATGCTGGCTCACAGATGACAGAAACGTTGACCTCTTAACTGTAGGATACAAAAATAAATGATCTAAAAGTGACATCTAAGTAGCATACGCTGGTTTACTAATTTTGTCTCTTATACTTCTGATAAGTACTATTCTGGCAATCTGGGGGCTAGGCGCAAAGATGTGTAACATATAAGGATGAGTGATCTGGATCAAGATGACCAGAACACTGCAGCATCTCTCAAGCGTTCACATTAACTTGCCTTTTTCCATCTTCAATTCATACAATTCAATATCTCTTTCATCATGACTGCCCATCCCACCAACAGCTACATCGAGGTTGACCCTCTTAAACAAGCTGGTCAACTTCCCTCTTACAACATTCCATCAGACAACACAGAACACTATCACACTCAACCACAAGACCGAGATGCTGTTCCTCACAATAAGCCAACTGCTGGTCAACGCTTCCACAAAATCAGCTCCAAGGCTGGCTCGCCGCTCAACAAAGCTGCAAACTTGATTGGAGCTGAAGGGTGGTGGCCTACTACTATGGACAAGGAGTGCGCCAAGGCTGCCCGCATCCTTCACTCTTTTACCAGTAAGTGCTGCCATCTACCTGGATAAGATTGAACAGTACTGACTTGCACTTTCAGACCTCAGCTCTTCTACATCTCCCAACAGCAAAGGGCCTCTTCACCCCACAGGTCTCACTCGAAAGTCGATGATCAAGATCCCTCCTACCGTTCTTCAAAACGCCGCCGGTCTCGCTATATTCAATGTCATTCGTGCCGGCGCCTGCCATGGCTCTCTTTCCGGTGGCTCTGGTGTAGTCATCTCTCGCCGCGCAGACGGCACCTGGTCTCCTCCCTCTTCATTCATTGTCAGCACGCTGGGTGCAGGCTTTGTCTTTGGTCTTGATGTATATGACTGCGTCTGCGTTCTCAACACCCCTGAGCAAGTTGCCGCCTTTACCAAGCCTCGTGTATCCCTCGGCGCAGAAGGTTCCATTGCTGTTGGTCCTGTTGGAACAGGTGGCAGTATCGAAGCGGCCCTCAGCAAGACTGCTGCTCGACCAGTGTGGAGTTATATGAAGAGTCGCGGTTTGTGGGCGGGTATTCAGATTGATGGCACTATTGTTGTTGCACGAGGCGATGCCAATGCCTCATTCTACAACGAGCGCGGTATCACAGCAAAGAAGATCTTACTTGGTGATGTCGCTTGGCCCATGGGTGCTAGGCCTCTTTTTGCAGTCCTCCAAGCACTCGAGGGAAGGTCTACATATGACCGCACTGTCGTGCAGGCCGTGGGCGAATCCCCCACCCCTGGTGACTCTATCTCTGGTGACTCTATCCTGCCTGAAAAACAGGGAAGATATACCGATGAGCCCGAAGAGTCAGAGACTCGTAGTTTTGAAAGGCTGGAAAAGTACACTGACGAACCTGAAGAACGCACGATTGGTGGGTCTGAAAAGTCGGAAAGGATCGATGAACTTTCGAGTCAGGAGGCTCAAGAGCCTCCGATGCTCATAGTTACATCTCCTACCACTATTCATAGCACAGAAGACCTTCCCGGTTATGAGGTTGTGGAGAAGAATTAGGTTCGGGATTTCGGTGAGGACAGAACGGGCTTTGACTTGAGCTTGCGATTTAAGTTTACTTGTTTCTTACATAAAGTCTTCAGTATTATAGTTATTGTTTATGTCCGTCCATCCATTAATCGTGAGCCAATACACTCATGCCTGAACAGGATATAGGCCTCATGCGGCAAACAAATGTCTTTCGTCAGCAGCACTTTCAATAACCATGAATCAAAGTTTCTGACGAACAGAATGCTATAGAATACTATACAAGTCTATTAAAACAATACTGTGTCACCACTCATGCCCTACTCCTTACTAACCATGCATCGTGACTAAACAGCCTCTTCGCCCACAGGTCCCCTTCGCTTCCTCCTAGTGTTTGCATCCAAGTTCTCTATCTCCTCAGCGCCACTACGGAGGGTAGACTCGGTGCTAATAGCAGGACCGCTCGAGCTTTCAGGCAACCTAACCTTTTTGCCTCCCCATCCAGCAGCCATGGATAGCGTTTGCGCTGCATAATCCAAGTCTCCATCAAAGCCATATCGAAAAGATTCCGTCTCTTGAAGTGGGAGATGATTGAAACGCCAATCCCAAACTGAAGCGTAGGTAGAGCGGTAGCTAGCAAATGCCATGATCGTGCCGATGAAACCTCCTCCCAAGATATCGTACCAGTTGTGCGCAGCATCGATGGTGAGAGAGCCAGCGATGAGAACTGCCGCCAAGACAGGTATGAAAGTGAGCAACAGCTTCCAGAACGCGGGCTTGTGATCTGCCCAGACCTTGAGCTTTGCGTTAAGCCACAAGAAAAGAAAACCAAATCCGGCAAATGCGGCGGTTGTATGTCCACTCGGAAACGACGTGATGGCGTTTTGGATCCTTGACTGGTCGGGCTGCGTACAGATCTCTGTGGTGTACATGATCTGGTAGAAGCCAACTCCATTCAGGCCAGATTTGTTGTGCGTCTTTGCGAGCGAGACGTCGGGCATGCAAACATCGAGAAAGTAAGGTCTGAAACCGCCCACGAGTTGTTTGAGAGTAACCTGGAAGAGCGACGCCAGAGTTACGGACCAAACTGTCCCGATTATAGCATTACTCGCATCCCAAACTGACTTGATCTGGATCTGAGCAACGATGTAGGTAATAATGGGCAAGGCGATAGAGATCAGGCCAGAGAGCCACGCAGGAATAATCCAACCACGGTCAGGGTAGGCCCACTGGGGGTAGACGATATCGCCGGACGTCGCATCGAAAGTGATTGGGAATGTTCGTGTAATGATGACGGGAGAGTGGTAGATCTGGGAGTTGTTAGCGACGGAATAAAAGCGCAGGAATAATACGTACACCATAAGCAAGAGCACCAACAAAGGCCATGCAAAGCAGATCTTGGTAGTTCACTTTTAACCATTTTCGCAAAAAGGTCTTGAGTGTCGCTCTCTTGGATTCAGGCGTTGCGGCCACATCCGGGTTGATTCGTGGAAGGAGAGGCATGACGACCCGAAGATAAATAATATCGTCTCGAAAATGTAGGGAAGTAAAATTGTTGCAGATAAAGAATGAGAGACGAGAGAAAAGACGAGATGCAAGCTTGTGATGCGTCGCGTGCCTGCTTTTAGATGGCTGACGTCATGGTGTGCATGCACGATCGGGATCGTCTTCAGGGTATTAAAAGCAGGTCAGTTTATGCCATTTAGACCAGACTTTTAGGTTATTTACCTTTATATCCTAATCCTTATGGCCAACTCGATCATGTCGGCGCCATAATGAATTTATTTCAATTTCTCCTTTACGCATTTATTCTGATATAGAGCTTTTGCTGAATCTGGTCGAATGTATAGCCTTGTGGCCTTACTGGTCTTGTTACTATTTGCTTTTGCTGTTCAATTATTGGGTTTACTGGGAAGGTTGCTACACTCTTAAGTTATATTGACTTTTGAAGACTGGAAAAGCATCTGCCAAATCATTTCAATTTCCCATAACCGTTGTATACATTGATGGAGGCTAGGTTCGTCGTTTGAGCATCAGTCTTTATATACAGGCCTCAGGGTATCAGAAAAATTGGCCGCTGGAAACATAAGAGACGAAGTTAGTGGGTTACTTTATGCTCCTTACACTATAGCTCTTAGACTATTTATTTTTATATCATAAGACTTAGGAGGCTATTTTTCTGTTTTCTGCTACCCAGTAGTTTAGGTCTAAATATGTCCGTAGTAACCCCAGCTCTCCGTCACGACTCGGGATGGAATAAAGAATGGGGGGCGCTGACTGACTGATTCCGCCTGGCTGAAAACCTAACTGGTAGGGATTTTTGATCCAAGATGCCTTGTGGCGCTTCCTTAAAATAGAAGTCGGTTGGCGGGGACCACAGTTCAAATGTCAACCATATCTCACTGGCTGTCGAGCCGCCTGATTGAAACAGATCATGTTGATCCCTCGCAAGAGCTTCAACAACCAAACATAATTGAATCACTTGCAGATCCAAAGCAGCAGCTCTGTTGCCTGTTTCTCATTTGACCAGACAAAAAGAAAAATAAATAAATATGACCCGATTGAAACAAGATGCAATTGAGATCTGACAGGTCCGCAAAACTGTCAGCAGCTGCAGCACAGCCCATCAAACTACTAGGATAGTAAGCAATCCGCCTAGCGCCAACAACTGCAGGTAGTTCCACACAGCCGCAAGCCTCCGATTTTAGGGTGCAAGGATAAACAGCCCAAGAAGTCTCGTTAACATAACTCAAGCTTGACCTACTAATTTCGTCTCCAAAGCCTCTAGCACCAGCTTTCTTGATACCCTGCGAGAATGGATGGACGACATAAAAGGGTTGGTAGACGCCCGAAAGAGGACTTTTATCAGCCCTATCATTCTTCATTTTCATACTCATCATGATTATTCCCACCTCTCTGTTGGCCCTTGCCGGGGTCGGCTTTGCTGCCCTGGAGCCTAGACAGATCATGCACCAGGCGAGGCATCAGCCCTCTTTCATTACATCTCGCGACCTTTCAGATACGAAAAACCCTTGCAAACTTATAAGTCAGACCTACGAGGAGGCGAACCCTGAAAAGGGAGATCCTGTCATTCTAGCTATTCCTCCATCAGTCGGCATTGCCTGCCTCAAGTCTGTTCCCCTGGACAAGAAGAGAGACCTGGAGCTACTCGATTACCTTGAGCCTCTCATCGGGTTTCAAAGCACACTCGAGATTCTTGCTGATCCCCCAGAAGAACATTTGTTTCCTGGTGTCGATGTCTTGGGTGGATTTGATACCATTCGCAGCAAGTTGGAGAACAGCAAGTACAAGACACAATATGAAGTCATGACTGATCTACGGAGTATTGTAAGTAAGCTTTCCTCGGGGCATAAGAGAAGTTGGCATGGACGCATAAGGGACGAAACTATTAGGTCAGCTTATGCTATTTAGACCAGGCTTTTAGGTTATTTGTTTTTATGTCCTAAAGCCTGGCCAACTTTCCTATTGCCATCCCCTTTACTTGACATGAATCCATACTGACCCAACAGTTTGCCGCTGCCTATGATGGCCATTTCGACTACCCCCCGGCGCTTCTCAATGCCTTTATGTATGTCCGACGAGGCATCGACTTTGAGTCCGTCTCTTCCAACGGTATCCGTTTACCCTACATCTTCTCCCGTATCGATTCAGACCGTGGCAACCACGGCCTTCTTGACTACACCCCTTCAGCTGTCAAGAGCATCGACGGCACCCCGGTTGTAGAGTGGCTCGAGGAGGATGCCTCTCGTCTTACAGCCGGCGCCCAAGATCCTGATGCTCAGTATAATGCTCTATTTTCATCCGCCCCCCGCAAAGCTGTTGGCTCATCCGCAAGCACACTCATCACTCAGTATGAGATCCCCGATACATATATCATTGAATTTCATAACGGCACCAAAAAGGTGGTTCAAAACGAGATCATCGTCCTGCCTGCAATCGATTTCTCTGGGATCGAGTCTGGCGAGGACTTCCACCAGTACATCGAAATCATGCCTGCCAACACGACATCCGAAGAGCCTACCAATGAACGCCGCTCAACCCAAGAGTCATCCAAGTCCATCCCTGGGTACCCCATCCCCATTGCCAAGCATTCAGCCAATTCTGTAGCCGCATACTTCCTCGACGGAAAGGGTTATGAAGATACTGCTGTTCTCTCCATTTTGAGCTTTGTCCCTATTGGACTTGACCTCGCCAACCCCCCTGCTGGCTTCAGTCTGGAAAAGTTTATCCTTGAGGGGCAAGCTGTGGTACTCGAACTCATCCGCAAGGCCAAAGCAGCTGGCCGTGATAAACTGATCATCGACATGTCTGCCAACGGTGGCGGATCGGTCATCTTGGCACACTCAATCTATCGTCTGTTGTTTCCAGATGGCAAGTTTACCGGCTGGGATCGATATCGCGCCAACGCTGCTCTCGAGGCAGCTTCCGAAGCCGACTATGATAATCTCGTCGCATCTTTTATCACAAGATCAGAGTACTACCCTGTGGGCGTCGATGGCAAAGCCATTGAAACCGGCAAAGACTTTTTCGGTCCCTACACAGTCAAAGGCGAGAACGTAACTGCGGCTTTCCAGACCAACAAGACTGTCCCTTGGGGGTCTACTATCCCTGCCTACCTCAACGGCTTCGACCCTGAAACGAAGCCCGTCGTGGAGAAAGCCCCTTGGAAGCCTGAGGATATACTCATTGTCACTGATGGCATTTGCGCATCAGCCTGTGGTATCCTGACTGGTCTTCTCACGCGCAACTATGGCATTCGTACGCTTGCTCTTGGCGGTCGCCCTCTCAATCAAGCTATGCAAGCCATGGGTGGCGTCAAGGGGACTTTGCTCAACTTTAACCAGGACATTGTCAGCGCAGTGGCTCAAGTTCAAGCTGGCGCAAGTGACAAGGAAGCACTCTCCATCCTCAACGACGCTTCTGCCTCACTCCCCAGCTTGTCAAACCCACCTCTTCTACCCCTACCCAACGCTGGTAGAGTCAACTCGCTCAACGGTTATACTGAGGATAACCTCAAAGGATATCCAGTGCAGTTTCGATATGAAGCAGCCAACTGCCGTCTGTTTTATACACAACTCATGTCGGCTTCGCCGACTGCCGTTTGGAGACGTGCTAGAGGTGTAGCATGGAATCAAGAGCCCTGTGTCTCGGGCTCTACCACGGGCAAGAGTGAAATGATTGGCGACAAGACTCTCAAGTATGACTCGAGAGTTCGAAGTCGAGCAAGCACCATCAAGGGTCCTGGTATGTTGAAGAGGTGATGAATCTATTTTACATGATACCATATAGTAGGCGATAGAGGCGTTATTATACCAGAGTTTATATAATTATTTATTCCGTGTTACATTTAGCTACGTATGAAAGTCCTTGGGTACTGTCTCACATCACGTGCAGTCGCATCAGCTTCGTGTCAGGACCCACCAAAGTTTAAAGTCTGTGTAATAGATAATAGTTTATATTAACAGTAAATTCAATAAATGATAGGAAATGATGGACAATATTGACATTGATTACAACACTGTTTCTAAGTATATCCATAGCCTGGACATCATAAGACCAAATGCGATTATCCGTGTCGTATGAGTTTCAAAGCCTCAGCGATAGGGGTATTTGGGAAGATGCTTGTGGGCGTAGATGGTGTGAATAGGTAGTTGGGGAGATTCGAATAGAAAGGCAGGAACTACGTATGCTGCAGTCGCTTCTTGAGTCCCGGTGCGCAGGCCCGTGGCCTTGGTTCTTCCGCCATGATACACAAGGTAAAAGTACGTTTTCATTAAAAGCTCTGAGGACGAGCGGGAGTTTTGGCATGCTGCCCAGATGATTCTCAGTCGGGATATCCCGTCCTAGACACTCAGAGTGCCATAACTTACACCTGTGCAAATCAGACTAGAGGGACGTGGAGATGATAGGATACTTGCCCTCTGGAAGCGCGTCAGTGAAGTGTTGTTGATTCTTATTGTTGTCTTTTGGCTGGAGAGTACGTATGATCACAGGGTGAGAACCCCGATTGTGGGCAGTTGTCACTGCCGTCAGGAACATTTGGAGAAAAGATTGCAGTGGTAGCTGCGATGTCTGTCTGGAGCGCGAGGGTTGCTTGAAGGCATCTGTTTTGCCCACAACTTTCAGGGTCTCTGTGTATGGCTCCAGCTTTGATGTGAGATGGGAATGTGACATGGGCTTTGCCCGGAAGGCGATACAACGGCTCGAGCCACTGTGCACCAACCGACCGGATATCGAGTAAAGTCACTTTGCGGGTGAATGTGATGCTTGGGATCAAGCCAAAGGCTCCCGTATCAACGACCATGAGCCCATGTGGCCAGTGGTTCTGGTGAGGAGGTGAGGGCATTGTGTGTTTTTGGCAAATCGTGAAGATAGTAAATTAAGCTATATCTGACGCCAGAATAAGCTTGCCCTGTACCTAGAATTCTAGTGCAACAGGTAGATTGGTAGGTAAATAGGTGGGTACTAAGGTAGTGAGCCTTGCAGAGTCCATCCATCGTTCAGAGCAAAGAACACTCAGCTATAGATATCCAGCTCGTGGGTTCAGGCTCAGGGGATTTGGGGCATTTGGGTAGTAGGAGATGGGCACTGGAAAGGGTCGGGTTTTGGGCATGCAAGTGAGTGTTTGGTGAAGGGGATAGGGATAGGGAATAGGGGTAAAGTGTCGAGAAGAGTCAAAGTTGGCTTATTAGGGCGTAGTAGTACCTAGTAGAAGGAGGAGGAGTAGTAGCAGGGTAGAAGGGAGAAGAGGGGGAGGAAGAGGGGAAGAGGGGGGAAGAGGGGAAGAGGGGAAGAGGGGAAGAGGGGGAAGAGGGGGAAGAGGGGGAGGGGAAAAGGGGGAACTCCTGGGGTGAATTCGCTCCGATATCCCAGGTCATCAGAAAAACTGCCACTTGACACGCGAAGCCTAGAGCTCCCATTTTTCTCTCACACTTTCCATTTCCCCTCTCGTCTACTACCATCTATAAATGCTATGGTAAATGATGATTCTTCAAGTGTAGCTTCCAAGTTACATGCTCTAATTAACCCCTTTCCAAAGACTGACGCCCACATAGTGTTTGCTTATGTGCCTACGCAAAGGGGCTTGAAGTTGATGCCCACCTATGAGTCATAGTAGTAGTCTTGTAGTTATTGAAATAGCAGATGTTGTTTGAGAACATATCGTCTTTACTCATGAAAAGCAATGCATCGGTCAGAGCTATATTGCGTCGTGTCTTCCATCTCTAGCCCAGTTAGCTATATCAACTCGAAAGATACCTTTCTAGTTTTTGAGCGAGCACATGGACTGATAAGCCAGTCCGCAATGCACCAGCCATGCATGGTCCTCTAATAAGTAACGCCACTGTTCGGGTGAGCAAGTTTTCGAAGACGAGGCGATTGCGCCACATTCATCGCGTGTCTGATGGCGCAATCGTCGCGTCTTGACCACGACGAATAGAGAACGCGTCGCGTAGGGTACCCATGCGTATAGGTAAGTCGGATTCTCTTCTCCTTGAACTATACTCCATCATCACCATCATCACCACCCACCTCGCCGACCTCGCAGCCAAAAGCCCCTTTTTATTTTTTTTAAAATATATATATATATATCCAAAGACTGTGATTCACAGTCCGTTACTCTTTTTTTTTTCTTTTTTTTAAACTACAATGTGGGAACAAGAGTTCCTTTCTGAAGACGTGTCGGGGTATATCCCCTATGACCAGGGTTTTGTCCCTCGGGACGAAGACTGGGCCGGTAAGTATCATCCTGTTAGATACTGAATTATTCATAAGTATAGACTATATTCTAATATTCTAACTAGACATCCCTGTCAATGCCCCGGTCGATATCCCGGTCTCTTTACCCTGTAAGGCTGCCCTAAACTAATCTTTATCACTATCCCATATTAACAATAGTCTTAGAGAAACGTAAGAGAGATGAGAACGACGAGGAAGAGAAGAAGAAGAAGAAGAAGAAGACGATCCAGGACTTCTTCGGCATCCCGGCAGCCGTCGCCCCGGTAAGTGTTACTTTCACTATGCTCTCACCTCCGAGCTACTCTTCAGCAACATCAATCGAATTGACAAACTAACATCTCATAGCGAATCCGAACCTAGGAGGAGCGGGTTGCGGCGGCTGTCGCGGCTTGCAAAAAGAGCCTGGCGACAATGTCGCCCAAGTATCAACGCCGCCTTCAGGCGAAGAATCTGGAGTTAGAACTCGCTGGGATTTCTGAGTGACAGGAGTTTTTTTTTTTTTTTTACTGGTAAAGCATAACGGCCTGAACATGGGGATGGAGTTTTTTCTTTTCTTTTCTTTTTTTAAAAAAAATCATGGAGTATAATTCCCTTAGATGGGATGGGATGGGATGGGATGGGATAACACAGTTAAAGTATTGATGCACTTGTCTTCCGTCCATCTTCAGAAATTAACTAATAAAGCATAATCGTAACCGTCCATATGAATGTAATCAACTATATTGATTACATACATAGGGGCATTGAAGAAGGTCAACTGCATTCGCTCTCCGGACGACCTATCGTTTGTTTTTGCATGGGGCAGTAGGCATTAGGCATATACAAAGGACTTAGGAGTACTGGGAAAGATGGCAGTTTAATGGTTACTTTTGGAAGACAAGTATGAATCATTAATGATTTCATTATCCTACCCCATCCTAGGGATTGACTCGTTTTCGACAAACAAAAGAAAGAACTCATTAATATCATGTCTATTCACCATCGTTCTTCGACAGGGAAAAACCTCTTCCCAGCGTAAGATCCAGTAGGTTCAGGACTTCTCTGAGGGTAGAACGTCCTTTGGGCTCAACTTCAGCTTGAGCTCAAACATGAACTTTGTCATCTTCTGCTTGACGGCTGCCCAAGCTACAGCAGCAAGCTTCTTCTAGGTTCGTGCCTGTTCAAGATGGAAAGGTCAGCATGTTTGGAAGTAGATTGTCGAGAAGGGTCAAATTTGACTTACTGGGGTAGCCGTGGCGGTGGTGGGAAAGGTAGCCTGTGCAGCAGCAACACGCTCTTCCCAAGTTCGCACCTGTTGAAAATGAATGTTGGCATGTTTTGAATTATTGTGTTGAGAAGAGACAAAGTTGACTTACTGGGAAACGGGGAGCCTCTGGCTCCTGGCAGATCTCGAAATCTGGTGTCGTCTTCGTCTTCGTCTTGATCCCCCCTTCCTCCTCCCGACGGAGGTTCACTAATTTTGAAGTTAGCTTCACAACGACTAAGATAGGGATGTTCAAGTACTTACGCGAGAATTCAAGCCATTCCCTCTCGGCTTCCGCCGCGTTCCACCAGGGCATCAGTTCACTCAACAACATAATGACAGATGTCTTTGTAAAGAGAAAAAATAAATAGGAATAGGCGGTCGCTCTGCTCAAAAGGCTTGATGTTTCTTCTTTCTGGAGGAAAAAAAGAAAGAAAGAAAGAAAGAAAGAAAGGAGGAAATTGCGAGAGGGAAGGAGCTCTTGTAGTGAATGGACTCTGATACAATTTCATCACTGTCTGGCACCTGCCAGCCAATGCCGACATGCGGCAGCGCGACGTTGGAGCAACGTTTGCAACTTGCAAATGAATTTATCCTGTACCCTTTTAGTCACATATAAATACATCTTATGGGTAGTTTAATGTTAATGAATCAGGAATAGATAAACATGCGATTTTTGTTTTTCAAGAAGCATGTCTAATGAAGAAGTTCATGGCGAACTATGTGGTGCAAACTGCGCGGCTGTCTGGCATCAGCTAAATAAAAACCTCATCATCCTCCTCGATCTGAGCTAGGTAGGTTTATAAAATTAAAAGGAGTTAAAAAGCAAAATATATATAAGGCTAAAATTGACCCTTGCATTCACATCTTGAGCCTCTGCCGTTTATCTCTACACCCTGTCTTCCTCCACCGGTTATTCAGCAGCATTTTCTTGCATCTCAAGGAACTGAGAGTAGTTTGGCGGACATGCTATGCGTTCTTTCGGGGAATTTCCCTAAAAGATACAGAGCTTGATGCTGTAATGCTATGCGGCATCTATATGCCAAATCTCTTGTATCACGGAGACTATTTTGTCTGGCTACATCCGTCCAGTGATCATCTCATGATAGTTATTCTTTATATCTGGATTACCGGCTACCACTACTGTCCTATCATTTAATTCTTATATCAAACCTGGAGGCTCTATTCTAACAGCTAATAGCCTAGCCATTGGCATTTGAAAATATGGCTGACGGTGCTTGGTATCCGCGGCACATATGATTTCCATCACAATCAATACTTGAACCAAGCTTCAGATAAGTGCCATCTCATGGCATTTTAGAGTCGAATCAATAAGGTAAACTCAGCAAGGGGTCTAGAATTAGCCCTGAGCTATGCATCCTGTCCCCTTGTTCTTCCCTAATAAAAGATATCGGTTACAATGGATCTAATTCAAGAATATCAGGGGTCTTATCCCTAATACAATATAAGAAGAGAAAGGAAAGGGAGAGTATTATGCGTTTATATAGGTCGAAGAAGAGGGGAGGTATAACCCGAAGGGATAGTACTTCCCTGACAAGCTGTATCTGACGAAATCAGTACATACTAACCTACCTATGTTAGTACCTAGAGAACAAGTTTTCGCTTTGTTAAGGCATAAACAGTCGAGTACTATGTTTACCGGAAGAGCAATCAACCCTTTCACCATAAACATTATGATTGTTCATGATGAAGCGATGTATGTTATACTTTAAATGGCTTGCATGGTTTGCAGCGCTACGTTTGTCAGACCCTGACCATTCAAATTGGTTGATGAATTGGCGATTAGCCTTCTATCCATTACTGTGTCGCACGTGCTTATGTATGAACATTTTTTCAGAATGCATATGTACAATATACAATATACACCTATGTGAAGGTAAAGAAGCTTCTTGGCAATATGTTTCATAGCTGGAAATTACTCAACTCTCATGCGCCCTAAGAATAAAGGTGTTGGCAAATTCACGACTTACAAACACTATTCAACGCCTGGCGATAGACAACAAATACGACAACAAGCACTGATACGAAGGCAGGTGACTCAAGCACAAGTAACACTATGATTGAACTCGGCCGGGTCCTTAGACGAATTATGTAGGTGCTAATGTTCAAGATATACGTTAATTTACAACGTTATTACATTGCAGTTGGCTCGTGAAGAAATGCCATAATGGTATTGTTGTTCGTTGAATATGATCAAAACTGAATTACAATATTTCCCCCAGATACAGGAAGGAATGAGCGTAGAAGACACTGCGCAGTTGTTCCACGAATGGCGAGTGTAGTGTCTGCTATACAATGCTTGTCAGTGATTCACAGTCTCTAGCCAACACACTCAACCTCCTCTCTCCATCCTTTTCAGTTCACTTTCGACTTCCCCAAGAACACACACAACCAGATCCGCCAGCTCTACCACCATGGCGAACCCAGCCTCCCCCAAGATTATCTTCAAGACATTTCGTGTCGTCAGACCACTTAACGAAGAGGAAACCAAGACACTGAACAATAGTGCTGGGCCAGGCTTCATCAGTCTGAAGGTTGGCGACTTCGGCTTGATTCCAAACATCCCAGCGAACTTCCTGGATGGGAATTTACGCCCACACCTAACTGTCCAGCTGCTGCGTCATGATGCAACTGGTGCTGTAGCCCGGCTAGACACGCACTGGCCCAACGGAAGATGTCGAGTTCCCAAATCCATCGTTGAGATAGGAGCATATTTTCGAGAAAATGTTGAGCTCATCGATGAGAACAACTTGCCGAACTCATCTCTCAAACTACAGCTGTCTCCCAACATGCCCCTGCAGAAATTCCTGGAGAGCTTTCTGGCATCGCTTTCGGCAGCCGAAATGCAAACACAACTCAAACTCCACGGTGTGTCTGGGAAAGTCGCAGACGTTGTATTGCAGTCCAACAAATGCCGTGGATTCGTGAAAGAATTCATCAATGGTAAGCTTGCCCCCATACCTAAGCGACGAAATCAGCAAGCCACTTTATGCTATTCAGGCTATGATCTTAGGCTATTTATCTAACATCAGATCTTAGGAATGGACTACTGCGGGTCTCTGAGACTCTTTCGAAACGGCCTCCCAAAGCTCTCTGAGATCTGGAACGAGCTTCGACATGTTGACTCAGATGCTTCGAATGCACCCTTCACCAAAAACGGAGTTTTCTTCTATATCATAATATATTACAACGAGAAGAATGGCACCATCGCGGTGTATATCGGTAAAACCGGCAGTCCATTGGCCCGGTACAGGCAACATACAAAGGAGCTTTCCGGGAATGGTAGACTAATGCACTATCGTGTTGCTCGTCAGAAGCTCAAAGACGGAGCCACTCACCGTCTCATCCCTATCGCTTTTTTACCAGGCCACATGTCCGATGTCAAATTGTTCGAGGGGTGGGCCGAAACAATTTTGACAGTCTTGTTCAATTCTTTCAGTCCCATCATGTTGAACAGCAAACAGCAATCAACGTCGAATGAACTCCCACCCGACGAACTTGCACAATTGAGTCAATCTCTCAAGCGAGATCCTTACCTTCAAACTTGCGGCGCCCCCCTTGGCAGATTTCTACTGAATGTGGCCGGTCGAATCAAGAACTCTGACTCCTCATTGAAGGGATTCGTTTCAAATGAACGGTTCACAGGCCTGAATTGGTCTGTACCGTTATCTGAGGGCGTATTTTATGAGGCGAACCTCTGGATTCGATCTACAATACACGGTGGTGGAAACAAACCAGCAATGTGGGAATTCCGCACCCACCCAAGACGGCTCACGAAGGAGAGGTTTGTTTTCATCTTCCACGGTCGTACCAATACTCTGCCCGTTAGGTTCCGCCCTGTCGTCCCAGCGGAACTCACATCCCTTGTCGCAGGGTCGCTTGTCAACGTGGTGATCGAAATCACCATTAATCCGAACGATAAACACCCATACGCCTACGCCCGAATGCCGACTGTTGGGCCCTTCGATTGTTGGAACGAGGCATCGCGTCTCGCCGTCCGTTTCGAATTTGAGGATGAGCAGGGCTGGCATACACAGTACTTGAAACAAGAGAAAGTGCAACTTTTCTCTGCAAGGATCAAATCAAGTTCAAGTGAACTTGGCGATGAAGTCAACCACATTGACCTTGGCTGGGTGCACAGTATCAAGATGCTTGCGGCTTTGTTGAACTGGGAATAGAATCCCCCTAACAATGCTCTAGCACAAAAGGTCTGGGTTCCTTACAGCAACAGACTTCGCGTTATCGATTTCGATTTCTTCAACCAATGACTCGTTGTCGGTAACTGCCAGCCAACCAGCAAGCCCGTCCCTCGCCTCCTGACTTTGGACGAGACATCAAGACTGATTGAAGAGAAGTTTGGTCATGATGTCCACATTGGCAGCCTGCCACACTTGTCCCAGATCAACACTGAGGGCTCAGCGATTCGGACAAAGTGCGATCTCTGTTTGGTAAGTCATTTTGCCCAGCACGGAATAAGGGAAGAAATTAGCAGGTCACTTTATGCTATTTAGACTATGGCCTAAGGTTATTTATTTTTGTACCCTGAACTTTGCTAACATCTTTACAGATGGGAGATCGGGGAGGACAGATGTTGAGTCTTCCCAGAAAATGCAAAGACAGATGGGTTGTCGGAACAGTGAACGGCCAACCACTCTGGCAATGCGCATTTTCATTTATGCTGAATCGGTATTGTACCTTCACCAAGGGCATTGAGAACCGACAGGATATGTACAACCTGGTGTACCATGTTGGAGAAGGGCATTACCCTATTCAACATATTGCGCCCCCGCCGAACGTTTTCCAGTATCTGGAGGTACGCGAGAAGCTGGAGGAGGAGCCAGTTGAGCAAGACTAGTTTGAAACCTGCGCCATCAACCGCAGTCTCCAGCAAACAACGCCTTATGACCAGCACTCCTGTCTACACAACCAAGGCCTGGGTGTGAGGCACAGGACTAAGATGTGAAGGATAATGCGAGTTTTTTGTTTCTGTTCTGTTTTGTGCTTCCTTTTCTGTTTTTCTCACGACCTACCTACCTATTGAGATGAATGGGGTTTTATCCGGCTGGGGTCAGACAAACTTCTGGCAGCCACACAGTTCCCCATGAATTACTTGAGCAGACCTAGCTAGCTGGCGAATTGATATTTCATTGCCCAAAGTTAATCTTTTATGAATGCGCATTGTCGCAATACTAATAGACCAATTGTGATAACATGACCGCATAAACAAAATGAGCACGCTTGCGTATACAGGATTTGAGAAATGCAGTTGCTGTGCTTTGGCCGTTTCGCTCTACTCTCGACTGAGCAGTCACCAGTATCACTGTCTCATATCATATGGCGCTGACCTGTACATACCTATTCATTAAAATTTTTGTCTGAGTGCGCTCCATTCACAAATGCGTAATCACAGTAATAGCGATTGACATGCCTCGATATTTGATAGATAAGACCAGTGCTTCAACTGCAGCTATTGATAGAACTCCACAGTTTAAGTAGACATAAGTCACTGCGTCTACAAAGAGCCAGTCTGAATATAATAGCGCCTTGATTGAGAAGGCAATGACATTTTTGCCTTCAGATATTATGCTTTCTCTCTTCCATGACAGGGCAACCTGTCACATATTGGTCTATTAGCTGGCTGTACAGAGTATGTATGCATGTTTAAGTGGAAAACGCGATCAATAGTGGGGCACATCTCAACGGTGCCCGGGCACGGGCACGTGCGCGGGAGTAGTGGGGCATGTGGTTTTTTTTGTGGGGATCGCAACCTCACGTCGACTGGGGTATCAAAACAACCACCGCGAAACCTTGTACCATGTCAAAACACAAAAACGAATCCTTTGTGATATCTTTATATCATAAAAAAGACAAAAAAAATTGGTAGCTTCTCTTTGATTGAGCGTGTCATCCTTAGTGCAGGGGCCATGCTAATCTATATTCGGTCAGTATCGTGATCGGGTTGATGATGTTGTTCGAACGAACCTTCTCTGTATCGTTCTGTGGGAAAGTTAGCGAAGTTTCTAAAGTTAGACCGCTAGGCCACTCACTCAATAGACCATTTGTGAGCAGGTTTGACCCTGTCACGGAAGAGAGAGAAAGTAAAATGACTTATATACCACCCACCACCGTTTCACCACCATACCTCTTGCAATCACTAACACTTTTCTTTACATTTCTTTAGACCAAACTCACGTGCCAACGCCGAATGTACATAGCATGTCTTGTGAAGCCACCATGACACTATACCAGGTCGAACGCAAGCTCAAGAATCCAACGTGCACTCGGGATACCACAACCACCGAAATTGATAGAAGTTGGATTTTTTACAAGTGCAGAATTACTCCCAGATACATAGTAGTCAAAGAACGCGGTATTTTACAAAATTGTGTGCCATTTGTAAAGGGTGGTGTGGTGGGGCTGATGCGCAAACCTGTTGGAACCATACTCAAAGTAGTGTTGTAACCAGTTCCTCTATGTTGCTCAACTATTCCAATGGACTCTCAGACTATTCATCCCTCTATCCCAGGGCTTGAACGCTGGCTATTCTATCACATTCCAGCCTGAGCAAAAGAAGCCGACGAGATCCAGGGTACGCAGTCTGAGAGTCATGCTACTGTAGTGACAGCAGACACAGAAACTCAACACAAACTTTACTGCCGTATAGAATATTGGTATTCAGAAGGGTCTATGTATGTTAAAATGAGATCAACCCGATACCACGATACTGACCGAATATAGATTAGCATGGCCCCTGCCCCAACGATGACACGCTCAATCAAAGAGAAGCTACCAATTTTTTTTTTGGTATATCTTCTACTTTCTCTATCTTGCCTACTGCCATTTATATATGCCATCTTGATAACAATAATGTGGGTGCAGCTCGTAGATTGCCTTTCCAAAGACTGATGCCTACACCAGCGTTTATTTATGAATGTATCCAGGAGTGCTTGAAGTTGAGTCCAGTCATCAGCTCACAAGAAATTACGAAAACATGATCTTTACTAATAACAAAAGCCGGCCAAAGCCATCGTGTGGTTATCTGACGCCCTGAGCCTAGCTAACTGTATGGGCTTGGAAAAGACCTGTCTGATTATTGGAGCAAGCAGAGGGACGGATGTGTCAATTTACAACATACATATCAGCGCTCAAGGTAAGAAAAAGAATGACGCTACAATTAATAGGCTAGTTCATACTCCTTTCACTATATTTCTTAGACTAATGATTTTTATATCTCAAGTTCCAGGGGACCAACTCTCCTGCTAACCAGTAGCCAGCCCTCAGGGTGTCAGAAGAATTGGCCTCTGGAAGCATAAGAAACGAAATTATTAGGTCAGTTTATGCTACTTAGGCCAGACCTCTTAGGCTGTTTTTTTTTTACCAAGCCCCAGGAAGCTAGCTTTTCTGCTACCCAGTACCTACTAAGCCAGCAACACGATCTGCACAGGATCGTTATTGGCCTGATGTGAGCCTGAGGGATCAGGCTTAACGGAGCCCTTGTCATGCCGCCCATTGAGACCGTGGCGCAACGCCACATTTCAGCCACGACGGGTAATGGAAAACGCGACGCGTAGAGTACCTCACGCGTGTTTTCTATCTTGGATTATAACTCTATCACCACCGTCCTCTCACCCTCGCCTCAAAGAGCCCCCGTTTCCTCTCCGTTTTTTTTTTTTTTTTTTAAATCAACATGTGGGAAGAAGAGTTCCTTTCTGAAGATGTAGGGGTAACTGTCCTTACGGACAGGAACTTCGTCCCTCGCGACGAAGACTGGGCTGGTAAGTGCATCATCCTGTCACTGAGTTATCTATTTATAAGTATATTAACATTTAAACTAGATTTTTTTGTCGATGCCCCTGTGGATGTCCCAGCCTCTGGCCCTATCACTCTGCCCTGTAAGCTGACCTAACCCGATATTTACCACTCCATACAGAGTAATATTGACATCATTCTTAGAGAAACGCAAGAGGGAGGAGGACGAGGACGAGGAAAAGAAAGAGGAGAAGAAGCAGAAGACGATCCTCGATTTTTTTCGTGTCAAGAAAGTTGTCGTAAGTGTTCCTTTGACTCGCTAAAAGCTTCTCATATCCTCCATGCTAAATCTCATCTACAGCGCCCCCGAACCTGGGCGGAGCGGGTTGCAGCGGCTGTCGAGTCTTGCAGGCGACGGCTGGCGGCCGCCACCGCCGAATTCCGGGCCCGGATAATGGCGATGGATCAGGAGCTGGGGCTTAGTGGGGTTCCGCGAAACTAGACTTTGAGATTCGTCGACAATAGAGACATACACACAATACTGGCATAGCAATCGAGATGGTATTACATCTATAATCGTTCTAATTACAAGACATGTAGACACGGCGATGCTAGGTACAAAGGACAAGACAAAAGTGGGAATAACGCACGTTCAAAAAGGCCACCGCCAAGAAGCTTCAGATAAAAAATGATCCATCCAAAAATCATCGATTACAGAAGGACCATACCAGCACCGACAACACCGGCGACGGCCATGTAGGCGCCAACGGCGTAGTCGCCGAGAGAGAAGACGCGGGCGATGGTAGCGGCCTGGAGACCAAAGGACTCATCGTCGTCCTCGCTCTCAGACTCGCCGGTGGAAGCAGCGCCAGCAGCAGCGGTGGCGGTGGCAACCTCCTCGTTGATCTTGTCGGCAGACTCGAGCTTAGCCTTGCAAGAGTCCTGGTTCTGAGCCTTCTGGGTGGTGGCCTTGCCCTTAAAGTCACAGGCGTTGGCGTTGCTGTTCTGCTCCTTGTAGTAGGCGTCGAGAATGTAGGCGAGCTTGGCCTCGCTGTCACACATGCTGTAGGCACCGTAGATGCCGGCGGTGGCGTTGGCGTTGATGGCAGTGCAGATCTTCTTGTTCTCGCCGCAGATGTAACCAAAGATATCGTTAAAGTCCTTAGTCTTGAGGTCGTCGGCGGGAACACAGCTTCGGCTCTTGACCATGCAATCACAAAGAGACTTGTCGGGGGTAGGGGGGAGGAGGGCGTTAACCTTCCAGGACTTGGACTGAGAGGGGCAAGTGGCGGCTTTTCCAGTGGGCTTGTAGTCGTCCTCCTCAACACCCTGGGGCTGGGCAGCGGTGGCCTTCTTCTTGAGCTGGGCGAAATCCTTCTGCTTGACAGCGTCACCGTTCTTGCTGATCTTGACGAGACCGTAGTCGTTGGCCTCCTGGTGGTACATGTAGACGATACCGCCGCTGAAAACATCAGTCATCTCCTTCTCCTCGTAGAGAGCAGTGGTCTCGTCAAAGATACGGTTGGCAGCACCATCGGGCTCGTTGCAGCCGTACTCGGCGAAGAAGACGGGGACGGAGTAATCCTTGAAGAACTCGGCCTGGGTAGAGTATCCAGAGTCCTTCATGCTGCTCTTGCCACACCAAGAGTAAATGTTGTAACCCCAGTAGTCGATGCGCTCATCGTCCTTGCCACAGTTGAAGTAGTCGGCAATATCCTCACGAATGTCGACATCGTCGTTGGAGGCGTATCCGACACCCAACCAGCGGTCGTACTTGCTCTTGATGTGCTTCTTGGTGTCACGGACGGCAGCCTTGACAAAGGCAGAAGCCTGAGTGTTGGAGACGTTGTTGGAGACCTCGTTACCGGCAAAGAAACCGACAACATTATCATACTTGGCGAGCTCGTCGACAACGCCAATGTATCGCTCGTACAGTTCAATGTCCCACTTGGGGTCATCTCGGTTGATAGAAACTGAAGGCTCGGAAAGATCAGAGATGACGTAGATGCCGGCGTCGTCGAGGAGCTTCATGCAAGCAGTGTGGTCGGCCTCGGGATCAATGGCGTAGGTTCGGATGATGTTGGTGCCGAGCTCCTTGAGAAGAGGAACATCACGCTTGCAGGCCTTCTCGTCGGCGAGAGGGTCGCTGTAGGACTTCTTTGAGGTGGTCTCACCTCCAGCGGCGGAGTCCTGCTGGTAAGCGACACCCTTCATGAAGAACTGAGTTCCGTTGGTGTAGAAAAGCTTGGAACCCTGGGAGCTGTCAGTATGTGCACCATGTCACGATGCGCGCGCAACGAACCTTCATGGTGATGGGCTCGAGCTTGGCGCTGGCAGCCGCGGCCGCCGCAGCGACAATAACGGCAGAGTACTTCATTGTGTTGTGTATCAAACGACTTGTAAATAAAATATTGTAATGAGTGTCGAGAATCAAGAGCAATTGTTGGAATGCTGAAACCCCTTGTTTGCCTTTCGCAAAGGTCGGATCGTGGTAGCAAGATTGTTTGTAAATGAGTGTCGGGAAAGGTTAAAAACGGTCTCAAAGTAACGAGAACCGAAAGAGACAAAAAACGGCGATGAAGAATTAGAGGTTGTTGTAGGAAGAAAGACGAAAAATGAAAGTTGAGTTGAGGGATGGGCGGGTGCAT
This sequence comes from Fusarium poae, assembly GCF_019609905.1. Taxonomy (NCBI): domain Eukaryota; kingdom Fungi; phylum Ascomycota; class Sordariomycetes; order Hypocreales; family Nectriaceae; genus Fusarium; species Fusarium poae. The sequence goes on from NC_058399.1 coordinate 6,711,538, forward strand.
TTGAAAAGTAAAATGGAATGCATGGGACCGGCTCTGGGGCCCCTGAGCTCCAGTAACCCAAGCCGCTAATTGTCATGGCAAGGGGTTGGCAGCGGCTGTGTTGCAGTGGGTGAGCGACACTGTGCTTGCAACGGTCAAGGCTTTAGGTCCCTCGGACAAAATAACGAGCAGATCCCTTCGACAAGCGGGAAATGAGCCAACCAGACAAAAGAACCCATGTCGATTGTGAGGCGCAGTCCAGAAATTGAAGCTTGTTTGGGTCTTGACCGGCGCCATCCGTATCCAATCAGGGATGGTGAATGCGGCATCTCATCTTGTTGACGGTGGTATAGTGCTTGGTATCAATGCACACCGTAGCTCTATCTCGCTCTAGCCAAAGCTTGGCTTCGCCTAGGGCATTTGGTGTTAGCAACCCATGCTCAGACGATACTCTGCACTGTACAGAAAAGGGGACAATCTCCACTGGTTATCCGTCTTTGTCAAAACATCAGGGGTCTCACATTCTCTATTTCGCCTTCTAGACGTATACGACGTCTCGAATCAATCTTGGGAAATTGTCTTGAAACGCTTCCGGTGGAACTCAATCTTTGGACCTGCACTTGGCAACAAGAGTCATGGATTTTGCAATACAATGATATTACAGAGTAAATGTCTTGTCCTCTTGGCTTAATTGGATTGCAAGCAGCCTCATTTCAATCAACGACATTGGATTGTCCATAGGTTCATCCCTGAACAACAGAAGCTTACGCGTGTTCATATCTCCTGCATACCCCGATTCTCTCTCAAGGATCACAGATCCCTCTGCCACCTCGGCCCGGATTGTCTCTTTGTCTCAAGCCTCTTGAGGCATGTCATTCCTGATCCTGACACTGTATCTCTCACTCGTTTGTGCTGGTTGGCTCCGGACTCTGAAACGAGTGTAAAGCAGAGCATTGACTTCTCTGCACATCGATGGGTCCATAAATGATTCCTGATACGGCGGCGCATAGCTGGCGTGAGCTTGATTGTCGTATTTTTGGATTGTTCGTTGTTGTTCCTCCTTTATAAGCGCTGGGGCTCTGTCTATCATCATCATATAGAGTGGTTCATCGACGACATGTCAAAGCTTGATCTTGTTGACAGGAGCGCAAACAGTGGGTAATCTTCTTTCTGATCATCGATCCCATTCCTCTCTCGTGTATGCGTCGTCATCATTGTCGTGGTTCATTGCCCTCGAATCTTGTAATAGACGTTACCAACGCCGTAGAGTAAGCGACCCCAAACATCGTGAGTTTTTTGCAACATCCCATGTTGAGGACGCGTTTGACCATGCCGTTGTTCCGGCCGGTCTGCCGAAGTACGATGATAGTGACCATCGTGGTAAACGAGTTCTCCAGTTGGCATCGTGTTGGTTTTAATTAGGTGTGGAGTATGCGTTTTAATGCGAGTTCGATAGTTCAAAATTTAGTTGTTTATGGCCGTGGTGTTTGTTTCTGCACCTAGGAACTACTCTATTTAAATAATATCAAACATGAGTTAGTCCTAGGCTGTGGTGGTGGTTGTCAGCCTTTTAGGCCGCATGCCAAACGATGACTCTAATTACGCTTCACATTTTCATCACTTGCTGCTCGAGATTTTATGGTTCTTCTACATTTGACCTCTGACATGCGTTGAAATCTACGGCGTTACTGAATTGGTTCCACTGATGGTCGATCATGCGACACAATCGCTACCTCAGTTGGCTAAAGGGTGGCAAAACTGCCATTCGGGGCCAAATTTCCTTCATTCTTGCGTCAGGCGCGCGGAATATCAGCCTTGGCAACTGAGCCTTGTGAAGATCTTGTTTGAATGACATTGAATGCTTTGTGGTTGTCTGTTTGTTCAAGAACCTGTTTTAGTGTAGAAAAGAGGGAGAAAGATAACCCCATGAAACTAAAATGGGAGTGTGCGATTTCAGCTCTCCTAGATGACAAGACGATTGATATTATTCTGGACTATGGCGATCATTAATTTCGAGGGATACCTACATTAATTCTGGACTATGTATATAAGATGAGCTTGCATTTTGGTTAATGCCCATGGGCACACGAACAGAGAGGCAAATGCACTATGGTACAACGGAAAAGTCCAGCCCTAGATAAGTTTTTATCGGACCTAACCTTGAAGGTCACAAGTTCGAGGCACGGTTCGATCAATCACACTCTTATTTTTTAGTCTTTCTTTTTCTGACTTTCTTTTTGGAATTGGTGGAGTCTATTCTAGACTTGCAACTTATTCGATAAAAGGCCTTCAATGTAATGCTATTCATGGTGACCAAAAGCCGCCAAGATCCCCGTTGCTGATGCGTGAAACCCATATACCAATTCCCTTTCTAGGCCACACTAGAAATGGTTCGCCCTCTACGTCTTGAAATTGATGTCGCTCTTCTTATCTGGGGCTTCACGCAGGGCTGCTGGGCTGAAACGAGTCCAATGTGTAGGCCAGGCTTGCTTGGCATTAGATGCTAAACAGTGGTTAGCAGAGGCATGCAGGAATGCGGATGAGGTACCTGTATTTACTACTAATATCCTTCCAGCATTGATGGTTTTGCGGTGCAATTTTCAAAGTCTAACACTTCTCTCGTCATACATATAGCTAGGTAGCCAGGCAGGTACGGTATCGAAGTCTTCGACAAGTTGTAACAGGCAATACACAAAAGGTCGTTAGAGTAATAAAGCAGATTAGTAGCATAATGGCATAACAGCTTTATGGCACAAGTTACAGACCTTCACTTAGCCTTGGGCCAAATTCTACATGGTCAGGATGAGCGAATTCAGACAATGCTCACCCAGCTCCGCCAGATCGCGCGATTGGCTATTAAACAAGAGAAAACTGCATAATTTCCCGTTAGTACCAGTATCACAGGTCGACTATTACTCCTTTGTAGACTCACTCCTTTATGACCCGACCGTTGACATGACGTTCAACGGGCTGAGAATAACTAATTAGTATATAACAAGGCACGCTTAGAGGGGATTTATCACTGTCGCACTGGAAAAACAACCCATTATTCACAGATAAGTCGGGGTGTTTTTGACGCAACATTCCCCAATGTTATGCTACATTCCTCACCACTAAAGCGACACTCGAGTATACCAATCGCTTTGAATATCAACGATATATCTCCAAACAAATAAACAACAGTATTACATGCGCAATTTTGCCATAATGTTGGGGCATAAAAGTTTCTGTTGTATCCGGGTCATGCTGTCAAGTTTATGTAGCCCCTCGGATATCTCGACAGCTTTTGTACTCGAGGTAAGTGACCACTAGGTATGTATCGCAAGGATACACATATCATCAAACTGCTGCCATTATCAAGCTTACTATAGGAGCTGATACTCGGTACGCACACGAGCAATTATACATGTTGAAAGGCCCACGAAAAGTGTCACATTTCGTTAAACCACATATACCTTGTAGCGAACATATGCACGCACGTGGGCCATATCGCAATATCACCAGACTCTTCTGCGTTAAGTAAGTTTTTCCCATTGTGCGCATTCAACGTGAAAAGTTTTTGCGTGGTGAAGCTATTGCCTGGTGTAACTAAAAGTATGGTTTTGCATTAGTTCATTGCGGGAACGGACAGTGAGAGCGAAATGAAGAGGGTTGGACAAATATACGCCAAGACATATTCTCCACGACCCAGCATTGCACAGACATGCAGAAGTGGCCAGTAAATAGACAAACAGGCGAAAAGGCTCCGGAGCCTCATGGGTTTTTGCACAGGAGCGTGATTCTTGCATAAACTTTGGTGTTGTTGTTGTCATAAATGGTCGTCCGACAAGTTCAGACATCGTCATTCCGCTGTCACAGAAATGAGATGCCGGCAGGGCTGAAGAGTCATTAGACATGCAACCCTCTGTTGTTCTGCCAAAGGTTTCGTGTTACCCTTGGCCGTAGTATCCCGTCATGTTGCAACACACATCTTGCAGGTGCCACCCATCTTACACGACACGGCATCCGCCGCTCAGATCTCGATGTCTATGTACTCCGTCGAACTTTCCAAACCTTTGGCTAACCGAACTCAAAAAGTCCTTTGTTCTTACCGCTTTGCTTGTTTTCATGGCCAGTTCCTCGTGGCTAGAACCTTCATGATGTAATCCGGCGTCATGCTAGAGGTTAAAGGCGTCAAGTGAGGGACAGTCGCCATGATGTCATGCAACTACCAAATAGCAATATATCATTCAGCTCAAGGCCCTTTCTCAAATGATATCTGAATCAAATCATACTCTGCTACTTCAGCTTCAATTGAAAACACTAAACCAATTCTCTTCTCTCCCTACCTATACCAGACAACAGACACCATGGCTCCCAAGAACCAGAATCCCAGTCACGGTCAAAAGGTAAGCTCCGTCCAAGAATACCATGTGCTCCATGCCTGCAATGAATACTTACACGTCACAGGTTGATCTTGGCCAGAACGCTCCCGTCAAGGAAGAGGGTGCAGGCAAGGTCGCCTCCGAGTCTCTTGCTGCCGAGTCCATGAAGGAGGGCGGTGAATTCGCTTCCAACGAGGGTATTCGTGGTGAGAACCAACCCTCATCCGCGTCTGAGAACACCAGCGCTGGCCGCAACACCGATACCTCTTCGGCTCCTAGCTCCAAGTCTGCTCAGTCCAGCTCTGGCCAGTCCAGCTCCGACAAGTCTAGCGCTGGCCGTACTACCAAGACCTCTTCCGCTCTTGGCTCCAACGCCGATTCCAAGTCTGGTCAGTCCGACTCTGCCAACAGCGGCACAGCTCCCAGCTACGTCGAGAACCAGTACATCCGGAGCTCTGGTGGACCTCACGGCAAAAACATCACCGAGGGATTTGACGACTCCAAGACCAAGGATGGCCTCAAGTTGGCTTTAGAGTCTGAGCCAGGCAGCGAAAATGACCCTAGCCGGCTTGCTGAGCACCAGTTCCAGGAGAGACAGAATGCTGTTGGTCGGGATGCTGGCCCCAGGCAGAGTGCCCTCTCCAGCGAGACCCCTTTTGATTCTCTCAACGACACTTCCTCTTAATTCCTGAGGATGCAATGGCACCTGTAGCAGAGCGACTTTAGTATCAATGATGAAATGACTTGATGAAACAAAACAGGATATGAGCGATTGAGTGATACTAGTGACCTATGATTGGGACGTAAACTATAGTCTAGTCACTGTCATCATGTGCTCTCAATAGTATGCTATTCCAGTACCATGTTGAGCCCAGTTCGATACAAGTCTCCGGGGTGGGGTAAGATCGGCCTCAGTGATAAATAGCAGTGTAGGCCTTCCCCAGATAATCAATGGTACACGTCTTTGCATCGCATGAGACAAGTGTCAGCCTGGTAATTCATCATGATAAGTAACGAGTTAAGCTGGAAAGGGTATAACTGCCTGATACAACTCGGCTACAAGGATTGAGTCAGCGATTGTTACCGTCGGGTACCAGGCGCAACGCGCGGCAGTATCACCTTCAGGTGAGTACGTTGATTTGCGAGTTCATGCTGAGAGGCAAAGTTGACTCGCGCTGTCTCAACATGTAGCCGGTGAGTCCGACTTTCATGATGAAGCAGAGAATTACAAGTGCGGACACGATGCAATGATACGGGCTCGCCGTCCCTTAAGGTTGTCTACACGATAACAAGATGGCGGGCAGTGAAAATTCTAAAGACAACAGCCAATCAGATCAAAGGGATTGATGACGTCAGGTTTTTGAAAAAAAGATCCCCCATTTATTGGGGTTTTGATAACAGTGGATTTTACTACACAAAGAGAGAATCTAGAAATCAGCACATCAAGAGAATTAGCAAATATTAACTTTTTATTTTTAAAAGTTCAAACGAAATCAAAAACTTCTTGAATATTGCCGCTTATCGGAAATAAACTCACAGTTTGGTGCCTTAGTTGGTGCCTGACTCCTTCGTCAGTCAAAAAATCTGTAAATCTGCCCCACCAAATAAAAATTCACCCCGCCTTGCCTCTCAGAAGCCTTGAAGGACTGTACGTGCATTATTCAACCGGGAACTGGAACCGCCACACTCATTGTTATTTGCTTGGCTGGTTTTTCTTGTCGGTCAACTTGACTTTTTCCATCTCTCCTCTCTTCCTTCTTTCTTCATCGAACATTCATTTTCCAAACCATCACCAAATATACCCCCTTGGTTTGGACTTGATTTCTTAGACAGACAGTTTATTCACCCCGCCGTCAGTCTCCGTTCTTTCAACCCCGCGGTCTTTTTTTCTTCATACACACAGACTCGTCATCATGGCTCCCTCTTCTTCCAAGGAGAAGCGTCTCGCTAAGAAGGCTGCCGAGGGCAAGCTCAAGGGCAAGAAGGGTGCCAAGAAGAACGAAGAGCCCGAGCTCGATGCCAACGGCAACCCCATCCAAGACGATGCCCCCGCGACTTCAGGCGAGAAGCTTGACGAGGTGAAGCGTCTTGCCGACCAGATGGATAAGCACGGTATCTCTGACCGTGTCACCACCGGTGTCCTCGCTTCTACCCAGACCAGCAAGGACGTCAAGATCACAAGTACTTCCCTGGTTTTCCATGGTCGTGTCCTTATCACCGATTCCACCCTCGAGCTCTCGTACGGTCGACGATACGGTCTCCTCGGTGAGAACGGTTGCGGAAAGTCTACTTTCCTCAAGGCTATCGCCGCCCGCGAGTACCCTATCCCCGAGCATCTCGACATCTACCTTCTTAACGAGGGTGCTCCCCCCAGTGACTTGGGTGCCCTTGAGTGGGTTGTCCGAGAGGCTGAGCTGGAGCTGGAGCGTCTCGACCACCAGGCTGAGAAGCTCCTCGAGGATGAGGGCCCTGAGAGCCCTGTTCTCCTCGATCTCTACGAGGCAAGTTTCCCGCAACATTTTGATACAAGTACTCAACTAACATCCCACAGCACATGGACAAGCTTGATCCCTCAACCTTTGCTACCCGTGCTTCCCTGATCCTGACAGGTCTGGGTTTCAACAAGAAGACCATCCACAAGAAGACCAAGGACATGTCTGGTGGTTGGCGTATGCGAGTCGCCCTTGCCAAGGCCCTCTTCGTCAAGCCCTCTGTTCTGCTTCTCGATGACCCTACTGCCCATTTGGATTTGGAGGCTTGTGTGTGGCTCGAGGAGTACCTCAAGAAGTGGGAGCGAACTCTGGTTCTCGTCTCCCACTCTATGGATTTCCTGAACGGTGTATGCTCCAGCATGATCGATATGCGTGGTAAGCAGCTCATCTACTACGGTGGTAACTACGACTCGTACAGCAAGACGCGATCCGAGAACGAGACCAACCAGATGAAGGCCTACCAGAAGCAACAGGACGAAATTGTTCACATCAAGAAGTTCATTGCTAGCGCTGGTACCTACGCCAACTTGGTGCGACAGGCCAAGTCCCGACAGAAGATTCTTGACAAGATGGAGGCCGATGGTTTTATCCAGCCTGTCGAGCAGGACCGTGTCTTCTCTTTCCGTTTCGCCGATGTTGACAAGCTTCCTCCCCCTGTCCTATCTTTTGACAATGTCACTTTCTCCTACTCTGGTAACCCCGAGGACGACCTGTACCGCAACCTTGACCTCGGTTTTGATATGGACTCCCGAACTGCCCTTGTCGGACCCAACGGTGTCGGCAAGTCCACTCTGCTACGTCTCATGACCGGCAAGCTTTCTCCCACCGGTGGTGTCGTCACCCGACACACCCACTTGAAGCTCGGTCTCTACTCCCAACACAGTGCTGAGCAGCTTGATCTGACAAAGTCGGCTCTTGACTTCGTCCGTGACAAGTACAGCTCCAAGTCTCAGGACTACCAGTACTGGCGCCAGCAGCTTGGCAAGTACGGTCTCAGTGGTGATTCCCAGACTGCCTTGATGGGTACTCTGTCTGAGGGTCAGAAGAGTCGTATCGTCTTCGCTCTGCTTGCCATTGAGAGCCCCAACATGTTGCTTCTTGACGAGCCTACCAACGGTCTGGATATCCCTACCATTGACAGTTTGGCAGACGCCATCAACGCTTTCAGCGGAGGTGTTATCGTCGTGTCCCACGACTTCCGGTAAGCACCCTTCAATGAAATGATACAATGATATATGACTAACGATGTACAGACTGCTCGACAAGATTGCCAAGCAGATTCTTGTTTGCGAGAACCAGACCATCCGCACATGGGATGGCCCTATCTCTGAATACAAGAACTACCTCCGAAAGAAGATGATCAGCGCTGGTGCCGTCTAAGGCAACAACAAAAGTGTTTTACGACGATGTTTTGATTTTTTTTGGCACGAATGCATGAAAGGAAATTAACTATAGAGGATATTTATCCACAAAAGTTGATGAGTGCCATTGGCATCATGTGGTTATTTTCATGGGATATGAGCGGCGGGTGGCAAGACCATCAGGATACGGATATTTGATACCTGCCTTGCGATGGGAAATGAAACGGCCACGACGACGCTACAGGACGCATGGGCATGGCCTCAGTAGAGAGGCCCGGAAGCGTTCATGAAGATGTGGAAATGTTCACGATAGATTTTCTTTTTTACTTTGGGTCCGGCTCTTGAAGCCTTTAGTAGTACGAATAAATGGGATTTCCATTAAAACAATTGATGCTGGCTGAAAACGTGACTGCCTACACCATGAATAGATGAATCGAATGCTGGCAATGCTTTCTTTGACCTTTGTGAGGCTGTCGGTAATGTCGATTTTGATGCATTCCATACTCGTTGGTATAATAAAGTGCCTAAGAAATGAGCTTCAGCCTTGTAGTTCTTGCATAACACAGAATGCAACAAACGGTATATCTAGGTAGACAATGATTATTATTGTCAACACTTCCAATGACCTAGAGTAATGCCAACAACGTGTTTATACCAGCAAGATAATGTATATTCCTCTGACCTCTGGTTACCCTAGACAGAATGACAACATGTCAATTAACGATCTTCGGGAACTATCCCCCGCTGCCGGTGACTGGGGAGATGGCCAAAAACTGGTTAACGCTAAATGTATTAGCTTCGAGTCAGACCCACATGGCGCGGGACCAACGGGACAAGACAGGACAGGGGCAGACTGTCTGAACCAAAAAAGTTGACGTGAAAAAGAGACGAGACTGACACGCACCAAATCGAGGCGAGACGAGTCGAGTCGAGATCGGATCGTGTACATGTGTGCCTTCGCGTGCGCCTTGATTTACAATTTCCCATCTACAGTTACACCTGTCGAATACTATGAGGTTTTAAATACAGTGCATCGGAGCATATGTCAACATGAACTAATCAACACCGACTTGATATGAGTAAACGCTCCTTCAACACTGAGCCTATCGCCAATTCCTTTTTAGGGAATCGTGCTTTGAAACAGTTGGTGTGATACACAAATGAAAAAACTTGGCCTGGATTGCTTCACTGTCAACTGCAGTTTGTTGCGTCTGTGATTCCCATCTTAGTGGTTATAATTTAGTCCACCCAAGCCCCTAGATACCCGTGCGTGCAGCTTTGTAAATGACTATCACAGCGTCTGCATATGCTTCTTGTCTCTCCTCCATGCTCTCATCTGGATGGGCTGGATTGCGTTAATTCTCCACACCACCACCGTCGTCATGGCTCATCAGGCAAGATTTTTGTCCTGATCAAAGTCAACATGATGGGTTTCAATGATAAAATACATATCTGACCTGTTTGTATCATCACTTGAAATCTTATACTCGCATTGTGCCTGAGAAGTAGGTACTTACCGTTAGCTGGGCTGGGCTGCCAGTTACTCCATCACCACCACCTCAGCCTGGTTCAACCCGTCGTCTGGAACAAACTCCACTCCACTTTGTTCCCCGGGCCATCCTTCGACTTTCTCACCATTCATTCCCATTGTTGTCCTATTATCCGTTCCCCCACTGCCTCTCTCTCTACTCTGTCCATTGGCTCGTTTCTTCTACCTGTACAATAATATCCCGTAGCCACAAACACCCCGTCTCCAATCCCCTTCCCCATATCGACTGCCGCTTGCATCGCCGTATCCCAGTTGAGCGCCACGCTACGTCCAACACCTCCACACCAAAACACTTTGCCCCCCAGCCAGGGCTTCCTCGTTCGAGTTGCCGTGTATTTGGGCTCAACTTGGAACCAACATTGTCGCGATCCATCTACATCGGTCATCGTTCTCATTCCCCTCGTCAGTCGCAGTTCGCTGCATCACCGGTCGCGACTTGCGAATCGCATCGCATCGCATCACATCCAGTTCAGATTACACAAAGCCTCGCGTGCGCATCGCGAATCTCTGACTGATCGACTGCGCATCTTTGTCACGGAGAAATAACCCTCGCACATCGAATCCTACCCCCCAATCGTCGCAGCGCTGTCTTGTCGAGCACATGGGTTCTCGAATTTGATTGCCAACGGCCGCCCGACTTATAACATATTCCCTGCTCTCTCGGGTGTTTAGCTTTGTTCTGTTCTGCCAACCCAGGCGCTAGACCATCAATCATCATGGATCAGAACGGCTATAACTCCTCGGTGCTGCAGCGGCCACCGCGTAGAGGGGACGACGGAGGCGAAGAGGACCGAGACTCTCGTCCTCATCACCACCATCGTCACCACCACCATCATCATCACCACCGTCGCGACGGCGATTTACCTGCAGGAGCTGTAGCTGGAGAAACGGCGACAGCCTCATCGAATGCAGGCGGCGCGAATGCGCATCAGCACTCCACCTTTACCCTGCGCTCACCCAAATCTGAGTACCGCCCACCTCCATTCTCTTCTCCCAACGGTCATAATCATAGTCACCACAACACCAGCACTTCAAGTGCGAACCATTCCCTTCAATCCCCGCCTCGCCCGGCGTTGCCCAATCCCTACATGTCATCGTCCACGAGCGCACCCGGTGGCCCCGTGGCCCCTTCTCTGCCACCTCCTGTAGGCATTAATTCGTCCTCATCACCTGGGTCGTCGGCTGCTGGACTTCATCAGCATCATCATCAACCCGGAGCAACAGCTCATCAACACCGAGCTGCACCTCCACCGGTATCGCCGCTGCACCCTCCTGTTGCATATTACCCTCTCGGGACGAACACGGATATTTATATACCTCCTCCTGAGCCCAAACCTGCGTCGCGAGGTTTTTATGATCCTACAACTGATACACCAAAGGAACGTCGAATTTCTGACGCGGCGACGCCTGGAGCCTCCTGGCACAACGCCAACGCCAACGCGCCCCCGGCTGGCACTCCGAAGGTAAGGGGGGCAAATCCACTTCTTTTTTGTCTTTGACTCTCGTTTCGCCCAGACTCGATTTGATTAGATTGATTGCACTTGCTGCCCTTTGATTTTCCTTTTCCTATCAACCTTTAATTCTTTCTTGATCATCGCGATCTTCAACCATCACACCCAGGCCATCAATGCCTGTTTCATTTCTTCTTGCTTGTCGAGCTTAATTTCCCTTCAAGCTGTAACCGTCACATCATCTTTTTAATTTCATCATCACGCTCCTTTACTCCATCGTGCAACCTACTCCTCCTACTCCGAATCCAAAATCGACACAATCACAAAGTTTGCTGACGTGGAGCTAACCTTTCTTTCCCCCTCAATAGAACCGTGATTCATACAACTATTCGCAAACTTCCGACCAGCACACTCCTTCGTATTACAGCGGCTCCTATACATCTCCTCGAGGTCCATCGTATAATCGCCCGCGTAGCCCTCTATCACACTCGCATCAGAACCCTCCAGCTGGATCGCTCAGCCCTCCGGGGCAACAACCTTTGTTGGCTTCTCCCAGTGTGAGACATGGTGCTACAGCCAACATGAACTCAACTACTAATGGCGCTTCTGCTATGCCGCCCTTCAAGTCGGATCTCGCGGCTGCATCACCTCCCAATCCCGTGCCTTCATCAACGGTAAGTACCCCAGAATTCACGAATGCTATTTTTGTACTAATTCCACCAAAGACCTCGAGGGCGAACCCTATGTCTTTTGATAGTATTCTCTCTAGCTCCGAACCCGCCTCAAAACCAAAAGAACCTTCTCCCATAGTTGCTAGAGAGCAAGAAATTAAGCAGGAGCGAGAGCCTAGACGTGATCGCGAACCGAAACGCGACTCGCGGGAACCAAAGCAGACAAAACGCTCATTAGAGCCCGAACCGGATAACGATACTGAAGTTGAAAAGGATGTCGAGACCGAGCCTGAACCAATCCCCAGCAGGGAAAAGGAGAAGGAGCCCGCGGCCAAGAAACGAGGAGCCCGAAAGTCAACCAAAGGTCGCGCTTCTGATATCAGGGACGCTGCAACACCGAAGAACGGCCGCAGGCTGTCAGTCAAGAAGGAATCGCCAACGCCCCGTCTGCCAGCTAAGCGACAGGCGAATGGTCAGCCCAAGCCAAAGACCTGGTCAGCAGAGATGGAGAAGAAAATCCAGAATGCCGAAACACAGATCGAAAACAGGGCCGCAAACTTGGATGCTGATGAATTCGACGAACAGCAATACAAGGAGCGAGCCCAGAAGCGACGGCGCGTGATGAGCGAACTTGATGTTGAGCATGGCCTTTCCCGACGCGACGCATTTGCGACTACCGCTAGCAAGAAGTTGGTGCTTCACGCCGAGCTAGGCAAGCGACGATACGATGATGTTTTCTACGACGAAGCGCTTCATGAGGTGCGCGAACGAGAAGTCTATGCTGAAAAGGAACGCAAGAAGGACATGCAGCGCAAGCGACGTCGTGAGAAGTCCATGGCAGTCACGATGGAGCAGAAGGAAGCAGCCCTTGCTCGTGCTGAAGCTGCCGAAGATGAGACGGAGCGTCAAAAGCATCTTCGTGATGCCGAGCGTGCCAGTAAGAAGGCGCAGCAAACGAAGCTCATCTTGCAAAAGGGCATCAAGGGGCCTGCCCGGAATCTTGAAGTCAACTTGGAGGGTGGCACCATGTCTTCATTCCAAGCTTCAGACGTTGAATCTGGAGAAGCAGGTACACCATCTGGCAAGCGGAAGGGTAAAGGCCGCAGCGGACCTCGTCTCAAGAAATCAAAAGAGCAGAAGCAAGCCGAGAAGGATTCTGCGGAGGCTGCACAGGCCGCCCTGGATGCTGGAGAGGAGTTGCCGACCAAAGAAGAGAATCGCGTTCGCATCAAGATCAAGAAAACCAAGAAGGACGTCGCCGTCGACAGTGAGAAGGACAAGGACGAAGCCGAAAAGACTGAAGAAGAGGTTGTCGAGAAGAAGACCAAGAAAAGCAAGGACAAAGACAAGGACAAGGAAAAGGTTGACGATGTCCCCGACAACGAAAAGCGATTCATGTCCAAGGGTTACAACCAAATTTACGACCAAATTTGGCGAGACATGGCCCGTAAAGACGTCAACAAGACCTTCAAACTTGCTGTGGACTCTTATGCCACCAAGGCCTCGAATCTCAAGAAAACGGCCATTCTGGCATCGAAAGAGGCCAAACGATGGCAACTGCGAACAAACAAAGGCACCAAAGATCTTCAAGCTCGCGCGAAACGTGTTATGCGTGACATGATGGGCTTTTGGAAGCGCAACGAGCGAGAGGAGCGAGACTTGCGCAAAGCTGCCGAAAAGCAAGAGATCGAAAACGCTCGCAAAGAAGAAGCCGACCGTGAAGCCGCTCGTCAAAAGAGAAAGCTTAACTTCCTTATCTCTCAGACCGAGCTATACTCCCACTTTATCGGCAAGAAGATCAAGACCGACGAGGTGGAACGAAGCACAGACAACCCCGATGTCGCCAAGGATGCCCACCAGGTCGATAGGAAGATGCTTGACATCGATGAGCCTACCGGCCCCGTTACCGGCAAGGTCACCAACTTTGAGAACCTCGATTTCGAAGAAGGTAGCGACGAAGCTCTCCGTGCTGCTGCCATGGCCAACGCCCAGAACGCCATTGCAGAGGCTCAGAAGAAGGCTCGCGACTTCAACAACCAAGGTTTGGACATGGACGATGAGGGCGAGATGAATTTCCAGAACCCTACAGGTCTTGGCGATGTCGAAATCGAGCAGCCAAAGCTCATCAACGCTCAACTCAAGGAATACCAGCTCAAGGGCCTCAACTGGCTCGTCAACTTGTACGAGCAGGGTATCAACGGTATTTTGGCAGACGAAATGGGTCTCGGAAAGACTGTCCAGTCCATTTCCGTCATGGCTTACCTCGCAGAGAAGCACGATATTTGGGGCCCCTTCCTCGTCGTTGCCCCTGCTTCAACACTTCATAACTGGCAGCAGGAGATCGCCAAGTTTGTTCCCGAGTTCAAGATTCTCCCCTACTGGGGAGGTGCGAGCGACCGAAAGGTTCTACGAAAGTTCTGGGACCGTAAACACACTACATACCGAAAGGATGCGCCTTTCCACGTGTGCATTACCTCGTACCAGTTGGTTGTCTCGGATGTGGCATACTTCCAAAAGATGCGATGGCAGTACATGATCCTGGATGAAGCCCAGGCCATCAAGAGCTCACAGAGTTCACGATGGAAGGCATTGCTCAACTTCCACTGTCGAAACAGATTGCTTCTCACCGGAACACCCATTCAGAACAACATGCAAGAACTCTGGGCTCTGCTTCATTTCATCATGCCGTCACTTTTCGATTCACACGACGAGTTCAGTGAATGGTTCTCCAAGGATATTGAGTCGCACGCACAAAGTAATACCAAGCTGAACGAAGATCAGCTGAAGCGTCTTCACATGATTCTCAAGCCCTTCATGCTTCGGCGTGTCAAGAAGCATGTGCAGAAAGAACTTGGTGACAAGATCGAGCTTGACATCTTCTGTGACCTCACCTACCGACAGCGTGCCTACTACAGCAATCTACGAAACCAGATCAATATTATGGATCTCGTTGAGAAGGCCACAATGGGCGATGAACAAGACTCTGGTACACTCATGAACTTGGTTATGCAGTTCCGAAAGGTCTGTAACCATCCTGATTTGTTTGAACGTGCCGAGGTCAACTCCCCATTTGCTTGCGCCTACTTTGCCGAGACTGCATCCTTCGTTCGCGAGGGCAATGATGTTGCTGTTGGATATTCAAGCCGAAATCTCATCGAGTACGAGCTTCCTCGTCTTGTTTGGAGGGACGGGGGTCGAATCCACAAGGCTGGCCCAGATAGTCAGGTTGCAGGCTGGAAGAACCGGACACTGAACCATCTGATGAACATTTGGAGCCCAGACAATATCCGGGACAGCAGTGAGGGGTCAACGGCATTCTCATGGCTCAGATTCGCGGATACATCTCCCAATGAAGTTTACCAGGCCACCCACCAAAGCCTGATCGTCCGAGCCGCAAAAGAGCTTCAGAAACGAGACAGACTTGGATACATGAACGTGGCTTATAGTGATACTGAGGACGCAAACTTTACTCCAGCTCATGCCCTGTTCCAGATCCGTTCTCGACAGAACCGAAAGCCTCTTGCGGAAATTACTGATGAAGGTATCTTGAGCCGGCTGATGAACGTTGCTCAAGGAGATTACGACGAATCTGGCCTCGGCCGCCTGGAACCTGCGGGTAGACCTCGGGCGTCGGCACCGCCTATCCAGGTGTCTTGCCGCAGCTGGGCAAGCGAGTTTGAACGCGGTGAAGTTCTGTTCAATGCACCAATCCGCAAGATTCTCTATGGCCCCACTGTCTTCGAGGAGAAGGCCTTGGTCGAGAAGAAGCTTCCCATGGAGCTGTGGCCCACCCGGCAGATGCTTCCCAAGCCTGATCATGAGAAGAAGGGATTCACCAACATCAGTGTTCCTTCTATGCAACGCTTTGTCACTGACAGTGGCAAGCTGGCTAAGCTTGATGAGCTTCTGTTCAAGCTCAAGAGTGAGGGTCACCGTGTCCTGCTGTACTTCCAGATGACTCGCATGATTGATATGATGGAGGAATACTTGACATACCGCAACTACAAGTACTGCCGACTAGATGGTTCGACCAAGCTTGAAGATCGACGTGATACTGTGCACGATTTCCAAACTCGTCCCGAAATTTTCATCTTCCTTTTGTCTACTCGCGCTGGTGGTCTTGGTATCAACCTTACAACTGCTGACACAGTCATCTTTTATGACTCTGATTGGAACCCGACCATTGATTCACAGGCTATGGATCGAGCCCATCGTCTTGGTCAGACTAAACAAGTCACGGTGTATCGTCTCATCACCCGTGGGACGATCGAAGAGCGCATCCGAAAGCGTGCCATGCAGAAGGAAGAAGTCCAGCGTGTCGTCATCCAAGGTGGTGGCGCAAGCGTTGACTTCTCTGGACGTCGTGCTCCTGAGAACCGCAACCGCGATATCGCTATGTGGTTGGCCGATGATGAGCAGGCTGAGATGATTGAACGCCGTGAGAAGGAGCTTCTCGAGTCAGGCGAGTTGGAGAAGCAGCAAAAGAAGAAGGGCGGCAAACGACGCAAGGCTGAAAACTCGGCCAGCCTGGATGAGATGTACCATGAAGGTGAGCAGTGCAACCCCCTATTTATCTTTCTTCAAACTAACAGTATGCAGGCGAGGGTAACTTCGACGATGGTTCAAAGGGTGTCTCTGGTACAGCCACACCAGCTACAGCAGCCACCCCTGCCGATAGTGACAGCAAAGGCAAGAAAGGCCGCAAGGGAACAAAGCGAGCCAAGACAGCAAAGCAAAGGTTGGCGATCGCGGACGGTATGATGGAATGAAGTGATAGAAAGTAAGCGGTATCTAATAGATGCGTGGAACTCGGAGCCTCAAAGGCTCATGGGGGATCAAGGGAGTTAGTTAATGGTGTATTTATTACGTTGGGATTTTCTTTGTTTAGTCATGGCGATGGACCATCAATAGGCGGAGTTGATGGCGAAAATGCCGATCAAAGATAACAAGGCAAAGCATTCTTGCGGAATGGGACGTGTACATTACTATAGATGGAGGATAACAAAGCTTGTCCCTGGAACCAGTCCACGTGGTGAAGTATTGAGTGAGGACCCAATATTGGAGGAACTACGTGAGAAGCCTGGCCTGTACATGATGTGTGTTTGTCCAGCTCACCTTTATCGAATCACTAATATCGATTATCCGGTATGGTGTAGTGGCTAACATTTCGCGCTCTCATAACCTGAGAGACCAGTACCGCGGAGCCCAGGGTTCGATTCCCTGTACCGGAGATTCTCTTTTGCTATTGTCTGGATCTCTTTTTGCTGACGAGGGAGGCTTCTTGATTGTTGTGGATGTGGTGGGCTGTATAAGCAGTGAATAATTGGGGCCCGAGCTGCTGCATGCCAGCTTTTATAAAGCACATGAGTGAGATGGGTGAACAAGTAATTCACTACAAAAGTACGGTAGATACAATTGGTCATGTTGTTGGAGGTATCTATCGATGAGTATGACTTGAGAACATTCTCGTGTTGCAATATCCAAGATCACATGTTTATTCTACAATTAATCTGTATCAGAAGCTGGAATGGAGTTGTTCATCTGTATTACTTGATTGGACAAAACCATCCAGTGTTGCTCCCTCCCCGTAACTATGCACCAGCACATCCCCCACGTCATCATCCCCTGTCAATCTTACCGTCATCCCCTTCCCTTTTCATGACCATTGTATCATACACACCATAAACCAATCTTTTACCACATCAAACCACACACTCTCTTTTCTTCTTCCTCTTCTCGAACTTCTGTATAATTGCCTTCTTCAATCAAACCAATAACAATGGCTCCAAGCGCAACGATGGACTCATGGAAAGACTTCCCAGAGGAGAAAGCATCTGGCTTTATCACCTATGCGCGTAACTCTGTTGATCGAGTTGTCCCTCCTCCTTCACGACAAAAGGCATATGACAACACTATGGCTTTTGCTTCTGCGCGACCTATTCTCTTTGTAAGTTACCCTTTCCAGCTCCTCTGCGTCAACTTCAGCTAACGACAGCAGTCTTTCATTGTGTCACAGCTTCTCCTCTCATTCCTCCCTCTTCTCATCTTTCTCACCTTCTCCCTATCAACCATTCTTTTCGCCTTGGGTGCTGCCATCGTATTTTCGCTCTTCTGGATTGGTGTTGCTCTGTTGGTCCTCGTGCCCGCTCTGCTCGTAACTTCATCTATCGCCGTGCTTGTCTGGGGCTGGGCGGTTGGCAGTTTTGTTGTTGCACGATGGTTGTATAACCACTCACCCGTTAGTGTACAGAACGGGGAGGTTGTGAAGAAGGAGAATGGCAACTAGTTTTACGCTTGCACCGTCTGGCAACTTGGCATTGGAGCTGATTGGGATCCTCATGATATGTCTGCGTTTTGGGATCCGTGTATGGGATATGGGGGGTACCGAGGGGAATAATGGTTTATTCAAGGGCAGGAGTTCCGGATTTCTTTACTGAAAGGGCAAGGCGATTATCACACTACCAAACTAATGGTTCGCGCACAACATGATTCGAGTCATGCAACATGACAATGCAATACGCATCACTACACTCTGCACCGAATCCTAAGGCTGTTTGCCGACCTAGAATTAATGCTTGCCATCACATTTATATGTATGAATTTGCTGTTGCTCAACTCTATTTCTCATTAAAAACGACCGAGACCCATCTATCTCTGTCCCAAACGCGCTGGTACATTACAAATACAGACCCTCTGGCTCGCCCTCTTGCTTCGTACGGAGTACTCTCTCACGAGCTGAGCGGAAATCCGCCATTTGCACCCGCATTCTTCGTTCTCGGAGGGCTAGCAGACCAGCCTCAGAGCAGATGGCCTTGATGTCGGCACCAGAAAGATCGTCCTTTTGCGATATGAACTCCTCGAGATCGACATCGTCGTTAAGGTTCATCTTGGAAGTGTGCAAGGTAAAGATCTTGCGCTTGGTGTTTTGATCGGGGTTCTCAAAGAGAATCTTTCGGTCGATACGTCCAGGTCGAATCAAAGCGGGATCCAGTGTATCAATCTTATTGGTGGCCATTATGACCTTGACGTCACCACGGTCATCGAAACCGTCCAGCTGGTTGAGAAGCTCCAGCATAGTTCGCTGAACTTCTCGTTCACCGCCGGATGTCGAGTCGTATCGCTTTGTACCAATGGCATCGATTTCGTCAATAAAGACAATAGAAGGTGCGTTTTCGCCAGCAACCTGACAATGTTAGTAAAGGGCGGACCTATCAAAGGAACCTACATACCTGGAAAAGTTGTCGGACAAGTCGAGGTCCGTCACCAAGATACTTTTGAATAAGCTCACTACCCACAATACGGAGGAAAGTAGCAGACGTTTGGTTGGCAACAGCCTTGGCCAGTAGTGTCTTTCCAGTACCGGGAGCGCCGTAGAGGATAACACCCTTGGGAGGCTTGATACCCATCTCTTCGTATAGCTCGGGGTGGAGTAGCGGCAACTCCACTGACTCTCTGACTTCCTGAATCTGTTGTTCCAAACCACCAATATCGGCGTATGATTCGGTCGGCGCCTTGTCGAGCTTCATCACGCTGACGATAGGGTCGGCGTCGTCCGTCAAAACACCAACGATACTGACGCTCTTGTGGTGCAGAAGTACGCTGGCACCGGGCTCCAAAAGATCCTTGTCGACAAAGCTCATGATGCTGACATAGTATTCAGGACCAGTTGTGCTACTGACGATCGCATGGTCGTCGTCGATGAGCTCTTCCAGAGTTCCAACACCCATGGGGCTTCCTCGCATATCGTCAACACGACCGCGCTCATCTGCTAATCGGTCAACGTCGGCATCAGTGCCAGCGGTTTGGCCCTCCTTGGCTGCCTTGGCCTTTCGCAGACGCTCCTGGTTCTCGACGTATTCTTCCTCAAGCAAGAGATGATCGTGGATTCGCTGCATTCGCAAGAGTCGAAGCTTGCATCGGCTAGTAGGGTAGACGGCGGGAAGCTTTTGTGCGGCGCTGGTGCCACCGGCCTTTCTCTTCTTGCGGCCAACTCGTGTCGTAGGCCTGGGCGGAGGCTCGTACTTGGGCTTATCCTTCTATAAGACTGTTAGAGAAGCTGAATGAAAGCGGATTCGAATTGCTTGCCTTCTTGTCCTTGTCATCACGTCCCCCTTCTCCCATGCCGGATTGACCTTGACCCTAGATAACGTCAGTAGCTGCAACGACACCGAAACAGCGACGAAAAACCCACCATGCTGGAGAATTAAGAGCCTGAAGCTCGGTATATTCTTTATCAATGATTAATGTGCCGGGATTCTGTCTGAGTGAAAAAGAGTAGATGGATGTGATTTGATGTGGAGGAGAGGTCAAGGACGAGGCTCCAGAGCTTAGTGATGATGAAAGCGACCGCCAGGCGCCAGGGAAACACGACAGCAGCTCCAGCCTAGTCACGTGCTGACAGTCACGTGGAGTTCGACGACAACAGCAGCATAGCAATAAATGTTCAAAGACCCAATTCATGCAAAAATGTCTTGCTAATGGAATTAAGTTTATTGATAGTGTTTGTATTCTGGTAGTATTTTGATGATTGATGTATCTCTGTTCTTGCACCTCTATAACCTTCTATTGGTTATAAGTAAATAAATGTCATATTCGCCGATGTCGGAGGACACATTGCCGTAGTATAATGTCTAAACCTTCGATTTAAAAAGGTAAAAAGCTAATACGTATGCTGTAATGTAGAAGATTGGTTAATGAGATGATGATGTGGTTGGGAAACCGACGTTACCTTAGTACTCATCATGAGGTGCTTATTAAACCTTTGTAGTTGTATCCGTAGATGTAAGAAATATCAAGACAGGTATGAAGCGTTGACCCACTGCAAGATTCCTCATTATTAAGAGAAAAAAGTTAAGAGAAGTCAATTCTTCGGTGAGGCAGACACGAAACGTCTTTGAGCTGTGAGCATAGACGCAAGGTGGAATAATCAGCTGCAGGAGCAAACAAGGGTGTTACACTGTTACTTGTGACAGGTACTCCTGTCGGCTGCGAGGTTTAAAACATGATTCGTGAATATATTTGACTTGTAATTTCTCTCTCTTTCCACCTAAAAGCTCCACCTATAAAAAGAACCCAAAGACCTTTACCCATCGACCTGGGCACTTGTAGAAAGGCAGTAATCCATTCATTTCCTTCCATCCATCTATTTTTGAACAACCCGGCTGCAACCACCCCCACAAGGCGCTAACTCTTAGCGGTCTCCCAGTGGAGTGACGTCGGCTGAACGCTACGCCACAGCCTGACAAAATTCTAGGACCCCTCCTTCCATCGCCGACCCAACCCAACCTTAGTACCTACCCGGTCTTTTGCACACGACCATCTACAAAAGCTTACTCCAAAGGTTGCATCTTTTCCTTGTTACATAAACCGACATTCTTTTTAAACAAACAAAAAATAGCTACTCGATATTCCAAGACAAGAAACCCGCCACAGTCGACATCATGTCAAGAGATCGCCGCATATTGAAAGAGCTTAAGGACATTGAACTTGATCATGACAACTCGGGTGTAAATGCGACTCTTGTTTCCGACGGCGTCATGACACACCTCAAAGGGACATTTCCTGCTCCTCCAGACACGCCTTACTCTGGCGGCACCTACACGATCGATATTCAGATCCCTGATCAATATCCATTCAAGGCACCGTTGATGAGGTTTGACACAATGATTTGGCACCCCAATGTCAGCAGTCAGACAGTAAGTATAGGATGAGAGGGGAAAGAAGATCCTGGCATTTGGGTAAAAAACGAGGATTGGATGGAAAAGAGATGGAACACTATCAGAGAGCAGGCAAATAAGCAGTTATTGACCGACCCGTTTCTAGGGCGCCATCTGTCTCGACACCCTCAGCTCCAACTGGTCTCCCGTCCAGACCATCAAAACAGCCCTTCTCTCCCTTCGAATGCTTCTGGAATGTCCAAACCCAACTGATCCTCAAGACGCAGAGGTTGCGAAGATGATGATCGAAAGCCCTGAACGGTTCGCTGTCAAGGCCCACGACTGGGCAGTTGAATACGCTGGAGCTCCACGAAAAGAGGTCGATCTGAGCCAATACAAGCAAGAAGGCGCTCCTGCGACCCCCAAAGCTGATCCTGCCCGGTATGTGGACCATACGAATGAGAAGCAACGAGGGCTAACTTGGCACACAGATATATGGGTTACAATAAGGACCTCGTCGAGAGGTTTGTTAACATGGGCTTTGCTCTGGACAGTGTCGTTGAGGCCTTCATTGCTATCGGCATTGACCGCAACGGGGGCCGAGACTACGTCTTGGAGGAGGCATACATGGGCGACATTGTCGCCAGACTCCTCGGCGAGCAATAATTCATTACCAAGTAGCGTCTAAAGAGGAGGAACAGTGTTTCTAATAAACGAATTTCAGCATGGTATGGGGAGTTAGACTGCGTTCCGGATTTACTTCGTTCTTTTATTTTATTTGTCCGTTTTAACATAGACAAGTCCACAGGATGGAAAGACTGCGAAGCTGAAATGGCAGATGCACTTAGTAGCGAGTACTCAAAATCGAAATATGATATGACATTGTGGTTTGATGCTTGGCAGCATGTAATACCGTGCATGTCCAAGAAACAATTACGACATTTTCATGTGCAACAAACCACATGTTCGTGCATGGGTCCTTATCAGAGATAGCTTGAAACACTTTTCGACATTAGATAGGTAGTTCATGGTGTAATGTGACATTTTAGCGCATCGCGTGCTGAGGGTTATGTTATGGCACGCACTCGCCGGTGGAAAATCAACACCAAATAGCCCTTTCCACAATCTAGCCTGCGCGCCAGCCAGACCATCCTTGCTCTATCAGGTACGTACGAAGAAATCATGCAATATGATGCAAATAGCCCTCCTTGAGCGAGCCCTTGGTCAATTATATGAACCGGGCTCTGCTGACTCATTTACTTCCCCCAACTCAGACACATATCTCATCTTCCAAAAAGCCGAAACCAGTCAGAAGACGCAGACGTAGTTTAGTTATAAGATTATAGCAGATCGCGGCGGACAAACTCGTTGTAGAGAGCCTTGCCCAGACCAGCGGGGGAGCGCTCGACAATGACACCGGCGTCCTCGAGAGCCTTGATCTTGGTGTCGGCACCACCCTTACCACCGGAGACGATGGCACCGGCGTGACCCATTCGTCGTCCAGGGGGAGCGGAGATACCAGCGATGAAGCTGACAACGGGCTTGCCACCGTTGACGGTGTTGGCCTGCTTGAGGAACTCGGCGGCGTCCTCCTCGGCGGAACCACCAATCTCACCAATCATGATGATACCGTCGGTGTTGGGGTCCTCGGTGAAGACCTTTAGGCAGTCGATGAAGTTGGTACCGGAGAAGGGGTCACCGCCAATACCGACGACGAGAGACTGGCCGAGGCCGGCCTGGGTAGTCTGGTTGACGGCCTCGTAGGTCAGGGTACCGGAACGGGAGACGATACCGATGCGACCGCGCTTGTGGATGAAACCAGGCATGATACCAATCTTGCACTGTTCGGGGGCGATGATACCGGGGCAGTTGGGGCCGACGAGACGGGTCTTGTCCTGGGTCTTGAGCATGTCGGTGATGCGAACCATGTCTAAGTGGGCCCTGGGTTAGAAACCTTCAATTGGGCGTGAGACGGACATGAATAAAAACCTACCATGCTGGGGGATACCCTCAGTGATACAGACAACGAGGGGGATCTCGGCCTCGAGGGCCTCCTCGATACCGGCAGCGGCCAGAGGAGGACTGAAAGATATTGTTAGGGGCGGTTTTGTTCGTTATATGGTTGAGTAGACGTACGGGACGAAGAGACCAGTAGCGGTAGCGCCAGTCTCCTTGACGGCTTCTGAGACGTTCTTGAAGACAGGAAGGCCGAGGTGAGTCTGGCCAGCCTTCTTGGGGTTTGTTCCACCGACAACCTTGGTGCCTGTTCATTGTATTGTCAGTCTTTGAACCCCTGTCACATGTATATATATATATCATGATGTATGTGTGTCGAGATCGATATAGTGGGAAGACCGTACCGTATTCGATAGCTTGCTCAGCGTGGAAACTACGTCATTTGTTAGTTTTAATTGTTCTGTAGACATATTTGACTGTTCGTAATACTCACGTTCCCTGCTTTCCAGTGAATCCCTGGTAGATGACCTTGGTGTCGCTGTTGATGCGCAGGTTGTTGATGGTCTTGGCGTACTGCGATGAAGAGTAGGCGCGGCGGCCAACGTTCTTCAGCGCAGAAGCGCGAGCGGCTCTAGTGACGGACTGCATGATGATATGATTATGGAAAAAAGGAGAGAGAGAAGAAGTAACGCTGCTTCTGATTTGCAACGTTTAAAGATTGGAGAGCAATGGGGGGGTTCAATTTCTGGGGACAGGACTGGAGGAGCTAGAAAGGAAAAACGTCGATACAGGAGCTTGTTCTTGTTCGTATCAAGATTATCCCGTGGCCGGGATCTAACGGCCTAAACCAGAACGGGTCGACTCACACATTTTTGTTACCTTTCCAGTGTGTCAGTTTTTGGTGCTGGACCTCTGCGCTACGGGTGGTCTCGGAGGAACTGTGCCGAGCGGAACATGAATAATCCGGGGTTACAGGTAATGAGAACCACTAAGAAGTGCCCATGTAGAGGTGAGCGTTTTGGTACACGGTTAATCGCGGGTTCTCGGTGAGAGCGAAAACTAACGGGAAGGTGCGTCATTGGGTGCTGCAGGGGCCCTGGACCCTCCTTTTTTCACGGACTTGTAAGTCCTAATGATTGTTTCGATTAAAATCGCGGACATTGACAACCTGATTGATCCCGTGGGAGTGAATGAGTGAGTTCCTTCTACTATTGCCTTGTCTATCTAAAGAACGAATGTATTCTATCTACGGTTCAAAGAGTGTAAATCCCCAAATCTTTTATCCAATCTCTGCTTCAACCATTGCTCCCACTATATGCTGCTAATTGCAAGCAAAACATCTCAACCAAATGTTTGAAAGAATGTTAAGAAAGTAACGATATCAAGATATACTTCCGAGGAAGCATCCCGACCAAGTCAGTTGATACTCTGATCCTGGCATGCATGACCGGCTGGTATAGTTGATCACCGGACCAATCGTAACCATGTCAGCCCCTGGGTTCAATTGAAGATGTGCGCGTCCCATGACATTTCAGTTCAATCGCGCACATCTTCAATAAAGAACAATCTTAGTAGACGCTCTTCACGTTCCAGCCAACAGCCATTACTCTCGCAGCGAGGAAACAGGCAAGCGCCAGTACATACGACAGTCCATCAAAGACGATGAGAGCAGTCCAGCCTGCATCGCCGTTACCTCCAGCTTCGAGAAGAGCACCAGCAATGGGTAGACTGCTGAGGGTTCCGAAACTAGCTACCATGAAAGCTGTCGAGATGAAGCGTCCGTAGTCGCGCGGGTCGCATAGTTGACCAACGCAGACAGGTGTCAAACCCAGGTTTGAGCCAGAACCAAAGCCAAATACGACCGCGAATGCGATGATCATGACTTGGGAGTCACCTGCTGGCAACCACAAAGCGAAAGCCGAGAGAATGCACAGCCCAAGGGTAAGAAGCATGACGTTGAAGCGGCCGATCTTGTCCGCTAGAAAGCCAGGGAGAAAACGACCGAGTAATGAACCAGCGTTGAGGATCGAAATGAGTGTGTAAGAGCTATTGGCATCGCCAGAGTATCTACCAGCATAGGAAACAATGTACGTCAATGGTACGAAGAGACCCCATTCCATAAAGAAGATCCCAAACGCAGCAAAGGTAAACTTGAGGTCTTTGAAGATGCCAAAGTCTGGCCAGACAGAAGTTACTCTGTTATGTCGCGGAAGTCGTGATCGCATAAAGAGCGTGGCCGGAACGGTAAGACCCAAGATGATGAAGCCCAAGATACGAGTCGTCCACGCAAAGCCAATGCTGGGGAGGAGCTTTTGCAAGACGACGGGGAATATGATGCCGCCGATTGATCCTGCAGTCATCGCACAGCCTGTTGCAAGACCGCGGCGGACGTCGAACCAGTGGGCGATGGATGCATAGGAGGGAGAATTGAGCAGGGCGCCTCCTAGACCACCCATGACCGAGTATGACAGAAGGATCTGGTAGAATTCTGT
Source organism: Fusarium poae (assembly GCF_019609905.1). NCBI lineage: Eukaryota > Fungi > Ascomycota > Sordariomycetes > Hypocreales > Nectriaceae > Fusarium > Fusarium poae. The sequence continues at coordinate 6,737,509 of NC_058399.1, forward strand.
ATAGGTATGTTAGAGACTATTGAGTCCACGAAAGATAGAGTCACTCACCTTGACAAACGCTGAGGATGAACAGACTGGTAGCAATAAGTAAACCACCAGCAAGAACAATAAGTCTGGGGCCATATTTGTCAAAGACAGGCCCAACCTGAATGCCTACAATAAAAACAAAAAATAGGTACAGACTAAAGATCCATCCAATTTGGGATGACGAGTAGTCTCGGAGCTGGTTCTCGGAAAAGTACGACTCAAAGACAGCAGCGGTGTTGATGAGACCGTACACGGAAAACATGCCGCAAAAGGATCCAAAGACTACAAGCCATGCTTGAAGACCACCCTCGGGAAACTCGAGATTAGGCTCATGATTCTCGGTCGGGCTGGTGGAGGAGGTTTCAGTGGCTCCGTACTCGAACCCCGGAGCCGTTACCGGGGCCGGTGATGATTTTTCGGGATCTCCGCGCTGGATCGCCGGCGGCGGAGGGGAAGTGGAAGAATGACTAAAATTGATAGACTCGTCCTGCGCAAGGCAGGCTTGGTGCTGGTTTTTTAGGCAGCTGTCCTCTGCATTGTGTTCGTCGTATGTCATATGGTGGTTAAAAAAACCTCTTGATCACAAACGAGTTTCTGGCCTTGTTCAATTGATAATGAATTTACATGGAGAGGACCATTGAGAAGGTATTTAGTTGAATTGAGAGATAGACCAAGGTTCCGAGGAGGGGGGGATAGACAAAGAATTTATATGCCGGGATATGCAGCCGGTAAACTCGGTGTATAGTATGATACAATGCTGGTTAGGTTGGGCGCTATCTACAAGTGAGTCTACCGCAACAATTCATTTTGCTTAGTGCATGGGCGTCGACTCCGTAGAGGTGCATGACTTGGCACTAAACCATAGGCTATTCGTTTAAATTACAGATTCTATGAGTCAAGAGGACGTTGTTGTCCTCTATGATGATGAATTGGCTGATATGATTCATCGACGGGTGTCAAGTTACAGTTACATACAGTTAGAGCCCGTTTTGCCCCATCTTTGAAGCAGCCAGGGAGCTAGTAGTTAAATCTGGGGCCATCGGATACTCTAGCCGTGATGAATTGAACATCTCCGGGCGAATCACATCGGATATAGTTATATGGATACCCGCCGTTATTAATATATACAAGTCCGAATCGTATGATGAACAAACATGCATGGGAATTTAAGCTTATGATGATGTGTAATGTTTGCTCAAACTGCATGTGGGAGAAATTGGTTTCGACTCACCACAGCGCTTATTACCATGCAGGGTCTTGACTGACGATACCGACACGCTCGCACAAGAGAATATTGTTTGGCGTTGATGAGTATCAGGGCACTTTCGGTTAGAATACAATTAGTATCGTTCGGTTGGCGGAAAGTCCATATTAATGGTTGTGCCGATAAACGTATCCCGTAACCTGCAGCGAGTAACCGGCCTGGGCTATCTAATTTCTTGATCACCGGCCACTGCAAACTGTGAAAATAGACTTGGATTAATTATTGAAAATTGTTACTTAATAATATGTGCCATGAGAAGCTACCAACAGTACAGTATCCTTCAGCATTTGTGATATTGAGCTCGAGTGCAGCTGTCGTCAATGTGTATAACTGCATGACCCGGTAACAACTCCCCTATTTTCTTGACCAGCTACAAGAAAACGTTGTACACGAAGTTGATTCACAGCTTCCACGTAATTAATTACTCAAGAAAAAATCTAGCTACTATATGCCGTTAGTTGTAGACGGGACGCCCATGTAGGCCTAGACGCATTGACACTGTCACTGTTGTTGTCTGGGCATACCAAAAGTCCAAAGATGCAAAACTCCTTTTCATATCGCACTCTATTCTGACCATACTGAACAAACTGTATATAATTAATGTTATCGTAATAATACTGCGCCACAACCAATGTCCCACTTCAAATGCCGTTGCTCTTACACGAGAACACACCAGACACCTGCCCAGCTTCAAACTGGTCTATGATACCCTGCACACTTACATACGTTCCCAACGTGAGGTACAAAACACCAGTCAACATGATGATGACGTTGAGAGTCACGGAAAGGAAGTCAAGGATGGGCTGGCGTGTCCTTCCAACTTTCTTATCGGCGCTTCGCATGCGAAAGTAGGCTAGAGCCCAAAAGATGAAACCGAACCAGCAGTTGAATAGAGATGACATGACGGATAACACTAAAGTTTTCATGAGTGATATTCAGCAGCAAATTCGAGTGACTTACACGATGAGAAGAAGGGAATGAGTTCAGCGACGAGGAACGCTGCAGCCCAGCTGAGGAACAAAACAAAGCTCCACCAGAACCAGCCTTTGAAGGTATGCGACGTGAGATGCTCTGAGTCTTTGAACATGCGAAAGAAAACGAATCTGCCTGTCACGCTGGCGTAAAGGCACCCGACAAAGATGATAGTAGGGACCATGAAGGAATAAGAGACCTTCTTGTAGAGGTCATTGAGGACACCAAAGGCTGGCGTGACCATGTACTGGTTACCCGTATAGGCGTAAATGACAGCGCCGACTATGCTGAAGGTGACGATTTCCGCGCATGTGCAAGCCCACAAGGCCTTGGGGAAGTCCCTATAATTGTTAAAAGATTGATAGCTTCATCAATTGACTGTAACGTACCGAGGATCGCGCATCTCAGCGATGAAGCTAGGAATGGTGGTTTGACCGATGAATGTGTAGCTCATGTTCATAAAGGCCGACATGCCCGTAACAAGAGTGGTGGTACTTGGCGTCCATATCGAGATTATAGGCTCGCCCTTGCTAGGATAACCAGCAGGCGTTCCTTGGGCTCCGGAAAAAGCGGTTGCTAATATGACTGAGATAAAAGTGAACAGTGTCGAGGCAAAGGCGAGCTTTGAGAGCATGCTAAAGGTACGTGGGAGCGACCCGATCCAGCTGATGACGGTCACCACTACGGCAAAGGCAACTGTTCTGCAACCTTTGATGTTATCGGCCTCTGTCATTGTGTTTAAGTAAATGGCGCCGACAAGGACGTGGAGAGCCTGGATAAAGGTGTTGTTGAGGACAAACATGGCTGCTGTCCACCACCAAGCCCATCGCCCATTCCACCAGATCATCTGGCCTATGTCGCAAACATCGCGAACCTCGGGATGTCGCAGACAAAATTCCCACAGAACGAGACTTGTGTACAGGACAAGTCCAGCAACAACAGCAGTCAGGATCAATCCAGGTACGAGGCCAAGAAGACTGTAGGACCAAGGAAAGCTCATGATAGAAAGCACAATGTACTCGCTAAAGAGAAGCCCGGCCGTCTTTTGCCAAGAACATGTTCTGTATTGGATGGCATTTCCTGCTTCGGAAGCGACCTGCTTATCGTGCAGGTCTACGGCCGAGGTGCTGTCTGTTTCGGAGACAAGGTTGGATGCCAAGTGCTCGGCGAGGGGTTCGACGCGGGGGCCAATTGTGACTCTGGAGCCTCCAAAAGCTGATGCGAGCCAAGGCGATCTGTTTGCGGCGCCTGAGCTTGGCGTGCGTTGAGCCTCTTCAAGTGTGGAGGATTTGGATTCCATGGCTGTGTTATGAATGATACAATGTACTGTATGCGATAATGCAGCTCAATTGTAGTCTAGGGAATATGGACAGAATATGAAAGACACGCCGAGAGATGAAGATGACGATGGGGAAATGTTGGGGGATACAACCCTTATAGAAGAAAAAAGTACCTCATCTCTAAGGAGTAGCAGAAGGATGGCAAGTCCCTCTCTGCTGCTTTCCTTACCTACTGCTACTTACCCTCCTCTCAGTCCAAGCCAAGCCAAGTCGAGTGGAAGGTAGGTCGATCTTCTCTAGACTGCTCCAGCCTGCAGTTGCAGTTGAATGAACTCCCCGAGACCTTGCATGATGGGGGCGTTGAGGCGTCGGGTTCAAGGTAAATTACAGCACTAATTCCTACAGTGTTTATTCTGATTGGACTGTCTGCCGGTATTAAGGTACAAAAGTATCGATCATGACGTACTCAAAAGGTCCAACATGACTCCTAGAGAACCTGTTCAATCACGCAATTTGATGCTCATTGCTCATAGGTGTGTAGCGTTAGTCTAGTAGAATTGGGTTTTAAGCTTACTTCTCATAAGCTTGTTTTTGTTGCTCAGCTTCTACTGGTTGTTCAACGGGAATAATATGCAATCCCCGGCACCGCCGAACGCCCGACCACTCAATGAAGGCGCCATAGGTATATTGCATCTGCAAACTTATATCCACAAAAGAAATGGTTCGCAGTCCTAAGGAGTGTCTTGATGGATGAAATTTCACAGCACTAGTTACATTTCTGTCATTTTCTCCTACCCAGGTGACATTGGAACAACCTTGCATCCTAGCGGCACATAAGTACCTAATAAAGCAATCCTATCTTCTGGCCCCCAACATGGATGTTTTTCGAATTGAGAACCCACAGTGGGCACCTTATAGAGGATGCTCTGGGGACTCAAATAGGTATATATCTTGCGCTGAAATTGGCCAGTCAAAAGTTAACAAGTCATAGATAACCATGGTCAAAGCGAAAATGCAACTCTGACGACTTGGCTCAAGTTGTACTGGCGAATAAGACGATACCAAGAAACAAGCTATATCAACAGGCTATAGTCCATCCAATGTCTTAAAGAGGGTTAAAGCCCACAAGCCGAAGAAGTTGTTTATGGGTCGATTTTCTCTCTTCATCTCATCTCTTCTTCATCCAAACATGAACTCTCTCACCCACAGCGAAAGTCTCATCGCGGCCGGCCTCGAGGCACGTATCTTGGTACCAAATGATGCCGATTTCATGGCTCGTCAGGAATCATACTGGTCCAACAGTGCTAAAATCAAGCCCGCATGTATTGTGCAGCCCCATACTGCTGACGAGGTTGCCACTATCGTCAAGACACTTGTAGCTGCTGGTCACAAGTTTGCTATTCGTAGCGGTGGTCATACAAATTGGGCTGGATCGAACAACATCGAGGGTGGAGTAACTGTTGACCTCGTTCACTTGAACAATGTATCTTTTGATGCCTCCACCGAGACAGTCGATGTTGGACCTGGCTGCAGGTGGCGAGATGTTTACTCTCAGCTGAGCAAGCATGGCCGTACTGTGGCTGGAGGCCGTGAGGGAAATCCCGGTGTTGCTGGTCTTCTCCTGGGAGGGGGAAATACCTTTTTTACAGGAATACAGGGCTTCGGATGTGACAATGTCGTTTCATACCAAGTTGTCCTCGCCAGCGGAGATATCGTCACTGCGGACAACAAGAACAACGTCGACTTATTCAGAGTCCTCAAGGGTGGTTCCAACAACTTTGGCATCGTCACAAACTTTACCATGAAAGCCATTAGAGTTGATCGTGTATGGGGTGGAATGGCCGTGTTCTCCAATGAGGCTATTCCTGAAGTCATCGAAGCCCTCTCTGACTTTACGGATAACGTAGCCAATGATGTTCACAGCAACCTTGTGACTGTCTTTCAATACCTGCCCGACCTGAAAGACATCAGTACAGCTGCTGTGTATGCCAACATGGAAGGTATTGAAAAGGCCACAGCCTACAAAAAGTGGCTTGCCTTGCCTGAGATTTCCAGTAGGGTTAAGAATACCACTGTTGCTGAAATTGCTTCCGAGTATAATCTCCCCACTGATTACTAGTGAGTTGACTCATCTTGAAACAATGTCTGAATAGTACTAACGTCTTGTAGTAACACCTGGTTTACATGCAGCTTCAAAAATGATATTCGAATTATCACCAAAGCTTCAGAGCTGCACAACAAACTAGTGGAAGAACTCAAAGAATTCATCCCTGATGGCAACTTCGTCACCCAGTGCATATACCAACCTCTGCCAATGGTGTTTGGTCAACGCTCCGTCGAAGCTGGTGGTAACGTCATGGGTGTTGAACGCCATCAACACAACGGAATTTTATTCCTCGCCAACGTTATGGCTAAGACCCCTGAGCAGGAAGCCTTTGCTCGACCAAAAGTTAGCGATTGGGTTAGAGACTTGCGTGAATTTGCAGCCACCATTGAGGGAGGAAACCTGGAGTGGACATATCTGAACTACGCAGATAAGAGCCAAAATCCTCTTGGAAGTTATGGACCTGAGAATATTAGGAAGATGAAGGATGCAGCGGCTAAGTATGACCCTGACCAAGTGTTCCAGAAATTGGTACCTGGGGGATTCAAGATTTCAGACGTGAAAGACGTATGAATGTGATGAAGTGAGCTCGAATTTTCATATGGATATTTTCAGACAAAGCTTGGAATGTAATGGCTATAAATCAGAGTACTTGCAACATCATCTACTGGTATCAACTACATAACGGCCAGCAATGTTACCTGCAATCATCATGTCATAAACCTTCTGGAGCTCTGATAGACCGACAATTCTGAGAGATCAAGTCAGTAAGACGCCATGTCTTGATTTAGGAATAGCCTACTTGTACGGCGCCTTGATCAGACCTTGTCTGTAAAACTCGATGGCCTCAGCGGTATCTTGGCGGTTTCCCACGTAACTTCCTTTGATATTGATTTCCCTATTTTATCCTTTGTTAGTTATTTCGGATAAGAAGATTCAAGCCTTACTCACCGAACAACTGTGTCGAACACAGGGGCCTTCACAAAAGCATTTGCTGGTAATCCAACACAGACAATCGTGCCTTTGCTCTTGACATATTGACTAGCCTGCTGGAAAGGCTTCTCACTCGCTGCCAAAAGTAGAACTGCATCTGGACCTGAACCCCCAGTGGCACCTTTGATCTCCCCTACGATATCCGAAGAGGTTTTGAAGTCAACAAAAGTATCAGCTCCAAGTTCAGTACAAAGCTTGCGCTTCTCTTCACCACCATCTAGGGCTGTTACACGCAGCCCCATAGCCTTGGCATACTGGATTGCAAAAACACCAAGACCTCCGCCTGCGCCAGCAATGACTATACTTTGTCCTGGACGAACGTTGGAGGACTTGAGTGCTTTGTAAACAGTTAATCCAGCACACAAGATAGGTGCTACTCCAGCGAGATCGCAGTCTTTGGGAATACGCGCCACATGAGCTGCTTTGCCGACGGCATATTGCTGGAACGAGCCGTCGACTGTGTAGCCAGACAGTGAAGCGTGGGAACAAAGAGATTCGTTAGACTGGCGACATTGTTCACAGCTCATGCATGATCCATGAAGCCACTTAAGACCTACATGGTCACCTATTTCGACGTCTTTGACGAGTTCTCCTCGCGCTACTACCACGCCTGCACCTTCATGACCCCCGACTAGAGGAATCTTGGAAGCAAGGGGCCAGTCGCCGTTGACCGCATGAAGATCCGTATGACAAACACCACTGTACTTGATGTTGATCAAAACCTCATCTGATCCAGGTGTAGGAACTGGGATCTTTTTATACTGAACAGCTAGAATAGTTGGTCAGCCTAAATCAAGAAAAGAAAAATGCCTGACTTACCTCCCCCAGTCTTTTCCAGAACCTGTGCCCACTGCTCGGTAGGTATTGTGTATACTGCAGTGGCATATGCTGCACCTTTACGTAGGCTGTTGGGGTTAAAGTTTGTGGTGATGTTACTCACACTACAACGACTTTTCAAGCCGTGACGAGCACATGCTTGACCCCCAGAAGTTGCGCAACTTGTACAAGGCGTTCTTTTTGTAGTTGAAAAGTTCTGGCGACTTGTCTGGACTATTGCTGTTGTTGAGCGTACGAACAATGTTGTGTGTTGAGTGACCAGCCTGATGGGTCGAAGAATGCTAGTTCGCACCATATTACTGGAAGATAGCATGTTCATATTTGTAAAGAGTATATGAAATTGGTTGTTTGGTGATGTACAAGTATTCAAACGTATGAGTATGAGTCAACGCTTTGTAGAAGAGCGAACTCGCTTCAACTTATAATACAAAATCAGATATCAGCCCATTCAAATACTTCTATGGTGCCATGGAAGAGGAGTCAAAAGTGTCTCATCAGATCATGTCAAATCGTGCAAAGTTTAAAATCCTCGGGATAATGGAACTACAACCGTAAGCTGATGAGCTATGCTTGAATGTACCTTTATCCGTGGAGATGCGGCAAAGCCAGCTGACCCCGTGGGGTTAATAGTGCCTTTTACCCTGGCCAACACAGTCTCGTGCGTGCTTCTACAACAGGCTATGGAAATGAGTCGATTTGAGGTATGATTCTGTAACAATGGGTTTCAGTTCCATCACTGGGCCACAAGATGACAGAGACTTTTGGCCCTAAAGAGCTATATGGTAAGAATATTTGCCATAACAAGAAGGTGACACAATCACCCAATTGGCCGTAAATAAACATATATTGTTTTTCTCGGTCTTTTGCAGTGTAGCAAGAGGCAAAGCAATTATCCTCTTGATCCGCACCAATATGGAAACTCCAAACTGGTGATTTAGACGTCATTTGGGGTTGCAACAGCCCTCTCGAAAGAAGAAAATAAGTTTAATATGCAATTTAAGCATTTCAACCGCATGGAACTATGTAATGGTAGATGAGGTATTTCCTCGGTTAGTTTGGTCCGGAACTATGAATCCGAGAATGGAACAGCCCATCAAACATCACGAGATTTAGGATTCAAGTCACGCGAGGTTATTGGTTCACCAACAAGAACCATGGAATTCCTGGTTAACACTCCGAAGATCGGAGATACTCTGCTGTATTTGAGATTAATGTTATGATTTTATGATACTTTGGTTGCATTATCATACCAATATGGTTGAAACAAGGGAATTAATATCGTGGATAATGGAAATTGTTAGTTAAAGAGGCTAGTTCTAAACTAGGCTGCATGTAGGTTCCAAAAACATCTCGATACTCTTGAGCTTCTGGTAAGTCAAGAATAAGAATTGCTCGTTTTTAATATCCCATGCATGTTGAGATTCTTACTAAACCTGTCCTTACAAACTATTGTTGTCCTTGACGATTTCGACTACCTATCATGGCCACAAGTCCGTGCAAGCTATAGATAATCTTGGTCAGATGAACACGAACAGACATCCATTGCGATTGCAACAAGTATCCCAAACATCAAAACAAACGTCATTACGGTAAGTAGACTTATTAGTCATGATATAAATAAATCGAATACAGATTGACACTCACAGGGTAGCTGAAAACGTATTCATTCTAAAGTTGGTTAGTCGCTTTAGAATGTGTCTGTGGTGTCCAAATCACGGGGACAAGAACACGAAATATGCCATTTTTGGCTACATCTTTCAATGCTAACCATTAAGATATTCAAACAAAACCAGGCAGAAGCAATTCTTTGAAAACGACTCGTCCAGGTGACCGTGGCGCAGCTGTGATGCATACGAAAGCCCCGTCTTAAGTGTATAAAAATAGCCGTCTGACTAAGCCGTCGACTTACACGGTCTAGCCTCCGTCGTCATGTCTCTTCGACCTGGATGCGTATCACTTTCTTTCCTCTTATTATATGTATCAATTGCAAGATATACTTGAGAAACATTGCCATTCATTCTACGGCGTCATGCATACATCCGCAGATGTAAAGGATGCTGCCTCTCGGCTTGCGGAATTCGCCGATGAAGCGGCTAGATTCTTTCACCAACTTGATCCCTCCAAAAAGGACGTTACAAAACGACCCGAACAGTTGGAAAGCTTGTCAAGATTAGCAAACGAGTTTAAACTAGCCCCATCAACCGACAGAAGCGACACTGAAAAGGAACTCGAATTTACGACGCAAATCCTGCTTCACTGCTCTGAGATCATAAGAGACATTCTGTCCGAGCTTAACTGGCGTGAACCAACTCTAACCAGGCCTGAGTCGTTAACAGTATACGAAATTATCAATAGGAAGAGAGCCAGAGACCTTTTCGACGATTTGAAACAAGAGCAGCTGTGTCTTGTGGCATTCCGAAACTCAGAGTAAGTTATGAACAAGTCTACCAACAGGCTAAGCTGACCATTTGATAGATTCAAATCACTGTCCTGTGTTTCCAACTCTTCGCATCAACCAGAGTATTCAAACTCTTTCGAAGAACGCGAGAAAGAACTATTACACTATTTGTTTGTAATCGATCCACGACAAGATCGTGCATCACTCGAAGCAGCAAAGGGTCATGTTCTTGAAGGAACTTGTACCTGGATCACTGAGATTCCCGATTTCCGCTATTGGCTCCTGCCTCCCAGCAAATGTAAGGGCCTCGTTATCCAAGGAAGTCAAGGCACAGGAAAGACCATGTTGGCCAGTTACATCGCCGGTCAACTCGAACGATTATCCGGACACACGCCTGACAATACCGTGCTATACTTCTTTTGCAGCCAGGGCAACATCTACAAGAACTCCACTGCAGCTGTTCTCCGTGGACTCATATGGCAACTTTGCAAATTGAGACCCAAACTCATACGCCATGGGCTTCAAGAGGTTCGAGCTCATGGTAGCGACCGGATAGCTTTGGCAAAAAATGTGGTTGGGACACTTTGGCAAATATTTGTCGCCATGATTCGAGATCCACTCGCAGGAAATCTCACCTGTATCCTCGATGGAATCGACGAGTGCGATGTAACATCGATCAAAAGCTTGATTGAGCGGTTATCTGAACTTATAACCTCGCCCAAATGTCCTCAAAACTTTCGACTTCTCATGACATGTCTCTCGGTACCTCCCCAGATGAAGCACCAGGATACTATTTCGATATTGTCTCTTGATTCAGAGCTGCATGAGAGCAATGCCCGAGATGTTCAGCTCTATATAAAGACTAACGTCAAGAAAATCGCACAAGACAATGGGTGGTCTCTGCAACTCCACGACCAAGTAGTAACAGCTCTCGCATCACGACCTAACCAGTCGTTTCATTGGGCAAGCTTGGTGCTTTCTGATCTCCAACACAAATCTCAACTTCAGATACCATTACACATCAGGTGTCTAAGTAATAGTTTTGAAACTGTTTACGGCAATATTCTGCAGGAAATCCCAACCGAACATATAAAAAGGTTGCGATTATTGTTTAGTTGGTTGTTGCTTGTATACCATCCTCTGACTATTGAAGAGCTGGATGCCTTAATGGGAGATCAGAGTTCCGACCCAGAGACTAGCATTGGAGATCTACAGGCCTGTCTAAAGGTCAGCAGATCCCTTCTCATTATTAGACCAGAGATAAGAAAATCTGGCTTGGGATATGAGACAATGCAGACTGTTCAGTTCTCTCAACGCTCAGTTCGAGACTTTTTTCATCGATACATGACAGCTGAGAGGGCTGGTCCAGGCACCTTTCAGATACTCTCCGATAAAGACCATGAGTCTATTGCATCACGGTGTTTGGATCTGATGGGAGAGTTACTTCCAGCTTGGTCCGAGGGTAATACAGACAAGAGATTCGGTTTAGTGCTTCCCTATGCAACCCGATACTGGTTTCGACATCTCGGAGAGTGCCCTCAGTTACTTGAAAATGACAAAACAGCAACAAAAGCTATGTCGTTCCTGACTCCGGACAGTGCCCACCGAGGATTATGGTTCACATACCTTTCCAAGTTCAGAGATGCACAAGAGTATGTCAAAGACCAATGGACTGCAATAAAGAATGGTGGCCATTTTACTACGATCAACGGACTGGGGGAAATCACCGATGTTATTATTGTTGAGCAACCGAAGGATTATACTTCAGCAGACAAACTCAATCCTTTACAACTAGCTTCACTGCTTGGCATAATGTCGATTGTTCGGAAGATCATCGACACCACAAATCTGGCAAGATACCTGAGACAGACCAGTATTCGATCTTTACTATATAGCTTCTCTCTCACGCAGCCTAGAAGTAAAGCTCGCATACTAAAAACCCGAGAAGGACAACCGTTGTTAGCCACTGCGGAACTTGTGGCAATGACTCCCCTCGAGCTAGCTGTGCTCGAGGGACACAAGGAGGTTGTATCTCTTTTGTTGAAGCGTCATCCGCGCTCCAGTATGCGACCGGATTCGACTTTTGCTCTAGAGACAGCTATCAGTCGATGTGACAAGGAAATGGTCAGGTTGCTGATTAGAGCTGGAGCCCCAAAGTTGAGAGCTTCCAAGAATGCCGATGGTCCTGTCGGTAATGCAGTCGCCGTCAACCGCTTAGACATGATTGAGTTTCTCTGCAAATCTGACAACAATATCTGGGCACGGAAAGATTCGAAACAAGATGAGATTACATATGCCTTGCTACATCTTGCTAACGACGCCACACCCTCCCCTCATGATGAACCAAGGTTTGAGGACTACGCAAGACTTTTGCTTCGAGGAGGTGCTTCACCAAATGGTACTGTCTCGTGCCATGAGGGTCGCAGCTTAAGACATTTGAAATATGGACTCCTACAGTTGCTGCACAGTCGAGGAATCACTCTCCAGGCTCTTGGACCATTTCCAGACGAACAAACCCCCCTGATGCTCGTCATCTCATCAATGCACCTGAGCTGCTCTGGAGTTGACCCAACAGAAATCGTACAATTTCTTTTGGATTCAGGAGCTTCCATCAACCAAACAGATCAAAAAGCATGGAGTGCTTTGCATCACATCGCTAACCAGATCGCGCTGGGAAGGGTAAAGAAGGCCTGGGAGGATATGGAAGATGATGAGGAGCACAAGTTATATGGTATTGCTGGCCTCTTAATCGAAGCTGGTATCAACCAGGATCTAGAGGATAAGGAAAATCGTAAAGCTGCTGACATTCTTGAGATTGTGGGTGCTCCAGTATGGAAACGGGATATGGCATGGCATAAACGTTTTATGGGAAGTGAACCTACGAGTAGGATGTCTCTTGAATAGATGGAGCGTAGTGTACAGTTATTTCTTAATGTCTAATCTTAATATGGAAGTGTCTTTTATCTTGATTCTGCGTTGCGATCCAGCAATCACATCATGGCACTCGCTTGAAAAATATGTATGTCTTCTACTCCTGACCTCGTCATCGACCTCAAAAGAAAATACAGTCAATGATAAGAAGAAATCACAACAAAAAGTCGATTTGGTAGCGCTGATGTCGATCTGTATTTCCTCTCAGCCTTGAACCAACTTAGCGCCTTGATTGACAGCGGTTATTTCGTGCTTTAGTCTTAGCGTTCAGGGGTAAACATGTTTATTTTTTTCAATCATTTATCACGATCAGCAGAAAACAAGGAATAACGTGTTAGCTGCAGCACCAATTCCAATAGTCTGTTGTTAGTTTCGTGCTAGGACTCAGCCTAACCAACACTTATTCCAAAAGGATTATCACTGCAGATATTATATGTGTATATATTGAAGAATATTGCCTATATTGTTTACCTGTTGGTTCAGAGTTCTGACTGGAGAAGTTTGTCATTCGTTTTCGCATATTATTACATTCGTTACAATGGTTTCATCAAGACTATTCACTGGCTTTATTGCCCTCGCTTCTTTCCACGCTGTCAACGCTGGAGCATGCCGTCCTAGACCCAGCTCTGCAGTTGGAACCGACACCACCGTCACAACCAGCGAGACCTCATTCCAAACATCCATCGAGACTGAAACATCTTCAGTCACTGCCCAAGAGACAACAACCCTCGAAACCACTATCTCGCTCACATCTGCCGAGACATCAGTTGAGACATCTTTCGTAACAGAGGATGATTTGACCACTACACTCGAGACCACACAGAATCTCGACTTCACAACCGACATCACCTCATTCATCACTCTTCCTGCCGAGACCACAACGAGCGAATCCGCTGCAACCACGTCATCTTTTGTTCCTGCCCATCTTTTCCCCTGTGATTTGGATGAGGACTGCCGCACTGTTGAGTTTTGCGACACAGTTAATTGTGGTTGCCTCAACGGCTTCTGCAAGCTTCTCAACGTTGACATTGATGTTCCTATCCCACGACGTCTTCACTGATCGAATTCAACCCCGATTTCTTCAGGCACACAACCAATCTTCTTAGCATCTGCTCCTACAATCAAATGATAATGTCTGGGTGGTATTATAGCGCACATACAACTTGCTTCCTTCCCAGTATATAATAGCTTGTTAGAAACAATCAATGTTACTAAACAGTGACTTTTCACTATTGCCTTGCAGCTTTGAGTCGTAACAAGCAATCAATTTTATATATAAACCAGACTACGTGATACACAATCAGACTCTGGACTATGCCTTTGGAAACAATTCCTTGTACTGCAACAAAGCCTCTTGATACGGCTTCGGCTTCCTCCCCGTCAACCTTTCAACACTGTCAGTCGTCTTCGCCATGAACCCTCTTGCAACCATCTCTCCACAGCACAATAGATCGCCAATACAAAGCTTCATAGGTAACTTTGAGAAGTCACCAAAGAAATCTGTGGGCAAGCCGTGATCCAGCCACCATGTCTTGAGTTCCTCATCAGGCATATCAACGATTTCGCCCTTGTAGCCGGTCTGCTCGCACATCCATTTAAAAACTTGTTCGTTGGTGACTGCTTCTGGACCGCTGATCTCATAGACTGTGTTGGGCTCTCCTCTGCCAAGGAGTAATGCAGCCAACACATTTCCGCAGTCTTCTCGTGCGACATACGCACCAGCCTGGCCATGTGTGTTGACCAGCCAGCGATCACCACAGAACTTCCACGACTGTGCAAACAAAGTCGGAATGTTGTCTGCATAGAGGTAGTTGCGCTGGATATTCCACTCCAAGCCAGAAGCGTAGATGATCTTTTCGATAAAATGATGGTCTCGAGGAAGGAAAGGAATATCCTCCTCATTCTCGGCTTCGATACCGCCACCAACGAATGAGGTATAGCAGACCCTCTTTACGCCGCATGCTTTGGCAGCATCCACTACCGTCTGAGCCTGGCGACGTCGACCTTCCCCAAAGAGTCAGGTTGAGATCAACGAAACAGCTTCAGCACCTTGGAAGGCTGCTTTGAGGCTTTCGACGTCGTCGTACGTGGCAGTGACGACCTTTGCACCTTTATCAGTCCATGATTTTTGAAGGTCTTCTGGGATGGCGTCTTGTTTATAGGTGGTGAAAACGAGTTCATCATCAGGTCTGGCAATCTCCAAGGCGAAGCTAGCTGCAATTCGACCAAGGTTGCCGTCTGCGCCTGTGAGAACGTACTTTGGCATTGTGATTATGTGGTGATTGGAACTAACAATAAGATGTAGGAATATAAAACTACATCGCTAGACAAGAAATACTCAAGCTATTTATACGTCCCCTTTGTCCTGACCGTATTATCATGGTCTGATCGACATGGTGAGATGTCAATGATGCACCGGGTGATCCGAGTCTTGATAGAGTCGTGTAATTCCGAGATTCGCTGGTCACACCAGATCTGGACCCAGAGCGGCGGTAATCCCGCCGCTAAAAGTGGCCTGTGGAAGCTTCAGGGGTAGTGTCAGATCATCTTCTACCGACGACATCAGACCCAGTCTCGTGATGTCAATTTAGCGGTGTTCTAGTGTACAGCTGCCGGTTAAGCCATTGAATTTTCAGTCGTTGTAAAAGCGTTGATAACATTATTCTCTACACATTCCTCCTGTAGGTATATCAAGCCAAAACCCGTTGGTAGTTCGTTCCTAGAGCTACCGCCCTGTTACAAACATGAGCCTTCCTTGCTCCCCTCCCTCTATCAAATCACCAATCAGATTATCCGGTATGGTGTAGTGGCTAACATTTCGCGCTCTCATAACCTGAGAGATCAGTACCGCGGAGCCCAGGGTTCGATTCCCTGTACCGGAGTTAGATTTTGCATATGCATCCTTTTTGCTGGTCATTCCTCGTTAATGATGGTAGATTTGGGAGAAGGACGGGCAGATATTTCCTACTGGTACGTGCTTGTTTCTTGTAGATCTGGCCATTCATTTATCCATAAAACTACAGACCCAGGCCACGATGAATAAACATGTAGAAATAAACGAAGAAAGTATACACACATATCGTTGCAAGACAGGATATACTGATCAAAATCAAAGATTGCCCATTATATGTTCGTTCCATCAATCATAATCGGACAGCCAAGACTTCTATTTTGACGTCTTCTACGACGGTTGAAAAATAAATAGCCTAAAAATATGTATTCAAACAGCAGCCAACACACCTCCCACTTTGTCTATCTATATTATATATATCTCCATCTTTTCTGAATCCTGCTCGTGATTCCACCCTTTCGTCATATAATTTGTTATATATCCTACTCGCTGATAAACATTCCCAAACTCTCTGACCTCCTTGGGAAGATCAGACTGTTTGTTGAGCGTTTCGTTGTCTACCTTGACCAATACCAAGGCGCCATCGTCGTCCCAGGCATTTCTTGTACTCAGTCTTGTGCATAGTCTCAAGCACAACAAATTTTTAGTCTTGAGATTTCGCAAACGAAATAGACTGTCTGGTCTTTCGAATGGTTTCCTAACAGTGTTGCCCGGCTTTTCCAAATACACGGTATTTCCATCCATGTTAAAAGTCATTGGCATGGCGTGACCCGTGAGAAATATATAGCCACAATCCACCTGTCCGAACTTGTTTTCACCTTTAAGGGGACAAGCTGTTCGATCAAGGTCAACTGTGACGAAGTAATCATCATACTCGAAACTTTCCAGTCCCCATGTTACACCACGATGAACACTGAGCCAACTCCAGCTCGGCGCAATGTAACTTAACTCCTCCTCGGAGTCTTTTTCGTCTGGCATCCAGCGTAGACCGTTCAGTAGATCCTTCTCCCACAGGCCAGCAAGATATCTACCAGTCAGCTTGTCTGACCACTCTGTAGCCAATCCTGCAACAGCAGGAAGACCATCGGTTCGAAAGGTGATTTGTTTTTGAGAATACTGCACGATCAAATCTCGCCAAAGCTCATGATGTTCTTGAAATTCCTTCACTTCCCCCTCAAGTGGCTTTGATGGCCTAATAGAAGTTCCCCTGTAGCTCTTTGTTCCTGTGATAAACTTGTGACCCGTCTTGATGATCCGGCGTGCTGGCACTAAGGGATCATCCTCGTGTTCCTCAAGTGCGCCACATTCACAGTCCATTGACGACAGACAATCAAAAATCATCTCACTCTTAGTGTAGTGCAAAATCCGTGTGGCCAACAATCTTTCCTGAAAGCACCAGGCACGTGTCAACAACGGATGATCCAAGACATCAGACACGCTAGTTCCGCTAATGGGGTTTGAAGAACCTTTGGCCACGTTTCGATCGGTATTCCAGCCAAACGCAGAATGCTGTGCAGCTTTGCGCCCATAAACCTGAAAGGGTTTTCCATCAGGAGAGGTACCTGACACCGTCACGTAAGGTTCTCGTGGAAACAAACAGCCACCAGATCCATCAACTGATCCTGTAGCTGATAGGACCAACTCAGCACCATTGTAAATAGACGCCATTTTGGCAGCCTCTATTTCCCAATCCTTTGTATCATCTTGAACTATACAAAGAGAATCTATCCAGATGTATCGAATACCCAGCTCTCGCGAAATGATGATGGCATCCTGAAAGGTTTTGGCAAATCGATCGAATGGAATGTTCTGTTTCCACTTTTCTAGAGTGTCTTTAGTTGACTTGAGATGTTGTGTCTTTCCCCAGCAATGGGAAAGGGCGATGTACCGTTCAACTATATGCTGCTTAGAGTCATCGTGCGTAAAAATGTGGATTCCATCGTTTGTTTCAGGTCCAATGTCGACGACTCGCTTGGGTAATTTCGATGTGGAAGCAGACTCTGCTTCAGAACAGATGGTATGATTCTCCTTACATACTTTTATCCAACTCCTTGCTCTATCAAAAGATGGTTTAGAAGTAGGATCAGGCTCGATGTGATTCGCTTGTCCGCCGAATTCAGCATCAAGACTCCAATCAGGTCGTTCGATATTCATGCATGAACCGATGGTTGGCCAAGGGCATGGGGAACCTAGGTCAAGTTTAGAATCCGCTCCTCCATCTTACTCCGGGGGGTGGGTGGGAGTGTGTAAGGGGTATCGTACCAGGCAGAGTGTATATCTCATATTGTTCAATGAGATCACCTTCGGAACTATCTCCACCTGAAGAGAACATATCAAAGTCGTCTTCAGGCGGACTTCCACGAATAAGATTCAGCCTTAGAGTGTTCCCTTTACAGAACACTATCTCTAGCCAAAGCTCAGGATCGCTACAATCTAAATTGCCCTTGTTCAACTTTGTCAACATATCTTGAAGAAGCCAGCAAGATGCACAACCCCCCGCTGCTGAACCAGGAACGTCAGGAAAGTAGACTCTGACCCCCCAAGAAGCATAATCAATACGACCGTGTCCCGCCCAGGTGGAGGCTGCCTCTAAGTTACCGGCTCCGGCAGCTCTGACGGAGTTGATGGTACCAGAGTTCTCGTGCATGGCTATTCCAGCCAAAGGGAGAGCTGAAGAAGCTGAGCCAGGGTAGAGATTCCAGCATACTCGACACAATTTTGGATCTTTCCTAATCTCTTCATCGGTATCGCCTGTTGGGTAGGGAGGAGTTTTGAGGTTTAGTGAGGCCATACTTGTTTGACCCCGCAGTGAGGAGATGTTCTGATCACGCAAATGTTGGTAGTGAGGATTCACTAAATATCAGAACCAAAACTAGTTACCGAAGATGAAAGTCTGTAAGGATAAGTTAGTATATCTCAAGTCAGGATGAGATTATTGGAAGTCAGTTGAAGAAGCCTTATGATTACCCCCATTGTCATGTGATACCCTGGCCACTCTTGCCAGGGGTCCAATCTGATACTGAATTTCCACTTATGTATCTCTGATGGAATTATATTTCTCTCATCATTACATACAAGTCCATGAATAGGTTTGAGTACTACTGGGGTCTTAGATATAAATTACCGTCATTATGTTAGGTGTAGGCTCACTTCATCTTTGGATTCTTCAATGTGGATTTATGAACAAAGAACCCACGCTATTTTATCGCTTATGCCCTGGTAACTAAACATACTCTAATTGACAAGTGCTTCTCATCCAAGAATGATGCTGGCAGTGTTGGAATCTTCTGCGTTACTTATTGCACCTTAACAGCGTTTGCATGCTCTGCGTTCGCTGAACAGCTACATCGCAGTTGTTCTGGGTTTTGGCGACTAGGCCTTTCATCCTCACCTGCAGATCCCTGATGCTCTTGGCGTAACGGGGATTCTTTATAGCGGCTGTTTCCATCTTGGCCCATACATCCGTCATCGGTCCTAATAACTGCGAAAAGGGCCAAATTCTATGTGTTTCAAGGATAAGGGTGTACTCGGGCCCTGCAGGATCGAGTTTGAAATTTCGTCGATTCTTCTCCATCATGAGTTTTATCTCGAATACTATCCGAGACGTTGTGCTTCGCAAAATATCTTAGTCAAGTCAGTCTTGCTTTCTTTAGAGGCTTAAATCTGACGTACCTTCGATATCCGAGGCAATGTTTACTCCGTCGTCAATCCATGCGTTTCCTTCACTGAACTCATCTGCATACAGTATTGCTCTGTAGACAAACACTTGGATCAACTTGGGGCATTTGAAATAGAATGCGGCTGCAATGCAAGCCCCTATCTCTCTTCCCGTGGCTCTGGTGGCCACCCTATAGAGCCATAGATCAATCCAAGCGCTCATGATTCCGTCGCAACAATATTTGTCGTAATGCAGTGCGACGGAAAGAATTTTCGCGGAGCTCAAAACGTTGTATCTTCTGAGCTCTACCTTGTCGTGTAAAATTGAAAGGATAAGTCTCATAGTGTCTGGGTCATCCTCCAAAAGAGATATCTCGGGCTTTTCGCCCTTCGGGAAGGCAAGACCTCTGGCGCCAGATGTGAAAAGAGCGCGGAAATAAGACATCTGGTTCATTAGGATGCTTGAAGATACCATGCATCGTAGAGTAGGCTTTTTGTTTTTATTGTCAGGGATTACGAATATTGTGTCCCAATCTGGAGCGAGCTCAAGGGTTGTTGATTCCGGCATTTCGTCTGTATTCTCGCCTGCGCCCTTGGTCAAAGACATTTGCACAAGGTTTCGAGATTCTAGATGAGGAACGGTTGAGGGTAAGGGATAGAAGAAATCTGGTGATATACGACCAGTCTTTGGAAACAAAGGATAGCAGTGATTTCAATAGTATGTGAAGTTCAATAAGGCCTTGAGGCTTCATTACGAGAAGGGACGAAGAATACGTTATGATGTGCGGCAAAGTAAACACTGCTGTATTGTTATGATGTTAAGATTTGAAGAAGAGAAAATGATGACAGCTAAAGCTCAGGTATATTGATGATGATTACCTACCAGTAGGTAGGAGGTAGGTACTATATAAAAGGTAGTAGCCAGAAAGGCAACTCATATAACCAAATTAAAGGAAGGTAACAAAACCAGCCAAGAGCAATCAATACCTACCTAGGTAGGTAGGTACAGTTCAAAGAATGCACGTGACCAACTCATTGACCTTTGTGTAACTCCGCATTGGGTGGAAAGTGGAAACCCATAATAACCCCACCAAGATTTTTATCTAAAGCTTCTTTTGGAGGGGCAAAATATCGATCATTGAAACTCCTCCCATGTCGATTTGACACACAAACCCCGGCCTTTCAATCACTACTGTTACGAACGACTATCGCGACGTCCGAGTACCAAATTCTACAAATATCAACCCCGTCGCGACACCAGTTTCGATTCATTCATTTATCATGGCCACCGCCACCATGACTGTGACGGCCGTGCCGACCAAGAAGAAGCCTGATATGGCTCCCGAGAGCGAGCGCTTCCTACGATGTTGCGCCGACGTCGCAAATGCCCTCATTGAGGACCACGAAGCTTCAAAGGCTGGTCGCACCACTCGCGACATCAATCTCAACTCGCTACGAAACAAGCTCGCCAAGAAGCACAAGCTCATGAACATTCCGCCTTTGACCGCCATCATCGCCTCCATCCCCGAGCACTACAAGAAGTACATCCTACCAAAGCTTATCGCCAAGCCCATTAGAACGTCCTCGGGTATTGCTGTCGTTGCCGTCATGTGCAAGCCCCATCGATGCCCTCATATCGCTTATACCGGAAATATCTGCGTCTATTGTCCTGGAGGACCTGACTCCGATTTCGAGTACAGTACACAGTCATACACCGGCTATGAACCTACGTCGATGCGAGCCATCCGCGCGCGATACGACCCATTCGAGCAGGCTCGAGGACGTGTTGATCAACTCAAGTCCCTCGGCCATTCTGTCGACAAGGTCGAGTACATCATTATGGGAGGAACGTTCATGTCTCTATCTGAGTCATACCGAGAAGAATTCATTGCCCAGCTTCACAACGCCCTCAGCGGATACCAAACTACCAATGTCGATGAGGCCGTAGAGGCAGGTGAGATGAGCAACGTGAAATGTGTTGGTATTACAATCGAAACCCGACCCGATTATTGTCTACAGCCTCATCTCTCCGACATGCTGCGATACGGCTGCACTCGACTCGAGGTTGGTGTACAGTCTTTGTACGAGGATGTTGCGCGAGACTCCAATCGAGGACATACCGTCGCTGCCGTCGCCGAGACTTTCTGTCTCGCAAAAGATGCTGGGTACAAGGTCGTTAGTCACATGATGCCTGATTTGCCCAATGTTGGCATGGAGCGCGACATCGATCAATTCAGGGAATATTTCGAGAACCCTGCTTTCAGAACCGATGGTCTCAAGATCTACCCCACACTGGTCATTCGAGGCACAGGTCTATATGAGTTGTGGCGAACAGGACGATACCAGAACTACACTCCCAACGGATTGATCGATCTCATCGCAAGAATTATGGCTCTGATCCCTCCTTGGACTCGTATCTACCGTGTTCAGCGTGATATCCCCATGCCTTTGGTCACATCTGGTGTCGAGAATGGCAACCTACGTGAGTTGGCTTTGGCTCGAATGAAGGACTTTGGAACAACTTGCCGAGATGTACGAACGCGAGAGGTTGGTGTAAACGAGATCAAGAACAAGATCCGACCCAACCAGATCGAGCTGGTTCGAAGAGATTACGTCGCCAATGGCGGTTGGGAGACTTTCCTTGCTTATGAGGACCCTAAGCAGGATATTCTCGTTGCTCTTCTTCGACTGCGAAAGTGTACCGAGAAGTACACTTATCGGGAGGAGCTTACTGGCCAGCCCACCAGTATGGTTCGAGAGCTTCACGTCTACGGTACAGCCGTCCCTGTTCACGCGCGCGATCCCCGCAAGTTCCAGCACCAGGGCTTCGGTACGCTGCTGATGGAGGAGGCCGAGAGAATCGCACTTGAGGAGCACGGAAGTGACAAAATCAGTGTTATCTCTGGTGTTGGTGTGAGAAGCTACTACAAGAAGCTTGGTTTCTGGTTGGATGGACCATATATGAGCAAGTGGCTGGATGGACACGAGCAACCCGAGTAAATAGGAGAACTTGCAGAGTACAGGATAACGAATAGCATGAATAGTGGCATTGGGAATATCTCACGGTTGGGGTTTTGCATTTATAGATGGCGTACGTACATTGGATGGGAATAAAAGGCTACGACTATTTGATCAAATTGTGTTTTTTGACTGTCATCCTCTTTGTCCTGTGCTGTAGGTAGGTAGCTTCAGGTCACCTGGACCGTTTATAATGACCCTCATTCGCAGCACCTAATAGGTCCGCTTTGATTAGTCACCCGATCATCATCCTCAGAAAGCCCAACCTGCTAAGGTACCGCATATTTAGTCTACAGGCTGCCTCTTGTTCCCGAATCTCTTCTAAAACATGAATCCCTCAACGCCATGAACCCTCGTCAAAATGGGGTTCCAGATTATGGGACCGGTATTCTCCCGGTGATACCTCCAGACGTGTCTTTGCCAGACCGTGATCCACGAAGCAATGCTGCTACCGCCGCTTCAGCAGCTGGTGTCCGCGCCCTGAGCACCCAAGTCATTGCTTTTTACTTTCGTGCGCCTGCAAAGGCCTTTTTCAGAACACGAGTGGACTATCTTGCCTATGCAAGAAATATACACCAGGCGCAGACGCAGATGCTAATGAAAGCTGCTGCAAACGATGCCTCTGCTTCAGCGTTTACTACACTTTTACGCCAAAGTTGGCTCCTACTGAGAAGTACCACACCTGGAGTTCTGACTTCAGCCATCAGACACCAAGGATGGAGTATCGTACCGAACCAGATTTTGCCACCTCTTATTGCGAACGTTGGTGTTGGAGCAGTTTTGTATACGAGTTATCTCCAAATTTTAGGACGACTCCATGAAGAGAGCGGCCAAGCGCGGAAAAGAGTGTATCCACCACCTCATCCAACACATACCTTCACAGCTGGTTTGCTTGCTGGTGGCCTTCAGAGTGTCTTAGCAGCACCTTTGGATGCTCTTCAAGCGCGTTATGATCACACCGATCTCATGCCTAACGACGGCAGCGGTAAACCCAGGAGCATGTGGAAATTTGGATGGGAAAAGCTTCGCGAAATCGGTATCAGGGGTATTTTTGCAGGATGGGGGTTGTCTCTCGCAAAGGATAGTCTTGGAAGCGCTATATTCTTTAGCACATTCGAATACGTCAAGGCTCAGGGTTACTACCGTTTTGTTACGTGGTACTATGGTGGCCTGGCAGAGGACATTGTCGACGTGCTAGCTATGAAGCGTCCTGCACACCAACATCGTCAAGAAGAAGGCATTAGGCTTATCCGACCGCATTACGCCCTCGAGCCCATGTTCCTTCTACTCGGAGGTTTGGGTGCCTCATTCACACAACAAATTCTCCTCCACCCCTTGACACATTTCCAAGTCAAGCACTGGGATCATCTCGAAGACCTCGACGCCAAAGCCGCCAAACTACGCGCGTCTAAAGTGGTCAATCCAGAAAAGCCCCACCGGCGGTGGAGGATGCTACGAGCTTACTATCATGCTTATCAAGAATCACTAGCTGTCTGTAGAACAGAGGCGGCGGCTGAAGGGCTGACCCTAACGAAATGGCTCTACCGCGGGTTTTGGTGGAACGCAATCCGCCAAGTGCCCAGCACGAGTGCGGGATTGATCATTTTTGAGTTGATACGGCGTAAGTACGGACTTGGACAGGAAGAAGTGAGGATCACAAAGGGTGGATATGACATTCTACTTCACTAAGTTTAGATTGGGTGCGTTGGCGTTGGTGATGTATGATAGACGTTCCCCTCTTCTCAATTCATTGCATATATAGACTATTCATTCATTCGTTTCCCATTTTCCTCCGTGAAATCTATGCCTTCTCACTAACTCCAGGCGCGAATGTCAATAACATCAATTTGTGACAGCATACAAGTCAAAACCTCATCGACAATATCCAAATGTGGAGGCTCGTCCGGTACTTGAGGACCCATTCCCCAAAGAAATTCCATGTCCTCATCATCCAAGCCTATCGCGCGGGCATCCTTCACGAAATCACCCTCTCTCTCGAAAAAGCGCTCATCCCAATCATTTGGTTTGAGAGAGTACTCAAGACCAAAATGGACGTGATCAATAGAGCCTGAAACAGGAAACCTCTCAAACCAGCCATCGAACCACGCCCCTTCCCTCTCAAAATCATGATTAATGAAGAAGCTATCAATCAGAGAATTGAGGGAGCACAGCTCGAAGATAAACTGCAACTCATATGAGTCACCATAGCTGGGTAGGCAGGCTGCTAACCCCTGAACTCCAAGGTGATGGAGTTTGTCCACTTGCAAGATGCGGAAGAGACTGTACTTAGTTCGAATATCGCCTATGTCAGCCTTACACACTGTTATGGCTAGACGTTGCCACTTGACCAGTCTTTGGAATGGCAAAGTGTCCACCAGAATTGGCTCCCGCAGAAGCCGATCGATCGTCTTCCGAATCTCCCTATTATCGGAGAGTTTGCCATAGTCGTAAAGGTCGATCACATTCATAGCCCGGGTTTCGAATTCTTCTTGCCAGAAGCTTCGCTGCACGCGAGCAAGTAATTCCGGGTCGATGGGATTGCCTGCCATGTCCTTCAGAATTTCGCCGGGCAAATTCTGTAGATCGTAGACATAAAGACCAATACGAATCGTCTCCATGAGTTTGGGGTCATCCAGAGGTAGATCTTCCATGTCTGAAGCTGCAGTATCCGAGAACGTATTCCCGTGTGAATTGTACAGAGCATACCGATACATGACCTCCCAATGCTTCTGAGGGTCGGGCACAGCCATATAGAGTTCAGATAGTTGGTTGATGTTATCAGCCAGCTCTATGAACTCCCGCAGGATATTGAAATTGCCCTTTATTATGGACAAGTATTGGCACACCCATCTATCCAGGCCCACACCAGGAGGTATGGGATTGAATGGGAATCTATGGATGCTGAATGCGACGACGGCCATGCCTATATTGCGACGATCAATGTATTTGTCGATGAACTGATCGACATTTGTCCTAGGATCGCTTTTTGCTTGAGCCGTCAACGACTTGATGTCGTCGTCGATATAAAGGGACCTTTCACGTCGTTGGAGGATGGATTTGGCGGCTTCCTTGATAGAAGGAGGAGGGCGGATATTAAAACGATCCATGTTGCTTGATGACGATGGGAGAGTATCGTGAAGAAGTATCGAACTTGTCCGGTAAGCTCTGAGTGTAGGCTTTTGGTAATGACCTTGGTATATAGAGTACACAAGGGATGATTATTTGTAATATTACAATTGTAATACTACAAAGCAGTTGAGATTGGGATTGAGAAGTGTTTGTGACGACTTGATGAAGACTGGTAGATCTTGAGAAAAGAATCTGGAAACTGAAACTATGGATGAGCCTGGCTTTATACGACATCTATCTGCTACAGAGTTTCCCAAGGATTCAAAGTTTCAGACTTATACTTCTCCTAATACTCATGAGTGAGTTTCTTGAGTTTAAGAAATGCCCTTATACCACGCCCCATCTCAGATGTACCGTGTGAGTATTTACACAACGAAATCTAACATGGTATAATGCAGTCACGGAATGGAGAAACAGGATGTCCTTTCTCGCTGAATGCATTTACTTGTAGCTACTCGTGGTGTATGGCATCAATTTGTATTCTTTTGAGGCATTACGTGCTCTCTCATCGCCCTTCATGTATGTATGTCTGTGGTTACTGGGTGACGATAACAATAACCCAATAAAAAACTACTTGAGCTTTAACATGTTAGTCACGTTGTACTCATTGAGAAAGTTAGTCATTGAGAGACACATTTCTTTTTACAATTCGTAAAGTTTCAATCTGCACGGACAGACAGATCAGCCTTAAAGTTGGAAAATACCTAGAGTATATCGAGAAGGTTTAGGCATCTACTAAGAGATGAAAAAGCATAAGTTATATATGAAAGTATAAATTAATTGGATGCAAATTAGCAGCATGTGCGTCAAAGTCACTTACACATCCACGTGAATGCTAACTTTTGCTCAAACAGATAGACAAAGACGCCGTAGAAACTCTCCATTCTATCATTGGAACATACGCAATATGCCGGCAGACAAGACCACGTTCATTACCTATACCTCAAAGGGGGATATTATTGATCTCGCATTCTCGTAGGTCACATCTGCATAGGACATGTAACTAGTTATGTTGAAGCACTCGCAACTCACTGAGCCAGCCACAAGTATAAAAATAAGCCAACATAGATAATAGCAATAGCCACACTTGTTTGTTGAGATCATTATGTGAATACAGTGAAAGTACGCCTGCTTATTTAATCACAAATCACACTACAAATGGCAAGAAACATTGGTTTGAAGATGCAAAACATTGAATCAATTTACAAATCACCTCCGAGCCTCCCCTTTATCTTCGCTCCCTGTATACATACCACTGGACACATCAACCCCATCCGTCCCCCCCATCCCCAAGAACCGTGCAAGATCCTCAAAACTCCATGACGCAAAAACCAAAAATAACTACATCCAGATGTACGTATAGACGTGCTCCCCATATAGGAAAGACAAGAAACCAGTCCTATTACCGCCGCTTCTAGCTGCGTGATCCAGGACCAAAGTCGGGTTCGCGTTCGGGAAGATGCTTTTTCTCTTTGCGCCCCTTGATCACAAACTCAGACATGATCTGAATATGATCGGCGGGGAAATGCCAGTTGGGGAAAGCGGGAACCCGCTTGAGATACTCAGGATCAGGGGGTCCCAGCAGGTCTACTACTTCTAAGGTGTTGGTCGAGTACCAGATGTAATCAATCACATCGGCGAATCCGGGTGTGTAGTTGGTAAATGGCATGTCGTCGGCGGTGTGTTTAAGGTGGGCGTAGGCATCCCTCAGGCTGAAGGGGTGTTCAATACCGTCACGTGTGAAGCTACCGTACTGGAAGCTGCTCAAGTCGAGATGGTCCGGAGGCACACGTCCCATAGACATCAGCTCGTACACGGACGAGTCTTCTGTCGAGTTGAAATCACCACAGACGAGTAGAGGAATCTCAGTATTTGTGCGGTACTCTTGGCTGGGACCTGGCTCAGCCTGAGGCACGGGAACCTCATCTTCGCCCACTGGTAGTACAATCATCTTTTTGTCCTTAACTGCAGGCCACCTTGCGTATTTCTCCGCGAGTTTAGTAACATGCTCCATCAGAATACCGGTCTGGATAACCTTGACATCAGCCAGAGCAGAATCCCATGTAAGATGGGCGTTGACGAGGATAATTCGAGCTCCAGTAAGGCGAGACTCAAAGAAACAAATAACGGCAATGTTGTCCTTGGGCATGACACGATTGAAGACATCATGTTGGTTCTTCATGTCTGGTCGATTAATGGCAATAGTGGCGAACTCAATTAGCTGCTTGTCGAGAAGGATGAACTTGCTCTGCTTGTAAAAGACGGCGCAACCGTCCACAGATTGGGCATCCTTCTCAGACATGGTTTTGGCTCGCGATTTGGGCCAGTGGACACCCTTGTAATCCAGTTGTGCCAGATCGGGGCTGAGGTCCTCTTTGAACGCATCCGTAGACACCTCTTGAAGGGCAAGGAAGTCTGCATCCCTAATTTCGAGTTCTTCCAGGATGCAGCTCCTGCGATAGTCCCAGTTGAGAGCGTTTGTTGGTGTATATCCATAGGTCTGGGGTGTCGCATATTTGTCGCAGAGAATGTTCCATGAAAAAACTTTGATCCTTTCCAGGTTGGGCGATACGTCTTCTTGAATGACAACGAGTTTCCGAGGAGAGGGAGGAGGAGGGCCTGTAAAATTGTTAACACAATCAACCATGGTACAAATTGTTAACCAACGTACAAGGGGCGTTTTCTTTTAGATAAGTGATCAGACTCTTTGTCCCCTTCTCCATGATCTCATGTTTGATCTCTTGGTCCAGAGGGTTACCTTCGATTCCAAGTATTTCAAGAAGGTGAAGCGATCCCAGTTCATTGGGCAAAGTTCGAATGTTATTGTTGAAAAGATGCAAGTTCTTGAGGTAGGTGCACATTCCGATTTCGGGGGGGATTTCTTCGATCTGGTTAAAGGAGGCATCGAGGTGGCGTAGTGCTCGTAGTTCTCCAATTGCGTTGGGTAGTATTTTGAGCTTGTTCGAAGCTATGAAGAGCTCGTTCAAGAAGCGATACTTGAATAGTTCCGGTGCTAGGTTTCGCAAGCCTTGTCCGCTCATATCCATGTTGTGCCAGTCTTGCCGTCTCATTTCCTTCTCCACAGTCAGGGGTCGTCTTCTATCAACACCATCGTTCTCGTCGTCCGGCTGAGCACGTAAACTACTCGGTGGTGGGCCGCCAATGCCTCTATTTTCCGACGCTTTGAGCCTAGCATAGTAGTGCGGTTGTTGTTGATCGGTCATGGCAGCGTGCGCTCGTTCAGACTCCTTGTGCATCCTCAATTGCTCCTGCCACATTTCGTTTGGAGGCTGTTGGCCTCGATTACCAACTGAGTGGCCATTTTGAAGCGCATTCGGAGCGAAGGGACTCGAGTTCGAGAGGCCAGCAGGGGTGAATGTCGAATGATGGCTCAGGCCGTTGACGTTGGGCATGCCATGATCGTGTTGAAGTCCTTGGTGGTGTTGTGTCTGAGATGGGTGTTGATGTGAGGGATGTTGGTAGTTGTACATCATGCTCGGTATGCCTCGGCCGGCACCGTTCATCCGACCATGTTGACCTTGCCCGGAGTGTTGAGGGTACATTCCGGCAGGTGTCTGTGAAGTGATTATGATGGTTATAAGTTGTAGGGCAGTGGGTTAGGGGGCTGCGCCGGCAAACAGCACGGCAGCAGATATCGTTGGTCGGAAGTCGTTCTTGAGGGGGTGGATAGGGCAAGTCGCTGGAGCAGCTCATCGGCCGTCGAGTAAAATCGCTGGATGAATTGGGTTGAAGAGCTCGCGTAACCGCGCGGGGTGAATTCGACGAGTGACGAATGGCTCGACACTTTCACCCAATGTTCAAAAAGAGAGAGAGGAAGATTGACTCGCGTTGACGCATTAGCCTTTAGCAGCCAGTTCGTGGGGAAGTATGTTGTGTCTTTGTGGCTCGATTGGAGAAGGTTGATTCGTTGGTAGGTCAAGAGCTCATGAGAGTTGTTCGCGACAATTTCGTTAGGTCCCTGTTGGTGATGGCGGGTGAACCAATGTTAGTTAATCACTGTCGAGCAAACGGGAGCAACAGAGCTATTGTAGTGAAGATCGAGAGCAGAGCATGCGTGTCAAGAAATGCTGCAAGGATAGTGGTCAGTCAGAGCTTGTTTGAAAGAAGGGCATCATAGTTGGGAGGAGGGGGATCCGAGCTTTCGCGAACACGTTGCGGTGTCTGTTTTAGCTCGTGCGGGGCCACGCACATGTAAGGAGCGAGCGCAACAATGCAGATATTGGTTTAAAAATCAACTGATACTTGGACAGAAGAAGAGCAGTTAATGGTACAGGAAGCACGGCTTAGATATGACTGTGATGCTGGTCGACACTGCGACGAACGGACTGAGGCCCAAGGAGCGATGTTCAATCACGTGCATGCACCTGCTCCGCATTCTGATGGCTCGTGCGAGTATCCAGATCACGTGCACTCAGCCGTTCCGTCTCCAAGATGTATGAGACCATTGCAGTCGTCAGCCTTGCTTGAGAGTTGAAGATGCTTCAAGTCAATCGCGATATGTGACATGCCATGTTGTTGATTGAATCAAAATTTTACCAATTATCAATGTGTGTGTTTGTTTGTTTAATTGTGTGAACTCAATCTTGGCAACCTTATTCTAAATATTAAATTTACGAACTATAGGATGTTTGCAGCATCAGATGCTGTTATTCACGGGAACCCACGCAAGCGCATGCAATGACAAGGAACTACTAATTAACCACATGGTTCGAGCTTACCCCAGACTTGTATCCTGCAAAGGTGACTTTTGCAATCACCTACCATTTAAAAAGACACTCTACCTATGTGTTGCCATGTGCTGTATATAATAGAAATAAATATTCTTCGTTGTATCAATTACATAGGTGCGTAGTGATAATTCCGCGAATATTACTCCATCAGAGAAAGCATGAATTAAGTCATGAAAGTGACGCCACTATTGCTGTCACTCACACCACGTCCTCTGTGATTACCACCGACCTTGAGACTCCGAAAAGATATATTTGTACAATGACTTGGCTGCATGTTTTCTTAGAGGCACGTATGCAATGGTACCCCAATGGGCTCTTTCTAAATCTTCATGAATTAACATAACCTGGATGGCGACTCACGAAATTAATGGTTCGATCCGCTAACACGGACCGCCTGCTTGGGAGGAGCAGGAGCCAAGAAACGTTGTACTGATTCATCCGCAACAACGTCGCCCAATCATTCTCATATATCTGTCATGCCACGGAGCCTCGAGCCGCAATGGAACAACTCCAGCTCAGTCAGGCATGTGCAGCAGAGAACACTGCCCATTCGGCCGAGAATAGCACCGTTGGACATGATTCACTTTTGTGTAGTGCAGGACTATCTTCCATGTCACTATCGCGGGGAACAAGATCGCCTCAAGCACAAGTTCCGAAGGAAAAGCTGGGGTCTGCGCTCCCTTCGGCTATCATTCATGCAAGCGACCCGCTCGAATACCCAAATCCTGGAAAGATTGTCAGCCGTGAACATGCAGAATGTATCTATACTGTCAGATTCGGGTCGCTACAGCTGCAGCTGAAATTACATGTTTGATCCTTCGCAATGTACTCTTCGTACCTGGCCGCGACCTGCAGCAATCACAAGTTCTTGACAGCAATTGTCCCCTGTTCAACCAACCAGAAAGACCTCGGAACGCCAGGGCTGGAGAGGAAGCTGCTAACACGATACGCGTCAATAAAACATCAGGCAAAGAGTCTAATGTGCGGGGGACAGCCAACCGAAGTGCAGCGCTCCACACCTCATACAGTCTTGAACTGGGGAAACAGCATCGCTTGGATCCGAGCCAGCATGAGGCCTGGGGGATGTATCCTGTTGCGAGAAGCCAGTTGCCGTATATAGAATGTGACCTCTGCCGCCATGCCTGGCCTGTTTGCTTATCTGCTTGCTTGCTTGCTTGCTTGCTTGTCCAACCTGAAACCACAGTACTACTACTGCACAGGACATGCGGTTTGTTGCAGTATCATTGTCCTTCCTTACACTCGCACTCGCACTCGATCTCGACGCAGCTACCCGTCCCGCTGTTTGACGCCAAAGTTCATCTTGAAGACTTGAACCAATACGCACATACTCATGTATCTGCGGCATTTCCCGCATTCTTTGTTCAAACAGACAAACAAACATCGCCCACACCACAGACACGGCTTGCTGGCCAACCAGTAACGCCCGTCGTCAATCATTAGCCTACGTTGGTTCCGCCATCTATTCCAAGGTTACGACATCATAACACGGGAAGAGAAGACAGGGAAAACGACGGCACTGCTACTAACAACGGTCAATGTCCCTCTTTGGGCAATCAGGACTGGAGCAGCAAAGAAGGTCGACACCGGGAACTGGATATTGTTCCAGGTGCGATCAGCGGTTGACATTTTAACTTTGCAGATTGCGGGAATTCTTGGTCTTCAACACCACGCTGATCCGAAACCCTGGCACAAGCGGTTTAGGCGACCGACACCTTGAATCAGTGCCCAGCATTCATTCACAAAAGAGTCCAAGCCAAGGGTTAACTATCGGTTCCTTCAGTGCCCCTGCATGATCCGGGAGGCAATCCGGCGACCACCCGGATTTGGAAGTCGAATTACGCGGACCAAAGAAGGGTTCTAGAAGGGCTAAAAAGTCTGCAACCAGCCCCAGGGGGTCGGGAGAGTACCTACCTACCTACCGTTTTCTACAGTGCCTACCGGTAGGTACTAACTGAGACCTACACCCAAGTTGCCATATCTCGGTGCAGTGCAGTGTTAGGGCGGCTTCAGCTCAAGCCGCCAGTGTTTGCTAGCGGCGGTGAAACTACATCACCAGATTGATCAACCATAGCAATTACACCTGCAGCTGCACCTACACCTGCACTGTACTCCGTACAAACGGTAAACTATTAGCCCACCCCTGTCTAGTCCAGGCAAACCACCCCATCCCCTAATCCACGGGCATCCACATCCACATCCCCATCCCTATCCCTATTCATCGGCAAGCTTGCGCCAAAGAGTATAGTTTAGCCCAAGCCCAGGACGACAATGTCGGAATGGAGCGGATTTTACTACGCTTCTGCCAACCCCTTACCCACCTTTGCTCGAAAGACAAAGGCTGAAAAGGAGTGGCATCGCCCTGAAACTCCCCCGCGGTCCATTTCAGCTTCCCACGACATCAAGCCCAACAACACAAGACGTCCCTTTCGGCATACGAGGACCTCTAGTGGGAGTCAGCGTAGCGGTAGTCGCTCGTCGCACGAGTCGTCTCTCGTGCATTCCAGCTCCAGCCCCGTCGCCAAAAGCGGCCCCTCCTTGGGGGAAGACAATTCTCATTACTCGCACTCAAAAGTCTTATCATCTGACTCGCGCCGACAATCTTCAACGTCGACGTCAACATCACATAAACCTCCTATCAACCCAACTTCTACCACCGGCGTAACAGCACCTTTATCCCCTCCTATTATCTTCAATCGCCCCGTCATTATCGACAAATCCCGAGAACGCGAGCTTCTTTCCCGTCACTCAGGCGCGAGTACTCCTACCTACGGCTCTATTGATCTGAAAAATGTCACCATGTACTCCCAGCTGGAAGCAGGCAACAAACCCATGTCAGGGACAACGAAGCAATTAAACCTCGGTTTCCCTCGAACAGAGTCCGTATCTTCCACGAGCGGACAGACGACCGCCTCAAACCACACAATGACTTCGACAGATCCCTCCAACTCGTCCGACCCTGCGATGAAACCATTTATCGTAAGAAATGGCCGCACCTACTTCAATGATCCTACATCGTCATATCCTCTCCCTACCGATCTCACAGAACTTCATCGACAAAGCTTGCGAACGCTTCTCATGATCCAGGTCTATGGCGCACCCGTTTATACACCATTTATTCAAAACAACCCTCCACAGCGTGTGCTGGAGATTGGATGCGGCACAGGTTTTTGGAGTATGATGTGCCATCGATACTACAAGGATCGGGGCCACACCGGCATACATTTCACAGGCATTGACATCGCGCCTCTGGCACCCGGCAGTCCAGGATCCCCTGCCGAGCTTTGCAAACCAGACAAGGATATGAAATGGCGATTTATTCAGCACGATCTTCGCCAGAGGCCATGGCCTTTTGGCGATGAAGAGTTTGACTTGATCATGGTCAAAGACGCATGCCTCATGGTTCCAAGTCATGTTTACCAACTTTTTGTTGAAGAATATCTCCGCTTGCTCAAACCTGGTGGGGTTTTGGAAATTTGGGACAGCGACCCAACATTTCGCATGTTGCGACCACATGTCCCAAGTGCATTGCCAGGTTCAGAAGAGGCAGAAGAGCATGAAGCCGCACTTGATCTAGGTGCTTTTCTCATGACATCAAAAACGCCACTATCTGCGCCATTGAACTCATTCCTGGTTGAATACAACACATATTTGTCGCGAACTCTAGAAGGCCGACAACTGTCGCCTGTGCCGTGCTCTCTCATCAGCGCATTCCTCCTTCAAGAGGCAGAAGATATGATGGACATCAAATCAAAGCGTCTAGCAATCCCTCTGAGCGAAGTCCGTTGGGAGCGCGAAGGTGTCGGCGGTGTTGTTACAAAGGACGGCAAGTCGTATGTGGAGATGAAAGCCAAGTCAGCACCAAACCAAAAGGTTGAAAAGAAGACACTGACACCTGGACAATCTGCACTACGCAAAACGGCGCTCTTGACAGTTGCGCAACAAGTATCGGCACTGGAGCCTATTCTTCGAGATGCGAGCGGCAAGAGCCAGGATGAGTGGGATGCATGGGTGGCCAAGATGATGGCGGATTTGATGAGTGAGACTGGAACAAGCTGGGGAGAGTGTTTAGAATTGGGAGTATGGTCAGCGAGGAAGAGGCTGCGTAAGGGCGAATCTTGAGGTCACCACGGGAGTTGGAGTGCAAAAGCAAAATGGCGTCTTGAGGTGAACCTTAATGGACGCCCTGGCGCATCAATGTCTCATGATAGATGACACGCCTACATACATGGGGGACCTCAACGTCTCAGGTCAAGTCCCCACAGCAACCCTCACCAGCATCTTTTCTCATTGTACGGATACACATACCCGTACTTGTTCCCGTTTACGCGTCGGCGTCATAACGTTTTCTCAATGTGCGATATCTTTTCAGATAGTACCTATACCCATATGATTAGTAAAAAAGCAGGTTATTGGATGAGAGGACAGGATTTCAGGATAATGGAACTTCAGGGACAATTGGATTCTTTTTGACATTGGATGATTTGACTTGACCTTGGTTTAATCAAGTGATATGGTTGTGACAGAGTTTGGAGCTGGGTAACGTCTAACGATAGACAGTGGTTTGAAATGGCAGAAGATATGAACGCAAGCCATTCATAGACGATTGCAAGTGCTTTGACGCCTTGGTAAATGTTTGAGAGTAGACTTACAAAGCCTCGATCTCTGTGTCTCGTGTCAATAAATACTAGCAAAACGGCCATATTCAAACATACCCTTCTTAACGTATTCAGCCTGCGCAATTCCCTGGCGAATCTTATCCTCATCGCGCTCTCCAGCTTTGGAAATGAAGGCTTTGTGCAACCGAGGTCGAAAGTAATCAAAGCCAAGAGGATATTCTCTTCCTAGATATAGGAGCTCTATTGTACGTATCAGTGCGCGGCTTTGGACAAAGAAAATGTAGTCACTAACCCTTGTAGATGTTTATGACTTGACGTCTTAGTTGCGGGTTAGAACTCATTGTGGTTTATATGTTTGTGTATTGTTGAGAATCTCACAACAGTGCCTTGAGCTGATACCGATGGTCTATGATGATACCGCGGTACTTCCCCAGACTGTGGCGCAGTATCCACCGCTCTAATAAAAAATATTTCGCCTCGTTATTATTCAGCCACAAATACTTTCATCTCAACAAGCGTCTGATGGCACCATCACCAAAAGTTTTAATTTATTCCATATTGCCTACGATACCCTGGATTCTAGTGTTGCGCCAGTGTAGCAACTGATCAAGATATTAGTTGCCATGTTACCCAGCAGGATAGGATCTCAGCGTATCCTAAAACCGCTCCCTAAAGCCCCGAGTCTCGTTCGCTTCAAAAACTACAAAGAAGATCTTGCTGAAGACCGATGGCCAACAGGATTAACACCGGAAGCGAGGCCATTTCGCAGTACATGGACACACCCAAACAAGAACTACTCTGTGCCATTTACAGTGTACAATGTTCCAAACAACTCCGAGGCATTTATAAGATGGCCAACACTCAAAAAATTCATGCCGGCGCTGAATCCGCGAGCATGGAGAACAATCAAAGCCGGGGGATCCGTGGGTTCCAAAGTTGAAACAGCCCAACATGGTTCAGCCCGTGATGCCAGAGTAGAAAAACAACTAGCATTGATGCCTTACATGTACAATGACCTGGGTGTGTTGGTTTACGAGGGCCCAACTGAGAAACAGTTGCAGACCATAGGTCACATACTCAAGAAGCTAGTGAAACATGAGGGCAGACTGAATATTCGTGCATGGAACTCAACTGAGAAAAAAGTGCGCTTCGATAAATGGAACGTATACCGTTTGTCGGTAAATGAGAGTGATCATCTTGACATACGTTGGAAGGTGCGTGGGTAGATGTCCCTTGGCAAGAGTGAGGATACGACGCTGATTTTACTACAGAGAGGCTTCTTGCTCCCGAGTGGCCTCGATGAGCTTACTGACATGGCGCTAAACAAATGGCGACATGACTGGAAGGCTAGAAGGGAGGCCGAAGGGAAAGACGGTCGTTTACCAGTCAGATTTTCTAAAGACAGCAAGGAGATGTGGCTCTTGAGTAGCAAAGACGCCTTGGGCTCGATCAATGTAGGCTTTCCTTGTCACTCGGTCCAAGGCCCCAATGATCTGATAAACCTCGCAGGAAACCATCAACGGCCCTCGTGTCACTTCAGTCGATGCCTACGTTGCCACAGCAGTCTACAAAAGCCGCATTCAGATGAACATCGAGCTTCACACTGTAGGAACAAAGCGTTTCCTCGGCTGTGCAAACCTCCGACTTGAGCCAAGCGTCGACAACGGCGTCCAAGAAAAGGGATTGGAAGAGGTCAAGGAAATGGGCAATGCCAGCCCCGATGGTACTGAATCAGCGACGCGAACGCGCAAGCAACTGAGGGCAGTTGTGCGTCGTGATCTGAAGAAGATTTACAATATCGAAGCGCCAACCTCGATGGACCGGCAGGAGCCTATTGTTCACGACATGACCAGGAAGCTGTGGAGGCTTGAGCGATTGATTTGGAAGAAGAGAGAGGATGCTGTGAAAAAGGAGAGGAACGAGAAGAACAGACTTGAATGGGAAGCACAAAAGGCTTTGAGGAAGTCTATAAGGGCTCAAGAGAAGGCGGAAATGGAAGGAAATGAAATGCCTTTGGAAAAGAAAGAGAAATCTGAGGAAGAACAACGCCAGAGAGACGACGATGCCGCTGAGGGCTTGCATGATGAAAAGTCTACCTGAAGAGACAGTCATATTCTAGAGGTTCATTTGGCCATTGTGAAGAGCATTTGACCTCTTTACTATACTCTTCAACCGTCCGAGAACTCTAGGGCTATAAAAGTAGAAAAGTATAAAGTCCCACTTCTCAGGTCATTTTTGTCGAAAATGCTGGAACAGTACCTGGGTCGTTGGCGAAGTCTCGAAGTCAATCCAGTGAAACACTTACATGTACCGAGGATGATGTTTCTGCCGACCTGCAGTCAACTGCAGGTTCCATGGGTCTTCACCTCAGATGGCCTCGGAACACGTCAATTTTGATACTGGCAGTGTTCACATGTCTCCATCAAGCCCCTAATCCATGACTGGCGTTCAAACCGCCACACGTAACACGCAGGCATTGAATACAATCGGCACCGGTATCAAACAATTCCAAGTCACCCAAGGCTCTAAAGAACGAAACCAAGAACAAGTTGAATGCCACTAACTAATGACAAATACTGAGCTTGTGCCTGAGACATCCAGAGACATCGGGTTGCCTAATTGGGCAGCAGTTCAAGTGATGCCATCCAAAGCAAGACGTCGACTTTTTCATTTCCGAGAACACATGGACAATTTCCGGATCACTCTGAAGAAAAGACAGCGCAGCGGGAAGACAACCGAAAAGTGTGATATCTTCCGATATCACAGAACATCATGTCATGTAACGCTTCGGTCCATCCACACAGGGCTGACTCAAGTGGCGTCCATATGCAGCAGCACGGGGCATCCCGCATAACATATTGGAAGCTCCAACGCTCCCCCGCCCAGAACAGGGTCTCAAGTACCGGAGCTCAGCAGGTAGTTGTTGCATATATAGCTTCAATGCTGTTTAGTGATTCAGGCCATGGACTTGAGTAACGACATAATGCTTCATGAACGGTGCTCTGGAGCACTTGCCCTTGACACCATTAACAAGCATTATTTCTTTTCCGCAGAGGCCGGTTTGTTGTCCGCTCACCGTCACTTGACACCACCTCATGGCCTAGCACACGAAACAAAGTGCACAGGAAGCTGATGCAGGGTTGTAAGCTCAGTTTTGATAGGGCAAGTTAAACAGACAAGTGCGAGAAGTGCCGACGAGGGGTGGCAGCCAAACAGATCGCCCCCATCGATAGGGATCAAGCCAAGACCTAAGCGTGGTGCTGCGATTTGCTACGCAGCAGGGCAACAGCGATTATCGCGCTCCATCATGATTTTGTTCATTTGTAGTAACGAGATCGTGGGGTTGATGCTCGTTGAGACAACCGAAGTTGGTAAATAGCCACAATCCCATCAACAGCCTACGTGTTCGGCCTCAAAAGGCCTGAATGAAAGAGCATAATATAAATAACCTCACTGTACTTGTCTCGTACAGAGAAAACATTTCCAAGTTGGCCGGCCTCATTGAAGTTCATTCTCAGTCTGTGAATGGACGAGGGTCAGCAGTGGGCTCGCATAAGCAAGCACGGCCGTTTGAGTCGTGGCAGCAGATCACAGTGCGATGATTTCTTCGTAAATAAACCCATGTGGGTTGGATGATCAGCGTTTTTAGTCGTCGACTGACGACACATGGAAGAGGGGTTTTGTGGTGTTGATGTGTACAATCAGTGATTGTCAACCGCTGATCAAGAGGAGTTTTGAGCTTCCTGGACAGTGTGTCAAAAGTAGGTAGGCAATGCTAAGCAAAAATTCCAGAGGTTTAACTGCGCATTCTCTTGTCCCCTGTGCTGTTAACGGTCCGACAGCTTCATTCTGAGCAAGTGGGGTATATCAAAGAGTTGTGTGCATCTGCCAGGGAATGACCTGCAAATCTTTCAATGTAACCAAGCTCAAAATTGTTGCCCTTGTTGATCGGCTTTTGTCCATATCGAGACGAAGTTCGTTCTTGATCGTTGCAAAAGGACATGATAAAAAGCGGGACATTAAATTAGATCCAAAAACGGGCCAAGAAAAACTGCCGAAAGTAAATCCTTGACTGAGTCTAATGACTCAAGTACCGTCCTGGGGAGTTGATCATTATCGGTGAGTCGGGAAATAATTGTTAGTTGTTGCTTAAGTTGGGAGATTCCGATAAACTCGATGGGGTCTTGCAGCATGATTTGCAGCTTGTGGATTTCTGTGGCATCGAGGCTGTAGAGCATCCTGTAGTATAAAGGTTGAGCTTTGAGTACAAGAGCCGCTTCCTTAACTCTGTCGTTTCATCGTGTTTTTGACTTCCATGGTCATAGCCATGTCCATCCATGCTTGTGTCCGTCGTGCCCTTGTCGTGCAGTTTAGCGACTTGGAAAGAGTTGACCAATCCGTGTTGCTCTAAAATCTTTCCCCTTGAGCCAGCTCAGGGCCTTTCCCACAATGGGCAGCCCTTGGCGCCCACGAC
This sequence comes from Fusarium poae, assembly GCF_019609905.1. Lineage (NCBI taxonomy): Eukaryota > Fungi > Ascomycota > Sordariomycetes > Hypocreales > Nectriaceae > Fusarium > Fusarium poae. The sequence continues at coordinate 6,776,832 of NC_058399.1, forward strand.
GTCAGTGAATTCTCTCGCGTCGCTTCCAAGGTATCGGCCGCCGTTCCAAAATTAAGAGGGAGACCGCCAGCTAGCTTAGCGATTAACCTTTGGGGGCGTTTCACTGGCTCATTCGTCCAACTTGGTTCGACATGTGTGTGTCGGAGTCTACCGAGGCAAGAGTTTCTAGCTCTATTGTTAGTGATGATGTTAACCATTAACTAGTTAGATGAGGCTGTGGTGATGTTCTTTTTCTTGCGTTGCGGAGAAGCCCTATAGTAGGTAGGAGCACGGCAGAGCCGGGGTGCACCCTGGCCACTACTTGCTTGTTTACAGAGCTTGTAAGCGATGGCGTGCGCACGCGATGTGTTGCATTTGTTCTTTAATGTCGACGTATAATCGGGATAAAGGCCAGGTCAAGAATTTGAATTAAAGCCATAGCGTTTTATGGATTATGTGTTATGACGATATTCTAAAGGTCAGCATATCTGTCAAAGCAAATATTTCGTGACGAATGTGGACAAGAAGAGACTTTGATTCCTGCCAATAATTTACCTTCTTCCGCCTCAACTCATCTCTGCTAAAAAGCAGGGTTCACACAGTAAGACGCACGGAGCGTTTCATTGTGGAGCATGTGACTCCTCTTCAATCGTCTATTTGATATTACTTGAGAAAAACTACTGCACAAAGCCATGGAAGACGACGTACATAGTTTTCCAACGGACATCGTTACATGGAAATGATATTCAAATCCAAACTCAATCATTAATCTGAGGGATTAGTAGGTAGATATTGAGCTTGTTGTATATAGGCCAGCCAGCTAGCTGTGCAGCAGTCCACCGTAGCGCCTCATCTTAACCAACACAACCTTGTTCCTGGGTACCTGATCTGTTGGCATTCAAGACGCCATTATGGCCCAGAAGTGGGATCTCAACGTGGCCGATCCACTTGAAGGATACATCCGTCCCTTATTGAAGCTATTCATTGTCCTGATTATAGTCATCATTGGCACCTTTCAGCTCTCATCAGCACAACTCTTCAATTCAGCCAAAGACTCCACTGATATCCTCTTTAACGCGCCTTTAGCGCGCATCTTGGAATAGACTGCCCTGCCCACTGCCCCAATTACGCCCCATCTAATGTGTCCCAAAACCCGGGCATCATTGGCGACTGGAGCCCTGTAATCATGCGAGCCACTAAGACTATAGTGGATTCTAGCACTCAGAGCCAGAAACAGCCGCGTAGAGAGGTACAGTGCGAGCCTTCGCACCCCGCTATTCCCGTTCCCGTCTATCCTTCCATTATCCTTTTTGCGTTCGGCCACTCCATTCATTCCTTTCTGTTTCCTTTTCAATACCTCGATCCTTCCACAAGCACGAGCCTGGCTTTGACAGCCAAAAAATCTCCTACCTCCACAAACAACAACAACCACTACCTCGCATTACTTTTTTTTTTCTTTTACCGTCCAATATTCTATATCAAAATCCCACTGTAAAACCACGTCGTAACCAGTCAAATCTTGTTGCAACATTACCTGCTTTCTGCGGCCCCTCGGCCGATCTTAGCAGGTTTTGCTTGTTGAAGTTGACTTGACTTGACGGTAGTTCCCCTCTTCTGTCGTCGCCCTTATCGTTTGATCTTAGCATTGTCTCGTCGTGTCTTGTTTCGTTACGACCGTTTACAATTCGAATGCATATGTCGGCCTCGAACTCTCTTTTCGCAACGGTCCGCCTCACAACTCTACCTTCTATCTGCCCGAGATCCCATTTTCTGCCCGCCGTACCGTGTTAAAAACGGCCGAGACACCATATCGCTCGAGTCGCCAACTTCCAGTTCCAAGCCCTTGACTTTGCAAGGCTTGTCCCGGCTGCCGGCCCTGTTCCCACGTGGTTCTCAGGTTCGACAGACTGTGGCAGCAAGACAAGTCGTTGCGCATGCCTCGCGCTCCAGGTTCGAGTAAGCGACAGCAAGGCGCCGCCAGTCACCGCGACAATCGCCATGAGAATGGGCTTGTAGGCCCTGCCAAGCGTTCCAACGACAAAAAGGGCTCAGGACAGCTCGATAACTCTGCCCGACGATCTGACCAAGGTGCTTCCGGTGCCCCTGGACAATCAACGCCCGTCAACGGTCACGCCAGCAGCCCGTACAAGCAGTGTGTCTATGATGCAACCAACGATACCCGTAACGACGACCACCGACGCTCTTCTCTCGACGCTGTCTCCGAGATGTCATCCGATTCATCCACCACCACTGGCCCTAGTGGTGTCGACTCTAGCCACCGCCAGATCGACGTCAATGCCATGAAGAACGCTGATGTCCACCGTGACTCGGGCCCGTTTGATCTTGCAACTACTGTCCTCAAGTCTCTTCCTATGCAGGACACGCTCGCTATTCTCATCATTCTTATGCATGTTCCATCGCTCTCACTTACCGTTATATACACCATCTTTACGTTCCTTACCTTTGTTCCTCCTGTCACCACCAGTTCCGGCATGAATATTAACTTGGCCGAGATTTTTGATGGCAACTCGACTATGCCCTCTCTTGTTACAGTTTTATGCGTCGACTTTTTCTTCCTTCTGATATGGCTCTTTCTGTGGGGTCCGATCCAGGACGCTATCCTGGATTTTGCTAAGCCAGTCATTGCTATTACTTTGGGAGGGGGAACAAGCGCAAGAGATGGGACTTCTAGGGGACTCACCACATGCTTCACGTGGGTGATAGGCCATCATCTGCTCCGAGGGACCAAAAACCATTGGGGTCGTGTGGCTCGCCATATACCTGAACATTGGCGTGTGCCAAATGTTTTCAGCAGTTCACTCGAAGCTACTTCCAGCACATATGATAAAATGAGTGCATACGGATGGGTCAGGAGTGTTCTAGCTATACACATCCTGACCCAAGGCATCGTACGATATATCCGAGAATGGTATCTAAGGCGTGAAAAGGCCAATTCTTCCGTTGGTGCCAGTGATCCAGAGGCTGGAAAGCCACCTAGTGTGGCTGGCGACACGACCAATGAAGGGGGGTTTTCAACGCCTGATACCGAAACAGGGACATCGTCGACGTCTACGGCACCTACGACCAAAAAAAGAAGAAAGCAAAGCACTCAAGTTCGTCTTCAGCAACCGCTGTGGGCAGCATTGGCAAGCACCAAAATTGTGGTGGTGAAGGAGTATGAGTTGTCCCATGCAGCTTCAGAGTCAGCTGGGACAAATGCTACCGACATTCACAATCTTGGCAATGCCCCTTTCAACAATCAACCCAATCAAATTTGGATTTCCTACATTGGTAGCGATGAAGTATGTTTTAACACTAGCTATTTTCCCGAAATCGACGATGACGAGACACGCTCTGTTGAATCCTCAGGCGAGGATTCAAGACCCGCCAACATTGACACCTCAAAGCCATTCTACGTCAGAGTCAATAATGCTGTTTGGCAGCCCACACGCATGTTTCCAATCGAGGAGTCTCCCGAAGATTCTCACGAAGGCGTACGCTGGACAGGCGATATCTACGGACTCAGGCCCGCATCCAAATATGTCTGTGAATTTCTTGATAGCCAAACTGATGAAGTTCTGTTCTCAACCAGTATCAGAACTGTTCAGGCGACTCAGCGCGAGGCGGACGGCGTCCCGCCTCCTGTGACTAATGCCCAGCGCTCTCTTCATCCGGATTCACCTGCCACGACATTGAGAACATCGATTGCCGCGGTCGAGGCTAAGCTTGGCGAAGAGAAGTCCCGCCTCAAGACTCTGCGAAAGGAATACAAGAACCGCGCCAACGCACTGCGGAAGGACAATGAGTTGACGGACAATCAGCTCTCCTCGGCTGGAAACCATGACGAAAAGTATCGACAGAAGATTCGTCAGCAAGAAACCCAAAAAGCCCAGGCAGAGCGTGACACCCAACAGCTTACTGAACAACTCAAAAACTTTGACACTGCTCCTGAACTTGCTGAACGAAAAAAGAAGGTCGAGAAGCAGTTCAGCAGTGAGAAGAAGGTTTTTGAGGCAGCGCAAAAGACTTTCAAGGAGTACAAGACCGGGCTCGAGAAAGAAATCAAAGCTAAGGAAGTCGAGAAATCAAACCTCAACACCCGTCGAAATAAGGTCGCCACGCGTATTGCCAAGGTTGAGAACGAGCTTGCCAACATCAACGATGCGAACAACCGTGGCCTGGACGAGGCGGAACGACGTAACCAACAGCGTTCTCACTGGCAAGTTCATGTTGCCGGCATCGAAGCTAACTACAACGAGCGACTGGCCCATGTCCGTGCCGATAATGCCGGTAAGAGCGAGGAGATTCGGCACTTTCAAATGCAGTTGATGAGTATGCACGAGTTTATGACCTCGGGCAATGGCATGTCATACGAAATGATGCCGCCTCTCGATGCTGGCCACCCACAGCTTGGACCTCCTTTCCAGCCTGCGACTTCGAGTACCTGGAACCCTGATCCTACGGTTCCTCCTCACTACCCAACTGGTCTCTGGTCGGCTTCTGACAACATGCTTCCTTCGGCTTCGGCTCCCACGCTCCCGTCCCTGTCCCCTTGGCAACCTCCCCCAACCGCCCCACCATTTGAGCCGCGCATGAACCGCTCGCGTGGACGCAGTTCAAGTATGCTCAGTAACATCAGCGGCTTTACGCAGTCGAGCGGCGAGGATTATGCATCACCCCCCATGGACTCTTACCAGGTCAAGCACATCTGGGCGAGTCGCACCAAGGCCAGCGGTGGCGGTAGCAGCGGCAGCGGCAGCAATGGTGATCCGACAAGCCCCAGATGAGCACAGCATGAGCATGTTCCGTTTGGGTCGAGGATTTGACTATCTTGCATTGGGTGATACATGGCTGCGGTAGAAGTTAGCGGTTTTTTAGTTCGATTTCGGCAGGCTGCTGTTGGATAGTGCTTGCAGCGAATAAAAGTAGTGACTTTGATACTGATTGTCTATCAAATGGTGACATGCCGTATTTACGTCAGAGCCTTAAATTTCTAGATTCTGAGAAAAAGGTAAGTCTCAATTGTATGTAATCATAACTACCAAGGTATATCAATTTGTCTAATGCTTGAGTAAGCCTTTGCTTTTATGATATGATATTACCCTAATCCCAGACTATAATTTTAGAAGAGTTAGGTGGTGGCTTTCTGCTAGTCATGTCAGTCAGTTATGGGTTCCAAGCAGAGTATGTCTGCATCTTCCGAATGAGGCTTATGGGATGGGATGTAGGAACAATCTTTCGTAGCTCTCTGTTCATCCAGGCAACAACTCGGCATTGCTTTGTGTCACTTCTAGGGTTGTATCGAGGCATTGTTCTCGATACCATGCGTGTTTGGATGCGTGTCGGACCATGTTGAGGAGCCTCTAGGGAAGAGTATTGAAGATGGGGAGATGAAGAGAAAAGTAGGTGGTGAAGTAAGTGAGTATGAGCCTAGAGAAAAGGCCACGCAACTTAAGATTATCATTTTATCTTTAATGATTAGCATTGCGATTGTCGACATTCAACCTTTTATCGCCAGCATAAGGCTCACCATTAAACTCATCAATGTATGTTGTGTAAATAAGCACCAGCTCAAACGAATTTCCATTAATAGTGACATATTCGTACAACATCGCCATATAATATATATTGAGCCTTGCGAGATCTAATATGAACAACAGGTGCCGACAACCCTATACCACCAAAGGAAGAATTCTTGTTTTTTGAGTGACACATGTTGACTCAACCCGAATATTCATAACAAACAGCTGATTGACAAGAGATCCCAAAGTAAGAGCATCGAAGAGCTTGTGTGGTGGGACGCACAAGCACTTATTATCTACGAGATGAAATCATAACTGAGACTGGACTTATTCCGGTCCTGAATGTTATGATATAGTCATGTCGCCTTTTCTAATACCAAGGTTGAATTATCCCTCTTACCAGGACAAATGCTGTACAAGTCATGCCACTTCACTTACAATTTGGCTCAAAAGAACTGTATGGTAAACTATCTGCACGACAGTGGTCTGTTTTTATGAATATGAATGCCTCCTTCAGCCAGAACTTATATCGTAATATCATCTATGATAGAGAGTACAAAATAGAAATAATTGTCCTTACTAGGTACAGTCAAAACTATCAACTATCTTCTCCTCAGCCCGGACTTGCACCTCAAAAAGGGGTCGCAACCCTACCCTAAACAATCAGCCACACACCCCTGTAGAGCCACAATCCAACGCCACATGTCCGGTCACTCAGTTGTCCATCGACCCAGGAGACGACAGCTCTCAACACAACAACTTGAAGTAACCTGCGCAGTGTCGTTATGTGGTCAAGGTGACCTTATTGCCCTAGATATAGTCGCCGGGAGATGCATCCAATATCGCCATGGATTTCGTGAGTGTCTCATCCACAGCTACTACCGCAGCCAAGACCTTCAGCTAATTGTCCTTCATAGTGGTCGCGCTTATTGAGCCCTCTTTCATCTGGGGGCTCCCGCAAGGACCTCGGACAGGATCCTGCGAAACGACTACAGCGATTCGAGAAACAGTACAGCCGCTTATTAGTGAGGCACCAGCCGAAGCCCTCCGTCCCCGACAAGCACTAACCACTGCAGAACGCTTGGAGAGCGTCGTCCAACCTGTCTCGCGATAGCGACGCCGCAGAAACCCTGGAAATCCGCCTCCAAGACCTCACCAACATCCTCAGCGACGAGAGTCGACGACCGCTACCGCATCCATGTATTCAATACTGCTCGATCAAGCAAATCTACGTTCCCATCGGCAAGATCGCTACGACCTCGTATAACGAATGGATCATTAAGGAGGCCGTCCTTTTCTTTGCGACTTTGATCGAAAGTGAGGAGGAAGCCTTTGTCGAGAACCAGACCTTCTCTTCCAGTCTGACAAACCTCCTCGTACGAATCACCGGTCTGAACAGTGTGCGACTCGGCCTCGATACTGAGTCGCGCGTCGTCGAACTTGCCTTCAATATCACCACCAAGATCCGACTGGACCCAAGTATCCTCCCAGCATGGTTCAAAACGCATCGCGGTGTGGCGCTCCAGAACAGGGAGAAGGAAGACAGAACCCGCGATACCTTTGTTGGACGGACCCAAAAGGCCGATTTTCCTCTCTTCTATATCCTCATGGACTATATTCATCATGAGGGAAAAGTAGGCGACTTTGCGCGGACAGGATTGCTCTACATTATCGAAGCAGCGTCGAGCTCAGGACCTCTGGAACAATGGATTGTTGAAAGTGACCTGTCGACATTGATGGCGACAGGTCTAGGCGCCTTGTACAGCCAGCTCAGTCGCAAACTGGTCGTTGACCATCTCCCCCACAACCTGCCCCCTATTCTTGCATTTTCTGATTATGAACACCCTACATCCAACTATGAAGTCATTAGCTCATGCTCTCCCGAGTTTCAATCTCACCTTGAAGTTTTCCTCTCTCACCTATTGTTCTGGCAAGACGTCTTGAACCACTGTCGATCGGTTGAGGTCAAGTCGACTCTGTTGGAGCACTTTCAAGTTATTTTCTTGCAACAGTTATTGTAAGTTATTTTATCCCTCTGCGTGAACCTTGCTGACAGTCCAGATACCCCTCGCTGCTTGAATCCTCTGATATTGACGGAGGTTCGTCAGTAGCTGTTTTGACTTATCTCCGCCGTATCCTAGAATCTCTTGACCACCCTGACATGATCAACCTTATCCTCCACTACCTCTTAGCACTACCCGATCACGTCGCCTCCGATGGGCCTGGCTCTAGCTCATCTGTCAGTAAGGCTCGTAAACGAAAGTCAATGGATTTGGCCACAATGTTGGCGGAGAGGGCAGAACCAGCTGCGACCCCTCTGCTCTTCAACCTGGTCGATCTCATTCTCGCATGTTTGAGATCGCGGAATCAACAAACAATTCATGTTACGTTGCAATTGGTGTCGGCTATTCTCAAGCGACATCACCGTTACGCCATTGTCACTCTTCTGAGGACTGATAACGTTCCGGTTCAAAATGCTACCCGAACTGTCGGTGCTCAAGAGCAAGAAGTAGAATTTTTCATGTCGTTGGCAGGGACAATAGGTGGCGAGGATGATTTTGATGAAGTGTATCAACTTGTTCTTCGAGATACTATGACTAAACTTGAAGCCCATCCTTGTTCGCTGAAGCTTGTCGCACCCAGGGCGTCTACGAGTAACCAAAGGCTGCCTGACAGTCTTCCTGGAGCACCCAAGGATGTCGGGGACCATACTCTTCGTCCAGATGATCCTCTTCTCAATTCGCTACTGGATCTTCTGGAGACGTTCTTCGTTAATCAAGTTGAGACAAATCTCTCTGTGACCGAGACGCTTGTTGATTTGGCTGTCTGCGGTTTCATGAAGATTGAAGGGTGGTTAACTCGCAGCCCGAGCTCTTATATATATGATGATGCCGTGAAGGAGAAACATACCCCTGAAGGAGAAGAAGCTACAGAGAGCGACGACGACGACGACGATGATGACGACTTGGGAGATTTGCCTTCTCCGACAGCAGAACAAAAACAACTTCGAGCTATGGAACAATGCCGCCAACGACCGCAGTGGTCTCAAGCTTCGCTACCACGTGTTTTCAGTGTTCTCAGACGATTGGAAGAACAAGTAGCTTCCTACAAGAGAAGCATTCCCCACTTTGACGAGCTGGTGCAACAAAGACGAGATGCATTCAGAACTGCGGATGCAATGTTACACCATGCGGGTCCCACGCCAAGGCCGACCCCCATCAGTGAAGACCCCCCTGATCGACGCAGCTTTGAAGAGCCATCACGCAGTACATCTCCTTCCCGGCCGTCGGCACTGGAAGGCCTAGCGCACCGTCTCCTGTCCGAATTGGGAACCCCAAGCCGTGCTAGCAGCCCGCGAGGACGCAAGGAGCTTGGCCGTGCGCCTGGCAGCGGAAATGCGACCCCCGGAAAACCTGGTCTGACTTCTCCAAAGGAGGCGTCCCTTAGTCGGGGGCGAGGCACTCCTGTGCTGAGCCATTCTCCGGAGAGGATACAGGGCACTATCGACCCGATGCAGAAGGCTAGGGAGGAGGTGCTTTCTCGACAGACAGCTGAGTTTGCAACTATGGGCCAAACTATCCTCTCTAAGAAGGTGGGATTACCGCAAGTCGAGGTTGAGCCTGTTTCTGTCAAGTCTGATATTCCTGTCAAGTCCGATAAAGAGTCGGCGCGCGAACCGAGCGTAACTGTAGATGGACCAGAGTCTATTGAAGAGGCTCCCACTGAACAGGATGATGCAAAGAAGGATGAGTTAGAGCACACTGATGAGGTGGTCAGTGAACTGGATGATACGAAGAAAAATGAAGCAGATGATTCTGTGATTGAAACCGCAGAGCAACCCCCCGCTGAAGTTAAAGAGGATGGGGAAACAAAGCCTGAAGGTGCCGAGACCGAGACTGAAGTTCAACCTTCAGGAGCCGAACCTGCTGAGGCTGTGCCTGAACCGACTGAGCTGCCCAAAGCTACTGAGGTTGACGATAAGGATCCCAAGATAACTGAGGTTTTCGAGGAACATGAGCCTACTAAGGAGCCTGAGACTCAGGAGCTAGTGGACAAAGAGCCAGAGGTCAATGAACCTGAGACCAGTGAACCCGAGGTCCAGGAGCCAGAGGTCAAGCCGCTAGAGACCAAGGAGTTGGACGTTGAGGAGACAGCGGCGGAGCAGCCAGAGACCAAGGAGTCTGAGACAGAGGACTCCACACCAAAGGACCCCGAAGCAGAGGAGAAGACAGAGACACAGCAACATGAGACTAATGACACTGAAATCGAGAGCCATCAACCCGAGGAGCCCAGTGAGGCGCCCAGGCCTGAGACTCCTCGACCAAAATCTCGACAGCAAACCCTGGAGCCAGAAACTCCGCAGCCGCGAGTACAAAAAGAGAACACAACGACCGTGTCAGTCTCTCACGTTGTCACCAACGTGATCATCCTGCAATCTTTTCTCTTTGAGCTTGCTGCTCTCGTCCAAGTCAGGGCAGGTCTATTCGACGAGGTACGATTTGTGTAAGGGTAGAAATTGAGCTAGAAGGTGCATTATTCGGGCGCGATTCACAAGATCCTCACGATTCATGAGCAGATGGCATCGGTGCGATTGTTTGATAGACAGGAAGGGAAGGGAAAGGAAAGGAATATTTATATAATGCATACCGAGACCGTAGATCCGGATCTGGTTGAACGTAACATTCACTTTTGACTCGTGGTAGTGTATCGTGACTTTGTGTATTGAAAAGAACCCAACGCCGGCTAGAAATGCGTACATATGTTACATGATTCCCATACTTATGGGTTAATTTCATCCCATTCTATCCACCTTCTGATGATATCATCGACAGCTTTGATGCCCTCTCTTGTGGCTTCTACCTCGAACCACTCACGATGTTCTCTACCACAAGCGGCACACTTGCCCGCATCCGCCTTGAAACCCAATCCTGAAAGCTCTAGGTGTACCAGCCGCTCTACACGGTGTACATGCGGCGTCATATGTGGAACAACGCCTGAAGATTCCTGTGAACCAGGAATATAGGGGTAGTATCGCAAAAGCTCAACTTCGCGGCCACATTGGCGCTGCCACTCGTTCAGTCGGCGCTGCACGTTAGATGCGCGGCCGATCTTGAGGAGCATGGTGCTCTTGGAGTTGGCTGGATCTGAAGCTGCAAAGCTACGCACGGCGTTGCTTGCGCTTCGCGAGCGCGATTGGTTGTTTGGTGACGGGGGTGCTAGGAGAGAGCGGGCTGCGTCAACGGGCGCGGCAGATTTGGACTGAGAGGTGGGAGTGAGCCAGAACATGTAGATGAAGCCAGGCTCTTCTCCACTTCCGAACGGACGGGACATCTCGGCCATTAGCGCTGAGGCGGTGGTGGTGTCGAGAGAGTCGGGGATGAAATCTTTGATGGTGGCTGTCCGCGAGCCTGTTGATTTACGTGATTTGCGGGATGATTTGCCGCCGGATATGTTTTGTGATGGGCTCAGTCCTTGGTTGGCCGCGGATGTGTGCTGAACAGGGTGTGGTTGTGGACGTTCCGGTTCCTCTTCATCTTCATAAGGAACCGAAAAGCAGAAACAGCACAACAGAGACGACTTTTTCGATTGTGGTTTCGAACTATTCATTCTCCCGTTGCCATGTTTCTTTTCGTTTAGATCCACCAATCCCAATCTGTCCGTCAACGTATCCAAGCTCGTGCGACCTTCCAGGATTGGTGTCCCATTAGGACGCGGGCCAGGACTGGATTGTGCTGAAATGTTGGCTTGTTCGCGATGCTGCCAGCAGTAGAGATTCTCATCGCGTGGATCAGGGGTGACGGGACGTCTGCGCCTGTCGGTCTTTGGTGGGGGGTTCTGCTGAACAACTGGGCGGCGACATGGTTTTCCGTTGGATGTCAGGCCGCGACAAGTTCCTTCGGTGAGTTTTGAGTCGGAGCGACCGAGATAAGACTCGGGAGTATTTGCGACAAAAGGCATTGTTTCTGTGTTTGTTTACAAAGAGCGGTGGGAACTCAATGGGAGAAAGAATTGCGGAGAGGGAGAGAGAGATAGTTGTATATATAGGTAGGTGGGATGAGAGATCAGAACATGATTCAGGGATGGTTGAAGGGATGACGAAGTGTGTTCAAGGCCAACCAAGGCGTGTCCGGAAGCTGGTTCGTTTGTTCCCGTTCGTTCCCCATCCCATGTTGACCTGGCTTGGCTTCTGCAGTCGCGACCAAGTCCAAGCATGGCGGCGGCTAGGCAAGGGGAGGGATCCGTGATGGAGAATGAGTTTGCAGCTAAGTGGAGAGTATGTTTGAGTTGGCAGACAGTAAGTGGCTGTGCGTGGCTGTGCATGAGCCGTAGGCTGAATTGAACCCTGCATATGAAGTGATGGCAATCTTTATGTGGCCAACAACTCAGCTCGGATGCTGTAGGAATTAAACATGTGTTGTTTATGCTTTGCTTTGTTTTTTTGATGCTTGGTGAGTTGGTGATGATATGTTGGTGTTGGTGTTGGTGTTGGTAGTACGTGTTGAGCTGATCAGTGCACTCTATTTTTACAAAATGAAACGTCATCCCCAATGACCGGTTAATCCCTGACAGATAAACCGGGGACTTTCCTGAATAAGAGATTTTGGTTTGCCTTGGATACGGCAGTTGTGAATCTTGATGATTCGGTGCCTGAATTGATTTTTTTTGTAATGGTTGAGCAGGTGGAACAAGCCCCAGGGGAATCAGGAACGAGAGAGATTAATGAGATATAATTCGACAAAGACAAAGTACCTATGGAGTAACTTGTAGCGAAAAAGTAAACAATCAATTGTATGCAGCTGATTAAACGCCGAGCCGAACGAACCTATGCTGGGGGGACCCTCCTCAACCGCGACGGGATGACAACTTATAACGCCCGCCAATAAGAACCTTGATAAAGCAAAGACACAAAACCCTTTGACCATGAACTTAATTCGTATCCGGCGCCAATGCACTCTTCTAGTCTAGTTAGAGCGATGGTGAAGGAGAGGATGGACAAGACGATTCTTCTGATGATCCCTGACTCATGAAGTTGAAGCCAACGATGCCTTCTGCCACGATTTTATTCTGGCCTGTTGCAAGACGTGAATAGACAGAAACACGACGTCCAATAATTCCATCGCCCCCAACTTCAAGTGATAGTGGCCCCTCGAGTTGCGATTCGACAAAGTGGTTGGATGCCGTTGGCGATTGGAGAGAGAATTGACGAAATAGACCACATTCGCTTGCGTTTCTTGTCAAATCACCACTAGAACTTTTCAGTGTTTGTTAATACAGACTGATGGACTGGTGGAAGTGAAGGAAGCTCACTGTATAATGATGTGTAGATTAGAGAAATTGTTTATACTGCATTCCTCGTTCGGGGTGAGTCTTGCATGTGTCGCGCTTGAACTTGATGGACTTCCGGGAGTGTGAAAGGCGAGATCACCAGAGAGTTTGGAAGAATGAGAGTTGAGGGAGACGAGAGCACCTCCTCGGGGACGGTTTGTATTTTCAGGGCCGCACATTATGGTGATCATAGAGAAAAGTTAGTGATTATAGACAACAGTAGATGAATTGTAGTAGATATAATATAATTATTGTACCCTTTTGTCCTGTTTTAGCATTCTTCTCATAGTCTCTCACGGTTCCTCCCGTCAAACCTGCTCATATAAAATCAACCAATCAGAGACCAGATACATCTAGCGTGTTCCCGAATCGGGTAACTTTTGGGGGTGAGCAAGTTTGAGGGGAAATGCTCTCGAAACGACAACAACAACAACAACTCGAGGACCTTGATGAACACTTTCACCCACTATCACTCACTATCTACTGTCTATCTACCTATCGCTATAACAAATACTACCAATTAGAGACTAATCCCTCTTCCGTCATGTTTCCCCTACTACCCCTCCTCCTTCTCCTCACTTCACCTTTATCCTCTCTCTCTGTCAACGCTGAACCTGACCTTGCTTCTGAACCTATTCAACCCTCAGATAACATTCACTCTTATTCCGCCATGTCTGTTGGAACCTACTCTCTTCCGGCGTTGCCGTACGCCTATGATGTGAGCCAGTCCCCTCTAATCATCAAGAACAACCAAGCTAACAACAAAAAGGCCCTTGAGCCCAGCATCTCTGCTCAAATCATGGAGCTTCACCACTCCAAACATCACCAAGCCTACGTGACAAACCTCAACGCCGCTCTCAAGAACTACGCCACTGCTACTTCATCTAGCGACATCGCCGGTCAGATCGCCCTGCAGTCCGCTATCAAGTTCAATGGCGGTGGTCACATCAACCACTCCCTCTTCTGGGAGAATCTCAGTCCCTCCAGCTCCCCAGACTCCAAGCCCGACAGTGCCCCCACGCTCGGTGCTGAAATCTCCAAGACGTGGGGCAGCATCGAGGCTTTCCAAGAGACCTTCAAGAAGACTCTGCTAGGTCTGCAAGGCAGCGGCTGGGGATGGCTGGTCAAGGACACGCAGGGCTTGCGTATCGTTACCACCAAGGACCAGGACCCTGTCGTGGGAGGGGAAGTGCCCATTTTCGGTGTTGATATGTGGGAACATGCCTACTATCTGCAGGTACGTTACAGTTACAGTGCCACAGACAATTCATAACTAATATGGGTGTGCAACTATCTAGTACCTCAATGGAAAGGCTGCTTATGTCGATAACATCTGGAATGTCATCAACTGGAAGACAGCCGAGGCTCGTTTCACTGGCTCCCGTGAGGATGCATTCAAGGTCCTCCGAGCTTCCATCTAGATTGGGTTGACATAATCAAGAACGAGTTATGACGCTACGAGACTCCTTCATACCATAGTACCAACTCATCTATTTCCAGATGACACAAATTACAAAAACACCCAACCTCAAGCTTTATCAGCCATGCAGTGAAACTCTACAAACTCTCTAGCAACGTGCTCAACATCCGACACTCAGTCTCGGATAACCACCCAAGACCGTGGCCTGCGTTTGACTCGTGCAGCAGCATGCCGTGCACTAGTATCTATCTTGCTTGACCGCCAAGTCTTTTCATTGTCCTTCTATCAATTACGCCTCCAAATGGCCCGCGAAATGCTCTGATCTTCTTCCCCTTGCCGTCTCCCCTTTCGCTCCTATTATGCGGCCACATGCATGTTCCCGTCTACACGCGTGTTTGGCAACGCCACGTATCTAAATATGCATACACATCATCCGACGATGACTTAACTGAGACCTCGGTCCTAAGTTTTGTATCACCGTCCTTTTATCAGCTTGTACATGTGAATCATGTGTCTGTGCTTGTGTAACTCGCCTACATAGAATAGACGCAAGGTCCGGCTTCACGATTGCGCACAATGGGAAATTAAAAGAGAAGAAAAAAGAAACGCCAACGAATCTTGACTGAGGCGTTAGGAAGTGCTCGACTAAAAAAACAGGGAATGAGCCAACCTGCGCAAGTGACTCGATGTAACTGTGAGACGTTATACTGACTCTCAAGTGCCAGCTCTCACTTTATCCAATTTCTCCCTATTTTGACATTAGGTAGAGAGAGAAAGAAATGAATCTGGAAGGGCATCATCCGTATGGGATGCAGGCTCGCTCGGCTCAAAGCATTAGCTGTAACAAAGTTACCCGTCTACAGGCTTTCCTTGACAAAACAAGCATTGGTGTCATGGCATTGCCGGAAGCCGAAGGGAAGGGAAGAGAACTGTAACTTGACGGAAGGAATATTATATTAACTCTACGGCAAGACGAAACGTGCAACGCGGACCGACACATACTTCCCATACCCTTTAATTATACCTCGCTCGCGGTCTGTCCGGTATCACCGCATGATGCATTGATAGGGGTTACATGACAACGGACTCGTGAGAGGCCTCGTAAGAGGAAGAATAGGTATAAAGAGGGGAGGACGAGCTTTCAAGAAAAACATCAAAGATCAAGTCTTGCTCACCCAGAACTAAGACCAGACTCATCCTTTTTCGTCACTCGTTTTGTTCCCTAATCTTTACACTCACCACTTTCGCTTCTCCCCTGAGAGACCCAAACATGTCTCTCCTCGCTCGCTTTGCCCTTGTCGGGCTTTGGTAAGTGTTTCTCATTCTTGTTCAGTGTAATATCAACTAACTGGCACAGGGCTTCAGCTGCTTATGCGCAGCGCGACACTGTCACTGTCACCGAGACAGTTACAGAGTGTGCTGCGTCCTGTTACTCTGTTGTATCGCAGTGTACCTCGACCGAGTCCATCGACACATCCTCCATCATCAACCTTCCGACTGAATCCTCGGTTACCGTGTCTGAGACTTCTCTTATCGAGACCACCCAGATTATCTCCCTTCCCACTGCTTCTGTTACCTCGGCGTCCTCCAAGTTTGCCAACACCAGCGCTACCACTGGCTCTTACACTTCTACCTCTACTGTCTCTGACTTGGAGACTACGATTACTATCTCCGAGTCTTCTGGAATCTCGGTTGGCTCTAGTGCTCTTGCGGGTGAGACTTCTGAGTCTGAGTCTGAGTCCAGTCTGTATGGATACTCCACCAGTACTCTGGCCTTGACCGAGGCGACCACTGAGACTTTCACGGATGTTGAGACTATACCCACCATTGTACCGAGTGTCGATTCCTCTGCTCTTGCATCTGGAACCACTCAGCTGTCAGAGACAAGTGAGTCCAGCATTGTCACTCAAGGTACGACCGGACAGTCTTCAGAGTCCGCCCCTCTCAGCACTGAATCTGTGTCTACTGAGAGTACTACCACCGATAAAATCATTCCTCAGCAGAGCAAATCCACTCTGATCGAAAGCACTGGTGTATCTTCAGCTACTGAGGGAGCCTCCACCGCCACTCTGACATCGGTTCTCACCAGCCAGGTCACCTTCACCGAGACTATCTCTACTGTCTACTCCAGCTCCGCTGAGCAAGGTATTACCTCAGAGGAGAGCACCGAACTCCTGGTTACATCTTCTCAGATTGAGGAGTCTAGTAGCCGAACTGAGCAAGGCTCTGAGACGACTGGAGCTGTCACTTCTGAAGTTACTGGTGTTACCCAGTTGACATCTTCCGTCACTTTGACACGCACCGAGACCGTATCTGTGTCTGTGTCCGAGTCCACTGCATCTTCAGAGGGAACCACCGAAAGCTCAATCTCCGAGTCCTCTATCACAAACGCCTCTACTGATTCTGAGACTGCAGTCGAAACTGTTACCTCCATCGAGACTGTCACAGTAGAGACATCATCTTCTCAGACTGATTCAACTGCTAGTGGTTCAAGCCCCGAGTCTACCAGCGCTGGCGTTTCCACTGGCACAACTGAGGTCGAGGAATCGACAACCACTACCTGCACATCGACCAGACACACTCACGTCTATGAGAACACAACTGTTATCCATAGTACTGCTGATGTGAGTGTCGACTCGTCTGCTCTGGCTGGATCGCTCACGTCAATTCTTTCCGAGAGTACTGGTTACACCTCTGAAACTTCAGTCGTGGTTGAGCAAACTACAGCCCCCACCGCAGAGACTGAGACTGGAGTGACTACTGGTGGTACAGTTGCTGGAGCTGAGACAAGCGATTCAGCTTCTATTGAGTCAACTGCCTCTCAATCTACCCCATCCGCCGCCACGACACCCATCTCTCTTCCATTCGAACCAACGTATCCTCCTCACAATTATGACTTTGGTGCTCCGAGCTCCGCAGACAATGGCTGGCCAACATTCTCCGTCGACTCGAGCGCTGATGCTGCAACTGGTTTCTCGTCTTTCACCACTTTCCTCACCACAAGCAAGGCCACTGATACTGCTTCTGCTTCCACTTCCACCGGTATCAAGGAGCCTGATTACGAGCCACCTGCCTATGAGCCTCCTTCGTACCGTGAGCCTGCATACGCTCGTAAGCGCTGGGGTTTTGGATGGTAATTGGTTTCGTTTAGTACGAAAGGACGTTGGTGTACTTGCTGGATTCTTGTCTTTTTTACTTTCTTGTGAATGACTTGATGTCTTTCTCCCCACTTTGATTGATTCCATCTTGTTTTTTGTATCTGGGATACGAGGTTATCTGGAGGTAGATAATTGATAGAAAATAAATTGTGGTTGTTTGATGTTAAGAGGTTAATGGTAAAAACGTGGTTTATTTGTAGTGTGATGTTAACTTTGTATTTATGTTGGCGTCCATTTCTTTTAGTCCAAAGAGAATAACCCATATCTACCCTCTCAACTTAATGTGGTGCTCATCAATACCATCTACCTAGCTTACACTCTCCCATTCCATAGGATCAACCATCCAATCCCATTCATCATCCACAGCCATGCCCATCTCATCATCAAAGTCATCAGCCCACGACCTCCCCTGGTTATCCTTTTCAACCTTTTTAGCGCCAATACCATATCCAACCTCCAAACCAGCCAGTATCTGTCCCACAAGCCAGGTTAGGTCATACATCTTGAGAGGCGGTGTCTCTTTCCCTTCCCCAGCATCCTTCCACCTATTCCTCAGCTCCTTGGCTTTCCGCAGCGCCATATTCACTTCTCCACTTCCCAGTGCCTCGTATAGAGGACATGACACCTCTTCCAAGGCGTTGATAACCTCCTCGTGATACCGGTGCTGTTGTTTCTTCCCCCCAGCAAACCTTTGGTGCGGAATTCCAATGTCAAAGACGAGGAGGAGAAGGACAATCGCTTGCTCAATCCATACATAGAATTCGTGAAAATCCACCTTGAAGTTTCTCTCAGCGTCGCCCACCGTGAATCCAAACTTTTCCGGATGCAGCGCACGCTCATACGAGTTCTTCAGATCAATGAACCTCCATCGCAGCCTCTGGCAGGCCTGTTCAAAGCGGTGGAAAGCTTGCGACGAAGTTAAGCGTGTCGAACTTGGAATTGAGCTTGGCAAAGGTGTCGTAGCTGAAATCGAGCCCTTCAAGGGCGCTGGGGGTGAAACCGAGCCTGATAAAGGCGCTGGAGTTGAAATTGAGCTTGGTAAAGGCGCTGAGGCAGATGCTGGCGGGGGTGTTGGTCGCGATGAAGGTTGCGACGAGGCACGTGCTGAGGGGACAGCGTTTTGAAGGCGAGAACGACCTCCCGTAGCCCAGATGGAGCCTTTGAGGCCTGTCGCGCCTGTCATGATGATGATGTTCAATGAGTTGAAAGAGTTGAGATGGCGTGTATCGTGAGAGAGTGCGAAAAGGTCTGTGAGTGATTGAAAGGGCAGACTTTGTTGCTGGCCAACCTCAATTCAGGTTCAACTTCAGCTGGCAAGCTTAATTGCTTTTCGCTTTATCTCATATAGTCTAATTCGCCAGCCTCCTTTGTTTCTTTGGTTTAGATACCCTTGAGGCCTGTGCTGAAGCAGTACAACTGACTTGTTTCACGTCTCTTTATGTTTGCGGCGACCTGGTTCCTAAAGCGGAGTCAATGTACACAAGCAATGACTTTACCCATGAGCTGAAGCTGAGATGGATGATAAAGTAGTGATAATGTTAACTTGCAACCAAAACAATATCTCGTAGTGATAAACAAAGAGAGATGCTCAAAGGAATGAAAGAACAAAAGTGAGTGAATACGCCAACTCGATTTGCGAATGACAGCCATGGATTTTAGTGCCCGTCGATGGCTTATTCATCGGCGATTAACAATTGGCGTTGACTCTAACTAAACTTGGCTGCGTCAACAACAATTCTCCATACTCGTGAGACTAATTCATCACCAATCTCTAACCAATAATTCGTAGCAGTAAGGAAACAAGATCAATGCTCATGACAAGTATTTCCTGTATCAATATATACAATGTTTGTTCACTATAGACAACGCAGACGCAGCAAGCCTCAGTACCTAGGTAGGTTACCCAACTCATGTCCAGAAATCAATCAATCAATCATGTTTACTTGCTCGCCTGACACAAACACATCATAGACTGGCCCTAGGCGACAGCTCTTAACCATATATGCTCCTGAAACTCCTACAATCCAGACATTTCGGCTTCTGGACGCCTTATTCAACGCTATCCTGATGACCCAACTCAAAAGCAACAAAAACACACAACTCCATTATCCGCATCTTCTTGACAGTTCCAATCGATAGTCTGTCTATAGGCCGGCCTATGTTGAATCGCGCACCTTTTTGGTCGCCTTGGCCGTACCAATATGAGTGTTGTGCACCTGTTCTGGTTAGCCTTGTTATAATCAATACATGGAAACAAACATACTTTTGTCGCAAATCGAAGACTTGTCAATGTTTCCTTCAGATGTGTCTCGAGTGGCGAAACCATGACAAACATCAGAGTCTTGCTGTTGCCTCCCAAGCTGTATTGTAGCAAGTGGGTCAACTTGGAATTGCGGTATGGAATATGACCTGATCCTCGTCCAAGAGCCTCGATAACATCGCCCAAGCAGCTCAGACTCTTGTTGATGTTTTGGGTTTCCTTCATACGGTCACCCTCAGCCTGTGAGTGCTTGAGACGCTCGGAACCCGCCAAATCAACGAGGTTCAGTGTACCCTCGCATCGTTCTCCAGTGGCAGAATTCTCTCCAATCAACTTGAGGATAAAGATGCTGTGAGATCGAGACGATCGCTCGTTGGCCTTAGTGGCGGCTACGGATCGATTGTTCTGTGCCTCCTCAAGCATCATTTCTACACTGGATGGACTGTCAAGACGTACTGACTGGCAGTTCGTGATTGTCGTCTGCTTGCGAATTTCGTCATGACGAATCTCCAACTTTCTTGCCGCAGCTCGATCATTAGGTGTCAACAGGTCGTTGAGCTCTTCGTTGTACACCTCAACAAACGAACCCTCCATGGTGTACTCCCAGGACTTCTCCTTGAGCTTGGTGATGGTGTCGTAGATCATATGGGTGGCACGCGGGATCATACCATCGCTAGAAGACATGGTATGTGTCTTTCCAGAGCCCGTTTGGCCATAACAGAAGATGCATACGTTGTATCCATCAAGTGCGCTTTGAACCAACTGAGAGATCTCACCGAAAATCTCTTGGTTCTGAGTACCAGGAACAAAGACACGATCGAACTCGAAGGGGTAATTCTTCCGTGTGATCTGTCCCAAGCTGCTTTTCTCTTCAGGGCCAGCCAGAACAATCTCAGAAGATGTCTTGTCATCAGGGAACGACATCTTGGCCTCCTCTCCCTCTCCGTTACCCAGAGGCGGTCGCACACGGCACATGACTCGAATGTTGCCTTTGAGCTCTTGGTACTTGTTGAAAAGAACTCGTCGTTCAGTCTCCTCTTTGATGAGCTTGGTCTGGGCCTCTTCGGCTACACGGAGGGCTTCTTGAAGACGTGCCTCCATGTTGGCAAATGAGTCCGACTGGGCCTTGTTATCCGATTCGAGGAATTCGACGTGTGACTTGAGCGAGTTGATCTTGGCTTCTAGTGTCGTATTGGCTGCTGAAAGTTCGGCGATGCTCGTTTGAAGAGTGCTCTTCAAGGTGCGTTCCCGCTGGAGATCTCCTCTTAGATTTTCCACCATGGAGTTGGCTTCTTGAAGCTCACGGTCCTTTCTTTGTATGGCGACGCCCATATCCTGGTGGTCGTTGCCCATTCGGGTTCGTAGTTCTTGGATCTCGCGGTCCTTCTTTTGTCTCTCCTCTGACAATTCCTGATGGTAGAGCCTTGTCAAGCTTTCAATCTTTTGCTCGTGGTCTTTTGTCTGTTCCTCTTTTAGTCGGTCCAATTCCCGCCTGAGTTCTTCGGATGCTGTTCTATGCTGTCGTGATATGTCATCAATCTTTTCTCTATGCTTTCGTTCCTGATCCTCCATTTGTCGTTCGAATTCCCACTTTTGCTTGTCCATTTCGTGTCGGATTTGGCGTCCCTCCTCTCTTGCCGAGTCGAGATCTGATTTCAAGGCGTCGTTCCTCATATCGAGCTTCTCCCTATCACTCTCCAACTCTTTCACTGTAGAAATGTTAGTGATTTTCCTCTTCATAGTCGCAAATACCCACCTCGCTTCTTTGCTAGCTCGAGGGCATCGTCATGACCCTTTCGCTCAATAAGAGTGGTGTTGACCATCTCCTTGAGTTCTTTGAATTGGGATTCCATGTCCACGACTCGACCGCCAACGTCCCATGCTACATATGATGTCAGGTTAGAATCTTTGTTTAAAAATGCTTTGCTAGGGGATGGTGCTTTGGCAGGGGACTGGAATGTTTTGACGGGCGAAAGAGCCAGTGACTCTTCGAATTCCGCAAGCTTTCGTTTCACTTCCTCAGCTCCTGGTGCTTTCGGAGGAGCTCCCTATTCCCGCTCCGAGGACGCCAGTCGAGAGGTAGCGATCTTGTCATTCTGGCCAACTCTGCCACGCCGTTTACAAGGAATGTTGGATATATGTGATGCGATTGATGATTGTGATAATCGACGTGTTAAGGGGCGGGAAATCGCTTGAGTCCCGGGGATATCTTGATCTTCGAGACTCAAACCATTGAATTGTGTGGTTAGAGAACTATCTCTGATTGTTGGTAGGGTCGGAAAGGCTTGTGATGTTCTTGTCTTGTTGTGAGGGAGAGGAACGTGTGATTGTGAACAGAATAGTTGCATTCCCGTCGTACCATTATTTGCTGGAGGCTCTTGTCGTTCTTCTTCGCGGATAGCATGCGCTGTTCGTGGACGAGGTGCTTGGCTCTTCGATCGGGTATGCGTAGGACGGCCATTGACTCCATTAGTTCCGTTAATTCGTGTAGTCGTTGTCGTTGTCGTGCCATATCGTCCGTTCTGGGTGGCCTTGTTAAAGCCCATCGATGTAGCTGCGCCGAGTCGTGACTGAGTGGTTGAGGGTTGCTTGAGCTAGAAACAAGGAGTTAGCAGCTGCAAAGTTGTATCAATACCGTGCCGGTAGAGTCATATGCCCGCTGTAATTTAGTACCAGTCGATAAGGAAGGAGGATAACGTGGACATCGTTCAGTTTCAGGAGCAAAGGCTTGTCTCCAGACTTGCTTCGTGGTGTCGGTTCAAGAATGTCGAGTAAGTGCGGTCGAAGGGTGATTCTGACACGCCAAACTGGTGCAATCTCAGAAAGTTTGTGACTTACCCCGGAAGACATGCCCGCTAGACTCTGAGGTCGCACACCTGATCGTGCAGCCGCTGCGCCAGAGGCATATGATGTCGGTTTGGAAGAATACTCGAGAGCGCGTTCGGAAAGCGGTTTGCGCTTGGGATCAGATTGCGCGGCTATGTGATGTCAGATATGGTTGCGACATGTCTGAAAATCGATTTACCTGGTTGAGGGATCTCGCGCTTCAGGTTTTTGAGGGCCGATAGCGAGCTCGCAGTGGAAGCAATGCGAGCGTTGTGTTGCGACTCGCTCCATTCCGTAAGGCCTCCCCCTCCTATCGACATGGACAGCGAAGAAGGTGCGGGGAGCCGACTCATTTTGGAGGTTCGTAGTGACTGTGAAGGTTGATGATAAGTGTCTGTCTCAGGTTTTTGACGCGAATTAACAACGTACTGAGTTGTCCTCCATGGTGAAAACAGTGCGCCCACAATTTAGAGACAAAAGCAGGAGGCACGGACAACAAGCAGCAACGAAGCACTTGTTGTAGACCGCAGTAGCAAGAGTAGGTAGGTAAGTAGTGTGAATATACGAAGGCTAATAAAGAGTGAAAAGTAGTGGTAACAAAAGTGGTACACGCTCGGTGCTTAACTCATGGATGGAGCTACTATTATGGTTGACTTGGAAGGATCCTCATGTGGGATAGTTCGCTTGGAGATTGGCGATGCGGAAGCGTTAATTGTTTACCTATGTCAAGGCGTTGCTGGGGCGATGGACCGAATCCGTTTTTGGAGACACCCCACCACGGAAAGGGGACTTTCAAGTTGACATCACTGTATAGGTATATGTACAGATATAGCCTGAAATGTAACCTCTCGATAAAGAGAATCTCGATTCCTTGGTCAGTCAGGTCTTGTATGATTGTTTTTCTAATCGTATTTCCTGCAGTGCAAACCGCCGTTGTCAAGTGCAACGTCCTACCAGCAAAGCGTTGAAGCTTCACCTCACCCAAAGCCATGTAACCTTCCAGTCTTGTCCTGTGAAACCATAGACCGATTGATATGACTGCTATACTAAGCCAAGCAGTGACTTTCAAGTTATTGAATGTGTCTGGTGATTTCAAAAAAAAGAAAGAAAGAAAAAAAAAAGAAGAAAAAAACACTGTGAATCGAAACAATATATCACCTTGCTACCCCCATATTCGACTTTTACCCATGTATCCAATCCAACCCAATTTCTACTGATCTGATTTTATGTATCAAAGAACTAAATGGAACCCGTTAAGACAACCCAAACTTTCTATAATATACTATGAAACAACTACAAACTCGGCCTTAAAGTGCTTCAAGGTTGAAGCTCTGAAGCTACCCCAGTCTAAACCAAAAACATCATCAAAGTTAGGCTGACTCAGCCAGCACCGTTGACAAGTCCCAACGTGGGGCGACAGACAGTTCACACACAAATTCACATGTCACTCTTGTCCGTCCATCTTATGACATGACGCTTGATGGCATGCGCTGTCGCAGAATCTGACATCGCAACGCCGTCTCATTTGTTCTCGTTATCCGTAGCCGAGTCGCATCTTTTCTCCTCAGACAACGACCAGCAAACATAAAAGCGAAAGGCTTCTCATGTCTCGATAGCTAACCCCTCCGCTTGTCCTCTTCTTTTGTCTTACACCACGCGATCACCAGCATCATGGAAAAATACAGTCAATTTCGCGATCGAGGTAAACTACCTTCAGAAACCTAGCGTTATTCACATGCTAATATCTAATAGCCACGGGTATTGCGCCCTTCCTTCCCGTCTCGACACCCATTTCAGCGGTCGCGATATTCACCCACGCCACGCTCTTCCTCTTCCGCCTCCCATTCTTCATCGCCTATTTCGTCGGCTACTTTCTCTTCTTTCACTTCCTCCCACTGCCCGTTATCTTTAGAAAAGTTGCCCTTTGGGGATTGATGGCCATACCGGGAATCTGGTGGATTGACCTGCAGCTAGACGGCGTCAAACGTGGCACTTTGGCGGACCAGCCCCGCGAGCGCTTCCCTCACCCCGGTTCAGTTATTGCTGTCAACTTCTCGAGTCCGATAGATGCGATCTACCTCGCCGCCATCTTCGATCCCATCTTTACAATCTCGTATCCTGATACCCGTCGTGTCCAGCGTGTTAGCTTGCTGGGCGCTGTTCTGGCAGCTCTCTCGCCCGTACGAACTGCTCCTCCTGCGAACGCCAAACTAGTCGAAATCAAGGACATTTTGGCTAGTAACCCAGGGCAAATTGTGGCCGTTTTCCCTGAGTGCGGAACGACCAACGGAAAAGCCATTCTGCCTTTTAGCCCGAGTATCCTTCAAACACCAGCCGATGTTCACATTTTC
This sequence comes from Fusarium poae, assembly GCF_019609905.1. NCBI lineage: Eukaryota > Fungi > Ascomycota > Sordariomycetes > Hypocreales > Nectriaceae > Fusarium > Fusarium poae. The sequence continues at coordinate 6,801,674 of NC_058399.1, forward strand.
CCCGTGAGTATTCGATACACACCCTCCGACGTCACGACTCCCGTGCCTGGCAAGTGGTTCCGGTTCCTGTGGGATCTCCTTTCTCGACCAACAACATGTATCCGTGTGCGTATCGCTGAGGGTCAGATCAACACATCTGCCGCAAAGGTCAACGGTGTCTCACATTCTGCCCCCACTGAGCTGCGCCAACGTAACGATGTGAGCGCCGGCGTTTCTGCGGATGAACAGCGTGTTCTTGACCGCGTGGGTGAAGCTTTGGCCAGGCTTAGTCGGGTCAAGCGAGTCGGCCTCACAATGAAGGACAAGGCGTCCTTTGTTGACGCACTGAACAGCAAGAAATGATTACGGCAGCAAAAGTCGGAAGAGCCAATACAGAGATGTTGGTCGGTTGATTCGAGAAATGATTTGAGGAAAAGGAGTTGTCGCATTGCAAAGAGCCTGGAGGTTTTTTGTTAAGTCAGCCAAATACCCATGATCATTCGTAGTTTCGTATTTTCTGGGTTGGTCTTTGCATTTAATTTGATATGCCCTATTGTAGTCAGTTGAGTAGACTCGTCAGGTAAAAAGCATTTCTTGCATCACCAGTCACAATGGACAGAATCTGGTAAGGTATTTAAAACAAAAAATATTGGGATATAAGTTCTGACCCCGAAAAATCCAAATTCGCCTTTTCCGACCCCATTAAAATGAATTACATCGTGGCATATAACAATTTTGTTTGGCTTTCACGAGCCCTTTAGTTCTTGAGTCCGCTGTCGGTGACACAGCCCTCACTGGCGTCCCTGACCAGCTGAGCGTACTTGCTGAGAGTACCCTTGGTGTATCGGGGAGGGGGAGCCTTCCAAGCCTTGCGGCGGCGAGCGACCTCCTCCTCGGGGACAACAAGGTCGATAGCACGAGACTCGGCATCGATAACGATGGTGTCACCGTCCTCGACAAGGGCGATAGGGCCACCCTCCATGGCCTCAGGGACAATGTGACCAATAATGAAACCGTGGGAACCACCAGAGAAGCGACCGTCAGTGAGAAGGGCGACATCCTGCCCGAGGCCAGCACCCATGATGGCAGAAGAAGGCTTCAGCATCTCGGGCATACCGGGGCCACCCTTGGGTCCGTCATATCGAATGATGACGACAGTCTTCTCACCCTTCTTGATCTCACCAGCCTCAAGGCTAGAGATGAAGGCGGGCTCCGAGTCGTAGACACGAGCCTTGCCCTCGAATCGAAGACCCTCCTTACCAGTAATCTTACCAACACAGCCACCAGGAGCCAGTGATCCGCGAAGGATCTGAATGTGGCCGGTAGGCTTGATGGGGTTGCTCAGAGGGCGGATGATGGTTTGATCCTCGGGGAATCCAGGCAAATCCTCGACGTTTTGCTTCATGGTCTTACCAGTGACAGTAATACCAGAGCCGTCAATGATGCCCTCCTTTAGGAGGAACTTGAGAAGAGCAGGAGTACCACCAATCTTGTGCATATCGGCCATGACCCACTTTCCGGAGGGCTTCAGGTCGGCAAGGAAAGGAGTACGGTCGGAAACCTTTTGGAAATCCTCGATATCAAGCTTGATACCGACAGAGTCGGCAATGGCAATAAGGTGCAGGACAGCGTTGGTGCTGCCACCAAGGATGGTGGTGACGATCATGGCATTCTCAAAGGCTTGGCGAGTCATGATGTCACGAGGTCGGATATCCTCCTTCAGGATGTTGCGGATAGCAGGTCCAACAGCCTCACACTCAGCAACCTTGCTGGGGTCCTCAGCAGGGCTGCTGCTGCTGCCAGGAAGGGTGAGTCCCAGAGTCTCAATGGCAGTAGCCATGGTGTTGGCAGTGTACATACCACCACAGGCACCACCACCAGGGCAGGCGTTTCGAATAATGTCGAATCGCTGCGCCTCAGTGATCTCGCCTGTGAGGTATTGACCGTAGGCCTGGAAAGCAGAGATGATATCGATTGAATCGCCTTGCTTGGTGCAGCCGGGCTTGATGGTTCCACCGTAAACCATGATGCTGGGACGGTTGACACGGCCCATAGCAATGGCAACACCAGGCATGTTCTTGTCGCAACCGGGCAAGCTGACGTTGGCATCGTACCATTGACCGTTCATGACAGTCTCGATACTATCGGCGATAATCTCTCGGCTCTGGAGGGAGTATCGCATACCGGTGGTACCCATGGAGATACCATCAGAGACACCGATGGTGTTGAATCGGTAGGGAATGAGACCAGCCTTGGCAACAGACTCCTTGACATGGGCAGAGAGGTCCATAAGGTGCATGTTGCAAGGGTTTCCCTCGTACCATACGGACGAGATACCAACCTGAGCCTTGTTCATGTCATCCTCAGAAAGGCCGGTGGCGTAGAGCATAGCCTGGGAGGCACCCTGTGCCTTGGGCTGGGTGATGTTGGAGGAGATCTTGTTGAGCTTGTCATCGGCGCGGATGGCGGTGGTGGACAGGAAGCGGCTGTAATAGGAGAGATATTAGTATTTACAGATGAATTGACCTATTGTTGGAAATTGTTGATCGTTGGCAATAGATAGTGATGGACGTACCCATGGCTTCTGGGGATGGGGAAAGCTCCCACAGCTCTGGAGCGCAGTAGTGACCGGGAAAGCATGATGACGACTTGAGGCTGTTTACAAGAGCCAATTGAAGCTTTTCACGACAAACTCAAAAGGTCACAGCGTACGTGGGATGGTCAATGGCCCAAAGATGCCAGAAATAAAACGGTGGTAAGTTTGTGGAATTTCTTAAGCTGGGGTTCAACTGCGATGTCGGCTGCCTTTTTGACCAAAATTTCCCAGTTCAGGTTCCCTGTGATCTTCCCTGTGACTTTTGGTGCTCCTCCCCCGTCGAGTGCTCCCCGCATGACAATTCGAGTATTGCCATTGGTTGGAAGGAGGATTGCCAAGTTCCTCCGGGGGAAGTGCTTCTACTCCGGCGGGGCTTTCAGCGCATTGTCCACTTTGTCCACTCAAGTCATGTCATAGCAGCTACCAATACAACTTGCATACATCTATTCTGCCGAGCTTCCGGGCTTATGAGAGCTTATGACACTATACCAAGTGCAATTGTTGTTTATCACGAGTGAGAGTGGGAGTTTCAGTAGTTGTAAAAGAGACTCAATATTAAAAACATGCCCACGAAATTATGAGCGACACCCGCGGATTTATTGCACCTTGCTACCTATGCAAGAAGCAACCAGTGATGGTACTCTATCTTTCGTCATGTCCTATGTGTGTCTCCCATATTACCCTTTATTTCACCAAGACCTTAGGGAATCCTAATCCAAGTACTTACTTTGATGCCAGTACATTCATCGAATTAAGAAGTAGCTTGCCATGTCATACATGTCTAAGAACGACATAGGAACTATCTGTACCAGCGACAAGACACGCTCCCCATTTGCTTTAACTTATACATTCAACTTAGAGAAGCGCGTTCCAAACTATTAAGTGAATCCTTCATCTTCTCGGAGATATCCTCAATGAACTTGAAAGCAAACACTTCAAAGTGATGACCATCGATATCCACCACTTCGGAGAAAAGATTCTTGTCATATAAATCCCATCCCAGATTTCGCTCCTCGCGACTCATGTCCACGAGATCCTTTTCCCCATCTTTCACTGGTAAGGCCTCTTTGGCGCGGAGCAGTGAGACCCGTGGCCTTTCTCCTATGGAGTCCTCGTCCCAGACCGGAGGATCCCAAGACTGGAGCATACGGCGAGCATCAGCCATGGCAAGGTCAGCGAGAATCTGGTTCTTGTTTCTGCCTTCTTCTGATCCTTCGCCGGGCCTCTTGCGGTTATTACTCGAGTACTTGTGTGGATAGATTGTGTCAACCATAAGAATACCGATGACTCTGATCTCAGTATCCTCAGGGTTGAGCTGCTTGGCGATCTCAAGACTCAAGTGGCCACCCAGGCTCCATCCTCCGAGAAGTATTTGGATCTTTCCGTCGGAATTGTATCGCCTAGGGAAGTCGGGCTTCTCGACAGTCTCAATGATCCAATGTGTGTAAAGCTTGGCCATGTCTTTGAGTTCTCCGTCGAAGGGTTCCCCGCTGTGAAAGTTGGGATTGTAGATTCCGTAAACGGGACGGTTGAGGGGTTCCAGGCAGTGGTATGAGAATGTTGTACCACCTCCATCGTGGATGAGGAAGACTGGTACAGCTTGACCGGCCTGCCAGTCTGCAGGCTGAATGCATTCAGGATTGTTGTCCATGGCTGAGTGAATTTGAGTTGCAATGGTTCATATGCAAGGGTCTTTTAAACCAATGTGAATTTGAGATGTTTGGGCTGGGTCTTCTCTTAATGTCGATATGATGTATCGTTTGATTCGGTTTTTGCAGACGCTCAGTGAGATGAACAAAAATCGCTCAAATGACTTGCAACCCTGTATTTCACTTTCAACTCTATCGAAAGCAAACGGTATAAGCAACGTGGAAGCAACAAATGATGAACAAACGAAGGGTTACTCTCCTCTATTGTCAGAACCATCATAAAAAACGGAACCGATCTATCGGCGTGCGTCGGCCATGACTGCTGGCCGTCGGTAGATGTGGGGCCGTAATGAGAACCGACTGGGAGTGAACAACAGGATGTAGCACATGTACAAAATCCCTGCCTTGCTTATTATCATGGTATCTTTCTATTTTACAATTCTACTAATATTGCCTTGGCTCAATGAGCTCTGCCTGCGGCTCTGCCAAATATCCTTGTAGTCTCCAAAGGAGCAGAAACAAGCTTCGCATGCTTTCACTCCTGTGGTTCTTCAATATCAACAGTTCCTGGCCCTGAAACTCTTTCGCCTCCGTCCTCAATCGCTCAACCTCTGACTCGCCAAGTAGAAATACCAAGTCGTGCACTGCGACCTTCCCACCGTAATTGGCATTCTGCACATCAAGAGTGGCGTAATTATTCATGTCTTCTGTTGGTTCTGTTGGTATGTAGAGCACAGCCCCACCAGCAACAGATTGTGCTGCTTCTTCCCAACTCTCAACCGGCATGATGAATTTATAGGGGTCCTTTCCGTCGCGCTTACTTGAGCTTCGTGCGATGAGAGCGTCGACGGCTTGGCGTCGCATCATCTTGAGCAACAAGTCGCCCATATCAGGTCGGAAGATTCTTTTTCCAACAGGAGGGATGCCGTGTGCTCCCATACCATTGCGTTGAGCTGTCATCTTAGCTTGCAATGATTTGGTAATTGCAATAATATCGATCAAGCTTTTTCGTGAGAGAGTGTAGATGACGAAACGTGCGGGCCGATGGGAATCTTCTCTGATTTCCCCATCAAGACTGTCTTTTTCCTGTCCTTCCAAGATATCATCCTCGACTTTTTCTGTTTCTTTCTCTTGTGAGGTCTCCTCGCTATTGGTGGATGTCTCTCTTTGCGATGTTGTATCAGGGGCCTCATGTTTCTCAACCCCCATTTCTTGTATTTGTGCATTGGCGTTGCTCTCTTTATCCTCCCCCGGTCTCTGAAGACTCCATGGCATAACGTTCACGAAGGCCAGTGGGCCTGGAGCATACCACACTTCCGTTTGAGTGGAATCCGGATGCTTGACTAGCTCGAAGTCCTGCAAGAAATGTCTAGGTAGAATTGCATTCGTATTCTTACACCATCTCATCGGGGTCATCAATGCCTCGGCTATAGTACTACTTAGCCATGATATATATGTAAATACGGACAACATACCGTATGGGTTATTTGAAAGGTGCTTGCGAAATTGTCCTGATACTATCCCCGCCTTTGGTTTGCGAAATCGTCTCCTTGAAGCGACCCATTCCGCATCAAGAATTGGGGATAGTGGCAATTCCCCTGCTTCCGTCTCGATTGTCTTTTTCTCCAGGTTTATTGGATTGTCCCGGTTTTCTATTCTCGTGATTTCCGCTTGTATTTGCCTAAGAATTTGTTCTCGAGAAAGTTTTGATCTATCGTAGGAAACCCATCGTTTTTGGCCGTCGATCGTTAGTCGTAAGCTCCGGAGCTGACCGACACAAGCATTTGTACATCTGTTCATCGTTTCTCGAGGTATCATGATAGGTTCATGGTAATTGGTATCGTGCTTGTTCAATCGCGAATTCCGTCATGAGGGAAGCATGGAAGCTACCTAAATTTCAGCAGGGGTCAGTCGCATCGTTATCGATAACGCGCCGCTGGGCTACGTGAAGCTTCCCCCACTACTTCCGCCCGTCGGCCCCAGTCCATCAACATCATCATACCTACCACTCATTATTGCGACAATGTTTCTAAGACCGAGGACGTTGCGCGTGTTGCGCGGCGTGTCGAAGCATCAAGTGAGGGCATTTGGATTCTCTAGCTCCTCTGGTCAGGGACCAACAGCACCAATGGCTAACATCCCCATGCCGTACATTGAAGAGTCGTCTGTAGGTTATCTCTTGTTCTGAGTCAATGCGCCCAACTAACATGCCCAGGCCGCCGGAAGAAAGACATGTCCGTTTTAAGCTGTTATTTGGATGTTGTCAACAAGCTGATGGGTTATAGGGGATATCTTTTCCAAGCTTTTGCAGGTAAGTACAAGTTATTCATATCGCGAATACAGTTCTAACGGCGCCAGGAACGGATCATCTGCCTTAATGGTGAGGTCAACGACTATATGTCCGCCTCGATCGTTGCGCAGCTTCTTTGGCTCGAGTCCGATACCCCTGAAAAGCCGATCACGATGTACATCAACTCTCCAGGTGGTTCTGTCACTTCAGGTACTTCCACCGCCAATCATGTCTCTCTTCAATACTCACAACTGTTTTAGGAATGGCCATTTACGATACCATGACATACATCAAGTCACCAGTTTCGACAGTATGTATAGGAGGCGCTGCGTCAATGGCAGCTATCCTTCTCGCAGGAGGTGAAGCCGGCAAGAGATTCTCGCTCCCCCATAGCTCAATCATGATCCATCAACCTCTTGGTGGAACAAGAGGTCAAGCATCAGACATTATGATCTACGCAAATCAGATCCAAAAGACACGAGAGCAGTCCAACCGGATAATGCAATACCACCTCAACAAAGCCAAGGGTCACGAGAAGTACTCTCTGGAGGAGATTAACGATTTGATGGAGCGAGACAAGTACCTGACGCCGGACGAAGCCCTGGATTTGGGCGTTATCGACGAGATCCTAACCAAGAGGCCGGAAACGGAATCGGAAAAGAAAGAGGGGCAATCCGATGCACCCAAGACGAGCTAGAATTACAATCTTGCCATAAATCTAATGGGTAACAAATATGACAGAGACTAATGTTTCACGCATTTTAGATCAAGATCGTTATGTAGAGGGTTGCCTTGAAGTATAGTTTGTATAATAGCTGTTGAGAAGAGTATGTATTCATTGACTACACACAAGCCAGACTCTGCTACTTGAGTTGCTAACGAGGTTAACGACTTGAGGATCAATTGCTGTCGTAGACCTGAATATTATGGTTTCTGCACGTTACATACCGTCATTCTTACTTAAACTCACAACACGGTTGCAAGGTAGACTGACATTGTTGCAAGCTCTCGACACTAGATGGTACGAATGAAATCCAGCAAATTAAATACTGGCGGAAAGAAAGAAGAGAAAAGCTATTTACAAGTGTTCATAATCTTCCACTAATTGTCGATTCGGAAAACAGCAATGTCATGCTTCTCCAACTTAGCCTGAACAGTCCTGCCCCTACCCTTGGCACCAGTCAAGAGCTCTGTCCATGAGTAGTCCTGGTCCTTAAGTCCGGGAACTTGTGAAAGGCTCAGCTTCGTGTCGATGTTGCCCTTACTTGCGACAATGGCGACAACGGTTCCGGACGAGAGAGGTCCTGACCAGTAAGGGTAGATCTCGTTGTTGGCTTTGGCAGGGGTACCAGGAGGGGTGAAAGGCACGGCAGGCTTTGACAGTGAGTCTTGGTTGATCGCGAGGAGGCCCTTGATATGTATGGTCAGTTTATGTCTACAGTATCGGGTGCGACTGTGAGTACCTTGTTTGTGATGAGCTTGATCTCTTCGCTGTTGATCTTGGTCATGTCTGTTCCGAGGATGATGGGGGACTTGGTGATGGCCCAAATTGCAAAGTGAGTTCGCTCCTCAGCTGGTGTCAAAGCACCGTTGGCAAGAATCTAAATCTCTATCAGTCCTCAAATTTCTTATAAGCATATACAATCTTTGGCCTACCATCATATCGAGGTCATTGTAGCGACCAGGCTGGGTGTACTTAAGGATAGGTGCGGCCTGATTGGCAATTCGCACAACATCCTCCCATTTCCCCCAGTTATCGACACTCATACGCCACATGTGGCCAACCTGAGCACCCCAAGTCCAGACCTCATCCCAGCCCCAGTTGCAGAGGGAGTAGAGGATATCCTTTCCTGTGTTGCGGAGCATGTCTCTCATCAATTCGTATCCGGGTCTGGAGCTGGGGCCCTGGCCGTTAGGGCAGGTCTGGATGTCGGCTTGGTTGCCGTTGTAGCATGGCGTGTAACAGTTGTCGTACTTCCAGTAGTCAACACCCCAGCTGGCAAGCAGGTCGGCATCTTGCTTCTCGTGGCCTTGACTTCCGGGAAAGCCGGCGCAGGTCTTGACACCTCGGTCACCGTAAAGACCGAACTTGAGGCCCATTCTATGGATCTCGTCGGCGACAGGCTTGATGCCTCTTGGCCACTTACTGGGATCGGGTACAAGGTTGCCCTTCGAATCACGCTGTCTCGTAGACCAGCAATCGTCTATGTTGATGTATTGGTATCCGGCGTCCTTCAGACCCAAATCAACGAAGGTCTTGGCTGTCGCCAAAGCAACTTTCTCGCTGGCCGCATTACATTGTCCCTGATTCTGTTGAAGATGTCAGTAACCAGGCCGGGCTTTCGGATTTCTATCATTAACTTACCCAACCGTTCCATCCCAAAGCTGGGAGTCTTCCAACTTCTCGGGTTGCGAGAGTCTTTCGCTCAGGAAGAGCAGTGGTTAATGTGGCAAGGGCCACAACCCCAATGGATTGAGAAAAAAGCATTGTGAAGTTGAGCTGGAAGTACTGGTGGATTGCTGCCGAGCAAGTACAAGTTTTTCACTCCAAACAAGGCCGCCATTTGCTTTCTTTATATACTTTTCGCCTCTCATGATCACCAAGACCGTCAATACCATCTGAAATGCCGGCTAATATGGATGAGTACCGAAGGTTAAATTCGTATAAGTGAAACAATCTCCACTACTCCAACCCCAGAGTCCGGGGAAGTCCCATATCGTAGGTGATCGTCAGACCGGCATTCTATGCGCTTTGAATCCATTGGCGCGGTTCGTCCGAATGTTTCGCTTAGTAGAGGGCTTCCCCAGATGGCAATGGGTTTTTGAATTTGATTCAGTGCCTCCGGACGTGGCGATCTACCTAATTCGGCTTCGGATGCTACCTTCTTCGTTGTTTCCAAGAATATGTCATTCGATGGAGATCATGGCTGACATGGTTCTCCTCACGAAAAAAGCTAGATTTGTTGGAAGATGACGGTCTCTCAGATTCAATTCGAGCGGTAGTTGACCTTTTCCCGATAGGCTATTCTACAAAGTCCCCATGGCAGTTCTGCATAGTACAAGCGGGCCAAGGACGATGAAGTCGTGAAGATGTTTACTGCACGTCTGCCCTAGGAGGATGTTTAATAGGCCTTGATATTGGCAGGGATTGGTCTGATGGGGGCAATATATGCGAAAAGCTAGCTAAAGCATCGCATCTCCTATCTATACGAGAAGAGAAAGCAAGCATGATTGGCTGATATGTCCTTGAATATCAGATATCGAATGGGAACAGGTCGACGGGCATAGATACATCTAATACGCCCATGCTCTTGAATCGTGTAATGCAACTGTCTGTCTGTGAAGAGTAAAAAGAAGAGACCAGTTTTGCATTGGACCCATAACTGCATTTTTGATATAACATAGAAATTTGTCTTAGAGAGGTTCTACTCGTTGATCATTCCTCCGACGAACCAACAAATAGTTGGGATTTTAAATGTCGGGAAAGCCACGATCGCAGGTCAAGGTCCGGGGTAAGTTGCTCAAATTTGAGGGAGTAGAGTATTTTTTTAATGTAGTCGTCTTGAATGATGATACATTCCAATGGTATGGATTGAGATATATCCATGTATTATTCCTTGTAGTTTAATTAATTTGTGTCGACGACCATTCATCAGGATACCTACTCGCCATTATCTTTTAGTGCTGCTCCTTACCCCATATCTACCTCTAAAACTTCTACATTGTCACATCCGAATGATATTGTTAACACAGTGTCCAATGTTAGATCTCAAGTTGTTTCTCTTTCAAAGTATCCGTTTACATGACTGAGAAATATATTGCTGTTTATTCTCCTACTTGGCAATTTAAATGGTTCCCCAAGTCAAACATTTCCCGAGAAGCTCGGCATTCCAATTGCGGTTTGACGTCAGATTCCCATCTTGAGCCCCACCAAAAAGTGCCCCGCGTGCCCCTCCATGATGTTTAGTTGAGATCTCTAGTTACTTCCTGATGATCTTCCATCTGTTGAAAAAAGTTATCTATTCTATATTTACAATTGAAAGTGAAGACGCAAATCAATATGGAGCACGATACCAAGACTCGTATGTGCTTCTCGACTTTACCATCGAACACGACTGACTCGACCGACAGCACAATACAAGACTAGCGATCCCACATCGTTCGCTCATGAGTCTGTCAAGAAGCGATGGCCTGTCATTCTGGTGAGATGGACCAATATGCCTCATTGAAGTAACCGCTGACTTTTTGAAGACCCAAGGAATTGACGATGTTTACCGCGCTGTTACCAAGACCTCCGACCCCGAGAAACTAGCCGAGGGCAAGAAGATCATCGAGAAGATGGCGGGTCTCAAGTACGAAGTCGAACACGATCGCAAACTTACGTACGATACAACTATACCCCGATGAAATCACCTCTGACTGACTCGTATAGTCCCATCCCCGATGATGGTTTCACTGAGGAGATTGCGACCTACAACAAGGAGATTGAGGCTCTAGGTCCTGATGCTCACTGGTACGATGTGCCATGGCTCTTTTCCGAGTGTTATCTGTATAGGCGCATAAGCTCCATCTTCCGTATGAGTGAGCACTGGAAGAACTATGATATCTTTGCCAGACAAAAGATGGATACCTTCCGATCATCAAGACCCGCTGTCCTCGAGCTCGCCAGTAACTACAGACAACTGGTTCAGCAACTCCGCGCCGATAAAGACTCAACCCACGACCCCGAAGCAGAGAAGACGCTCTTTCAAGAGATGTTTGAGATTTGCCTGTGGGGTAACGCGACTGACTTGTCACTACTCACCAACTTGACCTACGAGGATATTCAGAAGCTGCAGGGTTCCTCGGCTCGTAAGGCGGCCGAGAAAAATATTCTTTGCAACGATCTACCCAAGGCATATGAGATCCTCAAGAAGGCCCAAAATGAGGGTAAGAAAGAGCGTCGCGTTGATATCGTTCTCGACAATGCCGGCTTCGAACTGTATGTTGATATGATCCTGGCCGGTTATCTCCTCTCCGCTGGTCTTGCTACCCAGGTTGTTTTACGACCCAAGTCTATCCCCTGGTTCGTCTCAGATGTTGTACCCAGCGATTTCAGCGGCCTCCTAAACGCCGTTGCCAACCCCCGTGCATTGTACGACACACCATCAGAGGACGAAGATCTTCAAGGAAAGAAGCCTGAGCCTCTATCTGAAGAGGGAGAGAAGGATCTCCAGTTCCTCTTCCAAGAGTGGGCCACATTCCACGCCGAAGGACAACTTATTCTCCGACCTAACCGATACTGGACCTATGGCGGAAGCTTCTGGCGCTTGCCCTCCGAGAACCCCGAGTTGCACGAGGAGCTCAAGCCTGCCGAGCTTGTCATCTTTAAGGGAGATCTAAACTATCGTAAGCTCACAGCTGATGTAAGTTATTCCTGTCAATCGAGAAGGACCATCACTGACACTGTATAGGCTGCTTGGCCCCCAACTACACCATTCACTGAAGCCCTAGGTCCCCTAGGTCCCTCTTCAGGTGTCAACGTTCTGTCTCTACGAACCTGCAAGGCCGATGTTGTCGTTGGCCTTCCTGAGGGCAAGGATGAAGAGCTGAGGCAACTTGAGGGTGGCGGTGGTGATTCTGGTGCCAGAAAGTGGGCATGGAATGGCAAATGGGCTGTCGTTAACCTTTCTCAAGGCCACTAAGCAACTTGTTTGATATGATGATAGATTTGATTAGACGTAAAACCAGTATGATAAAGAAGAATATTAGAAGATCTGTATATGATTTTTAGTACTTCATTGGACCCAGACTACTCTGCACTTATTTTTGCACAATAATAAGCCATAAACTTAAAAAGAGGCAATAGGAACATTCTTGTAGCAAACTACATCGTCAAGTCTTCGTGCTTAACTACAACCAGCGGAACCATCGCAATACCCCTGCCGTCAGGTACAATGACATCTCAAAATACTCGAGAGTCATGCATCACTAAGTTGAACACCCCAACCTGTTTCCTTCTTCATTTTCACTTACTCGCAATCTCGGACTGCTTTCTCTTGTTCTCAATTGCTTCTGACTCCTTTCGTTCTCGCTTCGCTTCCATCTGTGCGATAATATCGGCGTGAATGGAGTTGGGCGTACGGGCACCGCTGTTACGAACACGGTCCTGATTCCAGAAATTAGCCTGATGAAAAGCCTTGATTCCTGGGTTTTATACCTGGCCAGGCTCGAGACGCCCATCGTGATAGGGATGGGTACATCCTTCGGCGTTGGGTCGTGCAGCGAAACACTCGTGCGTGGAGACTAAAGATTGAGCAGCTTTGCGATCGGTCAGTAAAGCATGAAGAAGAAAGTTACTAAGAGAAACGAACGGGTGGTTCTGCCCTGGAGAGGGCCCTCGCCTTTAGCAGTAGGGGAAATGGCTTCCCACTGGTCGAGCACTTCTCTTGTAGGCATGATGGAATGATTGTTTAGGGAAGATGCGAACTGGGTGTCAGGTGTTGAGTGTTTGAAGTGTTGGGTTGTCGGATGTATTTGAAGGTGTTAGGTTATGATAAGTGTGGAAAGATAGAAACTGGGCATAAGAACAGGTGATGCTGAACCTTCTTTAAAAGCTTGACGTCACTTGGATACTCTAAATGCTATTAGAGTGCAGGAAATCATGTGGCTTTATTAAGCAACGTGGTTGCACTTGTACAACAGAAAGTTGAGGTAGGTAACGGACGTATGTGGAAGCTTATTGGAGGTTTTGTAAGTCAAAGGCTCGGGTAAGGAACAGCAGTGACGACGAGCAAGAGGTCAGATCAACCAACCAGGCAGTTATCAAGATACTGCAAAAATATCTTAGATAGAACTAATGAAACTAAGTAGATATGAATGGGAATAATAGATGACGATCAAGCGAAGTTATCATCTTATGGTATGGGGTTGAATCAGTAGTACCGACAGATTGGGTCATGCCAGGGGTGCCAAAAAAGTATGGCTGAGAACGACATTCTTGATCAGCCAGGTCCTCGGGCGAACACATAAAGCCACGCATGGATGTAGGTGATAACAGTAGAAACATTTTGACATACAGGAGACAGATTAGATTGCAGTCATTAATTAAATGTTAGCCTATTAGTCTATTTAATTAGAATGCCAGCTACTTGGGGTAAATGTGGACTTCCTGTCAGTTGATCGTCAGTTCCTGATTTTCGGGACAGGAAGCCCCACAAATGAACTTACTTCTCCGCGTCAGGTGACGGACGGCTTTAGTTTCCCCATCCTCTTATACAATTTCAAGTATATTCCATTGTTCCATACTACAATCTTGGACTTAGCAGTCTCTATTTCACACAGACCTAATGGATATGAATGGAGGGAGACCGCTCATTCCACGCCTTTCAAGCGGTGTGAGTATCCAGAGCCAAAGCCATAGCACATCAAGTACACGCCCTACAATCGCGGCAAGGAGGCAGATCCGCTCACGCGATGGATGTTTAACATGCAAGTACGTATAGTACTTCAAATTATGTGTTTGTCCCTGATTTTAAACACAAAATAGGAGGCGAAAAGTCAAATGCGACGAGCAGAGACCTAGATGTTCACATTGCGAGAGGCTCAATATGGAGTGCAAGTGGCGTCCTCAACAACGCTCAGGAGCTCAAAGGAGACCAGCATCTGCGGCAGGAACGCTCGCGCAAACTCTTGAGCAAAGTTTGTCGCCAACCGATACGTCACCGGGAACATCTGTGTTCCAATCGGGGCATGCAGTGGACGAAGTGTTTGATTATGCAAGTTTCATGTGGGATTACGGAGACTTTTGGCAACAAGCTTCACCTGAATTGCACCAGAATCAGGAGCTAGAAACACCCATGCTGGTAGGAAATTCTATGGTTACACTACGAGAGTACTGACACAAACAGGCTGCCCAACCACAAGTCACATTTCCAGACAGGACGACATTTGCAACACCGTTACAAGCACCTTCAATAACACACAGCAATGACAGTCGGGTAACCGATACTAGAGATGGAAGCGACAGGTTGATGGAGTTCTTTGCCAGCTCTGTCAACCCTCCCATTATTGCCGAGGTCGAGACTCAGAAGAAATGGATTTCTATGCGACAGATTGTTATCGGAATGGCCAATGTCTCCCCCATGGTCCGTCACGCAATTATGGCTTTTTCGAATCTTTTGCTTTCCAGAAAAGACGGGAACTGGACTATGAGCGATGATGATCATTACCAGCGTGGCGTTGCAGAAGTTGCAAGCCATGATGGTGTGTCCATGTCTGAACATAGCCGTGAACGCGAGCATCTCCTTGCAGCCTTATTCTTTCTCGGCTATATCGATATACTAGAGAGTCGTCTCGATGCCGCGCATTCGAATTTAAAGCGCGCGTATACTCTTTTCCAAGCGAGTAACAAACATGGCTTGACGCAAGTAGAGAAGCAATTGCTTCTCTGGATACGGCTCCTCGATGGGCGGGCAGTATCTGCTGGGGGCGATGGCCTGTTCCTCACTAAAGACGACGAGGTTCTTTTGGTGGAAGCATCACCGGCAAGTTTCGATGGGGAGCCCGACGATATCTCGAAGAACGACCCTGCGGAAGATATCGAGGATGTATTGTTCCAGGTGTTATATCAACCAGGTGTTGTGTTTTACCAGAAAGTTCAAAGCTTTATGGGCAGGATCTCCAAGATTGATCCATGGCATCGATCGCGTGGTACGGTTGAAGACGAAATCGAAGTTATGAATATCGGTGCTGTCATAGCGGCTGATTTACGCACTCTGTACGAACACCGACCACCATTGATGGACTATGCCGTAGCAGGCAAGTTGACGCAGCCTCACGTCTCGAAACACCTGGCGTTTGTCATCACGCGAGCTTTCCGGACATACCTTTCAAACTATTACGCCAGCAAAGTGCATCTTCATCGTGTTGCCTATAAGAGCCTGCCTTTAACGAAAGAGGCGTCAGAAGCTTTGGACCAGATCCGGAAGCTCGCTCGGCAGATTGTGGCAGCTTTGGATGCCGATGACACACTTCCCATCAATATGCTTTGGCCTCTTTTGATGCTGGGTGTGGAGGAGCAAGACGCTAGCGAAAAGGCTTGGATCAAAACACAGATTCTCAGAATGGAGAAGGTCGCTGGCAATGCACGTATCACGGCACAAGTGCTAGAGGAAGTCCAGGCTCGGCAAGACGCGGCCAAGGCACGTATGGACATTCGATCTGTGATGCACGAGGTCTTCAACTCAAGCTTTGCCATCGTCTGAGATCGGGTCGAGGCTGGGTTTCGATAGTTTGTTGCGACCCTGGTATGGTGGTTTCTGGCTGTCAGTTCCGCGATGTCGGTGAATATTTGTCAGACACTTGCAAGCTCATGACACTAGTTGTCTTGGCTTTTGACATATAAACTACTGATTTGGCTGGTGTCTCGGACCATTAATCAATGTCATGCGACTGATCTTGACTGTTCTACTTAACGGTCGGGTCGAGGCCCCACACACACTTGTCGAGCCGATCGGATGTGGTGATCTCCAACTTCCCCGCACCAGGCTAAAGTGGGTGAAAGCTGGGGATGACCTCTACTAATGCATTTGCACGACAAATGTCGAAGCCATGGCTAGCGAATCGCAGAACTAGAACATGACATGATGCCGTTGCATCAATGGGTCCACTAGGCCAGCGTCAAATTCAGAACAAAACCCTCGAGGTAGCTTGTTCTTCATCTTGCAACAATCAACAACCTCTTACTCCAATTCTGTCTTCCTTGACATCGATCTTCTCACCACCGTAACCTTGAATACTTCAGCTTTACATCATAGTCATTCAATATGGGCTCAATCTCCGCAAAGGGCAAGGCCTTCCCCCCAGGCATTCACGTCCCTTCTTTGACTTGGTTCCAGAATGATGCCGACCAAGAAGTCAACTGGGATCAACAGAGTCGCCATATTGAGTTCCTAGTCAACTCTGGCCTTGATGGCAGTATGTATATACATAAAATATAGTCGAACTCACACTAACGGCCTTCAGTCGTAATTGCAGGAACAAACGGAGAGGCAGTCACACTGTCAGCAGCCGAGAAGTCACGACTAGTCCGAACGACGCGCGAGATTGCAACCTCTTGTGGTCGCCCCGATATCACAATCACAATGGGAACCTCCTCACAAACAACAAGAGATGCCATCAACGAGACAAAACTTGCTAAGGATGCAGGTGCCGACTTTGTGCTCGTTCTGACACCCAGCTACTTCCACTTTGCTATGACGCAAGATGCTATTGTCGCATTCTTCGAAGAGCTCGCGGATGCTAGTCCTGTTCCTGTTGTTATCTATAACTTCCCTGGTGTTGTGGCGGGTCTTGACGTCAACTCAGAAATGCTGGAGCGTCTGGCCAAGCACCCCAACATTGTCGGCGTGAAGCTTACATGTGGTGGTATCGCAAAGGTCGCCCGTGTGGCAGCCCAATATAAGCCAGAGGAGTTCACTGCTCTCGCTGGTCAGAGCGACTGGCTCGTCCCAGCACTATCTGTTGGTGCCACAGGAGCAGTCACTGGTGTCGCAAACTTGTACCCCAAGACTTGCTTGCGAATCTTTGACTTGTACATGGCTGGCAAGACAAAGGAAGCTGAGGCCGCGCAGCTTGAGTTGGCTAAGATGGAATGGGGATTTGCCAAGGGTGGTATCAACGGCACCAAGTGGATTGTGGCCAAGCTTCTGGGATACCCCTCTGGCAGCTGCCACTGCAGGAAGCCTTACCCTCAGTATGTTGATGAGAGCAAACAGGAGTGGATTCATAGTGTTGTTGAGCCTCTTTCGGCCACTGAGAAGGGTCTCGGTAAGAGGGGTTCTGATATCTAGATGGGATTATAGATGAACTTATGACATATATAAAATTTTATCATATTACGAAATTTGGCGTTCATATTTCTTTCTGGATGATATAGAAATGGTTGTTTAAGCCATGCGATTTTTCCCTTTGGCTCTATATGAGAGTACAAATGCGTTGTAATGTTTAGAGAATTGTTGTTACTACTTGAATCGCATCTACAAATTTTGTTGTTGCAGCTGTTGCTCGGATCCTTTTAGTCATATCCAACTAGCAGCAAGTAATAGTCATAGCAATGGAATAGAATAGCCAGATTTTATGAGTCTTGTACCAATTCTTGGCCTTGATATGTCGCTTTAATTCCGCGTCTCAGGCGATTGAGCGAAAAGAATTCGGAAATCATGAGATATAATATCTTGATTTTGTTTATAAGAAGTGGACTAAGCTGTCTTCCCCCGCATCGGCAAACTCAATCCTCCAATCGCCTTTTCCCCTCGCCTCGGCTCGCCTGTCGGGTTTGGTCTCTCCAAGACTTGAACCCTGCATCGTTCATGCATGAGACCATGACTCGTAAAAGAGAGAGAGAGAAAAACATGTTTGTGATGACTCTGTTTCTCCACACAATCCCCAGGTTTCCATTTCCCCACGCCCCCGGATTTGTCAATTGGAGAGATTATGCTTTAAATACCGTTACTGATCCTGGATCAACCAACGTTTTTGAAAGACATGGTTCCACAGGGTTTCCTTCCTCCTTATCTCTTAATCAATCCGTCCCAGCTTCAAGTATAACATTTACTTGTTCACGATATAGACATCATCATGGGTGGCTTCCGTGCTGTCGAAGATCGGCCTACGCCAAAGGAGGTGTACAATTGGCGTCTCTACACCGAGGCAGCAGTTATTGCTACAGGATCTCTGCTGTAAGTTTTATATCGTTAACCTAAAGTTCAAGCCACTAACAGGATGGAAGATTTGGTTACGATTCCGCTTTCATTGGTACCACAATCGCTCGCGATAGCTTCAAGCGCGATTTCAACATTCAGCCTAGCCAACAGGCTGATATTTCGTCCAACATCACCGCGACATTCCAGGCTGGTGCCTTTTTCGGCGCTATCATCTGTTTCTTGAGTATGTTCTCCCATATTGAAATTTGGGGATACAATTGCTGATACCTCTGAACAGTCACTGAGAAGATTGGTCGAAAATGGGCTCTCCAGGCTAATGTCGCCGTCTTCCTCATTGGCGCTATCCTCATGACTGCCGCAACTCATCAACTGTCTTATATCTGTAAGTCAGCTTTGAGAGCTTGACGATATCGTTATCTAACAACTTTAGACGCCGGCCGTGCTCTCACAGGAGTCGCATGCGGAGCCATCACAGCCACAGTACCCAGTTACATCGCCGAGCTTTCCATCGTTTCCATCCGCGGTATTCTCACTGGCCTTTTCGAAGTCACATACCAAACCGGATCTTTGATTGGTTTCTGGATCAACTACGGCATCAACCAGAACATGAACCCAAACTCTGCAGCGGCATGGCGTGTCCCCATGGCTGTCCAGATCGCCCCTGCTGCTGTGTTGTTTATTGGTGGCTTCTTCTTACATGAGAGTCCTCTTTGGTTAATGCGCAAGAACCGTGAGGAAGATGCGACAAAGGCTCTTGAGAGTCTTCGACAGATCCCTCGTGATCACAAGTGTAAGTTTGGTATTGCGCTCTTATAAAAGGGACGGCACTGACAACGTGGTAGATCTCCAGGAAGATCTCGACATGATTCGCAAGCGTCTCGCAGATGAGGCTCACATTGCCAGTCGATTCGGAACAGGACCTTGGGCTCTTTTTCGTGGCGCGATTTCTGAACTGACCAAGAAAGGCATGCGAAATCGTGTTGTGCTTGTCTTTTGCTCTTTTGCCCTGCAAAATATGTCTGGTGCTGCTGGTAAGACTAACACCCACTTGGTTGTTTACTGTATGGCAAATCCAACTAACAGCTTACAGCCATCAATTACTACTCTCCCACTCTTTTCGGATCGCTTGGTATCAAGGATGTCGCTTTGTACACTGGAATTTACGGTCTCGTCAAGGGTATGTTCAGCAAATATCTATTCACCGTGCTTTTTCTGACTCCTAATAGCTGTTGCATCTATCATCTTCTACGGTGCTCTCATTGACATCTGGGGACGACGAAACCCGACCATCATTTCGTCTGCCTTTTGCTCAGCTTGTCTTTGGATCGTGGGTGCTTATGTCAAGATTGGACATCCTGCTTCTATCATCGCCGAGGGCAAGGAGTTGTCCCCATCAACTGCCGCTGGTGGTAAGGCTGCTACAGCCATGATCATGATATACTCTGTCTTGTAAGCTCCCCTCCTCTTTTTTGTTGAGATAATCAGTGTTCTAATCTGTAATAGCTGGTCTTTTGGTCTGAACGGCATCCCCTGGATTGTATCCGCTGAGATCTTCCCTGGTGCTCTGCGTACTTTGACAGGTACATACGCTGCCTGCGTCCAATGGCTCACTCAATTCGCCATCACAAAGGCCCTCCCCTACATCTTCAAGTCCTTCGGCTACGGAACATGGTTCTTCTTCGCCTGCTGGATGATCATCGCCACTGTATGGGCTTTCTTCTTCCTTCCTGAGACCAAGGGCAAGACCCTCGAAGAGATGGATGTCATGTTCGGCTACGTGCATGACCGTGCGCCCACCGAGAGCGACGATATGGGCGGCAAGCTTGGTGCCAAGGCATCAGTTACTGAGCACAGGGAGGATAGCGTCTGAGTAGATTCATGTATAACGTAGATTTATTTTGAGGAACATCTCCGCTGTTTGTAATACGCCCGCATGGTCCGCCACCAACTATTAGACTGTGCCTTGGATTCAGTGCCGTAATAAACGTTTCAATGTTATTTTTGGTTCACAACGATACACTATGATGAGCTTGCAGTCAGTAGGGACGCTAGAAGCACGAGAGACGAAATCACTAGATCAGTGTTGGCTATTTAGACTCGACTACTTAGGCTATTTCTTTAGGCCAGCCTTTCTACCAGCCACTCAAACAAACGATTTCGAAGACACCGATTTCGTTACGATAAACCGATGACTCGGAAATAGCTACGTCTCGCATTTTCTTTGTTCTCGGGAATGCAGCCGGTGGTTATTCTCGGCATCTTCAATCTAAGCACGCACACAAAGCGACGATACCCCTCCCAAGAGAACAAAGAACAAAGAGAACAGGTCGTCTTTGAAACACATATGAGAATGTCTATGTCTATCTATTCGTTGTTAGATGTTTGTTTCACGATGTAGTTACAAATGCCTATTAAAAGAAATGGTGGCGTTTGTTGGTGTGAGTGAGTCTGGTGACAGAACTAATACTGAAGTTTCTACATAAGAAGGTAGGACAACGGCCATGTGTAACAGTCTCCAAGAAAACCAATTACTGTACCTATCTTCGAAACACTTCTAGTGACTGTCGAGTTGTAAACCTTTCACCAAAAATTCATTTGCACTTAAATACAATCAAGTACTCCAATACACGTCAGTTCAAAATGGAGACTGTCAACCCAGCACTATTGACACGGCAAGCATCTCATGCACCTCCCAGTTCAAGCAGACCCTCAAATCCAGCAATTGCCAGTCAATTCACCGGGTCAGTTCAGCAGACTACTTCTTCGTCCTCGCCATACCCCAGTAGCGGACGGCAGGGCGCTTGGATGGGAAGTGTCGGCTTTACAACTCGTTTCACAAGAGACACTATGGGCTATGGCCGAGCAAACCTGGAAACACCAGTTATCGCCTACGAGCCTGAACCTCTTCAGCCTCTTTTCGGGGGTATAGTTTCTTTATCAACATTACCGGAACCTGCAAGCCAGAGCACCCAGATGCCGCCATCAGAACATAGAATGGGGGGGGATATGGCATGGCTCTTTGGGCGGCCCCAATCAGGATACGTTGAGAGACCAAATATTATTGCTTGCAACGGCGGGCAAAGACTAGTGACGACGCAAAGGATGTATATCAGCCGCGGCTTTAGAGAAGCTGGAAAGAGTCGTTGAATGGGTATAGTTCAGGATCAAGATTGTCAACTGGGGCCAGTATACTAGACTAATGGGTATAGACATCGCAAGTACATAATTCATAACTCGTTTCAATGATTAGCAATTTTTTCCTGTCCCTGAACCTCGACGACGCTCACATTTGGAGGATTCCGTGCTTCACCAAACGGCTGCTTCTTCCAGTGACGCGCAGGAATACCATCTCTGAAGAAACCATTAATCTCCTCAATGCTACGTCCTGTGACTTCGCCAACACAAAAGTACACATAGGTCAATGTGACGAAACAGAGACCTGTGTATACGAAACCTGTCTTAGGACCGAGATCCGCAGAGTAGTACAGATAAGGCAGGGTAAAAACTGTGACCCAGACTGTGATCCAGAACGAAGCAACAGCGACGGCGTAGATTTTGTTGCGGTTTCTCCCGACTGCCATTTCAGAAGCCTGGGGTATCATGTTAGAAAAGCATCGGGGAAGGTAGAGATACTCACAATTGTCCAGCCGAGAGGTCCCCAAGCAAAGTTGAAGGCCACAATCTCAATAATAACAAAACTGATAATCACCTTTCCTACCGTCTCACTTGGTTGTCCACCAGGAATACCCAAACACCCAACTACAAAGATAGACACAGTCATAATTCCCGTAGTGATCAGCAAAAGAGGTCGTCTTGGGATCTTGTTAGCCAGTAACACCGCCGCAAGGACGACAAAGACTTGGATAATAAAGACAATAAGCGTCATGAGGAATGGGTCGCGCAGACCAATTGCCTTGGAAAAGATAGTACCGAAATAGTAGAACCACTGAATCCCGTTAATTTGCTGAGCGACCAGAGCGCCGGCGCTGTGAATAACTTTACGACGCTCAACAGGATCTGTTATAAGTTGCATCCATGCGCTCTCTGCATCATCGGCGTTATCTTTCGCAGAGTCTTTTTCGATACTCCGAATCACGGCTTGACAATCGTACTGCTTGTCCTCGCGATGAAGGACACGCAGAGAGTGCATCGCTTTATCATGTTGTCCACGGCGTAATAACCATCGCGGCGACTCTGGTAGCCAAGTGATACCAAGGAGCAGTATCAATGGAAATATCAACTGAAACCCAATGGGGAATCGATACGCAAAGGTGGTGTCGTTGTGGATCACACTTCGGTTTATACCAGCAGCGATGATCTGCGATATAGACAAGACAAGTTGCCAGCACATAAGAAGTGGACTTCTCAACCCCTCTGGCGCAATCTCCTACAATTTGATCACTAATAAGCAAAAAAACGAACATGTTTCACATAGTTTCAAATAGACATACTCCCATATACAAAGGCGAAGTAGCAGAAAAGTTACCCACGCCAAACCCTGAGATGGCTCTCCCGGCTGTGATGAGAGCACGACTAGAGGTGGTGGAAAGTTGCATTACAACACCGATGATGACAGTGATGGCGCCGGACATGAATGCTCCCTTTCGGCCGAATAGGTCGTTGATGGGAGCTGCCAATAGCGATCCCACCAACTCGCCCACGTTAATCATGCTCGTCGTGACAGCCAGGGCGGTGGGGGAGATCTCATATTCGCCCTGAGCACCAGGTACTGGTGTGCCAAAGTCGCGTATAAAGACATCTTTTGATGGTATCAGCTAAACAGCACTAGTATCTGGTTTAATTTAGTTTTAGACAAATGGAGAAAATTAACATACCGAGAGTCGAAACCCCGGTAAAGTAGACGCCCTCATAACCATACAGACAAGCACCCAAAGCCGCAAAGCCGCAGCAGAGCCAGACGTAGGGATGTCTGATCCGGAAGAACATGTTCCTACTCTGTTTGTAACTTTCTCTTGACTCAGTTTCTGTTTGTTTTGCAATCACTATTTCTCCGCGGGAAATAGAAAGAAGTCTGGCGCGCTGGCATCGACAGGGCTGAAAGGGAGGATACTCTTTCTTCCTCCCGTGCCTTGGCCTTTGCTCTCTCTCTCTCTGTAAGCCGGCAAAGGCTTTCTGGGTTTAGTTGACTATGTTTAGTAGGGTTTTAGATGAGGGAGGGGGGGGAGATTGCAATTGCGGTTCCGATGCAGTAGATTGATTAGTGAGTGGATCAAATGGGGATGGTATCCTTGAAGAAAGAGACTGTGATGGATACTTTGACGTTGATGAGGGAGAAGAAGGAGGAGAAAAAGAGAGGCTCCGGAAAGAATACAACGTCACATACGAAAAATGACTGAATCACGAGTTTGTCTTGGCCTGATCATGATGTCTACCAACAAAAGTTCCCTTTCAATCCCCCCCTTTTTTCTTATCCTGTACCCTACCTTGCAATGGCTTTTGAGGCTTTGGCTGATATTAAGCTGATGTTTTAATTCTAGAACGTATTCTCCCGTACGCCTCATTATTGTTCTACCTAGTCATGAATTCAGAGTAATAATGTCTCTGTTCGGGTCCTTACTATTCAGGATCAGGTTAGAGGCTCGGGACTTGGGCATTCTTCATCGAAGCCTAAGCTAAACCCGTGCAAGTTAGGATCATCGAAATAAAGTTTGAGCAAGGGTCTAGAAGCTTGACTCGTTCGGGCAGCGCCGTGCCGGGGCATTTTCTAAAAAGGTTCATTTTGATACCTTGCTGCCGACGCGATAAACTAATAACTGTTCACAGCCAGTACAGAGTATGGATACAACTTCCAATCCTCTCTTTTATTTCTTGGATGATCCCCCCCCCCTGGTGCCTGCCCAGACATGTTCTGCCTTGTTATGTGATCTTCTCCCTTTTTACCCCTCTTCAAAAGTGATAATGTTCCAGTTGGAGAGTCATGTTCAAAGAGTCAATCCCCCGACGCCCTGACCATGTACATGAATCGGGGAACTCCATTCGATATCTAAACAGCGTGGAAGCTTCGACCATATCTACATATAGCCATACCCATACCTTCCTATACCTATTCATATGCCAAGGTTTCTTTTAAAATGGATATAAACAGAAGACGTTGCTTTACTTTATTATTCCTATCATTCATTCTAGGCTAATAACAAACAGTATCGTCCACCTTGATAATCAGACTATTCCTCACTTATTATATACTTCATATCAAGACAGCTCACTGCAAATAATTATGCGATCCATACTCCCAGTCCCAACTCCACCACCCGAACTATGCCCTTACTCTCGCGCGTCAGCCAGTCAAGCATCCGCCGATGTCATCCCACTGCTCGTTGACGACACATACCATGTCTTTCACCTCAGTACACCGCCATCCACAAAACACCATCCTCAGCGACTGAGAACAACATGGTCCCGCTTGCGATCAACAAACCTCCTCGAATGGGAACGGGATCCTCAACCTGTGATATCCCCCGGAGAGTCAAGTACCGACCCTGACGCTGATGGCGTCTGGACGGGATGTGCCGTGCTCGATTTGGATCAGAACATGAATATCTTCTATACAGGATATAATCTGTCTCGAAATGGCCAACAAACGATCCTTCACACCAAGGCTCTTGACCGTCATGGCACAAGGTTCAATTCGACATCAAAGCCAATCACTATTCTCGGCAATGGACTGGACAAGTTTGAGCGTATTGACTTTCGTGATCCGTTTGTCTTTTTCAACCGCGCCGAAGGAAGATATTGGATGCTTGTCGGCACTCGACTCGCCAATGGCCCGTATTGGAGTCGTGGATGCATAGCCCTATTGACTTCACCGGATCTTGAGGCTTGGACAGTATCCCCGGAGCCTTTGTATGCCCCCAACGACGTCTTTTGCCCAGAATGTCCAGAGTTGTTCACGATGCCAAATGGAAAGTGGTACCTGGTATATTCACGCTTCCACGCACCAAATGCAGGAACAGTCTATCGCATGGCCGACACTCCATATGGTCCATTCCGCGTTCCACGCGACGGGTCACATGGACGCTTGGACGGACGCCGTTGGTATGCAGCCAAATCATGCCCAAAGGCTGGAGACCCTGACAAGAGGATCTGCTTTGGCTGGATTGGCGACTATGCGGACGACGAAAACAAGTGGCTCTGGGGAGGCGATCTCGGTATCACCAGAGTTATGTGGGCAGATAACAACGCCTGTTTGCGCATTGACGCCTCTCAAGAGTTTCGAAGTTATATATGGCGAACTTCTAGACCTGTGTCGCCGGGTGATGCTGCTCCCAGCTTGTATCTTTGTTCTCTCGGGACGACAGCGACACATTATCCCGAACTAGGGGCAGCAGAGTGGAAACGACATCTCATGGTCGACTTTAAAGTCGCAGCATGTGATGCTCACACTTTTGGAGTCATGCTGCAAATTGATAGCACTGGAAAGGGCCATCGCTTGCAGTTCAGTCCTCAAGGAAATGGCCTCTTTTCTGTCGCGCTCATGACGGACTTCCCTCCCCTGGATGATTTCTGGGCTGACCAGTACCGTATGCACATTCCACGACCTGTCGACGGACCCGAGCTGGTGCGACATGACAATGTCAGCCTTATCGACGGGGTCTTCCTCTTTTTGAGAGGTCAAATCGTGGAGGTATTTTGCGGGGGGCGAGCACTAAGCTTTCGATTACCTACACCACCTAACTGGACAGACAACGACCGTTGTGGCGTCCGTAGGGTGGGATGGTATGTGGAAGATGGCATGGTTGATTTAGTTGATATTAATATGCGTCATTCGATGTGCAGCAAAGACGGCTTAGCCGAGTCGGACAATCTCGAAGACGCCGAGTAATTCTTCTATTAACCTTCCTCGCCGCAAGATTATTCTCTTTGCAGCTCTCATCCCAGATCGTCTTGTGGCATCATGGGATTCGGCTGGATAACCAACCCGCTAAGAAGATCATATGGACCTGTTGCGCCAGCCGCCAGGTCCCAGTCACCAAAATCGGTGTATTCATATACATCTGAAGCATAATTCCCCATCATGGGGCTAACTTTGTCATTGAGCGGTTCGTTCAAGTTGACCGCCAGAGAGTGCTCTAGACCGCGCAGGATGGCGCCCTCGAGACGATTCACAGCATATTGCATTGGCTGATGACTTTTGCTCATCATGCGAAGATTCCAGAGATACGAGTTTAGGGTTTCTTGCCAGAAATGTCGTTCTTGGGAAGATAGTGAGGTGACAAGAAGTAGGGTGGTAAATGAGCCGAGGAGCGAGAAGAGGTAGGGTGATGTAAAGTACCAGAATGCTTCGAGATGGTCAGGCCTCAAGCTTATTACGAAGCTTATCGCGCTCTGGGCAGTTTGGAGAGCAATCTGGCGAATGCTGGAGAGCACTCGATCGTCCGAACAGCGTGGCGGGAGGGCTGTAGAGCGAATCAGGCGGCGCAGAAGGGTCATGACAACGCCATAGTATGAGAAGTGCAAGTATCCGTGGAAACACAACTTGCGCTGGTAGATAACATTCATCTGCAGTGTTGGCGGGATGGTGTGGTACCAGTTCGTCAACATCTCGAAAAGAGGCCGGGCCTTTTCAAAAAGGATCACCGTGTCCTGCTCTCGACAGGTACGAGCTGTGTAGAAGTTGGAGTAGACAACTGATAGAATCTGCGTCAACCGCACCATCTGTATATACTGCGTCATACCAGTGTAGGCGATCGATCTCCGATCATCGTCGGAGCCAGAAACAGAAACGGAACTAGAAACAGATCCCGAAGCTGAGGGAGCGTTGGGGACCTCATTTTCAAAATCCGAAAAATCAGCCGAAGTAAGATCGCCAACTGTCCAGTCATCGTCGTGAATGTGAACAGGTCGTCCGTAAGCCAATGCAGTCCAGCGGTCCTGCAGGAATAGCGCCCAGCTGAGACGCTTACGAACGTTGCGCTCCCATTGGGGAATAGTCCAGTTGCTGGCATCAAGGTGAAGACCAAGACATTGACCGATAGCGAGCGCCTGGCATGTCAGGCCCCATTGGAAGGTATGGTCCGGGTTGAGGGGGTCCTCGGGCTGGCATTGGAGGAGGAGCAGGGCAGCCTGTATGGAACTGAGCTTTGGGCGGTGGTAGGACGCCGGGATGGCCGTCCGGAGCATCCTACGCAGTAGGGCAGCATCCGGGGGACTTCTAATGGAGAGTTCAGGGTCATAGGTCCACCAGCGGATAGCGGATAGATAGATGGCTCCGAGGAGGGCCGCGGGTATGCGCCGGTAAGACTGGCTATAGGCAAGGGTGAAGGGGTCCTTGGAGAGGATGGGATAGCACGGCTGAACGTGTCTCCAGAAGAGCTCAACTAGACTTGGGCCATGGGGGCGAACGCAACTCTCGATAGCGTCGACCTGGGAAAAGGTGGGATCACCGTCAACTGCTTTTTCATCTCGAGCCATGTGAAACGTCAAGGGATACTCCTGGCCGTCATCCCTCTCGAGCACACGGCGGATGGCATGCGTATCAAGGCTAAACTCGTGGGTTTGAGGATCGTAGGGACGATGTCGCATTAGTATGGGCTCCATGTCACTTCCAAGACCATAGAGTTCGGCGAAGCGCGTAGACGAGCACCCCATAGTGCGATCCAGGGGACCAAGCTCGGGAACAAGCACCGATGGCGGAGCAATAGGCATACCACTATCAGCAGAAGCGCGCGTCTCAGCAGGGGAGAGGAATGGCTGGATCGAGGGGACGGAGTAGACGGACTGAACTTCGTCCCGAGACTCTTTACGACTTTGCTGGCTCATACTCCTGGCTGAAGGTTGGGTCTGGTTCTGAAGCTGTCCTGGAATCTCGTCTGGGCCGATTTCTTCCTGGATGCCTGGGGCGGTGGCGGTTGTGCTGCTGCTATTCCCGCTGGTACTTGCAACCTGTCGCTCTGGGGGATCGTGCTGAAAGGTACACGGTGTAGCTCTCAGCTGACAATGGACGCAGTCACCGTCACCATCTTTTGTGACGCAGCGAGTCTTGCGCTTCCGACAAGCGTCGCAGGGACGAAGGCTACGACGTTGTCGCTTGCGGGAGTTGTTCTGGTAGTCCTGGGGTGTGATGATTTCCATTTGAGGGTGTCGTGATGTAGTGTTGATGTGGGAGAATACGAGACCGATGGAGTAGGTACAAATCTTTTTGCCATGTCCTTATTTTTCAGAACAAGACAGGCATGGGTGGGATGATGTGTTGTGTCTGTGTATATGTATATGTATGTATGTATGTATGTATGGGGATGGGTATAAGTATAAGTAAGTATGGGGATAGGTATGGGTATGGGTATTAGTACATGCAAGACAAGGCGAGGTAAGAAAGAAGAGAGATGATGTGTAAGAGGTTTTTGATGTTTGTGTTATCTTGTGTCTGGCTGGGCAGGTTGTTAAAAAGAAAACCCACCCCCCGCTTCTTTTCGTCTGCTTGTCCCTGTCTCAACTTGTGCAAGCAAATTCTTGTCTTGGTATGGATTGTGCTTGGACTTTTTTTTCTCTTCCTTTCTCTTTCTTGGGGTCTTGGGTCTTGGTCTCGCCTTTCTCTAAAAAAGGGAAGAGGGATAAAAAATACCTAGTCTACACCTAGGGCATGTACTTATTAATTGGCAATTCCACTGAGGCACTGCAGTACACTGTTGTATAGAGAGAGAAAGGTATGCAAATGCAACTACCGATCCGCGGTATAGTGTATAATCTACAGTGCCGAGCTTTGCTTACTTGATCGAGTCCTTGGCCTCAGGTAACAAGCTCTCTTGGCATGAGGCTGTGTCGATAGATGTGACAGTCTTATACTCTGTATGTACTGTACCGTGACTGTATCTGTGCATCTGTATCGGGGGAGATGGTGGATGATCTTTTGTCGATGGATGGAGGGAGGGATGGATAGTGACTGTCTGTCAGCCTTAAAGTCAAGTCTCAGCTTGTGGGTTTGTTGGCTCGATGCAGTCAGTGCAGTGGAGAGGGAAGAGGAGACGATGAAGAACCATGTCGATTATGATCAAAGCTTCTGGAGTGATTCCTTTTGGTTCAGCTCTCTGTCTCTCAAGTACAACCAACGGGGCCCGAGCCATTTACATAACACGCATATTGAGTGTTGGGGACTGGCTGATCTTGAGGCCAACCCTCTGTCCTCGGTCCCTCCATCCATTCGTGTTGTATCCCTGCTTAGTCGGTCAAGGTTAAGACGGGAACCTGGTTGACCTGTAGACGCGGACGGCAAATAGAGTTGGGTCCGTCCATTTTTTGCAGGCTCTAGCAGTTACGCCGCCTCATCCACACACCAAGACGCCATGGCGCACTATAGTGTTGCCTCGTTATCCGAACAGTTTAGTTTTACGGTGCGTTAGTTGTCGTTTTTTGCTTTGCCCAGTTCCGTGGATTCGGGAGTTGGGGTATCGAGGTTCCGTACTATACCGGACCAGGTCTTGTTGCCGCCGCCCAGTCTTGGCATGGAACCCTAGAGGAGGGTGACCCTGAAAGTCTTGTGCTTCCTTTGTGTCTTCTTTTAGTTATTCCAGAGTCAAATGACGCACTCAGATGTTGGATTTATCGGATTGATCCGAGATGACCTCATCTGGGATGCCCCCTTTTTAGAGCACTACAGTATGTATGTACCTATGTACATAAGGGAAATAATATATTTCACGTGATGACACTGCATGATGTATTACATGCCAAGACTCGTTGTATGTGAAATTTGATCCGTCACTACTAAAAACCAATGGTCTATGCGTAGGTACCCAGATAACTTATTCCATCCTTTGCCAAGACCCCGAGACTACGAGAGTGCCCGCAACGACAACGACAACAACAAGAATTACTACTACTATCAACACCTCTTAACCGTGGATCAATAATCTTAAATATGGCATTTCTTGGCGCCAACACGTCCAAAATGTCACTGTAAACCTTCTTGCCCATCCATGCATGCATGCACATCAATCATTTGGGCATTCCGCGGAAACACACCAACGTCGTGTTATTTCCACCAACTTTTAGCATTTCCGATTACCTAGCAGCTCATATGATGGAATTCGCCTCATTCTGACATCTCATTTCGTTCTCTAGTGCTCTGGAAACAAGTTCTATCCACACTCTAGTAGGCCTCCCGTCGGCCAACTTTACTGCTTTGGACTACTGTACTGTACCTGTTCGCCAAACGTGGCGTTGTCAAATTGCCTCTTGTTCCGAAAACCCAGGAATTCCTTCCAAAGATCGACACTGGAATTCGATAACGATTCTGCTATTTCCGTTGATCGACCACCAGTGCCAGGTAGCCAGGGCAGCCACTGTCAATCCATATGATAAGTCTCCTGGCTTTTCGATATTCCCCTGAACAAGCGAGCGCGGTGATCGAGCATGTCGCTGCATAGCCGCATCGGCCAGTCGTTGACCTCCTGCATCAATCTCATCTGAAGATCATGCTCTATTCTCGTACACGCAGCGAATCGGTATCAGCCCAGCTCACACAGAGTGCCCACAACTACCGTCGGTTCCCTCCAAGAGGAAATCCTACGTAGGCAAACATCTAACTTGATCAAGTTAGTTGGAGCGTACTGGTAACGTCTTGGCTTCCCCCTACAAGAGCCAAGATTCCGTTTTCTCGCAACGGTTTCGCTTCGCTTCGTGCCTTCGGCCCAGCCCTGCGAAATCTAAAGCGCGAAAGTGACGAGGCCGTATTTACGGTGCCATGCCCTGAGCTATAAGTGGCTACTGGCGCGCCGTTCCGTGGCGATTGGCAGCTTGGATGGTATGATCGTCGCTCGGACGTCGTTGCCATTTCCAACACGTCTTGGCACAGCAGCTGAACATTCATAGTTCGCAAAAGGCACTGATTTTCAAGACGCTTTGTTTTTTTTTATTACATTTCCACCTCTTGGCGGTCAAAGTCGGGTCATTTCTGCATAATGGAGCAATTGAGTATCTGATGCCAAGAGAGTCGCTAGGATGATGGCAATCTTGAGAGACAACAAGTTGATGAATAATAGGACTTGATCTGAATTTTACATCCGATTATGTGATCAAGCTTGAGCCGTGAGTAGGCGTATGAAGTTTAGTATTCGCACAACGTTGTACTGAGTGAAGATCCTATCGTCCTAGGCAGTGATCGTTGCAAGTGGATAAGACGGCAAAGAAAGACGACTCTAACAGTCCCTGTTAGTTGATACCATTAATCATTTGACAGCGAGATAGCTTCAAACTTGAGTCGTGTAAGCGACTACTGACCGAGTTCGGTCCCGAGTCCAGGCCTTTGAGAAATATCTCTCCTGCATGGTGATATTAGTTTTTAGTGCTAAGTTGTGAGTGGATGACCAACCCGTTTATGCACAGAGTGTCATTGCTAACAATTCATGTTTTGTTGGAATGAATAGAATCAAGGTTCAAGACATGTTCGCTGGTGTGAATATTCTGGTATCGTACAAGATTCTTGACATGAAGTTATTCGCAACATGACAGAGAGCAAGCTGACTCATGGGTATGGTATAGGGTAGGATACGTACAAAGATATCCAATCAGTATGTCTGGCTAGGGGTCCGAACTCAGTACTGTAGTTACACCGCTCACTTAGTAAACATGTCCAAAATAGTAACAGCATCGCAATGACGACTGATAGTAATGACAAAGCCCGAAAGTAATCGGGATACGAAATGGCGTTTTCTTTAATCTCCCTTGAGTTCTCTTGTCATATGTAGACTGAGTAGTCTATCGATCGAGGCAAGATGGTTTTTGTTAGTGCCCGCAGTTCAGTTCACGGACGTGGTTGTTCAAGCCACTAACTACGGCAACTCTCCACTGATTCCCACTTGAAGCGTTTACTGGAGAATTATGCGCTTATAAATATATGACTACTATCGAGGACACTATCCAGACAGACGGGACGAAACTAATACCAACAGGTTCTTTTCTAGTTTATACTCTTCGGGCCTGATGCTCCGGGCCCCGACTTGGCTACCTCGGTATGTTTATGAAGCTCTCTCTACTGTAGCTTTTAGTCTGCTGGTCTTGAAAAGTATGTAATAACAAATCATTAACGCTTTGACTGATGATCAGCCAGATTAGCTAGCGATTGGATGTTTTGCAGGGATTACGCTAGATCGAAATAGGCATCTCGATAAATCTCCAGCTGTGGCCAAATTCCAGCCGCAACATAGACAATAACACAAAAAGGCTTGGCAGTTGGTGATATCAAAGTGAAATGAGTGCTGCTCAAATGGGCAGTTCATAGAGATGGGTTGCCTATCTGTCACAAGCCCATAGTCCTTGGCCCTTTGAAAACGCCCGCTTCTGACGTGACGGACGAACAGTTGACAAGCAAGCCAATGTTCAGGGTCATTGAGGCGTTTTGTCTATCTAGTACCTTAGTAGTCGCAACGAATAAGCTTAAAGGCTAATGTGTTGGCACTAAATAAATTGCCCCAGTTGTTCAGTTGCGGGTTCTTCTAAGAGATTCAAGGGACTTTGTGTTTCTGTACGAGTCATTCAGTGGTTAACTACCTGTGCTACCATGTTGATGATTGATAAACAGTAAAAAGCGACAACAGTTTTCGATTTCACATTAGACTTCGAGGGATACCCATATCAACTTGTCTATTAGAGATACAGAGACAGAGTTCAAGAGCACAAACTAGACACGACTGCGCACAAGGAATGTCTTAGGTTGGTCAGGCTAACCTTGGTCAAAAACCGTTTGACCGACGCTATAAACAATAAACCTTCCTCATTTGTCTTACAACGCCGACGCGGCACCGATTACCCCGAGGCTTGAGTCTTGGCCTTGTTGGGGTCCCCAAGCTTATCAACAGTCTGGAGTCACACAGTAGGTAGACTCATAGTTAGTAGTAGACTGATAGTCAAAATCACATTCAAACAAGGACCAATCCAGATGAAACAGAAGCCTGCACACACGTTTCTATATACTTGCAGGTTACTGTACACGATAATAACTCCTGCCAAATCAATAATAGTTAAATAAAACAAAATGAAAAGGATTCAACTCAGCTCATGCGATAAGCCAGTCACATTACCCACGTGTGGTCTTGGCGATCCCTTTTTATCATGGAACCTTTGCAAGACCCCAAGACCTGTCATTATCAGCGACGATCAGGCCAAGGAATGCCGACAGGGTCTGCTTCAATTGACGAGTTAAAGAGTCGAGCCATGACTCTTGATCAATTTCTCGAAATGTTCACCCTTTAACTCTCGATTCTGGGGCAATTGCGCTTTTTTTGACGAGTCCAAACATTCATCATGAAGTCGTCAATTACTCTCACAGCTCTCGCTTTGACCGGCTCCGTCATCGCTGAAGATACCCTCTTCAGCAAGCGATTGACCAAGCGCTTCATCGACGATGACGGAAATTACAACATTTGTATGCACTCTACATCCGTCGCAATCAATTTCTGTATCACTCACTAACCTCTCATAGCCTTCTTCCACGTCAACGATGTCCACGCCCATCTCGACCAATTCGCAAAGTCAGGCACAGACTGCGTCGACCCTAAGAAGGGCTGCTTCGGTGGCTACGCGCGCATTAAGCATACCGTTGATGCTCTGCGAAAGGATAACCCGGACAACCTGTGGCTCAATGCGGGCGACGAGTTCCAGGGCACGCTATTCTACTCCTTCTACGGACCCTCCAAGATCGCAGAGAATCTGAATGCTCTCGACTTTGACGCCATGACTCTCGGAAACCACGAGTGGGATGGTGGCGACGAGGAACTCGGCGAGTTTCTCCAAAACTTGACTTTCCCTGTCGTTTCTTGCAATGTCAAGAGTGAGTATGAGGGTCTTAACAAGACCATCAAGAACTATCAAATCTTTGAAGAGCACGATTTGGCTGTCATTGGTGTGACGACTGATACTACACCCGGAATCTCAAGTGTTGGAAACAAGACTACTTTCCTCGACCCCATCACCGAAGTGCAAAAGGCTGTCTGGGAGATTCGCAACAAGACCGAGGTCAACCGTATTGTCGCGCTCACTCACCTTGGCTACGACGTGGACCAGGAGCTTGCCGCCAAGACGGAGGGTCTGTCTCTCATCATCGGTGGCCACAGTCACACTCCTCTCGGCAACATGAGCAATTCCGAGGGTGATTACCCCACCATTGTTGACAACATCAACGGCGAGGAAGTCTTTATTGTTACTGCCTACCGATGGGGCGAGTACCTCGGCTCCATCGACCTGACCTTCGACAAGGACGGCAAGCCCCTCGCATACCACGGTGCTCCCATCCACCTCACCAACCAGACCGAGATGGACAAGGACCTTCAGAAGAAGATCGAGTCGTGGCGAGGTCCCTTTGAAAAGTTCGCCGCTGAGGTCGTTGGCTACACGGATGCCGAGCTTGACCAGTCTACATGCCAAGATGGAGACTGTCTGCTCGGACAAGTCATGGCCGACGCCATGCTCGAATATCGTCTCAACCAAAGCCGCTCCGACGATGACAAGCCCAGCTTCGCCTTTATCAACGCCGGTGGAGTTCGCGCCACTATTGACGAGGGCAACATCACCCGCGGCGAGGTCCTAACATCCTTCCCCTTCGGTAACGCCATCGTTGAGCTCACTTTCACCGGTGCCGAGATCAAGGATATTTTCGAGGGTGCCGTGACAGGCCTGAACCAGGACAACGATAAGGAGATCACCTCGTGGTTCCAGGTTTCCAAGGGTCTCAAGGTTGAATTCAATCCTGACAACAAGAACGGATCCAAGCTGGTCAGTCTGAAGCTCGACGGTGAATCCTTCGAGGACAAGACCAAGTATCGCGTTGTCACGCTTGACTTCCTGGCTGGTGGCGGTGACAACTTCTTCAGCACTGACAATAAGAATGTTGCCACTCTTGACACACAGGACGAGGTGCTGATTGGTTACTTTGATGCGCACAACCCTCTCAAGCCCAAGCTGGAGGAGCGTGTTGTCAAGACCAACGCGACTAGCAGCGATGACGATGATTCCGAGGATGCCGATTCAGAAGAGGCCAAGGGTAACGGGAGCGGCGGAAGCACAGGAGGGAACGACGAGAACGCCGCCAGCGGAATGCAGATCTCTCTGCTTACTGCTGTGTTCGGTGTTGTGATGACTACATTCATGATGTAAATATAGGAAAACATGCAATTTGTGTATATATAGATAGATGACTTACAGCGCAAAGCGAAATGATGGTCTCTTGTTCTACTTCTTTGTCTCGATCGTCCTGTACAATGACTTGTTAGTGTCTGTAGTAGATATGATCGTCAGCGTCTATCAAAAACAATGCCAGCATTGTAAAAAAACAAAACCCACCAACCTGTTATCATACACCGACCCTCAAGCCCCGGACCGTGGTTTGATAGTCCATCGGCGTTTCCTCCACGGGCAACAGAAGACCCTCTTCCAACCACTCTACCTCTCTGTTCTCCATACGGCATTTGAACACTAGTAGTGTGACAAAGACGATGGGAAGAAATAGCCATAGCATTAGCTCAACGGCCAAGATACCCAGATAGACTGGGACAGCGTACTCGGGATGACTCATGTTTGCGAGATGAGAAACGAGGATGTGTTATTACAGAACCATCATGATCACGACGGATAGGAATGGGGTTTATGAGGAAATGGTGAAGAAAGATTTTTCTTTGTACGGGTATGTGGGAGACCAAAGTGTTTGGGTGGGAGTGTACAATGTGCGATGGTCATGGTTGGAGAACAAGACAAGGAACACGACGCAGTTCAGGAGTAACACTGTCCAGTCTATAACTTGGGAGGACGAACAGCGTTTGAGGTGACAGAAAGAAAGGCTTTTGTCTCTTATGAGCAACATGTCACCAAGATGAGTGCAAGGGATATGAAAGACAAAGATTTGAACAATAGATGTTATTGGACTACTGGAACATATCCACCTCGAACAACGGAGAAATCGTACGCTAGCAGTCGACATGCACTCATCCATCTTAGTAAGTATAGCGGAAATCAGCAGTAGCATCGTCCTAGAGTAGTTTGTCAGTGATGATGATGTGTCAGCAGGAAAGGGCTTACTCACATCATGAGCCTCCAAAATCTTCTCGCCTCTGTCTGCCTTGGCGTTGTTCCTCTTGAAGTCCAAATCGCAGCAGATGACAAGAATGACAGTGACAAGACAGCATGCAATACAGGCCCACATGCCGGGCTTGTATCCCGTCAACTTGTCCTGCTCACGGAACACCAAGCTGCCAGCGATACCTCCAAAACCACCGAAGCCCACAAGAGTGGCGCTGCAGAAAGCTCGCTTCCACTGACCACGGATGTTGTTGGCCTGGAAAGACATGGCAGTGGGGATGTTGCTGTTGGCACCGGCAGTGACGAGGAAAACACCGAAGTATCGGACGTTGGCGCTCTCAGCCCAGCCCATGATGGGAAGTCCGATGAGGCAAAGCAGCATGTTGAAGAGAATGCAGGGACCTCGGACGTGGTACTTGTCACCGACCCAAGCTGTCGCGAACATGACGATACCGGCAAAGGCGTAAGGAGGGGCGACAAGACACTGGGCAGCTCCGACGCTGAAGCCCATGTTTCCAACGAGCAAGATGGGAAGGGTATAAGCGAGGGCGTAGCTGATGGTGGTGGTGTCAAAGAAGATCATGGCATAGGCCCAGACCTTCCAGTCGGCGCCACCGCGAAGGAATTTTCCAATCTGGAAAGGAGGAACCTCGGTATCGCCACGATCACGGCTGATGCGATCGACAACCCATTGACGCTCACGAACACCGAGGAAAGACCAAGTCTTGCGCTTCGAGTCGGGGAAATCGACGAGAAGCCAGTAGCCGGCAATACCAAGGGCGACAGTCATAGCACCTTCGATGATGAAGATCCAGCGCCAGCCAGTGAGACCTTCACGACCGTTGAGCTGCATAAGCTGTGAAGTGAAATGTAAGTAAGTGCGAAACAGCGAAAGCGAGGGTGAAACGTACACCGTAGGCGAGAATACCGGAGAAAGCTGAGGCGACGCAGCCGAGGAGATAAAAGACTGAGTATCGCTTTCCAACCTCGTCTGAATATTGGTCAGTGACTGAGTGACAACCGACCAGATTCAAGTATACTCACATCGCGTGTACCAGGTACTAAGCAGATAAACACAGCTAGGGAAGAAACCAGCTTCGAAGAAACCAAGGACCGCACGAAGAGCCGCAAGCTGAGGGAACTTTTCGACGAAACCCATACCAATCATGACCGCTCCCCAGAGCATGGTGATGATGGCCAGATGAAAGCGGGGACCAATTCTGCGGATAAGGATAGTCGAAGGCGGCTGGAAGATGATGTACGGGATGAAGAAGACCAGGTTTGCAATGTTCTGTTGACCGAATTCGTCAGTACATATGGTATCGACCTCAATTGTTAAGAACGAGACTCACGTATCGGAAGCCAGTGAGTTGAAGCTCAACACCCATACCGGCAATATTGGCAGCACTCATGTTGGTGCGATCCATGAGCGAGACACAGTACATGGCACCGACAGTGATAACCAGACGACGATCAATGCGCTTGATAATGCTGCGCTGCTCCTCTGGGGTGAAGCCATGGTCGGCATCGATCTCGGAGCTGACCTTGCTGGGAGCTTGGTCGATGTGCTTATAGTCGGAATCAGGCTGCTTCTCAACAGCCTCCATATCGTTTGGCCTCTCCATGGTTTATTATCGAGAGGATGGTAGTATGTGGTGAGAAGTTGAGAGAAGATGAGGGAAAGAGAGAGAGAGAGAGAGAGAGAAGAGGGGAATGGGGATAGTGGATAGGTAGTAGATAAAAACGATGAGCAAGTGGATGAGGATTATGTTGTCCTGATTTGTTACACAACCCCCCTTTTGAAGAAAGAGGAAGGTCCCAAGTTTCACGGATTGAAGAGGTCAAGCAAGCTTGGATTGCTTTGCTTGTATTACCCCGAGTTTTTCTTTGTCTCCAGTTTATTCTGTTCTGTTTTGTTGGTTTACGATGCGTCGCTTCTCTTGTTTATATACCTACCTACGTCTGGGATTTTCTCTTTACCCCGGTTCTCTCTGTGTGTTCTCCTGTTATCGACCAATCCAATACAACAACACAAACATGCCTCGGGTGGCGGTCAATGCCAAGCAGCAATTGATAAACAGTCCACACCCCCTTTGCGTCTCGTCTAGGGCTATCGGTATTGTAACTATGCTTTGGAGAGGTTTGCGTCAGTATTATCCCCATGTCCCATCTACGTTGTGACTCTCCCCCGCAAGATCTGCCTACTAAACCTGGAGGTCGCTCCACACCTCACGATATTGAAGGAATAAAAAACCCGGGGTGTGGGAACTTTGCGGGGTAAAGTAATTCGTTCCCATGAGTGTATTGAATAGCTCCAGCTCCTACGCCCGGAGGATTGCCTTTTTTGGGCCAAGATGCGAAGGAGGAGCCATGCAACTGCGCTGGGAATGTATCAGCAGACTTGGTATTTCTCGAGGTGCGGAATATTATACACTTACTAGTTTAAAGACAGAAAAGAAGAATAAAAAATAAAAAAAAGAGGCTTGGGTAGTGCAGTCTTGGCTATTGACCAGACCAACCATTTGCAGAGCATGGATTCCCTACCTCTGTAATTGACAGGCCCCTTGCTTTCACTTGTCTGAGCGCACTGACTGATGTTCTCTCTGTGTTGCATGGGCTGAATCTAGAAGCGAGGGATTGGCATTGTTTGTCGTAGTATTGACCAGTAACCAAATGCTGTGTCAAGTCAATTTCCCTTTTACTACAAGTCGTGGGAAACACAACAGATGCTGTCTAGGTATTTGTTGACCTCACTTACACCAACAAGGGTAACCTGTTTCTCGTTTTGGAGCGACAAAAAGACTAAACTTGGGGCAAACTGAACAAAAATACACAGTCATTTTACAATCCTCCATACACCCTTGTTACTTATTTAATTTCTACACCCAAATTACAAAAGCCATCTTTTCCATCACCCCCAAGCCCTTAGCCTCAAGCCACCTCCTGCTTAATCTGTTCATCAAACCAATCTCATTCCATCAAGGACACGATATCCTAGACTAATTGTCAACTCTGACTTGGAAACGATACAAGTCAAAAAAAAAAACAAGACAAGACAAGACAGACACACCACACACACTCAAACCTCTCAACTTAATCTCTTTCCCCGCGTTTCTTCCCCACCCCCGCATCATCTCTCGATATCCCGAACCAATAACGCTTCATAGAGCGACCTTGGATGCCGAGGCTCGTAGTTAATCTAGACTAACCCTTGACAGAAAACGACTAGTCCAACCAGTCCAGAAAGGCTACTTGAACACCTCCCTAGCTCCCCAACCTTGAGTCTACG
Source organism: Fusarium poae (assembly GCF_019609905.1). Taxonomy (NCBI): domain Eukaryota; kingdom Fungi; phylum Ascomycota; class Sordariomycetes; order Hypocreales; family Nectriaceae; genus Fusarium; species Fusarium poae. The sequence continues at coordinate 6,841,206 of NC_058399.1, forward strand.
ACTCTTCCTCGTTGGACAGACTGAAAAGAAGGGGACGCTAACTTATGGTTGTTTGCAATTTGGCTTGGCTTGGTCCGCGCTTGAGAGCTGCCACCTGAGGGAGGCTTGCAGCAACACCGCATGGCAACCCAACCCAAAAGCATTGCTATCTCTTTGTGGCAATGCTTGCGCATCCTTCCCTAGCTCCAACGTCGGTACGCGCCGAGGCTCTATTATCCGTCAATGATCCTTCCTTCGGTAGCGACAAAAGTGTCATTCGGGATATCAAGCTATCAATTGTACGTTCCTATACGCTTGCTGAACTACCTCAAGTCAAACTCAGAAATACAATTCGTCTCTCAGCCCTCGGATACTGTCCGAATCCTTGAAGCATCCTCTCTTCTGGATGCCTCCTTTCTAACCAGACTGCGCCTCGGTATCTCATCTATGCTGCAACAAAAACAACATCACACCGAAACAAGAAAAACCTTCACACCTTTATCAAATCCTTCCAGCTCACCTTGAAGGGTTGTGCAACCTTAAGCCGTCAAATTTCGACAGACACAACCGTCAAGGTCCGGTTCCATACACATCCCCAAGCTTACCGCCCTGATCCCAACCGAACCTCGGCTCTTTCTATTGAAAGACTGTTGTCATAGTCGTAAACGTCTTCTTGGTGTTGTGCCAAATCAGCGCAACAGTGCCAACAACAGTGAAGAGCTGGAGAATCTCCCATGGCTGCCGTGTCTTGACCTCGGTCTCGATGTAATCGACCTTACCCCCCTCCATGCGAGGGAACCGACCAGTTGACATGTACTCTTCCATCAGTGCATCCTTCTTATACCACTCCTCGCGAAGCCAGAGATCAAAGGCCTTTTGGTCGTCGAGGGGAATGTCGCTCAGTCGGAAACGGCGCCAGTGAAAGTTGACCGACTTGGGAGGTCGCCCTTGGAAGTAGGTGCTAACCAGACCAAAGTACTCTTCACCGAATCCACCTCGGCTATATTCGTTCGTCAGTCGACAGATTTTATGCTGTGTAACGGGGCTTGCAGGTCACAACTTACGGGATTCCCTCATACGCGACCGTGCAATCATAGACGTAGTCAAGGCTTCCTTTGAGCTCGTTCAAACAAAAGAACATACCGGTGCTCCTTGGGAGCAAAACGTGCTCGGGATCCTTGAGATCCATCTTGGCCGCCCAGCCTGCCGATTTTCTACGCCCATTGTTGGAAAGATTGGTGCCTTCAGGGAACAAGAGCAGCCACATCGGGTCCATATAAGACTTCCCATTGGGGTCAACCTTGGGCTTCTTCAGCTTGTTGAGGCGGTAAGCCATTCTGGGTTGATCAGAAGTCATCTTTCTTGACATGAAGATGAATCCATAGAGCTGCATGCCCAACCCAACAATTGGGATGCGCTTGAGTGACTCCTTGAGAATGATGTAAATGTGGCCATGCATGCTTGGGGAGTTGGCATAAGCAATCCACCAGAGGTAAAGCCAGTCAGTGTAAATCTACAACCAGAATTAGCACACGGCCGTTTTGCGTATCGCATCGCCTCTCCTACCTGATGATTGGCGATGAGCACCAACCGCTCAGGGAACTCAAACTGCACTCCCCCGTCGGCCCGTAACTTAATCTGGCCAGCGACCGACTCGTCACCGCTAACTCGAATGGTTGTCGGGCCCCAGATTTGGGTCATGAGAGTTATGGTAAGACCAAAGAAGCCCTTGGTCATGGCTATGTAAGCGTAGTACCAGTCACGGTTGACAAAGTACAGCGGCAAACCGACGAGCTGGGTGAGGAAAATGCTGCCATCATGTTAGCCATGATGCGGTCGATAACGGACTTGCTGTGCATACATGAATATGCATGAATTGAAGTAGAGAGCGAAACAAGAGCCGCGGATTATTTGCACAAAGGTTCCATAGCCCTCCTTTCCCGACGGATGCTCTTCCTTTGATAACGGCTTTTCGTTCTTGACCAACGACTCTTCAGTGATTCCAGCAAGGACTTCTGGCGCTGGGACTGCCGTCTCTGACGGGTGAGCGTTTGTGGTGTCAGCCATGGCGGCGCCTGGCTATCGCTTGCTTGCTTGCTTAAATGTGTTTGTCTATCTCGACCGATGGGCTCGTACGAGGTGTCACGACGAGGAGAACGAACAAAAACAGATAAAAGAGCGCCCTAAAGACTGTTATATCTCGTGTTTGCCTCGTCAAAATGGATATCGCCGAGCTGAGGTGAAGACGAGGGGTCGCGTGGCACAGGCAGTCAGTCTGCAGCTGTATAAGCCTCGTGGCAGCCGACGAACACTGTCGCAAACCTGCTAAAGTTCCAGGTAAAGGTAAAGACAAAGATGCAAAAGAAAATTACTAGTCCAGGTTACAGCATGTGATTAATGTCTAGGCATGAGCTTATTGCTACCGTACCTACATAACGTCCATGCTTTGTCTGTTCTTCGTTAGCTGCTACCAGCAAGCAAGGCAGGTTAGTAGTCTAGTGACATCAGGCGGATGCGTCGGAGGGCTGAGGTCCTATGACATTTGACCAATCACAACCTGGTAATATGAGATCTCGCAGCTGTTGGATCTACATCTACAGAAGCTATCGCGGGGTTCATCAAGACACTCTACAGTGGAGGTCATATACATTCTTCACCTGATCAGTTTTTATCTTTAAGGTTATAATGTCCGAGTCAATAAAAAGGGTTCAGATACCGTGATCTGATCCCTTGAAAACTCTCCAAGCTTGAGTACCCTCATTCTTTCCCAGAAGCTTTACCTCTAAGAAGGCAGGCGGTGAAAATAGCCCACCATTAGCTTCATAGATTCTGCCAAAGCAGTTGCAAAGCAACTAGCTGCCGTCTTCGGCGTCATCTATAGTCAAATTTAATCAGCCTGGACAGGCATATTTTCTTCTTGAAAGCCATGCACCATCATCCATGCCATGTCTAGAAGGCACTTCATAAGAGGCCTGGCGCCCGTTCAGCCCAGAATTTATCAGCGACCCACGTGTTCGTTCATTGTTCGACTACCAACCTCGACTTGCACTCCACAAACATGCCGTTTTCTATCGACAACTTCTGCCCGCCGAACCTCTGAAATTCGCAGCATTGCAGAACTACCAAATAGAATAAACCCACGATACCTCCAAAGTACCAAGCCAGGATCATCACTTTTATCTCTCAACTGGCCCAAGCCTCCTCAAAACCTTCTCATCATCCACAAGCTGTACTCAGATGCAGTTGTCGACGCCGTTGTCAAGTTTTCCACATACCTTCACAATGAGTATCCCGAGGTCAACCTTGTATTCGAGCCACGCATCGCCGAATCGCTAAAGGAACATCTCGATTTCCCAATCTACGCCTCCGACTCTCGATCCAACATGGCAGACAAGGTTGACGTCATTGCAACATTTGGAGGAGATGGCACTGTTCTCCGAGCTGCTAGTCTGTACAAGCTTCATGGCTCTGTTCCTCCCATCCTTTCATTCAACATGGGAACGTTGGGGTTTCTCGGAGAATGGGATTTCAGGGAATACAAAAAGGCTTGGAGGGAAACGTTTATGAGTGGCAGTGATGTTGCAACACGCGAAGCCAACTACCCTCGTGGCGATTGGGACAAGACAACCCCAGTATCCTACACAGCTTGGGATAGGCACAAGGGGAAGAGCATGGGAGCTCAGCGAGCTTCCAAGGTGCTGCTGCGCCATCGCATCAAGGCTGACGTGTTTGATCCCTCGGGAAACAATATCAACCATTGGCTGTCAGATACGTTATCAAGCGAAGCCAAGTCGGGGGCAAAAGCGTTAGCAGTCCCGCACGAACCGTCGCCATCATTGAGAGCAATCAACGAGATATCGGTGCATCGAGGATCTCACCCTCATCTAGCCATTATCGACATTTACCAGAACGGGCACTTTCTTACCGAAACCACAGCTGATGGTATACTTATCAGCACACCGACTGGCTCGACAGCGTACAGTCTAAGTGCGGGCGGCCCTATTGTTCATCCACTAGTCAAGTCCATTCTTATCACGTCCATCAGCCCTTGTAGTCTCAGCTTTCGATCGCTAGTACTTCCACTGGACACAAAGGTCACCTTGCGGATGAGCCGGAAGAACCGTGGCCGTGAGCTTGATCTCAGCATTGATGGCAAGCGATGCGCCGGAGTGTCCCCAGGGACCGAGATTCGGGTGGAAGGTGAATTCATTGGACGTGCTGGGCCTGGTGAAGAGTGGCATGGCGGTGTGCCATGCATGATCAGGACCGAAGATGATGACCCTTGGGTTGGTGGATTGACTGGCCTCCTCAAGTTTAACAGCACTTTTGGACGAGAGCCTGCAGGCGATGAATTTGCTGATTAAAGCCAGCTATGAGATATGTTGATGCCCATGCATGCAGATCTAGAATATATAATGCAATATTTGATACCCATGCTTTTATTAGAGGATATAAGATGACATCTACAGATATTCTAGGGCTGAACATGCTAGCGGGTACAGAAGATCGCCAGCTTTAAAACACAAATAAATACCAAACCCAAGAGTTTGGTTTGATATAAACAGCATAGAAAGTCTTTTGACATTATGCTTCCGGCAGTCGACTGCCCTAACCTTGAGGACATGGTAACCAACTGAAGCATAACAGCTGCAATAAGCTTGCAAAAGAGGAATAGATCGCTCTAGTTCTCCGCATCGGCCGAGAAAAAGTGAAGCTATGGAATTGTCCGCGGACAAGGGTTCAGGCTAAAATTATGATGTGGTAAGCGTTCCTGGACCACTCAACACGAGAGATTGCACCTTTTGGTGGTAAATGGTGATCCACGATGGATGCATGCCCGCTGACAGATGGCAGTGCAGTGGAGGAGAATCCACAACGTGATACGAGAGGCCTGTACTTTATATCCACAGTTATCCATTATTTTTTTAGAAGCTGACATGGTGAGAATTTTGATGGCATTTGTCTTACTTGATGCAATACCTTTTGGTCGACAGAGATGTGTTGTACAATATGTATCTAAGCGCCCTTTGGATGAATCTTTGTGTGTGAATTGCATGACAACAAGACGTCACAAGAGCCGCCAAGCCGTCTTGGCTCTGGAAATCTAAGCTTGGGGCATTCCCTTTAATTTCTCTAGGCAGGGGTAATCGTTCTATGTACTCTGTACGCGGGAGAGCATTTGACCCCGAGACTTTGGTAATGGCCAGTGCTTGATCTTCATGGAAATGTCGTTTGACGTTTTATGTTCCGCGGATCTTAATACTCACTCAGCCTTTGCGAAATATCCAGAATAGGGGATCCATGGCTGAGGTGAGGTCATTCCATCCCGAGGCTCAGCTCAGCTCAGCGGGCATCCATAATCCCCCCTAGGGTGCAATAGCGGGTGTACCTGGAACAGCTTTGAGCCTTGTGAGTGGCTGGTTCGTGTGCAGGGTGTTTATTCCATTCTGGGGGCCCCATAACGACTCTATCTGTCACTTGTGGACTAATAAAAGCTGTATGTAGACTTAGTAGTTGGACAACAAAAGGTCATGTTACAAGACGATAACGTACGAGTATCAACGTTCAATTGCAGTTCAAAAGGTTCAACAAAACTTATCCGTAGCTACACGCAGTGCAACTCTACATTAAAGCACAAAAGTCACACAGCCTGTACTATTATTGCATCAAACCGATACAGCTCAGAGAGGCGGCGCAGGGCTGGGCAAGTCTTGGCATCAAAGTAAGAGAGGGACTTTGGGCGCCTGTAAGAAAATGGTGCGCTCGGCGGCTGATGACACTAGAAAAAGGAATGGAGAGAAACGAATTAATTGTTATTTATATACTCACTTGCTTTGCCAGTTGTTTTGATATTCATGTACTCGTCTCGAACTACTAAACATGTGCCAGAACTAAAAGCACAGATCAAAAAAATCACAAGAAACCGTTTCCAATCAAACTCTCACCCCACATTGAATCCTTCCCTCTTACAAGCAACCCTCGCGTGTTTCTTGGATTTCATTTTACTATTCCCTTTATTTTTCGTTTCATTCTTCTTTAGAAGGGATTTCTCTCTTTTCTTCTTCGTTTCGTTCTATATCGCATTTCTTTTTATTTGCCCTTTGCCATTTTGGACGCATTCAACTTTGAAACACCAACTTTATCTTATTCCGAGCATCTTCGCCGATCGCATAACCATTCTCGAGCCAATTTATCGACAACGACAATTCAAATTCGACTTATCCACTTCGTTCCTTCTGGCGCCTTTACAAACTCTTCTTAGCTTACCGTCTTCTCATCACTCCTTTCACCTTGCCCGAGGCCTTAATTAGTATGGCCATCACTTCGGGCCTCGCCCTTTTGCTGGCTGCCAGCGCCGCCCTGCAACCCGTTGCTGCCAGACCTTCCAGTAAGTCGACATTCTCACCCAATCGCGCGCGCTCGCATATTACATGATTGCATTTTGAGGCGCATCAAGGTTGTTGTGCTGTGGTGCCATTTCTTGCCAGATTTACGGGTCCTGGATCGAGGCTAATCGCAACCTAATCGCAGTTGACGACGCCTTTGTCGCCATCTCCAACTCAGATTTCTCTGCCCGATCTGTGTCAAAACGAGGCACTCCTCAAGCCCCCGATGGTTATGTTCCCGCCAAAGTCGATTGCCCAAGCACGCGCCCGACCATTCGAAATGGCTCTACAATCTCGAGCATGGAGCGCGACTGGATTCCGAAGCGCCGAAACGAGACCATCTCCCCTATCCGAGATCTTCTGAAACGAATTGCGATCCCTGGTTTCAACAGCGAAGAGTATCTTAAGGATGTCGAGACCAACGCTACAGCTCTCCCAAATATTGGTCTTGCCGTCTCTGGTGGTGGTTATCGTGCCATGTTGTGCGGTGCTGGTGCGCTGGCGGCTTGGGATATTCGCTCCGACGGTAGCGACAAGGATGGGAACCTCGGTGGTCTTTTGCAAAGTGCGACATATCTCTCAGGTCTTTCCGGTGGTGGATGGCTCGTCGGTAGTCTGATGATGAACAACTTCACCTCTGTGCAAGACAGCGTGCAATATCCTGGTCTTTGGCAGTTAGAGAACTCGATCCTGGAGGGTCCTGAGCGATACTCACTGGTTCAATACTACAACACCATTTTCGACGCTGTATCGGATAAGAAAGATGCAGGTTACGAACGATCTCTCACAGATTACTGGGGCCGCATGCTATCATATCAGCTCATCAATGCCACAGATGGTGGTCCTTCCTATACCTGGTCTTCTATTGCTGACGATCCTGACTTCTCTGAGGGCAAGGCTCCTATGCCTCTCATTGTCGCTGACGGTCGCGCGCCCAACGAGAAGATCATCTCGCTTAACGCGACCAACTTTGAATTTACTCCTTGGGAGCTTGGCTCCTACGACCCTGTTCTTGAGGGCTTTGTTCCCCTCAAGTACGTCGGTTCCGAGTTCGACAAGGGAAAGCTACCCAAGGACAAGTCCTGTATTGCTGGCTTCGACAACGCCGGTTTCGTCATGGGAACTTCTAGCAGTCTTTTTAACCAGATTGTTTTGTACCTGAACGACGACGACAGCAACTACGTCCCCGATGGTGTTCCCAACATTGCCCTCGAGGCTGTATCCGCCGTCTTCAACGCTCTTGGCAATGAGAACAACGATATCGCCGACTGGACCCCTAACCCCTTCTATGGCTGGAACCCCGAGGAGAACCTGAGCGCCGAATCTGAGCGTCTCACTCTCGTCGACGGCGGTGAGGATCTTCAGAACATCCCTTACTACCCTCACCTCCGGAAGGACCGTGAGGTTGACGTTGTCTTCTCTTTCGACTCCTCAGCCGACACCGAATTCAGCTGGCCCGACGGTGCATCTCCCATTGCTACCTATGAGCGCTCTCTTACCGACATTGCAAAGGGCTCATCATTCCCTCCCGTTCCTGATAAGAACACCTTCCTCAACCTCGGCCTCAACACCCGCCCAACCTTCTTCGGCTGCAACGCCACCAATATGACTGAGCCCACTCCTCTCATCGTTTACATCCCCAACTACCCCTACGTCTACTCCTCCAATATCTCCACCTTCCAAATGAGCATCAACTCCTCCGAGCTCTCCGCCATCATCGAAAACGGTTACGCTGTCGCCACCATGCTTAACGGCACCCGCGACGAAAACTGGCCCGTCTGCGTTGGTTGCGCCATGCTCGCCCGCAGCTTCGACCGCACAAACACTACCGTGCCCGACAAGTGCCAAGAGTGTTTCACAAACTACTGCTGGAACGGCACTATCGACAACAGTGATCCTGGCGTCTATGACCCTCAATTCATCGGCGACGAGATTCAGATTGAGAGTTCTGCGACAAAGATGGCCAGCAACGCCTTCGTCGCTATCGCAGCCGCTGCAGGATTCATCCTAGCCATTTAAACCTGAAAAACAAGAAAAGACGAAAAGGTTTTGCACATAGGGGAAGAATATACATATATATATATATACCACGTATTGGAGTTGTTGATTTTTACTTTATTTATTCGTTTTGAAGCATGTTCTTGAGGAAATGCATTGCGAAGGGGATATATCTCGATTGAATAGACGATGAGTCTGAGGCTCATATTGTTTTTATTTGCTATACTTGAATTGAAGGGGTTGCACGGTTTGCTCTTTAGGATACCTAGTACTATGGTCAATCTAAATGATTTCGCGCCCAATGTTGTTGTGTGATAGTGAAATCATGATCTTGACAATCTCACTTTGATTCAAACTCAAAAACGATATCTCGGTACGCTGCGAGACAGAACGACGTCGTCAATGTCATTATATTCGTTTGGTTACACGGCTAGAACTACTTCTTAATGAGTGTATTTACTATCTGCGGGGCATCAGAAACGTTGGTCTCTTGCTGTTCAAGAGACTGACTGCTTGAGTTAGTTTATGCTGTTCTGACTGGACTTTCAGGTGGTTCATTCCAACATAAAGGCTCGGGGGTTAAGTCTTCTATTACTTACTATCTAGAAGTCGCAAGACTTGATATCTCTGAATGGGAGCTTTTTTGAAACCTTTCCATCAGTCGGCTCCATTCGACTATCCTGACGACGACCCCCATCATAACCAGTATTGTATATGTGCTTTCGTGGACTACTGTGGTTTTTGCCCGCCAATAGCTCGTCAATCTCTTGAGCAATGCCAAGTGACCATGCGTACGTATTCATTCCTTTGTCAAAAGCCTTCCACATACAGTCAATCTCGCTGAGTACCGTCAGCCCAGCAGCACCGACAACTCCGATTAGGAAACATGAAAAGAGCCTTTTCGATACTGTCAAGCTCTCCCAGTCAATTCTAATGAATAAAGGAACCGCAAACAACATCACTTTTGCAACAATTTGCAATACCCATAGGAAAGCAACAGGTACTGCATCGTTCTAAGAATAGACCAGGCACTCGCGACCTGATATGGCCATGACATCGATATTCTCGCCTGTTATAATGAGAACCGTGATGTCTACTAAGGGTATGGTCACTTACGGAGGAAGGGGGATCTGAGAGGATCCAAGTTTCTGTCGTCAATTAAGTTTTCGAGAATCATGCGAATATTGGTAATTGTATGTTGGGCAGCCAAAGACGGGCGGTTGTTTCGGCGCGAAGTACGGAACTCCATTTCCAGTTCCAATGAGAATGTCTCAAAGAAATGGGTTTGCTCGATATCGACATTTTCCTCTATATTAGATCGAGGTGCTTGACTCAGTTGTGACGAAGAACTTTGCCATGTGATAGGGTATATCCTTGTGAGTCGATGCACGGCTTCTTCGCAGCGGCTATCAACATCTGCGTAACATTTGTTGTCTAGTCCCTGGTGCAGTAGACAGACTGGATACGCCGTTAACAGTGCGAGGCATTTGCTAAAAATAGTTAATCTTCAGTACATTAGGTTGACTGACAAGAGGACTCACAAAACGTCGCGTTGCAGTTTCTTCTGTCGCTTCCCATGTTGAATCATCTGTTCCACTTCATTTCTGAATTGAACAATGTTCGGGTCTCTCTGTATCTCAAGATCAACAACTTGCGTGCTTTTCAAAAGCAATGTCGCTATCGTGGTGGCTGTATGCCCTACACGTTCCATTCCGACCCGCGCTCCTCGCAAACTGAGAAGTTTTAGCTTCATCTTCGACGTTACAATGGGGAGGGTTGCAGACGTGATGAGGCCCTGAGCCATAGAAAAAGCTGAACCGACAATACAGACTTCAAAGAAGAAGGGAAGAAACCTGGAATGTGTCTTGGTATCCATAAGTCCTGGAGCGATACTCCTGCCTTCATATGCTCCCTCGAAACCAGAGGCACTACCGTTGGGTGAAGACCTGCGTATAGGCATTTCCCCCCATACTTGGCCTGAAGGGTCGTATGCGCCTCGAGTCAGCCAATCCATGATGGACGTGATCATCATAGACCAAACAGACATCACGACAAAGCGAAAGACAAAACGAGAGACAAAACGTCCACGATTCCTAGTCTGGCCAAGTTCCTAATCGATGTACCTGGAACCTTCTGGGTCGGCGAATTTCCCCTCGATTCGATAGTCTTCGCTATCATGGTTATGTATTAGAAAAAGTTGGATAAGAAGTCTGAGGCATTGGGGCCTGATCCAGTTGGTTTTCTGGAGATACCACTCTCTCTTGGATGGCTGCGGGGTGTAGTATCCTTGTTCAAGATCGTCCAAACCAGAGGAGCTACACGTGTGGCATAGGATTTGGGGAGGTGGGCTAGCTCGTCGAAAAGCGGTTGGCAAAGACGACTCGGAGGTATCGTTGGAGAAGAAGCGCCTCGATAAGTATCGGGGAAGTCTCGCACGGCTTCTCGTCATAATGGGCGAGAAAGGGGGTGTATGGAGAAGTAAATGATTGATGTGTATATGATGCTGCTTTCAATAATAAGAACGCCTAGACGACGATGGGTCTACTGACATAAAAGACTCAAGATAATGGTGATAGAAGTTGATCTTTGCCCTGGCCTCCTTTCTTCAATAATGTCGATAGGACGTCATAAAGAAATATCTGTTGAGGAAAGCACAACAGCTCACACTGCGGAGAATATGTTCCGTAACGATAGGATAGTGGAAGGCGCGCAGCGTACACTTTACTTTTTTATTGTTCATTAAGTTCATTATATCTGAAGTGCCCTAAAGGCTTTAAGCAAAAGTAACGTCCTTGCCAGTCTTGGCACTCTCGAAAACACCCTCGATGATCTGCAAAACATCTCGAGCTTCGCTGGCCTTGACAGGCACATACTCTTCCTTTCCAGTCTCAACAGCCTTTGCGAGCTGGGCATAGAAGGCCTTGTAAGTAGGAACCTCAATAGAGGAGAGAGGTTGCTCCTTGGCCTTCTCGTTCTCGTCAACAACAATCAATTTGTATCGTGCAGGGTCCTCCTTTCCGAAACCTTCGTCAGTAGCCTTTGTGCCGGCCTTGAGCGCATCTTCTTGCGTGTCAAGACCCAGCTTGCGGAAGCTGCCCTTTGTACCGCGGACCCAGAAACGAGGCTGCTCAAGCTCGGCACTGAGGACGCTGATGCGGATGTTGACAATAAGACCATCAGGGTAGGTCAATTCAGCTGAGACACCGTCGGGGTTCTCAAAGTCAAACTTGCCGCTGCGCTGAGAGAGGAGACGACCATGGACAGACTGAGGCTTGCCGAAGAGGATATAGGCCTGATCAATGAGATGCGTTCCCAAATCAAAAAGGGCACTGCCACCCTGAGAGATGGGCAAATCCAACTTCCAGTTGTTGGAGGGGACCATTCGGTAACGGTCAAAGTGGTTATCAAACTGGAAGATACGGCCCAGTGTACCCTCAGAAATGAGCTTCTGGAGGGTAACGAAATCAGAGTCCCATCGTCGGTTCTGGTAAACAATAAGGAGCTTTCCGTTCTGCTTGGCAATCTCGATGAGCTTGTCGGCCTCAGCAGAAGTAGGCACGAAAGGCTTCTCGGTCAAGACATGCTTTCCGGACTCGAGAGCAGCCTTTGTGAGTTCGAAGTGGTTGTTGGGAGGAGTGCTGATAATGATCAAGTCGACATCGGAGTCAGCAAAGAGTTGCTTGTAGTCTGTGTAGTGCTTGATATCGGGGTAGTCAGCAGGCGCTGAGTTGCCCTCCTTGGGAGATCGCTGGACGATGGCATGCAGCTTGAACTGGGGAGTCTGAGTAAGGAAGGGGATGTGGAAGATTTTGGCAGACATGCTATTTGAGTCAGCTGATTGAAGTGGTGAGATGTCATGATTATGAGGTTGACTTACCCATATCCCACGATGCCCACGTTAAATGTCTTTCCGCTCATTTTGGTTGTATTTGGTTGATGAGCTGCTTGGATATGGTGAGCAATATTACAAGTGGGATATTCTTTGCTTTATAAACAGTCGATTAAAACATTGACATGAACTAGATATTTCTCCAAACTGTCGAATGATTCCGTCATGATGCGGAGTTACTCCCCACGGTTACTTGCCAAGCCATTCTTGGAGGCTCTGGAGAGCTCCGAGGTTTACGGTTGGTTCGTGGTCTCTGAATAAAGTGGATTTGACCGAGAAGTCGGGGATGTTTGGAGAAGAGTGAGAAGGTCCAAGCGAGAGAGCTTCAACTACTTAGTCAAGTTTTGACATCTGTTGGGATTACAAAACATCTAAAGGCTTTTCAATATGGGATATTTGCATGATAGAAGAAACGAGAAAATAAAATTTACTTTCTTAGTGAGGAATATTGGTTAGTTGCGGAAGTTCCTGTTTAGGAAAGGTATCTGCAAGACTGCAACAAGTCTATATCTCTTGATAAGCTCATGTTATCGATACGACAATCCGACATAAATTCCCGGACGGAGTGGATGTAAAGGCCGATGATTTCGGCGCCGTGGCCGAACATTTGGAGTCTCAGACCGGGGTGGATCCCGGACAATCGCTGCGACACCCGGGTGGTCGATCAAGACTATGATACAAGTCGAGATGAGGATCCAATTCAATGGGACATAGTTTCTAGTAGCACGTGTTACTGATTGACTGTGTATCATCACTAAGGTATATTCCTGTTTTAGCTTTCATCAACCACAAGATAGGTCGGTGTCTTGTATAACAGCCTTAGCTGATGTATGCCAACCTGCAAAGGCCGACCCATTCACTACATAGTATTACATCAACGCCCGTAAATACCTGTATTCAACTTCTAGTATCTCCAGTATAACCAGCCAAGATCTTAGCCAGGAATCTTGCTCAACATGTGCGTCACACCATGTTTCATAGACCCTTCTCGAACAGGGGCAGACAAGACTGGCACATTCAATCTCGACGTACGTCACACTGGAGATCTAGCCGTGATCTTGGTTAAGAATAAAAGCCGTTGATTTCTGTCGCAAAGCAATTCTTGGAACGGTTGCAATGACGTTGTTGTCAACGGTTGAGCGCCAAGAGACATGGGTTCCCTCTGGCAGAGAATGTGGGATAGTGAACTGTAATGATTGGTGGTAATTTCAGGGTTGAATATGTAGAAAAGCTGGCGGATCAAGGAAACATGGGACTTTGTCGCTGCTGGTAGGATTGAGAGGATTCTGTATCCAAACGACACGGCACTTCAGTCTCGGAGATTACAGCACTGTCTTGCTTTGACTCTAGGGGCACCTGAATGTAGATCCCATCATATGCTTCATCTCTCACCCTCGGTCTAACAATCAACATTGCCCAACCTTCCCTTTTCTATGGTCGGTAGTGATGTAAATTAAAAGTGTGTGGCAACGCATGTTGGCCCTGTATGCAAACCCGAGCTGAGATGGTTGCATTGAACCTAGCCGTTTTGTTCTCTCCAACCTTTGAGGCTATTTTAATCCTAGACCTGGCAGGAATGAAATTTGACATGACGAAGAATGTTGTTCCTTACCTACCCTACTGCTGTGCTGTGCCAGACAAGTACATTCCGTACCTTGCAATAAAGCCTCATCTCGGAGGAATGTGTGTCTTTTCGTCACCAACCTTTTTCATGGTTGCATGTTATGTGTGGTCTATAATTGAGCACCTATGCATAAGTAAATGCACTTGCATTAATGTTAAGATGGATCGTGTTCTCGTAAAGGCTATGCCTGCATTGCATCTCAGCTCATATACATACTTATTGCAAAACACTAAAAATGTCAAATATTGGGATGGGTTCTTTATTGTTGAACAAAAGCAAAAAAAGAGAACAGGAACCCTGTTTCACTAGTAACGTTTGCCAAGTCGGTAACGGCGGATAGGCGATGCGATGAAAGATCCCTTGTCCTCTCCCCATCGCATCAGTCGACTTCAGTTCCTCCCGAAGAGATTCCCCAGCAACAACAACAACAACAGTCGAGTTGGTCCCCCCAGCTAAGCTCAGATCAGAAAAAAGCAAGCAATAAACAGTGCCGCAGGACATGTGGGTTCCTTTCCTTTACTCTTTTTCCCATGTGAGTCCTCGGCGTGGCGGTCGAGAACAAGCAGCGGTTGAGTAGGTAATAATGCATTTGTCCATGGTAGGAAGGCAGTCAGTCTCGATCCCTGACAAGCGACAGGGTCTTTTATTCCCGTTGTGGGTGTCTCTGCCGGGGTTATTTGTTTCTGATGGTGGAGGCGTACACAGAGACGGAGAAGATGCGGGGGGAGTTTGGCGCCATTACTAAAGGAGTGTGTGTGTAAGTTTTTGCAACATTGAGATGATGAAGTTCTCTTCAGAGTTCAGATCACAATAACATATGAAATGAATAATAGAGCAAAAGAGTCAGGTGTTGGGAGTAATGTTGCATCCATGATAGAGCATCCAAGCTTTGAGACTCTACCCTTTGGAGCCAAGTCTTTTCACCATCTGACTTCAAACCAAGCCGATCTCAATATGCTGCATCAAATCAAAAACTAGCAACCTTTGTGCGTGTTGTGTTCCTGCATTTTCGACGTACCATTCCATCTCCTAGTTGTAGTGGTTGGTATGCTGTAACTTTAGCTCATTAAACTTTATAGAACCTGTTTTTCACATTCAACTCACCAACTTTTGACACTGGCTCTGGCCCATTGAGTTCCGTTCATCGGCCCTCGGGGTTCTAAAAAAAAATACCATGGGATTAATAGAACTTTGCGTGTCAGCATGTGACCCAATCCAGGACGAGTCCCGGATTCTGTCCGTACTCCAAATCTTGTTTTTCAGCAGCCAAACAGATGTCTATCACAATCGAGTCACGTTTCTTATAGAGATCCATATCTATTAATCGACATCTACTATGTAAAGCTAACAAGAGGGAACCAATATTCAATATCCAGAAGTGGACCATTCCACGTGTGCTCTGACCTTCGAATACTGATGGGTCGAGCTTCGAATGGGCATCATGTGGGAACAGGTCTCGGATAGAACCCATCGATCGGACCAATAATCCAGCAATTGCCTCTAGAGCATCTGTGCTCACTGCTAAGTTAAGGGGTTTCAGTTAAATAGATTGGACAAGGTGACTTCTACTCCGGTAGCTGCGTCTAGTAAAACCAAGTACCCATTTAGCTTTGACAACTAGCAGCAGCCCCTTTCATTAGTGAGCCCTCTGTACCTGATCTAGGGGATTTTCAAGTGGGTTTCTACAGAGTCTACCCGAGTCATTAAAGAATTGCCTCTCTCAATTTCGGCATTCGTGAATCAACTGGATATACCGAGCTGTTGTTGTAGAGCAGTTTGTGTCTGTACAGGCCTGTGCTTGCTTCAACTTTCGCTCTCTCCGCATCCCCCAGGTTTTTTTCCTTCTCATCTGGATCCCCCTCGTCGATCTACTCGGATGTGTGTATCGAATTCGGTAATCGACCCCGTTGGCCTCGTTAGTTGAAAGGAATAGACAGGCCAGAAACGTACGTAGTTGCTGTATAATCATTTGCATGCACTTGGACCTTTTGTCAATAACCACCCCCTCTTTACACTGGGTTTCTCTGCTGCTATTCTTATCTCCTATTGGTCGACGATCTTCACTGAGCTAGTCGGGCCCGGCTCGTCGCATGCCACTAACCTGATACCCTTGGAGGACTGGCCTGACCTGACCACTTTTCTATACTCCACCCACACTTGGCTAGTTTACATGGATGGCAATAGCTTCAGAATCAAGAACATGACGGATGTCCAAAGCAGTACTTGCAGTGAAGTGCATACCGCACCACATGCAGTTGTAGCTGCAGCTGAGAGGAGAGGCTGGTTCCTCTCTTCCATGAGAATCGATCAACGGCAACCAAACCCGCACAGACATACACCCCTGTTGTACATGATTCGACTTGTTGTTGACTAGAATCTATAAACTACATAAAGCCTCTTCTTCATCCGTCTTCTCGAGTCTCTTTCCTTCCTCCTCATCCACTCGCTCTTACACTGTCTCTTACACTCGTTGTATCTCGTCTTTTTCAAACAACAAGAACAAAAAAACAAACAACACATTCAAAATGAAGTACTCCGTCGCTTTCGTTGCTCTCGCCGCTGTTGCCGCTCAGGCTCAGTCTCTTGCCGACGTCCCCAAGTGCGCCCTTCCTTGCCTCGACAAGGCTATCGCCAGCGAGACCGACTGTGACAAGACCGACCTCGCCTGTGTCTGCAAGGGCTTCAGCGCTGTCCGATCCGTTGCTACCTCTTGTGTCATTAACGAGTGTGGTACCGACGTTGCCATCAGTGAGTCCCCTTCTATATCTTGTAGTTTATATCATATATACTAACCAATGATCTCAAGACGAGGTCCTCCCCGCTACCGAGGGTCTCTGCAAGAACCCTCCCAAGGAGTCTGAGGACAAGCCCTCCACTGCCGAGGAGAAGCCTACCACCACCAAGGTCGTTGTCAGCACCAGCGTCGCTGTCGTTGAGACCACCACCGCCGCCGAGGAGGAGAAGCCCACCACCACTGTCGCTCCTGTTGTTCCCACCACCGCTGCTGAGGAGCCCGTCGCCAGCACCCCCGCTGCCACCCCTTCCAAGGGCCCTGAGCAGACCAACGGCGCTGCTAGCCTCACTGGTCTCGGTGCCCTTGCCATGGCTGCTTTCGCTGCCCTTGCTCTGTAAAGGAGTTTAAGGAACTAGTTTGTCAGTTATGAAGAGCTGATT
Source organism: Fusarium poae (assembly GCF_019609905.1). Classification (NCBI taxonomy): domain Eukaryota; kingdom Fungi; phylum Ascomycota; class Sordariomycetes; order Hypocreales; family Nectriaceae; genus Fusarium; species Fusarium poae. The sequence continues at coordinate 6,858,256 of NC_058399.1, forward strand.
CCTCAAGTAGTCAAACTGGATAGTCAATGTGTACATCTGGTGAGGCGAACGGGGTAAGAAGCACTGTTTTTCGAGTTGAAAGGACGATATTGATTATGTGTATGAGAATTGGAAACATTATCAGGATTCGATTCACGGGTTAATAGTAATGGTCTTTGACCACAATGAATATGAGCGAATATACCAGTGATCATTATCTCATCTGTCTCTTGTTTCTTGCGATTAAATGCCTGACCAACTGGTTAACAATATCACGAATATACAACAGTCAGTACCTGATTGCAGATCGTGATGACACCCACTTCGATCATACTCAACTGTCAACGGCCGAGTAACCCAATCACTGAGCTGTTACTCGCCGCCACCTCCAACATCTTCACACACCCATGTTCCCTTCTCCAAACGGCTAGCCTCGCCTCCAGTGGTCGACGTCTGTTTGTCTGCACTGAGAGCCGTTCCGTTTCTGGACCGCATCCCGAAAGTTCCTTCGTTGTTGGCCCGCCAAGAGGCCATAACCCTTACGCGTCCCCGTCCCCCTCGATCTTTCATTTTGGCTCAGTGCGGGGGAACCGACAACCGATGTGACGCTGAAAATAAACCAGGGGGTGGAAAACCGAAATATTCTTGTGGCTGAAAAGTTAGATTTCCTATCGAGATCCAATAGAAGACGGCGTGTTATGCTTAAGTGGTGGCCATGTGTCTTGAATTCATCGTCAGCTTCGTATATGCAATCACGGCGCCAGTGCCCACGGTCCACGTCTAATTATTGATCATTATGATTGTCTACTGCTTTGGAGCGCTGTGATGAGGCTTGAAAGATATGCCTTGAGCAAGAGAATCCTTGTTCTTATTCGTTTTTGTGTCCATCGATTTCCTTAACCCACTCACATACTCTCTTCGCGACCTCTAGACTCGCATCTAAACCCGTTAGCGAATATCAGATCACCTCGGTGAATTTCACATACCTTGTCTCGTGCAGAATGCATGTGGAATATCCCCTTCATCAACCGCGATCCTTGACACATGTCCTCTCTTCTCCATAATGTCATTTCTCTCCGCATCATGAACCCAATGATCCTTCTTTGCATAAAACAAAAAGAACCTCGGCACTCCATTCTCCTCTCCAGCTGTAGCCCAAAGCTCTTCACTCCATTTCTCCTCGCAGATCATCTCCAGCTCTGTCAGCCCCAGATGAACTGCCTGCAACACACCATCTCTGCTCTTTAGCCATCGCGCTGTGACGTCTGCGCTTGCGTGGGTGAAGCCCAAAAGACGTTGCACGATCCACGTCACGCTGGCTACGCTCAATAGCCCGAGGAGTAGCCGCGCGAGTAGAGATGCGACGGTGTCGAGAAAGGGAATGATGCGACGCAGCAACACAAACTGCACGCCGTTGGAAGAACGAGCGAGGTGCGTCAGCGTAGGAAACAGAAGGAACCCATGTCGTAGCTTGAGGTTCGGCGCTCTTTCTGGGTTGTTCATGTGTCGATGGAATATCTCGACCGCAATATATGACCCAACAGAATGGCCCATGAGTATCACAAAGTCGTAACCTTCTCCCTTTGCCGTGATTTTGTCGTACATGCCCTCGACCTGTCCATCAAGACCCCAAGGCTTGTGGTTTGAATTGAACGGCTCGTGATCATCGTCACTGAACCCGAGTAAATTGGTACCATATATGTCGTACGCAGTGTTCTTCTCCGTCTTATCTAGCAGACCACGTAGGTTACTAAGGAAGTCGGTGTAGTACTCAATAAGCCCTGGGTTTCCACAGATATAGTAAATGAGGGCCTTCTTTTCGGCTCCCTTAGAGCGTTCTGAGGGCAGCCATATTTGAGGAACCATGGTGTTTGGTCAATGTAAGTGAGGTCCTTGAATTGAGGGCTTAGTGATAGAGACAAAAGTATGGATATGGGTGGATGCGATTGCGTATCTTGACACCCGAGCTACCCGGTAGCTAAGAATGATGATTTTAATAGTTTTGAAGCGTCGTACGTAGTGATCAGTTTGCCAGACATTTAATCAGCTACAGATGTACGCCAAATAATTTCTCATTTCTTAGAAAGTTGTGGGTGATATATTGACGCTTGTATACTTAACATTGTGCTGTTGCGACTGTGATTTGGGTCTCAGTATTGACACTTTGAAAATGTTTGATCATCATATTTTTACGGCACTCAGGTTACTCAACAATTAAACAATAGGCCAAAACCAAACTAATGCAACAAATCAATCCCAAACTCCCTGTCAATGGCTATCACCATGCTTCAGGGCCGTTCGCACTCATAAACCACTCTAGCGATGCATTGCCAAGTCTTTCAGGTTCCCGTCATGCATGTCGTGTTCGTGATATCCTCCCATCTGTTGATTAAACTTTGTGAGTCTTGCGCACTTCTACAAGTCCCACGTTCTTCTTGGTGACCGCTGCCCAAGTAGGCATGTACTTAAGAAGTTCGTCAAGAGCAGGAATCGTGCCAGGGGTGTTGGCATCGCTCCAGGCACAGCTGACTGTGATTTCAAGACGATCTGCTGCTTGCTCTATCTTTCTAGTCTTCAGTTCTTCGTCTCCCAGCACCTCGCTTTCTTCTTGCTCTGACTCTGCTACAGCCAATGCATTGCGCTCATTCAAGTAGAGATTCAAGGTCCAGGGTCGATCGCGATCACGTCGCCAGAGTTGGACGCTGCTGAAACCCTCCGAAGGAAATTTCCCAAAGCGAGGATCTCGTGCACTTGCACCATCAACAGCAAATCCGTAAATGGGTCGAGATGTGCGAACGTAGCAAAGTCTAGAATCTACGGCGTCGATTCGAATTCGTGCTTTCGATCCATCGCTTCCGTCAACCGTCTCGATCGAGACGAGCTGCTTGGGTGACTTGTCCTTATACAAGTTAGGAGTCAGAGAAGAAGAGTCGTATTGGCAGTCTGTTAGATCCCGCCCAACGGCTGGCTGGCACTTGATGTCCTGACCTGTTGTACTCGGCAACGAGCTGATAACAGAGCGCGCATAATCCTCGACTCCGACGATAGAGACTGTGTCGGTGCCGTTATCGAGATCAATCACCTGCTGGAAGTAAAATTTGAAGCGATTGTTGGCAGAGAAGGGGAATGCCACCAAATTGTAGATCAAGGTGCCAACGAAGACAAAGAACAGGAACATGGGCACATGATGGGTGACCCGGTGCATGAATGGTGTGAGCGGCAGCAACAAAAAGATGCTTAGAATGCCCAGAGACAAAACAGGAACAAGGAGACTACCTCCATCTGTACCCGTCATCTGAGTGGCGGTCATCACAACTAATCCAAGATTGCCAAACATGATAACAGGAATCGGGGCCAGCAATAGGAACTGAAGAATCCAAGTCCAGGAGGGAAGACGCCCAGACCAACTCTGCTCGTGCTCGAAAGGTTGGTATCGTCGCATACTAGGCGGGGCAGGCGAAGTGTCGGCAACCGAACGACGATACGTGTTTGCGAATGATGTTTGGGCATTGGAACCGTAGCCAGATTCGCCAGCTCTAAGTGGCGTTGTCTCGGTAGCATCTTCATTTTCGCCCTCACCATCATCGGCCTCAGCTTGGGCAGGTTCGTTGTCCGCTTGTGGTCTGGATTCCTGTTCAGTTCCGTGGCTCGAGACATCGCGCGCCTGATGTGCATCGTGCAGCTGAAGGGCAAAGTCGTGCTTGCCAAGCAGCGCAAACTGCTCCAATAGAGAAATCAGTAAAGCCAGGAAAATGGCCGACTGGAAGAACACGGTCGCATAAAGGGCACCAATGTGCATGCGGTCTTCTGCCACGGCGCAGACAACTTGTACACCCCACCCAAGAGCAAAAAGCCAGATTAGCACGAAGCCTCGGTGAAGGGCACTTGGACGAACAAAGGCAGATCCTCGCATGATAAGCCAGAAAGAGAAGTAAAAGATAGACAAAGTCATGGACCACCTGGGACATGTTAGTTTGCAATCGGTCATAAGTCAAGGCTACTTACACGGCGTAACCGCTACTGTAGATGATTAATGGATTGAACTTAGCAACCAAAAGTGTAGCCGCGATAGTCAATCCTCCAGCAAAGGCAAGCGCAAAAGGGAAACGGAAGAAGCCCTTCCAACCACCCAACGTGACCGGATCATCGTTAATGTCGTGGTGCATCTTGATGTCTCGAGCGAAGAAGTAGTACTTGTCCTTGCGAACTAGGATATACGTGAATGCCATGAGAACTAGAGGAGTAGCGACGAGGAGTGTCAACGACCATGCAAAGAGTCCCCTAAGCGCGAACACGGCCCATGCAGCGCCAAAGATATCAAACCAGACGCCCTCGGCCTGTTTACCATTCTGAACAAGATCCGAGTTGCCATCTGATCGATCACCGTTAAAAATGGTACCGGTCGTTTTGGACAAATGCTCAGTCGAAGCAAGGGCGGCTGAGAGCATATGCCAAATGCTGTTAACAGATGTGTGTCGGGCATCGTCTTGGTTGGTATGATAGCGAGCACGAGGTGCATAGAAAGCGATGTCAAGTCCACGCTGTCCAAATATGTCTGCAAAGATCTCGTAATCGGTGGCACTCTTAATAACGCCTCGTTCGAAAGCATTGGCAGCCACAACGGATCCGAGGGGATGGGGGCTCTTGGAGTACGCCTTGGCAGCCTGCAAATCAGTAGTACGGAAAAGCAGGGCTCGGCCTCCGGCGCCAGCACCTTCGAGATTGACGAATGTATGAGTAAAATGCAACAAGGGACTATAACCGAAAGCTCTAGCGCCAAGAAGACCATCCTCCTCGGCATTGTTGAAGAGCAGAACGATGCCATTCTTGGGTTGACGTCCTTTGAGCGTGAAGTAACTCAGAAGCTGGAGCATCGAGACGCAGGACATTCCATCATCGGTCGCGCCATATCCAGTGGAAACGCTGCAATCATTAGTCATCTAAGATATCATGGATGAGGACTACCTACGAGTCAAAATGACAGTTGACGAGAACACCTCCTTGGCCGTGGAATTTCTTATACTTGGATTCATCACGCCACCATTCACCTTCGGGGTCGTCCGTGCCGTGAATGTAGACATAGTAGTTATTTCCTTCGAAGTATTGTGCCAACCATGTCCCTTTGGAGATGTTAGAGCCCATGCGCCTGGCGGTGTTGTAAGTCCAAGAGACATTGGAGGTTCTGTCGTCAAAGAGAGTGGCCCCACGAGGTTTGGCCTGCACTGTCTCTTTGGGGCTGTCAAATGGGTTTAGGTTTTCAAGAGAAGAGGTTCTACTGAGTGTTAGCAAGCGTCCGTTGTCGCGCAATCTTGGCACTGACCTAGAATACCAGTCAACACCACCAATAGTCTCGGTCGTATATGAAACGTCGTTTCGATGCAGAATTTCCTTTGTGCGGTCGATAAGAAACTCGCGCACTCGATCATTCTCGTGACTGTTGTAAGGGTGATAAGTGCGACTAATGGCCTGTAAATCCAGCCACGCCTCGGTGAGGTTGAGGCCTTGATATAATGAGCGATCAGCCGGAGCCGGAGGGACAGTCTCGTGAACCCATATAAGAGGTATAAGAAGGGCGATATATATGACAGTAGTCCAAAAAGTCACAGGCCCTGGCCGGAAGGCAAGGGGATTCTTAGCCCTCATTGCGATGGTTGTTTGGAATTGTCGCTGAGGTAATGCCGGTGTACACGACGCGCCTGTCTGTCGCGAAGTGAAGAGAAGAGAGTTTAGGTGGCGCGAATAAAAATTATAGTTGAAGGGTCATTATCAGGATTCAAGTTAACGCGAAGCGATGGAAACAGGCAAAGTACTTTCAAGAAAAGTAAAGAGGTTGAAAGATAAGACAATGAGGGAGAGAGTAAGGCAGATGGAACAAGGATCTAACTAGACTGAATCAGATGACGCTTGTCAACGGATGAGAAGCAAGTGAAGAAGGTACAAGTACTGTAAGATTTTCGCGAGCGCGACTTCCACAATGCTTCGCAAGAGCCTTTTCTCGGTCGAACCAAATTAAAGTATCGAGTAACAAGACAAGACGAGGTTTGTAGAACTCGACGAGAAAGAAGCAACTCCTGTCGATTGCGTCGCTTCCTCAGTTAGTTGTTGTCACATGGCCCAAGCTCCTTGTCCTGTTCCGGGAATTCTAAAGTACGTATAATGACGCCAATACTGCAATGCGGGGTCTATAAGCATGCATGAGCTGCATCAATTATCGACGTGCATAAACTGGGTAGTTTACGTTACCATCAGCATGTCATCTATTTCACTAGAGGAAATCACAAGATATCAAAGACCATATAAACAAAACAAACTGACTGAATTATCAAATACACTTTGCCTACGCGATTAGTCCTGTGCTTCGAAATGAACTATAACTAGCTGCAACAAACGTTTCGATCATCAAAACTCATGATACTGAGCAGTGAAATACAAGCTTGGCTTGTACTGGTTAGTCGCTGCCACATTAGAAACGATCGCTTATTCCCTTTCTTAATATCCGATTTGACAAACAATCTACTATTGTCAGAAGCTTCCAACCTGAGATATCCTGGTCTGGCCTCAATTAGGCACCGGGAGGTGGAGGTGGAGGAGGCTGATCACTGGGAGGTGGTGGCGGGGCGTCACCAGAGGGCGGCGGCGGAGGAGGAGCTGCACCAGCATACTGCTGGATGAAGGCATTAATGTCACCCAGTCCAGGAGGAGCACCAGGAGGAGGTGGAGGGGCACCACCAGGAGCCCCAAGACCAGGCGGAGCGGCCATTCCAGGAGCAGCACCATAGGCACCATATCCAGGATACGCGCCATACCCAGCCTGAGTTCCAGGAGCTTGTTGCTGCCATGGAGCAGCAGCGCCTGAAGCACCGCCATATGCTTGCCCGTAGTAACTGTCACCGCCATTACCGGCGCCGCTATCCTGGTTGCGACCGCCGCGTTCTCGGGCCCAGGGAGCTGCCGATCCTCCTTCGTTAGAATCTTGGTTACGGCTGCGCCATGGTGCAGGTCCACCGGTAGGGCCTCGTTCCCACGGCTTCGCGCTGCCGTTGTCCTGAGCGCCAGGGCCAGCCTCAATGCGCGCAGGGGGTCCAGAAGATCCTCCACCAAGCTCTTGCATGAGTTGCTGCAATTTGTTAGCATTGTATTATTGCAATATATGTATAGGATGTTGCTTACCTCGTATTCACGGTCAACGGCATCTCCGCTATCGATACGACCAGCAGGTCGGGCTGCACCATCGCTGTTACGCCAGCTGGCACCACGCTGGCGGTCGGGACAATCGCGAGCCATGTGGCCCGCGTTACCACAGACGCGACAGATGATACTGGCAGTGTAGTTCTGCTTCTCAGGGCAGTCATACTTGCGGTGACCGATCTTGCCACAGTTCTGGCAAGCCTGGTTCTCGTCGTCTCGGAGGGTACCGTTGAGGGCGGCGAGTTCTCGGAGCTGGTTACGCTTGAGTTCGTTCTGGCCTTCAGGAATCGATGCAGCCTAGGTTCGTTAGTAAAAAGCATTGCAATGAGAGGAGGCACACTTACAGTCTCGATGACGTTGTGGATGAGCTTCTTGGCCTTATTGACCTTGTCTTCAGTATCGGCCATGATGAGACAATGCAGATCTTCTTCCTGGTTACTGGCATGCGCAGCATCAGACCGGCCTTTGCCCTCCTTGACGGAGCCCTTGCCACGAATGGCGATCTTGGCACCTGAGTCTCCCTCCATTTTCTTTAGAGTGTTACCACGAGGGCCGATAAGTAAACCAACTTTAGTACGAGAGAGCTATTGTTAGTATCTGATTGTTAAAGATTAGATGGACGGGCAAGGGGTTAGTCCATTCGACGAAGGACCAGATCCCACAACACAGAGTGTGTATTGATGAGTCTGATCAAACTCCAAAAGGAAAGCAAAAACAAGGAAAGAATATTGGTAAGTAGGGTTAAAGGGTTAGCAATCATACTGAAGTTAATCTCCGGGTAATCGTTGACAGGAACGTAGACCTTCTCCTGGGTTTTTGTAGGTCTGCGGTAATCCTGAGGCGGGTGGTAGTTAGGAATGGTCTTCATGGCTTTCTCAATGAGCTTATGTCGTTCATCTTCGAGTCGCTTGCGGTATCGGTATTCTCGTGTGTTAATACGTCGGCCGTGGTTGTCGTACTGAGGCGCGGGAGAAGGTGATCTATCCTGGATTAGCAGTGAAATGATGAAAACAAGGTTCGAAAACTTACCGATCACCATCAGCTGGGACGACATCGTCGATGCGTAGCTTCTGGGAGATTTCCTCGATTCGCAAATGCAGTGTGTAGGCCTCGAGCTGTTCACTTGTCATGTTTGACAAGATAGCAGTGGGCAAGCCCATGAGACCAGCTGCTTTGTTCTCGGATGCATCACCCCATCTGTTTCGCTTCTTACGTCGTCGAGGTCCATCAGCTTCGCTGCGAGGCTCAGGGTCGCGTCCTCGCTTCAAGTCGCGATCAACAGCGGCGTCGCCACCGTTGAACTTCTCCTCTTCCTCATCCCCGAAGCGTCGCTTTCCCAGGGGGATGTTGTTGGAACCGGTGATTCCCTGGTTTCTCCACGACATTTTTGAATGCTGTGCGATCAGAGATTGATGATATCTAAAAAATTGAAAAAAGATGGTCCAAGAGAAGAGAGCTGGACTCGCCTTAGTGTCAAAAGTTCAAAGTGGGTGCCTTGATGCTTCCAAATCTTGGGCCACTTGGCGGACTCGGCGAAACGTTCGGCCACGGAGCACGTGACCTTGCGCAACCGGCAGTTTTACGAACTGATATTGGAGTCTGATTGACTGGTCTTCTCAATTGCTAGGTATGTAGTCTATATCATGCAAGGTTCAACAGCAGAAAACAGCGCCTTTATACCTGTTTCGAAAATCTTTGCCGCCCAGAAATCTACCGCGTAAGGTGGCTACAACCGAACCTGATGACCACCAAAGTACCTTATTAGGCTCATGCAGGCATCCTAGGCTGCCACCACCTCGCATTCTGATGGACAAAGTCCGAGTCTACAGTCTATACCTGAATCCAACAACCTGCCAGTCCGTTGAATCCTCCGAATTTGCTGTTGGATCACTACTCTCTTCCCCAGCGCTCTCTCTTGCGAACCCTCCTGAGCCAGCACTTCCCACAATACCCTCTTCTTGTGTACGACTTGCATTCAACCGTTTGAGATAAACTCTCAAACCCGTAGCGCAAATTATAGCCAAAGTGTAGCAAACCGTGATCGCCTTGAACGCAGTTTCGTACAGCGGGTCCTCGGACCTGAGAAAGAAATGTGGTCCGGCCATGTTTCCTAGGCAGTACGTGACAAACAACATGGCTGTTATAGTCATCTTCTTGGTGACTCCTCTATAGTTGGACTGTACAAGGGCCATATTGAGAGGCATTGCGGCAGATCCGGTTGAAAGGAGAAAGTACGCAAATAGATGCAGGCTTTGGGGTACATGGCTCCGTTTGTAAATGAGGGCACTGCCGACAACACACGGTAGTATTACTGCAATGATGAGGAGACAATTCAGGGTGCGGAAGCGACCAGCCAAATAGCCACTTCCTGCAATTATCCCAGCTGAAAGAAGCGAGTACGGTATGTTGATTAATGTAGACTGCAAGTTAGTGAACCCAAAAGATGCCACAACAATATTGGCAAAGCTTTGAGAGCCACCATTTGGAATTTGAGTGAATAGTTCAATTCCAATGATGAACCAGGACTTGGGATCGACCAAGCACTCGTGCACTTGGTTCCACCTCCAGCGCGCACCCTCGGTTTTACCAGTACCAGAAGTAGACACACGCTGCGCTGTAATCTTTCGCTCTTCCGGTGAGAGAAAGGTGGCTTTTGATATGTTGTCAGGAAGGAGGAAGAACAAGGGCACAGACCATAGAAAGGTCATACTGCCTAATATCACATACATCCATCTCCAAGGTCGTATTGTCGTGCTGTCAATATGGCTTACTCCGAAAGCGAGCAAACTCGCGACTAGTCCCCCGACAGAGTTGCCCGAGAACCAGATTCCCACACGGGTCGGCATCTCATCGCGTGTGTACCATGATGAAGTAAGGAACATGAAGCCTGGTGTTATCGTCGCTTCGGCAATGCCAAGGAAGAACCGCATGAACAAGAGACCGCCAAAGTTCTGACACGCGGCAGTGAAAGCGACGACCAAGCCCCAGAATATCGTATTGGCCGTAAGATACTTTCCAATGGGGAGGCTTGCAACAAGAATGGTAGTTGGATAAGTCCAAAGTAGATAGCCTAGGTAGAAGACGCTTCCTACCCAGCTGTACTGTTGGCCTTTGAGATGCTCAGATAGCGTCAGTACCTATGTACAAATGTTGGATGGATAAACATACAGTGTCTTCTATCAACCCGAATACAGCTGCACTAGACAATATGACCTTGTCCATGAAATTGAACATGTATGTTATGAACAAAAGAGGAATAATGGTACGGTCAATTTTAGCCAATGTTCTTTTTCCAGCTTCATTATCGGTGATGTCTTGGCGCACCGACTGCTCGCTGGATATAGAACTTCTTTGATAGTCCTGAAGTAAAGGAACAGTTGGACTGTCGTCCATTTCATGCGTGGTGGGTGTATCTGAGAGACTGCGAAGTGTGGAAGCATCCCTCGCGGCCAAGGGATCGGTGGAGGATAAGCCAGTCATTACAATGGCTATGGCTAAAGACGAAAATGCTAACCCTTGTAAAGTCCTGGCTATTGCTTCAATAATACTATGAGCCTAGGACTGTAGCAATGATAACGGAATTAGTTACCTATACCTGGAAACACCTGGTATGTAGTAAGTAAGTGAGTCGCTTAAGAATAAAGTCAGGCTACCCGCGGGTACGTGCGAATATGTTTGATAAACTGTGTTGAGCATCAAGTGTTTAAGTAATAAGTCTCTTACTAATTATATATTTACAATAGAAAAATAGTAATTGTCTATATATAGAAGTATATATAATCACAAAATCATATTTCTTTCTGTATAAAATTATAGTCGCCTGCTATCTTAAGCTCTCTTAGGCACAGCGACCCAGTCTCTTAAAAACTATCTTCGACATGTCAGTTTGGGCAAGCACCTCTGGTCTTCACAGAGATGTGTCTCAGTTCGTAATTCCCGTTGTTGTCTGTCGAAATGGCAGTACCTCCTGCTGAACTCCGTACTTCCTCATTATTAGCGATGCCCAAATGTGCATCCTTGTGGTCTTTGCTTAGGTGTTGCGCCTTCATGAAGAAACTGAGCAACAACCCACCGCTCGAGAATGCAGTGTACTATCAACTGTCAGAAAAGAAGCGGGAGAATACAATCTGGTGCAACTTACTAATATCCACATCTTATCAAGAGAGTGGAAGAATGCGGCCCTCACAATAAGCTGTGCTTCGGTAGGGAGTGTTTTGATCAGGTCGATATTGGCAGACGCAGATGCTCCATCAAATGTCTTGGCGAGCTCAGGGCCCAGTGCGCTCACAAGTGTTTTATTTTCTCCTTTCATCCCATTTTGAAAGAGAACACCACCAATGACGACGGATATGGCTGTTGCAATGGTTCTGGTAAATCCCATTGAGGTTGTTGCAGCTGCCACATCCTCGTGCGGTACCACAGCCTGAACAGATAGCAAGGGACCCTCAAAGTTCATACCAACACCTATACCAGTTAATAACTGAAAAGTGATCATTTTTGCCCAGTTCAAATCCATGCTCAAGTTCATCATGAGTCCCATTCCCAAAGTCATCATGGCCAGCCCAACACGCGAGACTAGGAGATACTTGCCGCTGAACTGTATGTACACACCAGTAATCGCAGCGGAAATAGAGATGGAGAGAATGAAAGGGAGAAGATAGAGTCCCGAGCGAAGTGGGCTTGCTAAGAGAACGGCTTGGAAGTACAAGGGGAAATAATAAGCAACGCCCATAAACACAAAAGCATGAAAGAATGTGACAGCATAGGCAGCCGACGATGACCAAGTCTTGAAGAGACGAACTGGTATCACGGGATATTGTGCCAGCTTCCACTCGTTCCAGACGAACAATAATGCAGTGATGATCCCAAAGACAATAAGACAGACCACTGTAGCTGAGTTCCATGGCTCGTAGACTCCACCTAAGTAGAGCCCTAGAAGCAACATCAAAGTACCTCCTATAATGAGGAAGCTGCCTGGCCAATCAACAGCTTTGAGGCCTGCCCACACGGGAGTGTTAGGGGACGGGAGTTTGAGGGTGACAACAAGTAGAATAAAGACTGCAACAGTGATGGGCACTAGAGGTGTTAGTTAATGGCATGAAGGCTTTGTATGAAAGACTCACAGTTGATCCAGAAGCACCATCTCCAGCTGACAACAGTTAGTAAACAGTTTCATTCTTCTGGAGACATCTACTCACCTTAGTCGATCGGTAAAGGCACCTCCAAGGATTGGACCAACACCAGATGCGACTGCCCACACGATTGATGTCAAGCCGTAGTACAAGCCTCGATCCCTTTGCGAAAACATATCGCTAATACAGATATTCACCAACGTCTGCATCCCGGCAGCACCCAAACCTTGGATAGCTCGCCCAGTAATGAAGATTGCTAGATCATCTACAAGAGCGCATACAAGACTGCCAGCAAAGAAAATGACGTTGGCGACGAGTAAAATGGGTTTTCTTCCCCAAATATCGGAGATTTTGCCCCACGACGGTGTTGAGGCAGTGTGGGCAAGGACGAAAGATGTGCCGATCCACGTATAGCCTGAATCAGAAGCGAAGTGGGCGGCGATAGTTGGAAGGGCTGTTGAGACGATTGTCACTTCGAGGGCAGCAAGGAAGACACAAGCACAGAGAGAGGCCATCACTGTTGCAATCTGCGCCAGGCTCTTCTTGGATCTGTGTTCCGTGGGTTTTGGTTCACGGGAGTTTGTAGGGGGATCATTGTCATCGTTTTGGATGGAGGTTGGGTTCCCTACTGTCTTGCTGGCTTCATCTTGAGGGTGTGGTGGTATGTGATCTCTAGCATGGACATCCAGTTCATCAGGTTGCGCGAGTGTCTTGGATGCCATGGTTGTCGTTTGCGACATGGTTCGAAGATTGGAAAGCAGAAACAGGTTGTGCAACAGAAGAAGGAAAAGGAAGCATAGATAGGTTTATATAGATTTCAAAGTTGTGAAACAACAGTGTCGACTCCATTGTCTTGTCTCCATCTGATTTGTATATTGTTGGCTATCTCGTCGAATCATAGTGGACCCGCTAACGAATGCGATCGCATTCAAGGGTCCTTCGGTACCAAGATGCGTGGATTATCTGGGGAAGGTCCGCTCCCACGCATGATCGACCTTTCCTTCCATCTTTCTTCGAATACGGAGCAGCAGCCTTGTTTTTCTCACCTTGCCATTCATCTTTGTCTTTACATGAATACAACCTCAAAACTCACAACATTCGTCAAATTATCCGTCAAAATGATGCTGCGATGGGCATTCTTGGGTTTGCCAACACAAGTGATTGATTACTTTGGGCAATGTCAGCCTACCAATAGTCCCCAGTCGTAGGGCTGCATGCAAAACGCCTCCCTGAAAGCCCAACCTGATGACTTGAAGGACACGGCTTTGTTATAAACCCCTCCTTGCTTTCGTCCTGTTCTTGCATCAGGATCAGAACCGGTCCAACATCACAAGCATGCGACTACTCAACGCTTATACTATTAGGCTCGAGAGCTTCAACGGTGCTGAATCTGATATCCCTCACTATGCCATCCTGTCGCACACATGGGGGGACGATGAAATTACCTTCCAGGATATAACGCAACAACCACTCGAGAATCTCCAATGCCGGGAAGCTTTCTACAAGATCCAGGAATGTTGCGCACAGGCTCGAAGGAATGGTTATAGCTATGTCTGGATCGACACATGTTGTATCGACAAAACCAGTAGCGCAGAATTATCTGAGGCTATCAACTCCATGTTCAAATGGTATCAGCAGGCTTGTCTATGCTACGTCTTCTTGAGTGATTACAGTATCATCCTGTCGTATGGCATTGCCCAAACATCTACCGGAAGAGTCGTTCGTCTCCGATTAGCAGATACTTCATTTTTCTCTAGCCGCTGGTTCACAAGAGGGTGGACATTACAGGAGTTGATTGCTCCACGCCGTGTCGACTTTTTCGATAAAGATTGGATTAATTTTGGCTCCAGGGATGATGAGCTTCTCGGCCGCCTTTGTCATAAAACAGGTATCTGGCCTCAGCTATTTGAAGAGCCTCGATGCTACTGTCTTGAGCCTTATCCTGCGGTCCGCGATGGTGTCTGTGTTCGTTGCACAGCGCTTGATACACTTCCCCAAACTCTTGACTCATTTGCAGTGTCTGTCAAGATGAGTTGGGCGTCATCGCGTATCACAACGCGCAAGGAAGACGCTGCTTACTGCCTTCTCGGCCTATTCAACTTGAATATGCCCATGCTTTATGGAGAAGGAAACAAGGCTTTTTTACGGCTCCAAGAAGCCATAGTCCGTCAGTCGAAGGACCAGTCCATTCTCCTGTGGTGCGGCGGCTTCGGCCACGCACCGTTGGGCCATGTTTTCGGGTGCCTGGCACCTTCATCTTCTGTCTTCAGCGAACCTGTTCATATTCTTGGTCGTCGAGTTTTCAAGAGGATGGACAGGGCCTTTGAGGTCGGCTTTGTGAGCTCTGTGACTCCGATCGAGTTGACTGATACTGCTATACAAATGAATTTGTGGATCTGCCTTTGTACCGTGAGCATTTACAATCCAACGACAAATGAATGGTTTGATCGGAAACTCTCTTTAGGTATACTGGATCTGGCTTACGATGATGACTACCTCGTTCGACCAGCACTGCTTCTTGAACACCTAGGTACTATCAATTTGTATCGACGCGTATATCACAGATTTGTTGTCCCTGTTGACCCCAGGCAGGTTTACAGTAGCCTTGAGATAACAGTCGACCAACCCTCGTCGGACGCATCTACGGATGGGAACATTTTGAGATATCCTTCTGTAATAAAGGTCAGGCGGTATCTCAACCAAGCTACCCAGAAGAATGTCAGTGTTCTGCGTCATCAAAGCCCCAGCAACGCAGTGAGCATGAATCCTTCATATGATCTGGGCCCAAAGACTGGGCCAGTGTACCTTGTTTCCAAGATGATAAAGGTTCGGTATGTGTCCCATAGGAAGCGCAATTTCAGCTACACTATAAGCAAAGGCGACGGTCACCCTCCCTTGAGTAGGTACGATACCCGTTCAACCCAAATCCCTTCTCCGTGGGTCTTTGAGAAGTGTCAACATTCAGGAGTTGATCGATATTTTGGTGGCATTCACTTTGTCTGCTTCTCAATACATAATCAATCCAATAGCGATCAACCTCAGAATCAGGAAGCCACCCACGGCCGTGCGGTAATAATATGGGGCATGCATCGCCAGGTAAACGCAGACGGCAGAGGCTACACACCTTGGACCCCGTGGTGCCGGGCTTTCAACTTTCTTGCCTTCATCGAGCATGCTTGCACTTCAGCAGACGACATGAGGTCACTTGATATGTGCCTTTGGAGTGACACTCTCCACCCATCCGATATACAAGTTCAACTGGAAGGCCAGCGCCGCCGGTTGTGTTCAGCGAACTGGCAGCACCTGTGTATTTCACGGGACACTGAGCACAAGGCTCTATTCCCGAGCTCTTGTGACGATGGTTGGGCGGAAGACCAAATTCATAACATTACGAATGACCCAGTGATGAATACTCACTTGGCAATTAGGATAGTGATGACTGAAGGGTTGGGTCGAACGTTGTACGAGGTTCAGTTTGATATCGACCAAACGCCAACAGGACCACAGTCGCATGATGCACAGTGAAGAGGAAGAAGTGGCCAGTACAGCGATATCGGTGGCTTCTGTGGGCAACGATGACAGTCTTGCGATTGAAGATTCATGCTTTCGAGCCCGATAGAGCCATGTCAAGACCAGGCACGTCTAAAGCACCCGTTTGTGACTTGAAAGAAGCGTCTCTCTATGGATGATAATGAGGACTCATTACACTATCGCTGTGCGGTGAAGCTTTCTGAAACGATGTGACTCATTTGACCTCGCATCTTGGTGCTAAAGCAGCTCCGTGGGTGTTCGTTGGCACGTTTGTTGGCACGTTTGTTGGCAACGTCAAGCACACAATTGGTCGCTGATCGAGGTATTTTCACAGTTGTCTACATCGGCAGAGTTTATTAATCAAGTCTCATGGATGTATCCAAAACGTGGAGATTCGGCTCAAGAAGTGTCCATCCCACACTCGTCTTGAACCCACATTTTTTGCAAGACAGTGAGTGGTGCAGTATGTACGTACATGAAGGGTTTGTTGATGTGAACCAACCCCTCATTGGCGACCTCTTTGTGATTCTTAAATCTAAACATCTCAAGCTCACGCTAAAACAGCTTTAAATCGTAGAGGTGTGAACTATATTGGAATCGCGCGTCATACAAAGGCGATGTCTTAAAGGCTGAAACATAACTCGATCGAGTCTTCAAAATCGCCTCAGACAAAGTCATTGACTCACCCAGCCATAGGGTTAGAACCTCGGGGGCTACATGTACTATTGCCGCCCGTTCATCAACCCCTTGTTAACGGCATCAAATAGAAGCTGCATTCAGCTGCAGAGTCATCCAATGTCTGGCAGGTTCAGAGTCATTCTCATGCCTTGTCAGAGCTACGTGGCCATGATTGGTGTGTTGTCGACGAATTACAATGATAAAAAGCTCTATCACAGGGGTCTTTTTGGGCCACCCATGCATTCGCTTGTTTAGCAAGGTTCGCTAAGGGCTTTCTTATCTTGAAGACAAAATAAGTACCACAGCTCTCACCCACTGATCAGAGAATACTGCTCAAAGATTAATGCTCTCTGCAGTTCGACAGGGGAAAGATCGACCGGGCTGAGAAATGCCCCCCCGCTAGGAAAACACTGAATCACAGCAGCTGCTAAGAATATCTTCCTCCACTGCCATGCCTCGGTCAGGTCGGGGGGTCATGTGTGAGACTGAGACTATTCATGATTCTTGTCGTCTGCTTTTCCATCTTTTTGTTTACTGTTTTTAATCTTCTCCATAGAGCGCGTATACACACACACACACACACCTTTCTTTCTTATCTTACCTTACCTTGTGTGACTACGGCGCTTTCCTGCCTGAAATGTAAACATCCTTACTCCCCTCACCCTCCTCCACCTCATATATTCATCATGGGTTGGTGGTTCGCTTCATCGTCGTCTTCTTCAAAGAAGAAAAGGTCAAAAAAGTCTACTTCAAAGACAAAGACCTCAAAACCTTCAATACACAAGCCATCGATAACGGATCCTCCAAACGTCTATCGTCAAGCTCTTCCTGCTCCTATTTCAGGCAATCAGTCCGGTACTCGTCCTACCCTTCCGTCGGCACAAAGACCAAAACCATCGCAACAATATCCTGTTCAACCACCTACGAGCCTATACAGCAACCAACATGCAGCTCAATCTCAGCCGCATTTTCAGCCAGCCGGTTACCTTGATGCGCCTCCAAGTTGGAACGGTTACCAGCAGCCAGTTGTGGTAAATCACCACTACCACATCTCGCATCAGCCGTCGCAAAACCTCGCGCCTGTTAATCCTCCTCAGTACCACACCATCAACCATCAATCTCAAGCTCTGGTGCCGCCGAATCATAATCTCTCGTCAATGCATTCGCAACCAAACTTTTCTTCATCATTGAACCGCTTCACAGGCTCAATGGCCAATATGGCCAAGGAAGCGGCGCCACAGCTCTACGATGATGGATTGTCTGCTTGGCACGGCTGCACCCAGATCGCACAGTCGACGAATGCCATGTATGATCGCTTCAACGATATCATGACGCTGATTGATCATGAGAAGCTCTGCGGCAATGAGAGCAAGCTCTTCAACTGCGCTCCGGTTCAGGATCAGAATGTCAATGACAAGGGTGTTAGCAAGAAGAAGCACAAGGATAAGCAGTCTTGCAATGTTGCTGCATCAGTAGTTTCGGGCAATTACTTTTCCAAAGTTGAGCAATATGCAAACTCTAAACTCCCTATGGATCTACACACGCTCGCTCTGTACGTATCATACCATGCCATCATTGTACCTCCTAGACTTCCTCTAACGTGTCCAGGCATATGCCTACATGGCCCCTCCTTTGTCTTGCTGCCCAGTACTCCCAGCGTGTCTACGAAAAGCCCTCCGGCTCCGAACGTGACGCCCACGTCTCATCCGACTGGCTCGCAGGTCCCAGGCAAACCTGCATCAAATCTGTGTCGGTAGATAACCGCGGCACCATCGTTTTTGCCATCCGCGGCACAGCGAGCTTCATGGACTGGGCCGTCAATCTCAAGTCTGTACCCATCAGCCCTGTCAAGTTCCTCGATGATCCAGGCAACTTGTGCCATGCGGGTTTCTTGAATGTTGCTAAGAAGATGGTCAAGCCTGTCGCTGCGCGGCTGAGACAGCTTCTACAAGAGGATCCGTCTAGATCTTCGTATAGTCTCTTGATTACAGGGCACTCTGCCGGTGGTGCCATTGCTTCACTGCTATACTCGCACATGGTCGCCCAAACGAGTGAAGCGAAATCCGAACTCAACGTTCTTACAGAGCACTTTAAAAGAGTTCACTGCATAACCTTCGGCGCACCACCGGTATCTCTCCTCCCGCTCTCCAAACCTGACGCGCCATCTCTTAGAAAGAGCGTCTTCCTCAGCTTTGTTAACGAGGGTGACCCTGTCGTCCGCGCCGACAAAGCCTACGTTAAAAGCCTTCTCGACCTGCTCTCCTCGCCACCACCCTCCTCCTCGTCCTCGTCCTCCTCGCACCACAAGGACACCAAATCCAAGCAGCGCTCGCGCTCTTCGTCACGCACGAAGAAACCAAGGTGGAAAGTGCCTGCCTGCACGCTCAGCAACGCCGGCCGGATCGTCGTGCTGCGCTCGGGAAATCCCCATGCCAAACCCAAAGACCGCAAGACCGTCAAAGAGCGACTCGAAGAGGGCGTTGTTGCGGTCACTTGCAATGAAGAAGACTTGAGGGAAGTCATATGGGGAGATCCTGTTTGTCACTTAATGAATTTGTATGCCGAGAGGATCCAGGTGCTTGCTATTCGGTCTGTGACCGCAAAGCACTGAAGAGACCTCGTGAAAGAGAAAGATTTAAAGATTGGATTACGAAGTTATGATGGGTTTATTTTTTTCTTCATTTTCTTTTACATTGGCGTTTGATAACAAGACTTGACGACTGAAAACGAGATACCAGACAGAATACCCATTAGCATTTGTTATATAAATACATCACAACTCTTAACTTGGAAGGGCAGCTGTGTCCATTGAATCTGCACAATTGAGCGTTTTTAAGGTGTAAAGAGTCAAAATATGAGTAAAGTTTAATTCCGCATCTATTGTAATTCCATCAAAACTTCTTTCCTTTTTTTTAGCCATACAATGGAGGATCCCGCTTGGTACAGATCGTAACCTATGCCAAATGATTCCGATTTTACTTTTAATAGGCATAACATGAATGACAAAAAGAAAACCCCGGTCCTTGTTCCAGACCCCCAAAACTCCTAAAGTAGCCGTGCTCGTGGGTAGGTAGCAGAAAGGTTGACCCCCAAGCTTAGGATACAAAAGACAAGTATCCTAAGGATCTGCCAAACTTTCGTCCCTTATGCTTCCAGCGGCCAACTTTTCAGACACCAGAAGCCATGATGTGATACAAACTCCGGTACGCCCGCCATGCAATCGAACTTGGTTCAGTTCCCTAGGAATTATGAAAATAATAAAAAGCGAAAAAAAGCAGAAAAAGGAACGCCAAAATCGGTACCAGCCCGTTAAGTCAGCCAAGCATTATCAAGCTCTGCAGTTGGGCCATATCACCGCGGCGGTAATGTATTAAAATCCATTCCATCGGACATTGACATCGCTGATAGAGGAGTCTGGCTTTGCATGTTGAAGCTACTCTGGCGTGATGGTTGTCGTACGCCACTGTATAGCGAGCTCATATTCTGGTTCATTGGCGGTGCGTTGATGCCCTGATTGGGCATCCCCTGCATTTGAGGCTGATTGTTGAGTTGCTGCTGTTGCCTCTGTATATTGATGCCGTTTGGCGGGGCAGCGCCACCCAGGGGGCTCATGACCATATCGGAAATGCTGAAACCACCCATGTTGGGGGTGTAGTCCATGCCTGGAGACATAACGGCACCAGGGGAGCTGACAAAGTTCTGAGGCATTTCATTGCCCATTTGTGAGCCCGGTGGTGAGCCGTTTGAGTGATGGGAATGGTGGGAGTGAGGGAGCGAGTCGGGACTATTGCCGCCCATATCTTCATACTTGGGCTCGTAAGGGTTCATGGGTAGGCTGGCGTTGTAGTCGCCCATGGGCATTTGGGCCATGCCGGCATTGCCGAAGCCGTCGAATATATCTGCAGACATTGCATAGCCGACATTCTCTGGCGGGTTCAACAATGTAGGGTCAATGACGTAAGGGAGGGATTCGTTAACTTTGCTCAACAAAAGAGGCACAAACTGGTAGTTCTCGCTTTGAATAGCCAGACAAATGCGCAGGAGAGGCTGAAGGTGACGGTCGGGCCCGGGTGTTGTTGGATTGCGAGACTGCGGCGCATTGGCGAGGTATACAATCAAGTCCGAAGTGATCTGTATTAGCTTGGGGATCTGTGTATCGTTAGAACAGAGCGAAATGCAGAATGACATATAACATAAGAACTTACCAAGCCAGAGCTCATCAACATTCCCGGGTTGGGAAAACCAGAAAGCAACTGGGACATTCTGTACGCGATAGACTCCTGGGAATCTCCACTGACCTGCCACGCCACACTCTTGAGCCAGTTCTGAACATTTTGGCAAGCGACGCCAGGAGGATATGTAGACGGCATCTTGCCGAGCTGCGAGTTCAAAGAAACAATAGTCTGGCCATCGAGGCGGCAGCATGGATGTCTCCAAACACTGAGGAAACCGTCGTCAATGTTTCGGAAGACGCCGCACAAGTTGAAGAAGTTGCTCTGGATAGAAGGGTTGAAAGAGTCGGTGGGATCATCAGCGTAATTGCCCATATGGACAGTCGCCTGTAAGGACAGGGGGTAACCGCGCTGGATGGCATAGGCTCGCTCAGCGTTGAAGAACAGCCAGAACAAGCGGCGTCGTCGGATGGAGTCCGCGTCTTGCAAGTATTTATCATCATTGTTCAGGCTTGACATCTGGATCATGGTTGTGGCCTCTCGAAGATAATACCAGGCGGAAGAATGGGCTTCTTGAGAGTAGTGAATGGCGAAGATGAAGAAGTTGGTGGCCAGGGCGTAATGGGTAGGGCGTTCCCAATAGTCGGACCCCTTGCGAACGCGTAGGCACTCGTCGAGCAGTATGGCGCTGGCTGCGATTGTGGCACCAGGTTCCATCGAGAGATTGTAATCGGCTGTCGGAAAGCCCATGCCTGGCTGAAGCATCATGAAGGCGGACATAGCAGTGAACAAGCAGTATATATCGGGATTTCTCTCCATGGCTGGCAGATGCGCTTCTATGGCATTCCGGTCGAGGATGGGTAGTTTGGAGTAGAGATTTTCGAAGAAGAAGTTGACGCAGCTCTTTGCGAATTCGGCCGTAAGCAGTCCGGGTACCGGATTGTGGTGCGTAATGGCATCAGGAATAACGCCGTTCATTCTGGCCTGGACCTTGACGGGAAGACTCGTCAAGCGTTGGTTCTCTCGAAGCTCACTGATGACCTTGGCGCGGGACCCCTTGGGACCCTTCTTCTGAGGAATAGCATTGTACGTGCATTGGATGTTGGCAGTATTGCAGTTTCGGCATGGATTGTTTGAATCACACTTGACCTTTCGACGATGGCATCCATCGCAGGCCCTCTTCTGGATGGTACCCATTGTGAAATTTAGGTTGACAACGGCCGGGACAGGCTGTCGGAGAGGGCGATGGGAATAATATACTGTCGGCGGAGCGTTATATATGCTCGGTTGACAGGATAGATAAACAGATCGCGGGGAGGAAGCAAGCCAGTGAGCCAAAGTCTGGGGATTTTGCGGGGGTGACCGCGACAAGAAATGTTTTTCGAAGGTATATTCGGGGCGACTTAGAATTCAGGCGGGGAGGGGAGATTTGGTGAAGGGGACGAGACGAGCGTGCATGCGTTATTCGGCCCTTTCGCGATTGACCATAATGCGGGGGGTCTCGTTCGGGTGGGTGGCCTGTAAGAGTAAGAGGCGTAACGTTTGTCGATATTCGGAAGGTCGATGTTTTAGTTGAATGTGAGAAGCGTTGACGGAGTCGTGGTGTTTTTGGCAACCGTCGTTGTGTTGTTGTAACAGGGGAGAAAGAATGTGGATGATGGAAGGGGACGGGGAGAGAAGGCAAGAAGAGTAGGAATAGGAATAGAATGAGGTGAGAAGCGGGTTTGTTGGAAGGAGATTTCGAGGAAACGACCGGGGGTGGGTTTTAGTGGATCTTAGGTTGACGGCTGCAAGCAAGTGCAAGTGAGGTACAGTACAGTTTAGTGCTGTACTGTGCCCGGCCTCGAGGTATCAGAAAAATTGACCGCCGGATGGATAAGAGACGAAATTAGTAGATCAGTTTATGGTCTTTAGACCATAGTTCTTAGACTATTTATTTTTGTAGCTCAAGACTTGGGAGGCCAACTTTTCTGCCACCCAATAGGCCGGACAGTGGATGCGCGGTCTGCAGTCCGCAGTTCCAGGGTGGGACAAGGAGATGGCGGGTAGCAAGTACCTTGGCAGGGAAACAAAGTGGAGAGAGACTTTTCAGGCCAGTTTTTACTCGTACCACAGACCATGGAAGAAGCGCGCAGTCAACCGTACTTCCGAACGGACGAGAGAGCTGAAAGAGGAAAGGTGTAGAGGAAGAAATTAGCATGCACCACAGTGCTTGAAAATCATGGACAAGGAAGGGGGGATAGAGAGGTTGGTTGGTTGGTTGGTACAAAGTTCTACTCGTAGGTAAACAGAGGGAGATCCAGTTGCTTTTTATCCTCATTAATTTTGTATTAATCAAATCAAGTTGATGATAGCAATCAACGAATTGAAGATGGAAGCGAACGCAACGATACCTTGACGAATTGATTCCAGGTCTACCAGTGCTAGGCTACTACATAAGAGTGCTAAGCCTCTAAAAGCTACCTTACACTGTGCCACGTCGACTTTCAGTCTCTACTTTAGTACCTTAGTAGGTACGCTTTGATCATTCTAATCCCTCAGCTCTCACAGTTCAAAACAGTGCAACTTGAGCAGCAACAAACAACCTCGGGTTGCCTGTAGGTGATGCCTAACAAAATCAATCTACATCGACGATCGTGTACATGTTTCTGCACCTGAAATTCACGCAAATCTCAAGTCTTTTGCATGTACGTCGGTCCGACACGCGTTATCCCCCCCCTCTCTCTCTCTTGACTTCCACTTTGTCTTCATCTCGAGATGATGCGTCAAAAGATCTCATGTTTGCTTCTTCAGTTCCGTTCCGTCACGGTACATTGACGTTTCTCAAACACTTCAGACCGACGAACGAACTGAATTGAATTGAGATGACTTAAATTGTCAATCGCCAATTGTCACTATTTCGGGGCATAAGAGCCGTTGTTTTGAACCGCCCATTCCCGTCTTAGTTCCAGCTTCCCGTTAATACTACCGAAAAAAGACAATCCCCGAACCAACTTTTTTTGCTTTTGGTAGCCTTGGAGTCAGTCAATCGACACAATTCCGCATCGTCGGAAGTTCAATCTCAATGTCTCATCGTTAACAAACATCCACCCACTCACTGCCTGCATCTGCTACTTGATCTCCATAATTTACTTCCAAGGACCTGAAGCAGAGAGAGCCACTTTGAGCCTCATGTAACAGTAACAAGGTTGAGGCTGTCTCGTATGAGCTTTACAGGCTAGATCCATGGACATTGGTTGGTTATCAATCTCTACATGGAGTGACATTCCACTTGTATACAACAAAAGGAAGTTTTATTCAGCCAATACTATGTCTACAACTCAAGTCCATACTTGTCCTCAAACTTATTCTCCACCAGACAGACGTATTATTCCTCCTCAATTCTTGGGACGGACAGGTGACAGAGAGTATCGTTGGCGGTGTCCCTCATACCCTTGACCCTCCAGCATATACTCGTCCTGACTCACAATCCGCTTCCTGTCCAACGCACCATTGATCACGCGACTAGGATGAAACCAGTTGAGCGAGACCACGACTAAACTCATAAGAAGAGCATCAAAGATGTAGATCCAGAATTCCTGCGACTGGAGTGCGCTGTCTTTGCCCATGACGTACTCGGCGACACGAAATACTGATCGCACGAGGATGGACAGACTAGCCGCGTACAGGACGAATAGGAGCTTCTTCCAAGGGGTGACAATTTCTAGAGACTTTTGTGTGGGGTTGCGATTGATGCGGACATGGAAAATGAGAGTGACAATCATGAAGAAGCCGAAAAAGAGGATCTGGATGACGAGACCGCCGACGATGATATTCTCGCCTCTCTTGACAGCATCTTTGTCCTTGGCTGTTGCCAACATACCACCACCTATACAAGTCAGTCAGCAAGAGCATTTGAGTAAGTTACTTTAAAAAATACGTACCGGCACTCTGCGCGAGAAAAGACAAAACATCGCCAGTGACAAACACTTTGGTAAGCCACTTGGGGCTAATAATGGAGAGATGACCCGCATCCAAGAGCCTGATGAGACGACCGAGAACCATATAAATGGATGCAGCGAGCAATGCTGGTCCAAGTAACAACAGAATAGACTGGATGATGTAGGGGTTCTTGGTAAAATTAGGTGCTTCGTTTGCTGAGAGAGCACGACCAACGTAACCAACACATTCGACTAGGCAACCCGTAAGTAAGTGATTGATAGACACCAATGGTTGGTTTATGGGGACGTACAGAGACACCCGATCAAGAATGGAATAAAGTACCATGTTCGAGCACGCGCAAGTTGATACGTGTGTAATAATGAAGAGATGCCAAACACAACGATAAATATGACAGCTGCCACCATGCTCGGGTTGTAGTTGTAAAAGACATAAGCCTGTGGTGCATCTGAGCCCGCCATTGTGAGTGAGTTGTCGTCACGATCTCGGTATAGGTAGTGATAGTGATGATAGTGGTGGGGGTCAATCTTGGTGTTTTGATGTCGCTCTGATGCAGAAAAGATAGAAGCTGAGCTGGATGGAATAATCTTGATTTGCCTTGGTATTGCGCTCAACTATATACTGGTCTTTTAATATAAATTCTTCCCCAATTGCCATCTTTCTCTAATACAAATGTCTATAAAAATATCTGACTTCTTTACGCGGATAGTTATACGCAAGTGAACCTGCCCTTTTTGGACCATTCGTAGTGCCCATCAGTAATTTGTGGGGCTTCATATACGCGTATAAGCAGATCATCTACAAAATGATAGAGACAACAGATACTCAGCCCTATAACAGACAGGCGGGCGGATGAACAGGTAGAGAGTCAATCTGTATACGTGCATTTAGAATAGTCGTTTCATCAATCTCGGTCTCATTCAGTAGGTGGCTGTGCAGATGACGATACGACGGTTCGGCCCTTGAGAAAGTAAGATGAATGTATGTTTGGACGGCAGACGGTAACGGTAAGATATCATGACGTGTAACCGCAAGTATAAAGCTGTTTCGTGGGAATACAAACTGGATGTTATAGAACTTGGGTAGGTTCCGTTAGGTTAGCCCCTGGTTCTGTACAATAGCAGGTAGGCTAGGCTATCTGCCTTGTATCAATCTATTATCTGGCACTTGTACTACAATTGACTGTGCTATAACACCACTACTATGGAATGAGAGTTATGTGTCATCCAAAAGTTGGTCTACTCTCAGGTCTTGTTGCATCCTCTACCGTGCTTCCATTTTGAGGGATCTCTGTCCTCAACGGACCATCAACTTAGTGTTCAAGCAACACAACCTCCCATTACGTCTGTTCAGTCTCCTTGTAGCTCGTAAGGTCGTAACACGACGCTTATGTTCACTTATACTACGCATGACACAATTACGACTGACATCAAGATAGGTAGCCAATGATGTTCTTTAACAATACAGAGTACCACCCATTCTAGGTACAACTGTACGTATATAGATAGATCTGATGCGGAAGCCGCAGTGCAGCTGTCATCTCGCTTGAAACAGGACCATCCGTGCGTTTTTGCGCGGCTGTGTCACGTATCAATCCAAGGTAGTTCTGGGGTAACAAGGTTACGTATGCGTTGCCTATGCACAACAACACCAACAACTTCTTCCAATGTTGGAAAAGGAAACAGCATGGAAGTTCCCAGACCTTTCCCCGCAAAGAGGGGAGATGATACGATTAAGCCGCCTTCCATATCATAAAGCTTGATATGATCCTGAGGCGTTTGTTACTGCACATGCTTATAGGTTGATTGGTGTGAATAAACTTATTCTCAATGGCGTGGCTACGCATGAAGAGTTTGAGCATGTTTAACCGACCCCTTTGTGACACACCAATTTGATGGCTCACCGTAATAGCATCGGATCATCCAAGCTTCTGTGCATTGTAATATGTTGCAAGGGGTAGTCTAGATCACTAGTTTCGAGATTGTCCAACTCAGCTGGTGAAGGGATATGGATTAACGTGATTGAAGGTAATCAGCGATTGAGTTTAATATGATTGAGTCAATATGATTGGGTTTGTTATTCCCAGACGTGTTCCCGTCTTTTCACGATATACGGTTACAAACACCGAAAGACGCCGATGTTGTTGACTGGATGGATGGTGTGTGAGCGAGCAAGTTAAGTTCCTCACATAACCTGGTGGGCTATCACAGTGTGAGATATAAACCAATTAGACTTGCTCGCCACAAACACTGTATACTTGTGCGTGTTCGTTCGTGGCCTCATCGTGCAGTAGTTGCCGGACTGGCCGTGGCTAGCGTCTTTCTCGAAGGAACTTGGAACACTCGTCGTCTGCTTTTCAGTGGGTTTTGTTACGTCTTGCGCATGAGTCGTGCCTCTGCTAGTAAGATGCGTCTTTTGTCGATCAGGGCCTGATGATATTTCCCAGCTTTGGATGTTGGAATTGATTGCTATAATCTTAACACAACCCATCACCCGCAAACCCCAGCAACAAGGGGGGAATGCCCTTGGCTGAACCTGGAGAAACACGGTTTCCAGTACTTGGGCTAAACCCCAGACTAGACCCGAAGAAGGAACGTGTCTTTGCGGTCGGTCCGAAAGGGCGCCAGCTCAGCTTGTTCGGCAAGGCTGAAGACTGGCTTGAGAAGGGAGAGCGGTGACTGGTGACGCAGCAACCACAGCCACGCTTGTACTATGTAGTAGGTTGGACAAGAACTGGCTGTAAGGTGAGATCAGATCATATCCAAAGTCTAGGAGTAACATAAAATTCAGGTGAATCCTGAAAGCAATAAAAATCTGTCATATGTCAATGGAATGGTCCACCAAAATGCAACGTCGCATAAAAGTACGGATACATGTCAGATCACTTCTACCTACCTAGTTGTCACGAGCATGAATCTTAGTCAGCTAACTCAACCCAGCTGTCTGGCTACCCTGGACCATCCGGTCAAGTTTTCACCATCACTGTTCCTTGGGTTCATTTAGACTAGTTAGTCTTGGTCAAGTCAAGAAGAGCTCAACAGGATTAGTTTGACTTCTCATTTGACTGCCAACACATGTTTCCAATCCAACATATCATCATTATACATGCCGGGTGTGCTAGTACGATCCTTCATTTTGTGTCATGGCCCAGTATGCCAACAAAACTCCATGAATCAAACTAGACTATTGCCGCAGATCAGTGGATTCAATACCTTGAACCCGAGAGCCCGAGTCTAACTAGAGACTCTTTTCTCTGAATTCTCCATACCTGTTAGTCTAGACTCATCATGATATGATAATCTTATTTCTGAACGCACAGGCTGTATCGGACCTCGCCAAGAGGTGCAATTTTTTCTTTCTCCAAGGATTAAGGGGGATCCATTGGAAACAAGCTATTGGAGCAAGTGGAGTATTCTCCAGAGTAAACTCGTGAGATGCGCATGATATGCTGATATGCTTCTGGAGCCCCGAACGATAGACGCTACGAGTACGGCTCATGCCATGCCACCATGCAGAGAAGAGCCCACCGCAAACGAATTTTACTGTTACTGCACTTTCAGAACCGCCATTCTTAGGCAGTAGATCAAGGGTTAGCCACTTACCGGTGGACGGCGCCGAGATCGACATCAACGGCCCCACAGGTGCCCGTCCAGCCCCCGGGATTTTTGACAACTTGATCGGTTGACATGCTGTGGCGTCGGTTATTGCCGAGAGGTGTCAGATACGAACAATGATATCATTGCCTAGTACTTCATTGAGGTGACTCGATATCAACTCGCTGCCTGCTGGTGCTTGAAGCACCATCCTTTCAGACGCTGGTGGGTTGGATGAGCCTGGGATTGCCGTTGCGAAACGGATTCAGCGGAAGGTCGAACCAACAGACATAACTTCGTTCTTGCTGCCGACATGTTCTTGATGAATCGGCCAGCCTCTAAGTTAAGATGCAGTGATAGGTCTCAATATCTATAAACCAGCCTAGCTCTCTGGACCACGAGGCCAAAACCTACACCTGCAGGACAATGCCAGCGCCAGCCTCTGCAACAACTTGAGTGGCTGCATTAATTATTGCATAACGTTGGGCTTCGTGCTTGCTGTACGGATATCTTCCAGCCACTTACCAGTTGACTTGTCACTGTCCAAAGGGGTGAAAGATCGATCAAATCAGTATGTCCCAAGGGTTGATTTATGGCACATTGGCATCAGAATTTGACAAAGATGCCCAACTAACAAGATCGCGATTTGAACCGTACTCTCTGTGACATGAAAGACATGCATCATGTATGCGGCATGCCCCGGGCCATGCTCAAGTGGTATCATATCACACTTGACGCGGGCTGGAGATATTATAGGGGAACCATTTGATGGCCTAGCTGAAGAGTCCAATGTGCGATTAGTTAGATGAGCGACATGTTAAGCAAGCAGAAATATCAATGGCACACCATTGATAGGAGGCGAAATACGAACACAGTCAACTCATCATCTCAATCACAAGCTACGCAATAGTTCCCTGTGCTATTCTTCACAAGATCACTTTCACAGCATCTGATGGTATTGCTATCTTTATAAGACCCATCTGTGCGAATGCAAAAACCGGAATGGATGTTACGAATGGCATCTCACCTAAGTGGTCACAGAAGTTATTGTCACGTAATTAACGATTCGAGTCTTGCTATCACACAATGTACAGAGGGACCATTGCAAGCCCCCCCTGAGCCATGAGGGTAAGACATCGTGGGGTAATGGTAGGGAAAAGAATCTGGATGGATCAAGTGTGAGTGTAAACTTCAGGATTGGCTCTTTCGTGGTGTTCAATCTGGATCTGTTCGCAGTAGTCGATCCAGCTCTGAAGACAAAGAGAGGTCGATCGCCTATTCAACATATAATATCCGAGAACAATGATAAGAGTCCCGGCATATTCTCATAGAGCTGTCGTAGTAACTAACAGTCTAATTGACAGGTCAGACATGAGATCCGGCAACTGTTTCAGACAGAAATCTCAGATTTCGGAGGTCTTCCCGACGGGTGCGAGTAACGCTTTTGTGACATGAATGAGACCTTGACTGAGCTAGTTGGGAAAGATTATATGACAGTTCGAACACGCCATGGTAATGAAACAACTATACTCTGTACCAGAAGATATAAACGTGCATCGCCCAAGTATCTCCCAGTTGAGATTCGCTTAGGCTGTGTTGGCCAAGGCAGAGGCGAGAGGGTCCGGGATCGACTGGGCTCCCTTGGGTTAATCCTGCAAGCTTTTACATTTAATAAACAAGCGAACTTAGAATTAGGCGGAATGAGATTATCTCGGCAATCCTACAGATGTACCGTTGTTCGTCGCCAAAATGAATGGTCCGCTCCAATATCGATATGTTCTTTTCCACCCCGCACCAACATCTGTGCCTCACTTACTCAATACTAGTTCAAAAGTTTGAAGTAGAAACAAAAGAAGTTTGTACTTCTATTGCCCTCTCTCCCATAGAACCGAAGAGCGGTGTAGACGGACTCACCAGCCTTTAGGCAACTTCAACCGACATCAACGTTGCACTCCCAAACCTCTTCTTCGCCCAGGGAAACCTTGACCTACAACAAAACTGGAAATGTACATTGCCGTCAGTCAGGAATTGGTTCGCGTCGCAAATGCCGGTTGAAATAATGAGAGCCTAAACCTATGCGTCTGAACCAGTCGCACCAAACAGTCGCACCAGACGCCGTTACCCCTATCCGTACAACTCAGTGGTTCCACGGTAATTAAAGAACAGAGCCTTTTGGTTGGAGTAGACTCATATCACTGCATATTTGACAGAATATGCCGTGATCTGTTTCCGCGAAACGAAAAGAAAGAAAAACAGGACAAGCAAACATGGCTCATGCCCAACGTGATAAGAAATTCGAATCCTTCCAGTCATCCCCGAGCCAGCGGCCGTCCACGAAACGCTGTGCAATGAGGCCTTAATCTCTCTACTTAAGAAAGGAGTTCTGTCGTTTGCTCAGGGGTTGTTTGTTTTGTTTTATGTCTCTTTGATACGAACTGAATAACCGGACGCTGTTTCACTCTTTAGCTTTTCACAGTAGTAGTATTTGCTTCTACTTACACCATGGGCGCTTTCAGCCTTCTTTTTGTCCTCTTGGCCTCGCTGGTTTCCACCGCGATGGCACAGATACCATTTCATCACTCTAGACAGCCTGTCCTTTCTGTCGAGGTTCTTCCCCCGCTTCCAACCTCTGGTGCTCCTGAGCCGACGACTGTCTTGACTGTGGACTGTCTCTTCTGCTCTGTTACTGATGGCGAGGAAGTATCTTCTGCCACCGAGTGGGATCCAAGTGTCATTACAATTACGGAAAAACTCACGGTAATCACGGATGAGTTTACTCGAGAGTACAGCACCACATATGGAAAGGCTTCGGAGACGATCATCTGCGCACCGCCATGCCATACACTTGTCACTGTCCCTTGGTAAGAGATCCCTTTTTAAGATAGATAAACGCTAATAATAAACAGGAGGAGTGGCGAGTCTAAAGCTGCCGCAGCTACTCCGTCGCCGATAATGACATCTTGCATCACGATATGGAATACCCCTATCCCTTCGGTAGAGACATTGACTTCTCCATACCTGTCAACCTCGACATCATGCTCGACTACTTCTACGCATATGTATCCATGGACATGGGAACAGCCTGGATCCTCTGCTTCAACTGAGCTGGTTTCGACCGAGCTGGCTTCGAGCGAACTTGGTCTCCCCTCTTTGAGTTCAGCTGAGGCAGAGGAATCGACGGTAACTTATGTACCAGAGGTCACAGACACACTTGTCCTGCCAAGCAAGACGGAGTTGACTCTTCCATGGTCCTTTGTATCTATCGAGACGTCGTCT
This sequence comes from Fusarium poae, assembly GCF_019609905.1. Taxonomy (NCBI): domain Eukaryota; kingdom Fungi; phylum Ascomycota; class Sordariomycetes; order Hypocreales; family Nectriaceae; genus Fusarium; species Fusarium poae. The sequence goes on from NC_058399.1 coordinate 6,889,744, forward strand.
ACTACTGAGACATTGACAGAGTCGGTGACTGAGGAAGTCCCCGTCTCGAGACCGTGTACAACAGACATCACGGTGACGATGACAAAGACAATTACGGAGACATGGGAGTCCAAGACACCGTCAACCGCGACACTGCTTCGTACTATATCGACCACCATAGAGACAATTCTTGTGGAGGCATATTCTACGTCGACGGGAGAAGTCGTGGTCGAAGGTACGAAGACGGAGTTGACTACGGTCGAGGCAGTGAGTTCGGGTACAGATTGTTCTGAGGCGGCAGGAAAATGTTGCGCAGCATGCTCAATCACAGCTGAGTCTGAGTCTGCAAGCGTCGAGACTATATCTTCGACGTTTGTGTCAACTCTCACGACTGTCGAGGAGTATGTGTCGTCTGCTGGGGGTTCAGTAGTGCCAGCCCCTTCGGAGACTTGGGTCCAAGGAAGCGAGGTTTCGTCTGCCACCACCTCGCTAACACTCGTAGAAACGACCACTGTATCTGGATCGGAGACCGAGACGGATGGTGCAACATCCGTTCAAACTGCGGGAGCCGCTCATGTGACGGCGGCGATGGGGGTAGGGGCTATTTTTGGCATAATGGGTTTATTGGCTTGATGATCGACAACGAGGCAACGAGTTGGTTCAGAATGAGCAGATGTATTGGAGAATGATTGCTTAATGGGTCTCAGAGATTGGTGCGTCCAACTGTTGATGGTTGCATAATGGACTTGTTTTCTAGGATGAGGATCGCGTGTACGGCGTAATAGTTTGAGTTGGTTGTAGGTAGGATAGGATAGGACAGCAAACACACAGCGAGTCAGGTCCACAACTCTGCAATTTCTTTCCATGAATGACAAACAGGTAATGCAAGCGCTGATGAATTGGATGTGTAACCAGCTCATCAATCTCATGTATCTTGTTGGTTTGTGTAGGCCAGTCCTTGTCAGTCTCTACTTACATATACTGCACGAACAGGGCTGCAACAAAGACTCCACGTTGCAAAGTGGAATTTGGCCTCAGAGTTGCGCAGATGATCATGGCTTGGAACAAGGCGTGGGGCTTGGGCTGGTTGGGCGGTCTTTACGGTGGATGGGTATCAGGTTGATCTCGTTTCTTCTAGAGCCAACACATCCCACATATCAAAGACAAATAACGCAGGTATGTCTCGATCGGGAGTCCTGTTCGCGACGTGGTATCATTATTTGCTTCTCCTTGGTCTATCTTGCTTCTGTGTTGCGGACGAGTATACCCTCCATTGAGGCCATGGCCTACCTCGGTCTGATGCCATCCCGACTGCCTCAAGTGCAAAGCACTTGTTGGAGTATCCCACAAGTACTCCAGACGAACTCCGCAGCCGACTAAAGCACACCCCCAATGTATATCCCGGTGTGTGCAGCCGGAGAACTTCCCTGCTGCAAGTGTTTCTGTTCCGGATCCCCGAATCGTCTGCCCTCATCACCACTCGAGATGGATGATCCCGGCTAGTTAAAGCAATCTGGCGTCAAGGGAAATTAAAGACCCATTTACTAGAGACTCGGAACCTTTGCCGCAGTGGAGGAACGTGCCAAGAACGTTGGGACTAGCGGTTCTATTAAGACCGTCACAGTTGCAAGGCGCTAGCTTTGGAGAGTCTGGACAATTTCACATATTTATGTTAGAGTTCACTGTCTTTTAGAAAGATCTAAAGAGGCTGCATACCGTTTTAGGTTAAGGATAAGCCTGAAAGCCACCTTAATTGCCTACCTAATCTACCGGTAGTAAACCTGGTAACACCGAGTACCTTACGGGACTGACTCGAAGAAACGGGTACTAGGACCATGCTTCTGCAGCAAAGGATCTCGGTGAATGTTATGCAGTTAGTTGGCTAGAACTTTTGGAGCAGAGCTGAGGGCGAACCAGTGAATTGTGGAGTTAATAGGTTGTGAGCCGGAAAAGGCGAACTGCGGCTTGGCTAACAGCCAAGGGGACGACCCTGGTGATGCTCGAGTCGTACAAATGGGCTTCAAGAAGACCCCATCTGGCCGTTGTAACGTGGAAGGAAGGCTATTGGTGTGCTATACACGTCAAGTGTGTTCCCTGTTAGGTATCCCCCACGATGTACGCCTTTTCTCATGTCGAGGTTGGGCGTCACACTGTCTGACTAGCCGGGGCAGAAGAATCTCGCATGATGCCATCTATAGATGCACACCAACTCGAGGACACTTGCAACACAGCCAATGACAACTCGTAGTTCAGCTGTCTGCTTAGGCCGATGTTGCAACAATGTAACTTGACGACATCTCAAGCTAGCTGCGATCGTGCAGGTCGGGCAAGACCTGAAGACACTCGTTAGCCAACTCACACCTCAACAGAAGTGGAACCGGAGAGCCCCAGTATGGTGATCATGCACGCCATAGCTATTATAGTGAGGGCTGCTATCCCCCATCAGACATGTTCCTCTGACAGGGCCACCCATGTGAGCGCAGTGTGATACCCGGTTATCACTGATGCTCGCTGCGTGCCTTGTGTCACATTACAGCTCCGGGACTTGCCTAAATAGTCATTGAGCAGCGAGCTGTTTGTAGAAATGATCAAGAGATGTGAATGATCAGGCCTCAAGACAAGGGCTTCGGAGTTCATCAAGGGTCGTTGAGGAAGAGTTGCTGCAGCTATCATTGGCTCGGATGCTATATCCGGGCGTTGGCGACGATATGTGCTGATTTAAATGTTCACGTGTAAGTAGTGTGATGAGCAGGTAGCAGCTTAGAGCCACAGTCGATATATGATAAGAGAGTTGAAGACGAGGAGGCAAACTCACTCAGCACCTACCCTACTCAACAGGGAACGGAATTCTATCGCTTTTTGTAAAACGTATTCTAACGGCCGACTTGATATGTTGTAGTGAATTTGAATTACTTGTTGATACCAAAGTTTATACAGAAGATAAAGTGTTTTGCTTAAGCATGTCTAACGCACTGATGATACCCCTATTTAGACACCTAGTGCACCGTATCAGGGTTCAAGAAGTCCCGATACTTAGAATGAATTAAGCGCGCGCTCGATATTTGCTGTACACCCAGTCGCTGTTGTATCTCCAGATTGGCAATATCCCTGTACAAGTGTGAGTTTGAAGGAACCAAGAGGTACTTGTCGACTGACCAGGTATAATGTGAATGATTCCCCTAGAACCATCCTATTATAGCTTAGCTTATGCCACTCTTTAACCTCGAGCATCAAGAAGAGAAAAAGTGTGACTACAAGTAGTGGATCAGTATCTCGGCATGTGTGATACTTGTCAATATCGAACCGGAACAATCCAGGTACCCGCCTTATGTCTTGTTTTAGCGCTGGTTGAGACCGGACAACAATGTCGTGCAGCCGGAACCGGGCCTAAGATCCTTAGTTTGATATCGATCAGCCTTGTATCTGTCGATTGCTCTATCCGGCCACCTTACCGAGAGACCTGGTCAGTCTAATCAAAGGCCCTGTGAAACGACAATTAGACGAACGGATTGCCCTACGACTCTCGGTGCAATTCGAAGTCATCCAAAAAGTAACAGGAAGAACAATAGCCCCAATTCCTTTGTAACATATTCTAGTTTCTGTAGAGTGGGAACTCTCTATAACCGTCAGGGCTTGCTTGGCTTCAAAGAGGTGCCATCCCAGCCCAACGTATCAACACCCCCTTTTCAAGACCAGCGCACTATGTCGACTTTGAAAAATGAGGCCTTCTGCTCTTTGCATCCGCCCCACGAATTCTGCAACCAACAACGACGATATGTACGATAACAAGGCCAGTCGGTCGTCTGGCCTGCGGCCCAAAGTGGACGACGACAATGTCAAGATGTGCACATCGAGATGCAATGCGATGGCACCTCGTTGATTTCAGGCCGGGGAGGCATCCGGGAGACAACCAATGGCTGTGGAGATGTTTTCTTTGCATCTTTTCAGTCTGCAAGAGAGATGATCAGTTGTTGGACGCCTCGAAATATGGGATGTCTGGTGTTGGACGAGTTATCAACATAAATAGCCCGGGTTGCTTTCTCTAAAATTGAAGTTACACATACGAATCATCTCTCAAAGCACAATCAAACTCCATTGACAACTTTTACTCTTCCCATAGTTTCCTGACTCTTGAAGTGTTGTTCACTTTCCAAAATGGCAATTCTCAGGGGCACTGCTAAAGATACGCAACGCTCTGACAATGGCGTCGTTGGTGCAAACTCTGATATTATCGGAGGGCTTCCTATCAAGGCCGAACCCAATGGCATCGTTTCTGGTCCTCTTGTCTGGTCTGGCCAAGACTTCCACGGAGACCAAACCTACACTCTCCGCCTTAGTGACGAGGAGGCTGGTGAGGTCGACAGCGCCCTTACCAGTTTCAAAGGTCAGTCCTTACCATATTAAGGCACTAATTTGAGTCAGGTACAAGTAGTTTGCTAACGGCTTTTGGTGCATCTAGCCCTCGGTCTCGATGGTGATAAAGTTTCAGCAGATAACTTCCCCCTTCCTAACTTATCTCGGCGCCTGCGTGCCAGCGCTGAAGGTCTTTATTTTGGCAGAGGGTTCTTTATCATTCGTGGCATCGATGTTGCTAAATACACTACTGAAGATAGTGTTACTATCTTCCTCGGTGTAGCCAGCTATATTGGCGACAAGCGCGGCCTACAGGACCGAAAGGGGAACATGCTTAGTACGTTTTCAGAACCCCCGACTTTACTTGTCATGCCACCTGCATTCGAATTTGGGATTTTCATCTGACGCTTGTAGGCCATATAACTGACTCGAAGAAGTGGACTACTCCCACTTACGCGCGTCATGGTATTCATACCAATGCCTCACTGGTAGGCCTCAACAGCCAACTCAAAGAAATAAGACTCCACCTAACTGTTCGCTCTGTAGCCGTTTCATACTGATATGGGATGTGACATTTTATCCCTCCAAGTCCGAGACAGCGCCAACAAGGGAGGAAACACTTATCTCAGTTCGGCCTGGACAGTTTTCAATCACCTGTTCATTCATGAGCCCGAGGTTGTTGAGACTCTGACAGCCCCTGACTGGCCTGTTCAACTGTAAGATATACCCTCGCATTCTTCAGTAGCGTGGGGGCAGCGTTAACAAGATGTCTCGGGCAGGTCCGGCCGTAACGCCTCGTTCTATCTCGCGCCCGTTTTGACATTCCACAATGGAAGGCTTCTCGCCAGCCTCGATCCGCACCGCCTCGGCCCGCACCCGAAGATGAATACGAACATTCCTGCTCTCTCAGAAGCTCAGCTCTATGCCCTCCAAGTTGTATCAGATACAGCTTCGCGATTCGAGCTGCAGTTGAAGCTAGAGACAGGAGATCTCCTGTTCTTCAACAACCTTGCCCTCGTTCATCGCCGAGATGCCTACACGGACGACAATACCTCATCGCGACATTTGGTACGACTCTGGCTTCGCAACCAAAAGTACGGCTGGGTAATCCCTGATGGTATGCTTCCTCCTTGGGAAGCTGCCTATGGAGAGAACCGCAAAATCAGGACTCAATATTACCCTATTGTTCCAATGCCAGAGTATTCTGTGCCGAAGTACACCACAAGCTCGGCTTGTTTCGTGATGCAAGACTCGGAGAGTTCTGATGGAGAATAGTGAGGAAAGTTGATGATATATTTGATGCACGGATGGGAAGAATTTGATTTTATGTCTGTTCCGAATCTCCAGTCGTTTCCGAGTTACGATATGGTTTACTTTTTCTTTTTTCGTCTTTCGTTGTTGGCGGGGTATAGACCCTTTTATGTGTCTATCGCCTCGTTAGATTCAGCCTCATGTATTTATTACGCTAGACAATTTAGGTATGGATGCTTCGTACCAGGTCGCTATGTAGGTAGGTACAGTATGTACCTAGTAGCCATTCTTTTGGATAATGCATTATCCCCTCCCTGTCTGTCACAGTAGTGCCATCGGAGAATCCTTGTTGCGTGCCGCTACAACTTTACCCCCCTGTCAGTGTTGAAAACACTGACAAATTGACCAACTGAATCTTGTATCAAAGAGTCAAAAATTGGTTGCTGTGCTAGGGACATTAACTAGGTAGTATCTGCCTAGTCCAGAAAGTCAGGAGTCGATATTATCCCTCCACTATCACATCCCATACTGTAGATCTCATTCCTGGGTTTCTCTCATTTCCATATCAGTCCATTCCTACAGAGTAAGTAATCGTAAGATATACATAAGCATCCCCATTGATCCACAATGTGAGGGCCTTAGCTGACTGGCTCAGGTAAGTTTCAAATACCTGTCTGTCGAGTTCTGAAACCTTGTCATAACAATACATACTTGAACATAGTCAGCGGCCTCGAAGACGCAGGTATTTTCTTTCCGAATACGTATAGCCGAGTTCATCTTGATTACATTCATGTTGATGGAATGTCTTGTGGAACAAGGGTTGTCAAGAAGATCTCAGGTCTCCCGTTGTCTCTTACGGTAGCGAAATTGTATGAGCGTCTTCTTAGGAAGTGACCCTTGTCTAGAAACTTGCTTACAGTGACTAACCTCGTGAGAATCTGGACCATTATTCGCCTAAGTTGATGCTGAATCTTTCCTTGTTGTGAATGGCCAATCTTTCCGGTTTGACAGTGGACCAAATCTACATACATACCCTGCGCAAGCTTCGAGAACCATACCCCTGCACAGATGTAACTGCCGAGATATGCCACAGTGTGACTCAAGACACCATGAATTTATTGTTCGTGAGATTGGCTTATTTGAGACAGATATTTCCTTCCACCATGTTTGGCTCTCATGTAATGACCGCGAGACACGTATAGTTGTAATCAGATGCTAGTTCGATTCTTTCGGCTGTATAACACAAGATGAGAATGCTTGACTTTATCAGTTACTGGTGATTGTGTCCTGGCTCTTGAATTGCGTTCAGTCCAGTTGAGATATTCAAAAGCTCCCTTTAATTACATGCCCACTCTCGTTCATATTTCTCCGCCTGGCAGCCTGTCCATCTGTGTACATATGTAGGTTCCCGACGCGGGCCGTCAAGGCAGCTTAGCCGATGTCTTTAAGCGAAGATCCGAAATTTGTCCAGAGTACATAGTACATACCCCTTCGATGGAATCATTGCTGGGATGGTGACTGGTTCGAATACGAGGGAGACAACACCTCGGAAATGCTGTACTGTTGAAGGATAGTTGAATTTCATGAGCTGAAAAGATCACCATTGATTACTCCTATCCGACATTGCGATACGTAACATTAACACAGGATGTCAGTGATTTCTTTGATGTTCTAATTGCCGTGGTTAACTTGACGTTGAGCTCCGAAAAAGCCGGGATGGCCTATCCCCATCGACAGCGCCAGCGAAACTTTAACCCTGTACTATTGACCACTCAGATCGACCGGTGAGGCCAGAATATGGACTTTGTGGATCCAAGTCTGCCGTCTAACCTTGTTGTTCATTGGTTGCATCTCTTGAGACAGGATCCATCCGTTAAAGACTAGGAAACCTTGAAAGTTAGACGTTGAACTAACATCAAATGTCAAAAAAACATCTCGAACTTGAAAATCGTGAAGCCTCAAAAGGTTGGGAAGAGCGATGGGAGTAGAGCATCTTATTTTGATAGGAAAACCGCCACTCAAGATGCCCAACTGCATCTCTGAACAAGGATCACTTCATGTAGTCGACAAGGATGTAGTTGTCTCACTCAACGGCTTGGGAGTGGTAGAACGAACGCCCCTGCATCACCCTCCAGACAAGGGCTCAAGGGCGACGAGTGGGTGAATCATGGGCACCTCACCTGAGGGAGACCGCGGATATTGCTCCTGCATCGTCACTCTCACCGATCACGTATTCCCGACTGTCGTAAGACCACCGACACCTCGTTACTGTACGAATATCGCGTCGCACATAGAGGTATGGATAGATGCATTTTGATAGCTGCCAAGCTAACCGCATGGGACACCGCTTTTAGTTGCTGGTATGGATGTTGAAGCCAATCGTCCGGCTGAGAAACTCGTAAGTGAATGAACGAACCATACTCCTCCACATGCCAACCCATCCCTCTGAAGCGTAATTGTTACGCCAGAGGCCATCTGTTGCGCTGAAAGCCTCCTGTAAAGTAACCTGCTCGTCAAGCACATGCTTGACCGGACCCTGGGGCCACCTGTAGAGCCCTACTGGTTTAGGCAGTGTGTGACGACGCGGGGGGTACCAAGCTGTGTAACTGGAGGACCAAATTGCCGGGAGCCATTCCAATGTGTCAACTCGTTCCGCTCTGTATCCTAACAGGTTCTCTTGGTGACACAGAAACGTCGGAAACGTGCGGGTACCGAACATGCAGCCAACTCTTGTCGATTGAAACGTCACTGCTCGAACCAACATCTAAACAGTGGTGAGCCTATGGAACGAACCATAGAGCACTGACTCAGCTCTAATGATAATGCAGGCACCGAGGCCCATGTACCACTGGTTAATTCGGATGAGCGCGTTTATCGACAGGACACGAGCCCATCCGAGTTGAGTCTGTCGCCGGATAACAGTCAACAGTTACTCGTACACCCTGGTCAAGACAATGTCGCTTCCAGCAGTACACGTGCACATACCGACGATGGGAGTGTAAAAGCCGGGAACGTCCAGGGTCCAGGGAGTGTTGTTCAGAAGTCTCCAGCGCACTCGGACCATCTCTCAATATCAACGCGACGAAGTCCATGCTGTGAGCAGTTCCTGGGTTTTGGGCTTGCGACCCGAAGCGACGGGCAACGGGACCAGGGGAAATTCCCTTCTCCACCCGAAGAAGACTTTGAGAGCGAAGATCCATCTGATGAAGATCCAGACGTTTTGGAACCAAGACGATCCAAGCCAGAGCTTGGCTCAGTACCTGGTCGTCAAGGGAGGCCGCTCCTATCCCCAGAACAGGAGAAAGGATACCCGAGTCAAGAGGAAGTCACAGCCCAAGCGCCTGTACATGCACCTGCACCTGCACCTGCACGTCCACAAACCCAACTTCAGGAAGGACCAAGCCTGAACCTTGATCCTGTACCAGTCACTCCTGGTCCAAACTTTTCAAAGCCATGCGACTCTTCTATTTTGCACCACCAACGTCTCGTCGATTCACGTTGTGATACCGCTCAAGATCCCCAACATGATGACGATGATGATGATGATGAGGTACCTATTGTAAAATTTGGTAACATCAATTTCGAGAATGAATCCCATCACCACCACGAGCCCTGCGGGGACACGATTCTTGATCAACCCAAGACGCTTGTTTGTCTCGTGGCGACTCAAGGCCGTTCCGTAGACGACAGACCCGAGAATATCGACAGCGACGATGGTGGCACCAACGGGGAGTTGGGAGAGAGGAGCCAGGTAGGCAGTAACAAATCTGTTGCTGAACCAGCAAATGACCTGTATGATACCGACACAGAGAGCATTGATGGTTCCCAGAACGATGCCACTAATTCTCACACTCTTTCTCAACTTGTAGGCCGGCTGACCATTAGAGATTTTCATTCCGATTCCGAAGGGTGCGCGAGCAATGATTATGCAAACCGTGGATCGCCTTCGCCTTCCCCGGAGCAAAATGTCTGTTCATTTTCCAAGGACACCGATGCCTGGGATCAGGACTCATCCTCCGAGGCGGTCACGCTTTACGAAGACTCTGCCGACGGGAAGTCTGAAGACGAAAACTCTGGACACAAAGACTCTGGACACAAAGACTCTGGACACGACGACTCTGGACACAAATACTCTGACGACGAAGACTCTGCTGAAGACTCTGACGACGAAGACTCTGACAACGAAGACTCTGGACACAAAGCCAATCACGATGTTCAGTCCAATGGACAGACAGACGAAGAAGAGAACGAGTATTTGTCGAATACTTACGAGGCCATCGAAGATACCCCCGACTCGAACGTTGGCAACGCCCTTACGCCACCAATGGCCCCATCCGGAAGACGTCGATTGACAAGCGAAGAACGCGAGCTTGTTCGGCAAACGAGAGAAATTGGAGCATGTGTTCGTTGTCGATTTCAGAAAATCAAAGTATGTTGTTCCTTGAGAATAGCAGAACACTTGACTGCTAGCGGCCCGAGAGCCAAAACTTTTTTTTGTTTATGCAGATTTGGATTAGATATCTACCGTTCTAGCTTCTGTTCTTCGGGCCTATAGTTAGCCTTTCTGCCATTCCCTACGTTCCTCAACCTCTAGCTCTACTTCACGGCGATGCTGACAAAACAAACAGTGCTTCCCTAATCTCAAAAATCCCGAAGGGAAATGCAGAACATGCAAAAGATTTTCCAAGACCTCTCCGAAGACGATCCACCGAGTTCCCTGCTTGCGACTCCGAATCACCGAGATTGTGCTTTACCGAAGCGGCGGCCTTAACCTCACCCAACGATGGAAGGGCATCGAGATGCGAGACATTCCCCATCGCCCCAACACGTCTGTCATTGAGATTCGAGTCTCCCAAGATTTTTGGGAGAAGACAATACCCTTGCAAGTTGTTCAATTCATCCCCATAGACGGCGATGTGACAGCTCGATACTGGACCGAATACTGCTCGGGGAATTTGGCATTCAAGAAGAAGGAGTTAGCGACGTACTGTCTTCGCAGCATTTATGAGACAGCCAAAGAAGTCAGACAATATACCGTGAAGAATGCGCTTCCTACATTACTACGAACAATCCGAGAGGACTTAACCCCAGGATGCGAAGGTGGGCTTATTGTTTTCAGAACATATCACTCAGCAATGGAACGTTACCTGGGACTCATTGTAAGAGGAATCAGGTTTGAGATGAACAATACATATCACTGACAATGATTTCTAGAAAACAATGAGATCTGGAACTGCAATGTCTCAAGAAGATAAGAAAGAGGTGGAGATATTTGGAAACCTTTTTGTTTTGTGGTGCGCTATACGTAAGTCATTATCCCTTGGTCTTGTCGACATGACCCCAGAGACACTGACAGCATCTATCTAGAACACACTGTGGGATCTCTCTACATACAAGGTGACGAAACACTCGGCATGCGGCCTGAAACCCAAGATAAATCCTACCCACTTTATGGCAAGATATCGGCCCCGCGCATGATCGTCGCTCAGTTTGATAATCTTGTCTATAACTGGGTTCTCGAAACGTTCAAAGAAAAGCTGCTCAGGGACGTTGATTGGCTCTTCAGCCAAGATAAAAATCGATGGTGGTTTACTATGTATACCGTTGTTTTCATCCTGTTACGCGAATCAAGTCGCATGACCGCAGATCGATATCGACATGCCAGGGAAAATTTTGGACCCAAGGTGATTGATGAAGGTGTGAGTTTGCGTTGAGATGACTGACTAGATACAGCCAAGATACTCGATACCCGAATTCGTCGAAAGTCTCCATGGAAGTTGCAATAACATCCTCACACATTGGCACTACTACAACTGCGACAAATGGCCCAAAAACAAAGAAGGCGACTCTGAGCATTTTGCATGCCTTGCGGCGGCTCACTTGGATCTCATCAGACAGACCCGTGGGGACGAAGGCATCAAGCAGCATCTCTCTGTATGGAAGCAATACAAGGCCAACAACGGCAAAGGTAGATGAAACCAACTTACAGTCTCAAGAGGAAACTGATCATTACTTCCAGTGAATAAACCTGACCTTGGAAAGGACCCAGAGACTATCAGCTACACAGGTAATCAGGACAAGTTTGACTGGGACCATCCACTCTATTGGGTGGCGCAGATGTTCGAGAAGAACTGGTATCCCCATCCGACCTACCAGCGGGAGCCTGTGCCTAAGAATCCTTTTCCGTCACCCATTCCTACGCCCAGTTGAAGAATCTCTAACGCATTCTCATCGCTCTTGAGTCTGCAAGCTACGGGATCTAGGGGAACAACTATTTGACGATTGAGACGAATTCTTTTGTATTTATATTGCAACGATAATTACGACGATGGTATGTGACGATGGAAGGTTATGAAATCCCGTATCTCGAGGCAGTGTCCGACGACCCGATGAGAACTCTTAATGAAGCAACAAAGCCGCGACCAATTATGGAACTTCTAGAGATAAAACTTTACCTGTGACGAACTGGCTCCCTTGTTTAGGGGCTACCAGTATCGAGACAATGACCCGAGCCGAAAAGACGAGCACCGGCAATTCAGTACTGCCCGCTATTGAACACGAGGCCACAGCAGCAACATGACTTCACCCAATAGTTATGACAGAATGGTCTAGTTGACGTTTGTTCCATCTACACGTTGTCCAGATTCCTGTGCCTCTTGGCTTCTCAAATATTGCGAAAGCCTTTGTTCCAACAGTACCAAGTACTCTCGAGGTCGCAGCCCAATCTCATTGACCAAGTTGCCGATTTGCAACTTTTTGTCTACATGTTCCAATTTGATTCCATCTCGCAACCTATTCCTCGGAAATGTCGATGCCAATAGCAAGTGTCCGTTAATGCCCACCAAAGACAAGCGTGAACAGTACCCAGATCCGGTTCTGCGAATCCATCTCCCAGTCTCCAAGCCTATATTTGCTTGCGCTTCTTCTTGACGGGCGGCATACCCCAATTATCCTGGTCTCGCACCCAGGCGTCGTTGACGCCGGTTACAAACCGGAGAGAGCTCCCAAGACGCTTGCTTCGGAGGCGCAACGGCGAATCTAACGGCAAGAAATGGCGTCGGCGGCCTTCGTCCATGTCTGCATCGATTGCATCAATGTTTCTTTGAGTTGAGAGAACGAATTGGACGGCATTATCGATAAAACGCTTCAGCTTAAAGAGTTGCGCAGCGTTTACAATGGGTTTACGCACGATGTTCTCGTGTACGAACTCGTACAGAATATTGTCGATCCCGTCCCGTGATAGGGTCCTGTTCTCGGAGATGTTTTTGACGAGATCATTCTTCTTTTGAACGTATTCTTCGTACTTTTCAGCCTGGGTGACGATCTCATCAAAGAAATGTGTAGGCCAATACCAACTGTACGGGTGTAGAAGAGTGCTCGGTGCGAGTCGCAGCTTTTCCATCTGGTCATCGATGGCCTGGGATGTGATCTCATCTGAACTGTCGCTATCAGATGCGGACTGGTCGTCTTCATTTTCAAAACTGTCTTGGGATATGGGAAGATGGTTATCGACCGGCAGAGATGCAGTTCCATCACCAGACCAAGTCTCCGAAGAGGCTTCCGCTTCAGCAGCTCCGTTGAGAGCATTGGGATCGTTAGTCAGCCATGCCGAAGTAGGGCCTTGAGGAGCATCGGAGTATTCGACTCCAGTTGAAAGGACTCCTTGACCATCGCCGGCATAAGCGACTGGGAACGTGACAAATGTATTGAAGAATACACTGTAGGGAGCATCAGGACTGTTTGTGAGCCAGGTATTCGACTCGGGGGTGTTAGTACTGGGAGGGGCTTCGAAGGGGTCGAATTGAACAGTCTCATCAGTCATTTCATCCTCGTCATCACTAGAGGCAGACTGATACTCAGACGGCTCCTCGATGTTTGGCCAGTCAAAGCCGTGGATAGCGCCATCCCAGATAGGCTCAGTGTCCTCCATGTCGACATCAGTAGTACCAGTGGACGCATCGCTGTCCCGTTGGTCCACGACAGCAACTTCCTCAGAGAACTGCATGTGTGCATCTTCGTGTTGTGCAAGTTGGTCCTCACAAGCTTTGACGTCTTCGTTTTCGTCCGAGTCGTTTTTCTCTGGAGATTTAGCCAGGTCTTCTTCCTCCTGCTCGTCAGGAGAAGGAAGTGGAAGCGCATTGGCATAATGCAGCAGAGCATCCTCCGTCGCAAATTCCATGGCAAACTCACGCACATTGATTAGCCTATCGAGCAGAGCCTTCGCACGATATAGCATCATGCGTCGGTAGACTGCAGGCAGCTTGGCCGTGTGGTGAGCCTTGGGTTTCCAGAACGGCATTGCATCTATGCCAGTGTCCATGATGACTGTTCCTGCGAAGAGGTTAAAGGGCATCCAGGAATACTATTTGTTCATTCATTCTCACCTGGGTACCTGAAAATACCAAGATAATTTCCTAAGAATCTGTGTCTCGTATCAAAACAAGAGACGGCACCGCGCCATGGGCGTACCCAGAGGGAGGATAGGGTCAAAAAGGTAGGGAAAATGCTGTTTCAAAATGATTTCTGTTTTGTTTTGTTGTTGTTTTTTTTGTTTCTGAACGGAGGAAAAACGAGAAGAGGTAACGGGAGATGATGGAAGAGAAGGGAAGTTCGGTGGTCCACCAAAAAAAGCGACGGGGAAATGGGACGAGCAGTGCAAGTTTCCAGGTACTGTCATGCGAGTAAAAATTACAACTACAGTGACTCACCGACGTCTAGAAGGGACGCTTTATGTATGGGAAGGGGCTGTTGAAAACAGTAAAAGTCTTCAATAGATGAGTTACTGCGTCCCAAGGAAGGAATGGCTGGGTACCAGGAAGTGATACCATCACCAGTGACGGACGGCTGATAGAACTAACAAGTTAGTACCAGGAACAAGGAGTGAGAGATGTCAAGAAAGGCAATAAAGCTGACGGAATGTGATGGGTATTTTGTATCTTGTTCCTTATCAATGCCTTGGATACATAGCACGAACACTAATTCTTCAAAGACATGATACACCTATCAATTATACACTTCCTTTGACTGTTCATACTTTATTCACGACTTTGATCTCTCATTGTTATAAACTAGCACTGACCTTTTCTAACCCCTTTGTTGTATCCTGTCCCCCAGCCCTACCTAGGTACCTATGGATACACCGAAAAAGGTGGTATACCTTCTATTCAAGCTTAAAAAAAAGAAAACCTGAGATTAATTTCCTTCGCAGCTCACCTTCAACGTTATGTTCAAACACTCGCCCACAAAGCTCGTATCTTGCGACCCGGCCGCTTCTAGCTCCCCTCATCACGCATTATGAACATTTCTACTATCGTTCTCGCCCTGTCCTTTGCGCCCTTTTCATTTTCGTCTATCCGACAGACCAACGGCCCGACTATCTCAGCGTATCTGTGTTCTCTCATCTTCCGCTTCTTTGAGTCCTCCTCTTGTGCGTTCCCTCGGCGAAAGCTTAGACGACGGGAGAGGCCGGGTTTGGGATCAGTTGTCACAGGCGTTAGCTCTGACGCTGCGCGGGACAGAGTGGCTGTGAGAAAAACGAACGCGATATTGTGGTTTGGTGCTGTAGAGAGAATGTCGAGAACCTGGGTCTTGGTGTCAGGCCAGGCAGTGGGAGGCACAGAGACTACGTTGGGTAAAGACGTAGAGAGCTTGGCCCAAAGATGGGTAGGGATGAGACCATCTGTAAGCGATTCGAGGAAGAGGAGGAGTATGGAGCAGACGACTTCTAACTTGTAGGATGCAGGCCATTCTAGGGGGAGCGCATCGAGTAGAGAGCTGTCGTTGTCGAGGGCAGACACGAGCTTGACCTTTGCATCTTGCATATCCTCTTCAGCAACCCTCCAAGTTGAAGACTCAAGAGGCCATCCAGGATCCCTCGGTAGCACCTCATCCTCGAGCATCGTCGCCTCTGCGAGACTACGCTCCACAAGTGTTTGCACTACTTCAGTGAGCCTGAAGAGCTCCTTCGGCGCTGAACATTGTACGGCTGAGTCGTAAGAGATCGCTCCCTTTATGCCCTTGTCCTCCACAAACTTTCTGATACCTCCATCTGGGATTCTTATGAGCTCTGCGATAGAGCGACCCAGGCAAGAGGGTTTCCAGGCCCCGCGTACAGGAATGAAGTGGTCTCTGCCGTCCTCTACACGAAGAACTAGAACCTCTTCGATCTTGGCACGGGCCTCGTTCAGGGCCCTAATGTGACGGACGGTTGATACTTGGAGTTCCAACAAGACCAAAGCCGTCTCTCCGGGGTTCAAAGTGACAGTAGTGCCCAAAGATGTTTGGGTTTCTTCGTCAGCAGACACGAATGTAGTCTTCAACCATTCAGGTATGGCATCATCTCCTTCATCTGTTGTCGGCTTCGTCACAAACGAAAAGGTCGCTGCGACACTCCCTGTATTGGCAACCGTCAAATGACGTGTCTGCTTCTCTAGAGGGAGAACCTCTCCAAAGTCGACAATCTTATCTTCATTGCCTTCACTACCTTCCACGACAACCGTAATGCCTGGGCGGCCCTCATTCTCCGCTCTGTCTAGTTCTCTTGCCACCTCTGCATGAATCTTTGCTTTAAGATCTGGTACAACAGCATCATAGTCGAGCGTAAAGATTGAAGTGATAGGCTTGTGGTCCGAAGATGCAATGCGTTGGTGAGAGGTATAAATCTCGAGGTTGATTCGATCCCGAAATCCTTCTTTTGTCACGAGCTCTTCTGCCTCCGGCTCATCGTTGTCATCGTATTCATCATACCCGAGGTTGTCAGTAGATGATGTGGGATCCTCTCCGTCGGCGTCTGGGTCATAACTAAAGAGCACGTCTTCATCCTCTTCCAGTCCTCTGGATTTCATTTCTTCGTCTTTCTTCTTTGCTTCTTCTTCCTCCTTGATCTTATTCTCATAATCCTGCTTGTCCTTTCGAGTCCTGAACAAAATGCGGTCGCACCAACTTGGAGCCCTTTGCTTCTCACTTGAGTCGAAGAGGCCAACCGTGCCAACATCATATTTGTATGTCGGAAGAAAGGTAATTGGCCCTTCTTTCCAGCCATCATGGAATAATTTCCGCTGCTTGATGATCCTACGCAGTTGGTCATGGGGCAGCAAAGAGTCGATGGTAGCCTGCAACGAAGTGGGATCTTGGCTGGGGTCTTCGGGGAAGTCATCAGGGTCCGGTAGGTCGCTAGCAGTATCAAAGCTTTCATCTCTTGAATGCAAAGATGGCCTCGAAGATGACTCGTCATCGCTATCGGAACCTTTCATGACAATGACACCTTGTTCGCCAAGTGGCTTTGACTCCTCTTCGTTTGTGCCATACTCACCTCGAGCATGCAACGTGAGTATTCGTCTTATATCATCTCCAGGTAGTCCATCCAGTCGAAAGTTCAGGTCTCCAAACCAGAATGCAAGATCCTCGTCTCCAATCTTCTCTCCTTCGTCTTCTTCGACGCCCGAGTGGACAATTGGGTCAAATTGAGTTCGCGAGAGAATTTGGCCAACGTCCCAACAGCGGCGTTCCAAGTATGAAGAGCCAGCACCACTAGCCAAGTGGCTATTCACAAATACCATGCGCGTTGTTTCGCCAAGTAACAGTCTCGTTGTGACGGCTCCCTTGTTTCCAAAATATCCCAAGAGACCCGTGCCAACCTGTTTCGTACTGACGTTGCTGATTGTTGGCGCAATTTCTGGGGAAGCATAAACCAGGAGTAATAAGCCAGTCATCTGCTCAGACGTGATGAGTTCGTAGCCTTCAGGTAATGCTGCTTCCAACGCTGCCTTCCATTTATCCATAGCACTTGTGTCTGTGTAAACAGCACGGTTCATGTAATCCTTGGTTGTGTTAAGGTCTACAATTTCCTGCAGTCCCAGCACATACAGACCGATAGCATCTCCAGAAGTCAAGTGTAGAGGCTCGGAACTGCCATTGTCTTTTGCATCTTTTTCCACAGCACTATTTTTGGCCAGATTGAGGCCTGTCAACTGCTCGTCCAAGCCTTCGCCGCATGTGAACCATGTCGCGAGATCTTTATCCGTCCCCGTACACGCTGCAACGTTCCACGTTCCAATCTTGACCTTTAAACTATGCGGTCGCACGAATTCCGATCGTCGGGCATGAACAGCTTTAGCGAGGGACTGAGGCGTCGTGGATGTAGGATCCCCTAGCTCAGAACCAGGGGACTGGTCATTTTCTTCCGCCATGGACGCCGTTACTGTAGTAGTAGAATAGAGAGACGAGTCATATACACGGCGTCGGCTTGAGGTATCGCTTGGAGGTCGACTTGTCGTTCTCTAGATCATGACTTCGAACAACCTGGCTTAACCATAAACAAGAGTCAAAGAGATGATTCTCGACTGCGGCAACACCAAAAGAATGTTGAAATAAGCAGAAACAGGGGTTATGAAGGGATAAACCTCAGCTCTCGCGTATGACGTCGGAGTTGCCGCAGTCTTGATTAGGTTGTGATGTACCGGTACTGTAGGAAGGGTCCTACTCAACGCCCCGCGGCAGCGTCATCTTGCGCCTTATCGATAAGCTAACTACCTGCCCAAGGAGCACTCAAGAATGCGCAACCGTGCCTGTCAACAATATCCAGCCTACCTTTGACTTTATCCTCCATACCACAGCCAACGTCGATCACACGACACTCGATCATCATTTCGGACAGGTCTTACATGCGAAATTGATATCTTCCTACCGATCAGGTTCTCTAGACTGGCAGCCAGTCTCACAAGCATTGAATTGTGCCCAACCCCAAAACACCAGAGCCATCATCATGAGTCGACAAACGCCACGAAAGCAGCGACACAGCCGTCAGCCTTCGAACCGTATACCAGCCGTTTCAGACTACGAATCTGATGCCGCAGCCATACATACCGACTACGCGCCACCGCCTCCTCGCACAAACACTGAACTCAACCTTTCTGTGCTCCAGCGCTATCTGCCCTCTATCCACACCATCCTCAGCATAGCGGCCAACGCTGTTATCTACACCTTTAGCAGCACTTCCGAGAGCTGGGAGAAGTCTGGCGTGGAGGGCACCATGTTTGTCTGCGCGCAAAGTCCATCTCCCGAGGATCCTGCCCAACAACCACGAGCCTGTGTGTTTGTCCTCAACAGAAGAGGACTAGAGAATGTGATTGTGGATCTTTCACGGGTGTCCCATGCTGAAGTTTCTGGTGAGCTTGTCATTATAAAGGTCGAGGGCGACTGGGAGGAGGGCGACAAGGTCCTGGGAGTGTGGATCCACAACGACAAGGATGAGACGAGAGAGATGAACGCCGCTATTATCCAAGAAGCTTGGAAGATTGCGCGCTCTGCCGGTCCTGTCGAAACAACACAAGGACCTGAAGCCGGCCCCGCCATGCAGGCGATGGGCAGACGACTGAGTATAAGCGATCTCTTTGGGACGGCGAGTGGTTTTAATGTCGGACACTAGGTGGCGTCCGTCATGCATGGAAAACCTGAAGCTGAAAACCCCGAGTCTGAAGAGACAAAGATAGAAGATACGAAAGGGAAAGGGAAAGGGAAAGGAAAGGCAAAGAGTCCGACGTCATTGAAACCAGAGGTTATGAAGCCAAAGGAGTTGGGCTCAAAGATTGAGGAGCCAGAAGCAAATGTGACAAAGGACAAGGGTTCCAAGGGCAAAGACTTGAAGACTAGAAACTCCGGGAATACGGATTCAAAGATCGATATGCCGGAGGTTCAGCTGCCAGCTGAGGAGAAGCCTGAGTCTGCGGGATCTGAATCTGACATCAATACCGACTAGGTCAATCTTGTTATGGGAACACCAGGGAAAATTCCTGATTCTGTAACTCAATAAGACCTTTCTGGGAACTGGAGAAAAGGCTACGGAGCTGAATGAATCGTCAACGACAACAAGTGTTCGCCAAAGGGCAAAGCACGTAATAATAAAATTATAGAAAATGATCTGCCTATATACAGTAGAACTTGAGAAAGTCCACAAGGACTCCGCATCTATTTTCTCATGAATCTTCATGATACTAGCACATGCCTACAAACAATAAGCATCCGTTCCATACGCCATTCCCCGATCCTGATGAGATGTAAAATCCAAGCCAAAGCCTATACCGTACCGCTGATGCTCAACTCACGAATCTCCTGCAACACCTGCTCCACTCTGGCGTCCAGTTGTCCCTCGGCATACTGATCTCTCGTGTCGGCATCCAGATACTGCTGCACCTGCGCCATACGCGAATAGGCTTCTGCACAAAAACGTAGCTGGATCTTGACGAGAGCTTCGAAAGTAGGGTCTAGGTATGGCACTCGAAGTTCGATCAGTTGGGGTAATTCGGTGCTTAGCTGCTCGTTCAACTGCTCGTAAGCGGCCTTTGCCATCTCCATCTCCTTTTCGGTACGGGGTAACTTGGTGGCGTCCTTGTCGGGCTTCTCGGCAAGCTTTTTCACTTTTGCGCGGAGGGCGTCATAGTCGAGCAGCTTGTGGGCGCGCTTTTTAATCGCCTCGTTGACGTCGGGGAAATAAGCGCAGAATCGTGTGATGGGGTCGAGGACAGTGGTTCGGTATGGGCCGTCCAGGGCTTTGATGGTTTCGGCGTCCAGATCTTCGACTGCCTGTTTGTAACTCCTGCTAACGCCGTCTGTCGCGCCTGAGTCGCCATAGAATGCATCTATCGTTTCGGCGATTCGCATTTGCGAAGCGGTCATGGCTAAATCGGGGATCAGTACAGGGGGTCATATGGTGTTGCGGATGATGAAGGTACCTCGGAGAGAATCAAGATAACCCTTTGATTCCTTTTGTAGACGCAAAGCAGCTGCTTCCATGGTCTTGAATCGTCTGTTTCCGTTAGACGTGGTCATTCGATTGCTTCAGTGTTGCTGACCTTTCTTCGACTTCATAATCACGATCGTTTGTTTTTTCCACATGCCCTACAGCACAATTAGCTTCATCTCTTCATTTCTTACGAGTCGCGTACCCGTCTTCATCATAACCTGCGTCGTCGCGCGGTTGACATTCTTCTTGAACCCTGCCTCATGTTAGACCCCTCTGTTCTGATCCGTTGTGCTCCTGATTGCGGGGTGATGACTCTCGTACCCGCCCACGACATTTTGAAGAATTATATTTATAAAATGAGTTGTCTCGTCTCGATTGAGTGGAATTTTTGGTAGTAATTTGTGAATGCGCGCTCGAGGGTATATGGTTGAATTGCTGGTGGTATCACAGGAGGTGGATGGTAATAAACATGGAAGTTGAGTGAAGAGTGACGACAAAACTGGAGCTCAGCCACACTAGGTAGTGCCTAGCAGCCCAATCGAAATGATCGACGTCAGCGATGGAGGCAGTGTTAAGCTCTTTATTCGATGCACGTGATCACGCGTAGATTTGCATATCGAAATGCAATTGGGAAAGAGTTTGACGATCCGTTTCAATATCGAATCGCGTTTCATTCATTATACGGCAAAAGAACAAAAGTAAATTGGTTCGATCTGACTCAGGTTCGACCAATTCCTTGCTTCTTGACCTATTCTTTATGTCCAAAAAATAGGTCACCACTTTTCTTCTGTTCTGGCTTGTCAAAATGTTCAACCCTCGGTTCTTGGTTGTTAGCTTGGGAAATCCTTTGCCGAAATATCAAAGTCTTCATTCAGCTGGTCACTTTGCTCTCAATGGTCTCGCCAACGTTCTACGCAACCCTTCATTTCAAGAAAAGACTTTCGGGGGCCAATCATGCCTAGTATCCCAAGGTCCAAAGTACACTCTGGTTCAGTCGCCTACTCTTATGAACATCTCTGGTCGCTTCGTTGCCCGTGCCTGGAGCGATATGGTCAAGCAACAAGACCCTTCGTCACTCAGTTTGATTATTGTACATGACGAACTTGAGGCGAAAAAGGGTGCTGTTTCTCTCAGAGCCTGGGATCGAAGTCCCAGGGGACACAATGGCATCAAGGACGTCAAAAACAAGCTGTCACAGGATAAGTATCCTACCTCGCCGTTTGTGCGGATAGCCGTTGGAATAGGACGCCCCTCAGATGGAGATAGAGACCGAGGCACTGTCAGTAACTATGTCCTTGACCGGATCTCGAACGAGGAGAGGAGGGTTTTTGAGGAGGATGAAGTACCGCGCCGGGTTGCGGAGCAGCTCATTCAAGTGGAAAAGGAATGGAAAGCCGAGCTTGAGCGATGATGGTTAATCTCCTAGGTTGATTCCAACCGCAAGCGATACGACGCTGCAACACTACTGCAACATTAGGACAGGTTGTCTCAAATACTTGCAGTAACAGCCATATTTGGACGGCTGTTCATTCCAACGAATAGCTCAACGTCAGTCTTGCTTAATATTGAAGTTCAAGACGTAGACGCGCATGTTCACTTGGAGCTTCAAGCTCAAAGCTGCTCGGTAAACATGGAGACTACTTGAGCAATTGAGAGAATCACAGCCTGAAAGATACCCAAACGAGACCCACAGCCACTACGCATCTTTCCCTGTGACCACACATGCATCTTCAGAGTGTTCAGCAGTCGGCTCAAGTCCGAGTGCGATATTTGAGAATGCACTCTACTCACTGCGGTATCTGCTTGTCCTACCATGTGGTATGCACATTTCCTTATCTCCCGCACACGCTAAGCACGCCACGGATGAACTAGGTCACAACCAAGACTCCCTCTTTCGCTTCCTTATCTATGCCAAGTTAGAAACAATTTGGCATAATCTCTTCAGTCCAATGGACTCTGTTCATGTCATGGAGGTTCAATTATCCCACTCGTGATGTAGTTTGGGTATGACAGCCTGGGGCTGAGCTGAAATATTGATCAAGAGCTAGTACAGTCGGCGCCTTGGTATCCGATAAGGCATGTGGAGGTGTCGAAACAACAAGTGATCAAGTGCCAGCGTGCTCTTGGTATTTCTCGCATCGATCCGGTAATCGTGTGTTGGTTTGGGAGGGCTGTCGTCAAAGCGGCCGGTCAAGCTATCGTATAATTGCGATTGACAAGCGAAACGAAACGAGGGTCGATCCTTGAGGACAGTGAAGAAAGTCGGAGATTCTTCGACATTGGAATAAGCTCAAACTTTGAGAATTTTTGGGCATGCTACGAGACGCAGGTCAACCTTATATACATGAACTTCTGGCGTTCCAAAGAGCGGGTAGTCCGCATGCTGACGCGCGCAACAAAGGTTTTGTCAAGGGCGTTGCGGGCGCAAAAACATAGTAAACATCTGTAAATCCGGGGTAAAGATGTCAATCATGTCAAATCTTCAAGGCGTTTCGACAAATGCTGCCCCATGCGATCATCCTCTGCATCTCTACATACTATCAGACACTCGGGAACTGACATCATCAAGTACCACCACACAATGCGAGGTCTTGATTCCCTGAGCCCGACACAACACAGTCAGGTATTTGAGAAAGCTTGGTGTTTTTCAATAAACACTATGAGAACTCTAGACTAAACACGACAACAATTTACACAAGTCTACTTGCACATGAAGATGTCTCGCTACCTGTATCAAGTATCGGCCGAGCGACACGACATACAAGGACAAGGATCATGTTCCTCGAGCTCAGGGTCTCTACGCTAAACGCTCCACCAAACCTGCCAAGAGATAAGAACTATCCAATCATTTACCTTCTATTCAATCCCAATCAACGTCTCCTACTAGAATTGGACAACCCTCAGGTCAAGTCAGATAAGAAGTATAAACGACACAGGCATGCGTCGGATATGCACTCCGTCAGGTCTGGGGAAGCTCAAAGCTCAGTCCATGTCTCAGAAGAGGGTGTTCGGACATGAGTGCCTCTTCGGAGCTTTTTCGTCATCTAAATTTGGTCTCACAACTGATCCAGGCAGTCCATGTCAGAATCGAAGCCTCTCTGGAGGATTACCAGCCTAAAATATACTGAACAACAGCGAATCAGAATGTCAAGTTCAATGTCATAACAATATCTGCGGCCGCATATTCCTAGGTTCGATTTCTCCCAGTCAGAGAGGGGTACAACAAATCGGAAGCATGCCTAGTCTCAGTCCACGCTTCCTCTCTTTTCTTCTGAATACAATGCATACATACCGACTCATCCAACGTTCGAATGCCTGCACCACCCAAGGCCAAGAAAGGATATTCATCGCGGACCAACTGCCAAGTGAAGACTACTGCCAGGCGCGCCCTATAAGCATATCTGAGCTTATCAGTGCCGCCTATTTGAACCTGGGCGTGGCGTCCATCCTAATACAACCGAATCGGAATGCTGGCGTGATAAGCAGCAACATGTGTGTGCCAGACTCAGGAACATACTAACAGGGGGGCTATTAACACGACCAAGGCCTCATCTCTGTGACACAGTGAGCTTGTCAACTCAATTTCAACGCTTTGTCACAACTAGTTTCGTATTCAAGCTTATCATGGCACGAATTCAGGGCTGTGGAGGATCACCAACCAGCTCTTCTTGGCACCTGACTCTTTGAACCTGATGGCATCGCCTTGTTCCATATATGGATACACCTAAGATCCCATCAACCCGAGCATGTGGCTCTTTCGGCTCAATTCGACGGAGTGGCCTTCCCCTTGTTGCTTAACTTGCGGGCGTCTTATCAAGCATCCCCCACACTATATGCCATACCCTCCCCTGGTCGCCATAGACACTCTGTCTTGGCTCCTCGCGAGCTGCGTCAGGTCTTTTTGCTTTAAATAAGTATCAAGCCTTCCTGACCCGAGTCCCTGGCCCTCCATCATCCCACTCTTTCCAGCTGTCAAAGTTGAGCTGGACTTGCATCAGATTTGGATCAAGAGCTTACGTCTCATAAGCGCCTAGTGGTCACAATGGCGACTCCTTACAATGGTACCGATGACTCTGCCGACGATGGTTACTCGACTGGCGTTTCTGACCTCAATATCTTCTATGAGGTATGTGCTGCTAGAGTCTCTGCATGTCCCTGACTAATAGTGAATAGACGGGCCACTTGGTCTTCCTGGTCACCTGCGCTGTGCTCGTTCTTCTCATGATTCCCGGCGTGGGTTTCTTCTACAGCGGTCTCGCTCGTCGCAAGTCGGCCCTGACTTTGATCCTATTGTCCATGATCTCGGTTGCTGTCATCAGCTTCCAATGGTTCTTCTGGGGTTATTCCTTGACCTTTTCACGAACTGGAAATGCCTTCTTGGGCGATCTCACCCAGTTCGGTCTCATGGAGACACTCGCCCAGCCCAATGGCTCTAGTGCTCTCCCTGATATTCTCTTTTGTCTTTACCAGGGCATGTTTGCTGCTATTACGTGAGTTTCTCGCTGATCACCTCCAATCACCATACTAACATTGATAGACCTGCCCTTGCCATTGGTGCTGTAGCAGACAGAGGTCGTATCCTCCCGGCTATCGTCTTCATGTTCCTCTGGTCCACTATCGTCTACGACCCCATCGCATACTGGACCTGGAACGCCAACGGCTGGCTCTTCAACCTTCCCAGCTATGACTTTGCTGGTGGCGGTCCCGTTCACGTCGCCTCAGGAACATGCGCCCTTGCGTACTCCCTCATGCTCGGTAAGCGCACCGGGTACTCTCGCAACAATGGTCTTCCCTACCGCCCTCACAACGTCACTCATGTTGTTCTCGGAACGGTCTTCCTCTGGATTGGTTGGTTTGGCTTCAATGGTGGTTCAGCTCTTGCTATGAACATACGCGCTATCATGGCATGCTATGTGACCAACCTGGCTGCCTCATGCGGTGCCATTGCGTGGATCCTACTCGATTATCGTCTTGAGAAGAAGTGGAGCACCATCGGTTTCTGCTCCGGTGCCATCTCTGGTCTTGTCGCCATTACTCCCGCTGCTGGCTTCGTCAAGCCCTGGGGTGCAGTCATTATCGGAGTTTGTGGTGGTGTCCTGTGCAACTTTGCCACCAAGCTCAAGTTCCTCATCAACATTGACGACAGTCTTGATATCTTTGCTATCCACGGAGTTGGTGGTATGGTTGGTAACATCCTCACCGGTATCTTTGGAACGTATGTTTCCCCATTTCCTCGTCTTGTGTGCAACACGGCTAACTCGCTATAGTAAATCCATCGCCTCTCTTGACGGTGCAGAGTACGACCCCATCGGCTGGGTTGACAGCAACTGGGTCCAGTTGGGCTACCAGATTGCTGGCACTCTGGCCTGCTTCGCCTGGTCCTTTGTACTTACCTGCCTTCTGCTTTTCATTCTCAACCTCATCCCCGGTCTGTCTCTGCGTGTCTCTCCCGAGGAGGAAGAGCTTGGCACGGATGATGGACAGTTGGGCGAGTTTGCATATGACTATGTCGAGATGACTCGCCACATGGCTGACAGCACACATCCCAACTCTGATGCGAGTGCGCGAACAAGTCACGAGAAGGTCTAGCAAGCTTCTCAAGACAGCGAGATGCAGTAGCGTTCAAATTATAAGAGTCGAGTCGAGGTTAGAATGGCTCATCAGAGCTTCATTCATTTCTTAACATTAAAATTAATATACCCTTTGTAATATAAACACACAAGCCAAACAATGGCAAATGCATACACACTTGATGTCAGGAGACTGAGATGGCCAGGCACTGATTTGAAAATCTGTGGAAGCAGGGGCGGGCTTATTATCTCCGAAAGGATCTTACAATTTGAGGCATAATTATATCCTCCATTCTAGTGGTTCAGGCAAGTCTCCGACGCGTGTCAGCGTTGCTGGCTCCTATGACCGAATAGCCTCATAACTAAGCACAATAAATTGCGACCGCTGTGGGTGCTTCAACTCCTATCAAAGGTTGTACATAAAACCAAAGCTCATGAATGTTAATGTGAGTAATCAATTGCCGCAGCCTCCCGGTCCTATCTGTGTCCTCTGTGGTATAGGTATACTTGGTTCTTGCCGTTAATATCATTGCCGCAAACAGCGGCTCGTAGGATAATGCAAACAAAAAACTCCTTGATACGCTCTGTCCCGTCTAGCCATACCGTCCGTGTGCAAGCACGCATAATCTAATTCTATAAACCATTAGCGACGTTCATTCACAAGGATGAGGCGATTCACATACCATGAAGAGGGGAAAGAAACACAAAACAAATCTGGTGCGTTGTCTAAGTGAGCGAAAGCAAAGTTCTGGTTGTTCAGTTCATCGAGTCAGATTGATCTCCGTTCTCCTGCGGCCGGTGAATCGTCGCCGTGCTTGCACCACTGGGGGACTCTCTATTTGCTGGGGCTCCATGGCCGAGGGGTGCTGCGCTCGCTTGGCTGGTCGTAGGTTGTGGCACTCCGCCTTCTGTCATGTTGTTAATGCTGGTCTGATAAAACATTGGCCTGAGCAGTCTTGGGTCTTGTCGCAAAAATGACGACGAAGACAAGAACCGGATATACGGCGGGAAGAATACAGGGTGCTGACCTATTGGAAAACCAGGAAGTGGAGGAGGTATAGGGATGGCTTGTTGTAATGCGTTGTTCGTCAGTCCATTGGGGTTCACGGTTCCGTTGCCGTTGCCGTTGACAGGATTCTGTGCTTGGGCATCCACAACCATCTCGCTACCGTCCAATCCCTCAAAGTCGTTCTCATCATCAACCATTTCGTCGTCAGCTCCCTCTCCAGAAGGTGCCGCTGGCTGGCTGGCTGCAACAGGGCGTCTTGAACCGAAGACTGCTGGTCGATTCCAGCCATTGTCCCACATATCCTCAAACTGCGGCGAAGTGTTGAGAAAGTCGCGGAACTTGGACACCATGGTACCAGAGAAGACGCAGAAGACATCTCTTTGGTGTTGGGTAAATTCTGCAATACCGTTAGCAGTAGTATAAACCAGTCTCGAGATACATACCAGGAGGCGCTTGTCGGCAGTATGGCTGGAAGTCGTCACGTTGGAAGGCGGCGACTCCAGTCAAACTCAGATGGGTCAGTCGTGGACAGGAGTTGAGTAGCTTCATGATGCTCTGTGAAATGTCAGTAATAGTGGAAGGCTAGACAAAGGATCAACTAACCTTGAGGGTCAAGTTGACGCAATAACTCAGATGGACACGCTCGAGACTGGAGGCGTAGTACTCGTTGCCAACAAGCATTCCACTGGCGTCTCGTCGCACTCGTGGACGATACGCAGCTTCAGCAAGGTGGAAAACTGATTCATCGGTGATAGAGCTGCATTTCACAAGGCCGATGCGCTTCAGTTTGGGCAAGAGAGCAAGACGCTTAACGCTCTCGTCCGTCAGGTTGGTGCAGCAGCCAAGATCAATGTATCGAATACGGTTGCAGTTCTGGACAAGTTTCTTGACACCCTCGTCGGTGATGTTCCCACAGTGACCCAAATGCACGTAATGCAGGTTCTTACCAAGCTTAGAAATAGCATGAACGGCTGTATCGGTGATGTTTCGGCACTTTGCAAGAACAAGGTTGCGGAGGCGAGGGGCCACATCAATAATCTTTTGCACAGCAGCATCTGTCAAACGGTGACATGAAGTCAAATCGAGAATGCGAAGATGTTCAAAGGTTCGTCCATAGGGGAGTGACAAGAAAGCCTCGTCATCGATAAGTTCACAGTTTGCCAACCGCAACTCCCGTAGACAGTTACCCTTGACCATGAGGGATGTCACTGGGCCGTTGCCAATGCGAGCGCATTGGTGAAGGTCAATCTCGAGGATGTTCGGGCAGTTCTCGGCGAAAGCGTGAATAGCGTCGTCCTGCAGCTGGCCGCATTCATTGAGTTTCAACTATAAATAGTTAGTTATTGCAAAAATTCGGTACTGTCGCAAAACATACCCTCTTGATATAGCGACAGGTAGTCGCTAGAGTGATCATGCTTTCGTTGGAAATACTCTCGCATCCCGAGATGTTGAGTCCCTGGAGTCGATTGCAGTGCTTGGCGATGGCGTTGATAGACTGCTCTGTAATGTTCTTGTCGTTGGAAATATCGAGTGCCAACAATGAGTTGCTATTCTCTACCAGAGCAATCAGGCCGGAATCGGTCAGGTTACGGCAGTTTGTGAGAGTCAACCGCTCGACACGAGTACAGACCGAAAGAGGCATGACGCTACCATCGTTGACCTTATCGGCGAGAGCGGCCAGGTTCAGGCGCTTAATAAAATCGCGGTATCGAAAAGAAGGGTTCTCCATGCCCAAAGTTTGGCAGATGCTGGCATGGTTCTTCCAGTTTGTGCACGCAGGACGGTGCCATAGTTGATCCACGGTGTTTCTAGCCCAGCGTTTGCAAACAAGCATGCAGTGAAATAGATCGGATGTGGAACTGAGCTTGGCAAACACACTGATGAGGATCTCGTTTGGCAACCGATGAACGGGCGGTTGACAGGCATCCTCGACCTGCATATCTTGAAAGTTTGGTACCCCTATGCTAGACTGCGAGTCGTTGGCTCCCAGAAAGAAGTCGGATTCTTCGTTGTCGGCCGGCGCGGGGGAGGTTGACGAGGATGAGGATCGTGAGTCTTCCCGCTCGTCGGCGGGGGTAGGACTTGGCCTCGCGGCAGCAGCAGGAGTGGCAGCAGCGGCCATGTCTTCGGTGGTTGGCAAGTGAAGCGCTTCACAGAGATGAGAACCGTGGGAAACTTTGTGTGGTGACGTCTTTCGGTGTGAGTTTGGGCAGGATTAAGGCGGAGGGAAATCAGGGATCACAAGGGTGATTCTTAAGCAACAGCAGCAGCAACAGCTGTGGACGGTCCCAAGGTTCCTTCTGTGGGCGCTCGACCGTAATAGTATTCGAAGTAGCGATGCAGAGACAGCAAGTTCAGTCGTAGGTCTAAAAATCAATATCGCGACCAAAACGAAGCTGATGCAGGTCGTTGAAGGGGACAATAATAAGAGTATGGATTGAATTGACAAGGCAAGGCAAGGCAAGGTTAGAGCCGAAACGGGGCGGCGGTTTTTGGTCGAAGTTAGGTTGCTTAGGTTAGGTTGGCTTGGGCGCGTGGTAGCGACAGCGGTAGCGTAACTGGGCTGCTGGGGTTTTGGGTAGTAGAGTAAGTACCTCAAAAGCAGGGAAAACAAGACCTATGACACAGCCAAATAATAGAGAACGACAAGTATCCTCGGGGGCGGCACGATTTGAGGCGTTTGTATTTATTACCTACGGCCCTGCACCAGACGGTTGGTTTCAGCCGCGGTCCCTGCAAATTGCCGCTGTACTGCAGTCTTGCACTGTCGTGCACTGCAGACTCTCTCGAGTGACTCCCGTTCAATAAGACGAGCGAGCCCAGGCCAGATGATCCTCAGCCTAGATCTCCTCCTTACGTCGTAGTCGGGCGGGATGGCCGTAGTGGGGTTTGGGGTTTGACACGGTCTTTTTTTGTCACTCGAGACTGGTTAAGTCAGGGGTTTGAAGTCTGCGGGTCTAGGAATGATGGTGGTGATATGTAGTGAGGGTGATGGTCGTGTGTGACTTGTTGTTTCGATTAGTTAGTGGTTTGGGTGCGAGGGATGATGCATGTTTCAGAAAACCGCGTGCTCGGTTTATATGTACATCTGAAATTTAAGAAGAAAGCTCTTTATAATGATTAATAGAATAGACACGATCCTCAGTTCATGTGATTTGATGAACTTTTGTTATTCTATTATATGGCACATTCGGCGTATCTACCTACACTTGCATATCTCTCGGCAACCCAGTTGATACTCCTTGACTATTCGTCACAAAATAAACGCCTTCGGTCCAAGGTTAGTTGTTGCTGCGGGGAAGATGACAAGCATTGGATACATCCATATACATGAAGGAGGTAAGCGGAATGATTTGATTTGAGGTTGAAATTGTGAGTCAATCTTGTCCCGCATGTGGCTTGAGCCAGTAATAAGTCCAGAGTATTTCATTTGGAATAAATACGGGTATTCGGGAGAGAAAATAAGAAGAATATTAGCGCTGCCTCCTCTAGACGAATTTAGGTACATATGAGTAGCGGGAAATGACTGATTTAGTGGATTTATTCATGATAGAACTCACGCATGAAACAAAAGTCACGCTTCAGTTCCAGGTGAGATGAACATGTATCATAGCTCGGCTACTATTAGCGAGACTCTTCCGTTTTTACAAATGCTCTAAAAAATCACAAAACAATCCCCATCTCCGCCATGACGTCTTAATCCTGGAGAACCATGATCCCTCCACTTCAAGATCCTACTGGTACAGGGTAGGACCCTCGCGATGGCATCGCTGGCGTAGTAAGCAGACAATTAAGCTTGTCGATTGGTTTTGTGGGGCTGGTTCGGATGAGGTTTACCCGTTTCTTCCGCACCTTTCTGAGGTCATCACAGGTTCCTGACTAGCAACCCAGACCATCACCATTGAGGTCTATCGATTTGCATATTGCTCGGGTAGACATTGTTTTGTTTTGTTGGCTAGTGGTGTGATCACTCGATATCCTGTCCTGAACCCCGCGATGCTCCGTCCCTCAACTCTCCGCCCTGCGCTTCGCGCATCAGTCCACACTAGATGCGCCATCACCCGTACGACTCGCCGGACTCTATTCTCCCAGCGATCAACCCGTCTAACCGATGATCTCGATGTCAACCAGCTCAATTCGAAGCGACGAGATTACGAACAGAACCGCACGGCTTTTCTGGCCGCTGGTGCCATTGCCGGTATCGTTTCCTTCGTTTATACGGCATGGAAGCTCAAGAAGGCCATTGAGGCACAGGGAGCAAAGGAAAAGGCAGCGATCAAGTGCGATACTGAAGTACCAACAGAGGCCTTCAAGACAGAGGCAGGCGAGAAGCGAAAAGTGGTTATTCATGACGAGGATGGGAACGAAGTTGTTCCTACAGGCAACACAACCGTCAAATTGTTCCCACGAACGTTGGAAGTTGAGAACGTTGGATCAGCTGGAGCTGCAGCTGGCCCAATTGCAGCCGCCGTCACGGATAAGCATGGAACCGAGTTTACGCTGGTCGGGTTGGGAACAAGAACAGTGACTTTCCTCGGCTTCGAGGTATATGTAGTGGGCTTCTACGTCGCTACCCAGGATGTCGAGAAGCTCCAGCGTTACCTGGTTAAGAAGATCAACCCTCTTGCTACGACACTGATCCCATCCGAGAAGGAGAATCTGCGAAAGGCTCTCCAGGATGCCAGCGAAGGAGAGGAGACGTGGAACACACTCCTAAAGGATGCTGGATGCCGCTCAGCGTTCCGCATTATTCCCGTTAGAGATACAGACTTTCCCCACATGCGTGACGGTCTCGTTAGAGCTGTCCAGGCTCGCTCAGCACGCAACCCAGACTACAACGACGAGGCGTTCGGAGAGGCCATGAAACACTTCAAGGTCTTGTTCCAACGAGGGCAGGTAGCCAAGAAGAACGAACTTCTTCTCATTCGAGACGGTGCTGGAAAGATGACTATCACTTACAATGATAGCACACGCAAGGAGCCCGTCAAGACCGTCCTAGGAACTGTTGACGACGAGCGACTTTCAAGGCTATTGTGGCTCAACTACCTAGCTGGAAATAAAGTTGCGTCAGAGGAGGCCAGGAAGAACATCATCAATGGCGTCATGGAGTTTGTTGAGCGACCCGTCGGTACAGTTGCCACACAGGTTCTGTAAAGGGTTTTGGTTTGCAGTAAAAAATGTACATTACGGAAATTTAGGCATGTATCACTAGTATGTAATGCACAGGAACTCAAATGGGTTCTTCGAAGTCATGAATTCTACTCAATTGGGGCTATATTGCCCAAGCCGTAGTACCGTCTAATCCTCAGGTGCCTAATCTATCTGCCTTGCATGCCCGGTGTATAGGCACGTCTAAAGCTTAGAACTGAAAGCATTAGATGCCCTTAGCCCATGGTGTCCATCTTTCATTATTGGTTTTGTGGATTCTTACGCCTTCAGGGCACCAGCCTCCTTCAGAAGGTTCTTGAGCTTTCCGCCAGAGTTCAAGCTCTGAAGGTCCGAGTTTCCACCAATGTGCTGTTGCTTGATGTAGACGTTGGGGACGGTACGCTGGCCAGAGATCTTCTCGAGAGCGTCCTGAAGAGCGGAGCCATCAGCTGCGAGTTGTCAGTAGCTGATATAGGCTCAGAGAAATCGTGGGCCAAACTTACAAACTTCGTCAAGCTCGAGGAGCTCGTAATCGGCGTTCAGTTCATCCAGAGTCTTCTTGGTCTGCTTGCAGTAGGGGCAGTAAGACTTGGAGAAGACAACTGCGCGCGACTGTTAGCTATTGCGCAATACTCCGCTGCGACAAGATAACATACCAACAGAGTTGTTGTCGATAAGCTGCTGAACCTTGGTAGATGCTTGAGACATTGTGCCGGGGCTTGTTGCTCGAGTGAAGAATGATCGAAAGAAACTCATAAGGAAGCTTTGTGCAGAGTGGGGGAGGTATTTATTCTAAAGGCGCTGGGGATAGAGGGACGGATTGCGAGATGTAATGGATGTATGCACTGTAGCTGAGGGCGAGTTGCTTTGTCAGTGGTCGGAGACAGTTCGGCGACTGAAAAATACCCTAGGTACGATGATGCAATCAGCTGGCGCCCCGGATTAAGTAATCACATATGTCTTCTTTGGAATCAGTCCCATTGCGTCTCTTCAGTCTCTGGAGAAGGCAATTGAATTTGTGATCAATTCGACTTGCATCTGTAATCATGAAAACTGATACAGAAAGAAGGTGATGTTTTATTGGTGTTTTAACAGGAACACCATAAGCACTTGTTTCTGTTAGTATCTGGTTGCTCGTGGACAACTGCCGATAAACCCTTGTAAGCACAGCCGGATAATAGATTGCATATGTACTCGATAGACAAGTAACCATAAATAATGATGAGAGCAACTTGATGTTTCATCATCGGTTTAAAGGCATAGTAGAAAAATATTAAGTCGTGGTTAACAAAATGAACGGAGATGATTCTGTTCTGTTATTGCCAGTGTTCAGGGTAAGTGAACTGCCAACATAGTTCAGGACTATGCTTTTCACGTTGCGATTGCGAGAGCTTCCAGAGACTTGCGAAAATAGCTAAATATTTATACGAACCTTTTTAAGTCTAACTATCGATGGTTTCTGGCAATGAGGGTCCTGTGGTGGTCCGTTTGTTCGGCTAGTCATGATGATTCAGTTTCAAACCTCCACTCGAGAGGGATGAAATCGAGCAACCACCGCAGAACAAATGGAGCATATTTTAGTCACGGGGTTCTTCGTCAACCGTATGTTTCCCATTGGATTGGTTTTCATCATGAGCGGATAATAAAAGAAGTGCATGTGGTAACTCTGCATACCCACCGGAAAACACTGACAAACTTCATGATATCTACATCTGACATCAGCCCAGTGCTCACAATGGAACCATGGACTTTGGATGAATGATCAACTTCTGGTAGCACTAAGTCCATAATTGGGGTACAATTTTCGAATATAATTGTGTGCTATGAATGTGATTTTTTTTTGACTCAGGTCGTGCCAAAGACAATGAACCATTAAACTGCCATCTTGAACAAATCTAGTAGTGGCTTCTGGACCCCTTGATTACGATTTTCCCGCTAGAACAGTCTGACACATTCCCCCAGGTTTCGATTGCCAATTGTCAGGCCATGCACCTGGAACAAAAGCGTCGTTAGTAGACTCCCCGTGCGGCTCTTGGCTTTCTAGTACCAGGTCCAAATATAATTATCAAATTTAGAAAAATCCATAATCTGGCCTCTCCCTTTTAATTGTTGTAATCCAGACTTTTCATCTGCAACGTAACTACACGCAACAGAACGCGCGCAAACTCTCGCTATTCCCAAAAAGAGAAAGCAAAACGAGTCAAATCTTCGTTACATATTTCTTGCATTCGATTTGTTTCTTGGGGCGACATCTTGTACTGTACTTGTCCCCCTCTTGCCCACATCTCCACCAATCGCTGCCTCACGTCTTGCAGTTTTCAAGTGTCCCCTAAAAGCTGCCCGGTTTCTTGCATTGCATCGCCCCGTCATCACCAATACAGAATACGTACAGCACTTTAGACTCGCGCTATAGTACCGATTGTCCTGCACTGCACTGCTTGGCCGGGACAAAGACTGACTGACTGACGCCCAAGCCCCCTCACGGTGTCACCTGAAAAAGAGCCCAGCCCGATACACCCGTTTGCCCAGTCTCGCCGTGTACCACTGACGGGTTACGGTATTTTACATTTCTCCCAGCACCAACTTGCTTGTCTGGTTGCGCAAGACAAGACCAGGCGGACAGCGCAGGTTTGGTGTAGACCCCTATACCAAGTAAGGGTCGTGATCATCGCATTTCTGCCCGCGATTCGCAAACTTCTGGTTATCGTTGCACGCCTTGCATCGAAGCCCGCCCACCTGTTCTGCTCATCGCTCCACATCAGCCCACGGGTCGATCACAAGAGAACCACCAGTCGCTCAGCTTTATCGACCGACCGCCCTGTCCTGACCTCTCTTCCTGTCCAGGAACTTGGTCAATTGCTGCACTCGTATTCCCATTTGCCTCTAGGGTGTCCTGTTCGGGACCACCTTAGAAACCGTCGAACAAGGTGGATTCCGCCCAAGAAATCGTGGCATCTCCCGGTGCCTTACAAAACGTCACGTCCTACCTCAACGGGGCGCTGGCTAACCTCTCATCTGCCTTTCAAGATTCGGGCGAATACATATCAGACACTCTCGGCGTCCCTCCAACTCTCATTTACAGCAGCCTCGCTGTTCTAGTTGCCGTCCCCTTAACAATGTCGAGATACGGTTGGTCTATTGGCCGCGAACAGATTTCGCCTTACAGTTCTATGCCCAGCGGCGTCCCCGCTGTCACCGACGACGATTTCAGCTACATCACCTCCCAAGATCTTGATGGGGTCGCTGAAGACCGATACTATCCCAGATCTCATTCGACTGCACCTCCACCAGCTCCAGAGGACGATATCCTCCTTATCAAGAACCGCGGCATAACATATCCTGCTCACTTCCCCGCCTATGCGATCGGAGATGGAAAGCTGCGGGTGATCGATGTCAAGGATCGGGTTGGGTTGATGATGGAGCTTCCTGAGCGCGGAACTTCACGCATCAAGCTTCTTTACAAGGGAAAGCAACTTAAGGATCCCATGGCGCCAGTACGAGATTATGGTGTTAAGAACAACAGCGAGCTGATGGCTGTCATGCCCGAGGTTGGTGATGTCAGCAGTGGTTCAGAGGAGGAAATGGTTATTGTCGATGCCCCTCGAGACGACAGAAAAACACGCCGCCGCAAGAACAAGCGCAGCAAGAAGAAGGGCATCGCCAGTGATGGTGATTCTCTATCAGGCAGTCCCCGCGACAGCGCCTCTACATTTGATCACCCTAGATCGCCTCCAGCGCCGCCTGCATCCACAGGAGCTACTAGCGGTCCCATGAAGGTCTTGGACGATCTGGCTGTTGAGTACCAGATCAAGTGGTTGCCATTGTCTGCCGAGTATATCGAATCACCACCTACAGATCCAAAGAAGAGAGAAGAGGACCACCGCAAACTATCTGAGAGTATCATGATGCACATTATGCTAAAGCTGGACGGTGTCGAGGCCGAAGGGATGCCTGAGGTCAGAGCGCGAAGAAAGGAACTGGTCAAGCAGGTCCAAAAGACGTTGAAGGATTTGGACGTTGCAAAGGAGTCTTGAGCCTGCATGCAAGCGAAGGCGTTGAATGTTATTACTGGAGGTTGACTGAAAAGATTGTCTAATTTGAGTGCGCTTGGCGTTGCTGGGAACGACTTATCGACTACCATTGATTGCTCTTGATATAGAACAAGCTGTACAATAGATTCAAGGAATGAAATAGCCTTGACGATGATGACATTGATAGACAGCATCTGAGCATATTGTCATAATAATTTGGTTAAATACACCCAAAATTGATGCCTACCTTAGTACCTAAGTACCTACCTACCTATCTACATGTACATGCAACCTTTGTTAATAATCATCTCTGATGTAAACCTCGGCTGGCAGTATCTTGTTCATGTCTTGCATCATCAGATTCAATGAGATCACGTGGTGATTGAATCTGAAGTGGAGGCCCGCCATCTGTCATCAGTCAGTTCACTTTCGCCTTATTCTAGTGATTCGGAATATCTTCGGCTCAACTCATAGGTCTTTTGAGCCCTAAGCAACTCAGTGAGTCGCTTGCGGTGTTAGGAGTCTTTTCCAATAACGGTTAGCGCACAAGGCACAACGAGCCCTCTCGAATGGTCCTTGGATTTTTCGCCCGTCAATCAGTATCGCGACCACTTGCACCCAACAATTCGAGGGACGACTAACCCCAGCAGCACAGGAAATCCAAATCTTCGCCGACCGGTTTGAGGATTTGTTTGTCTAGCCGTCGACTGAGCTGCCCTTCTTTCCTTTTCTTTAATCCCCCCAGAAAAGACGGTTACGATGTCCAGCTTCGAGCAAGTTGTGAGTGCCACCGACAGAAAAAACCACCAAATCAATATTGCCTTGATGTGCAAGTGCAAGACGAGCTGCGGGCAACTGGAATACGTTGGCGATGGGATTGGGGACGTTTTGGGATCTCAGCAGTCAGCGTCTGCAATTGTTGTTCACGCTGCTCGTCGCTCGCCTTTCAGATGGGAATATTGGTCTTGAAGACGCATTTCGCTGACCGTTGTGTGCGTTTACAGGTCGTCATCGATGGCAAGGGCCATCTCCTTGGCCGACTCGCCTCTATTGTCGCCAAGCAGCTCCTTAGCGGTCAAAAGATCGTTATTGTCCGTTGCGAGGCCCTCAACATCTCTGGAGAGTTCTTCCGCGCCAAGCGTATGTCTACCCCACGATACCACAGAATCTCGATATGTGGTCGAGCATCCTATGGAACAAATACCACAGCGATGCTGTTACAAGAGCAATCAAGCTGATTATGACAACAGTCAAGTACCACGCCCACCTCCGAAAGATCACCCGATACAACCCTACCCGCGGTGGTGAGTCGAAGCCGTTTCCTCAACCTTGGACAACAGTCATTGACTCGATATAGGTCCCTTCCACTTCCGCGCTCCTTCACGAATCTTCTACAAGGCCGTCCGTGGCATGATCCCCCACAAGACTGCCCGTGGTGCCGCTGCTCTCGAGCGCCTTAAGGTCTTCGAGGGTGTCCCCCCTCCTTACGACAAGACCAAGAAGGTCGTCGTTCCCCAGGCTCTCCGCGTTCTCCGACTCCAGCCCGGCCGCAAGTTCTGCACTGTCGGCCGTCTGTCCCACGAGGTTGGCTGGAAGTACCAGGATGTCGTTGCCCGGTATGTTTTCTCGATATGTGTCTTTGCCTTGGACGCAAAAACTAACTTGTCACAGATTGGAGGAGCGAAGAAAGGCTAAGGGTGCCGCCTACTACGAGCGCAAGAAGATTGCCGCCCGACAACTGGCCGATGCCAAGAAGAACGCCACTGTCAAGGAGGAGACCTCAAAGGCTCTTGCCAACTTCGGCTACTAAGCTGTTCATATCCCTCGACCTAAAATCTTGCCAGTCTAGGTATAGCTTGGCAACGTCTATCATTTCTCATGCGTTTCATTAGATGGCGCGGTGGTTCAAAGGGATTTACTTGATTTGCTGAGTGATGGCAAGGGTGGCTCGAGGAGTAGATGTCGATTCCCCCCCAAAAGAAATGTTCTAAATGAAAAGTCCCCAACCACGATCGTCGATTGCTCCTTTTTGCACTTACCACCCGAGACCAGAAGAACCTAAAGCACAGAGGTCCGACAATTCAACATGATTTCCATGAGGATAACTGAGACTCTTGTGTGGATACCTCTTCGAACTTTGGGTTATGTGATGAGGCTTTTGATGATGTGGAGGAGGGATATTTCATTAGTGAACGTTTGACGGAGGCTGGAGATTGCCATTGATCCCGTGTATACCCAAGGACGCCAGAGTTCGGCGGACAGGTTTTATGAGTGATGGCAATGGGAGGTGATCTTGTTACGCTTCCCAGAATGGGACAGGGTCTCGCATTTTGCACAATAGGAGTAGAAAAGGAAAGGCTCTTGTTTGATCAATTATGATTTCGTGTGAATGTGTTGAGTCGTTTGTCTGTTCATGTTGACGTCAGTGTTTAAACTTAGGCTATAAGTGAGTGAGCGAGTGTTGTTTGTAAGTGATGTAATGATATATTGTGTTATTGTAACCTGCACTTCATTATCGAGGCTCCTCTAATGCGACAGCACATTGTCTTCCTGTAATCGTAGTGTGTACTGTTGCTTCAGCTTGGATGACAGGTATCTAAATAGAAGTTGGGTGTTCTTCTGAGTACACCCATCAAACATTGATCTTTGTAAGGGAGAGCAAAAGAGTGAGTCGTTCGTTGTGTTGTCAGGAATAGTACACAGTGGTCCCAATCACAATTAAATGTACACCTCCAGCTTGCTATGAAACTAGAAATGCACTAATATTCGCCAAAAACACACGATTCAACGATGTAAATACGATATCAAGGCAGTCAGTCAGTCATTAGTATCAATGTGGAATATTTCCTTTTCTTGTCGTTGTAGGGTATGG
Organism: Fusarium poae; assembly: GCF_019609905.1. Lineage (NCBI taxonomy): Eukaryota > Fungi > Ascomycota > Sordariomycetes > Hypocreales > Nectriaceae > Fusarium > Fusarium poae. The sequence goes on from NC_058399.1 coordinate 6,928,697, forward strand.
TGGTTGCTCTCTGGGGTGTCATGTGTTGATAAGATAAGCTTTTTGTGAGGTGTCCTCACCCACCCCGTTACACTGGTGCAGTGGGACAACATCGAAACACTTTGTCACTTTGTCATTTTACACTCCCAACCAAGTCACTCTTTTACGACTAAAAGACTTACGAAAGAAAGAAACAAATAATAACTTAAAGAAGAGCAAATAAACATAAAGAAAGCGAAAACACATACCAAAACGTCAACATGTCGGATCTCGATCACTTCGACCTTCTTCCCATTCAGATGGACCCTGAGTCCAAGGCCATCACTTCGCAAAAAGCATCGCGCTCTCTGGCCGCCGAACTCGAAGCCCTCAACACACTCCACCGTTCTCTCCTTACCATCGAGCACCCTTCAGGCGCACCCCCACCTCCTGTGCCTGTCAACCCCAAGCGCACCGCCAATGTGACCAAGTTGCGCGATTCTGGTAACAACGAATACCGCAAGGGCAAGTTCCCCGAGGCCATTAAGTTCTACACGCTGGGTGTGCAGATGGCCATGCAGCGCCCTATGTGGGAGCCCGCTGCGCTTGTGCGGGAAGAGATCAGCGGACTGCTTGCCAACCGGGCGCAGGCGCACATGGCGATGCAGAACTGGGCCGAGGGTGCTGTAGATGCGCATGCGAGTGTCGAGGCGCGCTGGGTCGGAAACGCAAAGGCTTGGTGGAGAAGAGGAAGATGCCTGGCCGAGATGGGCAGGTTCGAGGAGGCCAGGGACTGGATCAGGAGGGGATTGGAGGTTGAGGGTGAAGAGGGAGAGCTGGTGCAACTATTGAAGGAAATCGAAGAGAGGATTGAAAAGCAGCAGGCTTAAGTTCACAAAGAATGGTTGAGTGCGATTAGTATCAAGGCTGAGACGAAGTGGGAGGATTTGCCCGAGACATGCTAGTTGGGTATAAGCTTCGAGGCAATGGTAGAAGTTATGAGGTCCCGATAAGGGAATGCCAGCAATAGCGGCACATGGGATTTTTGTTTTGACGGCATTGTTTGCTCGGCCGTGGTCATCAGGAGTTTTAATATCAACGCAACGCATTTGATGAATTATATGGATATTCAAGTCAATGTGACTGAGTACTTAATCTTCACCACAAAAGACATACTAGCATATGTAGCGTTATGCAAGCGTTCATGTATCCCGCATGTGTAAACGTGGGATCCATTGAATAAGTTTTCAAAGTTCAATCGTATAATGTCAATTCTTCTGTCCTGCACTCGCTACGCCTGAGAACGGATTAAGGAAACGCGAAACAGTTCACCCACCCTTTATCCCTAACCGTAACCTTAATCACCTGGTTCCCTAAATTCCATTCCAAAGGACGTCTTCCATGCATTGCATTTCATGCCCCATTCCTGTGTCTTTGCCACTTTATATGTTCCATCGCAGCATACCATTAGAGTAAACAAGAGCCTATAAAAAGAAAATCGAGAAAAAAGGAATTGGATGTCAACAAGCAGTCGCCCAGATCCCAATTCGCATGCGTTTGAAGTCGTTGAACAAGATCCATGATTGTGGGGTTTGCGAGCATAAATCAGAGGCTGAATGAATTGTGGCTCGTATTCCCACGCATTTCCATGTAGTTTCCCCCTAGGTTGATCATTGGCGTGATGCGTTATTCCGCTTGCGAAAAAAATGCAATGGGGGCAAGATGCCAAGCGCTACTCAGGAGAGTCAAGACCATGCCGAAAACAAAATAATTTTGTATCAAAATTAAAAAAAAAAGAAGAGTTTCTCGTTTGCGAGGGGTATCTTGTTCGCAAGACATGTGCTTTGTTGCGTTTGTTGTTTGTTTTGGTGGTTTTCTTGGGTGTTCTACTCCTTCTCGCTGAGCTTCTCGTTGAGGCTCTGGCCACGAGGTCGCATGACAGCATCCTGGCCGCTCATTCTCCTGTCGAGAGCACGCTCAAGCTTTGCGCCAAGGGCAAGCTTGCTCATGGTGTCTGTCTTCTCGTCGGTGAGGATGACGCGCTGGGAAGAGAGGGCCTTGTTCTCCATGCGGTCGAGGCCGGTAGCGATGTCGCGGATCTCGGCGTGGGCAGAGTCGGTGGTTCCGACGGTGGGAGACAGTGAGGGAGCCATGCTGTAAGTGCTGAAGCGAACAGAGTTGCGGTTCTTTGAAGAGTCAGTGGATGGTTGATCCTTTTCTTTTTCTTTGGTAGTTTGGCGATCGGGTTGGGTATGAGCGTGCGATGAGATCCAAGGCTTAGCCATGATGGGCAGGAAGTAAATAAGATTGAAATAGGCACAGACACACGGACGGGACAAAAAAAGTGATAAACAAGAAATAAAGAAAAGAGTTAGAGAGAGAGGAAAGGATGCGACAGGGGAATGTGTCAAGGTGGTAATGATGGGCGTAGTGGACAAAGACGGATGGACGATAACCAAGCCAAGGTACGTATGTGCCAGTAAAGGTTATATGGGCTGAACCAAGCGGCCGGTGAGGTAAAAGAGTCACATTTCAGTGGTTTCGGTTTCGTCTCTTGCATTCTCCAGTCTCCAGCCAGTACCGATCATCCATCGAAGTGGGCAGACGGACGGCAGAGCAGGCGAGACTAGAGACGGAACTAGACGGTACTGTACGGAACTTGACCAGGGGGGCTCCAAGCCAAGTGGATGGACAAAGGAGAGGATGAAAAAAAAGAGAAGATCCGAGCGGTCATTACTTACAGAAGGAGCCATGATGGGCCGGGAAGAGTCCAGAGAAGCAGGCATGGTGATGATGCGATGGGGAGTTGAGGGCGGATATGGGTACTATAGATGGATATATGAAACTCGCGACGACGAGGATTCCCAGGCAAGCAAAAGAGGAGAAAAGGAGAAGCGAAACCGCAGATGAAGAAAGAGAGGGAAGATAGTGGGTTTTGAGAAGTGGATAGAGACGTAATAGTAGAGGTAAGCCGATACAATAGCGACCGAGCTATGTATGTACCTAGGTAATTTAAAAAAAAGGAAGAAAGAGAACGGATGAACGGGTGTGGGCTTTGACCGTTTTGCTGTCGATTTCTGTTTAGCAGCTTATTTTCTTATTTTCTTTCTTTTCTTCTTATTCACGACTCAAAAACGAGAAACAAGAAACGGACAAACAGAGGTAGTTATTGAAATGGATAAAAAAGCAACGGCCCAGCAAAGGGAGAGGGGAAAGGGGAGCGAGTGAGTGGACAAAGATTTGTTGGAGATTAAAGCCAAAGCCACCTAACAAAACGGCACAGGCACGAGTCTCAGCGGTTGGTCTGCCCGGTAGGTCTAGGTTGTCTCGTCTGGGCTGGTCCCCCCCCGCGGATGGGCCGTTTTACAGGGGGTGTGCTACCTACAGCATGTGCACATGCGCTACAGTTTAGAGCCGCCTCGGACACAGTTTTGATCAGTGGGCTGGACTCGACTGGATTGGTGAGACCTGAACTTGATGAGGTTGACACTATATTGCACTTGTAGTTACTAATTAATGAACTCGCTGGTAAAGAACAATTATTGATTGATCATGCAACATTGATCACAATTGAAAAGCTGAACTGAACTGAACTCAACTGAGCTAAAGCAAAGGGAACCTGTAAGCGTTTCAAAACATTCAGGGATTAGGTCAGATGGCGCCTCTGGAGCCAAACACTCGTACAAGACCCCGGGCTCCATCACAGTACCCACTTGCCCTGAATCTGTAGGGGACGGACTGCTAAACACCAAGAGGCTATGTCACGGAGAATCTCAAAGCCCTTTTTTCGTCACTGGAATGTATATTTTCGTGTTGATCAGGGCAGTAGACCCTTGGAACATCCGCCACTCGCGTGGGAGCCACGTAGACATGTAGGTACGGCGTTTGTGTTTTGGGGGGATGATGATGATGACGATGGTGTTAGTGGAAGCGGAAACGGATAAGCTGAAGAGGGACAAACGATCGTCATTTCCACATGGCATGACATGGTGGCGAAGACAACGACAACCAAGAGAGAAGAGAGAGAGAGAAGAGGGGGGGGGAGAGGCACATGGCTAATGTGATGATCCTGGCATTACACGTGGTTTGGATTGGAGGGGATGAACTTAATATCATGCATTAAGTTCAATCTGTAATTTATACGCAGCAGATAAGCAAGCAATAAAGTAAAGTAAAGTACAGTGCTCACATTCAAGAGAACTAATGGATGTCTCGTATTGTAACCCAATGGATTATGGCTGTCAGTAAAGGGACATATCACATTCTAAACAACAACACTTTGCAATACAGCTTGGCTTTTGATGAAACTTGGTGGCAGAAGCTTATCATGACAAGTAAAAGCCCAGATCAATCTCAGTCCATCAAAGGCGTCGCCGAAACTGTCGTTGACTACCCAAATGGATATGAAACCTAAGCCATTCAGCCATTCATCTACAGAGTAGGCTACCTACTAGGTTAGGCCTGCGGGTTCTAGGCCACCAACATGGAGCCTCAACATTGCAAGCGAATGTTACTGCCTGCTTCCCAGTAATAACACCAATGCCCAATGCACATATTATATGACTATCAACTCTTGTGTCAGGCCTCAACGCATCTTGTTCGTTTTTGACTTACCGGACTATACCGAGGTAAATACATATTCAGACTATTGGCTGACGTTTCAGCCCATCGCAGATCATCATCACCCGACACTCCTCTTTCCATCTTTCAGATGAATAGTTTGAGACGGTAGCGAGAAGCCCCGACGCTATCGTCGAGACGGGTTGTTGGAGAGATCCGATAATAGTTAGATTCTTTTCGCTCGGCCGTATCCCATTCTCGGGCCGCAAAGTGGACTGACTGATTCGACAGTGGCTTTGACTATAAAAGTTTATTCGAGGCTGGTTTGCGAGTGCTCAGACAGAGAGGAGAGGAGATGTGGATAAATTGAGAATGAGATAGAGTATAGACTAAACCGTAGATCGTTGTAGAGATTGGGTCTTGGACCAGACTCTGTAAATATGAGATAAGATTGAACACTACCAAAGTACCTACCAAGGTACGACTGCCACCAATGCTGGCAACACCATCATGAGAGCCGCACCTGTCTTCACGTGCTGATCAAAACAGGCAAACCACCTATCTATTCACAATAACATGCCTTCAACAACAACATCATCATTATCATAATCATCACCAAAAGTCACAACATAGATGACTCTTATCTCTTGCTTCTGTGCCTCTTCTTGCTCGACTTGACCTTGCTTGATGGATACTCCAAGTCAAGCTTATATCTCGAGCTGCCTGAGCTAGACTTTGACGAAGATGGCGATGGCGTAGAATCACCCTCCGACACGGGCGGCGAGAAGGCAGATCCCCGACGATGGGACTTGGTGGCGCTGCCGTACCCGAACTTGCGCGACGCAGAACCCTTTCGAATTTCTGAAAAGGCCATTTCTGGCGAAGAAGTATCACAGCTTGGGCCTGGGAAGAGAGGTATCAGTCACACGTACCACTCCATCTCAAGCCTTGGTACTTACCGTATCGTACGCACTCGCTGCAACACCCGTGGTCGCACGTGGTCTCTACAGTCTCAAGAGAAAAGGAATCGGGATTCATGCTCAGCCTGCTCAGGGGCTTGGTACACCAACCCTGAGTGTTGGGACCCTGCTGGCATGCGCAGCATGTCCAACTGCCACCTTTGCTCTTGAACTGGCAGTTCTGGAGAGGACAGTCGGACTTTGTGGGTTGGGCTGCCGCGAAGGACATCTTGCTGCACGGCGTCTCATAGCCTGTCTCGAGATCGATGAGTGCCGACGGGCAGTAGTGCCAGTTGATCGATGTATGGGCACAGGGGTGGTGTCGAGGATGGCCGTGACACATTGTGACTGTCTTGAGGAATGAGAAGTGAATGACTCTGTTTATTCAAGTTTGGATTGCTTCTGGACGTCTTCATCTTGGGCCTATTTATACACAGACAGCAGCCAGCCTGACTGCCTACTAGACAGATTGCCATCTCTCATGACCGAGGCCAACCGCAGGCTTAGTCTCCCCTTCAGCGAAGCAATTTTCATGACTAGAGACCTCACAAATGCACATTCACGTACCAACCACACAATTTGCATACTCTCTCTGAGGCGTCTGCATTGCATCACCCCAGCTAGAACCATCGGTCGTGTTCCCCATCTTTTTCAAGCGTTGCATCATCGGGGTTTGTAGCTTTTGATATTCCCAAGCCTTCGATCCGGCAGAATTATGCCCTAAAGTCTTATTGTCTCGGGAGTCTTGGATGTTGGATTCCATGACTTTTCTGTACGACATGAGCTTATAGGACGCCACAAGAAGTGAGGCGGGTTGTATGGGGATGAAATGGTGGAGTTTGGTGGTACAAGATGAATTTGCGAGATCGGTGGTTGGCGAGATGCGATGAACCCGGCAGCCTGGTATATCGAGATTAGTGATCTTGAAGTGTGATGAAAGTGATGATCGCATTACGGCCAAGACAATAAATGGGTGTCCTTGGATACGTGTGGCTAGCCAAGCATACACCAGCATATCTTGTGCATATACCAACATGATCTACTGTACTGCTCAGGTCAATCTCGATTTAGACCCCCTGGCTCGCAACACAATCTGGTACAACACTACATGCCAGCCTCGGAAGCACCTGGGAATAAGCCAATGGTCACAAGACAAGTCCCCAAATTGATTCAGGACTGGGATAATGCTTGTAATTTACGGTGTTGAGTTCACGAGCTGTTGAGAGGGTGTTCGTGACGGTCATTGCAGTGCATCGGCCTGACTTTTGAGGTGTCATAAGAGCGTTATTAGTTAGATTGATGGCTATTTTGTGAGAATAACAAGTACAGAACTGATCCAAATTGTCAAATCCAACCGTCATCAAGGGTATCATCCTCCACGCTGCTCTACTTGTATAGCATACCATCCTAGGAGAAATACTCTCTAGAAGGCATACAAGATTGGCAGCAGATGTGCTCGCACCGATACGTGGCTCCCTCTCCTATCATGACACAGCTGCATCGCCCGCCTACGTTCCAAGTCTTGCCGCACCAACAGCAGTCCCATGCCTGGTTCTTGGTCTCAAAGGGACAGTCTGAAAGCGGGCACTTGGGAAGCGTGTAGCCAGACGGGGGAGGGTATGGGATGGACTGCTTGGTGGTGTTGCTGCAGGCGCGGCGGTGCGAGAGACCGACCACGCAGTATCTTATGTGCGTTGAGACATGTTCGCATGCGAGACGAAAAGTGATTTGCTGGCACATTTTCTGAGATGCTGATCGAAGCCAGGTGGATTGTTTGCTGGATTGATGTGTGATGATAGGATCGATAATAGGACTGCTGACATGACTCTTCATGATAACATCCACCTTATTCATGCAAAGATCGAAGGTATCTGGGTTTTATGTATCCCAATAGCCTTCATAATTCCCATCCAACATGTCAAACCGGCTCTCCTTACCCTTTCCTTGATCTCACCAGCACAACCCTGAACCATCAGCGCAACCCAACCGTGATAGATCCCGAGGGCGGACATGGCTTCCATATCTCACAAATAAGCCTGAAGTCGGGCGGACAAGCTTAGAGATCGGAATTTATTGGGCGCATTGGCTTGGGATTTGTAGCATAGCTGACGACGATTGCTTCCACCATTATGGGTTGTCGATATATCGTCAGAGGAAAGGAAAAGAAAGAATTCCTCTCGAGGTGGTAAAAACGTCCATCACTGTGAAACCGCTCGATCGGTTGTCCATACTTTGTGGTCGAGGAGTGTTACTTGGGATTGTATTTTGTTCTTCATTTCTTGTATGTAGCCCGTTTCTTTGCCGAAGTTGAGAGTCATCGAGTGGCTCGCGAAAGAGCCAAGGATGGAAACATGGGTGGTCTAATCTGGACGTAGTCAGCAAAACAGATGTGGTAATAGCAAAGGGGAAAAGGATAATAATAGACTTGCCATAATTGAACGCCACGAGGGGAACATGTATGTATCGTGGCGGCTACATCCTGCCTGCATATGCCACAACGTCGGACTATAGTCGAAGCTGAGACATGAGCTACGAGTCAAATCTCGAACCCCACGCATCACCCCGATATTCTTCGGACTCTGGCGCTGTTCATGTCTTGTCCTCTGTGCAGTTCTCGCATACTTGGTGCGTGCAGACAGCCATAGTTTCTGCAGATCGAACATTCAGGCACTTGACGCTCGAGTTGCCTACTCTACCACACATGCAGCACACCCACCTCCCGTTGAGATCTTCCAGCCGACACTCTCCTGCGCTGCAGCGACGGTCAACCATACACTGGCTCATAGAGCACGGGTCGTTGAGATCACCGTAGGGGGAACTGGTAGAGACGCTGTTGCAAGGCTCGAGGGGATGACTCGTTATGGGATCGTAGCGGGCTGCGGCGCAGAATGTGTAGTGGTAGCTGTATGTGATGGGGCGGTCACAGGGGGGTATGTGATGGTAGTGGATGTAGTTAGTGATGCACATCGTATTGTTGTACAGCTGTGTATGTATGTATGTCTCGGGAGGGTGCTTCAGCTGGATACGATCGAGCAGAGGGGAAGGTGGGATTTGGACTGCGCAATCGAGACGGGTTGCTGATTTGGGAGTTGTGCTGTGTTGCTGTGTTGTGTTGCTGCAAGACAAAACAGATGCGGTAGTATGTCGAAGGAAATGGTCCGACTGCTCTCTGCAGAAGGAGCAGATGTATGATATCACAATGAGGTTATAGATATATGTTATTGGCCCGCAGCTGAATGGGTAGGGCAGGTAGATGATGTGTGTTCTTTCAGATAGACGTGCTGGGTAATATCAGGGCTAGTCTTCCAAGACATTAATACCTTGAGTCAAGGCTGCCGAGGGGAGGACTTGATGGTATAGTGATAGTGAGAGCTGTATGCTAGACCACAGAATGACCAACAGCTTCAAACTCAGAACAACCAGGAGATTTGAGAAGAGAGTAACGACCCTCTTTATGTTTTCTCCTTCTAGTACCACAGAATGACAGCCCACGTCAACGATAGAGATGGACAGACCCGTCAACCCATAAGACAGCACAGCAAAGCACAGCTCAGCTCAGCCAGACACTGCACTATATCCGTAGGGCTGAAGCTGGCAACGGGAGTACTAACCAGCAAATTTCTAGGCCAGGTCCTTCCAGCGAATAACGTGGTCGGTACGACATTGCCTAGAAGGGGTGGTGGTCCAATAGGTGAGGCGAAACGATTCTCGAGAGGTATAAGCCGGACAAAACGCCCGATTCATGGAAACGAAATCGACTGGGATCCAGTATACGATCTCGCTCAGGAACTCGCTATGTCAGAGTCGAGTCAATGCGGAAGGTCTTGACCGCATCCCTCGGTTCACAATGGCGTATCTTGTTGTTCTCCTCCTCCTCAATGGACCGAGCTGAAACTGGAGTGACACGGCGGGTCTCATACTCATGCAGGGACAGGATCATTTTTCACATCGTGGAGAGTTCTGGTGGGTTGGAGATTTATCAATCAAGCTTTTGAGAGCTTTTCGCTTGTAAAGTTGCATCTAATGAGATCGGGCTTTGGGCTTTGGCCCATCGCTTTCGCTTTCGCTTTGCATCACCCAAGTACCTGAACGGAAAGCGATGTAACGTGCATAGGATGGAAATATGGAAAAAAAAGAGAGAGAACGGAATTGGGCCGCGGAGATTGTGTGATTTGATAATGTGTTTACCATTTTCATCCCGTACTAAGTGGTGTAAATGGTCTGCTTACTCAGGTCTCACTAAACACATGGCTCTCTCGTGGGGACGCTACTTTGTTTCACGGTTACTTTTCTTATGGAGACTTTGGTGCTTGGCATTAGAGGCTCTTAGATTGGATCGGAATTCCGTCCCAGGAATTGGAATTGGAATGGGGATCGGAAGATTATGTGTGGTTAGGCCTCCATAATAGAAGGAATGGAGCATGTACTAGCAGGGTCATCATTGTGAAAGCAAGTTACTAAGTTATGACAACTGAGCTTGGACGTTATGTACCTATAGAGATGGCCATATAGACGGTCATAGCAATTATACCCGGTCTGCTCGAAGTATTCGAGGGAGAAAATGTCCATTGTTACTTTGTGCAACGTACAACATGGGATCATCTCATGGGATACTAACACAACCACATGGTGAACTGGAAAGCCACGACTACACCAAAAACGAAACATGATCAAAATCCCGTATATCTTGACTGTGGGCTCAACCAGAGTGGCTTCCAGGACTTGGTGTTGTTGATCTATCTTGGTCGTTGTCCAACGGCCTGGTCCAGGCCCGCTTAAGCCCCAGAACCAAAACGCCGCCGCCTTGGATACGACCCAATGGTATGTAAGAGATTGTCCGGATAACAAGACGCTATGAGCCTCATCGTACGATTGATCTTCGGTTTGTATCCTTCTAGACTAGTCTAGTCCCTGTCTCGATAGAGCAGCATTGGGAGACATCCCGAGGACGTCAAAGAGTCTGGCGATCTGCGAGCAAATCTCTCCCAACACTGCCATACTCAATCAATATTGGTCAATGAATACTGCATACACCGAAACCTATCGGCCTCTAGTATTGGCTTATCTGGAATATGCACTACAGTTCCGTCTGAGGCCTCCCAGGTGCCCGGGCATTCCTGGGAATGAAACTGCTCTCGACAAACCGTAAAGCTGCTGACTCGAATGTATTGTTTCTGTGCCTTGCAGGGATAGTTACAAGGTGACCTCAGGGTTTCAGAAAAGTTGAGGGTTTGGAACACAAGGGACGAAATTAGTAGATCACTCTATGCTCCCTATTTAACTATTAGTTTAGGTCATTTATTTTGGTACGTCAAAATGAAGAGGCCATCTTTTCTGCTACTTACTAGGGTAATCACTAGGATCTTGCTTCAGGTCGGTATCCGTACAACCGCTGCTTTTCCCCGCTCAATAGGAGATGAACATATTTTTCTTGAGGGACTAACCGCCGGCCGAATGACGCAACTCAGGCGAGTCGAGGAAGGTCACCGACCACAACCAAGGCTCTTGGCGTCCATCAAAGCGGCTGCCCTTGCCGTTTTGTTGTACCGAAAGCAAGGGGTTCATCTCGACCGAAAGACGACTGTATCGGAGTAGAGCTGAATGGTCTCTGTTGGCAAAGGTAATGGAGCGAAAGGTCTGCAGACGGCCAGGCCTTTCATTAACTGAACTCTGGTTAGGGCGACCTCTCCCGCACGTATCATCGTTCGCTGCATTGCTGTCTTACCATAATATGGGCAAACAACTCTAAACATCTCCCACCACGTCAGTTGCACAATGAGGTGGTACAATCTCAATGCTACCGAGGCATTTGAAGAGCAGGTACATCCTATGCTGAGGACTGACCAATATCGTTCAATTGACCATCACGGGCAGGCTAAAGGAGCCAGGCCTCCACGAAAACCACACAACAGCCGTCGAACAAGCGCTGTGTAGGACCAATTTGGAACAGTTATTGCTGACATGACTGCATACTAAGGGGCTGCATCTTGACAACATCAGCAAAGGAGTCAGATGAGCATAGGAACTCGGCACACGTAGTTATTTCGAATGAACCTACCTGGTTAGCCCTCGCCAACGTATTATATCAGCTTCACCAAATAGTCATCCATATAGAGCCTGACACAAGACATCAGTATATTAGTGCTGATATCGTGATGGCTGCTGTCGCGCTGACGTGGGATGCATTGACATGAGGCTAAGTAAGACCTGATAAGTATATAGAAGACAGTAGCGCTGAGAGCGAAAAGACAGAATGTCAACAAACTTCCCACATCCAAAATGGCATTCCGACACTTTGCAAGTCTTCCGCTGGAACTTCAGATAAAGATATGGCAGATCTATGTGCGCCCCGGACCGGCCATGCATATCTTTGACGTGTGCTATCCGTCATGGAAAGGGGACAAACGTACCGAAAAAGCGTTCCAGTCATTAATGAATAGCAAAGAAGGAGAGGAAAAGTTGAAAGAGTATAGAAATATGGCGTTTCTTGATCGAATGGACACTATCGGCCCAAGGGGCGTGTTTGATCCAAGCATGTACCATGCCACCGCGACGTCGAAGCTGATCAGCCGTCTCCCGGAGCGAACCGTCAGAGAAATAGAGACAAGAGAGGATATGAACGAGATCTATCTTTCCGGCAGTGGTCAAAAGATTTCTATCCCGGCGTCGGATGTCCTGATGTTGCGCATTCGCCAAGATCCATCCGACCATTCCAATCTAGCCACCGAGACACTTCTCTGTCCACCACCCATCAAGGACATCCTCGAGAACCAGTGGTCAAGCGAGTTGGCGTCAGCCCTTCGAAACGCGAAAAAAGTAGCCATCGACGTTAGCGAGACATGGGCGACAGGTTTGTACGGCGAGTTGGGTCTCGAAGAGATTGCCTTCTTTGCGTGCACGATCCAGAAAGATCTCGAGGTGCTGTACTTAGTAGATGAGTGCACCGGGCGGTGCAACCAGTGCAGAAGACAGAATGTTAAAATGGAGGACATTCGGAAGCGTGATGCCCTGTGGAAAGGTCTACGAACGAAGAATACCGACGACGAAGATCGACCAGGCGATATCATCAACGCCGTCTCGAGACGCTACATTGAAGCGACAAACCTTGCCGCCCTGGGATGGGACGAGGAACACCCCTCATATCTCTTTGCGTGCTTGATTGACACCGCCATCAAGACTCAACAAGAAGGCACGGATAGAGGCAAGTTTCAGGGTGTCAGAGTGTTGGTGGTAGAAGATGAGTAAATCACGGAGGAACAAACGTAATTGGAAACTTGGGTTGTGAAGCTAAAGAAACCGCCCGCTCGACTTTTGCCGGGATATACCATAACGCCGTACATGTTCTACCACTTATATGCATTTAAAATCTGGCTTGTTAGCATAGTCTCAAGAAAAAGAGTTGGAATACTCACCTTATTTCATATGATCCTGCCCTCGTCATGTATCGCACCCACTTGACGCTCGAATAATTACTCTTCTCAAACACCTTAAGATAGCGCACCAACAGTCCGGAACTTGTAAACATGAGCAAGCTAAAGTTCATGCTCAGCGGTGGTCGGCTCCACGCGCGCTGCTCCGTCATGCTCGTCAGGATAGCCTCGGCGCTGAGGACGTATTCACTTTGACCCGTGAAGCGGCCAATCTTCCAGATGATAACGTTCTCGCTAGGTTCGTACTTGGCCTTGCCCTGCGTACAGCGCTCGGTAATCTTCGCGGTATTGAGCGGTGTAGGGATCTTAACGATAACGTTTGTCGCGAATAGCTTGGAGCCAAAGTTGGCCTTGACACCAATGCTGTATTCCACCTTGGATCGTCCGACCTCGTTCACGATGGCATGCACTTTGAAGGGCAAATTGACGTTCTCGGTGGCACGGTATCGCATCAGCTCGAATTCACCGTCAGGGGGCACAAAGCTAATAATTCGATCGGCGTCAAACTTGCCGAGCTTGACGCACTGATGGAACTGACAGTCTTCGAGAGTGACACTTCCAGCAGCCGCCTTTGTAGCCTTAGTTCCCATCTTGTTTCCGCTCGGCAGGCTCAGAAGGCCGTCGTTATCGAGAAGTAGACGATCGTTGAGACCAAACTTGCACTCGGGAGTGCCGGAGAGGTAAGCGCGCATAATAATCTGACCCGTCACGTCTGCGCGCAGGACAGCGCCAGTGGCGGACATGAGCAGGTTGACATCCTCGATCACGTCGACGAAAGCCTCGTTCTTACGGTACTTTACGTCTGCCTTGCGCCAGGAGAGGGCACCGGTGGCTTGCATCGTGATCTTGGATGTGTCTTCTTTTCGGGACTCGGACTTGACGCCTTCGGTAGTGATATACATCTTGAGGGTGTCGGTTTCTGTGTTTTGAGGGTATCCGAAGTCGATGATTTCTGTAGAGGGTCAGCGGAGCTGTATACAAGCAATTGGAACACGTACCGTCGAGCAGCTCATAGACCAAGACAAAGTTATTCTTGACAGCTTCCTCATCAAACTTGCCAAAGTAACCCTTACCAAGCTGAATCAGCCGGTAGAGAAACTCAAAGACAAGAGCAGCATTGGCGTTGCTCTTTGTGATGGCAACCAGGTAAATGTTCTCGTGCTTGACATGGCTAAAGGTGGTGCTTCCAAGGGTGAGGATGGGCGATCGAACTTGAGCGTTGGAGATGACCTGAATACGAAAGACGTCTGCGAGACGAGGACGACAGTCGTTTCGGAAGGCACGGAAGATTAGGTTCTCGCCCTTTTGGTTGAAGACGAGGACGCCGGACAACATGATGGCGAATTGAGAGAATGTTGTTGTTGCGATGCGATAGGAAGTCAATCCAATCTCCAGGGTCTCAAGATAGGAGGTGGAGGTGCCGTAGTGGGGGATTCTGCCAGGGAGCTCAAAAGCGGTGAGCGAGTCGCGTGGATGACTAAACTGGCGTTGGTGATTGAAGACGAGGCATTGTGAATGAGGATTGCTGAAACATGATGTATAAAGTCATTATAGAGTCTAAATGTTGATACTACTTTAAAGAACGATGTTGGGAATATTGTGGTGTTGTAGCTCTCCACATTGTTGGTATTGCTTCTGCTGAACTGGTTGGAACGTGCAGTAGCAGCAGCACGCACATACATACTTTATCGAACAATGCCGTTGGAAACTCTTAATTAATTTAAATATGCTTGACTTTCTCTGGCCCGTGTTTGGAGTTGACTCAATTCATTATCATTATAATATGCCTCTTTTCGTATCTGACAATGGATGAAAGTGGGTTACTTCTTGGCGATGATTGCTCGGCCTACTCTTCCGCGTCGTCATCTACTGCGCCGCCAGCCACTCATCTCACTTCCTCACAATGTCATACTAGATCTCCTTCGTCTGAATTCCCATTCTTTCCCCGTCATATCATAGTCAACATGGAAGCAACTGCAGAATTTCCACAATCCTTTGTTCGGCCATGGAAAGAACTACTTCAATCGCATCGCGACGAGCAACAGGATGACTTCCCGAGCTACTACGTCAACAACGTTGACTCTCTCATCACGACCAGCTCGCCCAAGTCTTTATACGTGGGAACAGGCCACTCCATCTACACGCGCGCTCTACTTCCAGCTATCCTGAGCGCCAAACACAGCGTGCAGCTTATTACATGCTATTGGGCTGCGTCTCCTTCTCTCGACTCTATTCGCGACACTCTTGAACAGCTTGCGGCGGCACGTGTTGAGGCCAAGATCCAAACTCGTCTACATATTACGATTGGCTTTTCATCTTTTGGACTATTCCAGAAGCTGTTCCATCCTGCGTCCCGTGATGGGTACATTTACGAACCCTCCAAGTGGTCCAAGCTGGGTCTCCCGGATCAACTGTTGCTACAGAATGCGGGTATCGATCTCACCGTCAAGAGCATCTTCTTCACGCCTCTAAGTGTTATGCATCCCAAGTTTGTCATTGTTGATGGGGAAAGGGCCTGGATTCCCAGCTGTAACGTCAGTTGGGAGCGATGGTTCGAAGGTTGCGTCGAGGTTGAGGGTGCCATCGTTGATCGACTCTTGGCCTTTTACGACCGTGTTTGGGCACAGGGCGACCAACCTCGACAGATATCAGATGCCCCAAACGACACAAGTAGAGACAATGCACCTCGATTACCAGTTAGCAATGCAGTATCGGCAACGCAGTCAATCGAGTTTCCTGCCAACGGCTTAGTGCCAACCATCTTCCTCCCGTCGCCGCATCATCGCAACCCCAGATTCTCATTCACCTTTCCCTTTCTATCGCAAAAAGACCCCCCGATGACACCGCTCAATGCAGCTCTACTTACACTATTCAACAATGCTCAGCGACGAATCACCATCCTCACACCAAACGTTACTTCATGGCCCGTTGTCGAGAGCCTGCTGGATGCGCTCGCTCGTGGAGTCGATGTTCAGATCAGGACAAGCAAAGGTATGATGCTTATCGAGCAGCTCGTCACATCTGGTACGACGACAGCCTGGTGTCTGCGCAAGTTCATCCAAAGATATAACGCTCTTGTCAACCAGCCACGATCATCAGACCCAGAGACGCAAGCACCCACGCCTGGCAAATTGGAGATCTTTTATTACAAACAGCTCGACGCTAGACGTGATCAAGATGACGAACCGGTTGTGAGTCACTTCAAGATGACTCTTGTGGATGATGAGTATCTGGTACTAGGTTCTGGTAACATGGACAGAGCTAGTTGGTGGACAAGTCAAGAAATTGGTCTATTGTTCTATGTCCCTGGCTTCCAAGGTCAGCATCTCTGGAACGATGTCCTTGAGAAGCGAACAGAAGTCTTGTTTCAATCAGACCACCCTAAGAGATTGATCTGATCATGAGCCCTCAGCCGCTTTAATCTTCTCCCAAGCACTGACAAACGTCGATGGATCGTTGGCGCCAGAAAGTCGGAATCGATCCTGCATCACAAAGTCAGGCACTCCACTGACACCACTGTAGTGCGCCTCTTCCGATAGCCTGTCCACTTCGGGACCGAACTCGTCGCTGTCGACAATGGCCTTCTGGAACTCGGCCTCCGGGATACCCGCATCAACCGCCACCTTCTTCAAGATGTCGTAACTGGTGATATCTTCGTTTTCCTCGAAATACGCGGCAAAGAGGCCATCAAGAGCCTTGCCTTCAGTCTCTTCGCCATACTTCTTGGCCAATTGCACCAGTCGATGCGAATCCCTAGTGTTTCCAGTCTGTCCACCATATTTGAACTTGATGCCCAGACTCTCTCCGACGCCGCTTAGGTGCTTGTGCATCATAGCCACGCGCTCCTTGCCGAACTTCTCATTGTAAACCTTTTCCTTGGAGACGCTGGAACCGGGACCTCGGGGCCAATCGGGCTTCAGTTGAAAGGGTTGGTAGCTGACGGCAAAGGTGTCATTGGAGTTGGGGTACTTTTGCTCCCACAGGCGCTGGGCGGCTTGGAGCTGTCTGCGACCAACGTAGCACCATGGGCAGATGGTGTCCGAGGTGACTGTGATCTTGAACCTGGTCATATTGATTGAGTTGGTGTGTAGGATAAGGTGATATGGGATGGGATGGCTAGAGTGTGATGAGAGGCCGAAATGGTGGCAGCCTTCTCGACTTATACGTGAAGGCATTTACTCTTGTGTAATCCTGCTTGCAAATCGCCGCTTCGATCACGTAATCACTTACAGCGCCGGTAATTTGACTCCACCAGTTCCGTGTGGGTCGGCACAGTGGGATGCCGAGGTCCGGAGTGACACAAAGCTGCCAATACGACGATTGTGAGACGTGCTTAGAAATACAATCTGCTTGCGTTGAACAGCTTTTTCAAGTTACACGGTGGCGATGTTACACTTTACCTTGGCTGGCCTTGGTTCATTTTGGGACTCTTAAGATGGTGTTAGAGAGGTCAAAGAAAGCCCATGTTATCAGTTGATGTCAGTGTGAAGTTGAATTAAGGATGTGGTTCGTATACATAGGGCTGAAGTGACGAACTAGGGTGACGATCGATGGCATAAGACGGTATAGCCCCATTGTGATATGCAGCTCGACGGATCGTGATGACACCAGGGGTTGTGTCCTGGACAACGAGCGTAAAACGACCAGTAGTTATAAATAGATCTTCCCACCTTACAACCCTACCTATCTCTTGTACGTAGCTGATGGGTAGCAGAAAGGCTAGCCTCCCAAGTCCTGGGCTGTAAAGATAAACAGCCTAAGAAGTATAGCCAGAGTAGCATAAATTGGCCTACTGATTTCGTCTCTCATACTTCCAGCGACCAGCTCTTTTGATACCCTGAGGCATAGATCTATACTAAGACTTTCTCTTATGCTTTTATGGGGCATCAACTACAAGGGACATATGATTCGAAGCATAATTCATCGCGAGAGATTAACTATATCTGCATTACATACTAAACAAATCCAAGAAATTTAGGCAAGATCAGAGCCAAGGCAGACCTAATTCTTATAGACAGTGCCATCCTCAGGCAACTTCCCCGTAGCCAAATACTGATTCATTGCCTGGCTTGTTTCTCCCTGTAGGTAATGACTCGTATGTCCAGGCCCGTTCCTTGTGATACTCACCCTTTTTGTCAACTGCTCCCTGAGTCCCTCTGCATTTGTCACACTCGTCTCAGGGTCATATACAGAAGCCGCAATAAGAATTGTCGGCGCATCCTTGATACCGCTAGCGATGGGTCCTTGTGGATTTGTCAACGGTGCAGGCCATCCGATACACGCGCTCTCGTAGTAGTATGTCTGCGACATACCAAGCGTTCGTGGTGCAAACGTTACAGCGTTGATGAGCTTCTGGCGTAAATCGACAGAGTTCTTAGAGTTATGAAGCCAGTCTTGACATCCGATGGCGAGGTAATTGTACGGTGAACCGCTTGGATCTTGAACAATGCGGGAATTAGGGGTTGGCGTGGATAGGGCTGTCGCGTTGCCTCTGCTGGCCTGAAGGAGAGCGTCTGCAAGATCGAGCCAGTTAGGACCGAAGGTGAGATATTGGAATGTCAGGAAGCTTTGTACGTTATAACGGATCTCTTCGCCGTTCACATCAGAGCGACATGTGCCGTTGCAGCCTGGTGCTGGGATGGGCTTTGAGTCTGCGCGCGAGAGCACCTGGTCCCATACACCGCTTGAATTCTTGCCGTGGAGAGCACAAGTAGAGTTTCTTTCGCACCAGTCGAAGAACTCATTAAGAGTAGTTTCGTAGCCTGTAGATTCTGCGAGGAGAGCTCCGATCTCGGATTGTGAGTGGTCCACGATAGCATCGAGAGCCATTCGGCCGACAGACTTGGGAAACAGGGACGCATACGTATAACCGAGAAGAGTTCCGTAAGAAAGTCCGAGGTAATTGAATTTGGATTCCCCGAGAGCTTCGAGCACGACTTGGTGGTCTTTTGCAACATGAACGGAGTCGAGATGGTCAATCAAGGGGCCGGTCAACTTTGCACAACTCTCGCCAACTTTACGACTGTAGTTGTAAAGAGCATCGTATTCCTCATCAGTCGTTACATAAGTCTTGACGCGTTGGTTGAACACTTTAGGGTCGCACTCGACAGGACTACTGACGCCTACACCGCGGGGGTCGAGACCGATGATATCATAGGTGTCTCGGAGATCAGACGAGAATTCGATTGCGGGGACGTAGGGACTTCCTGCGACGAGTATCGCGCCAGATGCACCAGGACCGCCAGTGTTGAAGAACAGAACGCCTTGCTTCTCGCCTTTGCCAGTGTGGTTCAACCGAGTAAAGACAAGTTCAACTGTTCCATTGCCCTTGGCTGAGGTGGAATTGCCGCTTTGATATGCGAGAGGGACGTTGATCCGTCCACAGTCTACACCTGGGGGAATTGTGGAAGGGCACTTTCCGTAAGTTATCTTTGGTGTTGCAGCATTAGTGGCTACAGCTACAAGTAGAAGAAACAATATTGAAAGGAGTCTTGAGGACGCCATTGTTGAAATAATGAAGTATGAAGTTGCACGATAGGAAAAGCGAGGGACAGCAAAGAGCAGTAGTGAGAATTTATACGTCTTCCCCCAATGACACAAGACTGCCCCTCACGATCTGATCGGGCAGATCTCTGGATAACACGTACCGAAAGTTAATTCGAGGCTATGTCCTATAACCCGTTGCCGTGTTTTCCGTGACAATGTGCAGTAATCCAGTACCAAAAAGGCTGGATTGTCTTAGTGCTGACTGGCACCAAAGACGCCACGAACATTCCAAGCTACGAGAGCTGCAGATAAGTGGCCGGAATCGCATTCGCTTTTGTTCATTCGTAGGTATACGAATCACAATAATCGTCCAATCTGTTGATCATTAGCGCGGCTGTTGTTGTGGAAACAAATTGTAGGTTTGCGCTTAATGTCTATCTAGACTAGTTCACCAGCACTAATAGCCGCGAGTGGTATTGATATCGGAGACACGTCTGATATTCTCAGTGAACTGCAGTCTTGGGTTAATTGACAGTTGGGATACCTCGTTATTTTTCCCCTTCGTGATGTAGGGCCATTCTAGTTGGTAATTACTTCACCAGCATGTATCAATACCCGAGTGACTTTTACGATCAGATGTTACCATCATCACTACTAGTTTAATTGACAATATACTACTGATTAATAGCGCAGTAAGTCGTGACTAGTATCAGATCTAGCACCCTAGTAAATCTATCAAGCTCGTCCATGAGCAAATGTCCCATCAGGGGTAATGGGACGAATAACTCGGCGTTTCTTCAATAATATTCGGAAATTTCTTCTAAATAAGTGTACTGATGACTAAAGAAGTTACAGCAGTATGGTGTCAAGCTCAGCCTTATCCCATCCGTTGTGTGCTGGGCCTGTGGCTCGTCTAAACACGATTCCAAGGGTAGAATTTAGATTGTCAAGATCTCGACTAACAACGCTCTAAAGTTGAATCTGACACAATAACCACTGAAGCTATTCTAGCAACGATCTCCAACATGAATTTTTGGAATTTTAAAAGATGTGGCCAGATCAGTACCCTTACTGTTGTTTGGTATGTCTGCTCAGCCCTATTCACACTCCAAGAACAGCATTCAAACGACGATGTGCAAGACCGATACTTCAGAAACAGTTCACATGTATAGGATACATTGTACTTAGTCTTATTTTACTGTCACATTGAATCAAGAGAAGAGTACTACAATTTGGGACCGTCCCTTTACAAGGCATCTTCATGACAAGCATCAAAAAAGGTTCGCACAGCACTGGGCATGCCTACTACATCCTCACCACAACGCCGAACGAAGTGGATTAACCCCCGAGTTTGCTCAGAGGACAAGTACCACACCTGCATCTCCCTTCCCAGGTGAAGGCGGGTCGGCGTCGAACCGACGAACTTGGTTGAGGCCCGCCAAGGCAGCTCACCATGCGTTAACCACCCAGCTACCGCCGTGATCCTTGTTAGAGACGTGTCTAATAGTTTTGGTATATAAAGCTCTCTGAGTGCTCATGCTAGGAAGGTGAGGGGTATCTTGGGCGTCGCCCTGGTTGCTCCTTCCTTCACAGAGTTGTAGAGGGTAGAATGCACGTGAAACGTGGAGGTGATGGAGGACAACCACTTGTGGCGTGTGGGATGTTCTGAGTGAGCATAGACATGGCCGTCATAATAAACAAGAAGATGTTACGAGCATTTGCAAAAGGGAAAAATGACCGAGAACAAAAAAAGGAATAAGTTATGAGCCTGCGAAAATTGGTGGGCCAAGATATCACCAAGACGGAACGTGACATGGATCGCGGGGTGAAACTCGCGTGGGCTGTTGGCGATGTAGAAATTGACGAGAAAAAAGGACAAATAACAAAAGGAAGAAAAAGGAGATAAAGAAGGAGCGGATGGGAATCGAACAGTAATATCAGGTTTAGAGTTTGTAGTGAATTAGAAATGAAAAAAATTTCAACCATGTTTGCTAAGCATGGTGAGCTGCTGGCGGGCATTAGTATGATAACCTAGTTTACTATATAACCCCTTGGTTTATGTCTTAAGATAAAACTCCAAAATTTCCATATAGTGGATTCGAACAGCGGCATCATATTTAGAGTTCATTGTGATTCAAAAACGAAAAAAAATTCAACCATGTTTGCTAAGCATGATGAGCTGCTGGCGGGCACTGATATGGTAACTTAGTTTACTATATAACCCCTTGACTCATGTTTAAGTCCAAAATTTCTATACGGGGGATTCGAACAGCGGCATCATATTTAGAGTTTATAGTGAATTGAAAATGAAAAAAAATTTCAACCATGTTTGCTAAGCATGATGAGCTGCTGGCGGGCAATGATATGGTAACCTAGTTTACTATATAACCCCCCCCTTGATTCATGTTTAAATCTAAAATTTCTATACGGGGGATTCGAACAGCGGCATCATATTTATAGTTTATAGTAACTTGAAAATGAAAAAAAAAAAGAAATTCAACCATGTTTGCTAAGCATGATGAGCTGCTGGCGGGCAATAATGTAGTACATTAGCCCGCTATATGAACCCTCAACCTCTGCAGCAACAGAGTAATTCTAAAATTCCATGCTTGGTAATTGAACAGTGTGACCAATAAATTAGAGTTTGTGGTATAGTAAAATGATGGAAAAATCAGGCTTACGCATGGTGAGATACTGGCTAGGCGATAGTGACAAAAGTTGATTCTACATATTAACCATCGTCTCTAGATATGCACGTTGTACACCGCTTGAGGCGGGCAATTACTCGTCTGAATCACCGGGCACGAGCAGCACAGTAAAGTGTTAATAGGACAACACCAGGATACCCAGCACTGCTGACTAGTATACATCACTGGCATATTTCTCACACTCTTCTGCGGTGACACCACATCTTTTCATGTTCTCTTCGCTCGCGCACCAGAATGATGGCTGGAATATTGATTCAGTACACAATTATACTCTCATATGGATCCAAGACTTACTCCCCAAGTGCAAGGGTTAGAACCGAGGAGCGGGATCTGATAGTAACTTAGCAGTGCGACTCGCGAAGCTAGCTACCCACTTACAACCATTTCAGGCGACGAGGCATGAACAAGATTGTTGGCCGAGAAGGAAATCAGGACGAAGAGCCCATAAAAGGAAATAGGGTTATGCATATTGACTATGTTGATAATGGTGCTCTGGTGGTTGGAGGACAAAGGAGCGGGTTGGTTTACAGCTGAAGATATCATGTGGTAGACCCTCCACCGCTATTTATATGCCTCTTCATGAATACTCCACTGCGTAGTTTCACCCAACTGCCGAAGAGGAGGGTTAGTTGCCAAGATAGGTACTAAGGTTACGTTTCTATTGGGGCATATGTATGAGCCATTCGACCAATCAAAGGCATGGTCTGCTGGCGGGCAAAAGGTATTGAGGGCTACTCAAATATATATGTTAGGTTCCGATCCGTTACTTGCTAGAGTTGGAGAATGCTTACTAAATCTTTGTAAAAAGTAGCGTCGGCATCCTTATATTATTGGATTTGCTTACGATTGACATTACGCCTGCTTACAAGTCGTATAAGTTAGGTTGAACCCGAGGCCGCTTTCGCCGCAAAGTCCCCGCACTGGTAGATATAAGAGCGATGCTGTCATGCCAAGCTCAACATCATCCTTATAAACATCCTCTCCAACACCAGTTATTCTCTTGGGATATCAACTTAAAGTGCTTGCTTCCTTTACCACGTCTTCCACAATGAGCGAACAAAGACCACCTGTTCCACCATTCAGCCGCGAGACTGCGCATGTCAAGGTCAAGGCCGCGCAAGATGCATGGAATACCCAGTATGATGCCCAATTTAGACATGAATCAAGTAGACTGACCATTCTGGTGTAAGAAATCCATCCAAAGTCAAGATGGCGTACACCCCCGACTCAATCTGGCGGAATCGTGGCACCTTTGTCAGAGGCCGTGATGAGATTGAGGCTTTTCTAACTGACAAGTGGAACCGCGAGCACGAGTACAAACTGCGTAAAGAACTCTTTGCTTTTGACAATGACAAGGCGAGTAATGAATTCTTTTTTCTACACCACGAATAATGTACTAACACGTACTACAGATCGCCGTGCAGTTTTGGTATGAATTTCGCGATGAGGACGGCCAATGGTGGAGATGCTACGGACTTGAAGATTGGACTTTTGATAGCAATGGGTTGATGAAGAAGAGACAGATGAGTGGGAACAACGTCAAGATTAGTGGGGAGGAGAGATGGTTCAAGGATGGAGTGGATGTCAACACTGTTGAAATCGGACCAGAACATTGGTAGACAATAGCTTGAGAAACGCAAGATAACCATGACGTTGGTCTTGTCAAGAAGGAACATAAAATGACCTCTATCTTTGCTGTCGCAGTGTTGGGTTGATTCTGATACAGAGCATCGATACTATAATGGCGTCGTGTGAACTTGCCCGGCTGCAGGTCTTGATTAGAGTCTCTGATTCGCTTTTAGGGGTTTTGTTCATGATTTAATGAAGGACTAAGCAATCATCCAATGGTATCAGATGGCTCTCATTCACCAAAGGAATGGATGTTTCATGGGGTCTGACAGGGGTTAATTGATGAAACAGAGGATCAGACAGGGTCTCGCATAGATGATCTTGAAACACACTTAAGAGCAAAGACATGATTGATTTATTGCGCATATAACCTCGACTTGACCCTTTCAACATTTTACCTGACAAATTATCCAGTAAAATCATTATCGCTAACGCAATGAGAAAACCTACCGCCGCTCAACTGGCCCTTTTGATGGCCTCAGTCGCTACAGCGGCCGAGACTACATGCGCTGTATGTGTATTGTTTAATCATTTATACATCATCAATACTAACAAAGGCAACAGATCGACTGTTTCCAGGGCCTCATCACAAATGGCCCTCCAGCAGATTGCAAGGAAGCCACAAACTACCTCTGCTTCTGCACCATGCCTACACTTCAGGAAAACTTCTCAAAATGTGCTGACACGAGCTGTGGCGACGACAAGAGTGCTGCCATAACTTGGGCAAATGATCTTTGTGCTAGTGAGCTTCGCGATTCCCAATATGATAGACAACGCTGACATATATCAGAACTCGGAAAGCCTGTTGATCTTGGACCTGGAGAGGGTGCTCCAAAAACCGATGCAACTACTGCTGTTGATGCACCTGTTAGCACGGCCAAAGAAACTACACAGACTACTCAGGCCGAGACTACTATTCCAGAAGCCGCGCAGACCACCGCGACCGAGGCTGAAAAGACGGATTCCAAGGCCAAAGAAAATTCCATCGAGACCTCTGTGCTATCTGAGACTTCAGAGGAGACTTCCGAGACTTGCACCACGGAGACAACAATGACCAAGACTGAGACCACATTCGCCAAAGCCACGACAGCTGAGGGGACAGCTGTTACCACAGACGAGAGCGGATCTATTGGTACAGTCACAGGAAGTGGAGAAACCGCAACCGCATCCTCGGATGCTGAGACTAATGCTGGATCTATCCAGAACCCTGGATTCTTGGGTATTGCTGGTGTTGTGGCTGCTCTGTGGCAGTTTGCGTAAAATTACACACGACTCCAAAGGATCAGGTACCACGCGATGGATTTGGCGTTTTACTGGGTAATTAATTTGAAAGTGCCTATTGAAACATGCCATGTATGGCATTGACAATTCAAGGTCTGTGCTACGCATCATGATTGGCCGGTCCTTTCTAGCAAGTCATCCAACATGGTTTCAACTAAAGAAACAAAAGACAAGGGACCTTCTCAGCTGGAATGAGAAATAAATTAATTAAAGACGTTGATTGGAGTTTGGTTATAGAACATCGATTGGGTTTAATTGACTATTTTATTCTTGAAACAAATCACGGACAACACTTCATGCACGTCGATCACTCATTTTTAGGAGCTGATATCAGATGTTTCAGCTTGTACTTCCCCAAATTACACAGAGTCAGTCCTCGGTTACTTCCGACGTCTTGGCTGTTCTGAGTAGTATTGGGAATATCTCCATTTCTTCAAACCCTAGATTCATGCTACTATCTAAACTTGCTAAAAACCAACCTCACAGACAAATTCCAGAACAGTCAGCTCCGCCCTTCTTAGGATCACATTTATCCTTTGGATCGTCATAACAGTACAGGCCCTTGGGGCATTTCTTGCCCTGGAATCCACCGCAACTCTGTGGCTTCTTGGGTACACAGATACCAGGCTTGTCACAAGCCATACCGCAGTCACCAGGTGTTCGAGGGTCGTTGGCACAATATGTGTTCTTCTTGCATGGTGGTGGAGGCGTGGAGCGGAAGCCACCGCATGATTGGTACTCGTTCTTGAAGTAGCACGTTCCAGGGCACTTGTTGATGTCTTTGCAGTTGGCGAGGGTAGGTTTGCAGACAGCATCATTGGAGCAGGGTGCAATCTTTCTGCCACATTCTTGACCTGTAGCTTGAGAGGCTGCGGCGGCGAAGCCGATGGAGGCAGCGAAGAGGATGTTTTGGAACAGCATATTTTCCAAGTGATGATATGAGTTTACTGATGAGTGTAGATATTGATGAGTTGGGTAATTCTTGATCAAATAATGCGGGGGAAGATGGTCTTATAAGACTTTTATTAAGTGTAATTAACCTGAATCCGGCTGAATAAAATCGTTAGTCCACGAAACGAACGAGCGTACGCCACCTCGTATAACCACGAGTTGAGGCTTTCAATAGTAACAAGCGCAATGACGCAGGGTCCTGATCACCGCGCACAGGCGCTGAAAGACGCTGTAGCTGAGAAGAAGATCCATGCTTTCTTCCAATTTTAGAGTGCGTGTTTCAGGGGAAACGACATGCTTTCCCGCAAACGGCGCTATGATCTACGCCGACCATTCCAGACCAGCGTCGCTTTTTTGAGGTTAGTTTGTCTTGTCATACATCATGGATTCGATGAAGAATGAATGATCGGATTGGCCTTGAAAGCGACAACTATCAGTCGTGAAACGGAATGTAGCCGTGGTGAAAATTTGGTTGTCATCTTGCGATATGGTGGAGCATAAATCTATCTAGACGTCTCATGATACGTCTGGTGTGCAATTGACGACAAACTATCCAACATATCACGAATTTATTCGATAATCCCGTCTTGTTGGATCTTTGAAATGCATCCTGTGAGTCCCCAGGACCAATTATTCCATAGCAGCTTGATGGGGCGTTCAATAGCGTCGAGTATCTAGCCATGGTTTATCCTAGCCTCAGCTTCCAACCCAATGTCTAGACCAGCTGATTTATAGTATTGATTAAGGTTATCAGCCGACAGACCCGAAAGGTCTATGCATAAATGGACGTAAAAATGAACTAATAATAACGACAAACTGTGAAGAGGGCTGCCTTCACTTCGTGAGCATTAGATTCATGATAAGTAGATGGTGTAATTCTGAATCCTGGACTGGACATCATTGACTGAGAATAAAAAAACCGCGTACAAGTTTTGTGAAGAAGAGAGCAAGAACTGCCACAAGGTAGACAAGTTGTCTACTCTGGAGCGACTTGTTGCTGCCTTATGTGCCACATAACAGCTGTCTTTATTCCTTGCGGTTCTCAAGTCCGCCTTGGCTGATACAACACACCAGTTAGCCATAAGCGGTGTAACCATGTGTGGTACAAAACCAAACTTGCGTTTCATGCGTTCCCAGATCATCATTCATGTAGAAGTCACCTGAGGAGAGTACCGGAAGTCACAGCAACAATACAAGACTCACCGTCTCATGGATTTGAAATGTAACGACCCTCTGAGCTTCCAACATGGGCCCGGCTGGGTTGATTTAGATGGTCTTTCGTCTCAAAACAAATTATTGAGTAACTACATCTCAGGCACTTGATGAACTCTGTGTCGACTTCAGTTACATCAAACATTTGAGAAGCTTTGGGAGTCATATACATTAAGTTCTGACAGGATAAAATGGTCCTGCAGCCAGCTGCAATTTGTAGAGTGGCTAAGATAGCCTCACAAATGATAGTTGCTGCCCATAAAAAGGAGTGCCACACCTTTCCCACATCTCCCTGTACTCCCATCGCGCTGGAACACTTGGCTATAACATATCACCTACTTTGGTTGTAGTATATAGATCAGTCCGATCTGACAGTAGGCACTAAAGGGGTGTATTTATATGTGGCTTTGCAGCAAATCCACACTATGCTTCTTCATGGGTACCACAGAGCATATTGTATATGCATCTGCTTAAGGCTGTAAGATACTCTCGGGTCTCTGATATCACAAATTACATGTAATATCTCTGCTGTAACACATCAACTACCCACATGTATTCAAGGGTGTAGGAAAGCGAGGCGATAACCAACGTGTTCCTGCAGAACTGGAGAAGCAGGGTTCTACTTCCGAGGCAGAGGGGTGCACGGCAACTATACTAATACTCGGTATTCTGAGGGCGGGAAATCACTTGTCTTCTGATTTTATCCATCGATTAGTCGGGAGGAGACCGCGTTGCTGTTGGATAGAAGAGTGACGGATTCTGTGTCTTAATGTGGAGACAGCATCCCTCTTGACGGTAAGAGGTTGAGCTGGTATCTTCCTCTTAACTTGTACTTGATGGAGGAACCTATTATAGTTGTCACCATATGTCAAAGATCTTGGATCGAGACCTTCTACCTGGTCTATTGGACGCATATTCTGACCTTTCCATCTGACGGATTAACGTGGGTTGACCATCAATAAATCACAAGTCCAACATGCCATTAGCATATAACAATAGAGCCAATCGCACCAGATCGTGGGAGCGATGTGGCTGAGACGCCAGAAGATAATAAGGGTTCTGTAATTCCGAAAGAAATGGTTGGTAGGAGTTACAACACCGTGGGCTACTATAATACTTTGATGGCGTCATTGAAGCTAGACCTTAGTGGCAAGACTACATATGCAAAATGCCGGCAGGGTCGTTGTTACTAACTTTAACGGGCTAAGCAAGGGACAAAATAGGTTGAGGCTCAACCTGGACTCGGTAATCACTTTATAGACAGAAGATGGAGAGAGACGATTGGGATTTGAATAGCATAAACTTTTGGATACAGGCTGCGTGCAGCTAAAGAGCGTCCTGCCTGACACAGGTCGCTGAAACTGGAAGATAAAAACACGAAAAGCATGTGAATTTGGCTATGCTAGTAATGAATGACAAACCCCAAAGCTCTACACGTGAAATTACTTGGTAGACACGGTGTTGAGCTCGTTGAAGGACTGCTCAGCAGTGATGGGCTCTTGATTGTCAAGAAGGACAGCTGGATCAAAGATACAGAAGATCAAGATTGCAACGGCAATGCAAACACCATCAAGACCGATAAAGTATCCCTCCGTTTTGAGTAAATGTCCCTCCCAACCTTCGAGAAGCTCGACCGTTCGGTAAATGCATCGAATGTAGACAAAGACGACAGAGATGATGGTGGAGTAGATAGAGAGACGCTGGCCCTTTTGAAGGGTGAGACCGCGAGTTCGTTTGATGAAGACGGCGAAGAGACTGCAGAATATGGTCATGAAGACGAGCTGGAAGATGATACCAGCGACCATCAACCTAGTGCCTGGTTGGGTGTCTTTGCCCTTGTTGGCAGCAGCCGCAGCGAGAGCACCACCGCCAGCCTGGATGAGAAGGGCAACGACATCGACGACGAGGAAGATCCAGAGGTAGAGCTTAGGACGGATGACAGAGTACTGAGGCCCAATGGATCTGATGAGGTATCCGAGAGTGACGTAGATGGCAGCGGCGACAAAGATTGGACCAACGACGAGGGTCGTGATTTGCAGAAGGAAGGCAATCTTGTTGTAGGGACATTTGTTGGACCACGTACGACCAATCCATCCCACAAGCTCAACGTACGAGGCGATGGCCAAGAGGTAAGACGTGGCTTTGCGCTTTTGAAACGAGCGAACAATGTGGTAGATTCCCGTGCCAGCAAAGATAAGATCAAAGACGATACCGGCTGCGAGGCTAGGGACGTATCCGTAGGCGTTCTCAAGGCCTGGGATAAGGGCCTTGCAGCCGTTGAGGAGGTCACCCCGAGCGTATTTACCGTCAGATATCGACATTTCTTGTTTATCTTGTGATTATGATGATGAGTGAGATGATGATGTAGATGGATGGGAAGAGAAAAGAGAGAGAAACCGGACTGTCGGGGAAGGTTGAAGAATAATGACAGATGGGAACGGAATGGGGCTGCGAGGTTGGACAAGGGGATAGAGAGCAACAGAGACAGAGGCAAGAGGCAAAACAGTGAGGATCTGCAACAGACCCCAGAACAGAACAGAACAGAACAAACGGGGAAAAAGAGGGCCAACAAGTCGCTCAACCTAATCTCATGACCCTGTAGAGTTGTGTTGGTGCTGGGTCTGTATGTAATACAAAAGTAGAAGCAGATATTGTTGGTACTGAACTGAACTGAACTGACCGGTACTGCTTTGAGTCAGTTGCTGATCCGACAAGCCAAGCGACTCGTGTTTTCCGCCTCTTGTCAGGCTAAATGGAAACAAGCATAGACCCGGTGCATTATCTTTGCTGTGCTTTTCTCATACAAGGCAAGACAGGGTCACTCTTGTTAGGGGTGAGACACTAGATCTTACGGGGTGGACTTAGATTGTGGAGAAAAGAGACATGATGGATGGATACCAGCCAGACCCTTGACATGGATCTATAGTGACACGCACAGATAAAGAAAGCCGTGCCTTTGTGACATGCTAAGCTAAGCCCCCTCAACAATCAAGTCGGATAATTAATTAATCACTCAGTGGTTCGGAAAGAATCTAGACGAGAAAAGTCCCGGATACACTAACTAATTTAATCTAGTGAGACATTTCGTGAAGAGAACAGTTGAAACTAAAATGCATCTTTGTGGCGCTGTCTAACCAGCCTTACACTAATACTAACTACACCCTTGCTTCATGCATCTCTAATCTACCTACAGTACACACTCTAGTCTAATCAAGTTGTCACTACCAACCCTGGATCTCCTCCACAGAAACCTTGAGCCCCTCCCGCGGCTTAGCAACGATCCCATCTGTAAGCTTCTTCACCTCGTACTCCTTGTCAATGTCAAACCTGTACCTCCCGACCAGGGCGCACGTGAGAGACATGAGCTCAGCCAGCGAGAATTTCTGCCCGATGCAACTCCGCGGCCCGTGAAGGAAAGTCAAGTTCGCGTAGTTGTTCTTTGCGCCACCCGAGTTGGCTTGGCCAGGCGCCATCCAACGTTCGGGATTGAAATCATCCGCGTCAGCTCCCCATGATTCGTGCGCACGATTGATGGCCCACGGGCACAGAATCACCATTGTTCCCTTTGGGACAAATGTCCCCAGAATGGTGGTGTCTTTGAGAGAGTCGCGCACTGTGAAAGGAATGGGGGCGTACAGACGTAGAGATTCTTGACAGACGGCATGGAGATAAGAAAGTCCATCGAGCTTCTTAGAGTCAACGTTATCAGCGAGACCATCAACATTTTGACGAATTTCCTCTCGCAGACGGTCCTGGATACCATGGTTCTTGGCAAGCAGGAAAATCGTCCAAGTCAACGCCGCAGCACTGGTTTCGTGTCCAGCAGCCAAAAAGGTCATCATAGTGTCAACAAGGCCCTCATCTGTGAAATGACCAGACTCAAGCGCTGTAGAGATAATATCGGGAGACAATTTCTCCTTGGCAGCCATCTGAACCTTTTTCGCGTTGATGAGTCTCTGCGAAGTATCCCTCGCAGCCTTGGACGCAGCCAAAACGCCCATGTTTCTCTGAAATGGAAGATAATCCGTAATGATGGAGGGAAGAACAAGCTGCAAAACAGTCAGAAGCTTAGCTCCGCGACTCTGCTTCACCATTGAGCCGTACATCTTCATGGTGTCCTCGATGCTGGGGTCAGAAAGCGACTGGAACTCGTGGCCCATACCCGCAGAACCAATAATGTCGAGGGAAGCGCGGCTTGCCCAATCTGCAATGTCGATCTGAGAACCTGGAGCTTCTGACATTTCCTTTTCGATCCCGTGGACAAGCTCTTGGGCTTTTGTCCAGAATACTGGGTAGAGTTCCTTGATGTGGCGGAAGCTGAATGCTGGCATGAGATTCTTTCTTTGCATCTAGGATTGTTAGATGAGTATCGTCAAAGAATGGAAGCTCATACCTTGTGCACATCTCCTTCAGAGAGTAGTAGTCCATAACCCAAGATCTTGCCGACCATTGCTCGGAGAAGATGAGGCTTCACATAGTCATAACTATTCTGGCCAAGGACTTCCTTCAAGCCTTCAGGGCTAGTCACAAGAATTCTTTCTTGATTAAAAAGGTGCCTGGGCATGTCAGTAATGAGTGAGAAGAACAGACATCTGATGGACTCACTTGTATCTAATCAATCCATTGTTTTCAATGGTCCTCATCCAATGCCTGAATGGTAAACCGGCAGGTTCACGGACCGACTCGGCCCAATGACCATTGATAAAACTACCGACCTGTACTTTGTCAGTGATGATCTTTTCGGTATTATTCATCAGGTACATACCTTTGGTTGAGGTAGATGTCTCAGAGGACTGAACAAGGCAGGATATAGGAAAACCGTGTACACGGCCCAGATACCCAAAAAGCCTAGCAGATACTTTCCCAAATACAACGGTGCATTCTTGACATTGTAGTTTTCATCAACAATTATTTGGTAGTAAATAGCAACAGCAATGGCGACAGCAGCCCATGGTCGATAGTAGGACAGGAAAACAGCAATTTGTGCCATTGTGGGTGGTTGCAGTGTGGATGAGGAGGGAATGGAATCTCACTGGGTTGGCTTTTATGTCTAGGTAGTATTACAGTACCAGTCCACTCAAGGAGGAGCTACTACGAGCAGGGGCCTGATAAGTACCAAAGTAAGCAAGGACCTTGTTTCATGCACCGCCACGCTATTGCATACACATACGTAGCAGCTTTCTTTTTTCTTTTTCACTGTTCTATTTTGGTTGTGCTTGATAACAACTTGCATTCGAGTGGCAATATCATAGGCTAAATTCATACGTGATAACTTCAATACACATCTATTCTATTACCAATAAATCATGCAAGCTCTCGCTTCTTAAATCGTAGCTTAACTCCCACAGGTGGCATAACAGCCTCTGTTACCCATTGACTCTCAGGTCGCACTCCATTATGCTCAGGAAGAAGCTCAATATCGAATTCCTTCAAGACATGACACAAAATCATTTTCATCTCGAAGTCCACCAGAAACCGCCCCGGACAAGCATGCTTTCCGTGACCAAAAGGTAGATATGTAGGAGACGTAGATACAAAAGAAAGATTCGCACCGTTTCCTTCAGTTCTCATTTGGGAGAAACGGAAAGGGTGGAATTTTTCAGGGTGCTCATAGATGGTTGGGTCGTTGTGAACAGGATACGAGAGAATAGACATAGTGGAACCACTGGGCAGAGTTTGACCGTCTGGTGTCTTGACTCCAGCTGGCGAGACTACCTTACGAATCATGGCTCTGTTTCCAAAGCCATGGGTTCTCATGGACTCTCGCAGGACACTATCGGTCTGAACCATCTTTGACACGGCGGCTTTATCAAACACACCCTTTTCACCAAGCACTTCAGCCATTTCCTTTCGGATGACCTCAATTGTGTCAAACTCTGCATTGGAGGCGGCAATATTGATCAAAACATTGCTGGTTGCAACGGCAGTCTGATGAAATGATGCAAGATTCGCAAGACAGAGCCTGTCGGAGATTTGAGAGGGAGTGACTTGGTTACCGTACTTGCCAATGGCATATTTCATCATCATTTGCAGATTATCTGTTGGCTCTTCGCTCTTCTCATAGAGCTCAGGGTTCAACAGACGTTTGGTGCGCTCCTCATAAAGAGGCTGAATGTGCTTTTGGATTTTCCATCGGTTGTACCGCGTTGGTAGAGTGATGAGGAATCCAATGAGAGGCTTGAGGAGTGAAGGGGTGTAAATCAAAAGACCAGAGTTCAAGATGAACAAGTCTGCAAAAGCAAGAGAGTCTTTTAGATAGTTCTTGTCGCGGCCTAGAAAATGTGTTAGGGGATGTTATGACCGGAAATGAAAAGACTTACACAGAGGAAGGCCAACAGTGAAGCGACTAGAAACTTGAGCTACAATCCATTTCATGGACTCATAGACATCAACCTCATCGTTTGGGCCGGGCTTCACATATTCAGGTACAGCATACTTCAGCTCATCGTCGACTTCAGAAGCGAGTATCTCTAGGAAACGACCCATTTCCTTTTTGATGACGATACTCTGCCACGGATCTTGGATATAACTGGCATGACCAGAATTCCAATCTCCCTTGTCAATTTCACGGAAACCTTCAAAGGGGCTGAGTACACCGTCTGGCTGTGAAGCTGCCCATTGGGTATGATGATGTGCTAGATGGATTTCATCTTTGAAGCCCATGCTTGGTAAAACACATGTTTTCCCATCTTTGGTGAACTGAGACAGTTAGTAAATTTCGTTAAAAAGTAGATAAACTTACTTCTTGATAAGCTTCAAGAAAAAGTCTACGACAATCAGTGAGATAACGCCAATAGAGCTTGAATGGCAGAAAGGGTGATGAATCTTGAAGTCGTGGTATAGTGGAGGGAACCTTGGGAGAGGTTTTGTGATTGACAAGAAAGACAACGGCCAAGAAGATGGCGACTAGCAAGTATGTCTCCATGTTTGGGTTTCTTGATGCTGAGAATTGAATACCTTGAAGATGATTGCTTGATTAAAGTCTCGGAGGTAAAAGCAACACTGCCTGACTACCTACCAACCAGTACGTACCTTGGTACTGCTAATCTAAGCGCCGCCCGACTTCCGTTCATCCACCGACAGCCCACTTTCAGCGGATCAGCCCTAACCGAAACAGCCCATTTCATGTCCCCACTCACCCCCTAGTGCAGTATAAATTTAGCCTGGGCTCCGTCATCATCTCACTGTAACGACACCCACACACGCCCCAGCCGAAAATCAGGCCGATAACCCTTGTTTGGTGTGTGCAGAAGCAACACCAACAACACCCTTGATATGTAAGACTGACAGGGCCAAGCCCAACTGAAGGCTTGTGTTCAAATGACAAGGACTGGGGGTAGCCATGACGGCCAAGAGAGAGAGAAAAAAAGTTGTATAGATAGTGAAATAAATGCTTCAACAAGGCTCACACAATCTCTGCAGCAATCCAATCCAATCAATCACTCAATCAACCAAACAACATGGCACAAGAAAAGGCACAAGACGTAAAGGTTATCGTGGTATGTCTTGTGTGACATCCATCTCAATTCCATCACTGATGATCTCTCCAGGCTGGTCTACCACGTACATCAACAACAAGTCTCAAAAAAGGTCTCGAGATTCTTGGTATCAACCCATGCTTCCATCTCGGTGACCCCCCGGCTCCCATTGCCCGTGTCAAGGAGAGTGCTCGCGTACTCGCTATCCAGGATCGTAACGAGAGGCTCAAGGCACTCAAGAAGCTATACGATGGCTTTGAAGCCGTCTTTGAGCCTCCTGCCAGTACACTGGTCGACGACATGCTGACAATCTACCCCAACGCAAAGGTAAGCAGCTCACTTTCACGCTGACTGCTTCTTGCTTGCTGACGATCCTCCAGGTCATTCTCTCTGTACGCAAAAATCCCCAGGTCTGGCTGGCTTCTTACTACGGATTGGGCATCGATCTGCGCTCCTCCTGGTATCGCATCCTCGGGTATTGGGTTCCTGGGGTAATCCATTCGAGCGATCTCATCGTTGCCTGGTCCAACTTTTACTCTTCAAAGTTTGGCCTGAAGCAGGTTCCCTGCGAAGAGCTGTACCATAAGCACAACCAGTGGGTGCATGACATTGTGCCGCCTGGCCAGCTCCTCGAGTACCAGCCAAGCATGGGATGGGAGCCCCTTGCAAAGTTTTTGGATAAGCCTGTACCTGTGGGTCAGGACTTTCCACGTGTGAACGAAGCTGCCTTTCTACGGAACGTCAAGAGGACTGCCATGGCTGTAGGATCAGTGGTGTGGCTCTGCCTGTTTGCCGGCTTGTATTTCGGCGGCTGTTTTGCTTGGCGCAGGTACTCTTACTTGCTGTAGCGTAATAATAATACTCCGTGCTTTTGACAAAGAAAGTAAAAGGCTGCGCCTCGTATGGGCAGTGTTTTATCAAGTACCGGCTGTGATTACCCGTGTTTTTATCTGAGACGAACTGTTCTTTTTTTTGTCCTTAACTAATGCGGTTGGTCAGTTATGTAATGCAAGCCACAAGGATACCCCTGGACTCTGCAGATCCTTCGCGTATCTTTTAGTTTAGCGCTTATTGCAACTCCATCTCTAATGAAACACCAACACTCACTACCTTGCTGACGGTGAGCCAAAAACAAAACCATGCTGAGACATGCCTGGACCTGTACAAGGCACCTGTTTCCTCTTCTGTTCTGTGCGTACTTGACTTTACGCTTCAGGTGTGATATCTCGAGTCTCACTTCATCAACTGCACGGTATACTTGGCAAGCCGTGTTGAAAATAACATTTGAATGCCCATCCCGTGCTGACAAGACGAGACAAGACATGACAAGACAATTCATTTCTTTGAGGCTTGCCACTATCACCAAGTCACCACAACCATGACGGCTCAAACTGCCCTCTGCCTTGCGGCCACCTCCCAGGCCTTGACTGCCTTTGCTCTCGGTTTCACAGCTCCCAACAACCTTGTTCGTCCAGTGATTGCCTTGGTCGTCGCTTGGCTCACCTGGATATTCAATCAGGCTATTGATGATGCCTTACCGAGCCGACTTCACATTGCTCTGCTATCAACTGGCATGTGGATTCAGTGTCTCAAATCATTCGACGATTTGTGCCTCACCCAATTGTCATTTGATGATGAGGAAACTACCGCCAAGAAACCATCCCCCACGTCGTCGTCTACTACATCAACTCGGCTGCGCTTTGGCGTAAGCAACCTTTGGAATATGCGTGGCGTCGGCACAGTCAACCAGATCTCCAAAATCCCGTCTTGGTCATCCTCTGCCGTCGCGCCATCTCTCGTTCCGTCCCGCCGCCAAGAAATACTGAGACATGTCAAAAATGCCACCCTCAGCTACTTGATTCTCGACGTATTCGCGAACCAACCGCCACCAGACCTGGAGAACCTCATGTCTCCCCGGAATGAGCTGCTTCTCACCCGATTGGGAGAGATTGACGCACAGGAAGCCCTATTCCGTCTCTTCGCCGTTCTTGGCTTTTGGGTAAACACCTTTTGTGTCATCCACCTTGTCAACAGCGTATTCTCACTCGTGTACCTTATCTTGGGTCTCTACCCTGTCCGAATGTTACCCCCCGTTTGGGGTCATCTGTCGGATGCTTACACGGTCAGGCGTTTCTGGGGTGACTTTTGGCATCAAACGCTGCGACGTCATCTTACCAGCATAAGTGATTTCCTCGTCCACGGCCTGCTTCACATGCCAAGGGGAACAGTCATTGCCCGGTACTGCAAGCTTATCGTCAGCTTTTTCATTTCAGGAGCCCTGCATTATCCCGCTGACAGAGCTCTTGGCATTTCTGTTCAGGAGTCGAATGCCGTCACTTACTTCCTCGTAACCGCTTTGGCGATAATGTGCGAGGACGGCGTCCAGCATATTTCAAAGGGGTTGGGAGGCAACATGAGAAAGTATTTCGGTTACATCTGGGTTATCGCTTACATGTATTGGATGACTCCTTCGTGGGGGTATCCTGCCGCGAGGGTTGTACGGCCTCAGGATCAACTGGTTTCGTACTCGGTGATTGGAACTTTGAAAGTTGTAGAGTGAGATAATTGTTTGTAATTCAAAGACTAGTCTAGATAGATGGTACTGTGTAAAGATGTCATGATATACGTATATTCCAATAAACTGCAAGTTCAACTGACTAATTCCAAATGGTATTGAGTAACATAATCCTAAGCGCGCCATAATCGAACAACCATATCCCTATCAACCCTCGCAACACCCCTGGCTCCATTGCCAACCTCTGGTCCTCTGTCAGAAGTCTTGCCATTGTCATCCACGAATCGTAGGGGCTCGGCATCAAAGTGTGCAAAGAAAAGAGTCGCGGCTGCCAAGATCTCCTGCTTGGCGTAGTTACGTCCAGGGCACATGGCTACGCCGCCTCCGTAGGGGAAGTAGTTGCCTGCCGTAATAACAGCCGAGCCTTTCTTGATGAATCTCTCAGGCCAGAACTCCTCTGGTGGGTAAGAACCTGACCATACTTCGGGAGCGCTGTGAGCCAGGTATGATGGTGCAAGGATGAGATTTCCTTGCTTGAGTGTGTACCCGTCGAGCTCAATAGACTCTCGTAGTTTGCGGACAACGAAAACAGAAGATCTGAGGCGAAGACACTCGAGATACACTGAGTTGAGCAGTGGTAGTTTCTTCATCTCCGCAATATCAATATGCTTACTCTCCTTGTCAAAAACCATGGCGACTTCCTCCTTGATCCTTTTGAAAATCTCTGGCCGGCGGAGAATTTCAATAATGATCCAAGATGTCATGGGGATAGCGTTGGAGTTGATGCTCCAGATGAGACCCATTTGGAAAGATGCTCTTCCCTCTAGGCCGAGACCGTACTTTTCCATGGCCACCTCTCGCTCACGGACAAGCCTGGAACCAAAGTTGGGCTCCCATTCGGGGTTGGTCTCGTTGGCAGCTCGCCAGTCAAGGTTTTGCCAAGCATTTGCGAGATATTGTTTTGTAGTCTCGAGGCACTTGTCTCTGGCGTTCCAGCCCTTGCGGTAGAGCATCTTGGGGAGACCGTAGAGAAGAGGCATGAAATCCACGTCGTACTCCCAAAAGACGTCGGCAAAGTTGGGATCAACATCAAACACGCCGTGACCAGCAAGAGCAATCGTCGACGCCCTGAACATGTGTTTTCTCAGAAGCTGATCGATACCAATCTCAATGGGTCCATCAAGTGCAACAGTGTCGAGCTCGTTGTTCATCAAACCGACAAACAACTCTGTGAGACCAGAAACTGCGCTAGACCCAATAAGGTGATGCTCGTAAAGTTCGTGGAACTTTCGCCATATACGATCCTCCTCTTTTGCCTCTATCAAAGGGACTCGTGCCGAGCCTGACTTGTCTTTTGAGACTAGTGCAACATCTCTTTCTGGGAGACGTTTGACCTTGTGAGCAACCCGAAGAGCAAATTCTTCAAAGGTGAGCTCCTTGGAACATCGAAAGACTTGTTGAACGCTTCTCGTTCCGTGAATGAGGTAGTAATGGTCAAGACCAAGACGCATTCGTAGCGGTTCTCCACTGTCAACCTTTTTACTGGAAGATGTTAGTTGTGAAGATAAATCGAAAGATGGATAGAGACTTACAGAATAGACTTGAAGAATCCGTGTGGATTACGCATCAACCCAAGGGCTGAACCAAGTAAAGGGACTCCATAAGGAAGTGTTGAAGGTTCCTTGCCTTGATAACGTCTGTTGGAAAGTCTCTGCAGTGAATATCGAATATTGGTGATGCAATATGTTGAGAAAAGCAAAATCAGCAGAGAAACAAGGGCGTAGGCCGTGGGAGAGGTTTCGAAAAAGTGATTGATCTTCATGTTTGTGGAATTGAAGTCAAAACTGATGTTTGAACTCAAGACGGACATGGTGTCTCTCAACGGCGGGGCGCTAAAGAAGAGCATCTTTTGACCAAAGTGATGGGAAGGTATAGTTTAATCTCAAAATCGTTTTAGTGCGACTTGATCTTTTTTTCTTTTTTCGTCTTTGGCATGGAATATTAATTAACTATGCTATGCAAGGACCTGATGACAGGTTAGACGACCCCATAAATAGCGTGGGCTCCAAAACAAGCAAACTCCATGTCTGAACCGAGCTTGGGTACGACCCCCATCCATCCTGACAAGGCTGGTTTTGGTATGGCACCCAAGTTACGGGGAACATGTGTATGTACATTCTGCACTGCACTGCACTGCACAGCCAGACGAGCTTATCATGGACCAGGATCTCGTTTAGGTAGAGACAGATACCAAACTTCACTCACCATCCTCTTTTGTCAGCTCGGCGCCAGTCGAGATCCTACGAGGAGGCACGGCTCGTCGGTCTTAGCGACTTCCATATCCACATACCGAGCGAGCCGTGGTCTAACCTGGATCTGTTGCAGAGTATTGATAGGGTATCGTGGACTGGACCAGGTAAAGATGGTGTTCATGTCCTTGCTTCAGGGTGTGTTCCATCATGCGGCCTTTGTCTTGGAAATAATCTCTTGGTTCTTGCCGCTGTAAGCTTCGTGTTCGTGATGTTTATCTAGGCATCTGATACAGAAATGCAAAGTCATCCAAGACAAAGTACAATTCGTATCATGAGCAGGTTTATCGTCAACGCCGTCACTTGAACCTGGAGGACCATAACCAAAGCTGAGGGTTGTATGCAGATCATCTCGATCATCGACGCCCCCTCCTTTTCTTGAGCGGGCAATTTTATGTCATGTCTTACTCATCTTGCCATCTACCGTAATTTGACCAATGCATGTGTCATGGAGAAGAAGAAGAAAAAAAACACCAATACGCCTGGTGAGTCCTTCAAGAGCCGAAGTTCCCAAATGGTGTTGCGACGGCCCGCAGATTTGCTGACTGCATTTTGTCATGTTGGAAATGCCCCTGCAAGTGACAACCGGCGATAAGACTAGTTATTAGATAGCTAATTAGATAGGCTTAGACTGATATTAATCTAAGTAAGGATAGCTCTATTAGCTATAATCTTCTATTAAAAGTAAGAAAATTCTACTTCTTAAATAGAAAAATAAGACTTATTAAATACCTTAAAATTTATATTAAATATAGTATAAATAGCTAGTTATTATAATTATAAGCCTAAGTAGAATTATTTTTAATAATTTTTATAATATTTATTTTTATTTTAATTTTTTTTTATTATAAATTTTCCTTTTTATAAATAAAAAAGTATAATAATCTTAATTAATATATAAAACTTTTTATTCTTTTAAATATATAAATATATAAAAAATCTCTTTTTTTTATTTTCTATAAATATTTTTAAAATTTATATTAAATTTAATATTATAATTTATTTTAAATAATAATATCTTTAGATTTTAATTTTAAGCTTATTAAGCTTAATAAGCTTAAAAATTAGGCTTTTTAAATAAAAATATTAAAAATTTATATTAATTTATTTAATATATAAAAGTATATTAACTTAAATAGAATAAACTATTTATATAATAATATTATTAATTTTAAAATTATTTTATAAAAAGAATATAAAATTAATTATATAATAAAGTTAAATAAGCCTATTAAGATTATTTTTATAAATTAAAAAATAATATTTATATTTTTTTCTTTTTTATAAAAATAATAAAAATCTTTATTAAAGAAAAATAAGCTTTTATAAACTATTAAATTATATTAATTTAAGCTATAAATATTAACTTTAAAGTATTTATATTATAATATAATATCCTTAATAAGGTTATAAAGTAGATTTTTATTTTAATTAATATTAATATACTTTAAATAATTAAAATAAAACTTAAGAAAAATAAAAAAAAGAATTTATTTATAAATAAATTATTTATAGTCTTAAGGAAAAATTTATTTCCTTTAATAATATAGTTAAAGACTTAATTAAAGCTTAATATTAAAGCTACCTTTAGGAAATAATATATATAAAAATTAACCCTTAAATTTAATTTAATTAATAGAATTCTATTTATATATAATATATAGCTTTTAATATTTTAGAAATAATTAAGGATTTTACTATATATAATTTCTTTAAGGCTATTAAGTAATAAATTACTTTTAATTAAGTAAAATAAATATAATATAAACTTAATTATTAAATTTAATTTAATAAGAAAATAAAAAATATAAATAATTATACTTAAGAACTTTCTATTAAGCTTTAATTTTATAAAAATAACTTATTTAATATATTCTTTATTATTTTAATAAAAAAATTAAATTATAATAATAATTCTAATTAAAAGAATAAGCTAAATAAGAGTTATTTATATAAAAGGCTAAAGTATATTTAAGATCTTAAGAAGTATTTCTATATTAAGTTTACTTTAAAGATTTTTATTAATTATAAAAGAGCTTATATAATATTTAAGGAAAATAAGTAAGCTATTTAAAATAAACTTTAAAAATTATAATAATAATATCTTTATAATAAGCTTAAAAGTAAAGCTTAATTTAATAATAATTCTAGCTATAGAAATAGTAATATAAGTAATAGCTTAGCTTTTAATTTAATTTTAATTTAAATTAATCTTAATTTTATTACTTAAGAATAAAACTTAATTATAATATATACTAATAGTTACTTATTATATTTACTTTCTAAGAATACCTTTTTTAATAACTATAATATAATATACTTTATTAATAATATTAACCTTTTTAAACTAAATTCTTTTATACTTTATATTAAAAGAAGTATAAAAGCTAATAATTCTAGTTTCTTTATCTTAAGAATTAAAACTTAGGTTATATATAGAATTCTTTAAAATAAAAATAAAAAAAAAGTTAATAACCTTATACTTTAAGATATATATATAGTTAAAGGTTTTTATTATAATATTATATTAAAAGCTAAGATCTTTTAATTAAGTATTTAATTTATTAAATATAATTATACTTTATATTAAAGTATATTAAATAATAATAAGATTCTAATTAATATAATCTATTAATATAACTTTATTTTCTTTAAATATAAATCTCTTTTTATTTACTTTTTTATAGTTTAATTATTACTAAGTATATTAATATTAATATTAATAATATATATAGTTATATATAATATAATTTAAATAAGGTATTTTTACTCTTTATTTAACCTATTTTATATAAAAAATAATAATAAATATTTATAATACTTAAGATTTAATTATTTTAATAAATAAGCTTTAAAAAAACTAGTAAATTAAGTATAAAGAATTAAGATTAATAAAATAAAGTAAATTAACTATAAAATATATATTAAAATTACTGCCTATAGTATAGTTAATAGAAAATCCCTTAAATAAGGTATTATATAACCTTTTAAGATAATTTACTAGGATCTTTAAGAATATAAATCTACTTATAATAGATATTACTATCTTTTAGTTTTTATAGATAAGTTTAATAGAATAATTTTTATATAATTATAACTTAATAAGACTAATATTATTATTTTTAATATAATTTATACTTTTAATAAGTTTATTATAAGATAGTATAATATTAATATTAAGGTATATTATAATAATAATAAATAAGCTATAATATATTTATTAAGAAATATTAATTATTAAGCTTAAGCTTACTTTAAAGGTATTAATATTATTTTAGTATTAATATTAATATATAAATTAAATAGATAAATTAAAAAAGTAAATAAAGAGATAATAAAGAAGTTTAATACTATATTAAATAAAGTATCTCTAATTTTTACCTTATAGCTAGAAAGTATAAAGGTAATAGATTACTTATTAAATAAAAGCTTAAAAAAAGGGAATTAAGGCATTTTTCCTTTAAAAGTAATAAACTTATAGTTTTATAAATATACTTTAATATTATTAAGGAAATATAATATTAACCTTTACCTTAATTAAAATAGAGTTTATACTTATAGCTATAAAGCTTATTTACTTATAAGAGAATATAAAAAGGGAAAATAATAATAAGTATTTAAAGTAAGCCTTAGAGTATATATTAAATACTTAGTAAAATATAAATCTTAATATATTTATAAGATTTAAATACTTTAACTTAAGAAAGTTATTATTTTAAGAAATATTTAATTTAATAAGAAGATATTCTATAAACTTAAAATTAAAAGTAAAATCTTACTTT
This sequence comes from Fusarium poae, assembly GCF_019609905.1. Taxonomy (NCBI): domain Eukaryota; kingdom Fungi; phylum Ascomycota; class Sordariomycetes; order Hypocreales; family Nectriaceae; genus Fusarium; species Fusarium poae. The sequence goes on from NC_058399.1 coordinate 6,971,955, forward strand.
TAATATAAGAATTAATTAATTAAGTTATTTAATACTAAGAATTAAATTAAAATATTAATAATATAGTAATATTACTTTAAATTATACTATTAAGTTTAAACTTAAGGATAAGAGTAATTAATACTTAATTTAAAGCTTAAAAAGTATAAAAAGCTTAAGAAGTAATATAATTTATTATATAAGTAATTATAATTAAGAAAAAAAGCTTTTTATTACTTTTACTATTAAATTAACTATTAATAAGACTTTAAATATTAAGAAATACTTTAAAGCTAAATATATAATATAAAGAATATATTATTATCCTAGGTATATTATAATAAGGATTAAATAAATATAGCTTCTTTACTTTAAAATTAAATACTTTAAATAATTAAAGTATAAATCTACTTAAATTTAAACCTAGATATAGAAAATTATTATTAAATAGTAAGAATTATTTTAAACTTAGAGATTAAATAATAGTTAAGCTTATTCTTTTTAAGATAATAATCTTAAATATTATAATATTAAGTAATAATATATTTAATATCTATAAATATAATAAGAATACTTAAAATAAGTTTATAGATACTTAAGAAATATTAATAACTATTAATAATATAGCTAATTATATAATTAATTAAGTTTTTATTAATAAAAAAATAAATATTACTTTTTCTAAAATATTAAATAGTTTTCTAGAAAGAAAAAAGAATATAAAATACCTTAAGGCTTTTAAAATTATATCTCTTAATTTATATTATTTAAAGTCTATTATTTTAAAGTCTAATTAATCTTTAAGATTAAATTAAATCTTAGGAAATATATATAGATCCTTAGAGAGTATATATAAAAGATAAGAAAAAAGATTAAAAGTATATTAGATATAAAATAATATACTTAATAATAATATATTATAGTAATTTAATATATAAATAAGCTTAAAAGATATAATTCTATTTAAGCTATTTAATAAATAAAAAAGAAAAAAAATAATTTTATATTAAAAAAAAGAAGTATTATTAATATAATTAAGTATATATCTTAGATAATATAAAGATTAAGTTAAATCTAATAAATAAAATACTCTTAAACCTCTTAAAGGTATTTACTTAATTATCTTTATAATTAATTACCTTAAAAACTTAAATTTTATACCTAGAGAGCTTAAAATTATCTTTTTTATAATATTAAAAGTAATAGATTATAAAGTAAAATAAGAAACTTAAAAAAAACTAATTAAATTAATAAATTTAATAAAATATTATTAAGATTAATTCCTTTTACTATTAAGCTCTTAGAAAATAATATTAAAATATCCCTTTAAAGAAGCCTTTATAGTAATAACTTAACTTAAAGTAAATTTACTATAAAATTTAAATATATAAAAAGAAATTAACTATTTAAAAATAAAAGAAAAGCCATTTTTTATAAAATAAATATTTACTTATAAGTATAATTAATTAAGTTATTTTAAGAAATATAAAGTATAATTAATTATATATAGTAATTTCTAAGAGGTTTTTTCTCTAGAAAGTATTTATATAGTTACTCTAGCTATATACTTATTTTAAATAATAATAGCTATTATAATTAAATTTAATCTTAAGATTCTTTAATTTAATATTAAAAATATATTTATAAATATAAAATAGAAAAAAGACTTTAAATCTATAATTTATTAATTCCTACTAGGGTTTAAGTATAAAGAGAAGCTTTTATAGCTATAATAAGTATTATATAGTCTTTATAATTTACTTAAATTATAATTTAATACTTTTTTTTATTAAATTATAGAGATTAAAGCTTAAATAAAGTATAAAAAAATTATACCTTTTTTACTTAAAGAATAAGAAAGTATATTTAATCTTTTTTATTAATAATATCTTAATTTTTTATTATTAAAACTGCCCTTTAAAAGTAAATAGAATTATAAAAAGACTTTAATAGAGCTTTAAGCTTATAATAAAGCCTAAGATAAAATAGTTTCTTAAAATTTAAATAATTTATAATTAAGAAAATTATATAATTAATTTATATTATAATTTATATATTAAGAAAATTATAAATAGGTTTAGTTAAAATATAAGAAATACTTAGTTATTTAATAATATTTATATTATTACTTAAGTTTACCCCTAGAGGTAATTAAATAATAATAAGAGAAATTAAGATTTATTAAGAAAAGATAGGTTTTATACTATATATAACTATTATAATTAAAGTAAATATAATATTTACTATAAGTATTCTCTTTAGATTCTTTATTAACTTAAATAAAATTTATTAAAAAATAATTAATTAAATAATTAAATATCTTTATTTAATTTATTATTACTATATTATTTATAGAAAGTATAATAAAGTATTTATAATTATATTAAATATATTATTTATTAATAATTAAGCTTTAAAGAAGTTATCTTAAGGTTTCTTAATAAGCCTCTTTAGTAGTCTTATTTTATAAAAAGTATTAAAATAAATAATTATTATTATTTTAATAATAAAAGTTAAACTTTTAGCCTTTAAGTAAATAGTAAAAGAAATAATAAATATTAAGAGATTATTCTTAAATATTAAATTTAATTTTAAAAAACTATAAGATATTTACTATAATAATCTCTAAATAATCTATTTAATAATTAATAATGGTATAAAAATAGCTATTTATTTATAATATATAGATATTTAAAATATATAGCTTAAGTAAAAATTTATAAAAAAGTTATTTAATATAATTTACTTATAGATAAAAGATATATTAGTAAATAGTTTAATAAAAGCTTTTTTAAAATAGAAGTTTAAGCTATTTATATTACTATTAAATATATTATAAGTTAAAATTAAATATAAAATATTAAATTAATTAAAAATAAAGAGCTCTAGTTATTTATAGCTATCTTAATTATCCTTTAGCTTTTAATATTAAAGATTAAGTAAATCTAATAATATTTATAAACTAAAGCTTATATATAAATATTAATTTTATACTTATAATAATACTATAACCTAGCTTAAGTTTTATAAAGAGTCTTTAATTTCTTATAAATAATAATATATAATAACCTAGATTCCTTAGTAATAATATATCTATATTAGCTCTTATTTAAATAAGCTAGCTTATAAGGGTAATAATAACCTAAATACTTAGGGTTATTTATAAACTTAATAATATACTTTAAGGCAATTTTATACTCTTTTTTTTCTTAAGATAAGTAAATATTAATAAGAAAAGCTATAAGTATTAAATTAAAAGTAACTATTTTATTTTTTTAAGCTTTTTAATCTTATTAATTAATAAAGTTTAGAAATTTAAATTATAAATAATATTATAAAGGTATATAATAAAAAGGAATATAATATTATAGCTATTAAGAAATTAATACTTTAAAGTATAAATTTACTTAAAAGAAGACTTATATAGGCTTATAGTAATAATTATTATTAAAATAATAATAATATTTATTTAATTTATAAATAGTTATATAATTAATAAAATATAATTTATTAATAAAAAGACTCTTAAAGTATTTTTTATAAGATATTTTAAAATACTTAGTAAATTAATTTAATAAAGGATAATTTATTAAAGTATAAAGTATATAAGTAATACTTTAATTACTTTAAGTAATATTAAGTTAAATAGGTATTTAAAAAGAGCTATTTTATTAAACTAGAATATAAAGAGATTTAATTAATATAGGTAATAATATAGTTAATACCTTAGGAATTCTAAGAAAAAGAGTAAAAAGCTTAAGTTCTTTAAAATTACTAAAGCTAAAAGAAAAATACTTTTTATTATTAAATATAAAATTATTATTATTATTTATAAAAGAAAATTAATTTCTAGTAGAATTATATTTAAAAGCCTATATATTCTTATTAAAGCTTTAATTTAAATAATAAAGGCTAATATATATACTCTTAAAGTAGCTTATTATTTAATTAAAATTCTTTAACTTAATAAGATATATAAGTAAATTAATAAAAAGAATTTAAAAAGAAATTTAAAAAGAAAGCCTAGAATATATAGAAATATTAAATTAATAAGAAAATATACTTCTTATAGAGATATTAAAAAGAATAATAAATCTAGACTTTATAGAAATATTTAAGTTAAATTAATAAATTAAAAAAGTATAATAATTTTAAATTAAAAAGAGATATTATATATAAACTTAAACTATATTAAAGATTTTAATTTTCTTATTAAATATAATAATATTTATATAAGCTTAAGTCTTAAGTATAAGCTAGTTTAATATAATATAATTATTATTATTAAAATATCTTTTTTTAATATTAAAGAATTTAATTAAAAAATAAAGAGAAAGCTATTATAAAGCTTATTAAGAAAACTATTATTTAATAGCTTTAATAATAAGAGATTTATAAACTTAAGCTATAAGTTATTAAATTTTAGCTTTATAATATATAATAAAAGTATTATAAATAGCTTAAGTTTAAACTTAATAAGCTTTTTTTATATTCTATATAATAAATAAGTAAATAAACTATTATAAGCTTTATTAAACTTATATAATAAAGAATATATTAATTAAAATTATTTAAATTATTAAAATCTTAAGAAGAAAATTATATCTTAATATTAATATAATAAGGCTAAAAAATAAGCTTAAATAAGTAAAAAAAAAAAAATTTAAAGCTTATTATTATAAATAAAAGCTATTAATAATATTATATAAAGAAAAAAAGAAAAAAAAAATAATAAACTTAAAGTCTTAATATAGCTTAAATAAGTTAAAAACTATAATTTATAATCTTTAGAAATAAAATATAAATATATATATATAGCTATATAAATACTATATTATAAAGTATTAATAAATTACTATTTTTATTTATATTTTAATTATATTTCTATAGATATATATTTATAAAAGTATTCTTTATAAGGCTATAGTTATTATTTAATATTATAATATTAGGCTTTAATTAAAAAGTATATTAAAAATATCTTTATAAATAATAATTAGTAATAAGATTAATTATTAAATAGCTAATTAAATAGGCTTAAATTAATATTAATTTAAGTAAAAATAGCTTTATTAGCTATAATTCTCTATTAAAAGTAAGAAAATTCTACTTCTTAAATAGAAAAATAAAGCTTACTAAATACCTTAAAATTTATACTAAATATAGTGCAAATAGCTGGTCATCACATGTCACGACAGGGATAGAAACAGGACAGGGGTTAGGAAATGCTAGACAGGGATGAGCGATTTTCAAGGTCCTCCAATAACAAACGTTACAAGTATCACCAGGCAGGGCTATGCTACGAAAGGAAGGAAAAAAGAAACCTTGACCACAGCGTTTAGATTACAGTACAGCAACTCTGATTAGCCGTCGTGATAAAAATACATACATAAAAAAAAGAATTCTTGATAGTGGATCACGGAGACCTTCGAGAAAGGATTAGATTCACATGGGGACCTGACACGTAGTCATTGGAGCGGGTCACATCTCAGCAAGTCTACCAGTCCAAGGCGTAGATCATGATATGACCCAGTTATGGCAATGGAGGCTGATGATGACAGGACCCTGTCTGTGCGGTAGAGAAGGGTCAGAGACAACCAACAGAGTCAGAAATTGATTGAGCGGATCCGTTTCGTGACGCGACAAAACATTGTTGTATGCACATAGTATAATAGAAACACTCCACAATGGAGCCTCTCCCTGCCCAGTGGTACAGTATCCGAAGCCTAGTCTCCCCCTAGCTAAGCCCTACCAACCAACAGTCCTTCCTTGGGTACACACCCCTGCTTACCTAGCTACCTAAACTAAGCCTTGTTCTCTCCCCTCCGCACGCACCGTAGCTTGATCTTCTCAGGGTGCTTCACCTTTAGCAGGAAATTGAAACTCGATTGCTTCGCCTCTTCCATGAGCGCCATTGACGCCGCAGTCTTGAGGTCGCCTTCACCGTCTGCGTCAGGCTCCACGGTGTACTCCTTGAGAAGACATGCGAGCACGGCCACGAATTCCACTTGAGAGAACTTTTTGCCTGGACAGACACGCGGTCCGGCGGCCCAAGGGAGGAAGGCCCCTGTGGGCATGGTAGTCATCTTTTCGCCTTCTGTCTCATCCCGTGTGATCCAACGGCTGGGGAGCCATTCCAGCGCATTGTCGCCCCATGATGCGGATGATGTGTGCAGTCCTGCAAGGTTGACGCCGATAAAGGTGTTCCTGGGTATCGTGTAGGAAGTACCATCAACCTTGAGAACCTGGTCCACGATGGTAGTCTTGGGGACAGCTCTTGCTGCTCCAAACAATCGCAGTGTCTCGTGCTGGGCGTGTTAGTAGTGTGTCAATTGACTGGGGAGAGTTCACTTACCATGATCGCGAGTACGCGCTTCAATTGAGGGTAATAAGTTTCGTAGTCAAGGTCCTTCAGATCAACCCCTGCTGTGACTTGGTCAACCTCTTCAGCGGCCCATTTCTGCCATTCCGGGTTCGCTGCGAGGAGGACAGTTGCGTAGGCCAGGGTGTTGGACGTGGTTTCGTGTCCGGCAAGATTGTAACTAAACAGGTTGCCGTAAATCTCAGTATCAGTCAAGTGGCGGGCACCCTTGCCCTGCTTATTCTCATTCTCCGAAGCGCGCACCAGGATACTCATGAGGTTATCCTGCTCCTCGGCGCCGGCGTTCATGGCCTCACGCTCCTCGGCGACCATCTCAGCCATGTACTGACGGAAGTTGATGACAGCATCCTGGACCTTCTTGAACTTGGAGGGCAGCATCCAGGTGGGGAGATTAAGGGTGGCTGTAAAGACGGCGGTAAAGAGATTTCCGAGGATCAGACTGAGGGCGTCGCGATAGCTGAGACTGTGGTTCTCCAGTTCGCTCTCGAGTCCGCTTCCGAACTTGTAGCTTCTGCCAAAGCCAGCAGCTGTGAGAACGTGAAGAGCCAGCACCATGGTATCGCTCTGGGGATTAACAACGCCCTTGGGGTTTGAAGCCCACATGTTGAGCATGTCGGTGGCTTGTCGCTTTGACTCATCCCATACGAGCGCGCTGTTTCTCTCATTGAACGGAGGGGTGGTGATTCTTCGGTGTCGCACCCAGTCATCACCCTCAGTAGTTACAACATTGCGACCAAAGATCTCAAGTGGCTTGTAAAGAGCTACAGCCTTGACAAAGTCCTTGCGTCGGCGACAGAGATCATCAGATGCTTTGGCGTTGCCTGTAAAGACACGGATCTGCTTAGGACTGACGATGATAAAGGTATCACCAATCCGTTCCTGAAGACCGTGGATCTGGCTGTAATTCCAGTCGCGACTGTTGTACTCAACAAAGTTTCCTAGTCCAAAAGGTAGAATCTTTCGAAGCAGAGGTTCCAGCCAGCTGGAGCAGAGTAGATAAGGCACGTTTGACTGTTGTTGATCAGTATTCGTATCCCAAGGTGACTGTCGCTTGACGTACAGGATCAATTGGTGTGATGAGCACTGGAAGGCCGATAGCCTTGGCCTTTCTGTAGTTCCATAGCAGCTGTACAGTACAGAGGCCACTGTAACCCAACAAGAGAACTCCGATGGCCTGGAGAGGTGTGATCATGATGGTGATCTGTGTGTATTGTGAATATGTATATGTAGTAAGAGGGTGAATGTACATTTGGATGGACGGTGCGATTTTAAGTACTTTCTTTGACCTGCCAAGTTACAGTGGGCGTCGCTAATTATAGAGCCCAATTTCCACTGTGCAGCACTAATTCAATGGCTCCAGCACCGCTACAGCCCTGTAATCAAGCTGCCCGCCTTATCTCTTCTGGACAGGCTTTCACATGAAGAGCAATTGGGTTTTGCCGGTTTTAAAGGTGAAACGGTTAAATATGATAGACTTAATAATCAAATTGAAAATATACTATTTCTATGATCAAATGTCGTCTATAGTCTAAAAGCAGGTCATAACCTTGGCCATAGGCTTAAATGCGCTCAGTCTAAAGAGTTCAGTTTCAGGCGTCTGCTGAAGAATTACAGGGAACCATCTCACAGGGCCCGACCAAGCAAGAAAACTAATAACCCAGAAGTATCCAGCCAACTTTGCCAAAACCCTAGTAGACTTGTACTTCCAGAGAGGAAGGAACATGTCTCCAAATGTATCTTCCAGCATGAGTCCAATCAATTGCGTCGAAAAGAACTGAATGGCCCCAGATTTGGCTGCTGGTACTGCACTTCCCATGTCACTGGGGACATGGACGAGACCTGACAGTGCAAATGCAAGGAGAATCTTGAGGTATCTCGAGGTTAAACAGTAAGAATTGAGACGAAACACGTTCTTGACAATCCATGTCGCTGTACCTCGAAGGTTGTTCTGAAGGCCCTGGTGCCAAAAGGTTCTACATCTGTCAGTTGTGTAACGTCGCGGAGAGAAAGGCTCGAAACTTACGACCAGAACCGTCGAAGGCAGTACGATTCGGACAATTCACCGAAAATCGGTCGCCAATCTTTGACAGCTTTGGGGTTCATAATGACCGAAGCGGCTGAAGCGAGCGAGTAACCGCCCTGGATGAAGCAAAAGATTGACACGACGGTTGTAACAGTTGCAATGTAACGAACTTGCAACTCCTCCATGGTAACATCACCGAGACGACGAAACACGGGTACATAGTCAGGCGCCATGTATCCCTTGTTCAGACTCAACTGCGTCGTGATACACAATTTGTGAACAAAGAAGCAGAGCAGCACCTTTAGAAGATTGATGCATACAAATGGTGTCGCAGATGGGACATAGGTAGGATCACGAGAGTCAAAGTTGTGGATGTTCCTGATCTCCCACGCCGTGCCCAGTCCTCTCATCGAGGACGCAACCTCTTGTCCAAAGACATATCGTGAGCGGAACTCTGCAAACCTCGATTGAGCAGGCTGGTCCTTCTTCTGTCTATCATCGACGTACGCAATCTTGCGCACGATCATGCGCTCAAAGTAAGTCAGTGAGATCTGAGGAAAGGCAGATATGATGGCTCTCGAGACCCATCCTGGTGGTTCGATGAAATCCTCAAAAGAGGAAAGTGCCACGAAAGTGGAAATGAGGAAGAGTATGAAGCCAATTGGACGCAGAGCCGAGTTCCTGGATGTGAAGCCTGCGATGTAGATAAAGAAGAACTGCTGGGCTGTCGATATGACCAGCGGGTGAAGATACAGACGGCAGGCCATTGTTTTCGCTGACGTTGGATGGTAGAGTAGCCGTAAGTAGTGCACAGAACTTTGTTTAGAAGGTGACAGTTGGAAGAGATGTCAGTAACAGGGACATGTAGAAACGACGAAGAGTTGTCACAGTCTGTTCGCCGTGGCTGATGAAACTCGGTCCTCTCCCGTCGGTCCTGCAGAAACATTGCCATGATAAACAATGGGGACCTTGCAGGCCAAGACGGATCAAAAGGTCTCGTCTACCGCTTCGAGCTTGACCGAGCTACCGAGACGAGTCTATTTTCTGAGATAAGCAGAAGCAAGTGCAAATGCATTGAAACCCATCCTCAGTGGCCCATTATCCATGTATCCGCATTAGCATTAGCAATACGTAGCAGGATCGTGAGGGCTTAGAAAGATTTTGGTGTGGAGTTAGAACGAGATCCTTTAATGCAACTCCCACAACCCTTGTAACTAACCTAACCAACCGACGCTAAACTAGACGCTTAGATAGCCGACTGATCCCTACCCTTTATCTATTCTCACTCCCTTGACGCAAATAAATACAACTCCATTATCTTGATCCATGCTGACCACCCAAACATTTAGGCTCGGCGGAAGACGTCTTCCGCAGTGCACCGACGAGGCGTAGCCGTCGAGTTTGAAGCCTTCCTTTTCGCTCAGGGCTAAAGTAGAACAGACCAACATCTAGGATTTCTGTTACTAAAGCTTGGGTGTGTAAATCTGTGAGGCGCATGAAACAATTGTGCGTGAATCCATCATGGTGCATCCATCGTGGCCCTGGTAACTCCACCTACGCAATAGGACTCGAAACGACTCCTTCATGACATGGCAGTGCTTACTCTTTGCTTTTCTTGACCCTTGATTAGTCGAGTCCAAAATTAGATCTCTGACTGGGTAAATCGGCTACGGCTCATGTTGAGTCCAGTCTTCCTCTCCGGTCTTTTCACTGCGTGACATTGGGCCTCACAGCAATCCCCTCGATAGCACCCACAACGCCACGTTGAAACAAAGATTGCATACCTTTTCAGACCTTTGTGGTACATCCTGTCAAGATAATCGTTAAGATGGGTGTGAATAATGTCACTCTTGGCCTGGTTTGCTGCGTGATCGTGGCCGTCGTTGCTTTGGTTACACGCAAAGGACCAGACCCAAGGGAACCACCCTATGTCAAAGAAACACTTCCGTACTTCAGTCACATTTACGGCCTCTTGAAGCATGGCCTGCGATATTTCGACGTCGTCAGGTAAGTATCTTTGATATCGGTGATACTTGACAGCTGCTAATAAGATCAGCGCCCAGCAGCCGCATCCAATCTTTACGATTGATATGTCAGGTCAAAAAAACTACATTGTGACATCTCCAGAACTCGTGCAGGCGGTTCAACGCAATACAACCTCTCTGTCATTCAGTCCTGCCATGATCCCTGCTTTCCGTCGAATGATGGGTTTCGATGAGGCAGGTATCGAGCTTATCTTCCGTGATGCACACACAGAGAAGGGCATGTATGGCGAGATTCACCGGGTGCAGAAGGCTTCACTGCTACCTGGTACGGAATCTCTGGATGAACTCTGCACTGTTATTCGCGGCAAGTTGTTGACCATTGTCAATGACATGCCATCGAGTCAGACCATTGATCTATACGCCTGGGTCCAAGATCTGTACATGAGAACCAATAACTCTGCATGTTTTGGTGACAAAGACCCTTTCACCCTGAACCCATCCCTAATTTCCACATTCTGGTAAGTAAATTGCAATATTACAAGTTCTCAGCTGACATGAACAGGCTATGGGAAGCAAACATCAAAGTCCTTCTTTTGGGTATTCCTTGGTTCCTAAGCCCCAAGAAGTACTCGACTGCACAGAAAACTCGTAATGAGCTTGTCAATGCATTCTTCCAGTATCTCGACAACGATGGACTAGATACTGCATGCTCGTTTATCAAGGAGCTGTCTAATCTCGGCATCCGTCGAGGTCTGAGTACTGAGAACAATGCTCGCGCTCTGGTCGGTAGTATCCTGGCCATTGTCGGAAACACAATCCCTACCACGTTTTGGCTCCTTATCCAAATCTTCTCCAGACCTGACCTCTTAAAGGAGATTCGATCAGAGCTCGAGGCCACTCTGGAAGATCCCTCATCGCGGTCGGAAATCAGTCTCGACTACACCGTCATCAGGGAAAAGTGCCCCATCCTCATGTCAACATACGAAGAAATTCTTCGCATGACAAGTGGTATCGCAACAGTACGCTACACAAACGAGGATACCCTCATCCAAGACCGCTGGCTGCTCAAGAAGGGTGCGCAAGTGCAGATGCCTACAGCCTTCATCCACGCTGATCCCACGACCTGGGGTGCAGATGCAGAGGTCTTTGACCACACAAGGTTTCTCAAGTCAAAGGTTCTCACCAAGGAGCAAAAGGCTCGTCGTGCTGCTGCTTTCAGGCCTTTCGGCGGTGGCAACACACTCTGCCCGGGTCGTCACTTTGCATCGTATGAGGTTCTTACTTTTGCGGGAAGCATCCTGTTGGGATTCGACATGACTCCTACCACTGAGACTTTCAATTTGCCAGAGATGGATAGATCTAAGCTTCCTTTGACTTCACTTAAGCCAGCAGGTGACATCAAAATTAACCTCACCAGACGGAGTGGTTGGGAGAAGGCTCATTTTAAGTAGTCGCATCGGAGTGTCTATGCTTTGAAATTAGATCGAACACTTGGACTAGGAATAATTTATCTCACTGATACCCAATGACTATTTCAATTGGTCTACAAACTCTCGTTGTCAAGTGACATTGCCATGCTAAGTTTCGTGTCATCGCTCATAGTGATTAGTTGTCTCTGAGTGTCAACGGCTATGGTTCTAGGGAGAAATGCAACCAGAGTCATCACTGCTAACGCTCAATGGATCTGTTAATTCCAAACGTATCTAGGCAGCATATATAACCTTGGAAGAAAAGTCGACAGTTTGTCAAGACCAGAGACTCCTGGCCTGATTCGATGTGGTCAGGGTATCTATCTATCGACGCGGTAGTAGGAAGCTTGATATATTCTCTTTCACACCATAAACGTCTATCCACTTATTATACCTTCTAGTCTAAAATAGATCATACAGTAACTAAACTATTTCCTCTCTTGTGATAAGAGAGCTAAGTTTATACTACTTAGGTGATTGTGGGGAGATCAAGCGCCTCGATCTCAACGACAAAGCAGCAGCACAATGAGTCAATATCACTTGCTATTATATAATTTCCTGAGCAAGCGCTCGGCCTAGTACTTTGTACAGTTCCACATGCGCATGAGATCAGGTCAGAGGGAGGTTGACAGCCCTTCGAGATGCTGTGGTTTGTGGCTTTGGTCTATATTGTAGACTTACGACAATATTTATGTACAATATCACAGCGTAATTGGTTTAGTGGTAAAATTCTCCGTTGCCATCAGGCAAATATCGGGGAGCCCTGGGTTCGATTCCCAGATTACGCATTAAATTTTTCTTTTTTTTCTCTAACTCGAAACTGTCAACCCTTTTTAATATGTTTCATCGATTGACCTTAATCTTGGCTTCAATCTAGAGGGGTTTTTAGAGAGAGAAAACCTTTGTGTGGGAGTATTGCACAGTCAGGCATCCTCAGATGATGCTCCAGTGAACACTGAACGCGTCCCAGCTTCCTGCGCAATAGTGAGACACACCCAGCGATCACTGGAACATCGTAGCTTGGCGATCATGAAGGGCGACGAGCCTCTCTTGGAAGACCTTAATTTCTCGATCTCGCCGTCTCCGCTTCCCTGTGTGCGGCTAAGCTAGCTGAACTCTGTAGATGCCAATTTGCGGGGTGACCAGACGCTAGGTGCCGGGTAGGTGTTGTGAGAATGGATATATATTTTATAGAATACTAATGGCTTAACTCTGGTCATTGTCTGTATCAAAGCTTGATTGAGCATTACTCTGTGTCTTGGATTTGTAGTTAATACTGATTCTGGTATTTAGGTTGGTTATTCTAAATTGTTGTGACGTCAAATAACGTAATGGTGAAATGGCTTGCAAGTGAATGCATTATTCCCATACTTCACTACTTCACTTTAACCTACTTTGCAATCACAACAACAATCGTCTATGACAATGTCTCTCACGCCTGTCTCATCTCTCCGCGTTTCAAAACATATCATACCAGCACACAATCTCATTCCTAACTACAGCATCCAGCAGAAGCCTCTCCTCCATTACCATGGCGCGTTCCAACGCCCCATCTCAGCGTCAAAAATCGAAGCACACCTCACGTCAATTGGCGCAGTGAAACCTCAATGGCGCTACACAATGTACAAACAGACGCACTTCCACAGCACATCCCACGAGGTCCTCTGCATCAGCCACGGCAGGGCGCGGTTGTGCTTCGGCGGCGAGGAGAACAATGGACGCGTTGAGCCTGTAGTGGAACAGGGCGACGTTGTCATTGTGCCTGCGGGCGTTGGACATCGGCTGTTGGAGGATTTGGATGGCGGGTTCGAAATGGTGGGGAGTTACCCGGAAGGATGCGAGTGGGACATGTGTTATGGGAAGAATGGAGAGGAGAAGAAGGTTAATGCCATTAAGAATTCAGAATGGTTTCGGAAAGATCCTATCTATGGTGATGAAGGACCGACTATGGATGTATGAATCTCATCTTGACGGTGGCGGAGGCGCCGCGTGGCATATAGTTGCGAGGCTTGATCAAGAAACATCAAACTCAATTGACGACAAGCAATACAATTGGATTCAAATCATGTTCATTCATTCGATCCACCATTACTATCAACTACCATTAATCCCTAGCTAATTAACATTTTACAATTAACCACAGTTTAAGCGTTCATGATGAGAGCAGCACCACCAAACAGCGCACCGAGCGCAATGGCAGCAGTAGCCTGAGCAGCACCTTCGGTTGAAGTGGAGGGGGTCAGACCAGTGGCCTGAGCGGTGCCCTCAGGAATACCAGAAGTGAAGGGAACGTCGCTGACAGAGCTGGCGCCAGAGAAGGCAGCCTCTTGTGTGCTAGCAGTAGGGTTGGCTGTAGCAGAAGACTTTTCGGGGTTGAGAACACTGAAGATGTTAGCTTAGAATTTGAGAGTGACCGAAGTAGACTTACGCATCGATAACGTGGACGACACCGTTGGCGATGAGGACATCAGGGACGATGACCTTGGCCTCGTTGACAAAGACAGTGCCGTTGTAAATGGCAATGTTGAGTTTGGTGCCGTCGGAAGCGGTGAGGGTACCGTTTGTGAGGTCGCTGCTGTAGCCAAGAGTGTCGTTGACGACGTGGTACGCAAGGATGTCGGCGACGTCACTCTCACTGGCATTGGCGAGAACAGAACCGACCTTGGCAAAGGCGCTGTTGCTGGGAACAAAGACAGTAACGTTCCTCTCATTAGTGAGGTTGGTCAGAACTTTGGCTTCTGTGAGGGCGCCAGCAGCGGCGGAAAGGTTGGCAGCGATGGCAGTGTCGGAGATGTTCTGAGGGACGCTGAGAACACGGTTGATGATGTGAATGACACCTCCAGTGAAGTTGAGATCCTAAAGAGTCAGCAAGGTCAATGCTATAGGTGGATAGTGACTTACAGCCTTGGTAACGTTGGACTGAGCACGGAATCCACTGTAGAAGCTGACGGTATCGTTCATGGCCATGACCTCGACGCGCTGTCCGCCAGTGACATTGGCGTATGTCGAGTTGGTTAAGTGGGTAGGGACGAAGGCAGGCGCATCCATGTCGGTGATGTTACTGGCATAGTAGGTGCCATTCAGGATATGGTACGACAGCAGGTTGGCGACATAGCTGGGGTTGTCTTCGACCATGCGAGCAACGGTGGTATCCTTGAGGAGCTCCTCGAGGGCATCGTTGCTTGGGGCCAAGATGGTGACATTTCGAAGACGACCAAGGTCTCGAAGAAGACTTGGCTGAGCGGCGACGAGAGCTGCGAGTGTCAGCATACCAAGTACACCATAGCTGGGTTAGTTAGGTACATACCACCGAGTGATGAGAGAGTAGAGTTCTCAGACTCAATAGCCGCAGTAAGGTTGGGACGGCTCTGGGCAGTAGCAAGACCCGAAAGGGCAAGAGTGGTGATAGTTTGCAGCTTCATGTTGGAGGTGTTTGCTTAAATAGAGTTATCCTGTATAAACAATTGACAAGAAGTTGGGGGGAAACACAGAGCTTATGAACCATTTCTATAGAAGCTCTCAGTCGACATGTCTTAGCTCTTGCGGCAGACTCCTGTCCAATTGCAAAAGCTTCATCAGCACGAGCCTTGTTGAAACCATGCTTGATGCAGAATAAAACAGAGTCAATGACATAGACCAAGATGCGGGAAGCATCTTCACTGGCTAGACAGGGTTGCAAGAGCGCAACTCAACTCAGCCAACGCGCCAAGGCTCTTGACTGTCTGAGGCGATGGTTCAATGTCAAAGCCAAGCAAGGGTCAGGTTTCGATCGAGAGCTGTCGTGTTTTGCCGCGTGCCGAAAGCCGGGGGAGACGAAGCAGTGTTGTGTTGTGCTCGGGAGTTGCGAAGCACCAATGGCAAAGCCGAAGGACGAATTCAATTGGACAAGGGGTGATTCCATATTGTTATTGTAAGTTTGTAACTAACCCTGCTCGTATTGACCTGATCAAAAGCCTGTTTGTCCACCGGTCTGAAGGCGCTGGTCGCATGGAGGCGCAACGACCGCGTAACGGACAACCTACACAAAACGATAGCTTCCTTCATTGCCAGCAATATCCGGAATTCGCGATAGGCTGGAGGTTGAATCAATTCGGCCTAGGCCGCCAGTTTTGAGCTCCTTTGGCCGGATCCCCACTCTCCACACGCCGATCGGGTATATTGATATCGTCATAGACATGATTTAAGGTATCGCAACAGCTTAGCTTGTAGCACAGCCCAACAACTGTTTGCAAAAGGCGCGTCCGCTACTCAGCTATTGAAAGAATTAAAGACGCTGCCAAGAGCTCGGCAATACTAGCGTTGCATTCCTGCTCTCTCATAGGATACGCAGAAAGCTCCCTTGGACTCACCATGTTGGCCAAGGTAAATTGCCAAGGGAGCAAGGGATGCAAGAATCTGGTTGCCAGCTCATGCATCGGCGAAAACTGGCCGATCCAAGTCCAGACCCTGGGGAATCGTCCTAGGAAACGTGTTGGCAGGTGCCGATTGGTTTGTTCGTAGAACACGATGAAGGTATCATCCAATTGACCAGACAACTCATAGAGGAGGCCCAAAAGGATCTGCATTCTCAAGTTTCACCCTTTTTGTTTCTCTTGAATCATCCCCAAATACCGTTCCATCCTCGCCCGCCTCTGCCTTCTTTTCTTTGTTCATGACCTGCTCTCGCCTCGCTCGTTGAAGATTGACGAGATTCGCTCGGTCCGGATCGCGACATTTCTGGAGTTTCTTCCGAAGGGGCTTCATCGCCTTAATGATTTCGGGCTATCATTGTTAGTCATTATCCAGCATCTATGTTATGAAGCGTTGCATACCGTTCCCCAGTAATCAGTCATCCTCTCTGGTGGTTCCTCCTCTAGCATCTTGCGACAGCTGTCGACAGCTCCCAGGATCTTGTCCCGCATGTTTGCAAAAACTGCTTCCTGGCTGGCATTGCCTCCTTGGCCCGGAGAAGGGATTAGAATGTCAAGCAATCCATGATCAACCATGGAAAGCGCTGCCATCATGATTTGACTTGGCGCATAGTGAAAGTATGCATCCGTCACCAAAGGACTGAATTTTAGAATTTCACGCGCTTGAGCGTGTGCCTTGTTGATTCGCGTTTCTTCATCAGGTAGCCTTCGCCTGAGTTCCAGAATGGCACCCTCAAGCGCCCTGAAAGGATGTCGCACGTCGAACGCAAAGCGAATTCCCTGGCAGAGAAGGAACTCTCCGGCAAGGATCTGCTCGCCTGTTGTGTTTGGGAACTTTTCCGAAAAGGCGTTGAGCTTGTAGAAGAATCCTTCCGCTTTACAGCCAAAAAATAGTGATGTCTTGAGAAGGTCGGTCGCTGGGTATGTCATGACCGAGTTGGTCACGTAAAATCGTCGCAGGAAAATGGCGGCGGTTGCTCGAATCTCGGTAGGAAGTTCGCAGAACTGGGCAGCGCGGATAAGCTCTACGGTAAAGAACTTGACAAGACGGATTTCTTCATCGGGGGTGAGGAAATCGGGAGGAGGATCTGTCGCGAGTCGAGGAGCGATCTGTTCGCGAGCGAGCGAGTTTGTCTTTGCGCGTAGTTCTTGTAGGTTGGCCGTTGTAAATGACCAGAGCCGAAACTGGCTCGACTGCCGGTAACGCTCGTCTTCAGTCGCCATGTTGATGATGATGCAACAAAGAGGTGTTGGTGATCATGGAAGCCTCTTGTTTAGTACTCCACGTGACCTTATCTTATCTCACCGACAGCATCATGACATTCACAATTCAACTGATAACTGAAGTGGAGACTTGGTGTTTTGGTCAAATACTCGATGGTCAATTGAAGAGTAGGATATTGTGTTATAGGAAGCAGGGAAATGATCTAGTTGCTGAGCAGTTTGTATGTATGAGGATATTGCTTTAAGAATCACGCACGACCACAAACGGCATTAACAATCACGCCAATGAGGATCACATGTTCAATTAGACGCATTTCGCGTACAATGACTCTATTGTCAAGCAGATTATTCCCTAACGCCAGTCACCCATGTACCCAATTTACCCAGTTTGTCTCATAATACATCATCAGTATCCCAAGTTCTCCCTTCTCGCAGGAGGAGGAGGCGGGGGCTTCTTGGCCCGGTTGGGAGGAGGTGGTGGTGGCTTCTTTCCAAGAGCCAATCCACTTGTGCTTCGACTCAAACTTCCATAGCTAGTTGCAGGGCTGGCAGCGCGGTGTTCCCAGTCGGGACTACCGCTTCTGCTGGTTGAAACATCATCAGAGAATACATCGTCGTGTCGTCCATATGAACCGCCGTCCGTAGCGACGCGTGTCAGAGGCGCACCGGGAACTCTGAGATTGGCAAGTGGTGTAGCTGTAGAGGAGCGGCCTTCAAAGGTTGAGGCGCGTCCGATCGGGGGTCGAGCAGGTTGAGGAGGGGGAGGCGCGAGACGGCTGCCGGGAGAACGATGAGGGATGCGGGCAGGTTGTTGTTCAGGCTCGGGTTCTTCGTAGACGGCTTGGTGACGAGGCTCTTGCCAAGAACGAGCGGTGTTGGATCGACTGCGTCCAATCTTGGGAGCACTAGTGGGTGATGATGCACCGCCGGCCCAGCTCTGGCGCACACGTCGGAGCTCCTCAGCGCAGCGCTCATGATAGTCGAGCTCAGCTTCGAGGAACTGGGTCAGAGATGTTATGTTGTCGACCTCTGATTCCTTGATGTCTTGCATGCGACGAAGAACATCCTCGCTCGTCTCCTCAAACTTGGCTTTGTTCATGCGAACCTCTTCTTCGACGCGGAAATCGTCACGGCGGGCCTTTTGCAGCTTGTTTGTGCTGGCATCGTAGGCAAGGCGTCGGTTTTCGAGCTTCTTGCGAGCGTTCTACTCTTGTTAATCGGGAAAATGCATGTGAAGCGATTTACATACCTGATACTCTCGCATCATTGCCAAACTCCTCTCGAGATTGTCCAGCCAAGTCGCATTGGCGCAGTCAACATAAGAGTCCTGAATACCAGCGATGCGCTCGTTGGCACGGCCCAGAGACAAGAGACAGTTTCCGAACTCAGAATCCTGCTCAAAGTCCTCACCATGGGTGGCCATAGTTCGACCAAGAGACGACATTGGGGTGCCGCGCTCCTTGTCTTCCATTAGTTCGTTGCGACGAGATAGCCATTTGACGTATCCGCTCATGGACTTTTGCATCTTTTCCATGCCTAATAATGTTAGAGCCATTATGGTGACTACTGGGGTCGTTGTAATGTTACGTACCATCTTGTCGCAAAGCCATCTCGGTCTCGAGATTCTTGAACTCATCAGAATGAGCAGTTCGGGCTTCAGCGCCCATCTTTTCGCCGGCCCATTGAAAGGCTCGGTCAATCTTCTTTGTGAAATGCATTTTGGGTGTTCCCGTTATCGATTGCTAAATCGGAGCCAGTCCGATGGATTGATACGCGGGGTCGTCTTGCGCCGTCACTATTAAGGAAGCAAAGCAAGATGGATCAAACGAGAGAATAGAGAACAGATGCAAAAGAAAGAAAGAAAGTTGAGTTGAATTGAGGAGCGAGAGACGGGGTAATGAATGGATGATAACCAAGAAGACAGAGCAAGGGGTACATAGAAGAGGGATGGAAGATGGATGCTGGGGTGGCGAACAGTTGGGGCGTATGGGCAGAGATGGAAAGGACACGACCCGGCCTTGAAGTCTGATTCCTGGTGCAAAAGGTTGTGATGCGACATTGGATGAGCGTGTCCGGGGTGTGACCGTAGTGGCCCCAAGCCAGTGTGGAGTGAGGTTGGGGAGGCTGGCCCCCTGAAAGTCACCAAACTACAGGGCGTTCGGCCCTGCACGAGCAGTAGCTTCAGCTTATCTTATCGTCTTGCAGTAGCCAAACACTGTTGAAGTCGCGACCTGGAGAAGTCGCAGGAATTGGATCTCATTTTCATGAAACAAAGCCCGAGCAGAATGGGCGAATTATTGAAACACAACAATCTCTGTGACGTATAATTGAGCCTCTGTGGAATCTTGATGGTTACGTTTGACGAGGCGATATGTTGAACCTATCGTATCGTGATGCTGTTGCCAATATGCCATGCCATGGGTACCTTGAGGACGGGAACTTGGCATCCCATGGGAAAGCCTAGAATGGCATGAGGAGATTCAAGCGGCAAAAAGACGAGTGGTTGCCGACCCCAACTTTGCGTTCAGTTGACTACAGGCTGGACTGAACTGGACTGGACTGGCCAACAAGCTAGGCGCTGCCGAACATGGCGCGGCTAAAGATTTCCCAGTGTCCAGAGGATTTTTAGAAGTCGTCCAGACATCAAACAGAGGATGTATCGCGCTGACGTACTGTGCAGTCAGAGTTTGTAAAAATAGAGACAGAAATTGTTAGCGAGACCCGCGATCTACTCGTAACGAGTCTCTGAATGAGGTGAGATGGATCCTGATACGAGTACGGATCAATTCTGTAACGACGTACCCAACACCTCACAGCAGCTGTGGCCCGTGATTCCAAGTTCCAATGCCCCCCCTGAGACGGACCTAGACAACGGCGCCCAATGACCTGCGGTACCGCTACACTAACAACGGGAACTGTCTCCGGCTGGAAAGCCAAGTTGGGCATCTCCACTGAAAGATAGACCAGATGGAACCGTACAACGGTGGTTGACTTCCATGGATGGTTTGGATATGGACAAGGACATAACTATATGATAGACCGCCACTGTAATCTATCATCGTCATGTTAATGTAATAATATGAGGTGTTAATCAGGCCAGCAGCCATCTTGATGAGTGAATATCTACCTATCTTAGTACTCCGTATCTACCCCGACATACCATCCACTAGAGTTGACCGACGAAAACTCTGGAACTTCTTTAAGCATACCATTTTTTATTCTCCATCAAACTAACCTTTCCATTTGGAGTTCGTACAACACCCACCAATTTTTAACTCGTTTCTTTTTTATCCTCCTCCATCAATCCTCCCCTTCTGTTGATTGATTCTTAATGTCTAGGTTAGTAGTCAAAACAGCATTTTCGGCCCGGCCAACCCATTGGTCTCCAACCTCTTACTTTTCTTCCATCATGTTATGATGAACCAACCAACCCCGCTTTCTATGGAATAGAGCCGCAAGACAGGCAAATGATCAACCCCAGCAGAAGAATGTAATCGTTATCTGATTGCTTCCATGAACCAACCTTCCTATTCCAGCCTCCAGCCTTGTTGGGAATAGTTTAACTAACAATTAATGCGTGTCGCCTAAAAAGGTCCAACCCAAAATTCTAAAAAATTAATTCACTCTTTTTTGCCCCGGGTTCCCCCTCAAAATCGACTCAACCTCAACCTCTGCTCCACACACTCTCACCACTCAGTGCTCACTACCCGGGATCCAGACCATTCCTCCAGTTCCGATAAAACTCTCCACCAACGAGCTTGCGTAATGGTCTTAATCGTAAGGCGGGGTTGTAAAGCACGCAAGTCATAAGTACCTACATTAACCAACTAACTGTACGTAAGATGAGTCCAATGTGACCTCAGTAGCAGCACTATCTGTATCGTATCGGCTGTTTGACCCGGATACTGTGTAAGAGAAGAAGGGGGAAAAAAAGCTTTTCCAACCTGGTCCCGTCGATCTCATTCCCACGTTTCGGTTTGACAATCGCCCACTCTCCGGTTGAAAAGCTTGGCTCTGAGCATGACTTGGCGCTAAATTGGTCTTGTTCTGTTCCCCAGACTTCCTTCAATGCGTCGTGTCGGGTGCGTGAGGAGCATGTTTTTGGTGCGCGCCAGACTTGTTCAGTATTGGTTAATCCTTATTTTCCTCTCAAGAGGCACCGTCTGATTTGACATGTCCATCACATTACGATCCGCGCCGCGTGAAACGTTGATGTGCACCATTTTGAGACAATTGCGTGGCACAGATGTCGTCTACCTGTACGTACCTGTAGGGTTCCCAGTAGGGGTTTATTGACTGTAGATCAAGGGTCGAGCAAGGGTGAGTTAGTGACCTAGTGGGTACCAGATTAATCATGGTCGTCTAAACAGCATAAGGTGACTTGTTAATTTCGTCTCTTGTATGTACTTGAGAGTCTCAGTAAGATACCTAGCTGAGGCGGCTTCTTCCACCGCAGTTTAGCCATCTCGACCACCGAACCAATCAGACAGTTCGTATCCTCAACATCAGGTTTAATCCAGGGTGCAAGTCATGAGAAACCTCCAACATGATACATGAGAAAACACCTTTGGCATTTTTGAATCCTCATAAGAAGATTGTGTTCAGTTTGGCTGCAGTATTGAAAGTCTAACTCTGATAACCTGTGTGTAAATGTATACTAGTTTTCACAAAATCACATGGGTCTGGTATGTTTACTTGCATTTTGCCCATGGAGATCTAAATATTATTCTTCGCAAGGTTTGTGTTCAGAATCTAGGGTTATGGAACTTAAAGTCATCATGTTGTGTGTTTTGTTCGCGAAACCTTGATTTATTCGCGAGGTGAAAACTACACACAGTCTCTCAAATTGATTATTCCTTATCCCACCAAACGGATCGATCGTCAGTGCAACATGAGACTTCGAAGCTCAGGGTTCCTTAAGTGGTCGTCTCTCCCTACAGAGATCCGCCATCTCATTCTAAACACGATAGCCGACCTCAAAAATCCACGTTGGGCTGAATTAGCTTCAGTTTCTAAAGAATGGCAAAGTGTCATCGGAGCAAGGAACATGGCCAAGCTAAAACTCCAATCGTTATCCTGCTTCGACAGGTTCAGGAACGTTGTTCGACAGAGACACCTTGTAAGGCATATTTATCTTTGCATTGAGCTACCAAAGTATAAGTGTAGTATTTGCCAGGACCGTTCTGATCGACTCAGGGGCATCGACTCTGTTGTGAGTTATGCAATTGCTGATGTTCTGACGGTCCTGAGCACGTGGGACACACAAGGTCCTTTGACACTGGAACTAAACGCGACCTCTGGTAGTGATACGGAGCACTGGGCTAAGAACTTTCGGTTCGATGACAGCCACGATGCAAGTAGCCAAGACTTGACTTTGGTAGAGCCTGATTGGCATGACCCCAAGCATGGTTGGGTAGACGGCGTCCAGGTCAACCCCCCCTCTTTCTTTGCTTTGCAGCAGGTGTTTGGGGTTGTTGAAATGCATTACGGATCACCTAGTCCTGTCACTGCAGTCACCAGCTTGATGATCCGCCGCCAATTCCGCCGTTGCCTTCTCCCCAGTAGCCTAAGCAGACTTTTGTCGCAACTCGTTTGTCTGACCGAAATGATCTACGAGCCATGGAAACATGAATATACAAACCTAGTTCCCTGGGGGTATTTCGAGGCAAAGTCTAGTACGCAAATCCTCGCGTGTGGATTCAAATCTCTAACTATTGAATAGAGCAGCTGGGATTCATGGGTATGCCTTTGCCTGACACACTCAAAAGACTTATCGTGTTTCGACATTCCGATGAACATATCACACAATCCATTAATGCAGATACAATGTACCAGTTGTATCTAAGCACTCGCCGTCGGTATAGAGAAATCGACAGTACATCCAACAACAGTCAAAATCTAGCTCAGACAAGCTTGAGACTCGAACAACTTTCTATCTCGTTTCTTATTGATGCCGAGGACTTTCTCGCAGCCTGCAGGGAAGAATGGACGTGGGATCACCTGCAGTCACTAGCCCTGACCTTCCAGGGAAGTGGAAAACGCCACGAGAAGAGCATCAACAGTCTGCTGCTATCCACAGCGAAACTTGCAATGCGCATGCCGAAGCTGGAAACTACGGTGCTTTGGAGTGGGGGCCGGGGAAGCTCGTGTGCGTTCATCTACACCAGAAGTAAGTACTACGCCCGAGTGGTATGGCGAGGGACATGGAACCTGAAAATTAGCCTGGACGTTCTGGAAGCATGGCAAGATGTTGCCAAGATTCATTCTTTGGAGCTTAGGGTTGGGCATGAACGTATCAAAGAGCTAATCAACAATTACGGAGATGCTATCTATCATCTCAACCTGCCCTGCAAAGTTGTTGAACCTACATCGCTTTGGCAAATGCGAATAGAAGGGGCTTGGAGACATGGGCAGGAAGGGTAATTGATAGCTGATTGTCTCCTGACTGTAATGGCTATGCCTGCTCCTAGTTTAGAGTTCTACTTTAGGATGGTATCCTAAATAAACCCCATCAATAGTCTAAGCAGCATAAACCGAACCACTAGTCTCTTATCTCGCCTAATGTTTCTCATACCTTCGTCTGTGGGCTGAGCCTCCACAAATAAGTCAGGGGCAGGCAGATAATGCTCCAAGACCATTATTACTCATGGAAAGTGTCTCAGTCATCAATCTGCCGCAAAATTAAATGTCTGTAGGTATCTCTACAATAGTGGTTTTCTCTAGACCTTCTGCTCCCGTTTTGAAACGGACGTCGATAGGTCTACAGAAGCCCCCGCGTCTATAAAATAGTGGCTGAAGGTTCAATTCCCGACGCAACTTATAAAGAGTGTCAATCCTTCGCTTTATATCTCGACTTCAACTTCCCTCGGTGCCATCCAGCCTGAAGGTAGAGCTAGAGCCAGATATCAAACTCTGTCAAGATGGCCTTTTGGCGATGTAAGCAAAGCTGCGACCAACTGAATGTCTTAAAAGAATCTGCTAGATTCTTGTCTGTCCATTTAAGAAGGATGGAGAATTTCAAGATGTGCCTGTGGATTCAGAGGCACTTAGCATTTTCGAAAAATCTATTGCTATCAGCACACTCGGGACAACAGCAGATATCAAAGCACAGCTCATAGAACCACGCAGGTGAGTCTGACCACTCCCCCATAGCGTTGAGTATAGAGAATAGTCATATCATGATTAGACATACTTCAGTGTCGTAATCACGGTCAATCAAGAAGCAAGTATCCAACCCCTGATATGGAGCTTGTCTCAGAGTTGATAAGCACTCTACAATAGGAGTATTTCAACTTTGATGTGGTGTTTCGGTTTATTGATGCTCTTGATGAATGTGAGAAAGTTGATGCGTTATTGAATGTTCTCTAAAAATTGACACTCAACGGTGGGCCCTGGGTAGATATGCGGTTTATGTGTTTTAGTCTTGACGAGAGTGGTGTTGAACAACCCCTTGAGCACTCAGGGCACTCAGACTTCTCCATACGGCCTTTGGATTATGCCTCTCGTGGCGCCTTGTCAAGGCGGAGAATTCCCAAACGTCGAGGCTTTGTTGGGTGTGGGGGCTGATCCAAACCTCGAAGCAGAGTCTGGCATGCTTCCCCCAGTGACATTGCTTGCAACCTCGTAATGCCCTGTTTCAGATCGGGGAGCGGATATTTAATCTCCCCAAGGACTTGACTTACACTCGTCAGCGAGGTGATTGATGTCGCAGAGGATTGTTTTTGACAAGGTGTCTGATGCTTCTCTAGTTGTATTCAAGGCGTCAAGTCGTTAGATCAATTTCCCACTAAATACCCATCCACTAACTGCCTTCAATAACTGACTCTCACTCAAATGTTGCGCATCCTCAGGAAGGATCCCCGCTCCTGGGTCACACAGCGGTGAGTTTGTAAGTAAAGCCATAGTACTCCCAATACTACATGGATCTCGAGGAAGGGTTCCGCGTATCTTGACGAGAAGAAAACCTATGGCACTGAGAATAGTCATAGTACCAAGAAGAACTTGAAGAATGAGTTTTGATGTTGGGTCGATGATGAGATGTGTTATCTCTGCTGAGTAAAGCCCAATTGTCGTCGACTGAAACGATTCCGTAGAGCTGTCGTTGGTGGCGCTTAGAATATTGATAGCAGAGCTCTGGTCTTTGGCTCGGATATTGTGATGTATGACGTGTCTGAGGTACTCGTCGTACTCTTCCGTCACCGCCTGGACGAAAAGCCATTCGTTCTCAGCACCTTCTAGTTCGCTGCGTGTGTAGCGGCCAGGTCGAAGAATTAAATGGTTGAAGAAAGAATCATAATCTGTCTCTGACGATGGGTAGCTAGAAAAAGGTAAAAGAGTCTCATTTAAAAACCCTTCGATCTTATACCCTAGCGTATGCGCCTTGGCATCATTTTGCACCATTCTATAGTCACCTTGTCTCTGCACATCCTCGATTCCCCTAAAGGATGGACTCCCATTGTACGTCACTCTCACTGGAACTTGCTTTATCGTTTGAGAGCAAACAAGTGCAGTGAGATTTGTTTCAACAAATGGTGCAACCATGCCAAAGAGTATGCCAACGGATGGACAATCGGTGGAGACCTGACCGGCAGCTGATTGAACAAGGTCAAAGTACTTACCGATTGAGCGTGGATAAGATGCCTCCAGTTCAATCCCAAAGGTAAGATTTGCATAGCCATCAATGGAAGAATCAGAACATCGAGGGTCGATCCCTGGGGGCCGAACGGCCACCAATGTGCCATTGACTTGGTTGAATTCGTCTTCTCGTCCAGCATGGACTTGGTAGGTAAAGTTCCGAGTTGATATGGCACTTTGAGGAATAACTGTACAGTTCAAGGCGGGCTCAAGGGCCATAACACTGTAGGTATAATTGGCACCACTACGTGTACCGTCGGGTTTGTCTGATACGGTTACTTCGGGGACTACCATAGTTTTCCAAATTCCAGGGGGTGTTTTAGCACCACCGTAATGCACCAGGTTCAAAGCAACAGCCGCACCTCCATCAGTAATAGGATCAGAGAACCAACTGAGATCCCAATTATTCACAGCCGCGGTGGAAGGATGATCAACGATGAAAGAGTTGACCGGTAACCAAAGACCGGAGACTATAATAGTCAAGAATCCCGCGATCAGAGTTGAACCATTCGATGCTGCAGGCCCAAATTGACGGCGCTCAAGAGATTTGAACATGACGAGGAAAGGGTTGACTGATAAAAGATGGAACAGAATGCCCTGATCAGGTCTGCTACTACCGGATCGGAGATTTGAGAATGGGGCAAAAATAACTATAGTAGAGTCTAGATTATTAATCATTGTTGCTATGCCGAAGATGATCAGGGTTGATGAGATACGAATGATGTATGATAGCGTAGTTGAGTCTCCATTGATCCGAACGAAATGACTTTCGCGTCGGACAAGGTGATATAGAAGCTCGAGGATACCGATTGTGATTAAAGGAGTGAGAAACGTTGGTATAATCATAGCGATGCGAGCTGACAATGGTGTCCAGATATGTTTCTTCTCCTGCTCCTTGCTCGTGGTACGGGATACTTGACGTGTAGATTCAGAGCTGGATCCAGTTTGAATTTCAAGATTCTCATCGATCTTCTTCGAAGCAGAGAACCGAACGCCAGCAAGTTTCTTTTCCAATTCCTCGGTCGTCAAGTGACTTGAGCCGGTCAAAATAGTTTGTAGGTCAGGACTTTTGGAAAGTATAGCTGCGCTGCCAGCTAAAGAGCCAGACATGGCAGGGATCCATTCAAATCGCTCAGGCCCCAGGACAAATAGTGATAAACACATGATAACCAAAAGGAAGAAACATGCCACCATAGTCCAAAGCGCAACAGGCCTCATGTGTAGACGATTCTCAGTCGCCCACCCTTTCGCAGAGCTGCGGATGACGTTTTGGACAAGAAGTGAATCCCTCGCAAACTCACGTGCTATGCCCTCCAATACCGAGATAGTCGTGTTCTTGAGAACATTCGTTTTATAAAATGCGTCGAGATTGTTCGGGCGACCAAGCTGGGCATACATCAACTGAAATAGGACATCTGCCGCTCTTGGTTCACTGCCAGTCCCTTTTACTAGTGGTTTGAGGGTAGGCACTTTTTCGTCCACAATAAGAGACTCTGACGTGCGTTCGAGGTTTGTCCACAGTAATTCTGCCAATGCAATACTTGATAGATTGCTCAAGAGCCTGAGCTCTCCACCAATAGCGGATTCGGGGAATGATACATTGCCAGTCAATACGTCTAGTGTTGCGTTGGCGGTTGCAATCCCATAACCAATCTTGCATATAAGAGCCGATGACTTGATTAGTTTCATTCCCGTGACTTGGCTTTCATTTCCAGACCTTTCGACGGTTGATTTAAAATCCGCAACAGAGATAGCGTATCGAATATCGAATGGCTCCATGTCTTTGGGCCACTCTCTTTGAGTATAAGGGTCTTCGACGCCGCTCGAACAGTTGACTCGGAATGAAGAGTAAACATGAGGTTGTGCCTGGCATGGGTTGGAAGCGTCTATATCAATGGCTGGATCACCATATCTCACGCCCTTGCAGGGTTCGACCAAGATGCCAGTGTGGGCGCATGTTTCCGAGGTAAAAGTGTAATTCCGCCATTCTGTGTCATGGTCTTTCTTCTTGCTATCCAGTGCTGATAGTGTAGCATCTTCACAGGAGATTTGAGGAACGAATATATCGACAGCGTGTTCGAGACGCGTGAGGTTGGATGCATCAGCTGTAGGACCAAACCTTTGCGTAACCAGGTCATTCGGCAGTTTCCAATCGTCCTTCTCTGTCGTCGCGTTGTTCAGAGTGCTCAAGTATGTCCAGATAGAATTGTCCGATTCACCACCGCGAAAGAGACGACCATCTGGCAAACTCACGCCACCACTGTAATAAGAGAGCCAGAATTCCGCAGTATCAAAGGCATCGTACATGGTAACATTATCAAACCTCTGCGAATCAGTCTCCATCACGACAAAAAGAGTCGTTGAAATAAGAATGATAAGCTTGATGAGGAAGAAGCCCAAGATAGATGCAGCGACGGCAAAATGACGACGCTTCACCGCCTGTGTGATGCTGACAACTTGGAAACTCGTGATGTAGTTGAGCAATAAAGACTTCTCGCTTGATGATGGACCGGCTAGTAACTCGCGCCATGGCTCTCTCAATTTGTAGTAATAGTCTACGCGTCTCCAGAAACTTAAAACAACGATAAGAATTGCCGTGGGTCCGTAGGTCCAGGAGTAGGAACTCGAAGAGATGGAAAGTGAGAGACCGTTTCGGGATGTTATGATAGTGTTAAGGACGATGAGCGAGACGGCGCAGGTGATGAAAACAAGGATGAAGACAGCGAGGGCGGCTTTGCTGAGCCAGAATGGCTGGCGTGCCTTTCTGTGCTCTGGCATCACTTGGAATATTTGGTTTCAGATTTCAAGGTCTAGTCTAGAACTACGAGAAGATGGAATCGCTGGGGATTTAATGGGATTAATCATTGTTGTAGCGCCTTCCAAGGCTGACTTATGCACGAAGTTCAGATTAGGCACACTCCGAGACAGGCATTCAGATCCTTCAGGGGAATTAGTGTTACAAACTGAGCCAATCAATAGCTCAGCACCATCGTGCTGCTACAATATATGAGAAGGGGGCTGACCCGAATGTGACAGGACGGTTTGAGACTGAGTATTTGCATGTAGTTTTAGCACTAGTATCAGTTTGTGGAAATGGGATTCTTAGAGAAAAGGCAATTGTTGATTAAACTTCTTGTCCCCTATCCTGAAGAAGTGATTCAATGATTCTGATCTACATTCCGTCTACCTGTTCATCGGATATCCAATGTCCACCCGCAGTACACCTAAACCCTCCATTCTGCTTGACCCATTGGAATCCTGCAGGGCAGATACCCATCTGCATTAGCTTCGCCTTCCTTGCCTCTATCTGCTTGCGTCTCTCCTCTTCCGCCAATATTTGTCGTACAAGCCTCTCCCTATCAGCATCGCTGGCATCCTGTTGAGCCTTTTTTAGTCGCGAAAGCTCTTTTTTCTCCTGCAACTCTTTTTCCTTGTCCTTCTGGAGCTGTTCCCATACTTGATCACTCACCCCCGCATCCCGTATGTCGGTCGTTCGGTCGTTAGACTCATCTGTCGCCTTTTCCCCATCACCAGTCTTTGTGTCTTTTGGATTAGAGGTCGATTTGGATGAAGTTGTAGGGGGTGCGCGATTAGGTGTGATGACAGGCGCCCTGGGAATCGGGGTAGCTATCTTCGGCTTCTTGTTGTTCATCCTACCCAGCCGTTCAGCAATCATTTCTTCAAGAGTGTTCCCGATGAGATCCTCCGTAACTGTCACGGTTGCCAAAGAGAAATCCAGCTTGCTGTATATCTTCTTCGCTAACTCCTTGACATCTCTAGCATTGGCCCAGCCTTCCTGCTGAGAGAGTCTCTGGAACTTGCTAGTAAGCTCTTCTAGGAATGCTGCACCGAGAACTTCCACAGAAGAAAGATCAATAAATTTTTTCTGCTTAATCTTCTCCTTCCTGGCTTGCAGTTGGGTTGTCAACAAATGAATGCAACTCGCGACGCTCAGTGGGTCAAAATCAATACTGTCGGGGAATCGACTGGATAAACCAGGGTTGACATTGAGGAGTGTGTTGATATCTTGCACATAACCGGCCAAGATGATGATAAGCTTTCTCTCATACTTAGACTTTGTAATGCAGTCCACTAATTCATCGATTGCCTCTTGTGCAAATGATCCATGGTTCGTGGGCGCAAGTCGGTATGCTTCGTCAATGAAAAGCACACGCCCCATTGCCTTTTCGAGCAGTTTCTGTACCTTGGGACCTGTATGTCCGACGTATTGACCGATCAAATCAGTAGCAGAAACCTCAATGACCTCAGTACTGGCCAAAAAGCCCATGTCATAGTACACTTTGCCCATCTTACGTGCTGCTGTTGTCTTGCCGGTTCCTGGTGGGCCACGGAACAAGAAGTTGAAAGGAATTTCAGGCTCAACCTCAAGTTCTTTAGCTTGTCGGACACGATTTTGATAGCCTTGGAGAGTGGACACGAGATGCTCTCGCCCAATGTCACCTGCAAAAAGCTTCTCAACATCGGTGCCCTTCTCCGCTCGGTCGAACTCTTGATCAAAATCAATCGCTTCCAAGGTACCATGACGCTTGACGAGACCGGATGAGACACGTTGCTGGTGATGCGCTTGAGCTCTGCCGAGAAGAATATCGATCTCACCCGCGTTCCCAAAGTTTGGCCGGTTTCGTGCGCGGCGAAGGACCTCTAAAGCCACAGACTTTCCTCGCTCTGTTGCCTTGAACCCAGCTTTGCCTAGCTTCATGTCAAGAATCTTTGCCAGGGCTGCCTCATCAAAATCTTCGAAGACAAAGGCAGATGCAATGGGAAAACGTCTGGCGAGGCCCGGGTTGACGTTTTGGAACATATCCTCCATTTTATCCTTGTAACCAAGGAGCAACACGCATCTATCCTCACCCGGTACACTTTGGACCTCACCCACAATGGTATCGATAACAGCTGTCTTGAACTGGTTCATACTTGAACCATCAGCGCTCCCACTGAATAGCCCATAAGCCTCATCGATCACGAGAACCTTTCCTTGTGTGGAGGCAAGTATGCCTTTGGTCAGAGCTTCCGATGAGCCAATATGGGCACCAACAAAGTCGGCCGGATTCTTGACAACAAGTTCACCATTAGATAGAAGGCCTAGGTCTTTCAAAATCAGACCGTACAGCTTTGCAATGGTTGTCTTGCCAGTTCCTGGTGATCCCAAAAAGACCTTGTTGAGAGAAAACTCTACCAATGGTTTCTCCTCAAGTTCGCGATTGTAGTTTGTCTTCAGTGTATCCATAAAGACTTTGAGCGAATCCTTAACTTCTTGAAGACCGATCATGCAGTTGAGATCCCGGTATGCTTTGCTCTTTGACAATGCTTCAGACGGCTCTGGGCCGATCATGTCCTCTTGAGTGAGAAGCAGGTCATCTGGCTTAGGACGTGATTGGCGGGCTCTTCGAAGACGCGTAGCCTGTCGCTTGCTAATGAGCTGAAGGTAATTCTCGACTGCTCGTGCATTGCCAAAACCATTTCGTCCGCGACCATGGCCAACTCGTCGTGCAACAATTCGACAAAAGAGTCCGTCGGCACCTTGTTCAACTTTCATTCGTCCCTTGAACTTGCGGTGGATCTGTAGCTGTAGGATCTGGAGAAGTTCCTCGTCTGTGTAGTCCTCGAACTTCATCTCGATGGGGAATCGACTGGGAATGCCGGGGTTGTGAGCAAAGAACGACTCCATGTCATTCCTGTAGCCGGCCAAGACAAAGACGATCTTGCCACGAGAATTCTCGACCTCTGCCAACAAGAAGTCCAGTACCGCCTTTCCACCAGGACTGTTTCCAGATGACAGCTGATATGCCTCATCAATGAAAATGCAGCCTCCACCGGTATTTTTGACCTCTTCAAGAAGCGTCTCACAGCCGGAAACGCCCATGTTGGCAAGCTTTGAGCCAGAAACTTCTTTGAAGGATGTTCCTGGAATCGCTCCCACCGTAGTAAGGAACTCGGCATAGATTCTTGCCACGGTGGTTTTCCCTTTACAATTGTTAGTGTAACTTATCATTGAATTGGAGTGTGGTAACGTACCTGTCCCTGGGTTACCGAGTAGCGAGCAGCTCCATCTGTCATCTCCTAGCGAGAACCCTTGACGGATCTTGGTGTCCACTTCCGACTTAATAGATAACATTTGGTCTTTGACTGATTCCAGACCGATCATTGCCATCAGTTTGTCCAAAGCGATGTTACGGGCACCTTCGACATCTTTCATATTCTGCCACTCGGAAGAAGCGCTTGAGACGACATTGAACTTTGGGGTCGAGTCCTCTGGCGGCGATTGGCTTTTCTGGGACGACTCCATCTTGGCTTTGTTGGATTGGGCTTGACGTAAAGATTGGAGTTCCTCCTTTTTGCGTCGCAGTTCATCTGCCTGGTCCTTCGCTTCAGACTCATGTTTCATAGTTCTCCTGTGATGATGGATTTCATCCTCGATCTCTTGCAACTCTATTCGGTACTTGTCTTGCTGCTCCTGGCGCTTTTTCTCCAGCTCCAGGTTCCGTTGAATACGACGGCGGTTGTCTTCATCCTCTTTGGTGCATGCCTTGCAGCTTTTAGACTTGTCTCCGCACAAGACCTTTGATTTGTGTCCGCGAGCGCAGGTTCTGTCGACCTTTTGGACACATTCAACATTTGAATGGTCTTGTACACGATGGCAGCGTCGATTGCAAACATGCTTACCGCAGTTTAAAGCCACACCACTAATGGGATTAGTTAGATAGGACACATGGTTGACAAAGATGGACCTACCAAGGTTCAGCGCACCCTCCATCGGGGCACATGATATCGAAATCTTCGGGTGTCTTCAAAAGCATAGATGTTTCTGGGTGCCTCTCACAATGGACGGGGACGCCATTGAACACAGAACCATTTATCTTCAGTGCGTCGAAATACTGTGTCCACATGTCTCCCCCCTTTTTACTTTTCATGAACGTCTCCATGTTGCCAAAAAGGATCATGCCATCGCGCGCACGTGAGAGGAGCACAACGAGACGCTCCCGTGCGTGCAAGAATCCGATATCTCCAGAGTCATTACTTCGAGTCAGTGAAATAATGACGATATCGCACTCCTCTCCTTGGTAATTGTCTGTAAAGTCTAGTATCAGCACATTCCTGATCCAAATCATCGTAATGGTGCGTCTCTCTTAGGTGACTGTAGCAAAGCTTGGGATAAGACTTTGCAGACCAGCCCTAAGTTATCAATGAAATTACTCACCTATAGTTGACAGACGAAGCTGTTTCTTGTTCACTTTCGCAGCTGCTGACGTAACCAGTCCTGCTCGTACCAAATCGTGTGAGTCGATGTCGCTTAACACAGGATCCGCTTCTTCGCGAAGGGTTTCTTTCAGCAGGCTTAGTTGTCCCAGATATGGAGTGAGAACCACCATGTTTTCGGTCTTGTATCCATTTTGCGAGAGGAAACGGACCATTCTGAGAACCATCACAGCTTCGTGCCGGTTTTTCTTGCTAGCCTTGGTAGTAGGATCACGGCGCTCGTTTACGTCGCCCATTGTATCTTCGGGCTTTTCGTGGTGAACGAAAGTGACTCTGTTCTTCAGCCCCCGAATGGGATCCCGTTCGAGGGTAGATGGTACATCTTTCAACTCTGGATATGCTAACATACGTGGGTACTGCGATATATCGGAGTGACTCCGATGTTGTTCTTCTAGGGCTGTGAAGTAACGACCTTGAGTGACGAGTCTCTCAAAGAGAGATACATTCAAATCATAACCCTCTCCTTTCTCCTTGGTCAAAGTGTAATTGTTGACCTTTGGCCTCAATTGCTTGTGATCGCCGATGAGAATTAGTTGCTTGACAGAGGCACTCATGGCAGTGATGATATGGGCTTCCAGGATTTCTCCGGCTTCTTCCACAAGAATAACATCAGGGCTGGCTGTTTCAATGATGGATTGATACATCGCTGCCGCTGTGGTTGTACAGCCAATGATGCGCTTGTCTTTCAGCACTCTTCGGCCGCGCTCGTCAAGTATACTTTTGACTCTGGTCTTGATGTCACTCATTCGCTTGTTGAGATCGACAAAGTTGACGATCTGTTCTTCTCGGACCTTCTGAGACCACTGATCGTGGAGATTTGTCCTCGATTGGTGAGAAAGGCTCCAAATGGCGCGAACATTCTCTTCCAATGAGGCTCCTAGGCTGCCCATGTCGTTGACATTGCCGTCGCGAAGCCAGAACTGGTAAATAGTCTCAGGTTCAATCACTTTACCTTGCGAGACAACTGTCTGGAATCCATCATCATAAGGAACCTGGAAAGCGGACCACGCAGTCGTATAAAGGTCGGAGAACTCAAGGTATTCGAGAATATCGCCGGGATGGACATCACGACCCGCGAGCTTCTTACTGTACTCCTGAAGCTCTGTATTGAGGGCAGTTTCTTCAGTTCGGAGGTAATTAAGAATGTTTCTCTCTTCCATGGTCAACCAGTACCTCTTTTGGCCATCATACTCCCGCAAAAGAGTGGATTTGGTGGCTTCGGTGCATTTGGATCCGAGACGGACAATTTCATCCGAACTGACACCGATGTTCATAAGATCTTCAAGAAATTGATCGAGGGCATGGTTTGTATAGCTCAAGACAAGGATACGAGATTTGGTCAAGCGCAGAATAGTTAAAAGGATCAGAGCACCAAGGAATGACTTGCCAGTACCTGGAGGGCCTTGGATCAAAGCCAGATCACTACTCAATCCATGAATGAAGGACTTGAGCTGGGCATCTTGAAGGTAAATGTCCTTTTTCAGTCTCAATCTCGAAGGTATTTTGACTTTGAGACCTGCCCCAAAAGCTGCTCTAAATTGATCAAGCAGGGCATCAAGCTGGTTCGACTTTGGGCTGTCGAGTGAAGGCTGGTCGGCATCGATCAATTGAGCTTCAAGAGGAATATCGGCAATAGTCTTCAATCGCTTGAGGATTGGCTCATATGCGAAGGTCGCAGTATCAACGATTAAAAACTTGAGTTGATGCTTGAGCGGGCTCTCGAAGGCAGTCAAGGCAGACTTTAAGCCAACATCATCCGTGAATCTGAGGCCAACAACAGGTGGTGATTTGAGAAGTTTGTCAACGTCCCGGACCAATGATCCGAATGCAATGATTGTATTATCACAGCACAGTGCACCAAAGGAGTCGTGCTTCATGAAGTTCTTGGAGCCCTTGATGTAAGCTCCCCTGTTCCCTGCAGAAATGTTGTGAGGGAAATTTACACCCTGGTTGCAGGACACGAAGAGAGTGTAGGGAAGTATGTGTCGGGCAGCTCCCCCGTCGTAATCGGTACCGACAAGCTTCATTTGACCTAGAGCAACCAGGCGGCGATTGTTCTTCTTCTGGCCCATAGCAACTTGAAGGTCCTCCCGTAGCTCGGACAGCATGTCTTCACGGAGTAAACGAAATAGCCAATCGCGGTAATTCTGGCTTCGCGTATCCATAGGTGCGTCAAATACCTCCCCCAGTCGCTGCAGGTAAGGAGGGTCGGTGGATGTGAACTCGTCACGAGTGGGATAAATAGAAATTTGTCGGAAGTTGACATGATCGTTGTCATGTCGTCCTCCAGGAGTGACGCCGTTGGCCGTCAGTCCCGGCTGGGAAAATATTTTGATGACCTTGTCAATGCGATAGGCGATTCTACGAACTTCAGGCAATTGAGACTTCAGAAGACTTTGATGCTCCATCATTTGTTCCACTGCAAGCTTGTGGGCATCAAATCCAGCTTGGTCAGATACGACCTGTAAGCAGAGCCAAGCAAATGCTTGCAGTCCAAGGTTGTCAAGTCTGCCATTGACGTAGGCATCCATTGAAGCAGTCCAGAAAGTGCAAGGTTCCAGGATGGCAGACAATATCTGGCGAAGAAAACCACCGTTGTTAAGTGAAATGACTCCATCGTTGGAAAGAGCCAGGATAAAAGGCAATGTGGTAGAGTTGATAAAGTCGGGACTCAGGTCGGCACGCACAGCTCTTTCGAGAGCCGCGACGCCGGGAGGATTGGAGATGAGAACTTCGACGCATTTGACAGCTGTGTTCTTGTCGCTAAAGGCCTTGCAAGATTGCAAAAATAGTTTTGCGGAGTGGGAATTGATGATCTGTTGCTCTCCCTTGGTCATGGCCCAGAAAGACTTGATGAGCTTGGCAGCTCGTGAGCCTGATGAGTCTTGTACCAGAACCATAATTGGTAATAGAGATGGAAATGTAAAGATTTTCAATTGAGATAATCAAGACAGATATGATGAAGAGAGTTGAGGTCAAGAAGAAATAATTTGACGCAAGATAAAGTGTTGGGTTGCTGGTGAATATACGAAACGTTGACTCACTCCAAGTGACGCACCTTTCCTTTGTACTACAGTGAACGAAGCGGCATCGTGCAGTCTGCCTGACTAGGATTGAACCAACCGGAACAGCCACAGTTTGCATGCAATACAAGTCAAACTCATGCGGGGGGCCAACAAGGCTTCATTATGCGTTGCAACAAACAGAAGACAATTCGTCACAAGATCAGGCTTTGTAGGGTTGATGGGCCTCCCGCAGCTACAACGGTGGGGAGATGTTGGTGACCGACGTAGGCCACGAATGACAAGAACGAGCAAAAATAACACTCTTGAATATGAGTTACCCTTGAAAAAGGATTGTACTCAAGTGAATTTAATTTGTGTTGGGCAGATTGGGAGGGGAGGCCTGAATGTCGAGTGTTCACAGCCTACCTACCTACTGTTGGTCGCAAACTTGGTCGCAAACTTGGCCAACAATGCGCAGCAAGTGTAATTAATTAATGCAAGAGACCGACCACACTTACCATTCACCAGATTGAGGATCTTGGCGTCAGTGAATCGCCAGTGAACATCAGCAATAACCTTGTCGTTTTGGAAGGTGGCGAGAATATCCCCCAGAGCAGCATCTTTGACTTAAAGACACGATCGGTATATACCCGCAATAAGGATCATCTTGGAGACCAACTCCCACGTTTGTGGATATCCCAGATCTCGCAATTCGTCCTCGCCTACCATGAAAAGGGGCTTTTCCGACAAAGAGACATAGAGATCAAGGATGTCAAATCTGATATCGAAAAATGGCAAGATCAGAACCAGCCATCTCTCAATCGCCTCGCTGCCCTCTTTCGCATCATCATTGAAAACACTCAGACATCCAACGATGGCAAGTTGGAGCTAGTCTGGTCTAAAGACGGCTCTCTCGAGGTTCGAAAACAATTGCCAGACGCGGGAGACGTCTTGTCAGAGCCAGTAAAGAAGCAATGGGAGGCTTGGCTGGGAGTGGAGAATGAGGAGAAGGCCGATCCTGGAAAATCG
Source organism: Fusarium poae (assembly GCF_019609905.1). NCBI lineage: Eukaryota > Fungi > Ascomycota > Sordariomycetes > Hypocreales > Nectriaceae > Fusarium > Fusarium poae. The sequence continues at coordinate 7,009,372 of NC_058399.1, forward strand.
GGGAGTTGGGAAGAGTTCATGGCAACACTTTCAGACAGCGATGACCAGAGTGATTACGCTGCGTGTGATGCCGAGTGCGGTTATTGCGGAAAGTGCGTGTAGCAGCTCAGCAAGTCTACATATGAACAGGAATAGGGGCGTCGGGTCTTGTCTTTTGTCTCTCGTTTCGCGACATATTGTTCGCTTTTCTTACTTTCCTTCCCATAAACAACAGTAGTACTATGGACTAGCACCAGCACTATGACTTAAGTATCCAGTGGCTTGACAGCCGTAGAACATATTATCCATGTAACTTATCTATTTACATCAATAGATGCTTCCATTGGACCTCTTTCACAATTGTATTCGTAAACAATGGCCTCTCCAAGGTGGTCCCTCACTCTAGTCTTGCTGATTCGCGGTAGGAGAGTCTACGCGCCGCTGCCCAGATCCAGAATGTGAATCCGTGTCACCTGCAGTTGAATTTAGGGCGTTATATAAACTGTCAATATATCAGCCGCTGTGGATGAGCTGAAAATGTGTAGGATTACTGATAATCATCTCAATAGTGTCGAGGAATTTCTTCACTTGGCGTAGAGTGTCTTTACATAGATTTTCCACCGAGACTCAATATAAATGATAAAGAATACTCAATGGTCTGCGATCAGAGCTTTGAAATATGATGTGCTAAGTCTGGACTGATTGTAGCAGACACATACCAATATTTGAAAGACCATCAAGCGAATATAGATCTATAGCAATACGAAATACATAAAAATCGTCTCCATGTCTTGCCAAGGCAAGGTTAAAACCTATTCTGTAGTAACTATTATTTAGTGCTTTTTAAGGTATAAATCTTAAAGTATATATTAAAAATTAATATAATAAGAAATATTATTTTTAAACTTAAATATTAATAAAAGTCTTATTTAAAGGTATATATTATAATTTATAAAGTTAAAATTATAATAATTACTATAAAAGCTTTTATTTTTTTTTAAAAATTAATTATTAAATATTTTTTTATTAATATTAATATTAATTAAAATATATAATTTATAGTAAATAAAGCTATAAGCTTAGAAATTTAATAATAATATAATAGTATTAATAATAATAAAAGTAATAATACTATAAAGCTTAATATAAATTTAAACTTTATATAAAAATATAAGCTTTAAATAAATAATAAAAAATTCTTTTTTTTTTATAATATAATAATAAAAATAAGAAAATTATTAATATTAATATTTAAAGCTAATATAATATATAAGTTATTCTAATTAATTACTTATATAATAGTAATTAATTATTAATAGTCTATATAAATATATTTTATTAAGTAAGTTTTAATTCTATAGATAATAGCCTTAAGGCCTTAGCCTATAGAAATAGTAATTAATATAATAATAAAGAAAAATTAATTATTATATTAATTAATAATAAAGAATAAGCTAAAAATCTATATTAATTAACCTTTAATTAAAAAAAGCTTAAAAATATTAAAATTAATAATATATATAATAATAAGCTTAATATTATATTAATTTAATTTAATTATTAAGTCTTAGTCTTTTTATACTTTATTAAATTAAATTATATTAATTAAGTCTTATAAAAAAAAGAGTAATTTAATACTTTATATTAAAAGCTAAATTAAGGGATTAAACTATTAATATAAAAAAAGGTATTTCTAAAGGTAATATAATTAAATAATTATATATTTTAAATTATAAACTTAAAAATAATTATTTATATTATAAAAATATTTAAACTATTTAATAGTCTATAATAAATAATTAACTATTTATTTAATTATAATAATTAAAATAATAAAGTTAATTAAAATTATTAAAATTTTAAAATATTAATTTTTTATATAATTATTTTAAATTTAATAAGAAATTTTAAGCTTAATTAAAGGCTTTCTTTAAAGATTAATAAATATTATATAAATATATTATATAATAACTATTTAAGTAAATATAAATAATTACTTATAATAAGTATAATCTTAATTAGTAATTTTAATAATAAATATTAATATTAATATTAATAAAACTATATAATTATATAATTATTATATAAAATAATAAACTTTAAAGTCTTTATTAATTTTAATTATTTATTAAATTAAAAAATTATTTATAAAAGTTTAATTTTTATAATTAATTTTATTTTTAAAAAAAATTTAATTAAAAAAATTTAATATTTTTTATAATTTTTAATATATTATTTTTATTAATATTTAAAATTAAAATATTATTAATATATATAATTATTAAATTATTATTTTTATTTTTTTTAATTATAAAGCCTTTAATTATATAATTAATTATTAAATTAATAAATTAAAATTTAAATCTTTATTATATAAAGAAAAAAAGGCTTTAAAGGCTTTTTATAAAATTTAAAAAAAATATAATTTTAATATATTAAAAAATTAAATATTTTAAATAAAATCATTTTTTAATTTTTAAAATAATTTTTAATAAACAAAATAAATTATTAATAATTTATAAAGTATTTAATAAAAATAATATTATTTTATAAAAAGTTTATTAAATTAGAATTTATTATATTAAGAATCTTATAAAGTTAAAAAATTAAAAAAGATTCTAAGGAAAAAAGAAAAAAGCTTATAATTAATACTATAGCTTTTAATACGATAAAATTTAACACAATGGATTTTATAGTAACATTTGTTCAGCATGGCACTTTCAACATTCATTACCAGGCACAAGACAAAAGACTCCTGCCTACGAACAGGTATAAGTAGTTTGCAAGATCTACGGGAGCTTTTCTAATTCAAGCTCTGCGACAACCTCAGAGTTCTATAGCACCTTCTCCACTTCAGAGCCAAACAATGGGGGTCGCCCGCAAAGTCATTGATAACTCGTACTTGATCGAAGATGCAGCCGCAAAACGAGAGGCCACTGAGCGTCAAAATGAGATCACAAACGCACTGAGCACGTTGATGTCTCTATATAAGAATAAAATCATGTCTGCTATTAAGATTGCACTTATTTGCATTGCCAACTTGTGACCTTCTTGGGATCCCCACCAACATACGTCTGTGTCTTGGGATACAAACAATGCTTGCGACGAAAGTCAACACCCTCAGTATATGTGTCATTGATAAACTTGGTACCCGTCAGACTCTCAGGTGCATCTCCCTTTTCAACCCACGCCACAATGGCTGCCAGTACGTTATGCTCGGGATCAAAGGGAACTCCTGCTGCCGGAGCACCACCGCCCTGTCCTATAGCCCAGGCGCCGGGACCTGTACTGCAGTGAAACATGCCCGATATGGGGAAATAACGGTAGTAATCGTGCAATCTGTGATCATCGGATGCCATACGATTCCAAAAACGATGTGTGTTGAACTGCGTGATCTGGTTATCCTGGCCGCCATGGTAACTTAGCAGTTTACCACCACGTTTCTTGAATTCTGGAAGCGATTTGGGATAAGTGCGGATGTCAGAAGGGTTCAGTTCGTCAGCCTTTCGAACATCGTCAGAGCTGTATGTGCTGGCATCCCACTCTGGGTTGTTATAAACGACGTAACGGAACCAATCCACCGAATAGTCAAAGGGTTTGCCTGCTAGGAGCTTGGCTACTGCCTGCAGCTCGTTGCCAGGGTTCATACGCGGGAAGATAGGCTTGCCATTTGGATATGTGTATGGGGCGTATATCCTTTCCAGTTGCTTTATCTGAGCTGGGTTGAGGCATTTACTGGTCTGAGAGCCTTTGCAGAGTAGTCTTTTGGGGTTGAAGACACACCTTTCGGGCACTTCGATGATGCCGTCTTTGACACCGTCAATCTTGTCACATTGTGCAAGGACTTCATCGTGAATCAGACCAGTCCAAGTTGTCAAAGGAATGTAGTTGGCAGAGCTTTCATTGCCTGTGATGGTATAAAACATGGCTCTCTGCCCTTGAAGATTGTTGAAGTCGACGGCGGGGCATCCAGCCACGATACCATCGTAGTCTTCGGGGTATGCTTCTGCGGCCTTAACTCCCATGCGACCACCCAGCGAGCAGCCGATATAGTAGTTTTTGGCTGACGGCTTACCGTAGAAGGACTCGATCAGCTTCTTGGCCGAGGCGGTGCCTGTGTGAAGGCTGAGGTGGTCAGCGGATGTGCTTGTGATGGATAGAGGCATACTCACGATCTATAGGAAAAGTCCTTGATAACATCCGGATTGTTCAACATGGTGATGGCTGTAGTACCATTATGTCCATTGTTGGTGCCCATTGTAGCGAAGCCATTTGATGTACCATAGCCAAGATCTTCATACTTGATACCTGGTCAAAATGGTCAGCTTTAGCATCGTTGTGTAAACTTGGCAATACTCTTACATCCATCCACGCCGCCATTGCCAGTTGCAAGGTATCGGTTTCCCTCCCATTCGTGTGGCAACCACAGTTCGAAACTGATGCTAGACCGTTTGGAAGTAGGGATTTGAAGAGCAATACGACAAAGGTCGACCTTGACAACTTGGGAGCGACGGTTGCATGTCGGGACGTTGTCGGATAAATCCAGTATTGTATCAGCCGTGACAAATTCCTGACGCGTCAAAGTCGAGTTGTTGATGTGTCTCGCAGGTTTGAAGGCCAGACACTTCTCGCGAAACGAGTCACGGGAAATGTCGCATACAGCCGTTGCAACCAACAAACTAATGGCAACAAAATGCCAGTAGAAATATTTTGTCAAGGACATGTCGCCTTTTCTCTACTCAATCGAGGTATATCTAATTTGAGACTTCGTCCTCTGGATACATTCGAGTCGATCCAGGGGAATACATGTGAGGAAATGCGAGAGAGATAAATCCCAATTATTGTCGGTTATTTTACGAGAATGAACCCCGGAATTTCAGGGCCCCTCATATCAAGGATGGCCGGACATATGTAGTACATTCCCCGAAATTGGATGCGGAGAGACCACTAGTCTAGACTCCCATGCATATCATTTCCCGAGCCTCAGGGTATATCAGAAAAACTGGCCGCTGGAAGCATAAGAGACGAAATTAGTGGGTCACTTTATGCTATTTAGACCATAGCTCTCAGACTATTTATTTTTGTACCCAAGACTTAGGAGGTCATTTTTTCTGCCACCCACTAGCCGAGCAAGAAGAAATCGAAAAAGCTTACCCGGAAAGAAAGGTTAAAAATAAAGTCCAGTATGTTTTAGACAAAGGCAATATGGATCTGATTATTGTAGAAAATTATCAAGTACTTTTTTCCATATTGTTCAAGGGTAGCAGAATCATGGGCTTGTTTAAAAGTTGGTATGGTCAAAGTATGAAGTCTAAATACCATAAAATAACCTATTGATTTCATCTCTTATGCTCGTAAATGACCCTAAGCTCGACTAATCAGAGTGCATCATCTATTGAAAACTTATTCTCTGCGATTATCTGTTGTAAGGAGATATCGTCGACCACATGACGCAACCCTAGGCATTCGATAGCATCTCCATGAGAGCGAATCTCATCTGTCAACAGATATTGCTCAATTTTTATATTCGCTCCACCCCAAGCCGCTTCCAGTGCCGGACTCAACTCCAACTCCCATGTCCCTCGCCAGGTGATTGAGGCATATCTGTCTCGTCGACGGCGAGAGTGGCGAAGGCAACGGTAGGTGAAGGAACAAGCCTCACCTCTCGACCCGTTCCACAGCGTCATCGTCTCGAGGTTGGGCATCCTCTGTGCAACGTGTGCTGCTGTCGTCAAGAGGTAGTTGGTCTCGCCGGGCTCGTCTTTACACATTGCCCGCGAGGTCAAAGTGAGAGACTTTAACCTGTCCCATCGCCACCGCTGGTCAAACGCATCAAAGAAATCACGAGCATCGATAAGGAATGCGATCGAAAGGTTTTCTAGCTCTAGGCTTCTCCTAGCGAATGCAACCCCTACACCAAAGCTTGGCAGCCGAACCCGTTCTGGGTTATGATCCGGATCGGGCCCTCGACCAAGTTGAAATAATTCAAGGTAATTTTCGTTGAAGTCCTCGAATATGGTGACCTTATTGACCCCTTTGGGAAGGTTATTGATCATTTGTTCATAGAAACAATCCCACCAGGACTGCCCGGCACCTTCAGACAACTGCCACGGCTCGTATCGGATTTCGTTTAATCGAGGAAGTTTCGACCAAAGCTGCGATAGAGCCGATGGCTTTAGTTGACGACGGCATTGTCGTCTAAGCACGAATTTTGTGACCGCCGCGACAAAAGGAAGTTCTTCCTGCCTCTCGAAATTTAGGCTTTCGGATGGTACAAAGGGTCGGCTTAGTGCCTTGTCTGGGGGGTACTCGATGATACGGCCATGCCACCATCCGTGACCCGGATCATGAAAGTCTCTCGGCTTGGCGGGAACCTCGAACTTATCTTCAGAAGGAGCACCGAAATAACAGTCTTTGAACCAATGCACCGAGTCGCTTGGGGAATAGGTGTTCAGCTCCAATGTCAGATGTCGTCCTTCGTGGTTCCAATTAGCGAGGATCGAGAACAATCTGGATACCGCTGCCACTATGATATGGTTGTTCGCATAGGACTGTGTTAGAGACTCCCACTTTCGGCAAGCTCTACAAGTGTATCTTGTGAGCTCTATGTTGAGCCAAATATGGTCAATCTGCGCCGTTCTTTGTTCGGATATCTGATCGAGAAACTCAAGGCAAGTTGGGTGAAGCTTGAGGTGGCTGAAATTCTTCTTTTCCAAGAAGTACTGCCATTCTGTGGAGACAGAGGCATAAATTCCTGTTTTCTTGAGTCGTGATAGTTGAGAAAGAATAGCGAGGCGTATCTCTGGTGGCAAAGACAACCAGTGAGGCATGATGGCGGTGATACGAAGACTATGTGGAGGAAGGAAGAGCAGCAATCAACTCAGAAGTGGGCGGAACAATATTAATTTATAAGAAGAAATTAACCTTAAACCAAGGTTCAGACCTTCGAATTATAAATAGGACATGTGAGCTATGACTGACAGGATAGTTGCCTAGCTGATACTTGATTACATCCGTAAGGTTGATAATTTATCTTTGATCAAAGTTTGAGATGTGAAAGCACCCTAAATTTAAACGTTCACTTGGGTTGCTGTAGGTCTTGTGACGTGCTTCAACGCAATTCCTTTCCAATGCTAATATTTATCTAATAATACCTCGGGGTGTTCAACCATCAAGCTCAGGACTAACCATAATAGAAACTCGCTCTGGCACACCAACTGTCTCACAAGCAATCCCCATCACTACAATAACAATTTGCGCGAGGCGGGCATCTCCTGTGAAGTAAAGGCTTCCCCGTCTATCAGTAAAGATCCCATCCCTTACTTGCTCTCCATTACGATGCTTGAATAAGATATCGGAGATTTTGCCGCGCGAATCAACCGTAGCTTCCAGACGGATATCTAGACTGTCGCTCTCGACTCGGAAATCGCCTGGAAGACCATTATGATAAACTTTGACATCGGTGATATAAGACGGTTCTTGGGGAACATGTGTGCCGTTCATATTGGAAGCCATGATGAAGAATGGAAGTAGTAATCAAGGTAACAAAGATAGTTGGGTATGTTGTTGAAAATGCGAAGTAAGACGGATACTTATAGCTCAATAAGAGAGTTCATTGTCTGCATCAATACGAGAAATTTGGCTGTATCTATTAATTGTGATGAGCAACATCCACTCCGTAAACAATACACTTTATCACTATAATAACCCATGATCAGTCTACCCTAACCAGTGGATAGCAGAAAAATGGCTTCCTGAATCTAAAAATATAAGCATAAGTAGTTTAAGGAGCATAAAGTGTCCTACTAATTTCGTCTCCTATGCTTCCAGTGGCCAATTTGTCTGATACGCCGAGTCCATCTAACGATGTCGGACAGACACCTTGCGGTACCGCACCGTCTCAACACCAGCATCATCAAATGTCCTATCAGCCACAATCTTGTATCCTCCAATCTTTGGAAAGATCTTGGTCCAGAATGTCCAGTAGATAGCACCAAGTATCAAAACACCAACGCCGACGACAGGGAACACATAGTACGGATATCCATCCGCGTTCCAATCGCCATCAGGTGGAATAAAAGGCACAAAAGCGAGGAAGATATTGGCTAGCAGGTAAAGAACCGATATCGGAAGGTATGTGTACCATGGCGATGTCCAGTTTTCGGATTTGCTCCAGTGGAGGTAGATAAGACCGGCTGTGACAAAGCCGTTGATCCAGGCGCCGGGGTACGTGTATCTGAATTTGTTAGCACAGTTTCGTGACGGGCTGTTGGGACATACAAGTTGACGATGAAGTTATAAGCTGGTCCAGCAGGTGGTGCAAGAAGCACAACAACAGTGACAATCCAATGAAGAAACAACTGCACTCATTAGGCACATCACCAACGCTTTGTAGGCTGACTTACAGATGGAGCAGGCGAATTGAAAGGCTTGTTTGACGCCCAGAACCGACTAAAAGGCAACATTCCCTCTTTAGCCAACTCCTGATTCACTCTCGCGTGCGCGAAGGAAACAGCCAAAACATTACCCAAGTTACTCAGCGCGACGAACGCAGGCAAGCTCCTCGCCGCAGCGCTTTGGCCAAAAACGTTTCTGAAAAAGAGACCGGCGACGATGACTTCAGACTTGGCGAGGTCAGATTTGGGAATCGCTGCAAAGTACGCGACGTTTGCGAGAACGTAAAGAATCGTCACGCCACCGATGGCGATGGGGGCTGCGACGGCAAGTGTCTTTCTGGGGTTCTTCAGTTCGCCGAGGACGTAGTTGGCGTTTTCCCAACCCTTGTAACTGTAGATAATGTTTAGAAGGGCGTTTGAATAAGCGTATGCTCCTCCGCCACCGTATCCATCTCCGTCTTCAATGCGGAAGGCGCTGTCAAAGTTGTGAGGATCGGGAACGCGACGGTGTCCTGCTAGTGCTGCAAAGCCTGAAAAGACAATGAACAAGAGGATGACGACTTTGAAAACGCCCAAGACGTTAAATAACCGGATACCCCATTTCGGCAGTGTGCTGTGAAGGAGGACGGCGAAGGTGATGCATGCGACTGCTATACCGCGAGCCTCCCATCCATCAGGCGTCTCTCTACCTGATGCGTAGAGGATATAACGCCCAAAAGCGAGGGAGTTACCAGACGAGAAGCCAAGAAGGATCATTTGACTGGCCAAAACACAAGTGGCCAAGTATTTCGGATGTCGATAGACTCTTTCAAGATAGTTCTTCTCTCCTCCGGATCTTGGAATCGCCAATCCAAATTCGAGAAACACACTCAGACCGCAAAAGGTCAAGAAACCACCGATGACCCACAGCATAAGAGATATGCCCACGGAACCAGTAGCTGCGAAGATACTCGATGGTGTAGAAAAGACTAATCATCAGTTTCATTCTTTCGAATATGATGGTGGTAAACCTACTTCCTGTACCGATCATCTTGTTAAGAATCAAAAAGACAGCACCAGTGACGCCAATCTTGCGGTCCTCTGTAAAGGCAAAGTTTTGCGCATCAATAGTACTCGAGTTGTCAGCAACAGGCCTCTCATCGCTGTTGAAACCATCGTATGGCTGACCGCGCAAGCCATCAACGGCCTGGGTTTTCTTTGTGTCGGCCATGTCTGCCTCGAAACAAGACAAAACTTAATTGTGATACAACGAGACAAGAGCCTTTATACATGGTGAGAATTCATCACACGCAATAAAGTGTTACAATGACGATGGAGTACACGACAAAAGTTCCCCTCAGTTCTACAAATGATATGTCTTTGCGATGTCGACATCGGATCCTAGCATCGCCAAGATGCGCAGATCTACCCCAAGGGGAAGGTAAAGACCCGTCAGCGGGCGTATTGACCCGGCCACAAAATAAGCTCTTAAGCATCAGCCCAAGGTTATTGAGTGGCTGCTGATCATTTTACAGGGGTACAATAGGCTATTTATGAGATGAAAAGTAGTGTCTAATTGGTTCATTATTAAAAATACAGCCAAGTTCTAACTAGGTAATTAGAAACAAAAGATGTCATCAGTCATCTTGGCAGAGGCTCCAGGCTGTTCGAATCCCAAGTTGCCAAGAGATGTCTTGGCCGCTTTGATCATACCAGGAGGTCCGCACAGCATAATCTTGGAGTCAGGCCCAGGCGCCGGGAACTTCTCCTCCATAAGCGCTTGTGTAGCGTAACCAGTTCCGTACGCCCAACTCTCGGGCGCCTTCTCAACAACATAGTAAAGTCTGAAGTTTTGGGGGTATCGTCGGGCAAAGGTCTCGAGTTGCTCACGTAGCAGAATATCCTGCTCTGAACGGTTGGCGTACACAAGGCTGACTTGTGTGAGGTCGCGATCGTCTTCGCAGATGGCACGGATGATTTGGAACATGGGAGTAATGCCTGTTCCACCAGCCAGCATGCCTATTCTCTTGCATAGACCACGCTGATATCGCATAGCACCCTTGGGTCCGCGGAATTGCACCTCGTCGCCGAGTTCGAGGTTAGCAAGATACTTGCCAGTGAGAAGACCGTCAGGATAGCACTTGATGACAAGCTCGAGCTTTCCAAGGTCGCTGTTATTTGAGATGGGTGTATAGGATCTGTTGACTGATTTGCCGTCGATTTCGGCCTTGATGGCAAGATGTTGGCCAGTAGGTAGACCAAGGACTGTTGTAGGTGTGGGAAGAGTGAAAACCAAACGGTAAACATTAGGAGCAATCTCCTCCTTCTCAGCCAAGGGAAGAGCGTGGTATGCTGTAGGGTCGAGCCATCCTCTTTGAAGTAGAGGGTTAAGCTTTGTGACCTTGGGCATCTTCTTGTGGGGAGCATAGCTCATGAAACCACCCTCCTCAAAGTGAAGGTGCTTAGATAGCTTCTTCACGGTGAGAGTACCAGCAACAGTGAAAATAGCAGAAGCAATGATGAAACCTTCCAGGAAGCCAGGGCCGGATCCAGAGCCAGGCTTAACCTTGGGGAGAGAAGCCAAGATTTCAGGATTCAGTCGGTATGCTTGGTGAAGAGCAACAGCACCAACTGAGATGGCAGCAGTAGCTGTAAGAGCGGTTGTGGCAAAGCTGCTCTCTGCAACAGCGACAGGAGCGACCTTCTTGAGAGTAACAGCCTTGGGAGCGTTTCGCGCGGGTGCACCCTTGTACTCTCCAATGCGATATTGTTCCATAATCTCAAAGGCATCCTCAGAGTGACCAGCACTGTCAAACTCTATTGTTGAGTCTTTTCCAGCTGATTCAATGAGGACTTCAGCACCGCCAGGGTGGTCATCCATGTATTTTGAAACATCATAGACTGATGAAGCGGTCAGTCATGTTGTTTGCTTAGAGTCAAAATATTCTTACCTTGTCCCTTGATGGTTGTCCAACAGTCGCCGCGGGTGTTGTGAGCAGCCACTTCCTTTGCAGTAAATGAAGCCATTTTTGAGGGTATCGAGATTAAATTGATAGAAGATAGACAAATATCCGGGTCAAGAGGAGACAGCACATTATATTAATCGCTATCAAATACGGTCGCATTGACTGGTTCTGCCTGACGAAGCTAGTTTTGCCCCTTTTAGACATGAGCCGAGGCTTGTGGCCCTTTCTCGGCCGACTGTGGGTCCGGAACGGCCGAGTCTCCGTGCCTGTCTCCGTTTTGTTGTATTTGAATGGGCATGAATTCCGTCGGTCAAAGCTTTTTATCATGGGCCTTTATGGATTATCAATCCGAGGCACGGAATTCGGTAGTGAGATATACTCCGACGGTCTTGTTCATGATAAGGATAATGATGTTGAATCATGTTGAATCTCAATCATGTTTCTGCAATTACCTACTATGTAGACTGCGATTCACACTAATTACCTACTTCAAACTACTCTGACTCGTCTTACTTGTAGTGCCCGTTAGTCCATACAGCAAACCCGGCACTAATAAAAGATACTTACTCCAACCGGCAAGCTGCTCGCTAACATCTGTACTTTGCTAACAGGGCTGCGGAGAATATCTGGTGGAGCCAAAGCGCCACCTCATCATGTCAATGCCGTCTGCATACGCAAATTCTTTCATGGCCCCTATCCAATGTACCGGTAGATTGCAAGGTTCATATCTTTGATCCACAAGAATCCGCTGTAGCTCAACCTGGGCCGAGGCTCGTTCAATGTCGTCGTTTGCTTTATATAGACCAGTAGACCAGCCAGCGACTAGCCATTTGTAAAACTCCCATTATACTATACTGTATTGCTTCATCATCGTCATGGCTACAAAACGTTTTCATCTCATGGGCGAGGACCCTTCAACAGCCCAAGAAATTGAGCTACCCGCCTCCCTAGACGAGCAAGGTCTCCAACACTTGGTAGCGTCGCATTTTGCAATTGTTGACCCTAATGGTACGTCAATTAAATAAAAACAATCGCAAATAATGACTGACTTTTTTAAGGAATCGCTTTTGTCACCGACTCTGAGGCTTTGCCAACGGTCGCTGATGTTCTCGCTGCTGATGACATTTCCATCACCATCGATGGCAAGGCTGTCCGTGAGATTCCAGGCCCCAATGGTCTGCCTTTTGTAGGTAACTATTTCGAGGTCTATCCCGACCATCTCGGCAACCACCAACGTCTGTTTGAGAAATATGGTCCTCTCTTCAAGACAACAAACATGGGCAACACTATCTACCACACAAACGATCCCAAGTTGGCCACCATTGTTTTCTCAGAGACGGACTTCTTCTCCAAGCGAATTATTGAAGGCCACCCTTTATTCCCCATCAAGAACAAGGAGGCTGGTGTCTTCCTTGGTGATACTAATACTGAAGAGTGGAAGGAGGTGCACAAGTTTTTGCCCCCTGCTCTCGGTCCCAAGGCTGTGCGACATTACGCACCCACCATGCAACGAACTGTTGAGGATGCCTTCAAGGTCTTTGATGAACTTGATGAGCGTGATGAGGCCTGGAACGTGTACCCTTATATGTTGAAGCTCGGAGCCCAGGCTGTTGGAAAGCTCGTCCTTGGAATGGATTTCCAGCACTTTTCTTCTCCTGATGCCCGACCTCATGCCATGGTCCTGAGAATTGCGCAATCTCTTGAACTCAACAAGAAGCTCACATCCATGCCCAGCTGGTACAAGAGCCTTCCCTTTGGCGACCCTCAGCGTATGCGAGAGGCTCGTTCTCACATGGAGGCCATGATGACAGCGTCTGTCGCCGCCGCTGCCAAGGGTGAAGGAGACTTGGAACTCCAGGATGCCGCTGTTGAGGCCGAGAACATGGTCGACTATGTCCTCCGTGCTAGTGACAGCAAGGGCAACAAGCTTCCCCGAGAGCGCATCATGGAGCCACTTGTCGTTGCCACTGGTGCAGGTTTCACCACAACCAGTTCTCTTCTATCGTGGCTTTTGTATGGTCTTGTTGCCTACCCCGGCATGCAAGAGAGACTTTTGCAAGAGTTGGTTGATAATGGCTTTGAAGAAGATACCCAGATCACCGCTGATCTAACCAACAAGCTCACATTCCTCGACAAGTACATCAAGGAGACACAACGCCGCCACAACCCCTCCTACCAACCCGCTAGAACATCAGCTGTTGACATGATTCTTCCTGGTGGCTACAAGCTGCCCAAGGACTCCATCGTCATCCCCGCCCTCCACCACATTCACAACAACACCAAGATCTGGGACAACCCTGCTCTATTCGACCCGGACCGCTGGGACACTGACCGTGTGAAGAACCGTCCCAAGGATTCTTATATCCCCTTTGCGACCGGACCTCGCATGTGTGTTGGCTTCAACTTTGCTCTGCAGGAGGTCAAGGTCTTCTTGCCCAAGCTTGTATACCGATACAAGTTCAGTCTGGCTCAAGATGGACCTGTCGAGTACGATCCTATGTTCCAGCTGATTAGACCGAATAACCTGTATGTCAGGGCTGAAAAGAGGATAAAGTGGCCATCAAAGAGCGATTAAACATAGATTAGGCATAGATTAGATTTAGATGGATAGACAAAAGTATATAATAGCATGTAATGTACAATAATTATAACTGAGTTGCGATTGGTTGAGTGAAGATGTGTGAGATAGTACTAGATTTAGAGTGGAGTCCTTTCAAAGTCTACCCATGCAACGCTTTCAAGGCAGAATCTCGAGTCAGTAAATCTCTTGGATCACCGGTTTCAATTATTCTGCCATTTTCCATCACGACCACGATGTCAAAGTCTGTGACATGATCAAGTCGATGCGCAACTTCGATAATTGTTCGGCCGTGCATAACTTGCTGGATGATTTGGCGCACTTCCTTGGTCGTGGCGTCATCCACACTGCTTGATGGTTCATCAAGAAGAATAATGTTGGAGTGTGAGAGTAACGCTCTTGCAAGACAGAACAGTTGAAGCTGTCCGACTGAAAAGCCAAGTGCCGAGATATCGGCGTCCAACCCTCCACGGGTTTCAATGATAGACCAAAGGTTCGTCTTTTTCAAAGCCGCGATGAGCATCTCATCCGCCTGAACCAGCTCTTCAGGATCCATGTTCTGCCGGATGGTACCTGAAATGTTGACCGGATCTTGAGGTATAGTTGTGATTTGCGATCTAATGTATTGGCGTGATATCGTCGTAAGATCCTTGCCATCGATGCGAATGGTTCCGGTCTGGAGTTCGAGAAGCCGTAAGATTGAGAGGATGAGGGAAGATTTGCCACTGTCTTGTTAGCTTTTTTCCGGTAAAAAAGGGATGGTGCTGTACCTTGCAGAGCGGCCGCAAAGGCAGACCTTTTGTCCTGGTTCGAGAACCAGAGATATATCATGTAGGACTGGTTGCGACTGGTCACTATGAAATCTTTAGCGAGGTCTCAAAGTCACTTTAAGTAGTATCAGCATACCTGTATGAAGCTGTGATTCCCTCAATCTCAATCTTGCCGGCTGGCCAGTCATCTGGCATTTCTTTTTCAGCGTCCTTGTTCTCGTTTGGTGTGCTGCCAATGAACGCTTTGAGCCTGGCGATAGCTCCTAAGGACGTCTCCAAAGTCGTCCATTGGTCAATCACAGTTGTTAGAGTGAGGTTGAGGCCGAGCAAATTGACCATGGAGAGTCCTATTGCTCCTTCGCTGGTGGTTCCCGGGATCCGTAGCGCAATTGTAACCAGCAACATTGCCATGCCAGCAACGAAGAGATCAAGTACCAGCTCGAGCCATCTTTGTATGCAGAACATTAGATAAAATGGTTTCTGTGATGTGTTGAGTAGCTTGAAACTCTCGTTTAAAAGTTCCCCTGTCCATCCAAAAGAGCGGACAGTCGACAATCCTGCCGTGATTTCAATGAATTGCGTGTAGAGTGGCGTCTTTGCTTCAAGATCGAGAAGACGCATTTGTCTCGAGGTACGCAGATAGTATTTCTGGATGAGATAAAGAGCAAGGAAGGAAATTGGGAGAAAGGCCCCAAAATAACTTGCACCTGATGCAACAACTCCTGTTTGGACCAAACCGCGTAGCGTCAAGTCCAGCGTGAGATAGAACGCCAATGGTAATGACATATCAATGAGCGACATATCTTGGCTGAAGCGATTCAAAATGCTACCATTTTCGGTTGTTGTAAAGAAATGCAATGGTGCTCGGCAAACCGCTTTCAAGAGCTGCTCGTGAAGGTTGTTGGAAGATCTCTCAACGCCCTCAATGAGGAAGTAACCGATGTTGAGAAGAGCCATAAGCATAGAGGCAACAACAAGTCCCACGTAACCACCTACATATCTGGCATCCTTCGACCCGTCGCCCTTCTCTGTCCAGATTCGTAGCCAGATCTGAGGCATGGCTTCCAGGACCGCACCCGTTATAGCGGCAGGAAACACAAAGCCGATAACTTTCCAGCCCATTGAGCGAACATAAATCCGGTAGCATTCTGTATCGCCAGTCTTTCGTGACAGGTCAATCTCTTGTGTTGGGGTAGCCGTGGCAATGTCCTTCTGAACGATCTCGGTGGGTTGGGTTGGTGTAATGGCTCTGAGCGTTTCCGCAAGTTCGAGATCAGAGTATGTCATTTGATTGCGAGTAAGGCGACCCTCCTCAACAACTGTGATATAATCGGCCGAGGAAAGAAAACGGGCTGATTGTCAGAATATGGTCACCCATTGTTGAAAGGAAACACTTACCGTTACTGGTTGCAAGAATGACAGTCCTTGTACGAAGCAACCCATCTGCTCCCAGAAGTCGATCAAAGACTGTGTCAGATGTTGTTTGGTCAAGACTGCTGAAGACATCGTCAAGAACAATGAGATCACTTTGGGAGTAAACAGCACGAGCGAGAGCAACTCGCTGCTTCTGCCCACCACTCAAAGCCACTCCTCTGGATCCAACAATAGTCTCTTGGCCCTGTGGCAATTGCGCCAGGTCCTCTTCAAGTGCACATGACCGTATGACTGTCGCAAGCCATTTCTCGTCAACCTGTGACTGCCCAACGATGTTTTTGCTGATTGTTGTATTTCGCAGCCATGGCACTTGATCACAATAGGCGACTGAACCATCTCTTTCGACGATCCCTTGTGAGGGTATGTTCTCGCCGATGATGGCTTTGAGGAGAGAAGACTTGCCGCCTCCGACTTTGCCAACGATCATATTGATGGTTCCATGAACAACACGCATGTTAACATCGGTAAGAAGAGCGTTTCCTTCGTCTGTGGAAAAACTTGCATTATCGATGACCACGGCCAGACCGTTTCCAGGTACCTCTGCTGTCATGACATCTTGCTCCTTGAGTAACAGAAATGTCTGGATCCTGCCACACCCTGCCAAAACCCCAGCAATCTGCATCAACGACACCAGGACTGAGATAAGCGGTTGCGCGACGAGTGATACCAAGGACAATGACGTAAAAGCCTCGGCGACGCTTAGTCCTCCGTCCGACTTGGACCAGTAGATTGCTGAGAGTATCACAACGACTGGTGTTACTTGCGCAGATACCGTGGCTAAATCGTTAGCAACGCTAAGTGAAAGAGAGCGGCAACTTACCAAGTGTGATAAAGTGCACAAGTAGCCATCGAAGTTTTGCAGAGATCTTCAACTCCTTCACCCTCAGACTCTGTACTGTTTGAAAATAGAAATCGGTCAAGCCCATCATCTTAATGCCTTTGATCTGGTCTAGCATGCTTGATGTTTCGCCCACACGCTTTTGGACCATAGCGTTCCAACGCACTGTCGCTGGCTCCATTGATATCGAGATGATTCCGCTCAGAATGGTGGTAACTTGATTGTCAGCTTGGTTACGACTTGGGAACCAGAAGTCACTTACTGATTGTAGGAACCAGCACAAGAAGACTAGGGTTACCTATCTGACGGTGCAGTAGATAGATACCAATTGGAAGCTCAAGCATATTGGCCCACATGTCATGGACTGACGCTCCGGCAGCCACAATTGTTTCGACGTCTGTTGTCATGAGCGTGACTTGTGCGGAATCTTTGATGGATGATGTTTTGAGTCTCAGGGTCTTCTTGAACATCATCGAGATCAGTCCACCTCTGTACATGGTGACCATCTGAAATGACAGATGCTTGTGCCACGCTCCAGATATTGCGAGGCCCAGATAAATAAGCACAGTCGCTCCGATAAGGCCACTGGAAATCTCGACAGACATTTCCTTACGGGCAACAAATATAATGACGGATTGTATAAGAAATGGTTGCGCAAAGTTGAAGCCACTGTGGAGAAGTCGAGGGAGGATGCCTGCTGCGAACTGCCATTTGTAGGCGAGAAATGTGCACTTCAAAAGGCTGAAC
The DNA here is from genome assembly GCF_019609905.1 of Fusarium poae. NCBI lineage: Eukaryota > Fungi > Ascomycota > Sordariomycetes > Hypocreales > Nectriaceae > Fusarium > Fusarium poae. Next base: position 7,027,059 of record NC_058399.1, read on the forward strand.
TGACTGTTCTTTGGGTCTGTAGATGTTAGTGAAAACACTAAAGATAACTTGATCCAAGCCTACCTCGTAACCATCGTTCTTCCAGCGGTCTCAACACATGATCTGTATCAAATTTCGGGTCAATGTTTTGCAAATCTTCAGTTTCGAGAATGCCATGATGCCCTTGAAGGAAGAGACTGTTTAGCCACCAGAAGAAACTTCTGTTGATGACACCTGAAGAGGTTTCTCGTATCTTGTCTTGCTCTCGCAATAAGAGTTTGGGCCATTCTTCTAATATCAGAAGAGTTGATTTGAGTGCGAGGGAGCAAGTGAACACGGCCGCAATAGCCCAAATCGACCGTATCCAAAAGGTGCGTACCAAAGCAATATCGAGAATAACAGTAACGGCAAGGTATCCCCCAATTATCTTGGAAGGCTTCCTGGAGTTTTTGTGTTCAAAAAATATCAGTGTAATGAGGGCTATCGATTCGATAAATCCCAAGACTGGTTCCGCTATGGCCATCTTTGTCGAGCGTTCTCGAGACCACAGCACAATCAGAGTGACCTGCAGGCATACATAACAGGTAGCCGTGGCCTGGGCTGTTAGCACAGTCAAATACATGTTCCAAGTGCTTACCAATTTTAGCCATAATAAAGTCCCAAGTACGACAGCCTTCTCATTGTTCCTCAATATAAACAGTCTAAATGGCACAAGTAGCAGAAACAATGCAGTAGGTAGAAGCGACAAGATGCTCTGCTCAAAGAGAATGGTAAAGTCGAAAACGCCTACACTATGAGGCCCGAAGTTATTTTCAGAATCCATGGCGTGTCATGAAGAAAGAAATATCTCCATGATCAACTGCTACTTCGACCGTGTTATATAGGTAAGTTCACAAGGTCTTTTCGTCCAATACAGGGCGCTCCAAATAACTGGAAGAAGTTTAGCGGCGAGTCACAGTGGTGGGGTCATACGGTATACGCATACGAGATACGACTATTGAGAGACGGATATTCTTCCGTCTTACACTTTTAGGTCTTTTCTCAAAGAGAGAGACGTTCAGGTCAGGGGTCGTCATACTTCTGTGACTTCACTTCCCAAACAAGTTGAGTGAACCAACTTGTACATAGGTACCATCGCCAATCATCATGTTTTGTCAAAGGTGCCAAGAGCTTTTTGCCTCTTCAACCCAAGTATCAGGGGGTCGATGACTTTCCTCATCAAACCCGCATGGAGCATTGGAGAGCTTTAGTGGAATCGAGATGTATGGTTTGCGTAACCCTGCCAAGTACCGAGACTATACTTCCAAAAATAACCTCTGGCTCTGAAATCGAAGACCGCCCTTTATCAGAAAAATATGCTCTGGATTACCAAAGCTATCGGAGACCGGTTCTATACGCACCTATCAACACTCGAGACTGGGTCATGCAAGAACGGTTCCTATCCCCAAGGGCTCTGCACTTTGGTTCACATAAGGTTTACTGATAGTGTCGTGAATTTGCGACCTTAGAGATAAACCCAGACGACTTCTAAATCTTGTATTTTGGAGAACCCTTCGAAGGATTGATGAATGCTCCGCATGGATACTCTTCCGGGTCAAGCTTGGTTTTGAAATATTCAGGATGCGCTCTGAGCTCTCCTAGTGACGAACTACTCGCTTTCTCTACCGTTGCAAGACTATACAGCTACTATTTGTCAGATGACGATGTTGCTGGGATGTGGCGTACAAAGTTTCAGGACGGTTTACTGTGGTGCGCATACGGCTCAACACGGTGTTGTTGATGATAACCTAGCCCAGCTACAACGGTCAAAAAATGAACCTCAAAATGACCGAAAAGAGGCTTGCAAGGGTGCCAAAAGGCCTTTCAATACTGGGTAGGTAGGGTCATCTTTAAGGAGCCTCATCAGGATCGGCTGGACAAGACGAGTCTCAAAAGACAGAGCTGCCTTGTGCGACATTTTAAAACGGTGTTCATTCCATATACGTCATATAGAGACTGAACATGAACGACAATAATCGCTGTTTTTGAGATGGGAAGTTATTACAGGGATCAAAAATTCGGTCAAAGATTCAATTGCAACTGTACTACTCCGCCTCCTCCTTCTAGTGTCGATCACACAATTCATTACTTGTTCGATTGAGTATCGAAGATGTTTCCATGTTAACTATAGTAACTCGTTGGGCTCGCTTGTTCACAAACAAGGTTTTGAGCGTTGGCGATACTACACAACAGCTGCTCAGCCCTATGATTGAGAGAACCAAGTTTATCGATAAGGCTGGTCCTCTAATCTTGGACGGCTACAGAATGCCGTTAGCGCATAAGCACTAAGCTTCAACCTGGCTCAACAAGGAGTCCAGCTTGTCAATCCTCTGCAAATTCAGCTCTTCGATCGTCGACACAGCCAGCCAGCTCCATTGATCCAGTTGGCCGATTCGCTATTGAGCTGCCCCATTTTCGAAGGAATCAACTGCGCCATGCCCAAACGAAATAGTTAAGGATTCAAGCAAGGGTTCCCTAGCTTACGCATTCCCGTCGGACTCACGAATGCGAGCTGTTCAAAATATCTTTTACCAACTTTTGTTCTTTTCTTCACAGCCTCAGTGATTCATTCCTCAAAAAAATTATTTCTACGTCCAGTTCGCGATTCAAAATGTCAAAGCCAGCAACTTCCTCGACACCCGTCAACGGCGACACAATCGCGCCTCCTTCATACACAGCTAAATCTAGTGCTGAACCGCCTACGGACGAGAAGATCGCAATTGAGTTTGTCTCTCTTCTCCCTTATTCAATCGCGCGACTTGCTAACATTTCCTCACAGACAGCGACACGTCAACGACGATAACCTCCCCGAAGTCGTGATCGAGCCCGCGCATCAATATCACCCTTCGCAAACAAGCCCGCAGACAAGTCCCCCACCACCCGTATCTACTGTTTTGCCTGCACCCACGAACGCAATGTCTTGGGACGGAACACAATCGCCTCCAATCCTGCAGCATCCTAGTCTTGCGCAACAGCAGTACGCAGGACAAGAGGGCATGTCGATTCAGATGCAACAACAGCCTCCCATGCAGCGAAGCGGTCCTACAGTCACGCCGCTGCATTTATTAGCCGACCAAGCTGATTCCGTCGACTGCCCGTTCTGTCAACACCAGACCGAGACAAAGGTCAAGAAATCAGCGTCTGGAATGACACAGTATGTTCCCTCTCCATCTCACAAAACAGCTTATCTGACTAGTACAGCGTCTACGCCGCCGCACTCTTTTTCGGAACCCTTTTTGGCGTTGTGTGTCCATACATCTGCCATTGCGCACCAAACATCAACCACTACTGCAAGAACTGCGGTCGCAAAGTCGCAATGCGCGAATACAGAGGCGAGATGAAGGCTCTGGGCACACCGGATCATTTGAGGGAGGCTTCCAAGTATCCTACCGCACCGCCACCTGCGCCGAAGAAATAAAGTACTCTACGTGGCAAGGCAAGGTGTACGGAGGGGTCAGGCGTTGGGATATATACAAGCGATAATATTTTCTGTGTATCTACTGCTCCGGGAGCTCTTCTTCGGCGAGCAGTGGCGCTCTCTCGGGTGTCTTTTTTTCCTTTTTCATTCCATATGATGCGACTGTGTAAATGCCGAATATACCCATCAGTGTGCTGAATGCGAATGCAACGATTCCTTTGAGTGTGAAGCTATTGATGTTAGTGGTCATCCTGGAACAGCGATATTGGAACATACCCTTCAGGGAGACGTGGTGGAGGGACGTTTTCGCCGGAGAGATCAAGAAGGTTGGTGTTTCCAGCTGCGTTACCAACGGTGGGAACACCACCAGCTTTGCACGCATCGAGGTGGTTTTGAGGCAATTCGAGAGAAGCTTGCAAAGCGAGGGGGTCTTCGACGAATGTTGCGATCAAACCAGAAGTGACGTGCCATTCGATATGGCAATGAAACAGCCAGACACCTGACAATTAGCTACCTACACTCAACACTCAATCGACAAACGTACCTGGGTTATCGGCTTTGAATCGAAGCACCGCATTTCCATTTCCTCTTACAACAACAGTATCTCGTCTCATCGGTGTCTCAGCAAACTCTTCTGATCCAGCGAAGTCGCCAACATCATCTTCGCTTCGGTGAAGGACCTGGAAGTGATGACCGTGCAAGTGGAATGGATGTCGTCCGTCATCCCTATTGTTGACAACAATCTGAACGATCTCATCTTTTTCCAGAACAAAGCTATGCGTGTAGGTTCCGTAGATCTGCGGGTTCGTCGCCTCTTTTCCGCTGGTCAACGCAGTATACAGAGTTGGCACCTTGGGAGCGCGATAGGTGATGTTGTTGAAGAAGGCATAGTTGGCGCCATCACGCAGGTTATCCATAACAACGTCGAGTTCGATATGTTTGCTGGGTTCAGGAAGTCTGGCCATGTCATCATACGGTACGAGATCCATATCGTCGTAAGGGTCGAATTCGTAGACGGTGGACGGTTCAGGGAGGTCCTTTTGTTGATCGTATACGAGCCATCCTGTGACGTTCCAGTTCAGATCATCGGGGAGTACGTCGAATAGATCCTGAATGGTCAGCCAAGTAAATCAAAGATTAGGTAACTTACTGTATCCATGCTTGAGACGATGGGAAAGTTGTCCAAAGTACTTTGTTTTGTGGTAACCAAAACACTGCATCGTTGACCAGCAGATAGGTAGATCATATTAGCTGAGGCTGGTTTTGTATAAGCACCATCCACTTCAACAATAGTCAGGTTATGTCCCTCGATCCAGAAGAAGTGTCCTGCAAACGCGCCGATATTGGCCAGTCGAAGAAGATATGTCTTTCCGGGCTGGACAACGACTTGTAGATCCTGCGTTTCGTTCATGAGAGCAGCCTGAGGAACTGGTTCAGCTCCAGTTGGATTTCCCTTTCTCATAAATTCTGGAATTAGAGTCTGCATCTGGTCGTGATACCAATCTGAGATAGTCATGATGATCTCTTCGTCATATTGAGCTTTGAAAGGTGACTCTGGGTCATGAATGATGAGAGGGCCACGAAGACCGTCTGGGTATTGGCTTTCAGTGTGTGAGTGATACCAATATGTCCCGGGTTGGGTGATCTATTTGATCAGCTTCAGCTTCATTTCAGTGTATCGTGACCACATACCGTAAAGTTATAAAGAAAAGACTCGCCAGGTCGAATGGCGCACTGGGTAACCTGTGAAGGACCATCCATATGATTGGAACCGTTCATAAACAATCCATGGAAATGAAGTGATGTGCTCTGATTGCCCAGATTATTCCTCGCGTTGACCAAAACGGTATCTCCAACATTAGCCTCAATCCTGGGAATTGGCCACTTCCCGTTTATCCCAATCGTCGGCCTTTCGAATGCCCCGTCAGGATCCGCTCTGACCCATTCAATAGTGAAATCATAAGACACCGTAGCAGCCAAAACGGCTGGCGTAAAAACCACAGCCCATCCGAATCTCATTGTGTTGTTGAACTGATCAGAAATGAGATGAGACAGTCCCAAGACCTTGGAGTCGGATTAAGCGTGGAGAAAGCAGGGATCTTATCAATCAGATAATCCGACGTCGGTCGCGTTGGCACCCTTAATTTTTCACTTCTGCACGGTTATTTAATACATAAGACATGCACCAAGGGCTTCAGAGTTTTCGTTCCAAAAAGACCCAAGCGAACAGCTGATACCAGGTAAAAACAGCGCGTGATTCGACATTTCAGGGTCTAAGTGGGCATCGTGTGACTCGTTAGTCCTGAACCGGCCGAGGTAATTTCGAGCCTTTTTTGGAAAAGCCTTGGCGTGCCGTTGCTCGGAATAATCTCATCTGACTATTTCTTATCTGATCCGATCTTTTCGATAGCATAGCAAATCTCTCAAGTCAACATTGCCCAATATGCTCGAACTGTTCTCGGTCCCCGTCTTTGTCGTCGTGTTTCGAGAGACTCTCGAAACAGCCATCATTGTCTCTGTTCTGCTGGCTTTTCTCAAACAGACCCTTGATGGCTCTCAGCGCGATGCTAACCTTTATAAAACCCTGCGCACACAGGTGAGTTTACCATTGCCTTTTATGTATTGATCATTGCTAATACCAATTGATAGGTCTGGGCTGGAACTGCGACTGGCTTCGCAGTCTGCGCTATTGCATCTGGTATCATCATTGGCACATTCTATATCCTAGGAAGTGACACCTGGGCAGACCATGAGTACTACTATGAAGGCGTCTTTTCGCTCATTTCAGCCATAATCATTACCATCATGGGCGGCGCTTTGTTGCGCGTCGGAAAGATGGAGGATAAATGGCGAGCCAAGCTGTCCAAGGCCATTGAGGAGCCTGTAGTAGCTGGTCACGGAAAAAGGGCTTGGCTGATCAACCTATTCGAGAAGTATGCCATGTTTGTATTGCCCTGTATTACCGTTCTTCGCGAGGGTATTGAGGGTATTGTCTTCGTTGCGGGCGTTTCATTCTCTGCGCCCGCTTCAGCTGTACCTCTGCCCGTTATTCTGGGTTTGACACTGGGCGGTCTCGTTGGATATGCTCTCTACCGGTAAGTTCTGGCTTTAGGCGAGCTTCTCAAATTTTTCCCTAACCTAGTCTAAAGGGGCGGATCATCTGCAAAGCTACAGTATTTCCTCGTCGCTTCAACCTGTCTTCTGTACCTTGTCGCAGCAGGCTTGTTCTCCCGCGCTATCTGGCTTTTTGAGCAGCAACAGTGGAACAAGGTTGTCGGCGGAGATGCCGCGGAGCTCGGCGATGGTCCTGGATCGTACGATATTGACCGAAGCATCTGGCACGTCAACGTGAGTAGCTCATATCTTCCCCCAAAACCCCAGCTGACAACTCAGTGCTGCAACCCCCAACTCAACGGCGGAGGAGGCTGGGCTATCCTGAATGCTGTTGTTGGATGGAACAACTCCGCCACATACGGATCTGTTCTTGCATACAACTTGTATTGGGTGTTCGTGATTGCGCAGTTTACCGCCATGGCATACAAGGAGGATCACGGCCATTGGCCTCTTGTCAAGGCCAAGGAAGAGCACAGCAGGACAGACTAGATTAGACGAAATGTATTGAACTATTGAATACAACAAATCCCATTAACCATCGTGTTCGTTCACCAGTCATCTACATGCGCGCCATTCGAAAATTCGTAAACAAATGAAAAAGCTCCTAATCCTCATCAACGCGGGCCTTCTTGCGAGGTCGGCCAGGACCACGGGCAGCGCCTCTGCGCTTATCGTTGGAAGCACCGCTGACCAACTCTTTGGCCTGGAACTTCTCCAGCTCAGCAGGGGCAATGTTACGCAGGAACTCCTCCTTCTCGACGGTCGAATCTGCGCGCTTGTAACCGACCCATTGCACTTCATACTTCTTGGCTCGGCTACTGGTGTCGCGCCTGAGAATCTTGAAGACATGGTAGACTTCTAGTTTGGTGGCAGCATCGCGGCCGCCGACCTTGTCCCAGTACTGGAAGACAAGCGCAGGGACCTGTTCTTGTAGACTCCATTCTGTCTCCCATGTTGTTTCTCCGCCTTCCCACAGAACCCGGATGTCGACGGTGGAATTAGCCTCGTCGATGCGGTGATCGATGAAGGAGTCGATCTCTACGTCTTCCTTATAACCGGGATCGACTCGTCCGGTCGCATCTCCGTTGGGCTGCGCCTTATCGCCGTTCTTTTCAGGCTCACCGCGTTCCGCAGGGCGGCTTTCAGCTGGAGCTTCTTTGGTGACGGCTTTCTTCTCCCCGGGTGTAGTCTTTGGTGTGCTGAACTTTTGATTCCCGACTGTTCGAGGGGTACCAGCTTTCGGAGTGCCGGTTCGAGGAGTAGCGGTTCGAGGCGTACCGGGTCTCACAGTAGCAGAAGCATTTGTGTTGTCAGGCTTTTCGCGGCGAGCGAGGCTGCCTTCTTTAGTGGGAGTAGCTGGGCGCATGGCGTCTCGGGTCGCCGGGGGCGAAGTAGGGAAAGCGTATGGATCTGATAGGTAGTCAGCGACAACTGTTTAGCCGATAAGACGGAGAGGAGAATTAATACCTTTTGGGGGCGATACCATAACGATAAAACACAGTATTGCAAAGCGCCGGTTGACTTTTGTCGTGGCTTTGCGTGTCGGGCTTTGGTTCCTATTCCAGGTCCAGCTGCAGTGGGTGCGCTATTGCGTCACTGTAGATGTTGGTCGCAAATTGAAGCGTGGGCGCGTAAGGTAAGGTTGACTAGCAACGCGTTGGATAAGGAAGGTGAATTGTGAAAGGAACGATTGGGGGCTGCAACGCCACAATCAGATCAGCCACTGGTTATAATCCAAACTGCTGACTGCTTCTTGTTTTATTTGATTCCAACTCTTTGCTTGCGTTACCTTGATTGCTACTCTGCGTACCTATATGCGGATTTGCTTTGAACCGTTTGTGTCTACGGATGCATTGACCTCTCGCTTGTCGTCAGTGAATAGCCACCCAGCGCATGATGGACCAATACCCAATTCTGCATACGTTATCGCCCAACGTTGATACACACTTCAAGCCTACAATATCTCATAGTCAATCAATTGAATTGGTGTTGACTGTGGCTGAGGCAATTGATGTCGTATCAAGTGCATCAAGATGTGGGGCTTCAATCAACGGTTTGTTGTGTCATGATACCTACGACAAAACACCCCCAAACCTTTGCGACTTTTATCAATACTCTACAGAAGAATACAATTGTAGGTTGTCTACGCGATGAACATACCGCGATGCGGATCTTCAATGCACTTGCAATTGTGAATTTACCGGCACCCATGGATGCTCTATCAAGCTAGCTGGATCATGATGATAAGACCATGGCGGCAGTCGTCTTGTTGAAGTATCTGGCTTTTGAGCTATTTAGAATTTTACCATCCTCCCTTACTAGCTAATCTTACAGCATGTATGTCATGATTGAGCCCAGTCCATTGGGTGATAATCCACATTACTCTTGCACGCTCTCCTCAGTCATGATGAGTGTTGTTGATAGAACTGGATTTCCAGAAACAGCTAACCGAATATAACTAACAGCATTGCTTCCTGACTTTCTCAAAGGTTTGAATCAGTATATCTATAACCGTATTTGGCTTCCAGAGGACACTCTTACGATTCCGGATGATTGACAACATCATGCCAGCGTTGCTACACCAGCATGAGTGGTTGTGAATATGTGGATGGCGAACCCCTTACCACCATCATCAATATTATATACAGATAACGTATGAATGGATAGAATTGAACGGAAAGCACCATAACTCTGTCCATAATGATATATATATGTGTTGATAACGGACGCGACCAGTCATATGGCAGTTGTCCTCACCACGATGGACTTACCCTATACACGGTGGACCACGCAACTACAGAATCTCCGGCGGACAAACTCTAAGCACGAAGAACAGTCATAACATGTTGCCGCAGGACGAAACCAATAGGTTGACAATATCTCAAACACTTAGTATTGGCAGATATTCCACCAGTTGGCATCATGAGTCTTTCTTTGACGTACGTTGGCAGGTTTCCAGTGAGACAGGTGTCTGGTAGGTAAGCAGTCCCGCACACAGATGCCAAACACTCTGCAAACAATCATCTCAAGGTCTCTATCAAGATAATACACCGTATTAGTAACCAAAGCTCGCCGTAGCTACCTCCTAAGCAAGCATCTTGGACCATAACGGGCCGAAACCGGGGCACCGGGAACGTCGCTTGGAAGACAGTCACTAGCCCGCCGCTCCAACCGGATAGTAAGAGTCTAGACAGATCTATGGGGATTATGGAGTAGTAGTATTTACATACTCTGAAGTGGATTGTGAGAACAGCTGGTTCCTGGTGAAAGTCTAGACGCGTTCACATGGGATCCTCTTTAGCCGCGGTGGACCTGGAGTTCCAGCGCGGCTTTCCACGGTCAAAGTCAAGCAAAGGGTCAAGAGTGATATTGAGCTAGTGGGAAGCAGAAAAAATGACCTCCTAAGTCTTAGGTTATAAAAATAAATAGTCTAAGAGCTACAGTCTAAAGGGCATATTGTGGCCCACTAATTTCGTCTCTTAGGCTAACAGCGGCCAATTTTTCTGATACCCTGAGATCGAGGTAGCCTGTCGCGAGTTGACATCTTGCTGCGATGCACATGAGATTGTCTTTGCCAGGCTTATAGGAATTACCTTGTCTTCACAAGGGCCAAGAGATTGCGCTCATAGAGGAGTTGATCTCGGCTCGAGTAAACGGCCTAATACAGCTTATCCGCGGGTTAACAGCTGTATCAATCTTACCTATGGAAGGATGGAAACAGGGAAAGAAAATTCTTCTGCTGGAAAATGACGCCTTTGACGCCAGTGGCTTTAGTGGCCGGTAGATCATTTAGGGACTTCTCCAAGCCAACGCCACAAAGGTAGCCAAGTTGTCAATTGTACAGTAGCGTCGACTATACCGAGGGTAGAAATTGATAGTTTCTTTATTTGGTGAACTATAGATTCGTTGTAAGTGTACATGCTTTGTATATCTCTTGTGAAAGTTATTGAACTGAGCTTTGTCGTATTTTGCCACAACACTAACATGGGACTTTTACGACAGCATTGATGATCCCATACAGTGGCTTAATGGCGAATTGTGGTGACCGTTATGATCTATATTCCAGTTCAGCTTGGCAACCACATTCACGGACTTGAGTATACAGAATAGGCAGTTGGAATTAGATGCCAAGTACTCAAACTATGAAGAAGCCTAGGGAAAGCATCCTTCCTCGGCATGGAGTCAGAGACTCATGAAAACTATAGTTGCTGCCACGCTGGCTTGTGCTGAGCACCTCTTCGATGCAGTCAACAAATCTTGTCTCACGAGTAGACCAAGTGATCACGACATTAGGTAAAGCTTAGGAACCAACAGGCCGGGAAAAGGTGACTAAGTATGATCAGGCAGGTGAGTCCATTGACAAGACATGCCACGGCTGCGTGGTTCAAGTCGAGGATGGCGATGTTCTCCCACACCTTGTCCGACTCGCCATCCCGCGGTCTGCATGCAGTAGTCTATAGGTGAAGACATCTCGATCGAGACCAGGGGTTCTCGGGGAGTCCAGCCTTACGGAGAGAGGCAAGCCCGTGTCGAGCGTGGTGAGATTGGTGATCAAGGTGTGCTGAGGCGTAGTCGATCCCTGTCGTCAGTCATACGCCTGAATACTATTGGGACGTTTGAATGAGCAAGCATGTCACGATATCACACCATATAGCATGACAATCAGTGGTCTATTGAAACACCAGTTGAGAAAGTTGTGTTTGACATTGATTGGTACTGTGATTGCCATGATCAAGTTCAGCTCATGCAACTCCTGTTCACCCCAGTTAACCCACTCAGCCGGACAGCCGAAGACGAGGATCCACGGGGAGTTTTGACAAAAAACAACATGTCAGATCAATTGCCATTACCCTCCAAGAATAGAAGATAGTTAAAACAATGGAACCTCTCCAAAAGAGCCTTGAAGGGAGGTTAAATTGAATCGGGAACCCATAAGGTCGGGTTCTGTTCACTAAACCGGTCCATTGCCCGGCAAGACTCAAAAGATCCATGCCATTAAAATGTCCAGAGTGGGTAAGAGTTTGTGATTTTAGAGGCTTTTATTGGTTGTAAGGAAATAAGCGTGCGATCACCTCAGATCGCGTCATCGTCCTAGTCACTTTAGAATGTCGAAAAGCTTCAACTGCAGAGATTTTCATGACACATTAGCTTCCTTCCCAAGTCCCAAGACCGTGCAAGCAAACCTTTCAACCAACAATTCTCGAGCGCTTATTCGCTCCTTCACCGCAAAATGGCACGATTCAGGCCCGAACCGTTTCTTACTCTAATTTGATCCCTCGTCTTGGCTTTGCCTTTTTCTGCATCGCCTTCTAGACTTTTGAGGATCAAGGAGGCTCCGCCGGTTGGTGGATACGACGAGTTTTCCTAATTTTGCCTTCCCTTCCCATGGGGATGGTTAGGAACGGGGTACTCCGTACTGACTGGTATTCGTGATGGAGTCCTCTCTTATTAAAGGAGACGCGCCCCCTTCTCAATACTGCTGCTCTTCTCTAGTTCATCAAGTTCTGTATCCTTTCTAGACTGCCTGATCTACATTACAGTCTTGTAATCATGAGCAAAGACGATCTCAAGGGTCTCGCACCCGAGGCCAACAAGACCAACTATGTCGGCTCTGGCTCTGACACAGAAGAGGGTACGTTAAGAATTACAGTCTGTACACTGGATTCTTCTAACTTTGACCAGGTCGCCTTCAGCATGCCGCCGACGCCAAGCGCCAGATTGGTGTTCTGAGCGCATCTATGCTCATCTTCAACCGGGTCATCGGTACCGGTATCTTTGCGACTCCTGGATCCATCCTCGCCCTTCTCGGAAGTCCCGGTCTGGCCCTCATCATCTGGGTCGTAGGTTCCCTTATCGCCGCCGCTGGTACCGCCGTCTACCTTGAATGGGGAACTGGCATCCCCAAGAATGGTGGTGAGAAGAACTACCTCGAGTTCATTTACCGCAAGCCCAAATTCCTCGTCACCGGAATTTACGCTTCCTACATTCTTCTCATGGGTTGGGCCTCTGGTAACTCTGTCGTCTTTGGCGAGTACATCCTCCACGCTGCAAACAAGGAGGTCGATCGATGGAACCAGCGTGCTATTGGTCTGGCTTGCATCACAACTGCTTTCCTCATCCACGGCTGCGCTCTCAAGTGGGGTCTTCGTCTCCAAAACGCCCTCGGATTCATCAAGCTGTTCATTGTCTTCATCATGATCATCTGCGGTTTCGTCGCTCTTGGCGGTCACCTCAAGATTGACGAGAAGCCCGACAACCTGAGCCGCGCTTTCGAGGGCACCACTGGAAGCGCATACGGTGTTGTCACTGCCCTGTACAACGTCATCTGGAGTTTCGTCGGTTACAGCAACGCCAACTATGCTCTCAGCGAGACTCGCAATCCTGTGCGCACTCTCAAGATCGCTGCTCCTACCGCCATCATCTCTGTGTCGATCATTTACATCCTCGTCAACATCGCCTACTTTGCCGCTGTTCCCAAGGCCGAGATCATTGCCTCAGAACGTCTTGTCGCTGCTTCTCTCTTCCGCAACGTTATGGGTCCTGCTGCCGAGCGCGCCATGTCTGTCTTTGTCGCTCTGTCTGCCTTCGGAAACGTCTTGAGTGTTATCTTCTCTCAGGGTCGTCTCGTTCAGGAGCTTGGTCGCGAGGGTATTCTGCCCTTCTCCCGTCTCTGGGCTAGCAACCGACCTTTCAACGCTCCTTTGGCTGGTCTTTTCGAGCACTGGGTCATTTGCGTCATTGTCATCCTTGCTCCTCCCCCTGGTGATGCCTACAACTTCATCCTCAACCTCATCTCTTACCCTCTCGCCATTGTCAACACTTTTGTGGCTGGTGGTCTCGTCCACCTCTACCTCCACCGCGAGAAGTACAACTGGAACGCTCCCATTAAGGCTACTCTGCCCGTCACCGTCTTCTTCCTTCTTAGCAACATGTACCTCGTGATTGCCCCTTTCATTGCTCCCGATGACCCCAGCCAGAACCAGTACAAGAGCATGCCTTACTACATCCACTGTGTTGTCGGCATTGGTATCCTTGCCGCTGGTGCTGTCTACTGGCTTGTCTGGGCTGTCATTCTTCCCAAGATTGGTGGCTACAAACTTGTTCGCGAGACTCATGTTGATGAGATCGATGGATGGGAGTCCAACCGCTTCCGTCGTGTTCCTCTTGATAATTAAGCCGGAGGAGAAATTTGAGATTTGACAGCAGCATATATTAGATACCCAACATTAATTTAACATTCAACATTGTTACTAATAACGTGTTTCCATTGACGCCATTGACGCCATTGACTTTGTGATCGTGATGTTTGTGAGCCAAGTACTAATGCCTGATAACTGTCAATTGACGCACATCATGGATGCGCTTGACATGCAGGTGGAATACATGCTATTACTATAGTAGCGACATGATTGACCCGAATTCTCGGGTCTCCTACGTCAAGGTCCACCAGATGTTGGAATTGACTTCATTCTCGATTATTCAAGGTGATTTCGTTTTCCCGATCCCCTACCCTACGCCCTCGGATCATCTAGGATCAATTATACTCCGGTGAATTTCCATCACGCGTTCAAGCGCGAAAGCTCGCAGACTTGACACGAGCTATTGTAATTACATACGATTAGCCGCGGCTTCAATTAATGGAGAATACTGTTCACTTACAGCTGACAGCTGCTGCTTCTACTATTCAGGGTCCGATGACCGTGGGTCGGCACCAGTTCTTCCACCGACAATGACGTCCTCTCGGATCCAATTCTGTCGCCGATCGTCGCAACTCTCGGCCCTACTATTACGACCGAATCCTCTTTAAACTATCATGAGCCGTTCATCATGACAACGAGAACAAACCACAGCACACTGCAATAATGTCGAAGCTATTAAGATTCCAACGGGTGCGGCCCATGACTTGGGGAAGCAGCTTCACAAGCCGCCAATTCAGCACAACGAGAGTGGCGCTGTCGGTACGAGGACAATCTAAGCTTTTCAAGGACGCGGATGCAGCGGTTGCGGATATCAAGAGTGGCTCAACTTTGTTGAGTTCTGGGTTTGGACTCTGCGGCGTGGCTGATACACTGATCAATGCGATCAACCGCAGGGGTCGCGATTCACTTCACTCGTTGACTGCTGTGTCGAATAACGCCGGAGTGGAAGGCAAGGGTGGCCTGGCAGTCCTTACCAGCGCTGGTCAGGTCGATCGCTTGATCCTGTCGTACCTTGGAAACAACAAGGTGTTGGAGAAGAAGTATTTGACTGGCGAATTGGCAATTGAGCTTTGTCCTCAAGGCACATTGGCTGAGCGCATTCGAGCTGGTGGCGCAGGCATTCCTGCATTCTTTACACCAACAGCAGCTCGTAAGTCGATCGTCAGGATCACAATGACCAAGCTAATAAGTTAGACACCCTCTTGCAAGATGGCGAAATCCCTGTGCGACTAGACAAGTCTGGCGCCGTTGTCGAAAAAGGCCGAAAGCGAGAAACCCGCGAGTTCAATGGTCGAACGTTCTTGATGGAGCATGCAATTGAAGGCGACGTCGCGATCATGCGAGCTTGGAAAGCAGACAAGGATGGCAACTGTGTCTTCCGGTATGTCTGACACCTTTAATCATCTTTCCCTGCTAATAGATCAGATATGCGACAAAGTCATTCGGACCCCTCATGGCCAAGGCCGCAAAGCTCACCATCGTCGAGGCCGAGAACATTGTCGAAGTTGGCGAAATCGACCCCAACGATGTTAACCTCCCCGGAATTTTCGTCGACCGAATCGTTCCCGCCACCGCCGAGAAGAATATCGAGGTTCTCAAGTTGAGAGAGGAGGGTCAGGATGGACCACCAAAGGCTACAAATGAAGCGCAAGAGCGAAGAAACCGCATCGCAAGACGAGCTGCAAAGGAACTCAAGCCTGGGTACTATGTCAACTTGGGGGTGGGAATCCCGACGCTGGCCGTTTCGTTCTTACCCGCCGACTCGACTGTACATATCCAGTCTGAGAACGGTATCCTCGGAATGGGTGCTTATCCTACAAAGGATGAAGTTGATGCGTATGTCTTTTGTCCCTTTTTTGAACTCTGCTAACAGTTTAGTGATATCATCAACGCTGGAAAAGAAACAGTCACACTTGTGCCTGGAGCATCAGTATTTGACTCGGCCGAGTCTTTCGGCATGATTCGGGGTGGACACGTCGATGTGTCAATCCTTGGTGTAAGTTGCGCAATTCTTCCTATTTCATTTCCATTGCTGACAATTACAGGCCCTGCAAGTCAGCGCAGTCGGTGATCTGGCTAACTACATGATTCCTGGAAAGGTTTTCAAGGGCATGGGCGGAGCGATGGATTTGGTAGCCAACCCCGACAACACCAAGATTGTCGTTGCAACCGAGCACTGCGCCAAGGATGGGTCGTCCAAGATCGTGCAGCAATGCACTTTGCCTCTAACGGGCGCAAATGTAGTCAGCACCATCATTACCGACCTTGTAAGTTTTGTGCTGTTTAGGGTTCTTGTGACCTTGCTAACTGCCCAATTAGTGCGTCTTTGAGGTAGACCGAGAGCAGGGTACTCTTACTCTTACTGAGCTTGCGCCGGGCGTGAGCGTTGATGAAGTTAGAAGCAAGACAGAGGCCGACTTCGTAGAAGCGAGGGAACTAAAACAGATGGAGTAGTTGATATACCAAGTAACTAGACGGCACAGCATACCCAGCATAGCATAATCTCAAAATATCTTAGTACTTTTGCATCATTCGTCATTGAATCCTGCCATGTCGCGTTGTCATGTCTCCGCAGCCAGCGGCGGGGGGGATGGTGAAATAGAGTTAGGCTTTAATTAAGGTAGAGAGGGCAGATCGACAGGGCGGGTCACCACCGTTGAGCTTGGCTTGTAAATGCACGAATGATACAATTCCCACCATAGCACTTAAGGAAGGTCAAAGACCTCAATGCTGGGCGTGGTATGATTGGAAATGATCGTCTACATTTGTCAAAAGTTCCCGCCAAGAATATCCGCCAAGTGATGATCTATCTACCTACTATATAACATCATGCTGTACATGTACTTACACAGCACTTCAGTCGATCCTCAACTTATCCATCACAATGAGGTACTCTGTCGTTTCTCTCCTCACCCTCGCTTTGGGAGCAATTGCTGTTCCCAAGGCTGACATCAAGACGTATGACGGCTACAAAGTCTTTCGGGTCAACACCCACGGCAAAGCAGACGTCAAAGAGAAGCTTGCCCCCGTCACCTTTGACGAGTGGGAACATGGTGACCAATACGCCGATATTGTCGTCGCACCCAACGACGTAGACGCTTTTGAGAGTCTCAAGCTTGACTTTACCACCTTGCACGAGAACCTGGGCGATTCCATCGTCAGCGAAAGCCCTTCTCACAAGAAGTGGAAACGTCAGGCCGATGATGAGTCTTGGTACGATGAGTTCCACAACTATGAGGATCACATCGATTACTTCCGAGACTTGCAAGCCCAGTTTCCCAACAATTCGAAGCTTGTTTCTTCCGGCAAGTCGTACCAGAACAGGAACATCTATGGTCTTCATCTCTGGGGTAACGCTGGACCTGGAAAGCCTGCTGTGCTTTACCATGGTACCGTTCATGCCCGAGAATGGATCTCTGCACCAACTGTTGAATACATTACCCTTCAGCTCATCAAGGGCTTCAAAGGTGGAGATGAAGACGTCCAGACCATCTTGAACAAATACGACTTTTACATCTTTCCCTTTGTCAACCCCGACGGTTTTGTAAGTCCTTCATATCCCGCATTGTAAATTGCTTAACTAACAAGATCAGGTTTATTCTACCACGGCTGATCGTCTCTGGCGAAAGAACCGTCAACCCCCTCCTACTTCAGCACCAAACCAGTCATGCTTTGGTCGCGACATCAATCGCAACTGGGAGTTTGGCTGGGACTCTAACAAGAGAGGTGCATCGACAAATCCTTGCTCTCAGACTTACCGCGGCGAGAAGCCAGCTGACAGCCCCGAGAATGCTGGATTGGACAAGTTTGTTCGCCAATTGAGAGATACCGTTGGTATTGCTCTGTACATTGACTGGCACAGCGTAAGTCTTATGCCGTTTTGACCAATTGCTCAAGTTGCTAACATCTTCAGTACGGCCAATATATCCTTTCTCCCTTTGGCTACAAGGAAGACCTTTATGCACCCGAGCTTGGAAAGTGGACCAAAGCAGCTGCTCTCGTTAGCACAGCTATCCGTGATAGCTCCGACGACAAGACAACCTATACGTTCGGTCCTAGTGGCGCTGTGTTGTACGTTACTACTGGCGCGGCGCCTGACCACGTTTACAGCATAGGACAAGCCAAGTTCTCATACACAATTGAGTTGAGGGACACTGGTGAGACAGGGTTTGTGCTTCCACCGGCTCAGATTAGGCCCAATGTCGAGGAGCAGTGGGCTGGACAGAAGGTGTTGCTCTCGCTTCTGGATGAGACTTTCTTCGATGGCGAGGGTCCTGCTCTCTACCAGGGACAAACTTAGAGCGCCTTGAATCTTGCTCACGAGGGAGTGCAGAGGATGTGGTAGGACATTGGAAACCAAAGTTGCGAGACGCTTTAACTACACAAGTACCCTTTCATGTATATAAATTCTGATCCACGAATTACTATATAAATTATCACAGTTTAGATTCAATACCTGGCGCAAAGCTACTTCCGCCAATCGCTTGAACAATCTTATCGACCGTATTCAAGATCCAATGGCCACCCTCGTCACTAGCCAAGTATTGTACAGTCTCATCTGTCTCGCCATTCTGATCATTCTTATATGTCCCGTCCTCAAGCCCCTTGCGGAGACCAAATACATGCGACAACACTTGAGGTCCGACGCCAGTTTGCGCGCGTAGACAAGAGATGGCGATCATGGAAGTATGGATTCGGCCGAGACTGGCAAGTGTACCGCGATCGGAAGCGGCAGGATCAGAGAGGAGAGCAGAGTAATGGCTGCTAAGAATATATACAGGTAGATCGGGGTGCGATAGGGCGAGCTTCTCGAACAGCTTGTCTTCGTACGGTCGGTAGATCGAGTCCCATAGCCCTCGACCACGGGCTAATGTTTGATCGATATTTTTTGAGGTCGGTTGTCGGCTTGGCTTTGTGCTGAGCTTAGATCTGACACTTTCGGGAAGTGATGCGTAGAATGCGTTGAGGGAGTTGATGGTCCGAGGAATGCCGTTGAAGCTGATACACTTAAGACCAACCTCTCGGATGAACTCGGCATTCTGGACGGCGGAATTGGGATCTTTGGACGATGCGACGCGATGAAGGACGGGGAGAGAATCGGGAGAGTTGAGAGTAAAGGTAGCAGCGGCCTACAGTAATAGTCGTTAGCACAATTGGCGAGGACACAATTGATTGATAGAACATACCGAGACAGTCAACCAAGACTTTGGGCCGAGGTTTCTAATGGCCGCATCATTTGCGATTGCCTCAAATAATTCTTGAACTTGGGCTGGCGCAGGTCTTGGACCAGGTCGCGCAAAAGGCGCATTGATAAGCGCCTTTAAAGGCGCAGAGAGTTTGGACATTTCGGTGTTTTTTTTGTTGTCTGACATTTGTGACTGTCGCATTTGCACAAGAGAAGCCGAGGATCTGTCGCGGTTTTGAGACGATGACGATATAGCCTCGGCCATGAATCTGGAGGCCGGGAAATGTCCCCACTATATCCGGGGTTCAGAATGAGGGACGACATCGGAGTTAGATTTAGAAGCCGATGGTTTTGACTGTGTACAAAACAATGACCGTGTAAGTGACAAGGAGGAAGCAGAAGTAGAGGATAATCAAGTGATTTGTTAATATGGTTTCCCAAAAGAAAACAAAGGAGCCCTTTTGGCTTGGGTATGTTTGTTTATATGTACTAAGTACAGTGACTGTCACTGACAATTTATAGTGGTGCTGCCGCCTGTATGGCTGTTTGCTTCAGTGGGTTCAGCACTTACAACTTCTATTACATGCAAGACATCCATCAACTAACTTAACTTGCACAGCACACCCTTTGGATCAAACAAAATATCGAATGCAGGTGTTGAAATCAAACTCATCTATGCTCAATGTCTTATACAGATTTGCAGCCCGAGATGGCAAGTCTCTATTTATCCTCACACAACAAAGCTAACACAATCAGGCATCCCATCTCTATGGACTGGTCTATCAGCTTCCATCCTTCGTCAAGGAACATACTCGACTGCTCGCTTTGGCTTCCATACATACTTCTCAGACAAGCTTAGAGGATATACAGGCAAGCAACTGTCAGTCACACAAAACATCGCCTGTGCAGGTGTCGCAGGTGGTGTCGCAGGACTAGTCGGTAATCCAGCTGAGGTTGTCCTCGTTCGCATGTGTGCAGATGGCGCAAAGGCACCTGGACAACAATTTGGATACAATCATGCTTTGGATGCTTTGACCAGAGTTTACAGTGAAGAGGGCATGATGGCGTTCTGGAAGGGTCTCGTTCCCAACATTGCGAGGAGTGCTTTGATGAGTGAGTTGCCTGCATATCTTTGTAGTCAAACGAGTTGCCTAACAGTTGCAGATGTTTCTCAGATTGCTACGTAAGTTCTCCCGAAAGTATAATATTCACTCAACTGACAGAACAGATACGCGTCTGCTAAGCAATATCTGCTTGCTAGTGGCTTTGGAGATGACACAAAAACCCATGCCGTTTCATCCCTAGCAGCTGGAACAATGGCGACAACCATCTGCGCCCCAGCTGATGTTCTCAAGAGCCGAATGCAATCCAACGCTGGCAAAGAAGGTCTAGCACAAGTTCTCAGAGCCGGTCTTCGCGAAGAAGGTCCTCGGTTCCTCATGAGGGGATGGACTCCTGCTTGGCTACGACTTACGTACGTTGCCCACTCTCCTCATATATGAATGATGAACCAAGCTAACTTTACAGACCACATACTGTTTTGACATTTGTGTTTATGGAGAAATTGCGACAGCTTACATCTTTTGACTGGCTGGGTGGAATGCAAGAGAAGGAAACTCTTGGCTAATGTTTTGCTATCTTTTATGTTATATACCAACTTCAGGCCAGTACAGCCATTCGAAATTAGTCATGTCTTCCCATGAAAGTCCACCGAACCCAGGTTCAAAGTCGTTGCCTGGTTGATTTAGAGCTTGAACAATTTGATCATCTGACATTGCAGAGAAATGAATCGGTTCTTGCCATAGCGCTTGCTGGTCCAGAAAGGTAGGCGTAGTGATGGGTGCCTCGTTTACGATCGGCATCCTTGGATCAGATATTCCGTCTCCAGTAGCTGCCCGTCTGACGATCTGTTTGAGATATTTTCCGTATTTAATCGAAAGACCGTTTCGATGTCTTGTCACTTTTCCGATCCTTTCAAGCACGGTGGCTGTCTCGTCAATGAGGTTTCTGACACTGGGAGCCAAAGCTGAACCGCCAGTCGCGTAAGAACTCAATGTCAGGGCGAAGCAGGCTGCGAATGAAATCATGATGGCGGTGTTGTTTGGCATAGATTGAAGTTGAGACTCTCCCTGGATAGCGGCGCGCATCACGTTGAGAGCTGAGGAGAGACCGGCTGTGTGGAAGAAGCGACGAACTTCAAGGGGCGCTGTGGGATGGTTTATCACGCCGCCGTAGATGGAGAGACGAGTATGAGTGACGAGAATTTCGACGTATGGTGGGAGTCGACGGTCTGATGGTCAGCGTGATTTGGGAAAAGAACGAGCACCTTACCTGGGCCTTTGCCAATTGAGATTCCCCATTCTGTGTACCATTGGTCAAAGAACCGTTCAATTGACCCTTGGATTCTGACAATGTTAGCTGAATAGCACATCGAAGAGTAACGGGACACGTACGATTGGGCAATTAATGAGCCATCACTAGAAGCCATCTGCGATCCGTCACAAAGAGCTCTCACTGCAGCAAACAATGCATCCAAGTCCCTTCTCAAAACGGCCATGGAGACAAGATGCCCATCAAGAGGATCCGCATATTCAGAGCGATGCCAATTGTCACAGTCCTTTAGAGACTTGGTCATGGGCACGGAAAATGGTCGTCCTCTGGCAAGAGACATTCCACGCTCCAGCACAAACAGCGAAAGCCAACATCGTTCTCGATTGCGAAGGAATAGACGTCCCTTCTCAGACCATGGATCAATTTCAGGAAACCCGTCCATGGCCAGAGCTGCTCTCGGGTCAAGACAATCACCCCTCGCGAGACCAATTTCAGCACCTGCACCTAGCATTTCAGGAGAAATGAGAGTTTTGTGAAGCGATAGATCGGTGGCGACTGTGTTTGCTATAGAGATGTACGTGCAGGTTTCGTCGTCGGTGGAGTGTTGACCCGGGAACATCCAGGGAATGTTTACCATGAATGCGAGAACAATTTCAACTGATCTGTACCGCTTGACTACAACTTTGTGGGCGAGGGTCCTGACGTGGTTTGATAGTCGTTTTGAAAGTGCTGCTGCTGATGGCATGAAGAGGGCTGATGCGGCCATGATGGATGTGTAAAGGAATGATGATCTTGAGCGCGTGAATTCGACAGTGTATATCCTCGGATCAAGACCCCATCGAGTATGCGCAAGATTACGATGAAAACTGATGGTCAGCAGATATCAGAGTAATGGCCATGGAACTTACAAGTGAAATAACCTGTCAGCTTCATCTTCAGAGACAAGTCCCAACGTGACAGGATCAAGGTCAGACCCGACATCCAGATTAACGTGAGCTGGAGCAAAGAAAGCTTGAATCTCGTCCTCAGTTTGCCCAGTTGTACTCGCTGTATGCGCCTGCTGAGGGGAATTTCCATGTCTCGACTCTGGTGAAGGTTGGATGTAGGATGCCCTTGCAAGAAGCTGCAATGGATTCTCAGCATCGTCAATTGCAAGACTTTGCTGTGTTCTTTGAATGAACTCAGGCATCACCACAGGGTCCTGCTCTTGCTCTTCTTCTTCCTCTTCAGAGTAGGCATCCTCTTCACCATCACCACTGGCGCTGTATCTCGTCTGCGGGGCATCAGCAGGTGAATTTGCGCCGCTAAGTAGATCCTGAAGATGATTCAGAATCCTATCATCTTCTGGATTCTTTTGAGATGCCGAACGAGCGCGTTTGACAGCTTGATCAATTTGATATAAAGCTTTGTCAAGACCTGTACGTTTACTAGCAAATATCAGTATTGTAATTGGGACGAATTGAAGGGTACTCACTTTTTAATACCCTTTTGACGACCGGGATGATATGCAGGTCGCACGCATTCCGTGTCGAGCTGGATACATCTCCTGCATCGTTCCTGATGGGGTTTCCAATCGCACTTGATCTTTGATCGACGACAGACAAGACAAGCAGCTTGTCTCGGACGGGGCGAATCACCTCCTTGTCCTTGTTGAAGCGGGGACGTCAACGTCTGGAGGTCCGAGTTTGAATTCCCCGCCATTTATTGGTGTTGGAACTGACAATGACACTCGGCGGTTGTTTTGTTTACCGAAGCAATTGAATGTGGATTAAAAGCACGCGATGCTAAAGAGGAGAAACGTGATGAGATGGAGAATTGGAATAGACGAGAGGAAGGGAAGGGGGAACTTTGACAGCGGAAACTTGCCCGATCCCCCCCTTGTATCGAGTCGAGTCAGGGATGAAGGCGTCGGAAACCATCATGATTGGTCAGTATTTAAGCTTCCGACGAGAAATCGGAGAGAGGCGGAGAAGGGACTTGGGAGCAGTTGCATGTTGAACGTGGATATGATACATGGATATTATATATAAGGTAGCACGCAATCTATAGACATAAACTAAAGAGATTCAACTAATTATTCTACACCCTCAGAACCTTTATCTATGCGCTTATATGTCGCCATCGACCCTGTCAAGCACGAAATGAGTCTTTAGTTGATAAAAGTGGGAAGAACCATCAAAAACACCATCGGCCAACTTGCGATCCTAGCCTTATTCGGAAGATTTGGGACCTTGACTCTCCACATTTGATACACCCTTGAACAGATTTATTGAGGCAAATAGATAATAGAATAATATATAATACTCGTGTCTGCATTTTCATATGAGATTATACGTTGTAGAGTAACCGTCAAAATGTCTGCCGTGATAGACAACAGCAGCGATAAAGACCAACCGGTCAAGGATGGTGCCCAAGATGTTACAGAGCAGTCAAAGCCTGTATCTCGCTTCACACGCTGGTATCGAAGTCCTCTATTCAACGTTATCATTGTTGGATTGATTTCATTCACGCAACCAGGAATCTGGAATGCCCTCAACAGTATGTGAATCTCTCTAATCGTCAAGATATGTCTAACGTTTGTAGACACCGGTGCTGGAGGCCAGCAAGAGCCATACCTCGTCAATGGAGCCAACTCACTTACATTCGGCATCATGGTCTTTGGATGTTCACTTTTCAGTATCCTCGCCAACAAAATTGGTCTAAAATGGGTTCTCATCATCGGTACTCTCGGGTACGCGCCTTATTCCGCTGCGCTTTACACCAACAACCGATATGGAGTTGAGTGGTTTGTTTTGCTCGGTGGTGCTACTTGTGGTATCGGAGCTTCTGCTTTGTGGGCTTCTGAAGGTGCCATCGCTTTGGGATACGGCGATGTCAAGGATCGTGGAAAATTCAGTATGTAAATCATCTACATAACGATCACGGAAACTAATTGTTGCAGCTGGAATTTGGCTTGGTCTGCGAGAACTCGGTCAACTCATCGGTTCTTCCATTCAACTCTCCCTCAACGTTGGCTCTGAGAAGCGTGGTCGAGTTGGATACACCACATACCTCGTCCTAATTGCTCTCCAATGTCTCGGCCTTCCTCTCGCTTTTCTCATTTCGCCTCCTCACAAAGTCATCCGACCCGATGGCTCCAAACTTCCAGCTACCAAGAAGAACACGAGCATCGCAGAACAATTCCGAAAATGGGGCGCTCTCCTCAAGCGCAAGCAGTTCTTCCTCCTCATCCCCATGCTGGTCGGTTTCAACTGGAACAGCACTTATCTCGGCATTTACCTTGTCAACTACTTTTCCGTTCGATCTCGAGCTTTGGCGTCGTTGACATCTGGTATCGCTGCTACTGCTGCCAATATCTTTTGGGGATGGTTCTTTGATCTCAAGTATTTTAGCCGACCTCAGCTTGCGCGCTTCACTTGGGCTTTCCTGGCCATTACCATGACTGCGCTATTCGGATGGCAGTTTGCTATGGAGATGGAGTATCGCAATGCTAACCCTCCCGTCACTCTGGACTGGGCTCATCCTGGATTCGGACGTGGATTCGCCGTTCAAGTTCTCCTTCGGTACGTTTATCAAATCTATATAAAATCCAAACAAAGCTAACTGATCAGGTTCATGAACGAATCCCATTACATGTTTGTGTACTGGATTATTGGAACCTTCTTCCTAGATGTCGAGACCTTGACTTTGGCTGTCGGTCTTGTCCGATCCTTCGAGTCCCTTGGATCATGCTTGGCTTTCGGAGTTGGCGCTGCCAAGGTCCCATCTCTTACCAACCTCATTGTTGCATTTGCCATGTTCTGCATTTCACTGCCTTCGACATCGTTTGCAGTGTTCCTAGTTCCCGAACGCCCAGCCGAAAATGCCCTGGATAAGCCAGAAGAGGAGGAGCAAAATAGTTCTTAGACGATCTCATGCCATAGTTGCCTTCGTTCAACACGACTCATGTTCAGTACTGAATTTTAAGCTGTGATTGTGTTTCTTAGATCGGTGAACTAACTGAACTGTGGGACTGATCAACGGTTCATGCAAGATGCGAGGAACGCCGGCTGTTCCCGTGCCATGCATGAATCGCGGCCGAAACAAGGAATTTACTAGAATAGGAAGTCCCCAGAAGCCAAGAAAGTTTATTCAAACCGTCGATGATCAGATGTAACTGCACTGGAGATCGGACCCAGGGGTTAGGAGCCAGGATGTATGATTCATGCCTCGTTGTGGATACGATAGTAGATCTCGCTATGGCCAGATTGTTTCATTGTTATTGACTATGCTATGTCCTCCATACTGGGTAACAAAAATGTTGACCTCATCAGTTTTAGGGTACAAAAATAAAAGGCCCAAGAAGTATGGTCCTAGAAGTCTGAATCCCTAAACTAAGTACCATAGACTGATCTGCCAATTTTGTTCGATTTTTAATGTATACTTCGGGACTTACGCCTCGAAAAGCAACAAACAATAGCCAATTTTGTTCCTTATGCCTTTATCGTCTAATGTTTCTGATACCCTAAGGCCTCTCCAGCTCTCACTAATCAAAAGACGAAATAATCACCTCGTCCAAGTCCCTGTACCGAATTGTGCCATTCTTGAACGCCCGGATGAGTCCTCGAACCTTGTGCTGGAGAGGTACTTTTGTTGGGTGATTTTCGAGGCGTAAGTCCTGAAGTATACATATAAAATCAACTCGCTGGAGAGGTACAAGCTGCCTCCGCTGCAGATACTTTCGGATTAAACGAATAGTCAGAAACGTAGACCCAGCAAATGTCCCTGTTTTGAAAGCTACCGACAGTGGTGAATTGGGCAAGGCGAAGGCGACTGCAAGACAGAAGACCGTACTAAAGGTGTCAGCAGGGAATGGTCGATGGCGGAGGACTTACCATGAAAGTATGTCTGGAGACACTAAACTCGCAAGAGGTTTCTCTTTCTTGATGATTTCTTCAATGATATTTTCGAGAACTTTGAGCTCTTGAATAGCGCTAGTAGAGATGTCCTTCAATAGCAATATTTTTGATGTCTCCTTTGAGGCCCTATCTACGATTTCAAAGTCAGTAGGTTGATTGTAGTCAAACAATTGTCTGAGAATACCGGAGAGACCAGGAAGACGGTCTTCGCTTGAGTGCCGGTTGAGGAAGTCGAAATAGTGTCTCAGATGACTGTTTGTATACCGACGGTGAATCTCAAATTCTTCAAAGACACCACTGTCGTCGCGAGCTGGTAGAGTCATGGTGGACAGTATTTCTGTGATTCTAGGTTGTCAGGTTGTAAAGGAAACCTTTTTTGGAGACCAGTGTGCATCACAAAGGATTCGAGCAATGACCACTTGCCAAAGCAAAAACATATGTTGGTTTGAGGTGACAGTGAATTCTTTATCGTCAAATGTGATTGGTTCTTTTGAAGACAATGCGAAGTGGCGTTGTTAGATTCGTTGGTGCAACAGGCACAACTGAAATCATGTATCCATTTAATGGCTACTGTTGAAACTACTGGTTAAGATTACACTTGCTATAGGCAATTATTTATATTTACTTAGATAGTTATTATATAATATATTTATATAATATTTATTAATCCTTAGAGAAAGCCTTTAATTAAGCTTAAAACTTCTTATTAAACTTAAAATAATTATATAAATAATTAATATTTTAAAATTCTAATAATTCTAATTAATTTTATTATTTTAATTATTATAATTAAATAAATAATTAATTATTTATTATAAATTATTAAATAGTTTAAATATTTTTATAATATAAATAATTATTTTTAAATTTATAATTTAAAATATATAATTATTTAATTATATTATCTCTAAAAATACTTTTTTTTATATTAATAATTTAATTTTTTAATTTAACTTTTAATATAAAGTATTAAATTATTTTTTTTCTATAGAATTTAATTAATATAATTTAATTTAATAAAATATAAAAAAATTAAAATTTAATAATTAAATTAAATTAATATAATATTAAACTTATTATTATATATATTATTAATTTTAATATTTTTAAGTTTTTTTTAATTAAAAATTAATTAATATAGATTTTTAGCTTATTTTTTATTATTAATTAATATAATAATTAATTTTTCTTTATTATTATATTAATTATTATTTTTATAAATTAAAGCCTTAAAATTATTATTTATAAAGTTAAAGCTTATTTAATAAAATATATTTATATAGATTATTAATAATTAATTATTATTATATAAATAATTAATTAAAATAACTTATATATTATATTAGTTTTAAATATTAATATTAATAATTTCTTTATTTTTATTATTATATTATAAAAAAAAGAGAATTTTTTACTATTTATTTAAAGCTTATATTCTTATATAAAGTGTCACAGCTCGAAGTCAGACCAACCTACCCTAGAGCCACAAGTGGATCAGATCACGTGGCGATAGCGTTATCGCCGTAACCTTAGTTAGACCGCCAGTCAGATCCTGAACGTAGCTCCTTGAGCTACGTCTTGTTAATAGAGCCTGACCTGCCTGCAGTGCCTATCCGTAGCAATAGAACCTATTACGCCCGAAGCGTTCCCTGTCCACCCGTACCGCCGGACTCAGCCCGTGACACTACGTAGCTCCTAACCGTTGGACACCGAACGCGATGTCTGCCCGCCCGCTCCCGCCCTTCCTGCCGGACAGCGTCGAGTCATTCCGTGACCATGCCCCGGAACACCTAGACGATTGGTTCGAATACTTCCGGAACGTTTATACCTACGCCGAGAACGCCCAGAACCGTATATCCCAGCTGGAGAATGAGACCCAGAACATGAAGGATAAACATCAAGGACTCGAACAATCCCTGCAACAAATCACCACTGAGCGTAACTTTGCCCGAGCCCAGCTCGAGTACACTGAGCAACAACACGAGAAGGCCCTAAAGAGGAAGGACGACGACATCTTCGAGGCCCGCCTCGCCGAACGTCGCGCCCTCGATGCCACCCGACCTACCGTACCTACTATCCGTGAACCCCCCGAGACTAGCGCTCCCGCTGAGCTTCGTGTAGCGACTCCTATGGGAACGACTCCTCCGCCTTCTTCCCGATCTACCGAATCAACCAGTCTTACCGAACGATTACCCGACCCTGACAAGTTTGAGGGCGAACGGAGCGACCTACGCCGTTTCGTCTCCCAGATACACTCAAAACTAAAAGCTAACCACGACCGATTCCCGACACGCCTCGCCCGAATGTCCTATGTAACTGGCCGTCTTAAGGGACGCGCCTATGCACAAGTCCTACCGCACATTAAAGCTGGTGAATGCCAACTCCCCGACTACCAGGATATTATCGATCTACTAGAACGCGCTTTTGGAGACCCGAACCGGATCAATAATGCCCGCGCCGAATTATTCCGCCTTCGCCAGACTCACAAGGATTTCAGCACCTTCTTCGCCGAGTTCCAACGCCTCGCGCTGGAAGGAGAAATGTCAGAAGAGGCCCTCCCTACCCTGTTGGAACAAGCTGTCTCCCGAGAACTACGCGGAATGCTTATACACAACCCACCGCCTAGCTATAAATATCACGACCTAGCCACCTTCCTACAAGAATTGGAAAACCGACGACGCCGCTTCGCAGCGGAGCCACAGCCTGCGTCACGAAAGACGAATATGCCGCTGAAGGAGTACCCCCAGACACTCCGAAAGAAGTCCCCATCGCCTCGTAGAGGGAGAAGCCCCCCCGAAAACCGCCAACCAGCCGGAGAACCTATGGACCTCAGCAATCAGCGCCGCTATAACCGCCCTAACCAACGACGGGAGAACAACCAGTGCTTCCGTTGCGGTTCAGCCAACCACTACCTCCGCGACTGTCCCGAACCTGACACACGTCCAACCAGGCTCCGTCAAGCCACCTTCGCTTATAGCCCCAACCGCACCAGCCAGCCCCCGTCTCCACACTCGCCTACATCCAGCCGCGCCAGTTCCCGCCGATCTAGACACTCCCGAGGACGCCAGGAAAACGGGGTGAGCCTGTCTTAAGTCGGCGCCAGGCTCCCCTCCCCGCACCTACTGTACCGAAGATTAAACTGTCCGCCGCCTCCGTTCATGGAATCCCGATTGAGAACGAGAACAACCAACGTTCGAACCTGATGATACTGCCTGCCAGCCTCAATGTGGCCGGAAGAGAACCAATTCCGTCTTACGCTATGACCGATAGCGGAGCGGAAGGAAAAGGGTTTATCGACGAGAGCTGGGCTAAGTCCCAGAACCTGAAGTTTAGACCCCTGAAGAGAACCTTCGAGATTGAAGTGTTCGACGGGCGACCTGCCGAGAGCGGGAAGGTCGCCTACTACGTCCGCGCCGGACTCCGCATTGCCGATCACGAGCAGAAGAGCATGATCTTCTACGTGACCCAGCTAGCCAGCTACCCTATTGTCCTGGGAATGCCTTGGCTAAAGCAACACGACCCGCAGGTGGGCTTCGCGGCCCACACGTTCACATTTAACAGCCCGTACTGCCAGAAATTCTGCAACACCCCAACCAAGCCTACAAGGATTAAGGCTTTACAGACCGTCCCGAAGAAGTTCATGCGCCAGATGAAAGGGAGTATCCCACCAGCCTTGGAGGGAAAGGATATCCTCCCGGTTTCCCTGCGAACCGCCCGAATATACAGCCAGAAGGACCGTTACCGCCTCTTCACCGTCACCCTGAAGCAACTGGACTACCTGCTTAAGCCTGAGCCAGAGGCATTCGTGCTGCCGGAAGAACTTCGAGAGTTCCAGGACGTTTTCTCGCCTAAGGAGGCAGAGAAGCTACCACCGCACCGATCTGGAGACCACCACATCGAGCTAACCCCAGGAGGAAAACTGCCGTTTGGACCCTTGTATGGAATGTCCCGGAACGAACTGACAGCCCTACGAGAGTGGCTAGACGAGAATCTGCGTAAAGGATTCATCCGCCCAAGCTCGTCGCCTGTAGCCTCCCCGGTACTATTCGTCAAGAAACCCGGCGGTGGTCTACGCTTCTGCGTGGACTACCGAGCCCTGAATAATATTACGGTTAAGGACCGCTACCCGCTCCCCCCTGATCAAAGAATCCCTGAATAACCTGTCTGGTATGAAATACTTCTCCCGTATTGACATCGTATCGGCCTTCAATAATCTGCGTATCAAGGAAGGCCAGGAGTACCTGACAGCATTCCGCACCCGATTCGGATTATATGAGTCACTGGTTATGCCCTTCGGCCTAACAGGAGCCCCCGCGACCTTCCAGCGGTACATTAATGATGCGCTGAGGGAATACCTGGATATATTCTGCACTGCGTACCTGGACGATATCCTGATCTATAGCCGGACCCGAGAAGAACATGTCGAGCAATTAAAGATGGTGCTTGAAAAACTGAGAGCTGCCGGGTTATTCGCAAACCCAGCCAAATGCGAATTCATGGTTACGGAAACCAAGTTCCTAGGCCTTATCGTGGGACGAGACGGCATCCGAATGGACCCTGCAAAGATCGAAACTGTTAAGAACTGGCAAACCCCGACCTGCCTGACAGATGTACAAGCTTTCACAGGATTTGCGAACTTCTACAGGAGGTTCATCCGTGACTTCTCTAAGCTTACAGCCCCGTTGAACCACCTGACAAAGAAAGACGTACCGTTCGTCTGGGACGAAACCTGCGAAAAGGCTTTCCGAGACTTGAAGGGAGCCTTCACATCAGCACCGATCTTACGCCCCTTCGATTGGACGAAGGACGTAATCCTGGAGACAGACGCCTCTGACTATGTATCCGCCGGTGTGCTGTCGCAATACGACGATGACGGAAGGCTGCACCCGGTAGCCTTCTTCTCCAAGAAGCATACGTCCACGGAATGCAACTACGAGATCTACGATAAGGAACTCATGGCCATTATTCGCTGCTTCGAAGAATGGAGACCCGAACTGGAGGGGCACCCTCACCGATAAAAGTGATCACGGATCACAAGAACCTGGAGTACTTTACGACGACGAAGTTACTTAACCGACGACAAGCCCGCTGGTCTGAGTTCCTGTCCCGATTTAATTTCCAGATCACATATCGACCTGGGAAACAGGGAGTTAAACCCGATGCCCTGACCAGGAGGTCAGAAGACCTCCCTAAAGAGGGGGATGAGCGCTTAGCGCACCAAAGCCAGGTGGTACTAAAGAAAGAGAACTGGCAACTTCCGCCGCTACGAGTCCAGAGAGCCCGCATCCGCCACCCACTACAACAGAACCAACCCGCACCAACACCCGAGGAGCCGTCACTCTCAATAGAGCTACCAGAAGAGATCGACCGCTTGCTGAACGAAGGATACCAGACCGATGAAGACCTGCAGTCGATACTACAAGCCCTCAGGACCGACGCACCGCGACACCCGAAGATTACGCTTGCAGAGTGCAAGATCGTCCAGGAACGACTGTTGTACCGGGACCGCATCTATATCCCGAGCCACGACGCCCTCAAGACCGCCCTGCTGAAAGCCTGCCACGAACACCCTATAGCAGGACACCCAGGTCGTGCCCGCACTTATGACCTGCTTTCCCGGGATTACTACTGGCCCGGAATGTTGGCCTACATCGAACAATGGGTTAAGAACTGCCATACGTGTCGAAGAGCCAACCCAGCCCGAGAAGCGAAGCAAGGTGTGCTGAAACCCTTGCCTATCCCCGAACGAGCCTGGCAACATGTGTCAATGGATTTTATCACACATCTGCCGCCCAGCGAAGGAAATGACGCCATCCTGATTATAGCCTGCCGCCTGACCAAGATGAGACATATCATCGCATGCAAAGGAACCTGCGATGCCGAAGACGCAGCCCATTACTACCTGAAGGAAGTGTGGAAGCTACATGGGCTCCCACAGACTATAGTATCGGACCGGGGACCCCAGTTCGTAGCGGAGTTCTGGCAGAAGCTCACCAAACAACTGTCGATCAGCTCGCTACTATCCACCGCTTACCACCCTGAGACCGACGGACAGACTGAACGCCTGAACGCTGTGTTGGAACAGTACCTGCGAGCCTACGTGTCATACCTACAGGACGACTGGAACCGATGGCTCCCCCTGGCCGAGTTCGCAGCGAACTCCCTGAAATCCGAAACCACCGGCGTATCTCCGTTCTTTGCAAACTATGGATTCCACCCGCGAATGGGCTTTGAACCCACGATTACAGTCAGAGGAACCCCAGCCACTAGAGACGCAGAACAGTTCGCAAAGACGATGAACGACATCCTAGAGCACCTGAGATCAGAAAGCATTGCCGCACAAGCCCGTTACGAAGCCCAAGCGAACCGACACAGACGACCTGCCCGACGATACCAAGTAGGGGACTCAGTGTGGCTAGACGCCAGGAATATCAAGACCCTTAGGCCACAGAAGAAACTAGACTGGAAGAACATCGGCCCGTTGAAGATCGGCAAGGTCATCTCCCCGTACGCCTATCGACTGGAACTGCCCGCCAGCATGAAGATACACCCCGTGTTTCACACGAGCCTGCTAAAGCCAGCTGCCACCAATCCGCTGCCCGGTCAGAACGTAGACCCGCCACCGCCAGTAGAAGCCGAAGGAGTGGAAGAGTGGGAGGTTGAAGACATTGTGGATTCCCGATGGGACAGACGAGGCCGAGGAGGCCGCCCCAGGCTGAAGTATACTGTGAAATGGGCCGGATATGCAGACCCAACAGAAGTCCCTGCTGCTTACGTGGAGAATGCTGCAGAGATCGTGGCGAACTTCCACAGGAGATACCCTGACAAGCCCGGACCACAGTAGCCCGTCTCGGCAGAGCTCGATGCTAAAGAGGGGGGCACTGTCACAGCTCGAAGTCAGACCAACCTACCCTAGAGCCACAAGTGGATCAGATCACGTGGCGATAGCGTTATCGCCGTAACCTTAGTTAGACCGCCAGTCAGATCCTGAACGTAGCTCCTTGAGCTACGTCTTGTTAATAGAGCCTGACCTGCCTGCAGTGCCTATCCGTAGCAATAGAACCTATTACGCCCGAAGCGTTCCCTGTCCACCCGTACCGCCGGACTCAGCCCGTGACATAAAGTTTAGATTTATATTAAGCCTTATAATATTATTACTTTTACTACTATTAATACTATTATATTATTATTAAATTTCTAAGCTTACAGCTTTATTTACTGCAAGTTATACATTTTAATCCATTTAATGGAATTGGTTCTATAAGCGATATGTCTAATTATCTACTGGAAGGTAAATTTAGGTTCGGAATGAGAAACAGGTAGTTCCATACAACTATTATCTTATGACGCTGTGACTTGACATCACTCTCCAAGCCAAGGTATAGCAATAACCACGTCTACTCCGAAGGTCGACACTCAAAGCAATCTGGCTGAAAAACACCCGGGCCACCCGTTGAAGCAGTGAAGCCGAGCTCCTCGGGTGTCCTGGAGTAGAGCTTGCAGCGTGCATTACGCCCAATCACATCTCCATTGGCCCAAGCCCCAGTGATAGTCTTGCAGTCAGGGTTTTCAGCACACATCTGGACACAATTCTCGAAAGGGCCCAACGGGATTTCAGAGCCAATAAGGTAGGAATTCGCGGAAGTCGGGAATGTCCCAATTTGTCCGCAAGTGAGACCCTGAGGAGGTGACTTTACAAGAGTGCATGGGGGATCATACTCGACAAGAGCAACATCGTCGATACGTATCTCGGCACCAACCCATGGAGAGGTCGGAACTGAGTTTGTACAGCGCCAGTATAATATCATACGGACGCTGTCGGATACCCTCGACAGGTATTGTCGTCTGGAGTATTCGTTGGTTGGCATGCCAGCAGCATTGAATCTGTAGTATTCAATGAGTGGGCCGAAATAAGTCCAGAATTCGCATGCCGTGTTTGACAATGTACCAAAGTCTGTAAAGGCCCAATGAATAGTCAACATATAAGTTTTCGTGGTGTCGAGACCGGTAATGGTTTGCTGCAAAGGATATATGGGACGACCGGTACCCGTGATGGGGAATTTGACAAGACTGGTATTTGACAGTTAGATACAATTACAAACAAGTAAGCATTGGGGCATACATACGCGTAACGGTTGCCTGAACGAGCATTTCCAGGGTCGTTTGGAATCGTGACGCTTCTACCTATGACCCAAGGGAGTGCATCAGGAGACGGATCATCTTCGAACCCGCCATTATAGAGGCCAATGGGAATTTGTGCTTCTGCTGTGGTGGTTGTGCTTGTAATGGAGGAAGTTGTTGAGTCGGACGACCATGATGTCACAACTGCGCTGTCTAAGGTAGTTGATTCATCGACAATCGATTCGGTCGTCGTAAAAGAGGTTGGAATTGTGGTAGCCGATGATCCATCCCATGTTGTCTCAGATGCTAAAGTCTCTAGAGAGGACTTGTCTGAGGAAGATGCCTCAAGGGTCACAGATGTTGTCTCATCTGTTGCCAGAGTTGAAGCCAAGGTAGTGGAAGTGAATTCGTAAACGAAACTTTGAGTTGGAAACCCAGATCCATTACTTACGTCGTCGTCGGTGGTTGTCGTAGGAACAGCATGAGAAGTGAAGTCTGGTGATAAAGACGCCGAAGAATTCGGCTTACACGGGCTTCCATTGACTCCAAGTGCAGCTATGAAAGCCGTCAGAATTAACTTTGCCGCCATCGCGTTGACTATGATCGGGAATAAAGAGAAGACAATCGGAGAGCTTTGGGGGATGTTTTGGTAGACTATTATTATTATTAAGTCTGGGGACGCCACGTATTCACGAAAGACACTATTGAAAAGCTTTGCTTGTTTGGGTGATTTATTGAGTAAACTATTGGAACTAGACGAATTATATGGTCTTGGCAACCATTTTTAATTCGCATGTTGGGAAAACATCTGTGAAATGGGCTGATGAAGCAAATTAACAAGCAAAAAAAACATAAGCAAGAGAGAGCTTGGACGTCTCAAAGAGCAATACTCTTTAGTACTTTACAATCCCATAAAACGTAGACACTCATCGAACAGGGTCACTTAACTATTAAATTCTGAACGCGTCTATTCCAGTCATGAATTGCCGCTAGTAGACAACTCTCTGATTGATTTACATTTGCAAGTGTTCACGTAATTGCCAGCCAATGTGAATTAAATAATGAAACAGATTCTATGGATTGGTTTCTCTACTATTTCATAACGGCAGTTGCGTGTGTTCCTCCAGATTAAAGTAAGCCCTTGGACTAGACCAACAGGGTTGATTCCAGGGATACAGGTCTAGAACAGCACATTTCCGGTACTGCATGTAAACGTAACAGTAAATCCATCGTTGGCTTGGTTGCAACAGTTCATGTCGCACCTTTGATGTCAAGATACCCGAATTTGGTCCTGTTTATGGGAGTCAACTCGTTGATCTTAAGACCGTAGTTACACGTGGAGAAGAAACGGGGACAGGAAACTTGAAAGTCTTCAATGCAGAATCTGTTCTAGTCGACCGTTGAGTCATGTACAAGGTTGGTGTTCTAGACTTGGCCAGTGAGGACTCACAGTTGCAATGAACAACGTTGTGATGGAGTCCACTCCGCTTTTGAAGGGTTATCCGACGACTAGTCTAGTTAAATCCAGATTTATAGCCTAAAACTTTATTGAATGCGCCTCTCACGAATGTTTTGCTTATTTTGGATATCATGCAGTTCCAGAAACCAGAAACCAGAAACCAGACTTAATGTTCTTTTATTGTCCTAAAACTCGTCCATGTTTTCTGTGGCGTTTCGGTGTACTTGCCAAGTCCAACATAGTGGCTTTCGGGGATGTCAATCTCTTTTCGTTTACCCCAATCCGTGATACGTGCGGCACAGACAGGAAAAGGGGGAAGCCATCTTTCTATGCATGCAAGAGCTGGTAAAAAAAAAAAACAGGAATATTACTCCTTGAATTAAGTGCTTACTCTCGAATAGCCTACCCCTCGTTTTGACAGAGCCGGAGATGATCAATCCTCCCAATCCTTGTCCTAATCTGATCAGGGATAAGCCATTGACACATGCCAAGAGAAGAAAGGAACTCCCATTGACGAGATACGATCCTTGATTCTGTCTAGCGCAGGGGCGAACTTCTCTTGACGACCTTCCAGAATAAGCAGCTAAGCTTGTAGTGAAACACGGGGTATTCAACAAAAAGAGAATTCCTCGTTAAAAACCCTTGCTGGTGACCTATAAGATTGCTGTACACGAGCTCAGCTTTGGGTGAATAGGACTCAAAATCCAGGCAGATTCATCCCTCATGGCGGCGATAAATGACGCTATTCTAAGGTCTTGCCTTGCACAGTTAACCTCCGATGCTACGCTGCATCGTGGAAGCTCTTCCGGGCGTTCCATAATCAACACAACCCCAGAAAACAAGATGAGATATCAAGGGGGCCTCCCTTATATCCCTTCTTCGTGATTGTCATCGAAGCGGGGTCGCGGCGAGCCGTTGAACCTAAAAGGCGCCCCATCTTAGGATTGCGCCCAATGGAATGTCACTTGAGACCAACAGGGCCTTCAAACCACGCGAGACGATGAACGCCAGGGTACTCTGTAGTCTGTCTGTCTAGAGTTTATATAGCCGTTCCCCCGGACCCGCTGATTGTCTTGCTATCTAAGTTTTGTCGATCATAATGAAGTGGGCTTTGCCTTTGTTGCTGGCCTTTGTGCCTTGGACTTTGGCAGATTTTGGGAATACAACCGAGTTGCTCAAGACTCTGCCTAGTTGCTCGGTAAGTTTGTTGCTGCAATAACAAAATGTGATTGCTAACATGTGCAGTCTCCTTGTTACGAAGAATCTTTTGAAAACTCGGGATGTAGAACTACCGATGTAGCTTGCTTATGTGGAGGAGGACAGAAGACTATCAAAACGGCTGAAGGGTGTGCAGCTGAGGCTTGCAATGTCAAAGACAGTTTGAGTAAGCCAACCCAACGGCATAATATACAGGCCAAGCTGACATCTATAGCCACTCTAAACATGACCTACACCTACTGCGATTATCCCGTCCGCGACAAGACACCCATCTTCATCAACGTTACCATCGTCCTCGGTGTCATCTCCGGCGTTTCTATTCTCCTCCGTCTGGGCACAAAATACTTCCTCAGCAATGCTGACTATGGTCTCGATGATCTTTTCATTTGTCTTACACTTCTTATCGGAATGCCGTCAACTGCGATGAATATACATGGGACAGCAGGACACGGAGAGGGCCGTGATATCTGGACGCTCGAGTTTGACCAGATCACTAAATTCGGCTTCTACTTCTGGCTTCTCGAGGTATTCTACTTTGCTCAAGTCTCTTTCCTCAAGACATCGTTGTTGTTCTTTTATCTCCGCATCTTCCCTGGCAAAGCGCAGAAACTTCTTTGGGGAACTATTACTTTTAATACCGTTTATGGTATTGTCTTTGTTTTCTTGGCTGCCTTTCAGTGCACGCCTGTTAATTATTTCTGGCTTAGCTGGGATGGCGAGCATGAAGGAAAATGGTATGTCTACCGAACCCAAACGAGTGACAATCTGCTAACTGTCTAGTTTCAACATTGCATCCATCGGCTGGGCAAATGCGGCTATCAGTATCATCTTGGACTTTTGGATGCTGGGCATCCCGATGTGGTACATCCGTAAACTCAAGTTGCACTGGAAGAAGAAGATTGGTGTTGCCGCCATGTTTGTCGTTGGAACTTTGTGAGTACCTTGACTTTCCACGTATCCGAAACATCATCAGCTAACTTCTCAGTATCACTATCGTGAGCATCATTCGCTTGCAATACATTGTCCACCTTGGATCTTCAACAAATCCAACCTACGACCAAACAGATGTGTCGATCTGGTCAACAGTAGAAATCAACATAGGCATCATATGTGCATCCATGCCCGCTCTTCGAGTCCTTCTCGTCCGCATCTTCCCCGCCCTGGGCGGATCCTCCCACGACTCAAGCAAATACAACAACTACGGCGAAAACTATGGTCGCAAGTCACACGTTCTAAGTCGTAGTCGGGCTGGTCGTGTCGAACTCCCTTCTGAGACAGGGGACTCGGACCACTCTCCTGAGCATGGAGGCATAGAGATGCACAGGACGTTTCAAGTGCAGTATAGTGAGAATGATGAGCAAAGCTTGGTCGATGGGCCGAACAAGTACAATAAGACACAGGTTGTATCGGAGACTAGGAGGTCACGCGATACTAGTGATAATTCAATCTAGATTGATGGAATGATGACATGGTTCATATACAAGCTTGTGTCTATAATAATTGGCTGGGGTTATGATGGTTCGATTTATGTTGGCGAGCTTTATGATGAATAACTAATTACTGTACACAAACCGTGCCATGAGTCCTCAAAACCATTGAATGGAGGCTATCCCAATGTCAACTCCCCTTTTTCTGAGACCATGAGAGTATCCTGTCATTCCCCTGACGAGTCTCCGTGGAGTTGCAGAGCACCTTGTAAGTGTTCTTGCAGGGTTATGTATTTCTTCTGCTTGATTCCATTAACCCATCCAAGTACGTGTCCCCAAACAATGAAATGCCTTTGACTGGCCTCGTTCTCGTCTTGGACCGTCTCAGGGAACGTAACGATGATTCTTCGTCGAGTCATGTTTGCCTTGATGACGGCATGCCCCTCCAACAAAGTATTGATTGACGCCAGATCTGGTACGACGAGCGTCTCGATAGGTGTCAGCGATGGTGGTTCGACTTCGAATGGCCCGACAATACCGGGCTCATACAGGAAAGGATCCAGTTTCTCCCAAGCAACCTCTCGCCTTTTCAAGTCGAGATCTAATTCTGATTCCGATTTCCTGTATGCAAACATTGTGAAGACGGCTTGTGACCGCACAATGTACTGTGAGTTGGGGTCCATTGGAGACTCGGGATTGGGCTCCGCATGTGATATAGTGATAGTAGTTCTTGTTGGCCAAGACGTTTCATTGGCACGACTTTCACAATATTCATCATATGTGCGACTCCGCGACTGCCCTGGTTTCAATCTCGACGAGACTTTCGGAGGCCCCCATGGCCACAAAGGCGCATCTGATCCAAATGGCCTGACTATGGAGTTTTGTATCAGTAGCAGCTACAGTGGAAATATAATCAAACTCACACCATAGCTTCCAAAAGACGTTGTCAACAAGGTACTCGAAATACGCTACAGAGACAGCACGCTGCATCGTGTCATTGTAGAGTATTTTACAGGCTGTCCGGCGGGCTTCAGCTGCATACTCGTCGTAGAGAGAGCTCGCTTGGGGGCGCATGAATTTAAAGTAGGCAGCCAGATGTAGCCGGCGAGAATTCGTGATGTTGGCATCGTAAGGAGTGTAGCTGAGGTCTCGGAAGCATGGACCTGGTTGGTTTTCCGACGTAAAGTCGAGATGACTTTTCACTGGCTTCATCGTCAATAATTCATGAGAGTAATTTATATCTGATGAGATTGAGCAAAAGTTGACTTGTGGCTTTACCAACTTGAAAAATATCTTTTGGCGGTGACCATATCAACATCAATTTAAGGCAGGCAGCTTCGCTGGTGTTATCACCTGCTGACGGCCGTCGGCTACCTACATTTCCACGTCATTCACTTCCTTTACGCCGTGTACCCCATTATCCATGTCTCATCTAGTTGGCTGCGGTGATTTAGAGGCTACATATTACGGAGGTGCGTCCAAACTCACAAACTCAAAATGGCGATATCATAAGGCTCATCCTATTATAAAGAGTGTCGCTGTTCACGATCCTGTATGTAAGGCTCAGCGGGAGCTTCTTCCATCAATCATAATCCATCTGTACACTGTAGAATCCAGTCGTTACCGTGTTGACAGCCACCCGGCTGCTTTTTCGGATAGCATACGTGTTCTTATGAGAGAAGCCACTTATCAAGATGATCGTTACTTTGACATGTTGAGTCTTTGATCCGTAGGAATTCTTTAGATTAGAAATTGAGAATGTTGACATGGGCTCGGCTTTGGTTTAAAGATTGGACAATACGAAATTGTCATCGTTTAGCTTATCGATTCCAGCAATTCCTGGTATGTTTTGACCATGCTCTCGTGTTCTGTGCTCAAAGATTTAGAGTCCAAATCTTCAAACGCCATGCTCCATATGGCTTGCGCCTCATCCTTTGTCGTCTTTCTCGCCGAGTCGATACCTAAAATGTCAGCCCAGAAACACTCCAAGCCAATGCGAAGCCTACCAATATGCTGCGCTTGAACTGGATACAGAGCATATCTGTCCAGTTGGTTTCCAATGGCAATGTCGTCCAGTATCAAGTCCACCTGCCCTCTCTTTCTTTTCTGGAGCTCGGATATCATCAGGGGCACCTGACGGCGTGGGAAGATCATAGCCTGCGAGCAACATCCAAAAGGCTCGTTAAAGACTCCTGGCGACGGTGGAAATAGACTCGCTTTACCGGATTGATACAGTAATATCACCAAACCTGGAACCAAGATGAAAACGACGACGAAGAGTATCTCCCGGTCGAGATATTTCTGAGTGGCCCTCCAGCGACGTCGTGCGAATAATGCGGGAGCCAAGATTCCTAAACCGATGCCGAAAATAATCCAGAACTCGTTGTTCCCTCCAATCTCATGAGAAGCCCACCCTATGGATCTCTCTTGGTTAAACAATCGCATAAATAGCCAGTGTTGCTCCGGATCTATGCTGGCTATATCTGCCAGACCTTGTAGAGTTCGCATAAACCATCCGCGCGCTAGAAGAATATCGTCCTCGAATATAGCGACATACGAAGCGCCCGTATCATAGCACCGTTCAAGAGCCAGGGTATAGTCAAATACGCCCTTCTCGCGATAGTTCTGGGTATTTTCTAGTTCGAGGAGATACTCGATGCTCGTGGCATCATCGTTGTAGGTGTAGACTTTGTCGACTGCACGTTTGAGCCATAGTTCGTGCCAGCTGGGATGTCGGGTCGGGTCAGTCTCGGCAATGAGGACGGATATGTCGATGTCTTGACGTTCTTGTTCGGAGAGGCCGTGTAGGATGCTTCCTATTGTGATCTAACAGTCGATCGACATGAGTATGTAACAAGGATAGTGGTTGTGGGGTGTTTACCGGAAGGTATTGTGTCTGTCGTGCCACCGAGTTCAGCGCTAAACAAAGCGTCTTGTTTCTTGATAATACATTCTTGGAATAAGGACTTCCTTCGGCGGAAAGTGACCCGATGGTCTGTTCAGCTTCGGCAATACGGATGGCTGAGTAACCGGCCTCGTACGCTCGTGTCTTGTCGAAGAAGACGCTGCCGGGGTCACGGTAGAAGTGGGACTGGCCGTACCAGACCAGGCAGAGCAGGAAAGCTACACAGGCGGTTGTTTTGTACAGCAAGCTATACATGATGTTTGTTTGAAAAGCTGGGCATTGTCATGTCTGAGAAAGGGATTTAAACAAAGGATCAACAACAATTGTTTGCTCGGAGAGAAAGAACGTACAAGCGAGACAGCTGGGATGACGATCCTAAGCCCATCTTTTTCTTTTGTTTTCGTGACATGTTGGCTCCAAGATAATTATTACGGAGCAGTACCCAGTTACGCCCTGTACCAAGAACCGGGGCATAAGCAATTCCATTCTTTGGCCAATGAACTAGTCTGCTACTGTGATAGTAATGCATTGTCGCAAACGACCCGCATCGCCAAGGGTCCTCAGCCTCACTAACGCTGGCCCATGGGTTGATCAAAACAAGAAATCGCCGACTTGTCGACACATTCCATTGATGCCGATTGGATGTTCATGTCTGGTCGGCCGCTTTGACAAATGCCCAGAGATGTGAATAACTGTCCATCTCAAACGGAATTGTAATTTGGGATTTACTAGTTCATGATATGACGATTTGCAATTCACCTTGAAACAACCTACGTGAGAAGCAAACGTCATCAGTACCGCGTCCTTTGGAATGTTTCATGCTACGGACGACACATGCCCACATGCTTTAGTTTGTTTCGCTGAAGCTATTTTGATCGACAAGTGGACACAGACTAAACGGCTAAAACGGCTCCCTAGTCCTCAGGGCACCAAGGAATTGGCTGCTGGAAGCACAAGAGACGA
Source organism: Fusarium poae (assembly GCF_019609905.1). Lineage (NCBI taxonomy): Eukaryota > Fungi > Ascomycota > Sordariomycetes > Hypocreales > Nectriaceae > Fusarium > Fusarium poae. Next base: position 7,069,315 of record NC_058399.1, read on the forward strand.
AATTATCGGGCCACTTTATACTTATTAGACCAGCACTCTTTCGGCCATTTATTCTTTCACCCTAAAACCAAAAGGTAAGCTTCTGTTACCCACTAGTTTAGCGAACTCGAGTGGGTATGTTAATGTCAATCCTTTGGTTTGACAGGCATGTCTCGCAGATTTAGATGACGACTCTCAAGGGGCTGGCAGGGATCAACTGACTGATGAATCTCTAGACGCGTCAAATAAGTTTAAAGCACCCGCCAGTAATAGATCTCGACTTTGGAACTTCTTATTATTTGTTTCCATATTATGATCAAGTCAAAATGCTGTCTACTTCCTGAGCTTCTCTCTACAACTTGAATGCTGATGTAAAGAGGAGTTTAGCCATGTACCATTACTTCATAATCATTCTATCACGTCACTCATAGCATCTATAAATCAATCTATGCCATATGCATCTTCTCCAGAAAAATCAACCAATGTAGCTTCGTTCGCTACAAAATCCCCTTCCCAATCCTGTTTTTCCGAAACCCGTCTCTCCAAGCCCCGTTTCGACATTGGAAGTCTATCCCGCAGCGAATCTGGCTTTGACGGTCGTGGCGGCGGCGGCGATCGCTTTGCGGGGTCTTCCTTGCTGTACGGTGGCTCGGCGTTCGAGTAGGCTCGTTCTGTTTGAGTGTATGATGGTTCGCCCTTGCTGTAGGCGGGTTGTTCGTCTCTGCTGTATGAGGGGCCGGCTTGGCTGTATGCTGGAGCGGGGGTGGAATCTGAGTCGTCGATTATCTTGGCTGCCGCAAACTGGTCTGCTTTGGATGTGGTGATTGTCGCATCTGGTTGTCGTTCGCTAAATGGTCAGCCATGTTTATCGACATGTCTCATGCTACTCACCTATTCACTCGCCAATACGGCGATGCCTGCAACAGCTCTAAATCGACTATCCCCTCGGCATCGAGAATTCTCGATATCACATGCTCACGAGCATTTGAAACATTGATGATACTTCTCATCAAGCTCACCGCCTGTTCAGGCACATCTTGCACAACATTAGTCTCGGGGTCCGTCATTATCCATTCAAGCAGTCGACGTGGGAGTAATGTCTGTTTGAAAATTTCCCAATTCTCGTCGTCCGAGTAGACAGTAAGACCAACTGTGTCCTTGATGTCGAGACCGCCCATGGGATTCACGGCAATAATTTCAGCGCTGCCGGAGCGGTAAACGAGTTGTGATTGGAAACTGGATGCGAGTCGGACTTCGCAGTGATCGAGAGTTTCGCGAAGCCAAGATGTTGCTTTTGGTGTAGTCGTTCTAGGACTTTTGAAGTGGACGGCAATACTATAGGGGTTAGATATGAAGTCACAAGGGTAGTAGGGACTTACCGTAAAATGTGATCAGCCTTAGCCGAGAGTTCATCGGGTAACTCGATGGACTTGAAGTTCTCGTCTTCTGGCCCCTGATCCACAACGTGGCGCGACAAGTACCGCTGATCGAGGCCAGCCCAAACTAACAGATTATCCAACATCCAAACAGTCTTTGGATCAAAGTCCAACAAATTCAACCTTCCTTCAAACGCCTCTTTCAAATTTTGTCGATCTGCAATTACAAACTCCATACTTGGCGCACAAAGCAAAACTCCATCCGATGTCGACACAGGGAAAACATTACTCTGCATAAATCTCTCCTTATCAAAAACATGCCCATACTCTGGTATCCTCTGACTGACGGCGACCAAAAGACCTCTTGCGGTGTCATCGCGTGAGCAGTCCGGACTTAATGAAGAGACTTGCATTAGTGTGTCAAAAATGAGACCCGAATCGTTTTGTTTGATGTCGAGGAAGTCGACAAAGAACTCATGGAGCTCAGGGTAGTGCTTGCTGAGGTCGTTGACTTCGGGGCTGTCGAGCTTGGGGCACCAAGAGACATCGGTTGCGTTGAGCCATGTGACGGTTTCTCCAGGAGCCACGGCGATTATGGGTTTTTCGATAAATGATATTCTGTACATTGTTAGTTGTTTGACTTGATAAATATGAACCGACTCACTTTAGATCAGCGGCATCATTGGGTGAAAGATCCATTCTCATCTTGTCCAAGGCGCGATAAAGTTCATCCGTCAACCAAAGATCGGCTGGGTCAAGCACTGCATCAAAGTCACGCTTCTCTAACACGTCCACTATGGTCCGGTAGCTGGCCTTTTCAAGCTTCAGCGTCTGGGTGTAGAATTCTCTTAGAGACGCAAGCTCAGACTTGCTCGCGTCCCAATCTTCTGGTACCGGAAACACGGGTGATTTTGACAACGTGCTGGATATCTCACATGAGTCGTCTAATAGACATTCGCTGAGGGGCCTCCATATCGGGTGGATATAGACAAGCTGTTCCTTCTCGAACGCATATCTGATGGCGTGAGCATCATGATGTTTTGAGGGGAGGGTGTTCATACCTGACTTTGTGGGCGCTGGCTTCTGGATCTTTCGAGTCTTCACACTCTGCTTGTATCCGAAGGTATAGTTCCAATATTCGACGTGGGAACTCGACAGTTGATGCTTTTGATCGTCGTACTCGTATCAGCATCTCGAGAAAGAAATCTAGGTCGTCATGGTACTTGGCAAAGGCCCTGAGACACCTCCATTGGCCAAATCCTCCTTCGGAGCGTATGGGTGGATCCAGTCTTAGGAAAGGAAAGGGTTCTCCTTCGAGCATATATCGATTCCGGAGGTAATGCAGCTTGGGAAGCGGGATATACGAGTTGCCGAGGGGTCTGAATTTTCCGTCTTGACATAGGACTCTGATGGCCTTTATATCAAACATGGACTCTGGGTTCTCTTTGATGTAAATCTTGTCACGCTTCCATGCCTGCTGGAGGTAATTGAGGAAGTCCTCGGGGTGCTGCTTGGACATCTCGATACATTTGGGCGCTACAGAGCGACCCCGCTCATTGAACTCAAAGAGCCGGGGCTCTGAAGGTCCAAAGCCTCCATAGCTCCTGGAAGAAGTGCTGCTGGTATCTCCACGATCGCCACGCAGTAATTGCATCGGAATGGTGTTTAGTTAGGGGTTGGGATTGGGATTCCCCAGATTGAGGTCTTGGTCGGGTTGCAAGACTCTCTCACTCACCGACTACAGCCTTTGACGTGGCCAGAGTGGAGAATGTGGGAGCAGGGGGTTGGCGGAAAAAAGTGCACTCCGATGAGTCAGCAGCCAATAGACACGCGACTTTGACAATCTTATCATGTCTTTGCCAAATCACTCAAACGTGGACATGAATGTCACGATGTTGTTGTACGTCATATTGACTTATCCTGACTTACCCTATGCTGCACAAACATTTTATTGCTCCGTGAGGCACTTTTTACAATAGAGTGACTCATTTCTATACTCACTTGTCTTTTTTGTTATACCATATTATTCCCCTTCGAAAATAGACTTAGTGGCAAAACTAAAGCAAATCCCAAACCCAATTGTGTCACTAACGTAGTCGCACGACATAATTGTGAGTCGCATCATGTTGATCCTTATCACAACAGATGCGCTATCATCATCACAAATCCTGACTAGACAGGTCTCATGAATTAAGCGCAGGACTTGGTTATGCATTTCGTCTCTTCCATTTATTCAGCCCAACCCAATAGCTCACTCATGTTTCGCTGCCATGTCATGAATTGAGTTCTTCTCCGATGTTTAGCCAAAACGGCCCGTCCACGCGAGATCGCCCTGACGATCCAACCTCCCAAAGTTTAGGATGTCTGAAAATAAATGATCAAACCGCTCATATACATTAGTCTATATTAGTCGACTCATTTTGTCTATTCCATTGTGTCACAACATCGTCGCGCAACTATTACAAATCCGGTAACACTTCCAACTTGGATGTCAAGCTGGTATAAGTACACCAGCGTGTCCTTTCCATTTGATTCAATCATTTATCATTACTTCCATCATGGCTACAATCACTCAAACAGACACCGCTACATCGGAAGCTGTCTTTGAGCTTCGCGATACAACAAACGCAACGGGTGGCTCACATAACGATGACCCCCCGCCAACATCATCCAGCAAGCCAAATACAGCAGAAATTCTCAAAATATTTAGTGCGGGCTTCTCATTCTTCGTCGCAGGCGTTAATGATGGAAGTATTGGAGCGTTAGTACCTCACATCATTCGCGACTACGACGTGACAACCGCCATCGTTTCGTCAGTGTAAGCTCACTTGAACAAACCCCTGATTCAATCAACACAAACTCACAATCCTAGATATGGAGCAAATTTCATGGGTTGGTTCTTTGGCGCCTTTTCAAACACTCACCTCTGTCAAATATTTGACCTCGGCTCCATGCTTGCTCTGGGTGCTGTCCTACAAGTCATAGCTCATGCTCTCCGCGCCTGGAAACCACCGTTTGCCCTATTCGCTGTGACCTTCTGGCTGGCAAGTCTAGGACAAGCCTACCAGGATACGCACGGAAATACCTTTGTTGCCGGAACGAAGGGTTCGCATCGATGGCTAGCTTTTATACACGCCATGTACATGGCTGGGTGTCTCGTTGGACCATTTGTGGCAACAGGTATAGCGTCAACCGGAAGTACTTCGAGGTGGTATCTCTTTTACACTTTTCCGCTTGCTATTGGTGTTTTCAACGTCGCGTTCGTGATATACGCGTTCTGGGATAGCCTCAAACTCAAGAGAAAACAGAAGCCGACAGAAAGGACGCTTGAGGCTGACGAGTCGCCTGCATCAAGAAGTGAAGATGCTTTCTCTCTGATCAAGGAAACCCTCAAAAACAAGAATGTCTGGCTTGTAAGCATGTTCTTCTTCTTTTTCCTTGGCGCTACACTCACTGCCAGCGGATGGGTGGTCGAGTACCTGGTTGATGTGCGCAATGGTGATATCAATCAGATGGGATTTGTACCTGCTGGATTTAGTGGAGGATCTCTGCTCGGAAGACTGTTTCTCGCAGAGCCTACTCACAGATTTGGGGTCCGAAGGATGATTTTTGGATTTACCATTATAAGCATTGTCTTGCAAGTCTTGTTTTGGCTGTAAGTTTCTTGAACTGCCCTGATCTTTGGCTTTCGCTAACAATACCAGTGTTCCAAACATCATCGCTGCATCCATAGCCATTAGTCTTTTGGGCTTCTTTATGGGTCCATATTTTGCCACAGTAAGTTTGCCAACTCAATGTTTGGACACAACTAATATCAGTAGGGTATCGACGTCGGCTCCAAATTGTTTAGTCCTCGTATCCAGTCTACGGCTTTGGCATTTGTCTTTGTTTTTGCCCAGCTTGGAGGTTGCATGTTTCCTATCATCACTGGTCTTGTAGCAGCTAGTGTTGGCGTGGGAGTCCTGCAGCCTGTTCTTTGTGCGCTGTTGGTTGCCACATCTATCTCATGGTTGTTTGTTCCGATGCCCAAAGAGACAGATAACCCAACATTGCACCAAGAGTAATTTCTGTTCGAAAAGACAACATAAGGGACCAAGTCAATGGGCTGTGTCGCATTACAGTGGAGTTTCTTAGGTTGTCTACTCTTGGACCCTGAAGACCCTGATGCAGGAGGGAAGCAAAGAGGAAACGCCACGAAAGACACATGGAATATGTTAGATAAATATAGTACCTCAATTTCCATAAAATTACCACTATTGTGCAATGTTGGCCTCTACCTCGATCTCAACAATCATACCCGGAATGCCCAACTCAGTGACGCCTACACAAGTCCAAGTAGGCTGGTGATCAGGCATCCACTTTCGAAACGACTCTACCATCAAGTCAAAAGAACTAGAGAGCGAAATGTGGTAACTTCTGACTGAGTGGACATCTGCCCAGCCTCTTGCGCCTGCATCCTTGAGGTTCTTCTCGACATTCTCAAAGGCGAGATCGATCTGACCCTTCAGGTCTTCCTTATCGATGTTGCCTTGGTTGTCCCAGCCACCCTGACCAGAGCACTTGATAGTGTTGCCTACGCGTACGGCTTGCGAGTAGGAGTATTCTTTGTTGTTGGTTTTGCCCACGCCATCGTAGTTGTAATATGTGAGGTGTGACATTGTGATGGGTGAAGCCTAGAGATATACTTTAGTTGCGTTGGCCATTGGAACTGTACATGAGAGGCCTTACGTGAAGACTGATGAGATTGATCAATGATTATAGATAATCAGTGCTTGATGGACTTGATCAGTAGAGCTTTATGTTCACGTACAGGAGGCGGCATCGCCTCTTATGTACTGCACGCCGTGTCACACAGAATGGTCATGGAGATCTTGGCGCAGGCTGTATACCAAAACAACTTCCTGATGACCGGCTATAGAGCGTCATCCATGGCATGATATGATTGAGTTGTGCTGCCGAATGGCCTACCAAGTTTCCTAATCTAGTGAGAGTATTGAATCCCCGCAGAAATGCCCAGAAATATCCCAAATTGAGTATGAGATAAGGGCAAAGTGTGTTGTATGGGATGAAGAGACGTCTTGCAGAAAGTGGGTGGCTAGAGGACTAAAAAGTTACCCAAACAAGAATAGCCCCGGTGGCTTTTGTCCAGCTTCCCCGCGGCCTGTCACGGGTTGAGATGGTCCCTCATCTTGGCCTCAAAAATTACCCTTCTTGAACATGATGGAGGGAATTGTTTATCATGAACTTGGACTGTGCCAGCATTCTCAATGGATATTGGCTGAAGACAGGGTTATCGGCGTTCTCGGCAGATGTTGTTGGCTGCAGCTATTCACAATTGATTGAACCCCGCAGCGCAGCTCTCTTTGACACTGAGTGAATGATTGGCTTTAATTATTTGTTGTCTCTTGACCCGATGAGTTCCGGTTTCCGTCATGTCGTACTTATTATAAATGATGACGTCCCCAAATAATTACCAGTCATCCAAGTCCTTTAATCTTCCCTCTGCTCTTCACATCGTTAGAAATGGCATCAACCACACAAATCTCGTTGCCCAACGGCAAGAAGTACGACCAACCAACTGGTCTCTTCATCAACAATGAGTTTGTAGCAGCTACAGGCGACGAGTTTGTCGTGACAAACCCACAGTAAGCACCCGCAGCACTCACCTTCAGAGGCATGCTAACAAATCAACAGTACAGAGGAGGAAGTCATCAAACTCAAGGGCGCATCGAAAGATGACGTCGATAAAGCCGTCCAAGCTGCGCGCAAGGCCTTCGAGGGCGAGTGGTCTGAACTTGCTGCCGTTGATCGCGGCGCTTTTCTCTATAAGCTTGCCGATCTTATTGATCGTGACCGCGAGCTCATTGCCGCCATCGATGCCTTTGACAATGGCAAGGTACGCGTTAAGCCTCAATCTACCGCAAATTACTGTAGTACTAACTGCCACTTCAGCCCTTTAGCGCTTGTCTCGCTGGCGATCTCGATGAGTCCTACAACGTTTTCCGCTACTACGCTGGCGCTGCCGACAAGATCAGCGGCAAGACCATCGAGACCTCTCCCGCCAAACTTGCATATGTCCTCCAGGAGCCTTTAGGTGTCTGTGGCCAGATTATTCCATGGAATTTCCCCTTCATGATGCTTGCCTGGAAGGTTGCACCCGCGTTGGCCTGCGGCAACACAGTCATCCTCAAACCCGCCGAGCAGACCCCGCTATCTGCTTTGTACTTTGGTAACCTGGTTAAGGAAGCTGGTCTTCCTGCAGGTGTCGTCAATGTTCTACCTGGTCTTGGTCCCTCTACCGGAAAGGCCATTGCTGGACATATGGACATTGACAAGGTTGCCTTCACCGGTAGCACCAACACTGGCCGAGCCATCATGAAGGACGCTGCCAACAACTTGAAGAATATCACCCTCGAGTGTGGTGGTAAGAGTCCTTCTATCGTTTTTGCCGATGCCGAGCTGGAGCAGGCTGTCAAGTGGTGCCACTTTGGAATCATGGACAACAAGGGAGAGGTAAAATCCTTCATCACATGCCCAGAGGCATTCTTACTGATTCTGCGTTTAGGTCTGCACTTCTACTTCAAGAATTTACGTCCACGAAGATATCTACGACAAGTTTCTTGAGAAGTTTGTCCAAGTCACAAAAGAAAACGACAAGCTCGGCTCACCCTTCGACGAGTCAACTGTCCAGGGACCCCAAGTCTCCAAAACACAGTATGAGCGCGTGCTATCTTACATCGAGGAGGGCCGCAAGTCTGGCGCCAAGCTTCTGTACGGAGGTAGCAAGTATGGCGACAAAGGTTATTTCCTCCAACCCACAGTCTTTGCCGACGTAAGTTTACAACATCGATGATATTACAGAAACTATACTGACTTGTTTAACAGACAACTGAAGACATGAAGATCATGAAGGAGGAGATCTTTGGTCCCGTCGTTTCCATCGCCAAATTCTCTACTGACGAGGAAGCTATCAAAAAGGCTAACGACACCTCGTATGGTCTTGCCGCGGCTCTATTTACAGAAAAGATTGCTCGCGCGCACAAGGTTGCTCGCAAGCTCCAGGCTGGTATGGTCTGGATTAACTCGTCGGGTGACTCCCACTTTGGTATTCCCTTTGGTGGTTACAAGTCTTCGGGTATTGGACGTGAGTTAGGACAGTATGCCCTAGACGCCTATACTCAACCCAAGGCTGTCCATGTCAACTTGGGTTTCGAGCTGTAGATGGATTCTAGCATGAATCCTGGAGATATGGTTAAATGATACCTGAGCCTCAGGGTATTAGAAAAATTGGCCGCTGGAAGCATAAGAGATGAAATTAGTGGGCTCCTTTATGCCCCTTAGACTATAGCTCTTAGACTATTTATCTTTATAACCTGGGACTTAGGGTGTCATTTTTTCTGCAACCTACTAGCTGAGTTACAAATATCATCTCATTTTCATGCGGTTTGGCTTAAATTGGAGTTGGAAGATGCAGCAGTCCGTTTCCCACGTCGAAGCTCGTAGTGATTTACTAGCAAGAAGTTATCTTGAATGAATGGATGAACCTTTCTAGATATGGAAACTTGGAGCATTGATACTTACGATAGTTCAATGCTTATATCCCGTCTTTCCCGTGGTTGAAATCAGCTTTGCGATACGTTCTTGGTGAACGGGAAAAGCCTTAGCCGAACAAACGTGTTGCTCGGGATCTGTTTCCGAATTGTCGGGCCTGACTATCCTCATGACCTCTGTTAGGTCCCACATCCCCAGATAACGACCTGTTTCTGTCAACACTATCCTAGTCTAGATATGTTTTCTCCGCTTATTTAGCTACAGTCGTGTAACTTGATTCGCTGCACCCCTTGTCGGTGAACTGGATTACATAGAAAAGGGCGTAGAAAGATACGCGTCGAGATACCACGATAAGCCAAGCCTGGCTTGACAGCAGATAGATATATGAAGGATAAGGGCCCGTCTGGATTCAAATCCTATCTTTGTCTAGAATTAACACATTTTTCTACCCTCAAAAATCTTGTTTTCTTCCAATAAAGCTAACAACCATGACTGCAACAAACTCTGTCAGCCCAGACGCCATCAGGGCCTTGTTCGCGTCTGCTCTCTCGAGCATGTACCGACGTGAGGTCCCGCAATATGGCACTCTCCTCAAGTTGGTGTCTGATATCAACCACAAGAAAGATCAGGAAATCGAACCCCGCATCGAAGTTGAAAGACACGGTGCCATTAGGCTAGGAACACCAGAAGAACTATCAATGATGCGACGCTTATTCTCTGTTATGGGAATGCAACCTGTCGGATACTACGATCTCACCGTTGCCAGCCTTCCAGTTCATGCCACATGTTTCCGACCCCTCACACAAGAAGCACTCGCTTATAACCCCTTCCGAGTTTTCACATCATTGCTGAGATTAGAACTCATTGAGGATAAGGAGCTTAGATCAAAAGCTGCCGATATCTTGAGCAAGCGCTGCATCTTCACACCTCGATGCGTGGAGCTTATCGAGCTATTCGAGTTGCAAGGACCATTTTCGGAGGCAACAGCAGAAGAATTCATCAGAGAGGCTCTCGAAACATTTCGGTGGCACAAGACGTCAACCGTGGATCTGAAAACATACAAAGCCCTTCGAAAAGCGCATCCTCTTATCGCAGATGTTGTATGTTTCAAAGGCCCCCACATCAACCACCTCACGCCTCGCGTCTTGGACATCGAAACAGCGCAAGTAAAGATGCTACGATGTGGCCTACAAGCAAAAGACGCCATTGAAGGACCACCTCCACGATTATGTCCCATATTACTTCGCCAGACAAGCTTTTTGGCTATTGACGAAGCTATCGCGTTCTCGGAGGGCGAAGAGGCGGGAGGAAGCCACAAGGCCCGCTTTGGAGAGATTGAGCAGAGAGGGATGGCCCTAACACCTAAAGGACGACAGCTATATGATGATCTCATCAACGAATGGCGAGAGGGTTTGAGCAACCTCACCGAAGCCGAGTCAAAAGAGAAGCATTTGGCAAAGATATTTGAAAGATTCCCTGACAATATGGAAACTCTTCGAAAGGAAAAACTGGCTTACTTTTCCTATAAGCCTGTTAAAAAAGCGAGTAAAATTCGGGAAGCTGACATTGACGCCCTTGTCAGTTCCGGTGCTGTCTTGGTCGAGCCCATTACATACGAAGACTTTCTGCCCATCAGTGCCGCGGGCATCTTCCACTCTAATCTTGGCAGCGATGGCGGCATGAACCACACAGTAGGCGCTGACAAAGATTCGTTTGAGAAGAGTCTCGGATGTACCGTCAAGAAGGAGTTTGATTTGTATAGTGAGATGCAGGAGGCTTCGATTAGAGAGTGCTTTGTCACTTCATGTTAGAAGGGGGCGGGCGTAATTAATGATTAACGATTGTGGAGGGGAATTGCCGAGGGTTAATATTTATTTACAGTACCGCGGCAAATAGTAATAACAGAATAGTCTCGGATACAGAGGAGTTAATCCCGAATGTAGTGATGTAAAAAGTTTAGAAGTGGTTGCAGTATACTTATTACCGGCCCCTCGGCTTCAATAATGTAGTGGATATGGAATCCAATTTCAATTCTTCTCCAAAACACTCAGAACCCTAAATATCTATGATAGAGTTGGTAAGACGGTAATTATTACCCGGGTTCTTGAGCAATGATAAGCTTGAACTTCCGAGGTCCCAGCGCTTATACATAATCAATCAGCCTCGGCTGTTGGGAATGGCTTGCGGCTAAAGAATCTTGGCGCCTTCGACTTGATTGATTGGTTCAAGCAATATGTCAATCGCTTTATATGCATCCTTTTTAGACTTTTGAGCTTATTCAGCTGACGCTGGTATGCTTGCCTTGGTTCGGATATAAAGTACCGTACAGCTCTCATCTTCTTGAGCTGCCAAAGAATCATCTAATCTTCTCACTACTGACCGATAACACATATCTTGCTTTACTTCATATCAAACCAACATGGCCTCATTCAAATACATTGCCCCTCATAACGACTTTCTCAAAGGCCTCGGCGACGCCTGCCACTACGAGCAAGCCGTCGACCTATGCAATGGCTTTTATAAAATCTCTGGCCAAGGTGGCTTTACCGACAAAGGCGAGATACCATCCGACGTCAAGGACGAAGTGGAGCAAGCAGTCCAGAATGTCGAGGATGTTCTCAAAGCAGCTGGTCTTCGTGGATGGGAGGATGTTTACTACGCACGATATTACCATACCGATATTGACGTGACTTTGCCACTGGTAGCAGAGGCAATCAAGCGGAAGGTTCCCAACAATCGACCTGGTTGCGTTGCAGCGGGTGTTGCAAGGCTGGCTCTTCCGAATATGAGGATTGAAATCGAGGTTGATGCTAAGAAGCAGTCCTCGCGAGGAAAGCTATAGCAATTCTCCATTTGACTCTTTTTATATTTTTCGAACAAGTTCATGACAATAGTCTGACATTAGGAGCCATTCTAAGAACTCGTTTCTTAGTGATATAAATAATTTATCCCGACCTCAAGGTTTTGACATCTCCAATATTGAATAGAGTGATAGTATCTGGGTCGCAATTCCCAATATCCAAGCAATTTCACTTGAGCGAATTGCCAGAGACTGAGCCAATGTGTGTACCGGAGTTGTTATTGCTAAATGTTTTTTTTTTTTGTCATCAGGATATTATTTTTGTGGATTCTCTGAAGAAAATAAAAACGCGGTGCAGATGCGAGATTCGTGCTAAAGCTGGAACGCGTATATGGCGCGACAGTCACATGTCGTGTCAGCTGAGTGGCCTATCACAAATCTTGGCATTTCTACGACAGCTTTTCCAATTACCCTAGAGGTATGTGTTGAGATTTTACGTTCTTACACTCAAAGTTCCTTAGTTTGAGCGGAACTCCATACGGATTTCCAGTATCATAGGGATCCCAGAATGGCACAGGATAACTATGGTTTTTTTTTTGGACATAACTGCCAATAAATTGTCTATAAATCTAACCTGAAGAGATATACCGCCGTTGATCGATGCGGATTTTAGGCCTGCTGGTTTTGGTAGCCCGTCATCAGAGGGTCGACTCCTATCGCATATTACTGTTATGATGTGAGTTTCAACATACAGTTGACTACTGAATTACTATTAGATTAGTCAATGAGAAGATACTCCCAGATAAATATTTAAATCTTCTATCAGTATGATCATCGAAAGTGCTCGTAGACTTGCGATTCAAAAACAAAACCAACCCAATAATGCACGGTTTCGATGCAAAAGAATTCAGAACAAGCCATTTGGGTCCTGCATAATGAATCCAAATTGGGAAAATGTATGAGCAACCTGTTGTTGGCTTGGCACAAAACATAAGGTAGATGGACGTGCCGTTATGCCGAGAAAGGTGTGCTACCTAGATTCCAGGGAGGGTGAAACCGAATTGCCTCCGTTGTACAGAAGCGAGTGATGTGGGAATGTCAACGTGGGATCGCTTGGCAGGGCGTAGAGTGAGCATGTACTCAGTACATGTCGCGGGGAGCTCGAAGTTGCCACAAGATATTAGAATCTGACAGGTCGAGACCAAGACACTCAATGCATACTCCCCGACACCAGACACCACTATCGAATCCAGAGGCAAGGGCAAATCTAGATCCCGCTCTTGGGGATAACGGGAGAGACACGATATTGGTGGGAAGCTTCAGGGTGGTGGGATACATAATTTGCAAATCGTCGGGCAGTGGGATAGATCGAATATGTAGTGTGTAAAGTACGAACCTACCAGGAAAGCTGTCGCATATTCGCGAAACTGCTGAACAATGGCACCATTGAAAGCCAGTAATAAGCTCGTGTGCGCAATCCCCTAATCTGGACTAGATTTTTTGAGTAACAGAATTTGCCAAGGTAAATGAACCCCCCTATCGAGGTGGCCAAGACGGCGAGACACATGGAATTTCGGAAAAGGCGTTTTCAGGCGTCCCTTGACGTGGGGGGCCAAGACGGAAAGAAGGCTGCCTAAGCACTTCGTCTCCCGAGCAGGAGAGATAATGGGTTCTTGGCTGCATAGCGTGTTGTTGAACCAGGTATCAAGAATGGGCCGTCGGTCGAACGCCGATGGTCCGACTGTAGGATGCAATGGTAGCGTCGAAAGGGGATACTATGGGCCAGGATCCTCGTACCTTAGTTGGTAATATGTGGAGGACAAGACGCGGCATCTATCCGAACCAGTAGATTATAAGTTTTGATCTCGTAAGATTCGCAGGGTACATCTGGATTTCCAGAACTACACCAGCCAACGAGCTGGTCGGGGCGACGAAGGTCACTCCGAGTTTAACTTGGGATTGTACAATGGGGGGCGGCTAGTGAAGTCATTGCTCGGTCCAGGTTGGCGGATCATACCCCTGATTGATCAATCAAGAGTAGATTAGAGTTAAGCGTGGATGGAGCAATATGTCAGGGTTTCTTGCGTCAAAATGCACCATGCGTGGCGATCAGCTCTGAGTCTAGATGAACAGAACTCGCGGCTAAAGTCGACCAAGGCCGGAAGATCGGCATGGAAAAGCAGAGCTATTGCTCAGGGCTTGAATAGACTGCGGTTTGATTGAGTCTAGATCTGTCAAATGACAGCAGGATTTCAGCTTTGGTAGACTGGTAGATGAGGTGTGTCTCAGTGTGTCTGCATGGGAGGTGCAAGGGTGTGGTCTTTTACTGGGAGCTAATGCTATTGGTGAATGGCTAGACAGGTCTGTCAACTATAATGCCTGCATGTCTGTGGTGTACCATGAATTGAACATGTAATAATCTTAAAACAAATCTTTGCTAACAGGGAATTGGTTCGGGGATAGCTTTGGAGTGTTGCATACCGTTGATAAGCGCGGAGAACGTGCACGAGAAACGCAATTATTAATGTGAATGAGCATCAAATAACGGCTCTACTACGGTCTTCGAGCCAGCAGGCAATGAGATGAATTTGGGATGTCGGTTGATACTGGAGACGTTGATAAACGGTAGCGCATGCGGTCCAGGATGTTGTAGGGGTAAGTGGGGCCGACGGGGAGTTGGGGGGAGGGAACTTTATGAGGCCATTTATGAAGAGTTAATGGGCATAAGCTGCTGATAGAGATACAATAGAAAGTAGATGCGCATTTAGTGATCTGTAATTCTGTAGCAATACCAACGTTTACATTTCTGCCATGTAAAGATTTGTTAGGTTCTGATTCTAGATATTCCCTCTCCGAAGAGATCTATTATCATCTCCCCGAAACAAAAGAAGTACGCATGGAACAAAAGCTCCAGGGTGGGAACGGCAATAAAAAAGTACTCAACTCCCCGAAGGTCCCTGTAGAAAAGATAAAGACACCTGTGATCTGTGTTCTACCCACTGTATTTGCAACTTTCCATCGCACGCTATACACTAAACAAATTAATGCTTGTTTTACGCCGCCTTTTGGTCCGTTCTTGTCACTGTAATGCATTCATTTTAGCATTTCTAATTGAATTGATGATCTCACTTTATCATCAATGCTCCGCGCCTTCACATCCAGCTTGCTCTCGCTAAGCCGTAAATAGAATAGCGTTATCCACCTGCCGAACAGCTCAAGACTTTAACTGGTTCTAGAGCGATGGCGCAATCGGAGACGATATCGTCGCGAGTTGATCTAACAAGGATTTCCTCTTTCCTCAAACCTTGAATGCATGAATCTGCAAATCGTTACACGATGACCAGACGCTGTACAATTGTCGCGCAAATTCACAAACACATATACTCGATAACAGAACGACTGAAATTCTATCGAATCCATATATACCCCGCAATAAAGAATCTTCATTCTCATGGAGACGACACGAATGTTGGTGGAGAAATGAGCGGAGCTGTTTTGGGATAGCGACAATGACATGCTCAGATCCTGGTCAGCACGCAATGCTTCTAATGGGGCCACTACACCAGCTTTTTTGCCGCCAATGCCAGCTTCCCCCACGCTTCTGCGCCCTCGCCTCGGTCAGGCCAGTTCAGGGCAGCTTGACGCGGGCTGGCCAAAAAAACAACAAGAGCTTGGGGCGTGGGAATACTATTGACCGTGATGCGAGAACACAAAACACAAATCACAGCCCGTACGTACCATGTACCTCAGGCGCTCAAATGGGTGTTCGTCGATCCCTGTACGCTCGGTCATCGACGCGCTGGAAGGGTGTACCCATAGCATCATTTCTCCCCGTCAGAAGATGTGAATGTCGCACACAAAGGGCTGAAGGGTCATCAATCGCACAGCATGGTATGCCATGGTGCAAGACTGCCATGGTCCACATCGGCTTATCCCAATACGCCAATTCACCTCATCTTGACCATTCTTAAATTTATACTTCCATCGTCGCCTCTCTTCTCGAATCTTTTTCCTCACCTCGTCTCATCTCACTCTGTGTCGCATTCCCCGATTCTTACCCAAAAAACGGGTCAAGACCAAACTCCCCATAAGATCGAGTCGATCTGTTCGAATTTTTACCTCAAATTTACTCCGTACCAAGCATTGGAGTCGTCATACCTTCCTCGACTACTTGCCCCAACTAGGAGAAAGTCTTGCTAGCGTTGCAGCATACCCCGACGCACCGAGCGACAACCCGAACGGTCCGCTATCGCTTACCCTGACTACAGGCCTTCACTCAAAAGACCCCGTTTTCAGTGGTCGACCATTCTGCAAGACTCAAATACCCACGTTGTGTCTTCTTGATCTCCCCGTTCTTGCATACTCCTCCTCCCTTTATCAATTCTTATTTTATCCAGCTCTTTATCTTCTCTTCTTTCCAGCGTTGTCTTTCTTTATTCTCACACAATCATATCCTCAGCAAACATGCCGCAACAAGGCAAACACACGGCCAAGACGGCCTTGGAAAAGTTCATTGGCGCCGATCACACCGAACCCGAAGAGAGAGCACCCTCAATCACGAATGCGGACCTGTATATCGAAGAGGAACCTACAGTTGGAGAGTTTCTCAGAGAAATCACTCCTTCCATCCATCAAGTTGGTGAATACTTTTACAACCTCTTCCCTTTCCTATCATGGGTCGGCAAATACAACTTGATCTGGTTCCTTGGTGACATGGTCGCTGGTAAGTAACTCCCCGTCCTCTCTGCCACATGGACATCTCTGCTGACACCAGCTCCCCGCACAGGAATCACTGTTGGTGCTGTTGTGGTTCCCCAATCTATGGCCTATGCCCAACTGGCTCAGCTCCCCGTCGAATATGGATTGTACTCATCATTTATGGGTGTCTTGATCTATTGGTTCTTTGCTACATCCAAGGATATTACCATTGGTGTACGTACATTCGACTCCCCATACAGACCCCTGCTAATTGTTCTAGCCCGTCGCTGTCATGTCTCAAGTTACAGGTAACATTGTTCTGCGAGCTGCCGACACCCTTCCCGATGTTCCTGGTCACGTAATTGCCTCTGCTCTGGCTGTTATTGTCGGCTCCATTGTCACCTTCCTTGGTCTCGCTCGACTTGGCTGGCTCGTTGAATTCATCCCTCTGCCTTCGATCTGCGCCTTCATGACCGGTTCCGGTGTCAACATTATTGCTGGACAGGTTCCCAAGCTTATGGGCATCAAGGGAGTCAACACGCGCCAGGCTACCTACAAGGTCATCATTGACACCCTCAAGAATCTGGGTGGCTCCAAGCTTGACGCCGCCATCGGTCTCTCCGCTTTGGTCCTTCTCTACATTATTCGTATCTTTTGCAGCACCATGGCCAAGAAGCAACCTCACCGTGCCAAGCTGTATTTCTTCATCTCCACCCTCCGAACCGCTTTTGTCATCCTACTTTACGTTGGTATCAGCGCTGGAATCAACATCAAGCACCGCGACAACCCACGCATCAGTATTGTTGGCGACGTTCCTAGTGGTAAGTATCAATGATCGCTACCCAAAGAATTTTACTAATCTGACCCAGGCTTCACTCACGCCGCTGTCCCCGAGATCAACAGTGACATCATCCGGTCCTTCGTCTCTGAACTTCCCGCCGCCGTGATTGTCGTCCTGATTGAGCACATTTCCATCTCCAAGTCCTTCGGCCGTGTCAACAACTATGTCATCGACCCTTCTCAAGAACTCGTCGCCATTGGTGTCAGCAACCTTCTCGGCCCCTTCCTGGGTGCCTACCCTGCCACTGGATCATTCTCTCGAACTGCCATCAAGTCAAAGGCTGGTGTCCGCACTCCCTTCGCTGGTGTCATTACTGCTGTCGTTGTCTTGCTTGCGCTTTACGCCCTCACTGCTGTTTTCTTTTACATCCCCAATGCTGGTCTTGCTGGTGTCATTATTCACGCTGTCGGAGATGTTATTACTCCTCCCAAGGTCGTCTACCAATTTTGGCGTGTCTCTCCCATCGAGGTCATCATTTTCTTTGCTGGTGTTCTCGTAACCATCTTCAGCTCTATTGAGAACGGTATCTACACCACAATCGCCATGTCTGCTGCTGTGGTTGTTTTCCGTCTGTTCAAGGCCCGTGGTCGCTTCATGGGTGTTGTTCGTGTGCGAACCATGAAGGCCAATGTCAGTGATGGCACTGCTAGCCCCGGGTCCGTCGATGAGGGTGAGGGTTCTCTTCGCGCTGGCTTCCTCCCTCTGGACCACGGCAACGGCTCCAACCCCAAGGTCATTGTGCGCACTCCTTATCCCGGTGTTTTTATCTACCGCTTCGCTGAAGGTTTTAACTACCCCAACGCTTCCCACTACCTCAACCACCTTACCGAGACCATTTTTTCCGAATGCAGACGTACCAACCCCGCGCTCCTGGGTAAGCTTGGTGACCGTCCTTGGAACGACCGTGAGCCCCGCCACATCAAGGCTGTCGAGAACGATGAGCGACCCATTCTGAAGTCTGTTATCCTCGACTTTTCTAGTGTCAACAATGTCGACGTTACATCTATTCAGGCATTGATCGATGTCCGAAACCAGCTTGACAAATTTGCTGCTCCCGAAGTTGTTGACTGGCACTTTGCCAACATTGAGAACCGATGGACAAAGCGTGCTCTGGCTGCTGCTGGCTTCGGCTTCCGCACTCCTCGTACTGGAAATGAAGCTGCTGGTCACTGGAAGGCTATCTTCTCTATCGCTGACCTTGGTGGTGACGATAGTGCCGCTACTGCCGCTGCTCTTGACGAGAAGGTCAAGAACACACCGACACGCCAAGATATCGAGGCTGTCGAAGGTTCTGTCAACAGCGCATCTATGGAGAAACTGCCCAGAGATCACACCAGTACTCGCCTCGTTGCCGTTGGTGGTCTCAACCGACCTTACTTTCACCTCGATCTTCAAGAAGCTGTCGACGCGGCTGTGGCAGCCGCCGAGCTTAAGCAGCACTAATTGTGAAGTTTTATCATTTTTATTTCAAAAACAGGCATTGGCGTTTATTAGTGGGAATTGTTTCATGTCAGAACAAACATTTGTCTTGGGAAGTTTTGTGATCGCCAGTTGGGCGATGCTGTGTGTATACCCGATTTAGTTTGATGTTTTACATTGGATATGATGGATATTGCAATGTCTCCGCTGTAGATGGCGTGGCATATGAATGACAATAATGACGTTGTTACCTGCACCAATGAGTTATGCTTGATTGTGGATTTTGTTCACCGTGAAGTTAGATAGATCGCTTTGTAAGATTATGCATCTTCTGCAACCCTACATTAGGCCTCAATTGTCCTTTCGTTCTTTCCAGAGCGACATGCAGTATCCGGGGTGGCACATGCCGGTATCAGCAGACGCAACACCTCCGCATGTAGTGGTGTTTCTCGTGTGATGTTCCCTTGAAATTTTATAAGTTTTTTTAGGCTGCGCTTTGATGTCACTGTATGGCCGGCCACGGTGACCCCCACATGAAGAGTTCCTCGAAACAGGCTTGAAAGATGGAAAGGGGTGAGAGAAGGAACCCGCTCCGCAAGAAGCGAAAATAGGATGTCAATTCATACGACTTGGAACAGATACATGGGCTATTTCTTCGCATACCCCAAGCTTAGATATGAATTTAAAGATAATCCTGATTGCTGGCGTATACCGTTCCTATAGTACCTATGAGTATGTCTACTCTACTAGTCAATGTCGTCGCTATTCTCATTATCCATGTCTTCGCTACCCCTGCTGTCGTCATATTCAGTGTCCATGGTATCCTCGCTGTCCTGATTGACTTCATTACTCATGATATCCTCGCTGTCCTGATTTACTTCTTCGTCTGCACTGTCCTCATTATTTTCGTTGTTCCCATCACCTGCCGGCGAGGGAGCTGCCGATGAGAGAGCCAGCTCGACTGGTTCATGAACCTGTTTATGAAAGTTTATGGACCAGCCAACCATTGCTGGAGGCAAGGGCTTCTCGGGGTCGCATAATTTATTGACGGCGGTCCAATCGGCATATTTATCGTAATAGTTGCTGGAATTTGGTTGATTGCCCAACTCTTCCAAAGTTGCACGAACGTCGTCGGTTTCTTCGGGGTCTACGAAATCATGCCTTGACTGGTCATAGAAATTAGCAGGCCACTTTATGCTACCTAGACCATACTGCACTGCTGTTATGGTGATGCTTACTAGTGTTTCCCAGCGCCACAATAGGTTCGCAAGATCCAAGTTGATTCGGGTTATAGTGTCGGCAAAGGTGGTATTGAGAAGAAAGACGTCGAACAAGTTACGCTTAGTTGTTGCCTTGATCGGGGCTGATAAGAGTCGCTGTTCTTCGTCGGTAACAGCCGGGACTTCTGTGTCTGTACCGTGCATGAGACCCGCTTGGTACCTCTTAACATGAACAGAGTTTATTTCCATTTTCGACTTGATTTGGCACCGACTGTAGTACCTCCACTTCAGTTCTTGTAAGAGGTGTTCCGCACCGACGTCAAGAAATCGGTCCGTGGTCTTGTTCCATGAATCACCCGGAGAGGCTATTGCTATGTCTGCTCGGTGCCATGTGAAACGGTTGAGGGGCCACAGTCGATGAAGGTGTGGTAGGTAAGTCAGGTTGGCAAGTTTTGCGAAGCATGGTAAGTGAAAGTAATCTATCATGGTCAGCTAAAGTCTCTTCGAGACATTAGGTTTAGGCTGATACATACTTGGTAGGATGGTCGACGAGCCAAACATGGGTGGGCGAATGGAGACACAGTATTGACCTTGATCAAATTCCATTTGGCATACCGTGCTGGCGCAACCCAGCACGCACATATACGTTCCATCAGCAGGGTTGAACTTATAGACTCCACGGGGTCTCTGTTGCAGGAAACACATGTAGACCCAACGGCCGTTCACCGCCCTCTTCAAAAATTTGTTGAAACAGAATGATTGCCACCTCGCCTTCTCCTAGTCGGGGGCTTCTCTTGAGGGGCGGAGCATGATTGCAGTACGATGGGTTGACAATGATAGTGTAAACTATAGACCATAGAATCTGCGTATGATGTTTGATGCAGAATTCATGTTGGAGGTCCGAAGAGAAAGGCTAGTGTAGACTTTGCTTTGACCCCAGAAAAGGTAACTGCTCCCCCCATGAACCCCTCTCGGCTTCCAAAAGTGCGATAACTCGGTTATAACAGGAAGGAGGTTGTCCTTTAAAAGCTTGACGTAATAATGGAAAATAACCAGGTAGCCTAAGAGGTAGGTAGGTATATACTGACCTACTGATTTCGTCTCTTCTTACGGCCAACTTTTCTGGTGCCCTGATGGCAGGTTGGATATAAAGTTTCGGGATGAGATCATTATTTGGTCTATCTACCGACAAGGCCCACAATGGATAAAGCATAGAAGATGAGAAATTGTACTATTCCTTCTGTGCTCTACTAAAGCCAGACCCTGAAGACTCTACTATCATGATCGAGATGTTGGTACCAAAACGTAAAAGAAGGACAATGGAACCCGCAGTTAAAGTGAGGCTGTAACTGACGGGCAGAAACTAAGATACCATTTGTCAGACTAGGTCGGTGATAGCGTAGCCTTATCACCGTAGTCAACTCAGAGTTGAGTAAAGCTTCGTCGGAGGCTAACTGATAGGGCGATAATGGACCGAGTCTAAGGGGACACTACTTGCCAAGGTTTCAGGCGTGGCCAAATTGAACGTAGAAGTTCAATACGACGTGGCCACGTTTTTTGGCCATCGGTATATGTTATAAATGTTTCCGAGAAATCCTGAGTAATCGGCATTGAAAAGTAATCAATCGAGATGTGATATCATTAGCTTTGCCGATCACTGAAAGAAAGAATGCTTGTATGTAACCTAACATCCTGTCACCGTTTGTTCTACCAGGGGTTCTAGAAACATTTCCCAAAACGTCTTTCAGTGCCGTACAAGCGACATGCCACTTTTTACTCATGTTTGATTGGATCATGTCTTCCGGACCGAGGATCAAGCCTTGGATGGATCCATAGTAGGGAGAACCACTTTTATACCCTAGGCGAGCCCGGAGAGAAGAACCTGAATCCACCGAAACCGTTGGAAAAATAGAGATTCAACATTCATTTCTCATTAATTTGATAGGGGAATCATTGAGCGTAGCGTAGGCGACATTAAGATTAACTGGTTCACAAATGGATATTATACTAGGTAGGTAAAGATAGAATATAGACCGCGTGTTTCAACCAGTACAACAAGACTTTCCTCATCATGATACAAGAGAGACGACTCTCCACTCCCTCCCTCCTCAACTGTTTCTTCAGTCCCAGTTCCCTTCCAGGGTCAGGGGTTTAAGTTCCATAGATCGACCCATTACCCATGTGTACGAGTCACCTAAATCAGGAAGACTGCCCCGTTGTTGACACAATGTAACATTGTCTACCGTCTTTTCTAACCTCTATATAAACCCTTTGCTGCAATTCTTCAACTCCTAGACTGAATTTGCTCCATCTACATCCCTACTCTCATACTCAACCACTCACTCATATACATAATTACATATTAAAAATGGTCTCTTTCAAGGTCTTCCGCGGTACCCCAGAGGGCAAGATTGTCGCCGACAACGTCGAGCGCGAGCTCGAGAATCACGAGGTCTTTATCGAAACAACACACTCTGGTGTCTGTGGTACCGATAAGCTCTACATGACCAGTGGCGTGGTCCTGGGTCACGAGGGTGTGGGTATCGTCAAGGCTGTTGGCTCTGCTGTCACAAACGTCAAGAACGGCGACAGAGTCGGATTCGGCTATACCCACCAGATCTGCGGCCACTGCGACAACTGCTGCACCGACCGCGACCAGTACTGCCGTGACCGCCAGATTTACGGTTTCTCCGATTTCAACAACGGCTCTTTCTCCTACGGCGCTGTTTGGGACTCCAAGACTGTTTGCCTTATTCCCGAGGGTTACGATTCCGCTGATGCGGCTCCTCTGTAAACTTCCTATCCTGAAGCATCAATGACGATTCACTAATCATCAAAAAGGCTCTGCGCTGGATCTACTGTTTGGACATGTCTTACCCAATACGGTCTTCGACCTCTTGAGTCAGTAGGTATTGTTGGTATTGGTGGCCTTGGCCATCTAGCCATCAAGCTGGCTGCCGCCATGGGCAACCACGTTGTTGTCTTCTCCAGCTCCGAGTCTAAGCGACAGGAGGCTATGGAGTACGGTGCTTCCGAGTTCCACGTTTACAAGTCTGGTGACAAGGCTCCCGATGGTCTCAAGCCCGTCAAGCACCTTCTTCTGTGCGGCAGCGCCAACATTGACTACAGCGGGTACGTATTCTGTTCCATAGCCTATTGCATAACCACCACTAACAGATTCAAGCCTCGCCTCCATCGTCGACTACGACGGTTCCATCTACCCTCTCACCGCCTCTCTAGAGGCCACTTCCGTTCCCCTGACTGAGCTCTCTCTCAAGGGTATCCGTATCCAGGGATCCCTTGTTGGATCTCGTGACAGCGTCCGCAAGCTTCTTGAGTTTGTCGCCAGAAAGAACATCACCCCCACTACCATGAAGTACTCTCTCAATGAGGAGGGTATTGAGAAGGCTCTCCATGACCTCAAGGACGGTAAGGTCCGATACAGAGCTGTTCTTGTCAAGGAGTAAAATATGCCTTGTGCATAAAATAAAGCATGATGTGTTTAAAGTTTGAGGAGTTGACGGCTTGTTGATTGTTGAGCGAAAAACAAAAATAATGGAATATACCAATTTTGAAGAATACTCTTGATGCCCAATATTCGATGTCCATAGCAGGTGAAACTCAACATCTACCATACATGTATCTCTGTACCAGAACTGAAATGCCATGTAGCCAATCGTCGGTCACATCTGCAGCAATAATGCTCTACGTTCTTCCATTGTTTTCCAATGTATGCAAGAGGGCCACCAAGGATTGTACACGCAAACATCAATGCTGCCATAGCACTAGTATATGATTAGTATCGTTCTTGTACAAGAATCCTTGAACTCACTGTGTCCCGCCGCAAATCTTCCGCTCAACCCTTGTGATGGATAGTTCTCGACAAGCTGGACAGAATACTGCTCGAGGCCACTGCTTCAGTTTCCACAAAGGTACAAAATTTGTTGGCGGAATAGTATTGAGCGCCGCGATTTCATTCTCTTCCGGGGTCGCATCCAATGTATAAAGTTCGATTCTATTGCTGTCACTCGTCTGGTCATCATGGAATGGAGACCGCAGGGTAGTCTTGAGACTAGTTGTCATTGTATGGAGATAGGCCGACATTGAAGTTTGACGGCACTCAACATCCATAGCCTAAAAGAATGTGAATATATTGTCCTTGTCTGAAAATCAAGACTTATGCGTCTACCAATCATCAAGGTTGAAATCAAGGGTGCCTGGAGTACCACACGTTATTGCTCGTATTTCGTGTTCCAAAGACATAGCCAATGAGACATGATGAATATCAGCCACAATCATCATTTGAATGAAAGATGATACACAAGGACAACGACATTCAATGATTTGTTATTATTACTGGGG
The DNA here is from genome assembly GCF_019609905.1 of Fusarium poae. Classification (NCBI taxonomy): domain Eukaryota; kingdom Fungi; phylum Ascomycota; class Sordariomycetes; order Hypocreales; family Nectriaceae; genus Fusarium; species Fusarium poae. The sequence goes on from NC_058399.1 coordinate 7,093,561, forward strand.
AAATGTACACATCCATCATGGAGAGGGCAATGTTGATTATTATTGGCATCCGAGCGCGTAACCAGTTGCATATCTCAAACTTAGAAACGCCCTCAGTAATAGCTCAAAACGCCAAAGGCATTATTCTTGCCAAAAGCAGCCCAAGACAAAGTTGCCCGGTTTGCTGAATAACGTGGCCGATCGACACCATTTGAAAAACGTCCTCGGTCTAGTGCGCTCGTCCGGCCGGCAATAATCTCATTGCCCTGAAACTAGCCAGAGTTCCATGACAAGGCTTAGTGGATATGGCGGCTAGTAGGTAGCAGAAAAAATGACCTCCTAAGTCTTAGGTTAAAGAAATAAATAGTCCAAGAGCTATAGTCTAAAGAGCATAAAGTGGCTCATTAATTTCGTCTCTTATGCTTCCAGCGGCCAATTTGTCTAATACCCTGAGGGGCGGGCGGGCCCGATTTGTCAGGTATTGACTCAGAACCCGGATATGCTAAGCTTACTTTGATATGCCAAGGCTATCCGAGACTTGTTAGGTCACGATAGAGTTGAAGTAAGATCGGGTCTACGGGTATAAACAGAAAAGTTTGGGAAAGGCCAGGTTTTTGTGACCCGGAAGATGCTACCATCGATCCGGCGTAGATGGTTCCATCATCCCATCGGAGAATATCTCAGACTAATGGTCTAGGATCGACAAACAATAACAAGCTTAGCCAGGCCAATAATCCGTTCGCTCCTTGTTGGTGATGTTTTACTTTTATTGGGTAGAGCATCCCATCCACCATGTTGACCCGGATATCTGGATCCTACAATCATAAGAAATTCTCTCCCGAAACAAGTTACTGTAGGGCTGGGCCAAGAATGATCTGTTCCTGTATTGTTGCAAGATCCTCCCATCCAGACCGTCGATCAGTTCATTTTCATCATGGTCCTCATTCCAGTCATGTAAAAGTCAAAATAGTGGCTTCCCTTGGGTTTTACGCTAGTCATCCAGAAGAATCCAACATTAACTCTACTAATCCCAGCTTCTTTGCTCGCTTTCGAATCTTTGGTTCAGATCTGTCTCATAATCTCGTCCAAAATCATCATGGCCACTTCGATAGGCCCGGGTCCTCCTCCATCAATGGTTGAGACAACGGGGGATCGTCTGATAACGGTTCTTGTAGTCGTCGTTTTTTCCGCCATCATGTCGCTTTTGGCGCTTGGTTTGAGGATATGGTGTCGTTGGTCAATACACGCACTTGGATGGGACGACTTTGCTGCAATAATGTCTTCGGTAAGCTTGGTCGAGTACACCATCATCGGTGCAGTATGTGCTAACAACACCTGTTACAGTTATGTATAATGGTATTTGGTTCTGGGATACTTGCGTGTGCGTCAAAACTCTCGAATCGACCGAACAAAAGCTTACGACGATAGTAATACCCCTCGGTCTCGGCGATTCGACGGGACAAATACCGGCCGACAAGATGACTGATTTCTATAAGGTATACATGGGAACAATGGGGTATTTCGGACATAACTAATACTTTCTCAGTGTGCGTACATTGCAACCTTCTTCTACGGTCAAGCCCTGTTTTGGGCCAAGATGTCATTTGTACTGCTCTACTACAGAATTGTCTCGCTGTCCCACTGGCGATGGACCTATATCAGTGCGATGGTCTTTCTGGTCCTTTGGAATATCAGTGTTATCTTGGTATTTTTCTTAACCTGCATTCCTATGACAGCTATCTGGGATCCGACAGTAAAAGGGAGATGTGTGCACCATAAAATGGAACTCGGGTATATATGCGCTGGAATAAGCATATTTACCGACTTGGCTGTCGCAGCTCTACCTCTACCTTTTATCTGGAATCTCAATCTCCGTCGTTCACAAAAGATCGCATTGTCTGGAGTATTTCTGTTGGGTTGCTTGTGAGTTCTTGCCCGAGTTCCGAGACGGATGTCCAGTACTAATTCTCTCAAAGCTCAATAGCTCTAAGTATCGCGAGAATACGATGGATTAATATGTGGTCAGATTCAACATGGGACATAGTCCGACCTCAACTCTGGGGCCTTGCAGAGATCACATCCGCTCTTATATGTGCCTGTGTACCTACCTTCAAGCCTCTGCTTGTTCGACTCAATACCATGAGACCGCACTGCCGGAAGACGGACCGGACACCTGCTATCCGACATCAGCGTAGTGACGACGAAATTGGGTTAAACATGGATACAATGACAAAGGTTGCGAGTCAAAGTCAGGATAGTTATAATGAAGATCCCCATAGGACAGTGAGGGCGCAGTCGTACGGGACCAATACGTACATCGAAGCCAAGCAGCATCCTTGGAGGAAGTAGACCTACATAAGAAATTACATAAAACTAGTGAATAACGTCAAAATGTCTTGTGATGTGTATTCACTCGGCCATCACTCGGCCATCACTCGGCCAAGGTTCCCTGACAGTGATAAACGTAAGTCTCCGCAGTCGCTTATCAGGAGGTTCCCAATATAGACTAGCCCACCCCGCCTTTGCGATGCCGGATGATATGGAATCCGATAATAACAAGACGACCTAGACTAGACTAGATAGGCAAACTTCTCAACAATCTATCTCCCTTGCTATCGAATCCCTGATACGCTGAGCTCTTCCCTACCAGGACTCAACTCTTCAACATTTACGCGCGAGACCCGACCCCTCTTGGGTAGTCTACACGGCTTGCAGACTGACAACGCCACCCACTTCTCGTGCAACAATTTCCCAAAATGGCCCCCAACACAGCCCCAAACCCGGATAAAACCAAGAAGAGACCCAAGGTCAGAGGTACGTCGCTCTGCTGCTTGTGCCAGGGTTTTTCATAACACTTATGCAGGCTGCTATCAATGCTCTCGTCGTCGCATCGACTGTGATCGCCAAGAACCAGAGTGCGTGAAATGTATCACCAAAGGTGTCAAATGCAGTGGCCTCGGCCTACGATATCGCTTCAATGATGGTATTGCTGCACGAGGAAAGTTTGTCGGCAAGACTTTTCCAGTCGTTGATATACCAGTCACCACCAAGTCACCAGATCAGAAACAAGCCATAACTACAATCACCAAACATCAAAGAGATGATCCGTTCAGAGAGAGCGGCTACGAAAAGGTCAACCATGGTTCACTTCAGACAAATGAGATAGTGGAGGATATCACTCAGACCAAAGATCTGGTCGTGTCAAATCATAACCCACCATCTATTGACTGGGGATTGGATCACATTGATTCAAAGTCTAGGTTCTGTCTCGGATATTGTAAGTTCACAAGACCTCATCTACCGAACCCTCTAACAAGCTACAGTCTCCAACAACATAGCTCATTTAATCGCAGTCATCAATATGGGCTTCAACGGCTACCGAGATCTCATCCTTCCAAAAGCAGAGACAGACCCTCTCGTGCGAAAGGCGGTTCTTCTCGTCGTTGAACAACATCTCTCTTTACAAAACGGTACCTCGATATCACTCGAACCTGCTGCGTATAGTAGTCTTGTTCGAGAGCTTATCTCACGGTCTCATCAATGCGCTCCTCAAGATGACGATTCAGCTCTGACGGCGTTGCTTTTACTGCACATTCGCGAGATGATCAGTGGCAGCGACAACTTTAGGTTCATTTATGGATCTCTGAGAGTTGTAGTCAATGCTCTTGCCGCAAGATCGGAGGATAGGAGAACTGATCTCAGAACCTTTCTTCAATTGCAGATCCTCAGGTAGGACCCTTGTAGTGCGTACATATCAATATGAACTAACAATCTCGTAGAGTCTGTCTCTTTGGCGAATCGCTCTTTAATGAGACGAATGGTGTTCACTTCATCCAAGCACAACAAAGAGCCTGTCTCGAATTCATAACATGGTGCGACCGCTTTCATCCCGAGCTCAAAGATCTACTCTCTCAACTCGCCAATCGCCAACCTCACCACCCTCGCTTGCAACATTTACGTCCAACGCGCTGTCCTCAACCCCCCAGCAGAAGAAACCGTCCACATGATCGAACAATTTAAACAGTCCCTGGGTGAAGTGGACGCATACGTCGATATCGTGGGACGACATCTCCTGGCCTGGCCGTACTTTATCGTCGCTGCCGAGAGTTCAACAGCGGACCATCGAGAGTTCTTTTTGGACAAGTTGGTCTCACTGCATAATACCACTGGGTGTTGGAATTTGTTGAGAGCGATCGATCAGGTTAAGGAAATTTGGGCGTCGCAGTCTTCGATTCGATGGACGAGTCTGTTGGGTGGACCGACACAGGCCTTCATAATGTGAGATTTGTTTAAGCATAATATCAAACAGTTAATACATACCTATGAACCGAGTACAGATGTTACCACCTTTTCGACTCTGTCCACAATCATATCAACTTCCTCTTCCGTGATTGTGAATGAAGGCGATATGATGACCATGTCACCGCGCATGCCATCGATGTTTCCAGTTGCGGGAATCAGTGAAATACCGTGATCAGCATCCAAGCCAGTCTTGTGTAACTTTCCCGCAATTTGATCGCCCAGCGGGAAAGGCTCCTTTGTGTTTTTGTCTCGAACAAACTCCAGCTTTAAGCTTGTTAGTAGATATCCTCAAAGAGCGTGACTCACTTACCCCCCAAAACAGCCCTCTTCCCCTGATATCCCCAACATTTTTGTGACTCGACAACCTTTCTTTCAGCTTCTCGCCCAGAATCCTCCCGATTTCTTGCACGTTTTGCAGCATGTTATCCTCTTTCATGACCGTTTGTACAGCATATGCAGCTGCACACGCAACAGGATGACCTTGATATGTTTGACTGTGAGAGAAAGCACCTGATCCTTTTTCTAGAGCGTCTGCAACTTTGTTTCCGACAAGCAGGGTACCGACTGGCATATAACCCGCTCCGAGACCTTTGGCAATAGTTTGAAGATCGGGTACGACGTCTTCTTGTTCCCAAGCGTGCAGAGTGCCTGTTCTACCCATGCCGGACATGACCTCGTCCATAATCAGAAGGGCTCCGTGACGGTCGCAGACTTCTCTCATGGCTTTGAAGTATCCGGGTACAGGTGTTGCACATCCCAATGACTTTGATTGTCAGTTATGGTCTCATTCATTCGAGACGTTGACTTACCGTTCCAGAGACCGTCTCTGCAATGAATGCACACACGGTATCGGGTCCCACGCGTTTAAACTCGTCATCTAGCTCTTTAGCGAGTCGCTCAACATATTGTTCTTCTGTCTCGCCCTGTTTCATCTCTCGGTAAGGATAACATGGCGATACGTGGGACACATTCGTCGCGAGAACGGGCTCGTATACACCTCGTCGTGCTTTATGGCCCCCAACTGCCAAGGATCCGAGTGTATTTCCGTGATAGGATTGTTTGCGCGCGATGAATTTGGTTCGGTTTGGTTGCGGGGTCGGTAGTTCTGTGAAATATTGACGGGCGATTTTCAAAGCTGCTTCCACGGCCTCGGTTCCTGAGTACAGTCGTCAGTATTCTGAGTAAGCTGTCATACATTGACACTAACCAGAGCTGACTACAAACACCTTGGACATCTGTCCGTTTGTAGAGTCAGTTAGGAATCCCGATATCTTTTCGGCAGCTTCAGTTGTGAAGAAGGGGTTGTAGCAATACGCTACTTGATCCAACTGGGCGGTAATTGCTGCTTTGACTCTTGAATCATTGTGTCCGATAGATACGACAGCTGCACCTGAAGATGCATCTAGTATCCTATGCCCTGTGTTTGTTTGCAGCCAAGAACCCTCACTTTTGACGATTCTTGGTGGTGGGCTGTTGATTTTGGCGTGAAGTGTTGAGACGCTGGCGCGAGAGATATAGCGATGAGATGTGCTATTCCAGACAATCCCTCTTGTAATCACACATGCTGACAGTCGAGTTAATAGTCGCATCTTGAATGTTATGTGTATTTGTAAGATATCAAAAGTGAAACAGAGAGACCTCGAAGTTGCCATAACAGCTCATATCTATAACCTCCTCACTTGTTTATCATGTGTACAACAGATATGTCCAGAACGGGAAGCCAGAATGAGAAGCGGCGTCCAATTACATGAGACTTCATGATGTGGCATTGATAAACTTAGTCAAGGTGCTTCCGTGTAGCGTTTGTCTCCATCGGCCTACTGTATCTGGGATAGTCTGTCTTTGCGTTGACCTTGGGGTAACTTGGGGATAGTCAAGGTTATTGACGGTTCAACACGATGTATAGAATTGCTCATACAGTTGCCTGTGGCCAATGAGACACTTGATGTTCTCTGAAAACGAAATACTATATTCCAATAAAGATTTATTAATAAGAACCGAGCCACTTCGATTCACTGAAAATCTATAGATGCCTATCTTTCCAGTGACCAATTGTCTTGAGATCTTTGGAGACTTACCTACCTGTCGATTACACAAAAGCTGTCATCTAAGATGTCTTGCCCTAATAAAACAACACAAAAGTTGAGTCCAAGCATCACAAACAACCTTAACGTTGGTTGCCTTTTGCTATGATCGGTGAACCTTTTTCTATGAGGCATTGTTTATTGGACACCGTCGGGTAAGCTTATCTTGTCGATCACCGAAGATGCCGAAGCTACTCTCCGCATTCTAGTCAACCCAGATAGGCTCATCAACACTTCAAGTTGACCACTCAAAAGCATGGAAATTTTATATATATCATGTTTATCTCTCTGAGATCTAATAACTATCACTGTATCTAGAGAATGTCTCCAACATTGCAAGCTTGGGAATTGAATGTCCGATATCTCTGTTGTAACCCCGCTCACCAACCTCGACGTTACTTCGCCCCACTGGTCCTGGTATTGGCAGCTTCCTCATCAAGCTACTCTCTCCAATGCCAAGAGCCCAATTCTTGCTTAATATCATGCTTAAACGAAAGATTGACGTTGACGATCTCTCGATGTTGAGCAAACATGCAGGGCGGAAGTAAGAACTGGAGACCGTCACTTTATGAGCTACCTATTTAGGAATCTCTCGCCTGATAGCTATAAAGGCAGTTATCCCTTCAACTCCAAAATCTTTGGGCAACTTCCTCTAAGCTTTAGCAAAGATGTTGACAAAAACAGCCTGCCTCTTGGGCCTCTCGGTTACATCCGCTGTCAACGCCGTTCAGTACGGATACAATCATGTTCCCGTTCGGCCGGACCCCGCGCTGATAGCTGCCAATTTCAAAGATGTCGATATTGAATTACTGTCACCCGCCTTTGGCGGAGATAGACAGTCTGGGTTCAAGAACGGCACACAGGGACCAACCTCACATGAAGATATGGGTATGTCGTTATACATCATTCAATAGTCTGATATGCTGACAAACTAGAATCGTTCATGGAAAGAGTCGCCAGCAACAATGATTACATGACGTACCATACAGCAAACTTTACATCTGAGGAGCTCCGCTCATTTCCGTATGTGAAGCTGTCAACAACAAAGGGACGAACCAGATCAAACAAACTACGAATCTTTATCCAGGCAAGTGTACACGGGAATGAACCTGCTGGCGATGAATCCATTCTCGCTCTACTCGGCAAGTTCGACAATGATCCCAAGTGGGCTACCAAGATGCTCAAGGATACCGATATTGTCATCATGCCTCGCTATAATCCCGACGGAAACTACTATTTTCAGCGCATCCTAGCCTCTGGTCTTGATCCTAACCGCGATCATATCAAGCTTGCTCGTCAGCAGACTCGTGATATCAAGAAGTTCTTCAGTGAATTCGCACCACATGTTGCGATCGACATGCACGAGTATGGTGCGTCTTCCAGATACGGCAACTATGTCCAGGCCGCGGATGGTCTTTTCTCTGCTGCGAAGAACTTGAACATCAACCAGGGTATTCGGGAGCTTTCGGAAGAGTTGTTTGCTAAGAACATCGGTGAGGATATGGTCAAGGCCGGACTGAGATGGGAGCCGTATGTCACCGGTTCGACCAACTCGACACCTGGTTATGTCCCCAAGTAAGTTCCGTTCTGATATCAACATCTGGACTGTCTAACAGAATAATTCAGGTTCGATGAGGCTGGCTCAGACGTAAAGATTGGCCGCAACGCCATGGGCGTGACACAATGTGTCACCTTCCTAATCGAGATGCGAGGTATTGGTCTCGCCGACCAGGAATTCCAACGACGAACTGCTGCTGGTTTGACCATGGCCAGCTCGATCATCGAGACAACTGCCAACAACGCAGAGAAGGTCTTGGGGACAGTTGAAGGCGGTATCAAGGACTTTATAGAGTCCAAGGATCCCATTGTGATCACCGATTACACAAAGTTCAGCTCTCGCGAATTCAAGATGATCGACGCAACCAACGGCTCCGTTGTCAAGGTTCCTGTCCAATTCGCTTCCACAACACCCACGACTGCTAACCTTACCCGCTCTCGACCTGAGTCTTACCTTATCCCTGTCGCTTGGTCAAGCCTTGCAGAACGCCTCGAAGTTTCTGGCCTCGAAGTCAAGACTCTCAATAAACCTTGGACCGGGACCGTTGAGGCCTTCAACGTTACTTCTGCTGAGCTCTCTCAATCTTACTACGAAGGTGTTGTCCTTGCGACTATTACAACCGAGACAAAGAAGAAGGAGATTAAGCTTCCAGCCGGAAGCTTTCTTGTCAGCACCAGACAGAAGAATGCTGGTTTGGCTTTTGCTGCTCTCGAGCCCGAGAACATCGATTCCTATGCCAGCGTTAACATTATCCCGTTGAATGTTGGCGATGAATACCCTGTTTTTCGGGTTATGGAATAATGATGGAAATTTACTTCTTCTTCTTCCTAAGGTCTGGACAATTTACACAATAGACGAGACAATCTAGACTATTATTTATGAAGGTTAAATACCTTAAGAATATCACTTTTTATATCATGGCATTCCAAGTTCATATTGTCTTTGGCCACTTTGGCTGGAATGTTGACGAGACTCGTGACTAAGACTACAAGCCATAATCCCTGTCAACTCACCGCCAGCCTCCGCCTTTTCCTACATTCATCATCAATTAAGACAAAGACAAAATGCTCGTCAAAGGGAGTGAATCCGGTGATGAAACAAAGCCTTACCGGCGCATTGTTTTCTACCATCAAACTCACTACAAAGACGACAGATACATCTCAATACAACCCACAATTCTCCCGACTGCAGGCGTCACACACGTCATCATCGCGGCTATTCACCTCAACACGCCTACGCGTATCACACTCAACAATGATCTCTATGATGCAGATAAATTTATTCCTCTCTGGGATGAAGTCAAGCAACTTCAAGCAGCAGGTATAAAAGTCCTCGGCATGCTCGGCGGCGCGGCTCAAGGCTCATACACAAAACTTGACGGCTCGCTTGAAGGCTTTCATCGATGGTACCAGCCACTGCGTAGAATGATCAAATGGGCTGGTTTCGACGGCTTGGATCTCGATATAGAAGAAGCAATGTCTCTAGGCGGTGTGATCCGTCTGATTGACCATCTCAAAACCGACTTTGGTCAATCCTTCCTTGTCACCCTCGCGCCCGTGGCACCAGCATTGCGTAATGAACAAAATCTGGGTGGTTTCAACATGGAAGACCTCGAAAAAGGGCTCGGGTCGCGTATAGCATGGTATAACACGCAATTCTACTGCGGCTGGGGCGACATGAGCGAGCCGCACGACTACGACAGAATCATCGCGCGTGGATGGCCGCAAGAGAAAGTGGTGATTGGGCTGGTGACAAACCCATCCAATTGCTCTGGATACGTGCAGGAAACAAAACTGCGAAAGTGTCTCGGGGAGCTGGTAAGAAAGTATCCACGTATCGGCGGCGTCATGGGTTGGGAGTATTACAACGCGAGGACGGAGGAAAGCTCCGAGCCGTGGAAGTGGGCCGAGATGATCAATGACATATTGAACTGTGATTCGAAAATGCAGGGAGAAAAGGAAATATATGAGGGTCATAAATCGTAGTCATGATGGAGGCTGATATATCTATGACGACAACCATGCGCCACGCTCATCAGGGGCAGGCACGCGACACTACAAAGACCCCAGATTATTTATTTTTCAATTTTTAATACAATAATCTTAAGTTTAGACATCAAGGTTGTTTACTCTCTTGCCAAGAATCAAACGTCCAATTCGCCAAGATGGGTTCCGAAGACGACGACAAGAAGCACATGGAAAACCACCAGCACCAGTTTTCCCATGACAACCACGATGATTGGGAGACTCAGCCTCCATACATGAGACCCGATGAGGCTACTGAGAAGCGAGAGAACTTTGAGAAAAAGGTTCACGGTTCTTGTCATTGTGGCCGAGTGCAGTATTGGCTCAACAGTGATAAACCACTCGCTTCCAAGTACTGTCATTGCATTGACTGCAAGAAGATCCACGGCAAGTAACCCACTTTAATCTAATCTCCAAGTCTACAGTTGTAATCGACATCACTTTACCATAATTATAACTAACCAATTGCAGGTGCTCCTTTCCAATGGGCAGCCATCTTTAAGAAAACCGATCTCGGTTTGTCTTCCTTTCTTGGAGATCTAAACACTTATTGATTGACATTCTCAGCATTCGAAAACGGTGTCAAGAATCTACGTTTCTACAAGACTTCATCCGGCAAAAACGAGCACGTTCTTCCCTGCAAAGTGGGTTGTGCAGAGTGTGGAAGTTGGATCATGGACGAAGGTCGAAACATGGTCCTTCTATTCCCCACACTATTGAACCTTGACACACCCCAGCTCCGCGAGAACTTCCAGCCTCAGTAAGTACTCACTACACTTCAGCTGTTATATGAAGTCTAACTAGATAGATGCCACATCTTTTACACTCAGAGAGTAGTTGACATTCCCGATGGAAAGGACAAGTGGACCAAACTCGACAAGGACAGTGAACTTATGAAGGACGTGGGCTAAGTTGAGTTATTTATGATTGATGACAAGCGGCGGCGTTGTGGGACTGAGATCGGTATTGAAATGAAGATATCAATTCATGAATGAAGAGATTCTGTCGAAAATAAATGCGTGGTGATATCAATGGGTGGTGGATTGAGATGTTGATAGTTGACAGTTGTGCCAGCCGTCAGACGTGTAGTTTCTCATCAATCTGTAATGAGATAAAAACCTGACTCTCAACCAATCACAAAGCAATTCCGGGCGAATGGTTTAGTGGTATAATACTCCCTTAGCATGTTCTCACCTCTGAGTTCGTCATTGGGAGTGGTCCAGGGTTCGATTCCCTGTTCGTCCAGCTTCGGTGGTTAGATTCCACCTTTACCACATTTTTGGTACGTTGTACATCTTTTTGTATACCTAGTATAATATGGGTTTTATCTCCTAGTGTCTGACAACACTTCTACTAGAAATGTTGGCCATGACTACAGCGCTAGCATCCCACGTAAGCCGGGCTGCATTGCGAATCCTTCGTGCCTACTAATAAACGAAGTGTCCCCCTCATTCCTCGACAGTATTCATCATCTCTACCAAACCTCAGTTATGGCTACATTACGCGCAGCTATGAAGCCCTCAGTCGTCATTGTTCCTGGCAACTTTAGTCTCCCTCGCTTCTGGAGCACCATCCAGCAATCAGTCCAAGCCAAGGGATACCCCGTCGAAGTTGTCGGGTTAAAATCGTCGCGGGAAAAAACTATCGATCCCGCACCTGGTTTAGCTGACGATGTTGAAGAGGCTTCATCAGTTCTTAACAAGCACATCGATCAAGGAAAAGATGTTGTGCTGCTTATGCATTCGTATGGAGGAATGGTAGGTACCGAGGCTACTCGTGGCATGAGTCGCTTTGAACGCGAGAAAGCTGGTCTGAAAGGCGGGATAATTCGCCTAGTATTCCTAGCTTCCATCTTTGCGCCGCCAGGCAAAAGCACAAGGGGATTATATGAGGCAAACCCGGGTCGCTATCCCCGTCGAGAGGTGAGTCACCACAATCCAAGCAAGTAGACAAGGGCTGACATGGATGATACAGGGTGATTACCTTGTCTGTGATGAGGATACAGCAATGTGTTTTTACAGTGAACTCACCAAAGAGCAAGGGCTGCCGTTAGCTCAAGCTGCTTCCAAAATACACCAGGCTGTGCGCGTATTCGGCGACGAACAGACATACGACGGTTTCCACAAGCTTATCCCTTCGAGTTGGATACTCACTAAGAAGGATGTGTTGGTACCAGAGGCTGCGCAGAGAATATTTATTGCTCGGCTTGAGGAACAGGGAGACCGGAGCGTACCTGTGTTTGAGCTGGATATAGGTCATTCGCCTCATCAAACAAATCCGTCACTGTTAATGGGAACTCTAGAGAGGATACTTGAGCAAGAATCTTAATGTCAGAAAGGTTATGTTGGTTTGTAATAATGAATCGTATTTTTTGATGCTACCATGTTGTGCATTGTGAAGCATTGTCGCTACGTCTTTCATTAGCGGTTGGATGAAATTCGTCAGTACTGCCACATCAAATCCACGCGTTAAAAACATCTATCAGCCATTTTCAACCTTCAATCATGCAGGTTCCAATACAAAACATGCGAATCGTCGTGTCCATTCATTCCATCTAGAGGAGTTCTTTTTGTCGGTTCATCGCATTCCTCGCTTACCCTGTAAGATGGCGGGAAGTCGTGATTGACCCTTGTAAGGGACGATCATGTTTCAGCGCCACTCCCTTGCATGGCCCCTGTAGATCTAGCCACCGCGACAACTTCAGGTGGGCTTTCAGATTCTCAATTTCAGTATTGTGCGAAGTCAAGTCTGTCAGAATTTCTATCATTTTTCTTATCAACTCAATTGACGACGTCAAATGCAGAAATATGAAGTAGGATTTTTGATAAAAATCGTTGATTTAGCCTGTTGAATGTTTGCAATGCGAAATATGCATTCTTAATTCTCATCGTTCTCAATACACTTGAGCTATTCTGTCATGGACCTACGTTACCTCATTATTGAAATATTTCTTCCCTTGGTTGTGATTAAAGAGGCTAAACGAGAGGTCAGGGTATTCATCGGGCTATCCCTCGAGACAATTGCCCATCACAGGTGAGACACTGGGGACTACTCCATTCCTCTCCTCTCATACCGCCTCCCTAAAACACGCTGCGATCTAATTGAAGAAAACAGAATTCCAGTCCAGGTCAGCTTCTTACCATTTAGTGCGTTTCATCAGCTTTCCTCTGCACAGTTCCAGCCACATTTGAGAACGATGCCCTGAAGATGTGTCTCTCCCTGCATAATGAGTTTTTGGCAGCCATTGTTACCATCCCGAAGAATGATCAACTGGTATGCACGATTCCCCTGAAAAAGTTTTAATGGTTATCGCATTGTATGGAACTAGAACTATGGACCGCAAAGAGGTTTCCAGCCACGCGGGTTAACGTGTCTCGTCTTACGAACAATGCAGTACTCTTTTGTAGAGTGCCAACAGGTGAAGGGAGGTTAGCAAGGTAGGTGTTCCAGAATACAATGAAAGAATTGTTGTCATGTATATCAAGCTGGCCATCTCTCACTATTGAGAAAAAAAGCATCACCACACAACCTCTCCATCACACATCAAACGTTCTTCTCTCACACTCTCATCCGTCTACAACACCTTTAATCACAGCCTCACGACAAAATGAGACACTCACTGGCTTTCTTGGCCCTCGCCGCCACAGCCTTCGCTATCCCTCAAGCAGTCACAGAAGACATCAGCCCCAAGGATGGTCCTCCCAAAGGATGCATAACATCATACAGCGGTCAATTCGAAGTCACCATTTTCAAGCCCGGTAACACTAAGCGCGATCTCAGTGAGGTGAGTTGGTAGAATAAACAGATTAAATCCCATTCACTGACAAGTAACAGAAGCGTTCGTGCAACGGAGAGGGTGTTCTCGTCCTGAACCTCAAAGACGGAGTCCTCAAAGACGCCCAAGATCGCACAGGCTACATATCCGACAGCTACCAATTCCAATTCGATAAGCCCGCTCAGTCTGGCGCAATTTACACCTCTGGCTTTTCCGTCTGCTCCAATGGCACACTTGCCCTTGGTCCATCGGCCATCTTCTGGCAGTGCAAGTCAGGGGACTTCTACAACCTCTACGACCGCGACTGGGCTGAGCAATGTGAACCTGTCGAGTTTGGTGTTATGCCCTGTGGTAAGGGAAGTTCGTCCAAGTCTGCGCCCAAGAAGAGGATTGTCGGAAGCAGCGTCATTGCAACCACTGTCGTAACTGTTGTCTCGGATGGTACGACCAAGGAGGTTCCCACTACAATCGCAGTGCCGATGTGCCAGATTGGTGATGGACAGGTTCAGGTTCGCACGACGCCCTGTGATGATATGGAACTTCCCATCATTACCGCTCCTCCTGTTAGTCAGGTCTCGGATGGGAAGCTTCAAGTTCCTACCACTGCACCTCCGGCCCCTCCTGCTGTCCAGCAAAACAACCCTGGCGAGGCTGGAAAACCTGGGGGTGATGCACCTGAAAGTGGTAATGGAGGTGATGGAGGTAACTCCAGTGGTGGCAGCGATGGTAACGGCAACGGCGGTGATGGTGGTAGTGGCGGTGACTCTGGTGATGACTCTCGGCCTGGTGCTTCACCTGCAGGGAACTCAGCACCCGAAAACACTGGCACAGCATCCCAGAACTGCGCTGACTCGGATGATGAATCTTGCGGCCGTGGTCAAGGAAGCGCTGGTCGCTCCGGGAAGACCAAGCCCACAGAAACTAACAAAGAAGTGCTGGCCACTGACTCCGGTTCCCCTTCAGAGACTGACGACACTGAGGAGACTGGTACTTCTCGTAGCGGTAGCACTCGCGCTGTCAAGCCTTTTCGACCTCAGAGTACCGAGAGTGATGACGCGGAAGAGACGGATAGCGGCTCAGATGCAGGCTCGAATGATGACAACTCATCTTCTGATGCTGCGCAGTCGGATGCGTTGAAGATTGCTGCTAGTCTAGGTATGGTGTTTGTATCAGCTATGTTGGGTAGCCTTTTAGTTTTGTGATGGGCATGATGGAGATGATTGTGGTTTGTTGTCACGTCGTTGCATGGATTTGGTGTTTTGGATGGTTTTGATCCTTTTAAATGTTATTTGTCTTTGTTTAGTATCTGGAAATTAATTAGACTGTACCTTTTGAACCACTTTATGGGAGTCAACGACTTTGCTGCAAACCCATGGCGAGGAATAGCGAAATACAGATTAGATAAGAGGGCTGATAGTGGTAAGATATCTCTTATCCAAGAATATATGGCCAGGCGTGTGATTATGCCCTGTCACGCTGACCTGGCGGTGACTGAATTAGATTGGTCGGTTCCATGCCTGGTTTATCTCTTTCCTCATGCAAAAGTTCCATGGCTCGTTGAGGAAAACCGCGCGTATGTCTACGTAATCAATACCACGGCTGACCTTGATTTAAAGTCAACATGAAATAGTCAATAGGAAAAGAACACGGTCTTTGTAAGGAGACTCATTTCACATACCGTTCAACAGTCATGTCTAAGACTGGTTTCCCTGTTGAAGACCCAGTAAACTCATACTGGCAACTTCCGCCTCACCGTATCGCAAACCATCGAACGACTCCCAATCTTCCGAGTAATGCTGATTATGTCATTATCGGATCAGGCATCACTGGTGCTGTAGTTGCCCACAAACTATTCGAGCGCAATGCATCAGCATCAATACTCATGGTAGAGGCCCGAACGACGGCTTCAGCAGCGTCAGGTCGCAATGGTGGCCATTGTCGGGCAGGATGGTGGCATAGATTTCCACGTCATGTTGAGAAATATGGGGAAAAAGAAGCAATCAAGATTGACAATCTTGAAAAGGCAAACGTTCAAGCGATGGTCGACTTTGTTTATCTACACAACATTCAATGCGACTTGAAGCCGGTGGAAACAGCAGAAGTGTTCAAGACCAAGGAAAGGTTTGCTGTAGCGGTGAATGCTGTCGATTTCAGGCAAGCTTTCCGTCAGCGGCGACCAGAGTCTGAAATCGCCATTAACCATATGGTTCTACAAGGTAAAGAGGCTCAGCAAGCATTTGGGATATCTGACATTGTTGGTGCGACAATGTACCCTGCCTACACTCAGAATCCATATCTTTTGGTTTGTAACATGCTCGAGCTGAGTCTAGCAAAAGGCCTCAATTTACAAACCAACACGACTGTGACTCGGATTGCTAAACAGGATGATGTTTGGGAAGTCATGACACAAAGAGGACCTGTACGGGCCAAAAACGTTATCCTTGCCACTAACGCCTACACAAATGTGCTCTATCCAGACTTGGCAGCAACGGGCTTTCTTGTACCCAGTCGACGTCAGGTATCAGCAATCCGACCGGGCGACAAAGCTCATGAGATCCCAGCACTGAGAAAGAGCTGTGCATTTTCTGACTATAACGGAGGAGACTATTTCCTCGTCCGAGAAGCAGGTATTCGAGGGGCTGGTGACATGCTTTACGGCGGAGGAGAGCACATCGACAAAGGCACAGGCTGCACTGATGACTCAAAAATCAACTCTGATATTGCCGAGTATCTCCATAATGCGGCTGCAGAATACGTTGGGCGTGGTAACTGGGGAAAAGACGGCGAAGTAGTGAACGATTGGGTCGGCATTACATGTTACACGCCAGACTCATTCCCTCTCGTGGGGGAAGCCCCAGGTCAGCCAGGACTCTGGATGTCTGTCGGAATGAATGGCCATGGAAGTAGGTACTCCTACATATTCACAGTGACAACAATCTAACAGGGTAACAGTGGCGTTTGCTTACAAGTGCGCGGAGGCTTTGGTGTGCATGATGGATTCAGAACCAGACTGGCTGCCAAACTCCTTCTGCCTAGCAAGGGTTTTCGAGAAGCCGAATAAAACAATCCAAAGGACCCATTAGGTACGTGTATGAAATTTTAGAAGACCTGAAATTCATAGGTTTAGTGTTGAGTTTGCCAAATTTCATACAGCTCTTGTTCAGCTATCTGCCTCCTGAGTTATTTATTATCAGTCTAGTTATGATCTCTAGTCTCTATTTCGCTTCATGAAGTTTTCATAGAATGAATAAATGCCCAAAGATCCATCATAATGATGCTTATGGGAGTGAGCTGCTTGTTAACTTGGTTCATGCCCACAAATATCTTGGAGAAGCTGCTTTATTTGCGTTGCGATTTTATGTCAGCTGGCCGTCATCTGTCACTTCAAGCAAATCAAGTAATAAAACAAAAACAAGCGGGTCTGATAAAGAAGAATGAAAGAGTTGACAGTACAGGTGACTGATAGGAAGGTCCACCAAAGCACACAGCGTCTGAATAGCTTGGAAGTTATAAATAATATCATTCCTTACATCTTAGACCCTCCACAACCTTTTCAGAGAACAGAAACTCAACCCTTTCACACTCTCGGACTCACCCGCTATCCATCCAAGGCCACGATGGCCACACCGCCGCTACTCTGCGCGAACTGTCCTCCCGATGGTAACCATTGCCATGAAGTAGGAAAGTCTAGCTGTGGCAATTGCCGTCTCGTGGTCGTAGGTCATCAAACAAGGTCCCAAGGTTGTCTAGAGTATTGTTAATCGTCTTTCATCGCAGTACTGTGGCTCCGAGTGTCAGAAAGCCCATTGGTATCTCCACAGACTGGATTGCAAGTCATTCCTTGCCAATAAAAACTGGATTCCAGACTGGGCCCTTACGAACCGGACACCAGCATTCGTCGGAGAAGGAACAGGTTCCGTCGTTGGAGGTAAAAAGTATTTATGGGGAAATGTTCCAGCCCTTGATGTCCTTCAACTTGGCGCGAACGAAGGAGACAAGTATCAAGGCAATTTGAGCTTGTTGTTTGCAGGTATTCTACCCCGAATAGCATGACAACTTGGACTAGGCTAATGTTATGTGTTACTCATCATCAGCTTCCGGTGACATGCGAAACGTTGTCAAGACTATCGCTGAACTTCCTTCGACCTACGATCGGGACCTCGACATTGTCATGAATGACCGTGACCTCGATGTAGTTGCACGCAATGTTATTCTTCTCCTTCTGGCGCTCACAGCTGAAGGAAAGGACGAAACTATCGATTGCATGATCCACGTTTGGTACTCAGCCTTTATCCGCAAGTCTGATCTTGAAATTCTCAAGCAAAGAGTACTACCTCTCATTGAAGATGTTTGTGACAACATTAAAGGTAAACTAGCCAAGACCATGGTTGAAAAGACTTGGACGTTTGGTCAACAACGGTCTCTGAAGCTTGGCCTTGCGAAGTCGTCATGGGAAGGCATCTTGGGCTTCATGAAAGTTCCTGATGGATTAACAACAGAAAAGGCGAACAAGATACGCATGGATGTCACACTTCACGAGTCGGGACGGGATTACCGAGATCGCTCTTTTCTATTTTTGCCTCCCGCACATCGACTTGGAAGACAGCGATTCCGAGAGGATGGACTTTTACTCCCCTTTGGGACTTGTCGTAGTGAGTTCCAGCTGCCAAACCCGTAAGTCCCTGTACAATCGTTTTCATGTGTAATGGAACTAATGAAGATAGGACGTTCTTCAAGAGTACCGACAGCTGGCCGTTGCATGGCGGCTCCGATCCTTTGCACGGCTGGTCTATGAAGGACATTGAGGCAACTTCTACTGGACCTGCAACCTCGGATATCTACGGCAAGCTCTTTCATCATCTCAGGTCTTTGTTGAAAGGATTTCTAGAGCGCATGGAGAGATCAACTATGTCATTCAGACTTCTTCAAATGGATGCAATCGATCTTCCCAATCATCTCGCCAAACAACGTTTTGATCGCATAGAGGTAATTCCTATTATGGTATCAACCAGATTCTATACTCATTTTGAACAGGTGTCTAACATCTCGGATGGCGCGTATATTGGTATCAATACGACCGTCAGTATCTTGTCACCAGTACTCGAACCACCGTCTGTCAACCCTCACGCGACCCTCATCACTCTGTTCATGAACCTTGTGGACGAGAATGTGACCCGGGAAGAACAAATAGCCGATGTAGATGCGGAAAGCCCATCGTCAAAGTGCCTTAGTCAATTCCTCCCACTCACAACTCTGCGGATCGGTCACTATGATCCCGGCGTTACCAAGCTCGTACACGCTCGCGACCATGCTAGGGACTTTGATTACGTATTTGAAAGGTAAGTGATATTGACCCATGGGTCACTTCTTATAGATTATTCTGACTATGGATCAAGGATTTCACAGATGCTCCAGTTGTCTGAATACCCTCGTTATATGGGGGTAGCGATCAAGGAAAAGCATACCATTGTCGAGAAATGGCCATTCCGCCTCAAACTCAAACCTGAGCAGAAAGGATCCAAGGAGGAATTTGACCTTTTGATGAGAGGCAGTACAAGTGGAAAGGAGCTGTACCTTGAATGGAAGCGGATTTTAGGCTAGGACAAGGTTTGTCAAGATGGGAAGGAGGACTTCATTGTTCGTTTGTGGACATGGGAACTATCTCACGTAGTCTTTATTATGCAGACTAACCTGTTGTTTTCTATATCGGAATAGAGTAATCGTTGATTCAGTTCCCCAAGGCGTCCATTCTGATTCTCATCGTAAAACTCAGCAACTATTTACCACTGCCTTTTCCACCACCACTGCCTTGTCCACCACCACTTGGTCCATCATGACCATGGGGATCCGTGTAGAAGGTGGGATCAGTTACAGATGACACTTTGCCTCTCTTTCCACGACGAGCGGTGGTACCCCGGCCTCGCTTTGTGGTCCCTCCGGCAGACGATTGATCGCGTTCCTTGTCTTTGGCGGTGCTCCTACCCTCACCGCGTCCATCGTCGCCCTTTCCACTGTTGCCACTACCCGCCTTCAACATCTTTACCCCCCGCAGCATATTGAAGTACATCATCGGAAAATGTACATTGCCCATGTCCGCCATGACCTGCGCCTCACCCTTGCTACTGTTATCCACTTTGAAGAGGTGACCAGTCTCTAAGTCATGGCGCCCTCTCAAATAGGCTCCGATGTAGCCATCCCCATCAAAGGGTTCCCGAGGTGGGAAACCTTGGCTGCGATGCTTTTCCATGACTTCCCAAATTCGGTCCACCGTATTGTCCGGTCCATCGATGGTCGCATACACTGGGAATTTGGTTTTGTCCGCAAATTCCGCGGGGAGCCAGTAGAATTGGAATACGGTACGATATACTCCAGCTGCGTTATCGTCAGGGTTTGACCACACCTTGAAAGCCCAATAACACCGATCGAGCCAGTCGTGAAGGGTCTTGGTGAGAGCCACCACGTTCCCTGTCGTATTAACAGCCTGTCCCGACAGATCTGCAATATACCGGTTGTGGAACTCCGTTCCCAGTAGCGATTGGGTAATTTCCCAGCAAGCCGTGGTCAGCTCAATCTCAGCCTTGGACCCGACGGCGGAGTTGGGGAATATGTGCGCCATTTCAGGATCGGCGAACTGTGTAATTATACACTTGTGGTTGTCCCGCGCCTGAGCATTATCCGTGTCGATGTTTCTGTCTATGCGGGTTCTCGACAGGGTACCCACAATCTCTTCGATATCCAACTGACCCGTCCGTTTGGGTGGCATCCTTGAAGCGGCCCTGGTTTTGAAAAAGTGATTTCCCATGAGCACATATTTGTCCATGTTCATGATGATTTCTTCTGGGCGAATGTCGGGATCATCTATGAATGGTACCTTGGTACGATCAATGTCGAATATGGTTCTCATGACGATCGCCGAATGATCATCCAGAGTCATCCTGTACCCTGGGTCTACCCAGTCCATGATATGCTGGTTGATCTTTTTAACATTCCGCTTCGATCTGGCGCGTTGTTCGTCCGTGAATAGTGAATCGGGGTATTCCCGACGGGGTGCTGGCCAGGAGGGAGTCATTGCGTAATATTGTAAATCTCACAATGGTAAAAGATTCGTGATAGTGAAAGAAAAGGAAGCGGGTGAATGATTGGGCTGCTAATAGGAATGATGTTAGAAAAACGAAATCTCGCGGTATAGAGGGAGGGGTTCTGGACTTATTGCATTCTTCCTTGAGTAGAAGCAAGGCAGAAGAATACACAACTTCGGGATCATGCATACCTAGTGATGTTTGCACAGCAGGCATCCAGCCTCATGACATACGAAAGGTTAGCTTTAGATAGAGTCAGAGATGAGATCAGCAGGTTAATTTACGCTGGTTAGGGCAGGGAGATTTTAAGATTACTTCCACACACGCCCTAAGCTTTAGAGCTTGACGATTCTTACTCTGATGCCGTTGATGGTAGTGCAGTGCCTGGCAGTGTCTGGCAGTGTCAAGCAGTGTCAAGCCTCATGGTATCAGACGATTGGCCGTGGGAAGCATAAGAGACGAGATTAGTATGTCACTGTATGCTTCCTAGAATATAGTTCTTGGACTACTTATTTTTATATGTTAAGTCTTATCAGGCAAGATTTTCTATTACAATCGTAGATTGTTTGATTATAATGTTCGACCGGTGGTAAAATGACCGAAACCAAAGGGAAGCTATCTATTGTAATGGAATACTGAATGCATAGGAGCACTCAGACAGGTACTGGATATTGTGATACGTCCTGATAGCGAAATCAACAAGTGCACGGCATTTCCTTTCGCCTGGGGTCTTATCCGTAATTCGAAGCTATGAGAACCTCCTTTGGCAAGGTCCTGTTTTCTACTGCGATATACAGAGGTCTATTGCAAGTCCTCTGCAGGCGTCAGATAGATGCAGAAGTATTAAATTCCAGTTCTATCATCTAGCCATAGCTACAGTCTTTGGATAGCAGTTATAAAGTCTCTTGCGAGAGCTCTATGATCTCCGAAGGATCGCGGGGATCTCCAGACGAGGGAAATCATTTAGATCACAAAGACCATCTTCCAGCGAGCAGCAACCTTCAGCCGTTGGAACGGCTATCCACAACCATCTTGGTACCCCCTGCATACAATTACCTAGGTGGTACCTAGGTACTACCTAGGCAGTTAGGTAGATAGGTACAGAGTACTAAAGTGGATAATACATTTTAGCCGCATGCTGGATTTGAAACGTTCTCGACCCAACATGCATTCATGTTCTGCTGCTTGCCGCGTTAGACGCTTGGAGCCGCACCATGTGCTTACACCGACAAAGACTTTCGATCTGCCAGGTATATGTTGCTGCCCAGAAAGTCAGTTACTTGAGATAAACATTATTTTACTACATCGAATTTTCGATCTATATGGGTCTTTTGAGTTTAGAATCTTGAGCCGTTTGGGCTTCGGCTGGAGAGACAATACGTACCTACACATAACAGGCGCATCGATCGGTTGATAAACAGATCATGAAGTTATTTGTATTGACGAAACAGGAAAATTTCAAGCGTCATTTGTGTGGCTTGTCATAGAAGCAAGTTGCATGATTCGTTTATCCAGATTTTCTCATTATTCAGGTGGTCATTTGTGTAACTACTACATCAGGCAGCACTGTCAGAGTTTGAGGCGTCCAGATAACATGTGTATGGGGCCCCGTATGTCAACTTAAACGGATCATTACTTAAACCTAGGTAAGCAAGTGAGCACTGAGAAGTTTCCCCTGTTATTGTGAAGTTCACTCTCATGTCCCGAGATATTTACGTACCTAGTCTCTCAACAATTGAGGGTATTCTAGCCGGCGTCTCGGACTTCCAATGCCCGCCCGCCGTTGGTGATTGGACGTCGAAGATTGTGGTCCGTCCTGATTGTGACATTGATAAGTACACAGCATTTGCTCCCGGCCCCGGCCTGGCCCATCATCCGACGCTGGAAGCCCTCCTGTCGGCAAGGCCCTGTTGTCAACGGAGACACGCGGTGAAAATCGAATCACAAGTCTCCTGTAGGCGTCGGATAGATACAGAAGTAGTGATCCAATGTTTCATCATCTATTCATGGCTGCGATCTTCGAACAGCAGCCGTAAAATCTTTCATCGGGCTCTACGACGTTCGAAGACGTGGGAATCTACAGATGGCGGATGTTGCAATCGTCAGCTGGGCTCACCAAGACAGTCTTCCAGCCAGCCGCAGCCTTTGGTCTAGCCCTTAGAATGGCTATCCGGAATGAGCTTGGCAACCCCTGCATGCGGTCATCTACCTTGCTTAGTATAGGTAGATAATGCATTTCGGCCGTGTGCTGGGCTTGAAACATTCTCAACCCGCGATGCATTCACGTTCTGCCGCTTGCCGCGATTCGCGCTCATAATGTCAGTCATAGAATAAGCTGGCAATGATGCTATCTAGATAGTTAATGCATGCAATATTTTCACTGTGCCTTACACTGTGAACACCTTGAGCATGCTCTAAAACTGTAAGCTATTGACCGTCAGTCCAGGCGGAAGTTGAGGCGGAAGTTAGTTGTCTCATACTACCTGATTTCCCAGCCTGTATCTTATACAAACAAGGCCACGCGGTGTACGCAAAATCATCTTTGGAATCTTGAGTTTTGATACAATCCATTCCGTGGAGCTAGAATAACAAACCTTGTTGAGCACAGTCATCATCTCTTTTGTGTTACACATCACTGCGGCATCAGTGACACTAAATCGGAGCTCCAGGCAACCAAGAGGTGGGGTCAAACTCTGAAATTCATTGACTTTTTCCCATCCTTAATCAATAATTTCAACCCAGACCTTCCAACGACAAGATAAATCTCATTCAACAACCTTCGGTCGTAATCAGCGTCAAGATGGACTTGAACCTGCCAATCCGCCCAGCTGCGAAAGCGACCATTTCACAGCCGGTCCCTCCCAAGAGGGTACCTTTTCCGATCGCTTGTTTGGCAGAAGGTGGCCTCACAGCTCGCTATGAACATGCTAAATCTATCGAGACGCGTATTCAGCAGTATCAACCACGGTTCCGTATCCGAGTTGAACACTTAGCCACGATTTTGCTGGTTCCTTTCAAAAGTCTTGAGAATCTTGGCCATCTTTCACACGAGACAACCATCGCGCAACCCCTAAAAAGACGACTGGAGAGTGTCTCGCCATTTTGCAAACACTGTAAGAATACCTATCTTAACTATCACTGACCCTGAGGAAGAATTAACTGACCAGAAATATAGATATGCTTCATCTTGACCCCGACAACTTAAAAGAAGCCTACTGGAGCCATGCCAAGCCTATGCAGGTAAAGCCACAGAAGCCACTGGCCCCCGGCATGACCATGGACCAGATCACGCGGTCGATGTGCTACCGTGCGTCTTTCAAAACTCGAACGACTTCCAACATAATTTCTACCCAAGTCGGCGACGACGAGGAGATCAAGTGCAGGTCCCGCGACAGAAACAGATGTGTTCTGTCTGGAAAAGAGAACCCTTCTGTCTTTTGGTTCTTTCCACGTGGAATGAATAATACTGTGGACAACAACAACGCTACAGGCAATCTTGAAGCAGGATGCTACCACTTGACTAGGGTCGACCTTTTGAAGGGGGGTCTGCTCAGTCCCCGACAACTTGGCATGACTCATAAAGTCTGGAATATGATCTGTGTTGACAAGAGTTACTGTGATTACCTTGAGCAGGGTCTCTGTGCATTTAAGTTTATCGGCGACAAAGAACTTCCTGATGGACGTGTTCAGGTGTATTTGAAATTTTTCTGGATGCCTGAGATGCTTGCACGATTCAATCAAATCATGGATCTCAACAAGATCAGACAATTCGAGCCCTCTGTGACGTCTGAAGGGTTCACAACCTTCAACCGTACGAAGTTCAAACGACATAATGAACTCAGTGTTGACCTCAGCATCTTCGAAAACAAACGCTGTCCCTCCCCCCAACAAGTCAACAATTGCCCAGTACCGTCAGGCAAAGACATCGTCATAAATATGCCAAAGCAAGACGTGAAGCAATTTGTATCTGTGGTTGAGATACACTGGGGATGTGTCACGTTTACAGCTCTTTGTGGTGGTGCTGGGAGAGCTTGGTTCTTGACTGGCAAGAATCAAGTAGACGGCTCTCTTCAGCCGAGGGATAAAGAACTCAGACGAAAGGAAGAAGACGTAGGCAAGGAAAATGTCGAGGTGAAGGAAATGGGAGGAAAAGGGAAATGGAAATGAGGGACAAACGAATTCATACAAGTGCTTGGAAGCGCCCGAACGATGGTCGAGCCATCTGCTTAGTCTGTACCTGGCTCTAGGTTTTCTGTCTTTTTTATGTTGCCATTAGTTTTTGTATTTTGCCCACAAATTGAGTACCTGAGATTTTTTAGACTCTCCTATGGGTGGGTAGCAGAAGCGTCAGCTAACACAGACGAGTTGATGACTGTGAAGTTTAAGCCATTGGAAATATTTTCTAACTGCTCGAAATAGATCATATGGAAAGTTATGTCCTGCATGTCTTAACAGAAGCTTCCTCCATAAGTCACCGACATGATAGAGTTCAGGCCATAAGAGTCACGAGAAGATTGTTGGCGTTGTGGGTGCCTCAGGCCCCCACTTCCTTCTTGTAGCCTGACCCTCTCAGGACCCTGCTAGCTTCCTCATACAATCACATACCTCTATTGGCCACACCCCCTTCTTTACAAAGATGAAAGCTTAAGCCTCAATTTCTTCCCTCTATCAATCTATATCGGCGTTCCAGATCAAAACGCGGGGTAATGTGGTGAAGCGACACATAATACCCAGGTCCTATTGATTCTGGGAAGAACACCTGCTTATTTCGGAACTAAAGGGGTGATCAAAACTCTCCTTTGGGCTTTTTTGCCAAGGATTCTCGCGGCTATTCTGAGTCTCGGTGACAACCCCGCGTGGAGTAACATCCCGTACAAGGTGACTAACTCCAGGCGAAGAGTACCTGAGTCTCGTTCTATCGCCTGATCATGTCAATCACAGTCTATTCACTCAATATACATCTTCTAAATGCAACCTCACACGGAAATATACCTTTTGCTCGGCATGAATAGCTACATTCACATGGAAGTTCGTAGTTAGAGCGCGAGGCATCAATGGCTGTAGACATACCATATTCCTCAAATAACCAGGAGTAGCCTCTCATTCTTTTCAATCAGCCGTTCTCGCATATTACGAGCTCTATCTAGCCATTTGAGATAAGTTAGACGACATGGCCTCTGTTCGATCTTTGGGCATATTGGCTTTGACCCTTGGTGCCACAGCCCTCCCTTTCAATACCTTTGACGGTCCCGGATTCCCTGCCTGTCAGGATGTTGCCGCAGTCCACGATGCTTCAAGCGTCAAGGATATTCAAAATATCGTTCAAAATGCCATCGAAGCAGGCCAGAGGGTTAGAGCGTCCGGAAAAGCCCACATGTGGTATGACACGATGTGCTCTGATGATCCCAATACGGTCATTGTTCGTACAGAGCAGGTGAACAACATATACGATCTTGATATGGAGGCCGGCACCGTCATGATCGAGGCTGGTGTAACATTCTTACAGCTCGCTGAATACCTGCACGAGCGTGGAGCTTCTGCAGGATACACCCTTGTCAATTGGAATATCACTTTGGCTGGCTGTGTCGCAATGGGTGCCCATCGATCATCTATCCGCGAGGACTCCATGGTCGCAGCTGGCGTATTGTCTATGGATATCATTGACGGCACTGGTAAGCTACATCATCTGGAGCGTGATGACAGCGATGAGTGGCTCGCTGCTTCAACTTCTTTGGGCCTATTGGGTGTCATTGTCAGGATGAAATTCAAGATCTATCCCGACTTCAAAGTCTACGCAGATCAGGAAACGCAAGTATCCAGCTTCGTCATGTAATGGTCGAATTCTAATCTCGTATAGCTTGGACGAGAGCGATGTGCTAAACGGCGACATCTATGGTATGATAGCTCCATATGCCACTGCTAACCTTTGGGTAAGTGCTTGCTTCTATGAGTTTGAGTACCAAGTGTGTCCTAAACAATAGTAGTGGTGGCCGCACAAGAAGAAATTCCACTGGCGATACTACGACGTCATTCCAACAAACCAAAGCGACCAAGAGGGCTTCCAAAACACATTCTCGATTACCAAAATCGAAGCCGATGCTATTTCAGCTCTTTGGAATACTGGAAAAGGAGTTTCTCTGTCCAATCTTCTTGCTGAAGAGATTCTGTTTGGGCAGTGGGAGAATCCCAACTTTAGAGAAAAGACAACCAACGAGCCTATCAAAAACTGGCCTGTTTACGGATGGAATTACGATGTGCTTATAGGTGGTTTGTATCCCGACCAGCGTCCGGTGTGGGACTATGGCATCCACGGCTACACTTTGGAGCTCGCATTTCCCGTCACCCAAGCCAATACAATGCTTAAAAGGGTGCGCCAGCTCTTCGACAATGAGGCCAAGAAACTCAAATTTATGGCGTCTACGTATAGGAGTGGCATCAACATCAAGTTTGGGAGACCGTATTTTGACCTGCTCGGTCAGGTGACTTATGGCACATCTGATGGCGCTGACTGGGAGAAAGGTGTCATCATGTTGGACTTCCCATCTTACAAACCGAGTATCGGTGATGGGCTCCGATACAACGAACCATTTTGTAAGTTGACTGAAAGTTGTATCCGCAATCCGAGGCTGACAAACGATACAGACCACAAACTCGCAGAAACGTTGATTGATGAATTTGCCTGTCGCCCTCACTGGACCAAGAATACACGAGAGGTATTCGAACGTTCGGCCAAGAACTTGGACCCTGATGTAAGATATTTGTTACTCTGCCGGCAGAAGAAGCTAACATTTTCCACGTAGCACATTTCTCGATTCAAAGCAGTCAGGGAAAAGTTTGATCCGGAAGGTATTTTCCGCAGTGTCGTGGGCGAAGCCATTGGTGTTTATTAACCATGCCGTGGCATGTATCTATGAGTTGTTCCCTTTATTTCTCCCCAATTTTGTTGACTCCATAAGCCACTCTCGATTAATTTCGGTTGGTCATACCGGACCGTTTCTGCCATTTTCATCAACTCTCACTTTTATTAGTATCACATAATAGTCACCATTAAGTCAAGCGTCAAGGACGTCATCCGATGTCTTTTCTCTTGTCTGTCATCATAAACACTCTCTTTCATATACAAAATACAACTTTGAATTAGCTCTCGTTATTTGTTGACAAGGTAGGGGTCATAAGTTGAGGCCTCCACTGGACCCTGCATGACTCTGTCATGTCCCACTTAAAACGTCATATGTGTCTTCACCGCCTTAATACCAATTTATAGTCCTTATGACGATCGCCCAAGAATTGGGTAACTTGAAACCAAACACATTCCTCTGTTGTTTCGTTCCGAATCCAGCATCAAACAATCTCAAGACAACATCAGTACAACCTCACAAATCCAAAATGTCAGCCCCCGAGTCTCAACCTGGCGTGGAAGGTGATGAGTACGAGAAGACGCTCCTGCAGCTACGATGCTTCGATACAATGTTTCTTGTCGATGATTCCGAGAACATGCAGCCTTACTGGTCCGAAATCAAGACTCTGATCGAGCGAATTGCACCCATCTGCGCCAAACACGATCCCGATGGAGTTGATCTGTACTTTGTCAACCACCGACCTGGAGGCGTCTTGGCTAAATTGCCTGGAGTTCAGTCCATCCGAAAGTCCGGCTACACACATATTGGTGGCTTTGCTGGCAGCATGCTTTTGACCAGCAAGGGAAAGCAGGTCGGCGCCATCTTCGACAAAGTCAAGCCAGCTGGAAAGTGCAACATGGGTGCCAGACTCGGCGGCTTGCTCAAGTGGTACTGCGATAAATTCACAGGCGGAGAGGAGAAGGCTGCTCTCAACATTATCGTGCTTACGGCCGGTTCCTTCGACGACGATATCAAGACCCCCCTGATCCAGGCCGCCAGGACTCTCGACGAGGCCAAGGCTCCCATTCATCAAGCTGGAGTCCAGCTGTTCCGCCTAGGCGGCCCAGATCTGGTGCGACAAAAGACCCTGCAACACCTCGACGATGAACTACACAAGGAGGCTGGAACACGAGACATTGTCGACACAGTGACTTGGAGTGGCCATGGAACCTCCATGTCAGACGATGAGCTACTCAAGATTGTGCTGGGCGCTGTCATCAAGAAGATTGACGTTCGTGCCGCTGAGTTGCACTTGGATGAAGCAGCTACGACGACACGTGCTGACCGAGAGTACGATGAAGGAAATGTAATCTAGTTTCTTTTACCACCTCATGGCCTGTTTTATGGGTAATTTGAACAAATATACCTGGACTACTAATATCAAATTAATTGTACATCAACTACCCACATGTTTGAGTCACCCTGAATATGAAATTTGCATTGTGTTTGAAGTATAGAAATTAAACATAATGAACCAGAGAAGCATTGGTGTCGTTAAGCCTATGGCAACATAAGCTAGGGCGTTGCTGTTCCTTCGGTAACGTTACCTACCGGGCCTTCAATTCTTTCAGAGTCCGGTGAAATACTCACCGACATTGGGTCATACCAGTGCCTGCTTCGAATACACCAACCACAACAACGCTTTCGAGCATGATTCCACCAGGTCCGAAAAGCCTCGTATAGGCTGAGATATAGAGAAGTAGCGGCACTTTGTCGACAGGCAGCTATCTTCTGAGTGGACTGTGCCGCATGCTAGGGTAGCATTTTTTCCTCAGGTTTGTTGTCGGTGGATCATTTATACTCAGCCGTTGAGGATGACACTGAGTGAGAATTTTGCAATATCATAGAAAGATAAATAAATTACGCCTTTGTAGTACCATCTATCGGTTCAAGATGTAGAGTTTGTATCTTGAAGACAGTAGGTAGAACCCAAAATTATTGTCATGGTCACTTTGTCTCGCTTCGGTAGA
Source organism: Fusarium poae (assembly GCF_019609905.1). Taxonomy (NCBI): domain Eukaryota; kingdom Fungi; phylum Ascomycota; class Sordariomycetes; order Hypocreales; family Nectriaceae; genus Fusarium; species Fusarium poae. Next base: position 7,123,231 of record NC_058399.1, read on the forward strand.
ACGACGCCCATTATTTCAGTACCCTTGCCGGCTAGCCTAGCCCTACAGCGGGTGGCTTGGTTAGAGGCTAACAGAGGATCTTTCGCAAGAGAGCTAGTAAGATTCTGGAAGGGGAGAACAACGCATATGAATATGACTCTATCGTCTTCATGGTAACGTCCCAGTAGCTCAAATAGGCAATCACCGGAACTTTTGAACTAAAAAATCATTATGTAACCTGACTATTCTTTCGATCGGAAGAATTTAGCAAAAAAGGAAAGCCCGAGTAGGGCACAGTCGTGGTGGCCTAATCCGCCTTACAAGGCTAGGAGTTCACGATGGTTGCGAAGGGGGCATGAAAATGTATATAAAGTGCCTTGAGTCCCAAGAGAAATAAATGCATAGTCCTCATTAACTCACATAGTCGTTCAAGGCAGCCCTTTTCTGTATCCAATTCATTTAAACCTAAACCTCATCACAATGAAGTTTTCTACTATCACATCACTCTTCCTCGCCAATGCTGGCCTTTCTCTCGCTGCTCCCAGCAAAACCTTAGTCAAGGCTACTGCTATTGAAGCAATGATGGGTGACAATGGAATCACAACTCCCCTTCCCATTCAGCCCGGTATGGTCGACAACTGCGACCTCTTTCACTATGTCAAGAAAGATACAGGCTGCCTCCAGATTGCCACCCAGTACGGCATTACCTTTGAGCAATTCAAGGAGTGGAACCCTACTGTCGGTGACGATTGTTTGTATCTCTGGGCCGATGCCAACGTCTGTGTTCGTACAATTGGATACGTATACCCAGTCTCAGTTGCTTGCTTTGGCAGCCGAGATGTCCTACCCTGGGGTAAGAACAAGGCTGCTGCACTTACTGCTGCGCATGACTGGTGCTACACTAAAACCACTACTGGCTTATACGACCTCTATGAGACCAGGACCGGGTGCATCAACGCACCTTCAGGACAGGGCAAATTTGAGTTTGAGATATCTACCAACCACGGAAGAAAGATCGGCCTTACTAGCAGCAAGTGTGAGACGTTCATCGACCTTGGTATCAATGGATGTCCTGAGGGAGCTCAAACAAATACGGAGGGCTGGTCCATGGAGTAAGTTATTCCTATCTTGACATTGTCCGTGGAGACCCCAGCTAATCATTATTTTAGGACTACCTTCAAGACTGGAAAGTGCAAGGCTTGAGTTCCCTTAGGTTCAGGATAGATGGACTCTAAATGCTCTTATGGTGGATGTATCAATCTTCATAGGAGCACAAATCGGACGCATCTATCACATCGCATAGATTGTCAATAGAAATGGGCAATGCTGTCAGAGGCTACTGTTTAATATTAGATTCACATATATAGTTATACACAAATATCTTAAAACTATTCTAAGACTCGAAACGCATCTACTTGTAACAGACAGACTTGGATACCAGTACCAAAAGGGGGTTGGTTGTTATTTGTTCTATTGATGGCAACATGAAGTGCAGGAGGTGGCATCGAAACACGCCGCCGACGTTCTTTACGCACAGGATGACAGTATAAATATCTAGTCTAATCTCTATTACCAATGACTTCTAGGTCGTAATCAAGGTTCATGGTTCTCATCCTCCGTTTGAACTTGCTGCTCCGACAATCGCGGATTTCTCAAGGCTAAAGCAAAGATAATCATTGGAATGCAGACGCAAATTCCCGCAATGCAAAGTAGTTTCTGAACAGAACTGTAGCTGTTGATAATAGCATCGCGAATCTCAGTTCCTACTGGGTAATCGGGAATAATGGAGAAGGGGTTGTTATAAATGGCCTTTGCGAGCCCTTCGTCAGGCTGAAAAGCAAGGTTGCGCTTGAGAGATTTATAGAGAGTCTGTGTCCATATGGCTCCCGAGAGACATGTGCCGAATGCACTTCCAATGTTGTAAAATGATAAGTAAAGGCCCGTCAGAATAGCGACGTGTTCGCGCGATGCTGAAGCCTGGATAGATGCTTGGGTCGGGTATGCAAAGAAACCACCAGCAACACCGAGAAGGATCTGCGCTGCAATAATTCCGTCTTTTGACGAAGTCGATGCACCCCCAGGGTACATGATCAAAACTCCAAAAGCAGCCATGAAAAGCAGTGTTCCGCCAACAATGATAAACTTGAGTCGACGAATTTTGAAGATAACGAGGCCAGCGACTACTCCAGTGATGACGCCGAAGAAAGAGAAAAAGGATAAGATGCGGGTGGCGTTCTCGATGGAAAAGTCAAATGCTACGATCAGAATTGTGTACAAATAGTTTCCTTGTGTGCACCAGGCGAGGTTGAGCAAACTTCGTACAGCCAGGGCAGACCAGACCCCTCGGTCGCGGAGGAGATGGAATGGGATAAGAGGATGTTTCGCGCCTCGCTGCTCCCAGGTGATGAAGCAGACCATGAGGGAGAATCCTAGGACCAAGGGTAGAATTATGTACCAGCTGCGCCAATGACTAGCAGTTCCTCCTGCAACGGTCAAAGGTGCAAGGATGAGTGAGAATGCAGTGACGAGAAGAACAAGACCAATGATATCAAGCTGATGGAAAAGGTCTGCTCTTCCTTTCTTGGTCTTGAGAGAAAGAAGTGCAATTTCTTCACTTTCTTTTCCTTCTGATTCCCAGGTTCGCCTTTCGAGGAAGTAAAGGCATGACAGAAGAGGAAGTGAAGCGATGGGATAAGTGATGGCCCACATGCCGAGTCCCCATCTCCAACTTGTCGATCCCAAGACGGCTGAGGTGATGTTTCCGCTGATCCATGTATTGATCAAGAATGGGATTGCGGGTAGATAACTGAAGAATACTCTTGCGCGCATGGACGAGAAATCTGCGATGAGAACTTCTAGAAGAAGAACAATGCAGGTATAACCGGTCTGGTAAATTATACTGCCCGTGCAAAACACCTCAACACTCTGTGCAGTTGACTCGATCGCGATACCCAGCGTGTACAGCACAGTAGAAATAGCGATGACTTCGAACCGTCCAAAGACATCTGCTATTTTTGCAGCGCTGGGTTGGACTGCGACTGCGATGACATTGCGCAGGACATTGATGGTGGACAAGTAAGAGTGTAGATCGAAGCTGGACGTTGCGTAAGATTGGTAAGCGAGCCGCGTTTGACTCTCGAGGCCGTATGCGTATCCGACGAGGAAGATGCCGATAAAAAGCCAGACGCGATGTGTCGTTGTAATATTCCGGGATACAATTTCCATACGCGCTACGCCAGCGGATAGACGTTTTGGGTTTGCTGGTCGAGATGGAGGAGTCGTATCGGGGTCTATATCTGGGATAGCCCCTAATAGAGGCGCTGTTTCTGCTGACGCCATGATGTCTTACTCATGAGGGTTGTTGGTAATATGTGAATAAAGAAAGACAAAGAGTCTTTGAAAGATGAAGAGATTTATGAAACACGACGACAGGGGTCATATGATTTGCTAAGATAATTCACGCATCGTCATGTCACAAGTATCCCTGTCAGGTGCGTTGGATGCCTGAAAGAGGATCTGATAATGTGACCTGTCTACCTTAGTACCTAATGACTGACCTTGTGACATGGCACAACACGGATGACAAAGCGGAAATACGGAAATCTGATAAGATTAAATGATCCAATAGCGGCGGATCTAACCGTTACCCAAGTGGAGACTCTATTATTATCACGGAACTCAATTCATCGGTAATAAATGTCCAAGTGCACATGGTTTTATTTCTGTATATAAAGTAATGAAGGTCCGTTTTCTCATCCTGCCCCAGTTCGTATCACTGAGTAATTCTTCAATCTTGGTAACTGTCCAGTAACCTGGACATGCGTAATATTGATCTAAAGATCCATAGCGTCGCTATCGCGGCAGCAGCTCCAGCAGCCATTACCCTATTCTTGTTAGCTATCAGTCGTTTTCTACTTCTCAAAACAAGACCTACAGTGTCTGTAGCTTCCTGGAGCACTAATTAGCAGAATTCATTAACTATAAAAACCAGACACCACTTACCCAACCTTCCGGGCAATCCGGTGCGTCAGGAAAGCAAGTCGCCCAGCAAACGGGCAACGTTTTAAGACCCTTGAACGGCTTGGGGGTCAATCGGTGACCGGAATGATCAGTCACCTTAATTCGGACACTAATTAGATCTGCTGTTAGCAGACTCGAGACTGGCTGTGAGATGCAACAGTAAATATGCAGACGTAGAAACTATCTCGGGGAAAACTTACGTGATCTCGTCGCCATTGGCCTTGATGCCCTTCTGAGAAGACCAGGGCATGGCCACGATGCCCTGCGCAAGAAGAGCGGTAGAGACGATGGAAAACTTCATGTTGATCGTGTCTAGCGAGTTTTGATAGTATTGAATGTGTTGTGTTGGAGCGATGCTGATGGGGATGATAGTCTGAATGTTTGCGAGATCTTCCACAGGCTTTATAGATTTTACGTCTATAGGGAGGACGACGACTACCTACTTCTATGACATCAGAAGAATACACAAAATCATATTTCTCAAACCGTCTAGTGTTGGAAACATGACTAATCGCCCAACTGCAGCCAGAGATTACATTGTCTTGTTGATCTGCTCAAATTCCCCGGTTTTCCCCCAGAGACTGTCCCACAACAAGACCGAGATCCCGTCCCGTATCTACATACTTAGCCAGACGGCAGTCAGTCCTTTGCAGGTGGTAAGACATACACATCAGAGGACCGGACAGGTCAATGCAGCGTGCCGTGCTCGGTCTCCGATATCACTTCCTGAACAATCTTGATGCATAGCAGGCAGTGGCATCAATACAATATCTCAGGCACGATGGTTTATTGGATCAAATCCTCATACTTGGATCTGAGGAGAACACGTTTACAAGAACACAACAGCAGATAACCGTGTGTAGCTATCCATTGCGAAAAACCATTGTTGTTCCCAATGGTTTCTATCACAGGCTATGTATCCTCATGCTCGCATTTGCATTTACATCCTCGAATATAGTTCTCGTGCTCTATACTCTTCAACAATGAATGGTCTATTGAGTCAATGAGGAACGTAATCATATCGTTACTAATGGGGGCTAGAAGCAGTTGTTTGTCGTACATGGGCAGACGCGTTTATGTATTCCTTGTCCTAAACTGAAATTCTGCAGCATTGTATCACGAACTGAGAACATACGCATGTCGGACTTTGAGGACCTCCATCTACTATTGGTCAGATCCCTTCTCGTGGAACCCCCGCAGTTTGCGTAACTTTGTCTCAACAATGTCGTTCGTGTTCCCCGACTTCCGAGCCATCGATCAACTGCAAAGCAGATCTTTAATCCTGTGCTGTGTCCAAGATTCTCCAGCCGCTTGGGCAATAGATGTGTAACGTTGGGTACACGTTGGTTTATGTGGATGTACTGTTTGGATTGATACCTTACATGGCTTCAGATGGTATCTAAGTCAATAGTTGGCTACAGGACTGAGCGGATAGCCAAGGTCAGAGCCATGGTTGATTAATGTGACCAAAATATGATGCAATTGGACGAGTACGCTAGAAACTAACAGTTCAAACTCCAATCCATGTTTAAAGACATTTAAGAGACTAGGTACTACTTCTTTCAAGACTCTACTAGGTGGATGCCTGTTCCCAACGCTTCTGCAACCGGCTGAGTACCATCTTCACATACTCCACGTCCGTTACATCCGGCACGTTCCTCAACGTAACACTGTCTTCTCTTGACAACTCGGTGAGATAGTCAAGGGGTCCAGTCTCGGCCTTTGTAGACGCCTTGTTTCCATATTTACTTTCAAACCAATCCAGAAGCTTGATGGGTGGGTTCTTGGATGGATCTCTGTCTGAGTCGCGTAGACGTTGCATCCATTCGCTTGTGGGAAGGGTTTCGAACTTGAAGCCCGCTTCCCTCATGGACGGAAGTATTTGGTTCGCCCAGTGGAACCGAATGGGGTTAAGGATGTGGTAGACCAGATCTGGGTTAGAGGAACGGTTTGTGGTCGGGGTAGTGGTTAGGTTGGACAGGTCGAGAATTGCCGCTGCGGCAAGATCGACTGGCAGCCAAGTCATTTCCTAACACATGTCAGTCACAGTTTCGGTGCTGCATCAATTCAAAACTTACCTCGTTTAGCGCCGGCAGAGCGCCAAGTGTAACAGCAGTCTGAATCATCAAAGGAATGCCCTCGGTAGTGTTCCACTCCCCAACCTTCGTGTCACCTACCAGCTGTCCCAGTCTCAGCACTCTTGCTACAGCTCCTACCTTACACGCGTTCCCTGTGATATGCTCCGCAACATACTTGGATCTCGCGTACCCAGTATGCTGTGCGTGAGCTGGCGAAGGGACCAATGTTTCGAGGACTTGGCCTGGTCTAGGTGTTCCTCCAGCGGACGAAACAGAAGAGCAGAAGTAGAAACGGGCAGGTTGAGGTGTTTGGACAGATAGACTTAGTTGGATAAGGTTGTGTACAGCCTTGATGTGTTGGTCTTCGAAGCTCTGTACCGAGATGTTGAAGTTGACGGCCCATGCACTGTGGATTATGGTCGTAAGCTTGTTCTGCAGTTCGGCCAGGTTGGATTCGCTCAGCCCAAGGTCCGGACGACTTAGATCGCAGGGTAGTGCGAGCACTTTGCCCCGCTGCTCATCATCCAGTGTTAAGCCCCGAGCTTCGAGAGATTTGTCCAGTCTTTCAGTGGCTGCGTGGTCACTAGACGCCCGGATCAATGCCCACACAGCTCCAACATGAGGTTGAGCTGTGAGCTGAGCAAGGGCATGAGCACCCAATGCACCAGTAACACCAGTAAGTAACTGAAATCATTAGCCTCAAATCTTCTAGTTGCCAGTTTCAAACTTACCACTAGCTCCTTCTGAGGCTGAGGAGCAGATCCGACGACGTGAGGTCTAAAGGAAGAGTACTTCTCAACCAACTTCTCCATGATCTTTAATTGATCTTGCGTCTCATCACCAGCACCACTTCTAAGTCTCTCGAGTTGACGAGCAAGTAGCTTAACGTTACCGGTTTCGTAGAGAACGTTCTGTCCGAGTTCGGATTGGTTGCCGCCGAGGTCGATCTCGCGCTTGATGAGACTCCACATCTGGATGCACTGAAGACTATCGACACCCGAGGCAAAGAAGTCTGCTTCTGAGGATTCAAGTTCCACGCCACATTTGGTCTTCAATTGTTCAAGAAGGTATTGTTCTAACTCTTTACCCTCGAGAGTCAGCGAGCCAGCTTGATCGTCTTGACCTTCGTACCGACGGTACGCAGCCTCAATTTCCTTTTCGAATTGGCGGTATGTGGGTACTCGGATGAAGGTACCCTTATCAGTTCGAGGGTACGATACTTCAGCCGGTACAATGACGACCAGTTCCTTGGGAATTCTCGAAAAGGATTCTGCGCGCGAGTTGGCGTCCTCAACCGAAGGCCAGATGGCATCGAGGTAATCATCATCAGACATATCGGCGACACGATCAGCCTTGACTATCAAGATACCAGGATATGTCCTTCCATCTCCGAATACAATGGCTTCCTTGACAATCTCTTCTTGACGGATACGACCTTCAATGGGGATCGGAAGGACCTTTTCACCGTTGATAAGAGTGAATCTATCATCCAATCGACAGGCAAATTTCCATAGTGTCGGTCTTGTGGGATGTTGCGTGAAGAGATCGCGTGTGCGGAATGATCCGGGTGGGTTGTCAGAGTTGGTGGTACTCTTTGATGGAAGACCATCTAGGGCTACACACTCAAACAGACCAGGGGCTACTTCGTCAAAGACGGTGTAGGGTTCAGCTGGGGGTAGAATACGGATGTAATTCCACGCCTTGTCACCTTCTGGGCGTTGAGAAGTGGCAAGTCTACCAGTCTCAGTCCTATAGTCCATTAGTATATATCACTCCGAAAGTCCGATTTACTCACGCTCCATAGTTACCACAAAGGTTAACTCCCGCTTCAACAAGACGATCACCAAGATCATCCGGACATCCACTTCCCGCATAAAGAACGACCTTCATATCCGCCAACATTTTTATGCCCTCTTCGCTTTCAGCAAGAAGCTTGATAACGTAAGGAACACAATGGAATATCTCAGGCTTGGTGGCTTTGAGCTGCGCCATAACAGACTCTCTTGTAATGGGAAGACCGTAGTTTGTGAGGTAAATTTGCTTGCCGGAGTAAATCGACCGGAATACCTCGTAGAAACCATGGCTGTGAAAGAAAGGTGATGTGAGGAAACCACGCATGTTCATATGGACTGCGAAAGCGCCAATGCAACTTGAGTTGGTGAGATAAATTGGCTTAGGTAGGCCTGTTGAGCCGGAGGAGTGAATGATAACTGCCACTTTTCGTGATTCAGCTTCGGGGTTGTAGTCTCGTAAGAAGCGTGGTGCGTCCTGCCTATACAAGTCTGAATTTTGTAACATGGGCAGTATCTCTAGTTGGCGGTTTTTTTGAACTTGTTCAAGAACGGGATGGAAGGTTGGCGTTGTTAGAATAACGTTGCAACTTGCCAGTTCGAGAAGCTGAGTTATGGCAGGACAAGCGAGACGTGTAGAGATAAGAAACGCTGAGTATCCAAGACGATTCAATGCGATGATTTGAACAACAACGTGAATGCCTGATTGGCCAAGCATTCCAACCACTGGCGCTTTCTCAAGTGTTGGATCCTGAATCATCAGTACATTATCTTTTGGAGGTTCGGGATAGTGCTCACCACAGGCTTGAGACCCATGCTCTGGAACTTTGCAACAGCCGCATCGGCATATCTATCCAAATCGATAGCACTATGTTCCTTGAAATCATCAACACCGGTTTCTGGCGCTCCCATTAAGATTGCATCTCCTAGCTCTGCAGCGCGTCTTCTGATCATCTCATCAAGGGTGAACATCTTGGCCTGAGAGGGCTGCTGAAACGTAGCAGGCTTAGGTGCCTCGACAGCATTTGAATCGTGTCTGATAGTCATTTTGGTCAATAATTTGTTATTTTCTTCAGAGTTGAAAAGCATAGTTGCGATTTGTAGTTGAGGAGATATATATCTTGACTATAGACGGATATCATGAACTCCACTTTGGTCATTGTCGTTGTGTCGCGAGACGGAAAAGTGATTTGCCCCTCAGTTTCGGATAAGGACTTGACCAAATACTGTGTCGGAAAAGTTCCGCCAATGCGGGGAGATGTGCGAAATAGCATTGCCAAGATATCCGGTTTGGGGTTTCCGATGATATTTTGTTTTTATACCTGTTCCAGGGCCGTTGATTCGGTAATTTGATCGGCTATCTTTTATACATACAGCAAGACGCAGTGACAATTGGATCGAGACATCGGCAGTTCTGTCCATCTAAGGCTTCATGGACCTCCTCGCCACCCAAAACTGCGCATTATACGCACTCTTAGTCAAAGCACTGTCATCGAATCCATACGCCGCCTCCATTGACCTTACTGTTCTTCTCTCAAACGTCTTCTCTCCACAGCTGTCATCTGTTTCAAGAAACTCGAATCCCAAAGCCTCACTAACCACCAAAACCTCCTCCAAACTCAACTGCACAAACGGCCCTGTCCCATAAAGTAATGGCCCTAGATTGATCCAGTGGCCACCTGGTTTCAACACTTTTTTGATTGTGTCGAGGTAACTCATTAGGTTTCGTGCCGTATCGATGAAGAAGTAAGTAACTACAACGTCGTATTCGCCTGGGGCGGAAAATACAGTTGTGAAGTCACCTTCTATCAGGACTACGGAGGTAGAGTTGAGAGATACGTCTGGGAAGGATAGAGGGCGAATCATATTAGATTGTGTGGCGTGGTGAGACCAACTGTCGACGAAAGGGTGAAAGGAGTGTGAGTTTTGAGAACGGTTGGCTTCGAGGAAGCGGTATGCTACATTCATATACATTGACCATTCGTTGATGGTCACATCGAAACCTGTCAACGGTTAGCAAAACCTAGTAATAATCGTTGGATATTGAGTTTACCTTCAAGTCTTGCAATATCATGTCCCAGTCTTCCTAGTCCGGCACCAGGAATGAGCACCTTCACAGGTTTTTCCCTTTGTCTCTCGGGGAACAAGCTCTCTAGTGTTTTCGTCAGACATGAGAATGTCTCTTTTCTTTCAGCTTCGCCTGTCTCAGTCCAGTCACGAACATAATGTTTCAAAGATTGAGAGACTGAAATCTTGTCGGCAAATCTTCCCGATGCTTCAAGACCATTCATGTGCTTATCGAGTTCGTCTTGTCCAATGTTGTAGAATTTCATTGCATGCTGCACGATGCTATTGCAGAGTTCTTGATTCTTCTTGAGTAAATTATCGATGCGGGTGAACTTTTTGGAGTATTCAACTGAGTGTTCTAGTAGCTATACGAGGGTTAGTATCCTATCTGCCGGATGATGAGGCTCGACTTACAGACTTTTGAGCTTTTGAAACGTGTTTATAAAGCCCTTTCAGTCGATCAAGCTCAAGTTTCTGTCGTTCGTAGTATCTGTTATATCCATATAGGGCATCTAAGAGTCGATGTCTGGGATGATGGGCATTCCAATTTCCCCATCCTCTGGCCATAGCCTTGTTCAATTTCTTGTAGGCATCGACATGACGAGGTGTGTTTGGTGCACCAGATATTTGGTCCAGAGAGACGACCGGGTTATCCAGGGAGCCAGGCTGTGAGGGTCGAAGGGTTAGTTGATCCGGTGACATGGTCCTTCGTAGTAACATCAAGCTGATGATGAGAAGGATTGAGAGACAAACCAGGTTGGGAATAGAGGCAAAGTCGAGTTTTGCGACGTCATCAACCTTGATGTTCTGGTCTGCGGTGATACATAAAGGTCCAAAGAGGAGCCCTGTCAGGGCGATCAAGTGTAATCTCATGGTTGAGACTCAGCTGAGAGGAGGGGATATCGGTGAATGAGAGGTAGTCCACCACTTCAGCGATTAGATAAAATGTTCAGAGAAAATCCAATCATTCAAGGAACCTTTTTCATTTTGTAGCCCAGGGATTAAAGCTTCCTATTTTGTTTCTTGCTCCGAGTGAAAGCGCAAAACGTTGTGGATAAAGTCAGGCTACGCCAACAGAACCTAGTGGGTAGCAGAAAAAATGACCTCCTAAGTCTTAGGTTACAAAAATAAATAGTCTAAAAGCTATAGTCTAAATAGCATAAAGTGACCCACTAATTTCGTCTCTTATGCTTCCAGCGGCCAGTTTTTCTGATACCCTGATGGGATTTGTTTGTAGTGGAGCTTCAGTGGAGGAGGATCCAGTTTTTAAGGTGAGGACCTTGATGGACATGCCAAGCAACATCCATGGATCAATTCTAGGACAAAAGACGAGACAAGATAAACAAACAGATGAATTGACTTGAGAGACATGACAATAGTTACAAGATTCATCATTTCATTGTTCAAATGGACTGATATTATAGAATTAGTATAGTCAATACTCATCAACACCTTGACTCCCCTTCCAATGTCATCAACACCAATACTCACCCTCACAAACCATCTCGAGACACTTCATATAAGCTAACATTCAAGGTTAATTCATGTCCCCGTAGTAATACTTTAGTTATCCCCTAATCCCTGTCCCACTCTCCTACCTAGTCTTGACTTGCCCATCACTGGCAAGCTCTTTATTTTACTTGGCAACCATCCAGCCTACCTAATCTGTCCAGACACGCGCCGCAGCAATTGTTTATAAATTCCACTCCCCTGCAGTTTCTTTTCCCTCATCTTCATCTTCTTCAACTCCAAGTCCTTTGTAAACACTCGTTTCTTACAAATATCACGGCCTAAAATGAAGACCACCACTTTCGCTGTCGCCCTTCTCGGCCTCTTCCCCGCCATCTTTGCCCAGGAGACTCTTGCTCCCTCTCCTACCGAGTCTGTCGGATGTGAGCCTCACGGTGACCACTGTATGTTTTCCTCTCCAATTGATCAATTGAACGAGTATCTAATCAGCGATATAGGGCACTGCGACGGTGCCAGGTCTACTCTTGCTACCGAGGCCAAGGCTACCACTGACGCTGAGCATGATGATGACCATGACCACGACCACGACCATGATACCACTGGAACAGAGTCTCTGGCTCCTTCTCCCACCGAGTCTACTGGTTGCGAACCTCATGGTGACCACTGGCACTGCGAGGCTGCCAAGACTGGTTCTATGGCCAAGGCTACTAATGATCACGACGACGACGACGACCATGACCATGACGACGAGGACCACTCCCACTCTGCCGGTGCAACCAAGTCTCTCTCTCCTTCTCCTACAGAGTCAATCGGTTGCGAACCTCATGGCGACCACTGTATGTATCCTTCATCGCTGCCCTCTTGTTCTTTCACTGACTCATGTCCCAGGGCATTGCGACGGTCCTGTTACCGCTGCAGCTACTGCAGCCACTGCTTCCGGCTCTGCCTCTGCCTCTGCCACCGAGAGTGACTCTGCCGCTGTCACCGACAACGCTGCAGGTGTTCAGATGATTCCTTTCGCAGGACTTGTCGCCGCTGCTGTTCTTGCTCTGTAAAATATCTTGAGCCTAGATTGGAGAGTCTATGAAGGTCTTATGTGTCGGCTTCCTAGATGCAACGCAGTGGAGGATATAAAAGACATGATTTGATGCACAATTCTTTTTCTTAGATGGACTAGATCACCTATAGATGGATGATCTTGTAATTATGACTTTATTTGACATGCTTCAAACGTTGTTCTGTGTCCCTGTTATTGTACTGCTGAATCAGATTGCCGATAAATGAGTCTAGTATTACACGACAATCTACGTTAACAAAGTTGGTGTCGGCAATAATTGACAGCTGAGCCTCATCCAAATATTGTGTTACAATTCATTTACCCGTAGAAAGTCTCAGTCCCAAGTAGCACTTCCGCACGACATGGACAGCCCCGTCGCACTCAAATTATCCATAAACATAACCTTGTTTTCTCCCGTACCATGCATCAACGCTACTCGCCACTAACATATTTACCCAACAGCATCTCTATCCAGTAAAATAAGCCCGAAATAAACCGTCTGGAAAATCTCTCACTCGTGCGGGTCGTGGTGGTGGTGTTGTGTCCATCAAGGTTCTCACCACCAACACTCATCAACCAAGTGGAGAGTCATCATGTCAGAAAACAAGGGTTGAGTGCCTGCTAAAGAGAACAAACAGCTGCATATGACCGTTCAAACCTTGTTTATAAGCTTGGTTTGGTTTGGTTTGTTTCTGTTAGTGTCGAATCGGATCTCGTCGTCGATGCAGCTCATACTCCGGATCAATCGTCTTGGCTAAGCTACCCAAGTTGGCCGATCAGGGTTTACATTCGTTGCACTTACTGCAGATTCTTCTATATGCAGGCTCTGTTGTATTCTTTGGTCCATAGAAGGGCTATCCAGGTCGTCGGCCCCACGGTTCACAAGTCTGCCAAGCAGCCGAACAAGAGTTCCATTGACAAACGAGGACCTTGATGTTCGCTCAGCTCATCTCGGCCGATTAATTCTTTCTTGCCCCTCACGCATATATAGTTCCTTACTTAGTAATACTTTTACTCCATTCATAGCACCATGAGGAGTACATAATACTCTGTCATCCTCCGAGCCTCCCCCTTGATCAGTCAGATCTGCATACCATCATCGACAACAACGCCCACCATGGCTCGTGTCAAGACCTTTTTCGAGAGCCGCAAGGCCACTGTCATCGTCGGTGCTCTTCTTTTCGTCGTAGCCGTATCGGCAACTGTCCCTGGTGCTGCTGTCAGGAGACAAGCGACAAAGACGAGCATGAGCTTCGAGTCTTTGACGGGCTGTCATATGCATGGACCTACGCAGTAAGACTATCTATGCTGAAGCCGCTCTGATATCGTTTCCATGCTAACGAAGGCAGGTTTTGTATGGCTGGCTCAGATGAGTATCAGATCGTCGCAGACTCGGAGGCGACAGCTACTCAAAACCCTCCATCTTCGTACACTGACTGCCACAACCACGGGTCGGACACGTACGACACCCATCGCTCTTTTCCAGTATGACATTGACTAACATGTTCCAGGTACTGCATGAACCCTAGTGGTGGAGAAGTACAAGTCCTGGGCGAAAATGCCAGCCCAACCCAAACGACTGCCAAAGAGACTGGCTCTGCAAAAGCCGAAGAGATCACTGCCGTATCCAACTGCCACATGCATGAGACATCTCTGTAAGTCACTGTCTTTAAACTTCAAGAGATGCAATAGCTAATCCCAGAGACAGGTACTGCATGGGTCCTAGCTCTTCAGAGTACTACGTCCAGACCACCATCACCAACACGGAGGAGTATCCGGCTCAACTCACCAGCTGCCACAGTCACGGTGAAGAGACGTAGGTACCCATCGACAGACTAATTGGTATTGAAGCTGACTATCTAGTTATTGCATTTCCGATGATGGTGAAGCGCCCATCCTAGCAGCTGAAGACGTCGAATCTGGCGAAGCAAACCCCGACGAGGAACACTGCCATTTCCATGCTGGTGTAGAGTTTGTCTCTCCCCTTATCTTCATCCCTATCATCACTAACCCTCTATAGACACTGCGTCGGTGGTAGTCACGGCTCAGAAGGCGGTTCGCGATCATGTACCCGTACCGACAGAGACTACAAGATTGGCATTCGAATCGGCATGCTCTTTGTCGTCCTCGTCGCTTCATCCCTTGGTGTCTACGGTCCCATCCTACTGTCGCGTTTCACACCCGTACAATCCAACATTATCCTCACTATCCTTAAGCAATTCGGCACTGGAGTTATCATCTCTACCGCCTTTGTCCACGTATGACTCTTTCACTGCTGTGGAAACCAATGACTAACATGACCCAGTTGTTCACCCATGCACAAATGATGTTTGGCAACGAATGTCTCGGCGAACTCCTTTACGAAGCTACCACGGCTGCCATTGTAATGGCCGGTCTTTTCATCTCCTTCTTGATCGAGTTCATTGTTCATCGAGCTATGCGATGGCAGGCGAGCAAGAAATCCGACACTGAGTCTACGTCGCTCTCTCCCAAGGCTATTGAGAAGGCTGAGATGGCCAATATTAGTATCATGGAGGCTGGTATCATCTTCCACTCTCTCCGTAAGTTCCCTGCAGTTCCCTCATTGCTTCTCGACTAACATTGCCAGTCATTGGTATCACCCTCGTCGTGGCTGGTGATTCCTTCTTCATCACCCTGTCCATCGTGATCATCTTCCACCAACTCTTTGAAGGTATCGCTCTGGGCACAAGAATTGCCTCTCTGGGCTACGGTCAAATGCCTCTTGCTCTAGGCCACACTCACTCACACTCCCCCACGCCCTCGGTAGAACGAACAGGAACATCCACTGTGCCACTCTGGAAGAAGCTTGTTCTCGCTTCTGGCTTCGCGATCATCACGCCTATCGGAATGGCGATCGGCATCGGTGTTCTCAACGTCTTCAATGGCAACGATCCTTCTACGCTCATTGCTATTGGTACATTGGATGCTTTCTCTGCAGGTATCCTTGTTTGGGTCGGTCTTGTAGAGATGTGGGCGCAGGATTGGATGATGGGTGGCGAGCTTAGTGATGCTGGTCCTGTGACTACTGCTCTCGCTCTACTTGGTCTGATCTGCGGTATGGTCTTGATGAGTCTGCTTGGAAAGTGGGCTTAGACTATCCGTCGTTGGCGAAAAGTGGAAGAAGAAAAGCTAAATGGTTTTGAGATATGATGGTGGTGACATCCATCACGGATTTGTGCTAATGATCCCTCGATAGATTAGATATAAAGCAGCAAGATACAGAGTTTGTTTCTTTCACATTAGTCAATTGAACCGAGCCCAGCATTCGAGAAGTGAAAATGGTATATCCCAGTAACAAAAGTTGGACTCCAACTTTTGGGTACAAACTGAACAGCCTAAGAAGACTGAACTAAGTGGCATGAACTGGCCTACTAATTTCGTCTTTTATGCTCTCAGCGGTCAATTTGTGTCATGCCCCAAGGCCAGTCAATCCCTGATCCAAACACCCAGAGCCTAACTCAACTTCTGGCGTGCATCCTGGATCCTCTTGGACAAACTTCCAATATTAAAGAAGATCCCAATGACAGTCTCACTCACCCATCTAGGCAAGCAGCTCAGAATCCAGACCTTGGTAGCCATGCCACCAGCATAGAACCAATCGGGGGATCCTCCAATCAAGCCACCCAAGTAGCCCTCGCCCTTCAAGGCTGCCGTGACCAGCTTCTTAGCATATGTCTCCGTTTGCATGGTGGCTGTGCGCTGACTAAATGTCAAGCGCTGCTGGAAAAAGTCTTCGACAGGCTTGTACAGCGAGTTCTGGGGGAGAGACCTGTGGGTGCGGCTGGCAATGTTGGAGCGCACGGTACCAGTGACAGCGTTCATGACACGAACGTTGAAAGGCTTCAGCTCGAGACGAAGAGCGCGGGACCATACGTTGATGGCGCCCTTGGAGGAGGAGTAGATGGCACCAAAGATGTATGGTACCAGGGTTGATGTGCTGGAAATGTTGATGATGAGACCACGTGCTTCGATGAGCAAAGGCGCAAAGATTTGAACCATGGACATGGGGCCAAAGACATTGACTTCATATGTGGCGCGAACATCGTCAAGGTCCATGTCCAGCGCGGGGATGGTATGAGTTCGGCCACTAAAAGGTTTAGCTGGGGGGTCAATTGGTGGAAGAGGAGACATACGCATTGTTGACGAGGATATCAAGACGACCGCCAGTCAGTTCGGCAACCTGTTCTTTGCAGGCTTCAATGCTCTTGGGGTCTGTGACTTCAAGAGGGAAACAGCTCATGCCAGGGCCCTCAAGATCCTTGATCATGTCAGTGTTTCGCACCGTCGCAATGACATGGCAGCCTTGAACACATTAGATACACTACTCAATCTTTCCCTGTAAATACTAACCTTGTCGGTTAAACTCTTTGGCGAGAGAATGTCCAATGCCTCCGGGCGAGCATCTGCTCTCATCAGTATCTGTCCACTTGATAGTTTTTCTGCGCTTGGGTCTTCTTACCCTGTGATGAGGACGAAAGTCTTTCTGTCGGCCATTTTTCTGAATGTCAACGATATGCCACGAATCTTGAGTGATTGAAACCTGGATGAATGACTGCTGAGATCTGCTATTCAATACAGTTGAAGCTCAATGAGGAGAATATATACATTCACAAGATAACCCATGGTCAAATCCGCGGGGACCGACCGAGGCCCGTTGAATATGCACTAGCCACATTCAGCCACAAGCCACATTCTACAGATACAGTACAGAGTACGGCAGTTGTCTTTGAGTTTTGTTTGTTCATGTCTGTAGCTTTCAACAAAACGCGCGTTCTTATGACACTTATCCCTTGGATCAACTAGATCTACTTATACGAGGTCACTTGGTTTTGTTCTGATAGTCATTGACGACACGGTGGACTACTTGTTCAACTCGGCAGTGACTAAAAAGGACGCCCAAAATGAGATGGATGGTAGATGCCTACCAGTCACGGATTGCGACCCGACTTAGCCATAATGTTCGCGGCTAAACGGGTTCAATCATATTTCAAAACTAAATTTATCGTATCTTCAGACAAAGTCGAATGGTCGTCCACTCAGCCTTGAGCGTGACATTATCTTCCAAACCCTTACCAACACTCCCTCGTCATCAACGCGGCAAACAGACACAGACTTCCCATAAAAAGGCAAGGTTGAAAGGAATTGAAATATGTACGCTAAATGCAATCCGACGATGATGTACAACAGATATGTCTACACTCATCCCAACTCCGAGGCGATTACCTCAATCTAGTTATCCAACCCGGCCCATTCCATCATTAAATCCTCCCCGATTTTACCGGTGCATCTCTCCATTTGGTCGATATGGCGTCCCAGGTTGTGTCTGAGGTGAAACCATAGCAGTGTCCCCGGCCGAAGAGCCCAATCCTGCTCTGCTGAGCTCATCACTACCACGGGGATGAAGATCAACAGGTGTTGATCCAGGCATCTCAACAGCTCCCGACGAAGTACCGTCCATCTCGAATATAGGCGCAGGCGCAGCTACGAGGTTGTCGGGTGGTAGTTCCACGGCACCCGCGTGCTGCTTCGGTGGTGGGTAGTATCCTGATGCGTTGGGGTCGGGTGTCTGCCATCCTGACGCAGGTGTAGTGCCCCATGCAGCTTTGGGTTCTACAGGTGGGTAGGGTGAGTTGTTGGATTCGTAGTTGGGGAGCATCGGGTGTGATTCTTCAGCGTTCTTCTTGCGACGATGTAGCCACAACCAGATAACTAAACCAACGATGGCTGCACCTCCTGCTGCTGCACCAACGCCCACACCGATCGTCGCACCTGTAGACAGTCCTGTGTCTGCATCTGCATCTGCATCTGCATTTGAAGCATCGGTTGTCGAAGCAGCCGCCGCCGTATCAGACGTGGTAGACGCGGTATCGGTCGCTGAAGCAGTCGCGGTCGTTCCTGTGGCGCTTGTAGTTGTCTCTCCATCATGGGCAGCCTGCTGGAAGTCCGCTTTCGACGTCTTCATTGGGGTTTGGGAGTTGTTACAAGCCTCGACCATCATATCGTACGTCTCGTCAATGTCGTTGGGCGACTCTTGTCCAATGCAGCGCGCAGAGCCGAGGATGAAGTCATTGTTGTAATTACCCAAACCGCACAGGCAGTAATTGAGCTCCTTTGAGTCGGCACCGGTGCACGAGGCGTCGTCGGCGTTCTTCTCCAGGCATTTTTGTGCACCTTTGGGGTAGAAGCTAAAATCGTTCTGAAGAGCCAGCGAGGGGGTGAGGAGGAGCGACAATGTGAACCATCGCGACGCCATGATGAAAAGAAAGCTTTAATCCAATTGGTCGTCAACGATGGTGGAAAAGAGTAACAGTGCAGTGGTTGTGGTTGTTGTTGTTGTTGTTGTTGTTATGGAGAAATCGGCCCCTTTGCTGACGGACCAAGCAAACAGTTGTGTCGGTCGGTAAATCCGGTTTCAGCTATCCAGCCACGAAACGAGACGAGACGAATAAATCGGTAAAAGGTCGATCATGCAAATCACCATTAAAAAATAGACAAAAATTATCCACCTCTTGACAAAAGCGAATGACTGGGGAAAAAAGCGAGTGATATTGGTCGATTATTAGGTAGAGAGTTGTTGTTGATGAGGCGGCGTGTCTAGAGAAAGGGAAACAAGAAACAAAGAAAAAAAGAGGGAAAAAAGCAAGAAACACTTTCGGGGGGGTTTGATGAATTATTAGTGGCCGGCTACAGCTACAGTACAACAATCATGACGGAATAGCACCTAGTAATCGCACTGCGTGTCTCCGGCAAGAAAAGAAAAGCCCAAAATCTAATTTAATTACTTGGACGATCCTTTCGTCAGCACCAGTCCTTAATAGTTATAGACAAGATGTAACAGAGTGGATTGAGTCCCATCAGGATCGACCACCCCCGTAATGGCGCAGCAATAAATCGGCCAAAACACAACCTGATTGGATCTGAGGGTGCTAATTTTAGGTGGATCTTGCATATGGCTGGGCATTGTAGGGTAAGATTGAGATCAAAAGAATATGTACTATCTACATGCAAATGCACATTCTGCCTCATTACTAACTAAACCTGTGGCAAGGATGAATACATCTTGAAGCATGTAATCATCACAGCCCTACAGACCAACAAACCTTGGCAGGAACACTCACATATGTACTTTATTCCCCGAAGAATGTTGTTGGTTGCCTCACTAAGTTAAACATCATCTCATGTCCAAGTGAGGCTTTCACACTGCAACCAGGACAGGACAGGGCCTGACCACTCTCCAAAACTGCCAACACATAACTAATGCACAGACTCAAATCATCCAGATTAGGGGTATCATTAATTCATTATCATTTCCCAATTTTAAATAAACAATTCCAAATCTCACATCATCATGAACCATAATTCCTATCCCCAAGTCTCCCCTCACAATCGCCCAAACACCTTGGCAAAAATCTCTCTCGCCTTCAAGAGATTCAACAAGCATAACCTCTCATTATCCAGATGCGCAGAGTCACTAGACTGCCCACAAGGAAGATGAGCTGCCGGAGCTCCGAACTCCTTCTCTAGGAAGCGAATCGCAGGGATGGATCCACCCTCGCGAATATACAGCGGTTTGCGCGGCTTACCCATCTTGGTCTTGACGGAAAGGATCTCTTCCTCCTTGGACTTGTCTGTTTCATCGGGTGTGGCTTCTCCAGATGAAGGAGACGTCTCGAAGCAATCCTCCCACGTTTCCAGGATGGCCTTTTCCAAGGTTTGGAAGATGGCATTGGTAGGATCACCGAGCCACGGCTCAGCTCTGTTGTCCACGTTGATGGTGAGTTTGTTCTGTGACTCGAGCTGCGAAAATTCTTCCTCGAGGAATTTCGTAAGTGCTTCAATCACCATGTCCACCTCCTGGCCTGGTACTACTCGAAAACTGATGTGAGAGCTGGCGTGACTGCTGACTAGACTGCCGTCTGGACCCGAGACCTTGTAACGGTGGAGTGTCAGATTGGGTTCGCGCCAACGCGCCATAAGCGACTGCTTCAACCTTTCCTCGGGGCCCTTTTCGGGATTGCTGCGGATCAAAATCCTGGCAATATCATCGTAACGGGCCTCTTCTTCTGGTGTAACTGGAAGGATCCCGTCGTAGAAGCCGGGAATCTGCACTTTGTTGCCAGGTCCCTTGAGTTTGCCTAGGATCTGTGTCAGATCGGAAAGAGGCTCATTCATCATGTAGGAGCCGTCCACACCCGAGTGGATATCTGGACGAGGCGCATCAACGCAGACGGTTGTATGCAAAACACCGCGTAGACCATACGTCAAGCATGGAACTTCGTCGTCGAGCCAATAACTGTTAGCGAGTAGGATGTAGTCCACCTCGCCGATAAGCTCCTTGTTCTTCTTCACAGCCTCTTCAAAACCAAGCGATCCAAATTCTTCCTCTCCCTCAATTAAAAAGACAACATCGTTTTCCAACTGTTGGTTTTCCATCAGATCGGTCACTGCATATAAAGCAGCGATGATAGGGCCCTTGTTATCGCTGACACCACGGCCGTACAAATAACCGTTGGTTCCCTGCATGGTAAATGGATCTGTCTCCCATTTTCCCTTGCGACTATCGGCGGCGACAACATCATAGTGGCCATAGAAGAGAATTCGTTTGCGAGTCTCCGCAGCCTCCTTCTTGGCAGAAAAACGAGCGTAGACGACTGGGTTGTGATGCTTCTCAGTGCTAAGCAACTCGACATGTCCGCCGAGCCGCTTGAACAGCGCACCGAGGTATGTAGCGCCCTTGCGACAATCCTCCGCAAACTCGGGTCGGGAGGAGACGGTCTTGTATGATACGAAATCCCGTAACGACGATAGCAGGAGGTTATCTGAATCCTGCGAGACTTCCTTCTCTTTGGTGCCACACTTGTCGGTGTCGATGGACCAGACAGAGATATTGTCGTCGTTCGCGCCCGTGATAAAGTACTGCTTGTTCTTGTAGTTGGTGACAGCTGATGCAAGCACTTTGCCCTGGTGAGCCTCCCATCGAAGGAGACACTGGTATTTCTGGGGAACAGCGCCGGAGGCGGCATGTTGGTATTTTCCATAGTGGGTTGTGCTGTATTTCTGCAAAGAGTCAGTAAGATAAGAAGGACGGACAGGAAGGGATACTCACGCTGGCCCAACCATTAGTTGCAGCAGTCCACAAATATCCCCAGCCCATCTGGATTGACATGATGTCACAGTCATGCGCTTTAATAACTCTCAATCGTTGCGCTGTATCAAGATCCCACAACTCAACAATGCCATCAAGCTTGCCAGCGTACAAGAACGAACTGTCAAGCGCCATTGATAGAACAGACTCGCCATCATCGACACCCAATGTCATGATCTCTTGTATACCACCGCCAAGCTCCTCGTCATCCTCAACCGTATGTCCCAGACTCCAAAGCTTGATTGTACCATCGCCCGCACCAGAGATCAAAACGTCATCATCGGTACCAACGTCAACTGTCGGCCCCTTGGCCATGAGCATGCAGTATACGTAGCCGTAGTGCGCAAAGTTTTTGACGCAGCCTGCGTGCATCTCGAGGACATTATGGGCTTTGGGAATCAATCCCCATCGATCGTCGTTACGTCGGGGCGTACTCGCACCGCCGCCGACGGCTTTGGAGTCGAAGAAACGGTGGTTTCGGCGGTCAGGGTGCTGTTGAGATTCGGGAGACACGCGGGCTGTAACGTCGTTAAGGCCAACCCATTGGATAGTAGCGTTTTGTGCACCGATATATAGTGTCTCATGCTGAGGGCTATATGCCGTACAGAAGATGTCACCGACATCGTAGGAACCATAAATCTCGTAGAGTCGAGTCAGGGTCTTGGGGTCCCAGACATTGATGATGGGATCTCCAGCGCTGGAGAACAAAAGCGAGGCATCGGGTGACAGCGATAGGGATAGAATGCTTCTCTTATGTGCTTGGACACGGCGAACTTGTCGGAACGTATCGAGAGACCATGCTACTATTTCGCCATCTTGTGTACCGGCGTAGATGGTTTCGTGCTGTGGACTAACGGCGAGAGCGAGAACGGTGCTTGCATGGGATAGGGAGTGGACGAGGTCGGGGCTGGTAGCAGGGTCTTCGGCAGCTTCGAGAGGTGAGAGGATTGGAGATGCTGGGCCGAGCGACATTATCGGCGATACCGTCCGTGAAGGCATGTTGAAGGATTCTGAGGGAGCGTTTGTTAGATGGGAGGTAAAAGACAATATCGATAGAAAGGGAGGAGCAGAAACAAGGGTCCTGTCGATGGTGTTGATGGGAAGGGAAGTCGACCAACAGATGATCTGCTCGGAGGAAAAGGTTCACTTGAATACAAGAAGCATAGGATATGTTATGATCAAGTGATGCAAAAAATAAGACGTGGTGTTGAAGTTGAGACAAGGGTAGAGTTAACAGCGGTAGCTTCAGTGCCGAGACCGCTCACAAATTCGGGCCCCAGTATGACGCGATCGCGCCAGGTTCAGTCCAGGGTCCATCCCTTTCCTTTCCTCGTAGTAACACGAGAGAACAGACTGAGACGGGTACGTTCGGTGAGAAAGTTGGGTAAAATTGATTGAGCCTTTGCAATTGACATTACAAGCATTGTGACTCTTTTCTGCAAACTGGGTTATTTTCCAAACGCTGGCCGATGATGAAGACGCCTCAGCCTTCTGTCATGTATGCATTCTCATTGGTTGCAACTATGCCAATTCCTTCAGCCTTATAGCGTGACTGCGCCACAGTAGAAGAGAAGCTACCCGGCACTAGCCTTCGGAGACTTATTGAAGGGCATTTGTAAGTCAACCCAACATTGTCTTTTCTGATGGGGAAAATATATAGAGTATCAGACGTGAGATTAATTGGGCTGGGAGAATGAGAAGTGGTGAGTATCGTACAAATGAACTTGTGACCGCTTGGCGTTACACTTGTTCGGCGATCCAAACTCAATCGCCGTCTCAAGTTCAGATGGAAAGACACATAGAAAAAAACATCAAGATTGAGATAATCTGGGAAGAGAAGAAGGAAAAGTTGTGAGCTCACCATAATCGGATGTAATTGTCTCTCCAGATAATCGCTTCTCGTTCATCAATATCTTTGCACATCCCTCGCAACCATCTCCGTTCGACAATGAAGAGTCCGAATACATAGTTAACTCGATGCGATCAATACAGCAAGGACAGGCAATGATTGTATTAAAGAAAGAAAATTGATAAAAAAGAGAGATAAGTTGGATAGTAAAGTATAAACATACAAGTAAAAGATAAGAAGACATCCATCCCCTTATCCCCAACATAAACGCCCCTTGTACCTGTCTGCATCACGGGACGAAGCCATACTGTTCCCCGTCAGCCCTGTACAACCCAATTCAAGAAACGTGTACACAGAGAAAAAGCGTAAAACAACGATGCGAGATCAGAGACACTGGGGCTCACCGATAGTTTAACTAAGCCACCCCTGGATATGTAAAGTGATCTGCTGTTAGCACTGGCGATATCGGGGGACCGGGCTACCGGGGCGGCGAGGCGGACGGGGAGCTAGCTGCATGGGATATCATGGAGGGTTACAGTGACCGATGCATCGGGTTTGGGGGATCCTTGTAGGAGATTGTCACTGTTGAGGCTTGGCTGGTATGTTGATGTTTATTTTATTGTTTTTGTAATGAGTTGAGTATCTATCTATCTTCAAATTTCTGTATTCCCCGTTCTCTGGTGGCCACTTGATCCATACCTTTATCGTCCTCTTCGGTTCATACTTTAGGTTTGTGTGTGACGTCCTTCCTACATCAATCAATGCCCAGTCGAGTTTGGGGCTGAACCACCAGCCGCTTCTGCATCGCATCATACCGCAACCTTCTGACGTTCACGTACTTGCTAACCAGTAGCATGCATAGTATGTTTTTCAACAAAAGACTGTCTCACCCATTGAACGGTCTTGGAAAAACTCAATCAAATCTGGCCTTCTCCGCTTGTGTGTCTGTTCGCTTGAGGGAAGCATGACCACCCGCAATGCTCACCAACTCCAGTCCTGATGCAGTTGAAGTATTTCGCCTTGCCGAGGAATTAATCCCTTCTCCTCGTTCGCCGTCGTAAGAAGGAATGCGATGCACTGATGGTGAGGTACAAGTGTCTCTTCATCATCTTGTGAACGCTTGTTACCCCTGTTGATGACAGTATGAAAGAGATCTGTTGAAGCGTGTGAATCCCTACAAAGACTGGCTCATTAAGTGCGGGCGATGGCGTATACAGCGCCGCGAGACTGTCGAGGAGCCCGTTATGTAGTCAAGGCAGGCGGCGATGGGCGACACGGATCAGATCTCTATGGAATTCATTGTTTCGATAATCACCCTGGCGAGATAGTCCCGAGATAGTCCGGATCATCGAAAAGGGTAGCAATGAAGAAGAGCCCACTGACTTTGGAACTCTTACTTGATGTTGAAAACATGAAGTAAGAGTTAATTGACTGGGGCGGGAGCTCCTGAGAATGAAGGTTATCCACGAACCGTCGCAAAACTGGTGGTACCAGTTGAACCGCTTGGCAGAAAAAGCTCCTTCACCCTTTTGTAGCCATCCTTGACGGAAGTTGCAAATGTTTGTGTTTCCCTTACTCTGTACTCTACCATAATCCATCGTTCGACGATCAATGGATGGCTTCGGTGTAAAGGCGAACAGCCTTATGATTACGTTTCATGTGAGTACTCGGTGCCATCATCATGATGAGGCGCATTCCCACTTGATGGAAAGGTTTGAGACATTCAGGGGTCCGGCGATTCTGTGTCCTGAGTCGTCGGGCAATCTGCAACCGCAGATTCTCATGCTACAAGTCCAGCAACAACCTCCTGATGCTGGCTTCCAACATATTCGACGAACGACTTGTTCAAAAAGCGAAGAGCTCGAAGGTGCTCACCTAGGCGGAAGTAAGGCCTTGGGGTGTAGCCTGAGGTATCGTGCTCAATGTGGTAGGTAGAATGAGAGATGAAGGAAGAAGAAGAGGCAGAGTGGCCGCAACTACAATCCACCATTCAAAATCGCCTAAATGACCAAGATGGCATCCTCTCATCTCGCACTTGCAGCCGGCTGGCAGGTCTGACTCACAGCCCCCACGCTTGACACGACTGACATAAACCTGAGTTCAAGACGGAGACGATCCTATTTGGGTCAGGCACAATTGAACCAGAAATTCGTTTACGATAAATCTTTCCCATGGTAGTTAATCCGGTCAGGCTGTTGAAGGTTCTGGACTTGAAAAACGAATTCCAGAACTTATCGAGGCAAGCGTAGCCGGCCACGGCTTGATTTTGTCTTGACAGTTGACGATGGCAGACCCTGAAATCTTGCGACTTATGCCTCGAACGCAGAATATTGGATCCTTCTGGCGGAAATACATAGACCGCCTCTTATCGGGGACATGTGTGTGTTGAAACCGTAATAATGAAGTGAAACCTGAATCCTCGTTGAGTAGATCTGAACGTCTTAGGCACAGGACAGAGAACAATGTTCGACATCTTGTGAATTCGGATCCCCGCACCAGGGAGACCATCTACACCCCCTTGTCGAAGAGCGTGTATCGGGTGGTTAACGCCACGAAGTATAAGAGACTGGGAAGATGAAGGTCTCTCCCAGTACAGCAAACACTGATATCAGAACTCAATTGAGTGGTTGTTCGAGTTCCTTGCTGGAAACTTCTTTCAATGAAAGAGAGGAAACAACAGCGCCAGGCTATGTGTGATCGAGGGATGGTGGTGGTACCATGTCCTGGTCTTCGTAATCCGTGTTCAGTTTAAACTGGAATTGGCCGTTGGTGCACACATCCTGTGGGAAGCCCTTTGAGATGACTTCGATGGCCAATCCGTCGATAGATTTGAAATCTGGGAGCTTGATCTTGCCATCATCGTTCACGTGGTAATCAAATGTCTGGCGGAACAAGGTTCAAAGCAAGTGTGCTAAAAGTTTCGTTGTCCAGCAGAATTTGACACGAAAACTGTGCTGCACAGCTTGTAAGACCACCATCCCGGGTATGGCCCAGCCCGGGAAATGTGTCGTAGAGCTCGTCACAAGCTTTGATTGCGCTAGTTGGAACTCTGTAGGAACAATTAGACTATCCACAACAGGCTTCAGGTCTTGGTCGACCTTCTCTCCGTCAAGTCGCAAAGCCCCCAGGAACTTGAGACACTCGTGGACTTCTTGTTTTACTTGTCAATTACGACGACATATCGCAAGCCTTCGACGTGCCCAGAAATGGCCGACGATGTTTCATAGAACGTGTAAGGGGAGTCTTGATAAAAACCTGGGCTAGTGAAGCCGGACTGAGCTCTTGAGGTAAATCTGGCTGTTGAGTATTGATCGCTTTGGCGGTTCGATAGTAACTATTGCATGCAGATCAACTAGCCCGATAACACCCCAGAGCTTGATTGACCTTCTCAACAAGGCTACTTAAAAAGTAGCTCGCTCCAGTTACGAGATACCGTAATCTCACGGAGCGGTCCATTGTTCTGGACTGTACTTCGAACTGTTTTATCCAAGGACCTGCCTATAACAGCGCGTGCTGTTACAGTTCCTGGCCACTCTGCGGTGTATGTGAGATCCCTCGTGACAAGGGAACCTGGTTGTATAGAATGGGTTACATCAGTGTTGAATAACCCAATTCTAAGCAGTTCCACCACGGTCACGCTTGCTGAGATGGCAAAAAAGAATGTCTCGCGGCAGGGTCGAATCTTGTCGGGGTCTTGTTGATAGTGCTTGTTGCTCATTACCCGAACCACCGAAACTTATCTCAACTCATGCCACTAGGAGCTATACCATATATCCGATAAGCACAAAGAGCATCCTTAGGCTGCGGTGCCAAGCACATCAACGAAGGTTTGCAGGCGTATGGCAGCAACCACGTGGATCTCGGTGTGCATTTTGAAGAAAATGTTGCGAATAGTCTCATTGTGTTGCATTTCCTAGGAATGGGCATTGTTGGTCATATTTGGGGGTGATTCAGGAGATCTCGGGCACCAACTGCATCCCAAGAAAAATGCATCATCTAATTGCGTCGAATTGAAACTTTCGTCCCTCGTCTTCCGAAGATATTGTAGAACTAACGAGCGGCGTTGGCAGGGCAGTATAGAAAGAATCATCCTGCGACCAGAAGGCTTCTTGTTGGTAAGCTGTAGTACACGCCTCCATGAACAAGGTCAACTCGACCTCAGGCACGCCGTTTTAAACCACAACGCCCAGGGGCATGATGGCGGACGTGGTGGTACCGAGACAGTAGCAGGGCAACTTCCATGTGTTTATGTTGAATGTATAGATTGATAAAGCCAATGGAAACTCCTCGCTGTTGGAAATCGATACCCGAATCTCAGGCGGTCAATTTTGCCGTCACAGTTGCCTGTGATACATCGTAGTAAGAGTTGGTACGCCGCAAATTGGGTCCAGTCGTCTGGGGTCAAATGGCGAAAGTTGCAGGGCAGGCAGCGTGATGTATTCGTTGTTGTTGGGTAGAACCGTGCAAAGTCATAGTCCCACTGGAATTCCCTATCATCCTCGTTCGGGGCTGGCGGACCAGGTCTTCCGAAATGATACTCAGATGGTTGGTAATGCGCTGATGTACTTGGCAACGCATTCCTAAGGATGCTCTTCGTGCTTATCATGTATGTAGCATGGCTCGACTTGGACACATAATTGCTGAAGACTGCGCCAAACGGCTGACAGTTCTTCTGTTCAGAGAATGGTGGAAGTCGGTGATGATTAGGCACGACTGGTTGTTGGGCCTCTGCGTTCAATCAAGCATGCCAGAAAAGAAAGTAGACAATGAAGAACAAGTAGGCCACGAATGGATCGCCAGTGCAAACGGCTAGCCTGTTTCTAATTAGTCAACGCAGACATCATCAATAGGGGCGCAAAACGATTCATACCCTTCATCTCAGGCCAGATACTTCATAGCTGCAGCCTTCTGTTCTAGAACCTTTTCCTAAGGATCGTTCTTCTTGTTCGAGCTTGTCGTACCTCCTTTGAGGAGTGACCACAAATCTTGTCGCGATCAGCTGTTTCGTACGTTAGTTTAGGCAAATTGTAGGCTACTGGGAAGGTAATGCTCACAGGACTTTTGGGTCGCTATTCTGTTCATGAAAGCTTGTCCTGGGAAAGTCTGTAGTGCCTCTGGCTCTTCGTGTGTTTAAATGGACACTGCAAAGGTGGGAGCCCAAAAGCTACCGAGTTCGTGCCACGGGCCTTAGGAGATGATCGATACATGGCTTGAGACGCGAACCAAGCTCAATATCGTGTTCAACGAAGTGATTGAAAGCGAGATGAAGCTATATGGCGTTTTCGAGATGCTCTCCATGTTCTGTCCGGTTTTGAGTATCTACCAAAGCCGCCCAGCAATTGCAGCATCAAGCTGATCGCACGCTCAAAGGAAAGCTGAAGATATGATGTTCCTGGTCAAGAATTTGACAAGACATCGGTTCATTGTAGCCAAGTGTCCAACGTTGCTCAGAACAAGTCTTTTCAAAGGCGTACTCATGATGGCAAGAGATTCAACTACGCCCGAGTAAAATGATGCTCAGTGAGGCAGGAGATCATCACCCGTAGAAATCATGTTGAGCAGATGTCGTTGAAGTAATCGGGCGGAGAAACACGACATTACTCTGGACTGGTTCCAGTTGGGCGACCGATCATGATAAAGTAGGCCGGCGATTCGACTCCGGAGGAATCGGGTTCATAGTCGAGGATGGCCGCCTTTCGAGAATCCGGCGACTAGTTTGCGATGAGCCATGATTGCAGTTGGGTGACTGACCCCGACCTCAAAGGACCCAGGTAGTAGTCCAAGAGCAGCCCCAGTACCGAGAGGTATAACATCGGAACACGCAACCTGAGCCCAACCATAAATCCAAGTTGATGATGGTGTGTCCCGCTACCGCCAGCATCGCCCGGTGCCTGTCAACATAAGTAGAAATCCCGTTCATCGATCATCGCTAATCACATCGTCATAATACGTGGCGTATGCATTGTTCAAGTCGTAGTATCCGCTTGAAGATTGATGCTGATAAGGCAACATCGCATCTAGAACAGCAAACGAATAAACCGTTGTGTCGTTGCACATTGAGCCTCCGATAAACACAGACACGTGGTAAAACAGAACACACACAATGCGCTGTGGGCTCGCAGTATGTATGGGAATTGGGTAGAAACGCCAGGGCTGCCTTCATCATACTCGCCGTGTCGATTCGCCATCTTGGTCGACAGCTTCAGTTTTTGCCTCCTCGAACTTGTCCTCCTCAAAAGAGTCCACACACTCTTGAATCTTTCGTCCAGAGTGGCAATGCTTCCTCGAACTCGTGCCCACAGAAAGGCAACCAAGCTTCTTTAAAGCGCAGATTAAAAGTGACTGAAGTGTGATGGGTAGCAGAGATGTTTTGTGAAATGCCTGGCTGCCAACGGCCGGTTATAATGGTAGGTCTTTGGTTTCGTGAAGACGACAGAATGAAAGATGTAACCCAAAGCAGTATTGGAACATGTGTCGTTCTTGAAGCATGCCTTCAGTGGCTTGGCTGACGATGGATCTGGCAGTTCATGATGATCAAGATACTGCGGGCATCATTTTCTCATGGGATGGGAACGTTGAGGTTCATGGACATGGAAGGACGTCTATCTTCAAACGATGTTAGACATGAAGTACGAAACGTAGTACACCTCAACTTACACGATGCGCGATGCGTAGCAACAGTACTATTAAAATTGGCATGAAGGTCATGTATGGGACGAGAAGTGTCTGATTCCATAGAACCCACTCATGTCTCGATATGCATGATATAGGACTCAAGAGAACTCCTGGCACATTTCTGTCAGTGGCAGTTGACGTATCCGAGATCCCAAAGACATACTGTCATCGTCCATTCATAGCTTGGCTCTGTTGTGGCAGTTCTCAAAGAGGCTTCTTCTGGGTTGGTGGCCTTGATTGAAAGACATGCTGACTATATTCCGAATAAGATTGCAAATGATGAACGGAACTTGTCGGGCCTTTCAGTTCACTCCTACAAGTAACAAGCAGGTGCGATACACAGCAAAGTGTAAAAGGGTTGGACGGATAGCTCGATTGGGTTTATGGGAGGGTTTATCGCAATCATTCGTTCGACTCTTAATATCCCTTGGTTGCTTGATGTAGCTGGCTTGTTGTAAGGTCTCGGGCCGGACGATAGAAGTAGGCGCTGATAAATGTAACGGCCGCTGTTGTCACCACGCCAGGCCAAAGGAAACAGCAACATGCTTTACAAAGGGGATACGAGACCCGGGAATGAATCTGCGAGGCAGTATCGGAATCATTCTTCTGTGATAGGAGGAAGCTGTGAAAGGATGATGTGGATATAAGTCGTCATAGCCGTACGAAACACAGAAGATACAGTAAGTGACTGAAGCCTCATGCTCTCATGAGATCACACCTTTCACAATTGTGGCCATATTTCCAGTCAAAGTAAAACAACACGCAAAAACCAGTCGCTCATGATGCTATCACATGGACGGGGGCTCGTTTGACCAGCGGCCGATGCCTGGTTTGACAGCTCTGGCAAGAGAGGTCGGATGGACTAGTGAATAGCATCAGCGTTAGAAATTTACGATGCCAAGACTTGTTCATGTCGACACAGGTCTGGATGAAGCGACAGACTACTTACAAGATATCGTGCAAGGATAACGTAACCACTGGCTCAAATGGAGCACCACTCTCCTCCACCAGCTACCAGTACGCTCTTAACTCCTCGTCGGCAAGTTCGATGACAATACCGGGACAAATCGTCATCATGCAGAACTCACAAGTGGTTTGCGTCTCATCGTGTCCAATCTACTGCGCGAGGTAGAAGAGGCAGTTTGGGTCCAAGATAGCATATGCATGGAACATGTCGAGGCTGGTTGTACGGAGACTGTGATGAATTCTCCAGAAACTCGCCCCTAGCTTGGGTGCCAAGTGTCGGAACGCAGGTTGACTGGTCATTGCTTGCGCTTGTCATATTCACCACTGTCAGTCACTCATCTTCACTTGTCCAGATCAACGTGGGAGGACTTACAAGTTTGAAGTGTTGCTCACAGGGAAAGCCAACCACCACCGTATAGCGAGATGGCTCAGAGGTTTGACTAGTTTGCGGCATCTCTTTAAGCCTGTTAAACATGTCGGCCGAAGTCCCAAGTGTCTTTATCGGCTCAATCAAGCAATCTCCTTCGGCATTCGTCCATGACATGACAAAGGTCCGTGGGATGTCGAAATATTGATATTGTAGAGATTCGCTTTCATCCATGGCATTGAAAAGTGCCAGATGAAGAGGTATAAGAGACTGGGAAGTTGAAGGGCCTTGCCACGTGAAGGTGTGGGAAAGATGTTGGGAAAGGAAAGACTCATGGATAGAGTAGCTTGGTTGGAACGCTCCTACGATAGAGGAGACAAATGAGTAGTGAATCATACCCAGCACATAGACGTGAAGGATAGGAGAGTGAGTGGATGATGAAGATGGAAGCACAATGCTAAGTCAAAAGTTGGGAAGAGAGGAAGATTCTTATGCCAACTCCAACGCCCTTGATGACTTATCATCCTCTAAAGCATCACATCATCTCTACAAGTCCAAAGTTCAACCTCAGCCAATAGTTCTCTCATTCTAAATTAAGATGCGTGAAAATTTACAATCTTCACAAAAGACTACTGTATTAGGCGATGATGGGCAATCTGGCCAACACAGGTATGCGGCATCACGACGGCTCTGCAGTCAACCAGACCACAACACCATACATCTATTGACATCTGTATCCAGCTTCGGAGGCTAGAGAGCTTTGACTCTGCAACTCGCCTTTCTCAGGATCTTCATTGGATATGTGTGAAGGCAAGTTCCCGTGTATTCTTCATCAGTAGCAAAACAATCACCCAAGACCGAATACGAGACCAAGACAAGTCCAAACAACAGCATCATCATCATAAAATGCCAAAGCTTCATGTCTTTTGTCCTACCCTTTTCTTCCCCTCTCAAGCTCGAGCCTATCGGCGTCAAAGCCTAACGGCAAAAGTGCACCCAACCTGGCAAAATGCATATCTCACAGGCCACATCAACGCACAGTATCCGGATTCTCTACGGGAAACAGCGTAAATACGAGAGAATTAGTTGACCGAAACAGGATCTTGATCCAATTGCGAAAACTTCAATTGTCTCGTGAGAAAACTTGATCATACGCCCTCAAATCTACCCGCTCTTCCTCTCACACCCCACAAAGCCCACACCACAAATCGGTTTAGATGTGGGATCAACTACGCAAGACTCATGCTTCAGGTCATGTAGAACCCCGTGACTCCCGTGTCTAGATGATGGCGAATCTTGTATTGAAGGTTTGTCAGATCTGAGATCAGTATGCACGATGAATCTCAGATCAAGGTACATGGATGCACATCGATGGCATGGGCATAATCACCTCATTGAACATTACAATCGACTCGTGTAAAGCACAATCAAAAAGAGCCATTTCAGCCCAATGCATTGATCGCTACATAAAAAAAAGCCTAAGCTAGGTAGTGTAAACAAAAATGCCATCCCAAAATAATAATTCCCATGCAAACAGCTCCGTCATCTGTCTTCCGTGCGTCATGCAATAAGTAAGAAAGAGAAAAATCTACTCAAGCGTGTGCAAGAGTCCATCCAATCCGTGTCGGTAATTCATTTCCATTTCCATTTCCATTTTCATACGTCTTTTCAAATGTGTCCAACTTCTTTCGTAGTATCGTGATAAAATAAAAACGACGAGTCTAAGGGAATAAATCGCTGGTGGGAAGGGCTTCCTTCTTTGCCCATCCATGATCTGTAGATAAAAAAAAGAGAAAATCCAAATGTTTATCTCGTCTTTGAGGATGTAAAGTCTTGTTCATCCAGTCTTTAAAAATTGCGCCAGAGAAATATGCAAGATAAAAGAAAATCCACAAAAGGGTATTGATATGCCAGTCTAAGCCATGACCATAGACCGCTCCTTCTTTTCCTTGTTCTTGAAAAGAGCCTTGAGCATGTTGGTGTTGGTGCGGCTGGGCTTGGGCCGCAACGTCACCTCGGAGGCGTCATCTCGTCGACTGCTACTTCGGCTATCGATGGATCTCGTCTCCGTCTTGTCGGTGCGCTTACTTCTTGATGAGCGGTGACTGCGCTCGCTGTCTGCGATGCTCTCGGTGTACCTGCTCTTGGTGTCGTCGTCGCGACGGCTTCGGGAACTGCGATGGCTGCCTTCGGTGCGGTGAGACTTGGAGCTTCGGTGGCTGTCGTGGGTCTTGCTTGTCTTGCTTGTCCTGGTTGTTCTTGTGCTACGGCGGGACTTGGTGTCAAAGTCGTCACCCATACTATCAAAGGCGGTAGGTGTAATGAGTTCCATATCGACACTCTCTGTTGCAGAACCTGCTGGGATACCTCTCATCCAGGTCTCGATTGAACTTAGATCATCGTCAAGGATGAGAGCCTCGTCCACGCCGCCATATTCGGAAGGAGAATACTCGCTCTGCGTGCGCATGGGCGCAGGTCGGTTCATGGGCACACCCTCGTAGCCCAAAGCCTCGCGCGCCGCCTTGGCCTCTGCCATTCTCTGGAAAATCTTCCATCCTCCAAAGCAAATAACTGTGACACCAGCAGCGATACTCGTGCCGATCAAGAATTGCGGTGACGATAGGAGCCCAAAGACAGCGGGTGATCCACTCTTGAGGAGGGTCAGGAAGGCTGGTGATGTTTTCTTGACAATCTTGGACAGCTCAGCAAGGGTGAGCGCAACGGCCGCGGCGTGGTCTGGGTTCTTCTGAAGCTCGGCCATGGTGTGCGTGGCAGAGTGGTGGATACACTTGGCTTCGGTGAGGAGGCCCTCGACACGGTGAACAAGTCCCATGGCCTGCTTCTCATCGACTTGCTGTGGGTCCAGATCGGTGCGATCCTTGAGATCGGGAGGGACACTACCATAGGCGAGGTCCATGTCGATTTCCTTGCGCGGCTTTGTCGCCTGGACAAGCTCTCCGGTTGATCGGTTTCGGGGAACCATAGCATCGCCGTAGGCTGAGGGGGCCATGGAGCGAGGAGACAAGGCGTAGTTCGTGGTTTGGGCGTAGGGGTCCTTGTATGTCATCTGTGTAGGGGCCCTGCTAGGGGCTGTAGCCGAAATCTCGGTATGTCTCTCGAGATTGTCGAGGGTCAAGGCCTTGCGGCTGCGGACGTCAAAGTCGTCTCGAGGATGGCGCGAGTGGACGCTTCGCGATCTGCGACTGCGTTGCGAACCGGCTTCGCTAGGAGCGGCGCGAGGAGGGTAATAACGGGAGCGGTCATCGTCGATTAAATTTGATCGTCCTTCGACGTCAAAGGTTTTTGATCGGTGGAGGGACTGGCCGGCCTTGATCTCGGCCTTCTTGTCTTTGTAGGTGCCTTGAGCTTCCTTGAAGATTGTGAAGAGTTGCTTGCCCTGGGAAATGTTAGTTCAGGGAATTGATTGAGGCGCTGGGGAACACGAACGGTCTTGATAATTTTGCCGGAATTGTTGACAACGGTTATTGTCTGTTCGAGCGCCATGATGGGCAGTTGTGTATTCAGAGGCGTTTGAAGTAACAACGGGATAAAGAGCTAGAGCGGGGGATATCGTGTATAAATGTCGGAGGGAGGAGACCAGCTCTCTCTTTTTGTGTTTGTGTGTTGGTAATGCGTGTCTCTGAGTTGCAGTGGTGAGACAGACGAGACGAGTAGGGAGTAGAGCAGTATTTGTCTTGTCGTCGACGATGCGAATGGGTTTGACCGCAACAGCAGATGGAGCTGATTAGGTTCAAGTAGTAACAGGCTTGGCCTGTCTTGAACGATACGATCCGATCAGGGACTGGGATACCCCTTAACAATTTCGATCCAAATAACAGGCAATAAAGAAAAACAAGAGGCCAGGCGAAAAGGAAGCACGGTAGAATAAATGATTCACACACGCTTGGTCCCGGTCCCGCGGTGAAGGATGGATGAGCTGTAGAGAGATCCGCAGTGGGGGGGGAGAAAGTAGTAGAGGGGTGGAGGGGGGTAAGAGTATGGACAGCGGAAGAATTTGGGTAGACCGGGCAAGGTCGGTCAGTTTTGTCCACTGAAAGAGGCAACCAAAGAGCCTGTAGTTACAGCGGCCTCCAGGGCTGTGGCGTTGACCGAGGCGAACTCTACTAGGTAACTAAGTAGATAGGCGGTGGCACCGGGGAAGATAGCTCAGTGGAGATGATTTGAAATGTCAAGAGAGAGTGAGAAAAAAGGGGACTGGAATTTGCTGGGAGTGAGTGAGCTGGGGGACAAGAGGGAAAAAAGTGGTGAATAGGTAGGTATGCTAGGAGGCGGTGGATTTGTCGGTGAGGAAAAATCGGACATGTACCAACAAGGAATCCCAGTGTTTAATAAAGACGATAGAATAGAGAGAAACAGAAAAGAAACCAGAAAAGAGGTAATACAAAGATTTAACTAATTAATAAGTCTATAGACACTCAAGGTTGCATTATCTATCACACACACTTTCTCTTCAGCTTTGGATTCTCAAAGGCGGTAATTCGATCTGTGAGATATGGGGATGGGTTGGATTGGGCTGGGCCAGCTGGCCTGGCCAGACAAGACAAGACATGACATGACAATTGGATGGCACGACTCAATGAGAGTGATTCTCAGGTACAGTAGCTGTAAGCGAACAGACCCGGAAATGTGACAAGCATGCACGATGATGAAGGTGGTCAATACATTTGGGTAGCAGTTTGTTGTAATGTAATGTATCCCGCATATAACACGCATGGCCCTGCATTGCATAAGATACAATGACCGATGACCCTTTGTGTTTACCCATTCCATGTTACGGAGAACACATGACCTTTGACATTGAATAGAGTCAATGATAGATTCATCATGTTGATAGTAACACTCAAATCGTCTCACCACCAAACCTCCATCCATCTTCTGGAACACATGCCGATTGGTCTCATTCCCACTTCGTCAGGCGCCTGTGCATTTGGCACTTTTCTCAAAAGAGAAAAGTCACTATCAACCCAATGAGCAGGGATATCCCTGTTTTTTCTTCCAAAAGAGCCAGCGCTTCCAAGCCCGCCATCGCGCCAATTCGCTTCGCACATGTGGTTCATCCAGCATCCTATCAAACTATGACAAGGCGATGGCGAGACAAATGCAACCTACGTACGAGACATCGAACAAGGGGAAAATCAGGAGAACCTGGTAAAAAGAACACGCGAAGAAGAATAAAACAGATGGCTGGAAAGATTAGAGAGAGGCGGGGGGGAACATGATGGTTCCTTTCCGGGATGTAGCAATGGGGATGTTTATCCGTGACACGTTAATGCTGTCGATCCCGTGATTTTTAGAGGCTTTTTTCTTCCAGGATATTCCCTTTTTGTGACGGACTCTTGCTGGTCTTGGTCGTGGTCGGTCATGGTCATGGGCTTGAGTGTGAGTGTGAGCATAATGATAGCCAGCGCTAGAGCAAAGGTCAAGCCCAATTTGATACTGAGCCACAGTTGGCCAGCGAAGCCAACTGTGGCTTTAGCTCGCTCTCCCCTCTTTCAGCTGTTGTTGTCGCGGTCTAGACGAATAAACACAAAGTTACATGATAAAGGAGGAGTATATTCGTTGTCATTCTCTCGAGTATTCGTCACGGCCACATAAGCATTGTGGCAGAGCTACTCTACGAGACTGACGAGGCATTACTAGACTATAGTCCATCTTGTCTCTAGTATGCCTACCCGGAAGTTACTGTAATGGTTGAGCTCTAAGCTTGAACGTAAAGAAATAATTAACCAACACAAGCATAGGCCTATGTGAAGTGCCATGTTGACTCACCTATTTCGTCTCTCTGTAATCAACATACGAGGCCAACCTGCCGACTTCAAATCCAGACCTGTCGATCTAACGTGATATCTCTCTTATCTGAATAATACCTCGTCCCTGCCCAAACCTCACAGACAGACAGACAGACACACGAGAACCACATCACGCAATAAGACCAAAAAAAGGTAAGACATTATTCACCTCGGGATTGAAGCAGACGATGCCATGTGGCAGATGCTGATCAAGACGTTTGTATCCAAAAAAGCAAACATTAGTCTTGCCGAAGGTTGATCAGCGGTCTTGGCCTCACCCTAGACCATAAATGAGTTGACGAACAGGTTTGAGTTTGAGAGGAGGGCCTCAAAGATTTGATGTTGTTTGATGAATTACCCACTCATCTTGAACAACTGACTCTTTTATTAATACGACGTTGTTTCCGTGACTCAGTTTCTGCTGGTGAGATTAAAGTGACTGTCTTAGTTTGAGGCTGTTGGGCTAAGATTCTTGTGATCCAATGTCGGGGTCTCCAAGATTCCCCCGCAAGCTTGGCGGGTACCTGAGGTTGATAATTCCGAGATGAACCGAGTCATGGAAGAGTCCTTTGACGATTGAGTATTCTTAAGGTTGCTGGTGTTTTTAGAATTGAGCTCAGTTGGTTATAGTTGTCGATACCCTATGCAGCAACTGTAGTATAACCTTTACCCCGGCTCGATACATCATGT
Source organism: Fusarium poae (assembly GCF_019609905.1). Classification (NCBI taxonomy): domain Eukaryota; kingdom Fungi; phylum Ascomycota; class Sordariomycetes; order Hypocreales; family Nectriaceae; genus Fusarium; species Fusarium poae. The sequence continues at coordinate 7,161,215 of NC_058399.1, forward strand.
CACCAAAGCTCAGTAAGCCCAGCCTCTGAGCTTGACGGGGTATAAAAATAAATGAACTCATATATATGCTCTAGGCAGCATGAACTGGTCTACTAATTTTGTCTCTTATGTTCCCAATGGACAATTTTCTGATATACCGAGGCCTAGTGTCCTCTTGTATAGCCAAGCCCAATTCATCTCTAAGCCTCTCAAGGCTGTAATATTAATTACAATTCCATTTGAATAAGAAAAAGCCTTAGTTTCTCAACTTACAACAATAAAATAAACTATAAGCCGGCGTCATCCCGATTCTCCGATTCTCCACACAATATCCCGCATTGGCAGTTACAATACAGTACAGTCAGTACTTTCTTGTGAAACACCATAGTTGAACATCACATCATCATAGATTCTGCCTGTCACCAAAAAGAATAGACAGAAAAAGAGAAAGACACAGACATAGAACATCAAAATGTCTTCAATATCGACACTCTGCGATTCCCTCCAGATCTCAACAGCCCACGTCGTCGATGGCCTCCGCGGCTTCGTCACGTCCTATCCGCAAGCGCGTCTGGACCTGGCCTCACTGTCGCGCGAGCTCGCAGAACTGCAGATGGTGGCGAGGCTACTTCACCACAACGCTCAAGCTCTCGACACCGACTCTGACCTGAAATTGCCCTCGAGACTGGACGATGCGCTCAAAGGCGTCGTCAGTGAGGCTGGCGAATTGATCGAGGAGGCTGAGGATGCCTTGGATCTCGATAAGGAGGAGGAGAGGACACAGAGTTGGCTTGAGCATACTGCTGAACGGCTGTCGGCTTTTGCGAAACTACTAGAGAGTTTAAGAAGTTCCATGAGTCTGGGGTTGGATTGTGTATTATTGTGAGTTATTCCATTACTATCTTATGACATCTTCACTCACATGTCTCAGAGTTATCAATGCTCAGCCTCATGATGGACAGAGAGAACTTCCCGGTTACAGTAGCTCTCAGATCCTCCAGGAAGCATCCACGCTGCGTTCAAAATACCTCGGAGAGTCAGACAGCGAAGACTACCGCGTTGAGAGCCAACGAACCATTATCGGTGAATTTCTCGAGGCTGTTCATGATTTTATCTCAGAGAGCTCCTCCGCTATACCTCCTCCTCCACCAGCCGACGATGAGGAGAGCAGGGATGTCAGCAACAGTAACAGCAGCTTCGCCAACCCTGAGTAAGTCCACCATTGTGCCATTTTATGTTTCTCGTACTTACTCATATTCCAGAACAATTGCTTCGTCTCCTCACTCAGAGACAAACGAACCTCCCATCCCAGACTACAACGCCATCGGTATAACATCCACAACACCCCTTCGCATCTCTCTTCGCCACCTGGCCAAAAAAGAACTCTCCAACCATGAAGTTATTGAAACAGCCTACCTCTCGCGCCATGGCGCCTGCACATTCGCCACCCAGACCCTCGAGTCCCCCACGCGCTTCTACGACATGAAGGTCAACCAGGTATCATGCCTCCAGAATCAGCACGGTGTGAGCATGATCTTCTCTCGCAATGGTCGCCAGTGGGCGTACCTCAGTGAAGAAGACGGCAAGGGTCTCAACGCAGCCAACCACGACGGGATCAACTTTAAGAAGCCAGTCATTTATCTAGGTGACTACATCAACGGACGCAAAGTCCCCGTTGCAAAGTGGCCCGGTGCGAAACCGCTGGCGTTTTCGAATGATGGGAACTGGCTTGCTGTAGGAAGCACAAAGGGTCGTGTAGGCCTCGTGGACTGCAGTGCCAACATTAACAGAGCATCCGTTGTTATACCATGCCATCTAGATGAGGTTACCCATGCTGTCTTTACACCAGACAGTAAGCTTCTCATCACACAGTCGCGTGATGGCACGATCCGCATCACAAACGTCAAAACGCGCGCCTCAATCGCCAAGCTGGAAACAGACACATGGAAGAAGCCTCTGTTCCTTGGAACGTCCCCCGATGGAGAAATCATCGTGGCAGTTTGGGGCGACACCATTTTCCATTGGAATCATGGCACAGCAGCGCTCGAGTCATATAATCTCAGCGGACGAAGAACGCGCGAGGGATGGCCTGTTGCTGTATCCGCTGATTGTCGTTTCCTGTGCTGTCGGACAGATGACGGCGTGGATGTGAGCGATTTGTATTCTGGACGAGTGCTGTATACTATCAAGTTCCAGAGCGGTTTCGTGACTGCGGCGTCGTTTAGTTGGGATGGGAAATACTTGATCCTTGGAAAAGCGGCGTCTTGTATGGGATTGAAGGTTGGGACGTCGACTTTGGATGTGTGGGAGCTTGTATTCTAGGCGTCTAAAAAGGTCGTGTTTGTAAGAGTCAAGTTGTATTTTAAACTCCAAAGACGAAAGGATGAACCAAGCTATAACGATGAAATCACAAACGACTAAGTCAAGCAAGACTTGTACATCACTCAACCTCTTTCCACCTCGCCTCAAGCATCTGCACCCTCATCATCGGCCCACCACTCATAACCTCAGCCATCTTCTCCCTCGCTTGTCTATCATACGTATAGCCTTGAAGCACGTACTCATTCTCATGTCCATACCCAGCATATGAATTTCCAACCGTGTATGTATGTCCCATGGTCACATCATGCGACCATCCCATACTCTTGTAAAAGGTACCCTGCGAGCCCAACATCTGCGCCTGCACCGCAGCAATTTTTTGCTGGTTAAGGATTTGCTCACATTGCATAATTGTCTGCGTGTAGATAATATGTCGCTGTTCTGCCATTGTGAGGAATCCTTCCAGATCACCTGTAGTGCATGCTTCGTTGTATAGACTCCTCATGCGAGGAGAGAAGAGATCACACATACGTTCCTTGTCAGGTTCTCTCTGGCCTGTGAGTGAGAATCGGGGTTCAAGAGCTGTTCCTTTGGCAAAGGAGACATAGCAGTCCTCACAGATGGCTACCACTCCCCATCCCCACCAACGTCTGTTCTTGCTGAACTTGATCCTCGGGCATTGTTCAACAGAGCCCCATTGCGCAGTCCAGTCGAGAAAAATCCTGCCCTCCCCCCAATTTCGGGCATTGGCGTATGTCTCCAGAGCTTTGAACGCGCGTGGATGTCCGAGATTGAAGCCGCACATGTACACGCCATCCTGCGTAACATTCGTGTCTCTCATAAACCACCTCGATCCTCCGACTGGCTTCACTATACCCTCATAGCACGCAGCACAGATACCCCACGGAGCGTCGTTGATGGGCGTATACCAAACACCGCCCTTGATGCCTTGACTGCTGCAGAACGGATACTTGTCTATCTCTTTCACGGCGTTCCAAAAGAGACTTCTGTCCTCATCGTCCATGGCTTGGTGCATGAGGATGACATGGTTCAGTTGGCCCAGATTGCATCTCGTACCGAAATCACCTCCAATGATTTGATTCCATTTGTCTTCGTCTTCTGAAGCCAGGAAGTAATCATGGTAACACGCTCCGCACGCCTGCAGCCCCTCTGGTCCAGATTTAGGCTTGTACCACGTATATTGGCTAGCCTTGACAACGTTGAGTTTTGGACAATCCGGTAATTGCGCCCTGCCATTGAACTGCCGACAGAATTCATTCCATTTATTCTCTTTGGCATACTCCATAAACTTGCGCTTGAGGAACCACATGCTCAAATCGCAGTAAGCGCTTCCTTGACTCTCTTGAAGGCTGTAGTACTTGGCAAACGAGGACGTGATAAGGCCATCCTCAAAGCAAGCCTGACAAATGGTCCCGCCGGGTATATCGTCCGCTATGTACCACAACTCCCCTTCGACGGCATTCTGCTCCCTGCAGTCTTTTATGTTGATTCTCTTGTGCATAAACTCGATGAGCTGATCCAGATCTCCAGAATTGACCGCCGCAGGGAAGAGATTATCTTTGACTCGTCTGCTGCTGAACCGACATTTCCGCTTTTCACCATCATCGTAGAAGGTCATTTTGAACGAGTTGCAGAACTTCGTATTGTATATGTGATCAACGTAGCAACGGGCACAAATGACGAATTCGGGAACTGAGGCGTGATAGAACCAGTGTTGGGGGAACGAATTCAGAGATCCTGAGCATTCGGATCCTGGCTTTGCACCACATGGATGCCCATGTGCTGGTTCGGGCGTTTTCACGCGAGGAGGCTTTTGTGATGGAGTAAAAGGGGGAGGTTTCTGTTGGCGGGGACTTGAAACTGGGCGAGGCGAATGAGATGTAGTCTCTGGCTGCTGCTGAGGGGAGGTATATTCAGAGGAAGGGGATGGTGCGTGGAAAGAATTCCTTAGTTTATGCGACCGAGATCCAGGACTCGGTGAATTATATGGGCTCCTTTCTTGGGCCGCCTGCTCTTGTACCCCGGATGTTGGTTTTGTCTGTGGACTTGGTGGTCTAGGACTGTTGGTCGTTTGTTGTTGAGAAACTTGACTGGCACCCTTTCTCTGACGTTGGGATGTGTTTAGAATAGGAGGGGGGCCAGGTGGAGGCGGAGGAGGCGGAGGAGGCGGTACATGACCCCGAGGACTCTGAGGCGAAAGAGACTCCTTCTGACCTGAGTAGTGATAAGGTGTCGACCTTCTAGGACTCATACTTCCACCTTCAGTTGTAGAGACAGGTCTCCTCGGTAAAGGCGGTGCAACATCCTCTGTACTAACCCTCGGCGGTAAGGGCGGTCTCTCTTCATCATCCTCTCCATTCTGCTGTCGTGCTCTCTGTTGTCTAATCTCATCAAACAACTTTTGCTGCTCCTTCACAAGTTCCTCTTCACCCAACTTCGAATTCCTTGCCTCTTCTGTCCTCAACCTCTCCAACTCGTTGTTATGATCAATATTCATTTTTGCCATTTGCTCCTCTGCCTGCCTCATTTGTGCTTGGTATTCGGCTTTGTACTGTGCCGCGAGTCGTTCGGCTTCGCGCCATTGCGTTTCGAGGTGATGTGTTTGTGTCTTTGCTTGCTCGGCTTGGGCTTGGAATTTGGCCAGGTCGGCGTAGTACTGTGTTCTGCGATCAGTTGTTCCTGATGATTGTGCAGCTGTTTGGGTTGACTGTGAGCTCATGGGGTTGTATGGTGATGGTGGTGGTGGATATTGCGGACTCTGATGCTGCCCATAATGAGGTGACTGACTCTGGTACTGCGGGCTTTGAGGTTGTTGATAAGTTGACTGTCCATACTGATGTTGTTGCCAACCTGATGGTGAAGCACTCTGCCCAACCCGGCCATGACCAAAACGTCTCTGCTCTTCTCTCTGCTGTTGGTCCGCAAACTGTTGCTGTCTCTCTCTCTCCAACTTCATCTCCTTCCTATACTCCTCCGTCGCCTTATCCACAAAGTCCTTGAGCCACGCCATTGCACCAAACACAAGATAATTTGTTGGATAGTCGGAAGCGAGGAGGGGTCTTGTTTAATGTTTGCCTAAATACCTACGTGTAAGAATGGCGGGTGGGTAATAAATGATAAGCCGCATGTTCGCTGGCAGTCAAAATGATCTGACCAATCTGAGAGGTCTTTAGACGAGTGACTCCATTCTCTCGATTTCCCATGCAACTACCTTAGTAGGTATGCAGTGTCTTGAAAGAATTTCGCTCTTGATTGTCGTTCTCTTGATCTTGGTTTTCACCATCACCTCCAAATCTAGCTTCCATACATGTGCGCCCTTTTTAATTGTAACACTCACACAAGGATGACATGGGAATCCATCTCATGTCACCCCTGTTTTCAGCTCGGCATGGCCGGGAATTGGCACTTGTATAACACCGTATATTGCTACACCATGACTTTGATCTAAACAATAAGCTTATTTATCGTAAGGCTTGACAGAAACCTTGAGTATGCATCGTAACATAGGTACCACATTCACAATCCGGAACTATCATTGCATGTAAAAAGTTCATTCCACCTGACTGTAATGCTAGGCCCCTAAACCATGGCTTTTTGTTCATCCTCCAGGCTCAACACGAGACACATTTCTGTCTATCCGTCATGAGCCTGATGATACTGGATCAACTTTAGTTATGAAAAAAGAAGAAAAAAAAACAATAGGTATATGCTCCCATCCGCCAAATGATAACAAGTTCGAACGCCTTTTCTCCCAGTCATGCTTATACCTCGTAACTATTTGTGTTGTTATGCATCATGTTCTTCGACGCCTCAACGCCAGTTGGTCTCATTAGTCGTCTGTAGACTGACAAATCGCGTGCAAACCCATATAGCTGATATTTATGTTCCATCATCAGTTTCATACGTAATTCTGTACCTCTCTTAGGCTTCTTCCTCAATCATGGCCCGGACCTCGGGTTCATTGAGAAGAATACGTTTGCCCAGTTCCTCTGGGGGCTTGCCATCTCGGACAGCTCCAAAGTCAAGAATCTGCATCATGTTAGTCATTGTTCTTGTTCATGTTAGTGTTCATGCTTGATTCTTCAACATACCTCGACATATGTGAGCTGGTCTCGCTGGACGGCAGCTACGCAACGTCGTTCGTCAAACTTGACTTGCCACACACCGCTGAGATCACTCAGCAAGTCCTGCACGCATTCGCCGGTTCGTACATCCCACATCTTGACTGTCTTTTCACTGCCACTTATGACCTTGCGACCATCGTGCTGGAAACAGGTAATGGCCCCGGTATGCGCCATAAGCGTATTACGGCACTTTCCATTCTCTGGATCCCAGATACGAAGAGTGGAATCAGCCGCTGCTGACACCAAACGCTCATCGCGCAAGTCCAACAACCCGACAAGGAGACTATGCCCTTCAAGTGTGTACAGACATGCGCCTGTTGCAAGATCCCAAATCTTGACCAACGAGTCCATGGAGCCGGATATGCAACGATTACGCTCATGGTCCAGAACCACAGAGTATACCTTTTGAGTGTGGCCATGAAGAACGTGCAGCGCCTCACCAGTGCTGATACGCCAAACGCGGACGGTGCTGTCGTAGGATCCACTGACCAAGGTATCGCCGTAAGCCGAAATAGCGCGAACGGAATGAGTATGCCCAGCCAACACTCGAATGAAGTAAGGGCAGTCCGACTCGTGAGCTGGGGGGCCGGTCTGAATGTAGCGACGGGAGCCAACCTCTGGGAGCCGCCAAACTCTGAGCTGACTGTCTCTGGAACCAGTAATGATGAGAGGCTTCTCGGGCTGCATGATAGCGTGTCCGCCAGAGTCTCTTCCAGTCTCGGTGGGCATCAGGATTTGCAGGCAACGAACAGTGCTAGTGTGTCCATAAAACACCTGCTGGCAGAGTCCACGCTCAATGTCCCAAACACGGACAGACCTGTCAGTTGAACCCGAAACAAGCATGTTTCCCTCATACTGCAGCGCCCAGACACCACCCTCGTGACCTTCAAGCTTCTTGCGGAGCTTGCCCGTCTTGGTGTCGTAAATGTGAATGAGGGTATCGTCGCTGCCAGTGATGATCTTGTCCTCGTCAAACTGAAGACACGTAATAACGTGACGAGGATGAGCTGCAAAGGCGACGTGGCCGGGTTTTACCTCGCCGCTGGTCCAGCTCTTGCGGATCATGTGGTGGCGGCGGTATAGTGACTTGTAGAGATGAAACTCGCGGAGACTTGGTAGTCCAATCTGAGGGTCGGGAACAGCATTGATGGCGGCACTTGCAGCAGACAGCGGTCCCTCCGATGGGTGCTGTCTGACTTCGGGCTGCGACTTGCTTTCCTCACGAGTCACGGCCTCCTGAGCACTTGCACGTCGCTTGGATCGCTCGGCGGCCGAATAGGTGTTGAGCGCTCGCTTTCGCTTAGAAGCCCGGGATTTTGAGGCTGTGTCTTGTCGAAGGGTTCGGGTGAGCTCGTGTTCGGTCGAGGTCAAACGGCTTCGCATACTCAAATCCTTCTCGTAACCAGAAGCGCCAACAGGGTCTTGCCACCCCCAACCCTGAATGGAGGCCTTGTGAAGCTCGCCAGGGGGGAGCCTGTAGCCATCACGGTCAAACAGTTCCTTCCAGCCGGTCTCGTTGCGGTCGACAAGATTGCGCCAGTGCTTGGAGACCTGCGCAGCTCGGCAAAGGTCCCGGTGGTCGAGATGGGACAGAACAGTGTACCCAAGCTCTAGAGGTAGCTGTCGAAGGAAATCACATTTGAGGGCAGGGTTGACAGCGTTGGCGACAACTCGAAGAGTAGGGCGAGGACATCGGCGAAGGAATTGATACATCATAAATGTCTTCATTTCGGTTTTCATCGAGTCGAAGGCCTCGAGCAGAGTTTGAGTATCGACGACGTGAGGAGATCCACCAGACCGGGCAAGTGCGTAGTCATCCTGGGGATGGCCAGCGGGGACTAGTGCGGTCGAAGAATCATCTTCTGTGAGTTGTGATTCCTCGACCCAGCGAGAGGGGTCCGAGTTTGATGTCTGGAAACTGGACTGGCCTTCATCTTCGGTTTCGGTGGTATGTAACTGAGCGGCTGCTAAAGTAGGCGACAGTCTAGGACTAGGAAGACTAGCATCTTGGGCAGCAACAACATCGATACTGGGTCTGGGGTTAAAAGGACGAACAGGTTGCTGAAGGGATCCGTCAATGTCTGCAAATGGTTCTGCATCGGCGTCGGTAATTGGTGGGGTAGCCACGTTACTGCTGAAGACGGTGTGGGAATCACTTTCACCAGGGCTGGTGGCTTCGTAATGGGGGCTAACAGCGGACGAAGATGCCTCGGGGGAGTGTTGTCGTTCATGGTGTGACAAACGTCGACGAGCTGACCGGTCAGATGAGCCAACAACTTCCGAGGTATCAGGGGTAGCAAGGAATCCAGAAGGCGCTCTAGATGACCTCTCTCCTTCTCGTCGACTGGACCCATGAGCTATAGAGCGACGAAGCTTGTCCGAAACAGCGTTGAGTGGGTTTGATCGAGGCAATCGCCGAAGGTTCGATGTAGCTGCGGATTCGGGAGAGTCTGTAGGGCTGGCTCTTGAGGCCCGGGAGCGTCGGGGATAGCCTTCGGAAGGAGATTGTGATCGGTGCTTAGGCACTCGGATGAGGGTATTCGATTCTTGAGGGGATTCGGCTTTCATTCGGCCAGGGGTGGAATGACCGTTGCTATATGTCATCTGCGAATGTTAGTCTTTATTTATTGCCACGATGGCCGCAGTATACATGCATGACCGATACGCAAACTTACTTGGGTGTCGGTAGGCTCATCCTCGCCTTCGTCGTCGGTCTCGAGTGCACCAGGCATATTGTAAGAAAACTCGATAAGTTCAGGAGGAGTAGGCTTCATGGCAAGAGGGTATTCTTTTGTATCGAGGTTTTCGAGGGGCACAGGATCCCTAACAAAGACGTGGGGGAACTTGCGTGTGAGACGAGTAGTGGTCGTAACAGTCTTAGTCTCGACACACTCACTAACCTCGAGCTGGAACCGACGAGATCGCTGGCTCTGGCTGCCTTCAGATATGTTTACAGAGACTGTTTGTGAGGGTTTGGGATGACGAGGCTCGAGAGCCTGACTAGTCACGGGTGACGGTGTCATGGTTCGTTATGATGTTTGTGTGGTTGTGTTCGTCCAGGCTCTAGTGAAAATGTTGCCTGGTCAAACAAAGGTGAACAAGTTCCGCTAAACAACCAGAGGCCGACTATCAAAACCAGAATCCGCAAAAAATGAGCGAAGTGATTCTGAAGAACCGACCAGCCAGGGACGGGACAATCAACGCGATGATTACGCCAGATCACGCATGTATCCACAAGCGGCAGAACCGATCAATAACGCTCCTTGACTCGATCGAGAGAGAAGGTTGAGGAGTCGGATGTATACGATCGTGTTAGGAGTATACGGACGATGGCAGGCGTTTATCGACGGACCGAACCGCGAAGGGGTTTTGAGTAACGGCTTCCCTGGGAACTGCACGCCCAAAGTTCAAAACACCGTAAATCGAAGCGTCGTTACGAGGGCGAAGAAGGGAACGGCTATAAGGCAGTTCGTCGAGCAGAAGACGCGTGTGAGGTGCCGACTCGAGGTGCAAAGGCAAGGGGAGGCCTGGTGTACAAGGGAGTGTGGCGAGTTGGGGCGGGAATAAAGAGAGAAGACAAGATATTGATTAGTAGAGAAAAAGGAAACAGTAATACAAAGAAAGAAAAACAAGGCCAACAAGAAAAGGGGTGGAAGATAGATGTCGTAGAATGGTGTTTTGCCTGTCTGATTCTTTTTCGTTGGGCGCCCTTTTTCCTTCGTTTTCTTCTCGAAGGGCTCCGTTTGCTGACGAGGCTTTGGTGAGAAAGAAGATATGGTTGTGCAGACTGATGTGACGGAGGAGTAGTCCATGGTAGTTGGTGTCTGATTCTCGGGCCAAGGCAGAGGTGGACTCTCCATTATTCGAGCTAGGCCGTTTCTGGTATGGTGTTGTATTGTATCGGTTGGCCCAGGGCTCCTTCCCAGAGTCCAACAGGGTATAGCCTGATCAGCATCGAGAAATAATTGGACGAAGGTTAGAAGTACGTACCGTCTATCCTTGGGGAAGGGGAAACATGACACGGGGACAGAACATGTACTGTGCATCTCCACATGCTTTTAATGGGTTCTTTCTTTGGTGAGCGTCTGTGGAAAAAGGTACCTGTTATGCAATGCAATGCTGGACATGAACTGAACTGCAACCCTATCACAGCTAAACTAGAGTATCTGGACAAAAGGTCAAAGGGTCGTTTTCCAGGCTGACTCTGTTGGCAAGTACCTAGTTATGCATTTGGACTGGAAAGAACCTGACTTGACCTGACATGGTCTGTGTCTTGTCACCCGGCTACCCTCTAGTTATACTCCAGCTGCGGATACGTCCGTGACCGACTGACGCGTGAAAGCTGGAATTCAAAGACCAGGTTTTAACCGCTCAGTCAGCCTGGCCTAGTCCCCCAATGTCAAGCCTCGTCGATTCTCAACCGGATTTCCATGACTTGGATCTAGGTTGTGCGGTCGTGCACGCCTTGGAACAGAATCCTTTGGGGGACAAGGCCCATTATAACTCACGTGATCTGTTTCTATATCTTATCGGTTCCGGCCTCGGCGAAAGTGAAGCTTATTTTGCCTTGCACATCGGATTATAATTACCTACTTGATGGATCCAGACTGGTTGAGATGCGACACGGGGGAATGAGACATAACGCCCTTTAACGCGCATCTAATTGCTTTTCATGGTTGCTATGCTATTATTGGCTTGTTATTCCCGGAAAGGGAGGAATAGTCACGTTTTAATGGATGAATCGAAGGGAATTCAGATAGTCTAGAGCACAAATAATTCGCCATTCATCTATTGCCACTACATTTACAGAGTAGTCTATGCCGTAACTCTGTTTATTATTTCTCCAAGTAGTTCGTTCACCCTTGGCAGTAACTATCCCTTCCCCTCACAACTACCTACTGACCTATCACCTCCCCTTTCCCACTCAAACTCCTCTCCCTTCAGTACCAGACTTGTCCGCATTCTCGACTAGAGTCCACTAACAGGACTCTTTTGCCACATGGATTTAACAGAGAGAAAAATCATTTCCAAACTCACGTGTATGTATCCCCGCCTGATCGTTACCGATAAAGTTTCACTTAGTCAGCCAAATCAAAGAGGCCGTGCCGTCGCCATCGGCATACCCGATACTCGGATTTCCACTTCCAGGTGAACGCCGATGCGGGGGTGTTCCGATCGGGGGCTTGGGTTGGCCGATATGGCGGATCTCTTGAAAGTAGGATTGCACCGACTAGACTGAAGGAATGTGATTTATATGAGGCTTTGCTATGATTTGGGCCATTTCTCTAGGGCAACTCGCATTAAATCACTACAGCGGTATTATTGTTGTGATATTTCAGGTTCATTGTCCCCAAAATAATGATATACTTTTGTACTTCTAAAAACTACATACGTCGTTATCGTGGTATCTAAAATCACATCGCTAAACACACCATCCCCAAATACACCCCTAAATCAAAGGATCATCTACTATTCAAACATATTTACTCAAGGCTCAAGATATATAAACCGGCATACGACTCCCAAGCAACTCACTCTTACTCAACTGTACATCCAACTTGTTAAAGTCATGCAGCATTAGCCAGCATATCATGCGGAATATCAACGTGCACCAGGCATCATCGTGCGACACCTCCTGTTCATACAAAGCGGCCTCTAGCCTTGGTCTTGGCACCTCGCTCGTCAGTGAATAAGCCTCACTCACGGCGCTGCCGGGTCTGCTGGATATCGAAGGACGACCGTTCGACATAGTGTTGAGAGGTATGTTTTCCACGCTTGTTTGTAGACGAGGTGCCGGCATGGGCGGCGGGGGAGACGAGCCTCGTTCCATACCGCGCGTGCTACTTGCCTGAGTCCTACCCGTGCCTGCTCTTCGGAAACCATGGCCCGGGGGTGCTCCAACAATACTCGTTCGTCGATCTGTTGAGCGGGTAGCGCGAGGGACGACCCTTTCACGAATGACGTGAAAGTAGACTTCCATGAATTTATGCTGTCTATCATCCGGACTGGCTTCGTGCATATCTTCAAATCCAAGCGGCGTCACTCTGGGCTGTCCATCTGGCCGAGGGTGCGCCGCTGCCGGGCTCCAGTCAGCATGTAAAGACTGCACATCGGATGAACGATCTTCCCCATCGTTAAGAAGGCGTAGGACCTCTTGGATATGCGATCGGAGGACATCCTGGACCATCTCTCGACGCTTCTGTTGGATCTCGGTCTCATGAACCTTGATGCCCATCTGCTCAGCAAAGGGGGTGATGACACCAGCAGGTTCCTTGGCCGTCAGGATTTGGTCACAGTCATCAATTGCTTCATGAAGTGCCTTGAGCATCATCATCTTTTCAGCCATGTTGCCGTCCTTGTAATCCAGAATTCGTTCGATATGTTTCTTGGTCTTGTCAAGGATGACAGGGTTTCGACGCGCTCCTTGCAGTGATATACCAAAAAGTTCGTAGTAAGCCTCCATTACTTTGACTAGTGATACTGACTGCTTGTCCCAGCGATCCGGTGTCGGGTTGGGAATATGGGTAAACATGCTGTCTTTGATGTGAAACGATCGACTCAGCATACCAAGGATCTCGAACGATACTGAAACGTGTTAACGGATGCGACATCGAGGACGGAAACGAGCATACCAGGAAACAAATGGGACGTGTGCTTGCCAGTATCCTGGAAAGCACGAACGGCATTTGTATTGCATCCAATTTTGATGAGAGTCTGCGAGATCTCCCCACGAGTTGCTAACTGGAGGAAAGCCAAATTTTCAGGGTCGTCTTCTGGGAATTGAAGTCGTCGCTGGTCCAATGTCACGCTGTAAATGGTAGACACGTAGCCAAAGCATAACTCCTTGACTTGATCCACGGGAATCACTCGATTATGCTCGAAGCGACTTCTTCCATAGATACTAAAGGTGAACATCAAACCAAGATCAGCGACCTTCTCTCCCAGGACCATGAAGCCATTGCCCTCGGCGCGGTAGCGGTCACGCCTGCGGTCAAACTCTTTCCAGTAAACACCCAGAGCTGCCAGCATCTCGATCAGATGGCATATCGTTGTTGTCGCGTATGGGCGAAGAACTGTTGCGGGCATGGTATCCCAGCTTTTCCGTTTGCGTTGAAGAGCCACTGTCATTGTATGCGCCTCGTACAAACTCGGAGGCTCTGTGGGAAGGTCAGACTTTTGCTCCTGGGCATTGGGTGGGCCGAGTTGTTTGTGCATTTCTCCATATTGGGCCTTCTGCCACTTCTCTGAATCGTGTTCCATGCGTTGCACAGCGCTGAGTAGAAGTGTCCAGGAAGCTCGTTCATTGTCGGCAGTGTGAATGCGCTCACGTCTCGTCTTTGCCGCATACTCTTCTCGAAAGTTGATGCTTAACTCAGACCATGTATTGTCGAGACTCTGTTCGCTGCCATCCAGGAAGTAAATCTCGGCCCCTTGAATGGGACCGTTCTTGTTATCTGGAGGTGAAACGAAGATGACAGGGGCTTCGAACTCAACCTCGAAACGAAGTTCGTCCCATGAGAAACGGCGGGTTTTTGTGAGTGCCCATTTCCCCATTACTTTCTCATTACATTGGGCGTATCCTGCGGCAGAAGCATAGTATTGCTGCATAACCTGCATGAAAGTGGCTGCGAGAGCGACCAAAGACACGAGGAGAGCCACAACGGCCACGATAACTTCGGGGTCTGCTTCAGCCATGTTGGTGGATATTCTATGTTCGCTCGTTCGATTCGTTCGATTCGTTCGTCTAGTGTCTTAGGTGGTGGCGTCGCGTAGTGGACTAGACAAGTCGTTGCCAGCTGGAGAGACACGGCGTTTAGGGTCGATGATCTGAAATCGTTGAGGCGAGTGAAAGATTAAATATGCGACGGGAGAGTTTTGGAACGACATGAAAAGTAGTCCCTTTCCTTTATAAACCAAGACCCGCGTGGTGAACCTTTCAGGTTGGCGCCATGTTTACCGGCGGATAAAGAGAAAAGAGGGATCCAAAGGTGAAAGGAGAGGATTGAGCTGCAGACGCAGAGCCTCGTTCGAACTTGTCAATTCGCATCTTGCTACCTACAGGGGAGGACGTACAAGGCTCTCAAGTCTGGGGTTTAATTGGAGCGATGGCTTAATGAGGTGGGTTTTGGGCTGAAGATGGTCAAGGTTATGGAAACATTGGGGGCGGCCGCTTTTAGGGCCGTAGCAGGCCTCAATCAGGGAGGGAACAAAAGGGATTGTGTATCTGGGTAAAGAAGTTATTCCCAGACTATGATGAAGAGGTCTCTTTCATCGAATAGAGCAACGAATTTATACAGCCATGAGAAGAGGAAGGTTTCCATTCATTGGTAGGAATGACGTTGTGGTTTGATGCAATAGTTACCTTAGCCCTAAAGCTTAGCTGATGTCGCGCTGGAATGGTTGGTGGATGCTGGGGCTGGGCACGGGCGCTAGGGGGTTACTCCCGTTCAAGGCTTAGGGTAGATGAGGATTCATTGAATAATGGAGACAACCTGTCAGTACAACATTACAGAGTATCAAGGATTGTATTATGCAGTTATCGAAGAGCATGGCACGGGTTTTATTATTTCTATCCGTACTTGTAGTAGTTCAATTGCTAGAAAGACACTAGAATAGTCTCAATGATGTGTTAATCAAGTTAGACAGACAAGAATTTGGTGTCAAGATGCTTCCATTTTGACGTTATCGATGGAACACTTGACTGAAGTTTATTGCAAAACACAGCAAATGAACATCAGGCATCACATGGAAGGATTCTCTGGCTACCTCGGGATAGCATAAATGTTGATCTCCTAATTCTTAGTGTACAAGAATAAACAGCCTAGGAAGCATGGTCTAAGTACCTAGGTAGGATGAGTATGTAGGATAAACTGACCTACTAATTTCGTTCCTTACCTACTAAAGTTTGCTTCTGGCGGCCAATTTTTCTGATACCCTGAGGTCTGGATTCTTATGCTTACGAGTAACCGTAATAGACTTTATCTTATCTCTCAACGAGTCGCTCTAGGATCACCTCAAAGCTTCATCTCCCGTCCTGTGTTCCTTTCAGTATCCAATACCAGCGCAATGATATTATTCAAAGAAACAACATCACCCTCACTATATAACCAATCATATCTCCCATTCTTGATAACCTTGGCTTCAATCCTGATCCTCAACCACCTCTCATTCCTCTGGCAAAGCTTTCTTGACATCTAGACTCAACGACACCGTTGGCATCCAAAAGATCTTGTCAACCGAAAACGGTCATTTGGAGTAGGTGCTTCGATGTCTATTGGTCGGAATCCTTCAATCATCAGGGAAGGGGCTAAGTCGGCGATATACCTGAGCATCCATGTATTCCAGCGCTCGCCGTTAGACATGCGCAACCAGAGATCCTATGTTGTTCTGGATTGAATGCATTAGTGGGCATGTACGGCATGTGCGCACCGGGCTTGCCTGAAGTCACTTAATTGCCCATCAACCTCTTTGATCCGCAAAGTCGGGAATCATATTGATTATGAACGAAGTGTAACCAATAGTTTCCACCATTTTATTCCTCGTTGCTCTAAGAGCCCTATCTTTCTTGACGAATCCGCGCGAATCAAGCCCTTAAGCTTCGAGGGATAACACATCAAATTCCTCGATTTTCTTAATCAGGCATGTTTGCTTGTTGTGTTGTTACTGATAGAAACTATATATCTGTTAATATGATGACCAGCTATTTGCACTATATTTAGTATAAATTTTAAGGTATTTAGTAAGCCTTATTTTTCTATCTAAGAAATAGAATTTTCCTACTTTTAATAGAGGATTATAGCTAATAGAGCTATCTCTACTTAAATTAATATTAATCTAAGCCTATCTAATTAACTATTTAATAATTAGTCTTATTACTAATTATTACTTATAAAGGTATTTTTAATATACCCTCTAGTTAAAGCCTAATATTATAATATTAAGTAGTAACTATAGCCCTATAAGAAGTATATCTTCTTACTAATTTAATATTTCTATATATTTTAGGCTTTCCCTTTAAACTTCTTTTTAAATTCTTTTTACTAATTTACTTATATATTTTACTAGATTAAAGAACTTTAATTAAATAATAAGCTATTTTAAAGGTATATATATTAGCCTTTACTACTTAAATTAAAGCCTTAATAAGAATATATAGGCTTTTAAGTATAATTTTACTAAAAATTAATCTTTTTTTATAAATAATAATAATAATTTTATATTTAATAATAAAGAGTATTTTCTTTTTAGCTTTAATAATTTTAAGGAATTTAAGCTTTTTATTCTTTTTCCTAGAACTCTTAAGGTATTAGCTATATTATTACCTATATTAATTAAATCTCTTTATACTTTAGTTTAATAGGATAATTCTCTTTAAATACCTATTTAACCTAATATTACTTAAAGTAATTAAAATACTATTTATATACTTTATACTTTAATAAATTATTCTTTATTAAATTAATTTATTAAGTATTTTAAAATACCTTATAAAAGATATTTTAAGAGTCTTTTTATTAATAAATTATATCTTATTAATTATATAATTATTTATAGATTAAATAAGTATTATTATTATTTTAATAATAATTACTATTATAAGCCTATATAAATCTTTTTTTAAGTAAATTTATACTTTAAAGTATTAATTTCTTAATAGTTATAATATTATATTCCCCTTTACTATATACCTTTATAATATTATCTATAATTTAAACTTTTAAACTTTATTAATTAATAAGACTAAAAAGCTTAAAAAAGTAAAATAATTACTTTTAATTTAATATTTATAGCTTTTCTTATTAATATTTACTTATCCTAGGAAAAAAAAGAATATAAAATTACTTTAAAGTATATTATTAAGTTTATAAATAACCTTAAGTATTCTAGTTATTATTACTCTTATAAGCTAGTTTATTTAAATAAAAGCTAATATAAATATATTATTACTAAGGAATTTAAGCTATTATATATTATTATTTATAAGGAATTAAAGATTCTTTATAAGACTTAGGCTAGGTTATAATATTACTATAGGTATAAAATTAATATTTATATATAAGCTTTAATTTATAAGTATTATTAAATTTACTTAATCTTTAATATTAAAGGCTAAAGGATAATTAAGGTAGCTATAAATAATTAGAGCTTTTTCTTTTTAATTAATTTAATATTTTATATTTAATCTTAGTTTATATTAAGGGCTTAGGCTTTAGCTTAAGCCTAAGGCTAATTAGATAAGAAGGGATTATATAAGGACTTAAAAAGGACCTAGAGAGGGGACCTTAAGGAAAAGATATAAGATTTCTATATATTCTTTTCTTTTCCTTTTTAAGTCTAATAATACTATTATTAATATCTTAAAAGTAATTACTTAAAAGCTAGTCTTTTATAATTATTAGATTTCCTTTAGCTTAAGATTTATAATAACTCTTTAACTATAATATACTTATTAATATAGAAAACTATCTATTATAATTAATATAAAATTAGCTTAAGTTTAATATAGATATTAATTAGGTAATAATACTTTAAAATAATAATTAGGAAATACCTTAATTAAGCTTAATAAAACTATTAAAGAATAATTTAATACTTAATTAAATTAATACTATATAAAGTTAATTTAAAGGTATTTACTTTAATCTTTATATCTAGATAAAAGCTAATATTATTATAATTCTTATAAAATAAATTATATTATAATTAATTAATTTTATTTTACTTTTTTCCTTTTAAGCTTAAATATAAATTCTTAAATTATTAATTATATAACTTAACTTATAGCTTATTTAAGTTTAATAAGAAAGCCTTAAGTATTATTTACTTAAGATTATAAAGTTTAATAATAATTATAGCTTATAGCTAGTATAGTATATTATTACTAAGTATATACTATAAACTATAAAATATAATATTAATAGTATAAAGGATTAATAGATATATATTTACTACTATCTAGAAAGTAAGGTTTTTTATAAAATTAGCTTATTTTTTAAAATAAAGTAAGCCTAGAATATTAATTTACTAGAATTCCTTAAGTATATAGAATATATATATAAAGACTAATATTATTAAGAATTAGCTTAAATAAAACTTAAGTAAATATATTAAATAAACTTAGAGATATTTAATTAATTCTTTATATATTTTAATTAAAAGCTTATAATAGCTAATAGCCTTTAATAAGATAATAATATTAAACTAGTTTACTTATAATAGGCATTTAATTAAGAATTATATAATTACTTAATTAAATAAAATATACTTTATAATAACTTTAAAAATATAGTCTTTATATACTATACTATTACTATAGAAATTAAGTCTTATAAACTTAAAGAAAAATATTAAACTCTAAAATAAGTATAAATATTAAGTTAATCTAGTTTTAATAAAGATATAAATAGAGATATAATTATAATAAGTATTAATATAGCTAGGACTTAGTAAAGTTAAGCTAGAACTTAAGCCTAGAATTAATTTAGATTATAATAGTAAGCTAAATAAGTATTTATATAGATTATATAGAATAAATAAGCTTCTAGAGCTTATTTATATTATAAGGATTAAATATATATAGTATATAATTACTAGCTTACTTAGGCTATTTAACCTTAGAATACTACCTAAGTTAATATAACTTATATTACTCTTACTAAGGGCTATAACTTTAATACTAAGGACTTAAAAAATTAATTCTTTTTAAGCTTAATCTTACTTAAGGAATTATAATAAAATATTAAGGTCTTTAAAGAGTATATTAAATAAGTATTTTAAATTAATATAATAAAATTAAAAATTAAATAGATAATATATTACTCTTAATTCTTATACTCTTTAATTTATATAAAATACTTAATACTTAAATTAACTTAGGATATAATTATTATAGAGTAATAAATAAGAGAATAGTAAAGAAGCTAGGTTTAAATTAAGTTCTTCTTAAGGTATTTAAGGAAGTCTAAATAGTAATAAAGGTAATTTATAAAGGCTAATTAGCCTATAATAAAATAATAATAATTATATATATTATTTAAACTATAATAAATATTAATAGATAGGTAATCTTAATCTTATTATATATTATACTAAGTCTAGTCTATAATATAATCCTTAGCTTATTATAGCTAGCCTATTATAATATATATATTTATATTAAAGAGTAAAAATTAATTATTAATATAATAAGAGGATAGGTTATTTAAATAAAGAAAAAATACCTAATAATAAAATAAGCTATACTAATAATAAGATTTATATTTACTATAATAATTTATAAGTAAAAATAATAAAAGCTTTTTAGATTTATTATAGCTATAATTAGTTTTTATAAAATTATAAAGATACTATAATTAATAGTACTTAAGGAGATAATTACTAATATAATATTATAGCCTATATTATTATTAGAATTCTTAGACTATAAGGACCTTTTTAATCTTAAGAAGGCCTTAGCTTTTTTACTATATAAAGGCACTTAAGACTATAAAATTTACCTTAAAGATAATCCTAATAGTACTTATTTTAACTTATTATAAGGCCTTTTATATAATATACCTTAAGACTAGCTAATTAAGTTATAGAAATAAATTATAAACTTTATAAATAAAGGATAGATTTAAATTAATAGCTTATTTATAGTTATATTAATATTATTAGCTAAAAAACTAAAAGGAAAATAATACTTTTATATTAACTATTAAGCCTTAAATAAAGTAATATAATAAAACTACTACTTATTCTTACTTATTAAAAAAATACTTTATTTTTTTTCTAAGGTATATTAACTAATAAAGCTTAATATTTAAATAGCTTTCTATAAGATCTATATAGCTAAAAGAGATAAATACTTTACTATATTCTATATTTACTTTAAACTATTTAAATAATTAATTATACTTTTTAGCCTTATAGAGGTATTTATAATCTTTTAAAGATATATTAATAATACCCTTAAATTATTATTAAGAATCTTTATTATAATATACTTTAATAATATCTTTATATATATAAATAGCTCTAGAAAGGACTATATATAATATATCTAGGAAATACTATAAAGGCTATAAAAAGCTAAGTTAAACCTAGACTTTAAGAAATATACCTTTATAATAAATAAAGTAAAATACTTAAGATATATTATTAAAGTAAGAATTAAGATCTATCTTAACCTAGAGAAAATTAAAGTAATTTATTCTTAAGTAATATCTATAAGAATATAAAGTATATAAAGCTTTTTTAGATTTACTAATTTCTATTAAGATTTTATACTAAGGTTTTTATATATTATAATACTATTAAACTACCTTATTAAGAAGAATATACTTTTTACTTAAATAGAATAAAAAGAATAAGCTTTCTAGATATTAAAAGATATATTTATTTTAAGCCTAATACTAACTTAATAAAAACTAGATAAAGAGATAATTATTAAAATAGATTATTTTAAATAGGCCCTTAGAAGGTGCCTATTTTAATAAAATAAGGCTAATATATTATACTCTATAGTATACTACTTAATACTATTAACCCTAGCTTAATAGAATTATACTATATATAATAAAGAATTTCTAGTAATAATTTACTACTTAAAGGTATAATTAATAAAGTTAAAAAAGGCTTTTTAACTTTTTATTATATTTATAGACTATAAAAACCTAAAGTATTTTATAAAAATATATAAGATCTTAAAGTATTAAATATATTAAATAGATTTCTTATTTTAATTTAATTTTTATTTTTAATATAGGCCTAGAAAAGATATCTTTTAGCTTAATGCCTTATTTTAATAAAAGTAAAATAATAAAGGAATTATAATTTAATAGAGATAAATCTTAAAACTAATATTAATCTTTTAATTTATAGTAACTACTTAATTAATACTTAATATAAGCTAATAGAAAATAAATTTAATTAATTAAGTATTACTATAGGGTTAATTAGTCTTTTTTAATTTATATTTATAGAACCTATAGGACTAGGCTATTCTATATTACCTTAAGTATATAGCCTAATTTAAAGCTATATAGTAATAAGAGTAAAGGTTCTTTAAAGAAGTAAAGATAAATAAATAAGTTTAAGATTACTTTATTAATAGAGCTAGCTTACTATAATATTAAAAGTAAACCTAGCTTTTACTATAGAAACTATTAACTATAGTAATTATCTAAGAAGTTTATAACTTATTAATCTTAAGCTATCTTAAGAAGAATTTAACTTTCTAGATTATTAATAAAAATTACTATTAAAATAATATATTATAACGTGCTTGATAAGCGAGTGAGTCAGACAAGCGAGTGGGTCAAAAATCCCTCACCTTACAACATTTCAATCTGATCAGATACTTCTCAACCAGCAACTATGTCACAGTCTTCAAATGAAGCTAGAATCCTTCTTGCCCTTCAGGCCCTTCAAAATGACCAAAATCTTAGTCTCCGACGCGCCTCAGGTATATATAAGGTTCCATTTGAGACCTTACGCCGCCGCCAAAATGGCATTCAATCACGACGTGATTCCGGCCCAAACTCGCGGCGACTATCTGATCTGGAAGAACAGACTATAGTTCAGTTTATTCTTGACCTAGATTCGCGAGGGTTTCCCTCGCGAATCCGTTTTGTGGAAGAAATGGCCAATTCTCTACTTGCAGACCGCGATGCATCACCTGTCGGCAAGCGCTGGGCTCATAACTTTGTAAAGCGACAACCAGAGCTAAAGACGCGTATCTTTCGGAGATATGACTATCAGAGAGCTAAATGCGAAGATCCGACTATTATTCGTGGCTGGTTTCGGCTTGTACAGAACACAATCGCTAAATACGGTATCCAACCAGGTGATACCTGGAACTTTGATGAGACCGGCTTTATGATGGGCCTTATACAGTCCGGGATGGTAGTCACAGGCTCAGAAAGGCAAGGAAGGCCAAAATCAGTGCAGCCAGGAAACCGTGAATGGATTACTGCAATTCCAGCGATAAATGCCGAAGGTCAATCGATCCCGCCGTTTATCATTGGTTCAGGCCAGTATCATCTTGCAAACTGGTATCGAGAAAGCAACCTCCCCTGCGATTGGGTTATTGCAACAAGCCAAAATGGATGGACAAATAACGAGCTGGGTCTTGAGTGGCTAAAACACTTTGATCGATCAACAGCGAAGCGATCAGTTAGTCTCTATCGTCTCTTGATCCTCGATGGTTATGAAAGTCACCACTCTGTCGACTTTGAGAGATACTGTCAGGATCATAAGATTATCACACTTTGTATGCCTCCTCATGCATCCCACCTACTCCAGCCTCTCGATGTCGGGTGTTTTTCAGTACTGAAGAATGCTTATGGTCGAGAAATAGAGCATCTGATTAGATGCTCTATAACCCACATTTCCAAGACCGAGTTCTTCCCAGCCTTTTATGCCGCTTTTCAAGCTACCTTTACAGAGAGCAATATCCAGGGGGCTTTTAGGGGAGCTGGAATTTATCCTCTTGACCCAGAAACCGTCGTCTCGAAGCTTGATATACAGTTACGGACTCCAACGCCTCCTGGGGAGGCAAGTCAACCACCAAGTCCATGGGTTTCAAAGACCCCAAAGACAGCAACAGAGGCTCAATCTCAATCTGAATACCTTACCAGACGAGTTATTATGCATAAGAGCAGTTCCCCAGAGTCAATAATTGAGGCTATTAAGTCAAATACAAAAGCAACATTGGCAGTTATGCATGAGGTTGTCCTATTGAGAGATCAGGTCCGAAATCTTGAAGAGGCAAATGCAATACTAAGCCGGCGCCGGAGGGCAAAAAGAACAAGACTACAGAAAGGAGGAGCGATGACTGTACAGGAAGCATCACAATCAATTGATCAGATAGATGTGAATACGCAGGTAGTGGCAGAATCATCAAGAAGTGGTGGTCGAGGAAGGTCGGTCGGACCGGGTGTTCGGCGTTGTGGTGTATGCGGCAAGACCGGGCATAACGCAAGAACATGTCAAGAGGATATTCAGGCCTCTGGAGATGAGTATAGTGAGTAGTTATAGTCAATTGAATAAATTGAAGCAATTTTATCATCTAGATAATAAAGAGGGTTAAGATTTTTGACCCACTCGCTTGTCTGACTCACTCGCTTATCAAGCACGTTAAAATATAATAAGATATTACTATAATTACTATTATTAAGAGACTTATAAAAGCTATTAAAGATAATAAGGATTACTTTAATCCTTATTAATTTTAAATTATTACTTTATTTAAATCTTTATAGACTTTATAATTAGCTTCCCTAGAGAAGTAAATACTATATTAATATTCCTATTAATTATTATAAACTATTTATTAAAGTATATATAGCTTAAGGCCTTAATTACTATTATAGCTAAAGCTTATATATTATAATTTTAAGACTATTAATAGAGATTCTATAGTTTCCTAAAGAGTATTATTATAGATTAAAGTTTAAACTAATTAAGGAAGTTTTAAACTAAGCTATACTGCCTAATAAGTATAAAATAACTCCTATTTACTTTATATTACCCTTAAACTAATAAAAGTATAAAGTAAGCTAATTAAGAGATATAAGTAATCCTTTATATAGTTATTTTTTTTATATAATTTAATTAGTTAAATTACTTATTAGTAATATAATAAGCCTTAAATAACTATATATTATTAATTACTAGATTTAGCCTTAATTATTTACTCTATAGGTTTAACTTTAATATTATATAATACTTTAAGAGATATTAAGAAAGCTATATTTTAGCTAGAGATAAGGTAATTATATTTATTATATACTTATATAATAGTCTTAATTTAATTTAAGTAGTAATTATATTTTAATAATAAAAAGTTAAAAATATATAGAATTATATATAATAAGCTATAGAATATTTTTAAGTAGATAATTAAGTTTAATTAGATTTATATAATATTAAAATTAATTGCTTAAGTAAAAAGCTTAATTAGATTATATAAAAATATATTATAGTAAGTATATTAAATAAGTTAAATATTATATTAAATATATTAAAAAACCTTTATTTAACTTTTTATATTAACCTTATAGAATATATAGCCTTTAATCTATTATTATCTTAGAATATAATTAACTTATATTTAAGACTATAATTAATACTTAAAAATAAAAAGCTAAAGCTAGAAAAAGAGAATAAATACTAGGTTAAAAAAATACTAATAGCCTATAATACCTTAAGGCAAGGTAAAAGAAAGTAAATATTAATAAAATAATTAAGTTAAATAGAATTAATATAGTAACCTTTAGAAGACTTTATAGATATAATAATATTAAATAGATTTAAAGAATAATAAAAGAATATTTTAATTTATAATAAGCTATAATAGGCCTAGAAATAATATAAAAGTATATAAACTATATATAGGGAAATAAAGCTATATAAAAATAATAAAGTCTAAGAAAAGACTAAGTAAAAACTAAATAAAAACTAAAGCTAGATAGAAGCCTATTTATACTTATAGTTATTACTGCTTTAGCTAGAAAAAGGGGAATAATATTAATTATTTTAATTATAATTAAGATAATATAAAGGGAAATAAGGAAAATAAGATTAATTATCTTAATAGCTATTTTAATAGTTATCTTAGCTATAAGACCTAGCTATAAGTTAATTAAGGAATAAGAAGGTATTAGTAATCTCTTTTTAATTAAAGGTAATAATAGCCTAAATTAATTCTACTTAAGTAATAATTTTAATAATAAAATTATATAGAAAAGAGTTAATTTTAATATTAAAGGCCTATATAGTAAATAAGAAATAATTAAAAGTTATAATTATCTATTAATTAGTAAAAGAAGAATTATTATTATTATAATAAGGAGAATTAAAATTAAAGCTTAAGGAAATTAAAATAATAATAAAGGTAAAATAGTAAATTAAAGTATTAGAAAAATAAGAATTAAAGGTAAAAGAGTTTTATTTTTCTTTAAAAAGAAAAACTTTAAAGAGAAAGTAAATAAAGTAAGTAAATATAAGTTAATTATAAGCTTATTTTATTACTTAATAGAACTATATAACTTAATAGAAAAACTAGGGTTAAAGGATAACCTTTTTAAACCTTTTTTTACCTTTATTAAGGCTAGGCTAGTAAAAAGTAAAAATAGCCTTATTATCTTTCTTAGTATTAATTAAGATATATTAAGTATAATAAAGTATAATAAATATAGTAAATAAATAGTATTCCTAGTAATACTTAGATTAATAATATATATATTAAGTATAAAAAGTATATAACTTAAGGTTATAAGCTAGGTCCTTTTTAAAGATAATAAAGTAAATAATATATTTATTATAAGGCTAGGTAATATCCTTAAAGAGGTTAAAGGCTTTATTATTAAAATTACCTTTTATAATAAAAGTATTTATAGCTTATTTAGTCTAATAGCTATCTTTATAATTATAAGGGGTATAAGGATTAATAAGATTATTACCTTCTTTATTAATAATAATAAAAATTAAAAGAAAAGTAAATATAAATATAATAAAGAAATCTACTATATTAAATTAATATAAAAAGTAAAAAAGGTCTTATATAGAACTTTATAAAAAGTATATAAATAGTAAGAAAAAAGAAGATTAAATAAAATAATTTACTATATTAAGTTAATATAAAAAGTAAAAGTATTTTATATAAAACCTTATAAGAAATATATAAGTATTAAAAAGAAAAAAAACTAAAAAAAAGATAATAATAAGTAAGAATCTTTATATAGAAGCTAAATAAGGTTAATAAGAGTATAGAAAGTAAATTAAAGGTAAATAGAAATATACTTAGAAAATAATAAATTATATAATAAAAGGTTAAAAAGAATAGAAAAAGGTATAAAATAGAAAATAAAAGAATAATAAAAGTAAATTACCTATATAATAAATAGAATAATAAGGTATATAATTAAAATAATAAATACCCTATATAAATAACTAGAATAATAAAGTATAAGCCTTAGTATAAGATTAAAATAACTTAATATAGGCTTACTTTAGAATTTACTTAGCCTTACTGCAGATTAATAATAAGTAAATTAAGCTTAATATTATATAATAAAGAAGTAAAAGAAGGCTATATTAAAGGCTTAGGCTTTAGCTTAAGCCTAAGGCTAATTAAATAAGAAGGGATTATATAAGGACTTAAAGAGGACCTAGAGAGAGGACCTTAAGGAGAAAGTATAGAATTTCTATATATCTTTTTCTTTTCCTTTTTAAGTCTAATAATACTATTATTAATATCTTAAAAGTAGCTACTTAAGAGCTAGTCCTTTATAGTTTATAATATATTTAATAGTAATATAAATAGCTTAAATTTCTATCTTAAAAAAGCTTTTATTAAACTATTTATTAATATATCTTTTATTTATAAATAAGTTATATTAAATAACTTATTTATAAATTCCTATTTAAGCTATATATTTTAAATATCTATATATTATAAATAAGTAGCTATTCTTATACCCTTATTAATTATTAAATAGATTATTTAAAGATTATTATAGTAAATATTTTATAGTTCTTTAAGATTAAATTTAATATTTAAAAATAATCTCTTAATACTTATTATTTCTTTTACTATTTATTTAAGGGCTAAGAGTTTAGCTTTTATTATTAAAGTAATAATAATTATTTATTTTAATACTTTTTATAAGATAAAACTACTAAAGAGGCTTATTAAAAAACCTTAAGATAACTTCTTTAAAGCTTAATTATTAATAAATAATATATTTAATATAATTATAAGTATCTTATTATATTTTCTATAAATAATATAATAATAATAAGTTAAGTAAAAGTATTTAATTATTTAATTAATTGCCTTTTAATAAATATTATTTAAGTTAATAAGGAATTTAAAGAAAATACTTATAATAAATATTATATTTACTTTAATTATAATAGTTATATATAGTATAAAATCTATTTTTTCTTAATAAATTTTAATTTTTCTTATTATTACTTAATTACCTTTAAAGGTAAACTTAAATAATAATATAAGTATTATTAAATAAGTATTTTTTATATCTTAATTAAACCTATTTATAATTTTCTTAATATATAAATTATAATATAAATTAATTATATAGTTTTCTTAATTATAAATTATTTAAATTCTAAGAAATTATTTTACTTTAGGCTTTATTATAAGCTTAAAGCTCTATTAAAGTCTTTTTATAATTCTATTTACTTTTAAAAGGCAGTTTTAATAATAGAAAATTAAAATATTATTAATAAAAAAGACTAAGTATATTTCTTTATTCTTTAAATAAAAAAGGTATAATTTTTTTATACTTTATTTAAGCTTTAATCTCTATAGTTTAATAAAGAAAATATTAAACTATAACTTAAGTAAATTATAAAGGCTATATAATACTTATTATAGCTATAAAAGCTTCTCTTTATATTTAAATCTTAATAAGAATTAATAGATTATAAGTTTAAAGTCTTTTCTTTATTTTATATTTATAAATATATTCTTAATATTAAATTAAAAAATCTTAAGATTAAATTTAGCTATAATAGCTATTATTATTTAAAATAAATATATAGCTAGAATAGCTATATAAGTACTTTCTAGAGAAAAAATCTTCTAGAAATTACTATATATAACTAGTTATATTTTATACTTCTTAAGATAATTTAATTAGTTATACTTATAAATAAATATTTATTTTATAAAAAAAAGCTTTCTTTTTATTTTTAAATAATTAATTTCTTTTTATATATTTAAATTTTATAGTAAATTTACCTTAAGTTAAATAATTATTATAAAGATATCCTTAAGGGGATATTTTAATATTATTTTCTAAGAGCTTAATAGTAAAGAGAGTTAATTTTAATAGTATTTTATTAAATTTATTAATTTAATTAATTTCTTTTAAGTTTCTCTTTTTACTTTATAATCTACTGCTCTTAATATTATAAAAAAGATAATTTTAAGCTTTTTAAGTATAAAATTTAAGTCTTTAAGGTAATTAATTATAAAGATAATTAAATAAATACCTTTAAGAAGTTTAAAAGTATTTTATTTATTAAATTTAGCTTAATCTTTATATTATTTAAGATATATATTTAACTATATTAATAATACTTTTTTTTTTAATATAAAATTATTCTCTTTTTTTCTTATTTATTAAGTAACTTAAGTAGAATTATATCTTTTAAGCTTACTTATATATTAAACTACTATAATATATTATTATTAAGTATATTATTTTATATTTAATATATTTTTAATCTCTTTTTTTATTCTTTATATATATTCCTTAAGGATTTATATATATTTCCTAAGACTTAATTTAATTCTAAAGATTAATTAGACTTTAAAATAATAGACTTTAAGTAATATAGATTAAAAGATATAATTCTAAAAGCCTTAAAGTATTTTATATCCCTTTTTCTTTCTAGAAAATTAATTAATATTTTAAAAGAAATAATATTTACTTTTTTATTAATAAAAACTTAATTAATTATATAATTAACTATATTACTAATAATTATTAATATCTCTTAAGTATTTATAAATTTATCTTAAGTATTCTTATTATATTTATAGATATTAAATATATTATTACTTAATATTATAGTATTTAAAATTATTATCTTAAGAAGAATAAGCTTAGCTATTATTTAATCTTTAAATTTAAAATAATTCTTATTACTTAATAATAATCTTTTATATTTAAGTTTAAGTTTAAGTAAATTTATACTTTAATTACTTAAAGTATTTAATCTTAAAGTAAAAAAGCTATATTTATTTAGTCTTTATTATAATATACTTAAGATAATAATATATTCTCTATATTATATATTTAACTCTAAAGTATTCCTTAGTATTTAAAGTCTTATTAATAGTTAATTTAATAGTAAAAGTAATAAAAAGCTTTTTTTCTTAATTATAATTACTTATATAGTAAATTATATTACTTTTTAAGCTTTTTATATTTCTTAAGCTTTAAATTAAGTATTAATTATTCTTATCTTTAAGTTTAAACTTAATAGTATAACTTAAGGTAATATTATTATATTATTAATATTTTAATTTAATTTTTAATATTAAATAATCTAATTAATTAATTTTTATATTAAAAATAAGATTTTACTTTTAATTTTAAGTTTATAGAATATCTTTTTATTAAATTAAATATTTTTTAAAATAATAACTTTTTTAAGTTAAAGTATTTAAATCTTATAGATATATTAAGATTTATATTTTACTAAGTATTTAATATATACTCTAGGGCTTATTTTAAATACTTATTATTATTCTTTTTTTTTTTATATTCCTTTATAAATAAGTAAGCTTTATAGCTATAAGTATAAATACTACTTTAATTAAAATAAAGGTTAATATTATATTTCCTTAATAGTATTAAAGTATACTTATAAAACTATAAGTTTATTACTTTTAAAGAAAAAATACTTTAATTTCCCTTTTTTTAAGCTTCTATTTAATAAGTAATTTATTGCCTTTATACTTTCTAGCTATAAGATAGAAATTAAAAATACTCTATTTAATATAGTATTAAACTTCTTTATTATCTCTTTATTTACTTATTTAATTTATCTATTTAATTTATATATTAATATTAATATTAAGATAATATTAATATCTTTATAGTAAGCTTAAGCTTAATAATTAGTATTTCTTAATAGATATATTATAGCTTATTTATTATTACTATAATATATTTTAATATTAATATTATACTATTTTATAATAAACTTATTAAAAGTATAAATTATATTAAAAATAATAATATTAATCTTATTAAATTATAATTATATAAAAATTATTCTATTAAATTTATTTATAAAAACTAGAAAATAGTAATATTTATTATAGATAAGTTTATACTTTTAAAGATCTTAATAAACTATTTTAAAAGGTTATATAATGCCTTATTTAAGGGGTTTCTTATTAATTATACTATAGGTAATAGTTTTAATATATATTTTATAGTTAATTTACTTTATTTTATTAATTTTAACTTTTTATATTTAATGTATTAGTTTTTTTAAAGCCTATTTATTAAAATAATTAAATCTTAAGTATTATAGGTATTTATTATCTTTTTTTATATAAAATAGGTTAAATAAAGGGTAAAAATGCCTTATTTAAGTTATATTATATATAACTATATATATTATTAATATTAATATTAATATATTTAATAATAATTAAGCTATAGGGAAGTAAATAGAAAGAGGCTTATATTTAAGGAAAATAAGGTTATATTAATAGATTATATTAATTAGAATTCTATTATTATTTAATATACTTTAATATAAAGTATAATTATATTTAATAAATTAAATACTTAATTAAAAGATCTTAGCTTTTAATATAATATTATAGTAAAAACCTTTAATTATATATATATTTTAAAGTATAAAGTTATTAACCTTTTTTCTATTTTTATTTTAAAAGATCTTATATATAATCTAGGTTTTAATTCTTAAGATAAAGAAACTAGAGTTATTAGCTTTTATACTTTTTCTAGTATAAAGTATAAAAGAATTTAATTTAAAAAGATTAATATTATTAATAAAGTATATTATATTATAATTATTAAAAAAAGTATTTTTAAAAAGTAAATATAATAAGTAGCTATTAATATATATTATAATTAAGTTTTATTCTTAAGTAATAAAATTAAGATTAATTTAAATTAAGATTAAGTTAAAAGCTAAGCTATTACTTATATTACTATTTTTATAATTAAAATTATTATTAAATTAGGCTTTATTTTTAAGCTTATTATAAAGGTATTATTATTATAGTTTTTAAAGTTTATTTTAAATAGCTTATTTATTTTCTTTAGATATTATATAAGTTTCTTTATAGCTAGTAAAAATCCCTAGAGTAAACTTAATATAGAAATACTTCTTAGGATTTTAAATATACTTTAGCTTTTTATATAAGTAACTCTTATTTAACTTATTTTTTTAATTAGAATTATTATTATAATTTAATTTTCTTATTAAAGTAATAAAAAATATATTAAATAAATTATTTTTATAAAGTTAAAGTTTAATAAAAAGTTCTTAAGTATAATTATTAATATCCTTTATTTTCTTATTAAATTAAACTTAATAATTAAGTTTATATTATATTTATTTTACTTAATTAAAAGTAATATATTACTTAATAGCCTTAAAGAAATTATATATAGTAAAATTCCTAATTATTTTTAAGATATTAAAAGCTATATATTATATATAAATAGAATTTTATTAATTAAGTTAAATTTAAAGGTTAACTTTTATATATATTACTTTTTAAAAGTAGCTTTAATATTAAGCTTTAATTAAATTCTTAATTATATTATTAAATAAGGTAAATATTTTCTTAAGACTATAAATAATTTATTTATAAGTAAATTCTTTTTTCTTTTTTTTTTAAGCTTTATTTTAATTACTTAAAGTATATTAATATTAATTAAAATAAGAATTTACTTTATAACTTTATTAAAGATATTATATTATAATATAAATACTTTAAAGTTAATATTTATAGCTTAAATTAATATAATTTAATAGTTTATAAAAGCTTATTTTTCTTTAATAGAGATTTTTATTATTTTTATAAAAAAAAAGAAAATATAAATATTATTTTTTAATTTATAGAAATAGTCTTAATAGGCTTATTTAATTTTACTATATAATTAGCTTTATATTTCTCTTATAAGATAACTCTAAGATTAATAATATTATTATATAAATAATTTACTTTATTTAAATTAATATATTTCTATATATTAAATAAATTAATATAAATCTTTAGTATTTTTATTTAAAGAGTTTAATTTTTAAGCTTATTAAGCTTAATAAATTTAAAGCTAAAATCTAAAGATATTATTATTTAAAATAGATTATAATATTAAATTTAATATAGATTTTAAAAATATTTATAAAAAATAAAAAAGAGAGATTTTTTATATATTTATATATTTAAAGAAATAAAAGGTTTTATATATTAATTAAGGTTATTATACTTTTTTATTTATAAAGAAAGAGATTTATAATAAAAAAAAATTAAAATAAAAATAAATACTATAAAAATTATTAAAGATAATTCTATTTAAGCTTATAATTATAATAATTAGCTATTTATATTATATTTAATATAAATTTTAAGGTATTTAATAAGCTTTATTTTTCTATTTAAAAAGTAAAATTTTCTTACTTTTAATAGAAGATTATAGCTAATAGAGCTATCCCTGCTTAGATTAGTATTAGTCTAAGCCTATCTAATCAGCTATCTAATAACCGGTCTTATCGCCGGTTGTCACTTGCAGGGGCATTTCTAACAGTTAATGATCTCGTGTAGATAATGCCAAGAAAGTCCATCTACTGATTTCTAGCGAGCCGAGAACGAATGACCAAAGAACCCCAGTTCAATTAAGTAGGTTAGTAGTTATGGACTAATCGATTGATTTGCCTCTGTCTCTCATGTTTTCAACTCTGAGGTCAGGTTAGTAGTCTGGGTTGGTGGTAACTTAGGCGAGGTGGCTTACTAAGATCATGACGCGGTCCCCTGCTGCATCATGTCTCGTGTTCCAAAGGAGGCAAGCTGATCTCGTTCTCTTCCCTCCCTCTTTCTTTCTTTATCATTTCCATCAGAATAACCCTACCTACCATCAGCTATAATCATGTCTCGATTCTCTCGCTATGATACCGATGAGGAGCGCCTCCCAGAGGGAATGCAGAGAGTAGGCTACGATGCTGACAGCCAGGTCTATACGTTCCGCGACGCCGACGGAAGTTACTGGGAGAGCGCACCCGGCAACCAATACGGTCATCTCACCAAGGTTGGCGAAGCGCGTCCCGAAGGCCAAGAATCCGAGTCTTTCCTCGTGACGAACCCGCAGTATCAACAACCCAAGATGTCTTGGTTCACCGAGATGAAGCCCTTCCTCAACTTCCTAATGCTCATCATCCTGTCGCTGCTTCTTCTCTTTTGGTTTCTCGGCCACAAGTCTTCTCCCGAACAGCGCATCCCCATTCCGGACTGTCCAGAGGGTACAATCGCGTATGGAGTTAAGCAAGACGATACGTGCTATGACATTGCCAAGAAGGCGGGCGTGAGCGTGGAAGATATCTTGAAGAAGAACAAGGATCTTGATTGCGATGCGCTCATGATTGGTGATCGTATTTGTGTGCCTGGCAAGAAGAGCATTGATTGAGAGAGTCGTACCATGTTTCGTGGGATGGCGTACAAATCATTGTTGAGTAAGACCGGATCGGCAGATGATGGTGCACGGCTGTTGAGCTATCAAGACTAAACTGAGTGAGCTTGGAACCGGTCTTTGCCTACCTAGACGGAGCTACTTACAAGTAGGCCATCCGTTGTCCATGCTGCAGGGCACTATAACATCGAGTATGGTCGCCTCTGACTTATTGGGCGGCTTTCATAGCAACAATATTGCAAGCAAGTGCTATTCAATGGATATTTATCGACGTCTGAACCGGTCTATGGATACCTCTGTCCAATTGTCTGGCAGTGAAGCGTCAAATGCTTTGAGAGCGTCTCTATTGACCAGCCAACGTCATCCGGGGCCTGTCAATGCCCACCCATTGGGTGCCATCTGTGTCATCATGCACGTTGCTAGTGCAGCTTTCGACCGACGTGTGCCAACGAGCCAAGTCTTGGCCTCTAGCGTTGCGTTGCGTTGCATTGCGTTGCATTTATCCGATGTCTTTAGCGATCCATGACTGTTTCTGGAAGACGAGCAGTAGAGGATTCAAGAGGTTGGTGATACTCAGCATCAAGAATATTTGAAATGCATAAAAAAGAAGCAGAAAAAACATCAACAGCTTTCTATCTATCATCACCTCAAGGACGGTCAAGTTTGAGATTCTCTTCGGTCACATTTCCCGTCAAGGAAATCATCACCACAAAAAAAAGCCCCGCGCTAAGAGTGGAATAGAAGAAAAAAACGAGGGGCAACATCAGACCCTTGGAAGCTTTGGCCGCTGCCTACCAACCAGAATCAAAGTTAGGAGGAGCGGGGCATATGGAATTTTTTTCTCTTACTCTACTAATTTCGACTCGACCCGAGGACCCCAAAATAATTTAAAAAATTCAGACGCGGGTCCCTGGCGGTTTATTTTTCTCTTTCTCTCCATACAACTATAAACCTTCGGGTTCTTTTTCTTTTTCCTCTTTTTTTCTCTTCCTCTCTTTCTACGTCGTTCAACCTTTCGACTTAGAAATTAATCATGGATAAGGGGAAGCTTGCTCAGCTCCTTGAAGGGAGCCAGGTCCGTAAGTTTTTGCCTATTGATCTACGTCAACACATTCACCAGATGCAAAGCATGCTCTGCTTTGTGTGTTGTCCCTCGCTACACAAACTCTAAAGCTAACTTTCCCTCTCTCTAGCCAACACAGAGCAGGTCAAGGCCGTCACAGCCGAGCTCCAAAAGAACTTCTACACAAAGCCCGAGTCGCTTCTCGCCCTCGTCGAGATCTCCCTCACACATGGAGATGCCGGTGTTCGACAGCTCGCCTCGGTCCAGGCTCTCCGTCTGATCCCCAAGTTCTGGGAGAAGACCGCCCAGGACCAGCGACAGCTTGCCCGCAACCACCTTTTGGAGGGTGTACTCAAGGAGTCCTCCGCTGGTGTCCGCCACTCTCTCGCCCGTCTCATCGCCGGCATTGTTAGCTCTGATATGGAGAGCGGCGAGGGTGAGGACTTCCTCAAGCACATCCTCCCCCTCAGCAACAACGATAATGTTATTGCCCGTGAGGTTGGCTCATTCCTCCTCTACGCCATCCTCGAGGAGGACCCCACACACTTCTCCGACAACACACACGATCTTCTCAAGCTCTTCCAGTCCCGTATCGAGGATCCTCAGAGCAAGGAGGTTCGCATCAACATCGTCCGCGCTATTGGTGCTATCCTCATGATCATTGAGCCCGAGGAGGACGAGGTTGCTCTCAAGGCCATGCAGGGTTTCGTTCCCAGTCTGGTCAACATCCTCAAGGCTACCGTTGAGGCTGAGGACGAGGAGAGCTACAAGATCGTCTTCGAGGTCTTCCACTCTTTCATCGCCTACGACTCTTCCCTCCTTGCTCTGCACCTCCGAGATCTTCTCTCCTTCATGATTGAGCTCGGTGGCAACGTCAACGCTGAGGAGGATGCCCGATCTCAGGCTCTTGCTTTCCTTATCCAGTGCGTCCGATACCGACGCATGAAGATCCAGGGTATGAAGGACATGGCTGCTGAGCTCATGGTCAAGGCCATGCACATCGTCACCGAGCTTGACCCCGAGGACGACGAGGAGGACCTTTCTCCTGCCCGCACTGCCATCAGCCTTATCGACACTCTGTC
Source organism: Fusarium poae (assembly GCF_019609905.1). Classification (NCBI taxonomy): domain Eukaryota; kingdom Fungi; phylum Ascomycota; class Sordariomycetes; order Hypocreales; family Nectriaceae; genus Fusarium; species Fusarium poae. The sequence continues at coordinate 7,197,000 of NC_058399.1, forward strand.
CAACGAGCTTCCTCCCCGACAGGCTATTGTTCCTCTCCTGGAGCAGTTCCCCCACTTCGCTGGCAACAACGACCCCAAGTACCGTATGGCTGCCATGCTCGCTCTCGGTAACGCTGCTGAGGGTGCTCCCGACTTCATCTCTACTCAGCTCCAGCCTCTTCTCCCTGCCATCATCTCTCTTCTCGAGGATGCCGACACCCGAGTCCGTCACGCCTCTCTTGTTGGTCTGATCCACCTTGCCGAGGAGATGGCCGACGAGATGTCCTCTCACCACGAGCAGATCATCTCTTCTGTCCTCAAGAACCTCGAGGCTGCTTCTCAAGGTCCCTCAGACAAGAGCAACGTCAGCATCATCCGCTGCGCTTGTGGTGCTCTTGACACCTTCGGTGATGGCATCGACACCAAGATCATGGCTCAGTACGGTCCCAACCTGATCGGCCCCATGGTCCGTCTTCTCGACCACGAAGACTTTGGCGTCAAGGCTGCTGCCGCCTCCGCCATTGGTGCTATTGCTTCTTCCATGGAGAAGTCTTTCGAGCCTTACTTCAAGGACGTCATGACCTCTCTTGGCAAGTTCGTCTCCATCAAGGAGGGTGAGGAGTCTCTTGACCTCCGAAGCTCCACCTGTGACAGCTTGGGCCGCATCGCTATGGCCGTCGGCTCTGAGGCTTTCCAGCCTTACGTCATGGACCTCATGTCCGCCAGCGAGGAGGCTCTCAGCCTCGACAACCCCCGCCTCAAGGAGACCAGCTTCATCTTGTGGTCTAACCTGTCCAAGGTCTACCACGAGCAGTTCGACCACTTCCTTCCTGGTGTCTTCAAGGGTCTCTTCTCTTCTCTCGAGCTTGAGGAGGAGGAGATTGAGCTCCCTGGTGTTGATGCCAGCCAACTCGGCGACGGTGCTATCGTTGTCGGTGGCAAGCGTGTCAAGGTCAAAGCTCCCGAGAATGAGGACGACGCCACCATCGCCAACGGTGGTGACGATGACTGGGATGACATTGAGGACATTGATGACCTCGATGACCTTGGTGCTGTGACCGCTGTCGCTCTGGAGCAGGAGATTGCTCTTGATGTTCTTGGCGATGTTATCTCCAACTCCTGCAACAGCGCCAACCTCGAGACATACGTCGAGCAGACCATCGAGAAGGTTTCGCCTTTCACCGAGCACACATACGAGGGATGCCGAAAGACCGCCGTCTCTACCCTCTGGCGCACATATGCCCGTGTCTTCCAGGTCTGGGAGGAGAGTTCTGGTATCAAGTGGGAGGCTGGTCTCCCTGCCAAGCACACTCCTCCTAACTCCCTCATCTCCATGGGCCAGGCTCTTGAGAAGGCCACCATGACCATCTGGTCTGACGACAGCGAACGGTTAGTACCACCCCTCTACTCTTTCTTTTCCGCCAATATGATGAATACCTTGCGTTATACCCAGCTCACTCAGAGGCAAAATGCCGTTGCTGAGAACGCGTCTAATCTACTTCTGATTCATGGCACTGTTATTTTTTTCTTGTTGCATCCTTGACTTGAATCATCTGCTAACAGTCTTATAGCACCGTCATCACCGACATCAACCGCAACATTGCCGCCACCCTCAAGGCTTGCGGTCCCGCCGTTCTCACTTGCAAGGACGGTTTCCTTCAGGAGTTGGTTTCGGTCGTTGGTCTTATCATTACCCGATCGCACCCTTGCCAGCAGGATCTTGGTGACGAGGAGGAGGAGCCCGAGGTTGATGCCGGCTCTTCCGAGTACGACTGGCTTGTCATTGACACCGCCCTTGATGTTGTCGTCGGCCTTGCTGCCGCTCTTGGCAACAGTTTCGGTGAGCTCTGGAAGATCTTCGAGAAGCCCATCCTCCGACTTGCCAGCTCTAGCGAGGACCTCCACCGATCCACCGCTGTCGGCACCATTGCTGAGATCACCAAGTACACTGGCGAGGCCATCACTCCCTTCACTGAGTCTCTCGGCCAGGCTCTTGTCCGCCGCCTGACAGACCCCGACCCTTTGGCTAAGTCTAACGCTGCTTACGCCATTGGCCTCGTTGTCCTCAACTCATCCGACACCAGCAAGACCTTCCCCATGTACCCTCACCTCTGGGAGAAGCTCGAGCCTCTCCTGACTGTCAACGAGATGCGCATGACTGACAATGTTGCTGGCGCCGTCTCTCGCATGATGACCAAGAACCCTAACAACGAGTTCGTTGCCCAGGCTCTCCCCGCCGTCGTCAACATCCTTCCCCTCCAGGAGGATTACGAGGAGAACGCCCCCATCTACGAGAACATCTACAATCTCTACCAACACTCCAACCCCACCGTCGAGCAGCTCACCCCCCAGCTCGTCGGCATCTTCGAGAAGGTCCTCAGCCCCCCTGAGGAGCAACTCGAGCCCGAGACCAGGCAGATCCTCCAGCAAACTGTCCAGATGCTCTACAAGGCTAAGCCCGACCTCCTGGCCAACAACCCTGGCATTCTCAAGCTTGCCAACATCCAGTAAATTGGCTGCAAGGCATACCAGCATCATGATTTGACGACGACTTCGAAATGGTGGTTTCACAAAAAGAAAAATGACGAACTACGATATGATTTGATGAAGAAAGAAAAGTTTTAGACACGCTTGTAGATAGCGCTGTGTCATTGATAGAGTACACGCATGCTTATAGGTCTAGCATGTGGAAAATAACGGGCAACGGGAATGGTAAACAATAGGGAAAAGGGTTTATAGGGATGGCAAGCGCTGGGATTTCTGAAGAAGCTATAAATAGGCTTTAGGACTTTTGATACCTAGGATTAGAAAGAAGAGATACCTTTCCATATGGACATTTTGTTTCTTCAAACTGTCAATGAGCTGGTGATGATATGTGTTAAACAAGACGTCACAAAAGATGCGTAAAAACATGCTCTTCAATCGTTTAATTCAATTTCAAGTCAAAATGCATGTCTAGTACCCGACGTAACGCCAAAGAATGCAAAAAAAAACTATTCACAAATCACCAGATCCTTTTCGCAACCATCTCATACCTTGAGACCTTTTCAAAGTCATCCTTCTTGGTCTTCTCCGTCGTCTTCTCAACTCTCTTCCCTGGCCCCTTTCCACCCTTGAGTCCTTCGTTCTTATCAGCGTGTACCCACCTCTGCCTCTCCTCGCCGACTTCGACCTGTCCGAATCCGCCAATTCGACGAGCACCCGGTGTGTCGAAGGACTCTGACGCACGACCCTGATGCTCCTTGCGCTTCATATCCGCGTAGCGATTGCGCGAGTATTTGAGTAGGAGCATACCAAGCAGGAGCTTCAGAATGAGAAGAACGAGGAAAGCGATGAAAAAGACAACCACCATGGTGACGGCGGCGATAACATCGTCCGATGTCCAGGAGTACCAGGGGCGTGAGTTGAGCGGTGAACCGTAGGGGTAGCCGTACGTTGCGCGGCCGAGAGAGTCGCGAATCAGAGAGTCGAAGTGGTTGAGAGCTGCAACTATGGCGGGAGATGAAGGCGTTGCGGATTCGGAAGTAAGGGATGTCTGTGTTGATTCGGGGATGGGCATCGGCATCGGAAGGTGAGTCGAAAGAAGCATGTGGTAGGTTTGGATCGATGCACGGATAAAAAGGCATGAGAGCGGTATGACTGCTAGACCTAGCCGTTTGGTGAGAGAAGGTGTCATAAATGCCTATATCTGTTAGTGAGACCCCGAAGGGAACGACAAAGAACTTACGTTTGTGTAGTAGTCTTTGCAAAGGATGTCGAGAATACGGCTGTAGAATGCTGGCTTAATATTGTTGAACTTTGTAACGTAGGCATGTTTGATAGAGTCGACAAGCATTTCGCTTCCAATGACAATCAGGAACGGAGACAGGACTTCACCCGACATGAGCCAGGATGGAAGAACCGTGAAGCTGTGAGGAAGAATAGATGGATTGTGCAGCGGCACAGAGGAGTCGTCAAAGGATGATTCGGAGCCAGCGCCAGGGACACTCAGTCCACCAACCTCAACGACATTTCGCATACCAATAATGAGAAGCATGATCCAAAGCTGAAACCGCTCAACGATGTCGGCACAGGTTAGCTGGAAGAGATTGTCCTTTTCGAAGCGTTTAAAGACAGTGCTCTTGATCTCAACGAATTGGTTGGAAAGAAGGAGAGTCAAGAGGGCGTTGGAGTACGAGTTGACAGCGACGTTGAGCGTAATAACCTGGTAGTATAATGCTATCGAATGGAGACAGCAATACGCTAACGCCAGCATGAACATGCCCAATGGAAGCAACACCTTTGATCGACCAGAGGCGTTACGGGAGAGTGTTTCGGTGCTGAAAAGACATTCGAGAATATCCTGACCGAGGGCGGAGAGAAGACGGTCGCCGACTTCGAGGATGTTGTAGATAACGTAAAGCTTAATAGCGGACTGAGCTCGAATGAAGTGGTACATTCGGCTTGCGTCAAGCGTCATGAGGGCCAGAGAACTGCAGATGATAACTGCGCCTTGAAGCAGATCAGCTTTGTGGAAGGCTGACAAGTTCGAAGGCATGGACTTGGTCCTCCTGTGACGAAACGCTCTAGATCTCGGTTGGGATCGAGACGGTAAGGGCTGGAAATGAGCATTTGCATGCGGTTTGAAATCATGTTTCTTCTCATCGCTCGAACGACCTCGCGGACGACTCTCGCTGCGTGATCTTACATGATCAACGGCCTCCTCTTTAGTAGTAGGCTGCGAAGTTCGTACACGTTTCCAAAGTCTACCTAGACCGTACCAGACATAGTCGACGAGCCATCGGATCTCCTTAAGAACCATGTACCCCCACCAACGAACCAGCACACCAAGAGCGAGGGTGAAACGCATGGGAAGAATGGTAAAGTTGTATAGCCAGGCATCAAGACATGCCATAGCGCCAAAGTTGAGTGTACGCTCGAGAAACGGCGGGAGAAGAAGTACGTTCTTGAGACGCTCGAACTTGGCAGCATTGGACTCGTAGGGGATGTCGTATGCATGAGATTGGTGGATGTACAACGGACTAGGTCGCTGAGCTGCTAGTTCAAGCTGTAGGTGTGTAGGCAGTGACATGGGAGGTAGAGGAATAATAGGCGGAATCGGCGACGGTGGCCGTAGGCCATCAGTTTGGACGGGGATGGCTGTTGCAGGTGTCGGCCGATTGATGCTTATAGGAGATGTCACACCTGCACCTGCAACTGCACCATCAAGATTGAGATTAAGAGACGTGGGTCGACCAGCGGAATTGAAGGAAGAGTATCTTCGCGGCGAAGATCTTCCGGAATCGCTTGCGTGCACACGACTCGTAGGAGGAGTGGACAGAGTGCGCGCCCCAGGAGACGGTCGTCGTGGAACGTGAAGATCCCAGAGTCCGAGGCCAACGCTTCCCGCTGATCGAGCCTCCACAGCGACACTGTTGGGCTGCAGCGAGGGGAACGCCTCGAGGGGTTGTTGGCAGTCAACACGCATCGTTGACTGTCTTAAAGCGTCGCGCTGTTCGAGAAGATGAGAGATGGAGTCTTGATCTATTGACCTCCGCTGAGGAGCGGGGGCGACAGGCAGAGACTCTGGAGAATTTGTGAGGCGTTGCATTTCTGTTGCGGATAGGCGGCGGACATTTGGGTTTGTCGTATTGCTTATCGTGCTGCTACGACTGGCCCTTCCAGAGGGAACAGCCGTTTCGAGATCCGTATCCTTTTGCGCATCGTCCGTCTGCTGTTGGGATTGATCATTTTGCTGTTGCTCATCCTGGTCATCTTCGACGGCTGGTTCGGAGATGGAGGATGAGCTGGAGTGAATGCGACGCATGCTCCCGCTGGAGCCTTCCTCGGAAGAATGGTCCTCGTCCGAGGGGATCGTGGGGAGTTTTGTGGTCTGTTCGTCGGCGCATGTTGACGGTGGAGGAGTCGAGGATGGGGATAGAAGCGGTGGGAGATGATGAGGTTGGATGGTATCGACGGAGGCGGCCATCACGCGGGTTTGTGCTCCTGAAGCATGTTTTTGTTATCCTCTTTTTAATGAATGAGCGTCGTGGAGAGGATAAGTCCAATCGAGGTCGATATTTATCGTGTGATGAAAGGAGAGACACAGAAGTAGGTAGGTTGCGATTGCGGCCATCAGCGAGCATACATCACTGGATGGATGTCTGAGGTGAGCTGGCAGTGGAAGCGCCACAGTGGAGTCTCCCCTGAAGGTCACTGAAACTTTAGGCTGTGGGGGTCAAGCAAGGTTGTGTCAGTGGCTTGAGATTCCAAGGATCTGGATTGCCGAGACGGGACGGGAAGAGATGGATTTGAGATTCGAGATCTGGTCTTATAGAAGCGCATCAATAGAGAAGACAACTTTGCTTGATAAAGATCCATACTAGTGGGTAGCAGAGAGATGACCTCTAAACTTGAGGATATAAAAATAAATGACACAAGATCATAGTCTGAATAAAATAAAGTGACTACCTACTCCCTGAGTGGCTGGCACGATTGCTTTGCGCATCACATACATTGCTCAGAATACCATTCACATTCCACTTCCAAAAGATAAACTTTAACAGGAATGTCTTCCAAGACTCATATTCCAAGGTATCAATAGTGTTCTATTTATGTGTTTATTTATTTATCTATATGTATATATATCATAACTCATTCGTCTTCACCTTTTAAATCAGGTGCTCATCGAACCACTGAACAGCCTGAATGAAAGCCTGCTCCTTGGCAAATACCTTTGCCTTGTCCTTGAGATCACTGCGCACAGCAAATCCGTGTTCAACGTGAGAGTACAGGTTGATCTGGAAGGGCTTGCCAGTCTCAATGAGGATCTCCTCGGAACGGTGTCGCAGGTTGGTGGGGAAGAGGTTGTCGATTTGAGCGGCGGCAATGGAGAGAGGTCCCTCGATGGCCTTGAGCTCATCCTCCTCGACGAAAGAGGGGTGAGCGACGTATCCGACCTTGATGCCCTCCTTGTAGTTTCGGATAACGTACTATATTTCTGTTAGCCAAGTTGTTTTCATCAGGTCAAAATTGAGGGACATACCTTGGCGCCGAAGCAGTATCCTACACCTCCAATCTTGGAGATACCCTGGTCCTGGAGGTACTTGATAGCTTCGACAACAATGGGGTCAACTTGAGCGGGAGTGTGAGGGTTGTTGCCGTTGGCACCCTTTGTGATCCAGCTCATAATATCGACATCGACAGGAGGGTAGGGCATGACATCGCCGTTGAAGAGGTCGGGAATAATAGTGGTGTAGCCGTTGGCAGCGAATTGATCGGCCATAAGCTTGCTGTTGTTCCAGATACCAAAGATATCAGCGACGTAGACAATTCCAGCGCCCTGGTGAGCCTTGCCCTCAGGAGCAGTCGCAAGGTAAGCGTCGAGACCGCTGGGAAGCTTGATCATCTTGCCGGTAGGCTCGCCTCTGTTTAAATGGTTAGTCAACGAGGGGAGTACCCGAGACGATGGGTTAAGTGCTTACTCGTGGCGCACACCCTGTGTGCAACACTTTCCGGGCGGGTTAGAAGCCATTGTGTATAAAGAGTATGGGAGTTGTTATTAACGTGTGAAAATGAAGCTGTAGATGCTGTAGAATAAAGGATTTTTCTCGGTGGATGATTGCCCGAGTTATATAAAAGATCTTGACCACCAACCCAAGCGGACCCCATTTTCCGTCGTGACGCAATGGAACCCGATAGATATAAGACCTCCGAGGCACGAAAATGCCGATATTGGTCCAACTACCCCCACAAAACGCCGTATCGCATGAACCCTTCACTTTTCCTACTGCAAGATCCATTAGATGCTAAGTCCTTATTGGTGAAGAGAGAGGCCCGTCTTTCAATCTACCCGTACAGGTTTTCTGAACTTGACCTCTTATTTCCGTATTTCCCTTGTTCTATGGGGTTGTTCTTATGTCCGTGTCCAGTCTTGAGATTTTGTGCTCCACGGAACGCCGGATTATATACCTATCGGCTGGGATCTATGGACATCGGAAGTCGGAACCATTGTAGGAATCGCCGGAGCTTGTACTTCGGCCCGGAGTCGGCGAAGATGGAGTATTTCTGGGGAGATATCCGTACTATTGTGATCAATCACTGCTCTGTTTTTGTTAAAGATTGAAAGCGCATCAACATATGTATACACGGAGCATGGTGATGGCATTTTGAACAAGAATGTGGCTCTGAGCCTAAACTCGAAGAACGTTTACACGCTTCCAAGCATCATGCCTGTAGAATTCAGCACCCGCAGAACAACCAGACAGTGACTGGATCAGCATTATTCGTGTGGTATCATTGTTATTTCCCCAAATCCAGCTATTTATATAGTACGCCATCAATCCCATTACTTTTGTCGAATTCCCTTTGGCTTTCTCTTCTTGAACACCACCATCGGAACGCCAGACTCAGCTTCTTCAGGCTCTGGTTTTATCAGAGGTTCAACATCAGGTGCTTCTGTCTTGATAGCCGACGTCTCCTCCTCCCCCTTTACCGTCGTTGCGTTATCTTCATCATCTTCCTTCTTGATGTTATTTGTACTATCTTCTTCTTCCTTGACTGTCTCCTCCTTGACAGCGCGAGGCGTAAATGTCGATCCGCTTAGAAGCGCATCCAGATCATGGTCTTCTTGAGGCATCGCTTTCGAATCTCGTCCCCATCTTCTAGGTTTCTTGAATAGTCCTTGCATAGCATCCTCTTCTTCCTTTTCTTGTTCTGTTGCCTCTCGTTTCCGCACACCATTTGCTCTGGTCTCAACCTTGACCTCCCCTTCTTCTTCTGGCTTCTCGATAACTCGTGTATTCGTAACCGTCCATTCACCTGGCATAGCCATCTCAGGTCGAAAAGCGCTTGGCATTGCAACACCCATCTCAGCTAGCTGTTCCCTCTGCTTCTTCAAGGACGCTTCAGACGGTGCGCTAGGCTGGGCGCGTGGCGCAGGTCTTGAGGGACCAGCTGCCGATGATGATGAAGATCCTGACACGACGCCATTGAGACGGGCAATTTCTTGCTTTGCGCGTTCTTTCTCGCGCTCGTCACGCTCGTGGCCACGGTGCAGGTCGCGCAGGAATCGTTTGAGGGCGCCTTGATGCTTGGCGGTAGATTCGTGGTTCTGGCGCTCGAGTTTCGTGTCGCGGACGTAGATTTGACAGTGCTTGCACCAGTATTTCGGTGTGGATTTCCAGTATTCGGACATTGTGGGTGGTTGTGATGAGGATGATGCTTGGGGAGCTTCTTTGGTGGAGGATTGGCGATTTGAAAGCCAAGAGCTTATGTCACTGGAAATCTTTAGCACGAGCCACGTGCAGGTACAGGGTAAGATTTTTTCGATGAAAATGGGAATGCAGAAATAGACTTTACCTAGATGCAATAAAGCTCAATTGACTGTAGTTGCAAGAGAATCCTAACATGAATACATGGTTTCAGTTTTACTGTGTGTTGTATCATAGATAGTTTGTAGTTTTGAGACTAGAGGTGACGCATTGAGCCCTTTCGTGGTGATCTCGAAGCGCGACAGACAGCTCTCAGTGTCCGCATTGCAAGCGTCAAGTGTGCTATATGATCATCATTTACCTCCTTCTTTTCCATTGTATGTCAGGCTTCTGCTTGCTTCTGTTCGGTACAGCTCTACGGATACAGCCATCTGTCCCGTAAGAAGTTGACGACCACAAATCCCTGGACATAATGTTGGTGAGACACAGCGAGGCGGCTAAAAATATTCGAGGCTAAGATTGCAGCTTAGTATCCTTTTGGCTTGGTTATGTTTTACCAGGGTAGATTACCATGTATCTGTTTATTGTCTTTGTTACCTGACTCAATCCCAATGACGTATGTGAAGCTTTTACTTTGTGATGGTAACCCTGTCTCGGCAGTTGAGATCGATAGTTCCCACGAGCCAGCCTTGATCTTGATTAGTTGGAACTTGGAAGCCAGAACAAAGCCACCATGGATAGCCTGCCCTGTAAATGAGAATGGTCTCGACTCGATGCTGGCGGCATCAGTGCGTAACCTACAGATATATCTTCGGCAACTGCGTCACATCCAGAGCACTAAACAGAACTCTCGACTGAGATTTTTGTTGAGTCAAGTTTCATAGCCTCCAGGGTCCGACCAACCCCGGACCAGCTTGGACGCTTTGTTCGCCCACAATGGACCCTGGATTTGTTTCTGCCGAATAGATAGGCGAAATATTCAGGGTGACTGTTCTTCATGTGGGAAAGCCAAGGCTGTCAATTACCTTACGAGAACCAGAAAAAGTTCTTGGCATATAAGCTTAATTAGATGTCTATTTTATGCATGATCAAAAATATACAAGTGAATCTTGTGTAAATATTGACACTAGATACATGTTGGACCTTGACCGAATGAAACTCTTATTCATGGTTAGCTTAGCCGACGTCCTTGTCTTGGTGGAGCTTTAGCTAAGAATACGAAGACGTAAATACCGCAGTTCCATATTGAGTTCACTTCTTGGCGCTTACAGCGCGTCATCAAGACTTGTTTTTTTGTCGCCGCCAATAAGCGCACCATGAGAGAGAATGATGGTGATTACGATTGCCTGATCCGGGATTCGAGTTGATCATGATTTGACAATGAGTGGTAGGTACTCCTTTATCGGGTAATCCATAAGAAAGGCGGTGGCGTTGTTGATGAACTTTTTCAGTGTCTAGACGAAAGAAGAAAATGCCATGGAAAACTTGGCGTTGCTCTGCCGTTGAGCCTCAAGCTAAACTCTGGGCATTTTTGACGACAACCCATGGCATTCAAGAACAGAGAAGTCTTCCGTTATATGTCTAGCATTCTTCTTGTTTTATTAAACTGAAAGCGCATTGTTTCAATGAACTCTTTATTACTGAAGACCAGCATGGGCTCTGGAAGAAGGTATTGGCGGCTGGTCATTGCTGCCTTTGTTCAGTAGTCAATTCATTATGTAAATGAAAGACACAGTTCGTTGATGATCCATTGAAATCTTGCTCCAAAGGATCGGGGTCCATGCAATACCCATGCTTGTTAGTCCGGTTCAAGGTGCCGCTTAAGTCTGGCTGACCTGACCTGACTCTGCCAAACAGAGACCTCACTCAAGAGAGCAGCGGAAACCCCGTTTAGTCCAAGCCGCACCATGTCTTTGTCTTGTATCCACAAGCGACCCTTTGGCAAATCACGTATTGAATGTTGGTTGAAAACTCTGAGGCCTGGAAGTAAAGGGTCCACTCGGTCGGTTTGCGACGCACTTTGAGTCACGTGGAAAGGCGAGAAAAATGCTCTGAGGGTGTACACGTGATCACATTGGAAGACTGACACTGTGACGTCAGATGTCCTGACTTGTTGCTTTGCATATTTTCTAGTCTACTATGTAGACTAGCAATTAACGTACCTAATTTGCTAAAATCTCCGATCGACGGTTGCAAAAACGACATTGTATGAATCGCATCTTCCAACAAGTACCTACCTACATAGAGAAACAGACAAAGATCATCGAAAGACAAGCTTATCATTATTGGGGTCAAACATGCATTTGGTGAACGGACTCGTTCAAAAGTGCTTGTTTGATGGAGTATCATCGCGGTCGGACGAGTTGAGTGTTTGATGGTGGAGAAAAAAACATGTCGCCTCCACCTCCAGGCTCGTTCAATATCGACGATATCCACACTCTCCCTCCGACTACTCTTACACGACCCATAATGACGCGATGCTTCACTGCAATTCTGGGTTCAGAAACGTCTCAATCGATGTTGACCCACTGAACCTCTCCTCTCAATACTCCACCAGAAGAGAACCATGTCTCGACTCGACGCTCGCTCCGCAGAGAGTCAGTCTTGCCTCTGAGCCTGTTGAATCGTCGATAAAACCCTTTGCTCTCGCTCTCACTTGATCTTTTTTCTTCTCTCTTTCCTTTCTTTCTTTTAGTATCCCTCTCTTCTTTCTCCACATGTTCTTGAACCCCAGATCTTCATCTGAGGGTAGTACATGGTTCTTGATCTGAGTTTCAACTAACACCAACACCTCCCACGGCCGAAAACATGTCTTCCGACTCTGAAAAGGTCTCCAAGAGGGCCGAGAGCCCTGTTGCCGACTCTGAAAATGATGGCGGCAACACTGACGGTCTTCATCGCCGTCTCAACAACAGACAGGTGCAGCTTCTCTCCATCGGAGGTACTGTTGGTACCGGTCTCTTCATCGGTATCGGTGCCGGTTTGGCCAAAGGTGGCCCCGGTAGTCTTCTCGTCTGCACAGCTCTCTACGCCATGGTCCTCGGTCTCACCAACAACTCTATCGCTGAAATGAACACTTATATGCCCGTCTCTGGTGGTTTCATCCGTCTCGCTGGCCACTGGGTCGACGATGCCCTCGGTTTCATGGTTGGCTGGAACTTCTTCCTCTACGAGGCCCTTCTGATTCCCTTCGAAATTGTCGCCTTGAACCTGGTTGTTTCATTCTGGAGTGATAACGTTACGCAAGCTGGTCCAACCGCTGGCTTCATCATCGCTGTCATCATTGCTTACGGGTAAGGCTTTTTTCTCGAACTGCGAGTCGCATCCTGATGTGCATTCATGGATGGGGCTCCATAGTTCACTTTTATCCTCTCTCCCTTGTCCATTGTGTTGTGAAACGTATGCTAAACTATTCGTCTCCTCTTCTAGTGTGCTGAATCTTCTCGCTGTCGGTGTCTTTGGTGAAGCTGAATTCTGGCTTGCCCTTGGCAAGGTCCTGCTCATCTTCATCCTCTTCATGTTTACCTTTGTGACTATGGTCGGGGGTAACCCTCAGGGTGACGCTTATGGCTTCCGCTACTGGTCCAACGTGCATGATGCATTCGCTACATTCCGATCCGAAGGTGATCTCGGCCGTCTCGAGGGCTTCATGGGTGCCCTGGCCTCTGCCGCCTTTTTCGTCGTCGGCCCCGATTACATCTCCATGGTTGCTGCTGAAGCCAAGCACCCTAGCCGATATGTCAAGACTGCCTTCAAGACTGTCTACTTCCGATTCGGTCTCTTTTTCATTGGTGCTGCTCTGACCTGCGGTATCGCTCTTAGCCACACTGATCCCACTCTTGTTGGCGTTCACCTGGGCGATGGCTCCGGTCACGGCACCGCCGCTGCTTCTCCATGGGTCATCGCCATGGCCAACCTTGGTATCGAGGGATTGCCCCATCTCGTGAATGCCCTGCTTTTCACCACCATTTTCTCCGCCGGCAACACCTACACTTACTGTGCGACCCGATCCCTGTACAGTTTGGCCCTCGAGGGTCGTGCCCCTCGCTTCCTTCGCAAGACCACTAAGAACGGTATCCCTATCTACTGTTTCGCCGTCACCATGGTATTCCCCCTGCTCGCCTTCCTTCAGCTCGACAGCAGTTCCGCTGAGGCTCTGACCATCCTTCTCGCCCTCATCACCGGTGGAGGTATTGTGGACTACATCACCATGAACATCACCTTCATCTTCTACTACCGCGCTTGCAAGGCCCAGGGTATCGACCGTAAGAAGATGCCTTACTTTGGTTACTTCCAGCCTTACTGTGCCTGGATCGCCCTCATCCTCCACACTGTCGTCTGCTACACTTATGGCTACACCTCTCTGGCCCCCTTCAACGCCAAGAACTTCTTCTCCAACTACACTATGCAGATCATCGCTCCCTTCTCCTACCTCGGCTGGAAGCTCATCCACCGTACCAAGGTTGTCAAGCCCGAGGAGTGCGATCTCGTGTGGGAGCGTCCTGCAATTGACGCTTACGAGGAGCGCGCCATGATCGTTGACCCTCCCACTGGTTTTTGGGAGGAGATCATTGGCCTTGTTGGTATCAAGAAGAACAAGAAAAAGAGCGCAGCTGAGGTGCAGGTCTGAGTGAGTTGAACCACCTGAAAGAACTGATGAAAGAACAAACGTCACGCCGCAATGATCCGAGAAAGCTGATGAGAAGCGAGTCAGTCGGCGGATGATCACGACTGTAAGCCACCTCGATGCGATCGGCATAGCAACACCACACTGCTTCGCCTGCTTCGCGTAGGCCGTTGTTGAACAAGATACCCCAAATAGTCATTCTTGAAAGGAGTGATTGTATTGCATTGAAATGTATTAAGTTGTATATACCATAGAAAGAAGAAATGAACATAACGTATTTGATGCGCTGAAACATCTACACATTTACCATTATTTAACATCATTACTCTTGCCATAAATCTCTCAATCTTGATCTTTGAGATTTCTCTGTAGAACGCTCAACTTTCGAAGACAGTCCCCTTGTCAGATTGGCTTGACTGAACAAAAATGTTCTTCGTCAAGTACCGAATGGCTCAAGTGGGATTTGATGGCCCGAAGCCACCCAACTTGACTTCATTGGGCGCTGCAGAGTCAACATTAATTTACTAGACTCAGTTATCCTAGTATGGCCTTATGAGTCAGTCTCTTGGCTAGTGAGTAGACGAAAATTTGACTTATTACATCTCGGCGATATCGCGAAAGAATGCCCCTAAGAGGACTATCAACAGTCAACAGGTGGCCTCTAAGAAGCTCAGGGAATTGATTGCAGGGGAGAATACAGTCCATTTGTGGAAAAGATGGAAGAATGAAATGTATATATCTTTTTTACGTTCTTTGACACATAAGTGCTATGGCAGGACATTAATTCGCAACTGTTCTCAAAGACGAAAATGCCATCAATTAGAGAAAAATAGCCTGGCAAAATGACTATCCTGGTACCCAATACCAACATTACGATATTGACAAACATAACGGCCAAGATATAAGAATTCGCACGTGAAAGCGATACCAGCCATTCAAAAGATTTGACTCCAAGCATCATTTGTAAATACTCCAGAAACAGAGGCCAACTACGCGAACTCAAAAGTCGACGATTTGTCGCCTTGCTGACCCTGTCTGCCTTGGTCCTGATAACATTGCATGGCCGGATCATCATATTCCTTGCCTGACAACAAATAAGGGCGTCCGGAGGCACCACATAAGGACGTAAACATGCTGCAAGCCCAGTGTACCTTGACAGCAGACTTAAGATACTGGACATCCTGTTCCGGCACGATGACGTGGATGAGATGTCCTGACCGAAGCGGCTCGCCTGACTTGGTGATTGGCTCATCTTGGAACGATAACGGCGGGGGATAGTTATTGTCTTGGGATACCTGAAGTTCATCCATCAAGTTTTGCCAGTCGCTCTCCATATCAAAGGCTTTGCCGAATCGACCTTTTGTCCGAGGCATCCAGTGAAACTGCAAAGTGACCTCGACATTCCCATTCTCGAGCGTTGTATCCTCAAAATGTTTAAAGGCACAGAGTCCGCTGGTGAGGGGATTGTAGAGGGCTGGGTCGATGCATAGCATATTCCATGCTTTGTGAGATCCTCCCAACTGGTGCATGTTGCAAAAAGGGTCTGGTTCTCGATCCGCCCTAAGGTTGACGCCCGTGACGAAGTCACCTGAACCCGCAAGATTTCCTGTCATATCGTTATGTATCTTAGTGTCGTTAAGAGTGGGAGGAAAAAACCAGAATATCTTTGGGTTGTTATTCCCAGTCACTACGCAAACGTCCTCATCGCGCTTACGACACTTGACCTCCTCGTATACGCCCAGAGGGTAATCTTCGAGATCATTATCAGTTCTAAACTGAGAGTCATAATCCAATGCCCGAACGAATGCAGCGAGGCCTTTTTCATCTGCAGTGCTGTCTGGTCGGATGTCCAGTGTCTCGGGCACGGAGTGAGCCCAGGCTGGGCCATTAATATTGTCGGGGTTGAGGTAAAGCATATCTATAGATAGGTAAGTGGTTAGTTGGAGATGGTACAATATATTGGAGACGCGTTCTTACAGTGTTTGACGAATGCGTCAATGCAGTTCAGTTTGCCCTTCAAAGACCCTTGGTTTTTGAACCAGCAACCGAGCATGGGAGCCAGAGCACCACCTGGCTCAATATGCTGAATGTTGTCGATGAGAAGGATAGCGGCGATGTGTTTAGTACGTAGACGGAAGTTCCTGAACAGGGTTTGAATGTGTTTCTCAATCTGTTGAGCATACTTGCGTTGTGTTCTAAGGTCAGTGAAAGAGAAGAGGGGGTTGGGGTCACTGAAATCAGAGTGCATTATGTGCTGCGAAGAATGATCTATGTTGTGAAAATGAGGAAATATTGGGCGATTGAGTAGCAAAAGAATGTGCTGATAAGTTGCTGATAGGAGTCGTCTTGTTGATTAATTGTTTTGGTTTCTGTAGGTAACCATTTGACGGTGGAAACCTAAGGTCAGATGAGACAAAGTTGACAAAACCCCCTGGAGTTTAATAGGCTTGTTACATGGATTAATGGCTGAATCAAGTAAAAAGAACAAGAACAAAAGTTTGACAGAGAAAAGTAAAACATGGTGATTTGTTGTACCTATCTTACTCGGACAAATAGTGTCACTGATTTACACAATTAGGACGGACATACGGTCAATATCCAACATGCTCATGCATTAAATTACTCTGAGCATTGTATTTCACTCCAGAATATCAATGAGTAGACTATTAGGCAGTTCATTTGTTTACTCTAAGATTAGATCCATATCCTTAGAATTGCTGTTATGGTGGCAATGCCAGGAATTCTATAGCTGCTGATGTCTTGAATCACAGCTTTAACCTGACACTGTCTCTTACACCTCTATAATTTGTCCCCTTCAACCAACACCCATGATATCTTTTGCGCTTGGCGCTTTGAGAGGCAATATACTCCTAGTCACCCGAAACAGCACTTCGATATGCAACCGGCCAGGCTTTAGAGATTTATGGGAGGCTTTTCTATCTAAAATCCCGCCTGTGTATTTCCATCTTGCGTTTCTAAGCTAATAAGTGACCGGTATCTCGTATGCAAGAAGGGTAAAAATATTGATGCATCCACGTAGTGCCAAACGCCGAGGCATAGAGAATGGAGAAGGGATAGCAGACCATTTATCTACCTACTTTGACATGCTGCAAATTTCGACAACTGATCGACAAGAACCCGCACATTGTATCGCAGTATCTAGAGTTGATACATGGCATAGGCAGTTAGCAAGCCTAGTATCTTTGATGGCGATTCAGCACTTTGCTTTATAGTGATTCATCCTTATTTGGATCCTGAAGCGGTATCTGATACTTATAAACTTGTCTGTTATTGATCTGATGTATGAGCTCTGGAATCATTTGCTGGTTCTGTGCCACGTACATATACAACATATATCATATAGTGTCAAGAGGATCCATATTGAGTGTTGTGCTGCGCTGTGCTGTGATGTTAAAGGTTTCTCGCTTTCATTCGACGTTCTGGTGAAACATTGTGATTAGGCTTGTTAATTATCACGTGACAACAAGATTGTCGGGGACTAGATCAAAACAGCGACTTTATACAAGACCCCAGACCTGGGCATTTCGGCTACTAACGTAACCTCCTGAGACCCTTGAAGACCCCGAGCCGCATTTGAGACATAATAAACACGCTACAGGCCGAACTATGGAGGTCTCAGTGGAGAAGAACCAGCAGCATCAGGTCGCATGCTTTAGTTGTCGCGCTTCTAGACAAAAATGTGACCGTCAAGACCCCTGGTGAGTGTTTGGTAGACATCAATCCTGGCTCACCTAGGCAGCTACTGATACATTTCTTTTCAGTTCTCGCTGTGTTTCCCATGGTCGTACTTGCAAATACCCTGCTCGATCTAACCGCGGTCGGAAGCATGGAAGTACAAAGTGAGTCCAGACCTGTTGTCAAAACAGACACACCATTCTCACTACTATCACAGCAAGCCTGATAGTGTAGAGAAGCTCCTTTCACGCATCGAGGAAAGCGGTGCAAAGGAAGAAATCATCGCTGCTCTTCTCGGAACAGGTCTTCCAAGCCCAAACAAAACAGTCTCCGTCAGAGGAACCCCGTGGACGCAACCACAGTCTTCCTCTGATAGTCGCTCCACGTCTCAAGCTGCTCAACCAGATTCGCCGCCTGAGGATGACGGGTACGACCACCCTGAAGATCTGATTTCACCGCTTAGTATCGTCACGACTGCTATCGCGACAAACACGTCTGCTCAGTGTGAGAGACTGCGATCTCAGATGCCGATGCAACCTGGCGTGAGAGAGGCCATCATGGCGCCTATAAAGGAACGACTTGGTGCTTATTTCTGTAAGTTGGGACAGATATCTATCATAGCTATCCCTGGATATTTCTAACATCTAGAAGCATCACACAGAGCGCAACAGAAAGATTGGGATGTTTTAGCTGCCCAGTCAGTTGATTGCCCTTTCAAGTTGGAAAAGGCCACTTGTGACCCGCTTGCTTCTCGATTGATTGACGAAAGTGATGCGACTGTTTACTTCCAACTGCAAGTCAGCATCTTTTACACTCCCATCGCCTCAAATCTGACCATTTCCAGTTTTTTCTCTACTCGCAACCCACTAGTAGGCCTCCTCGACGCCACATTACACACAGTTGAATATGTCTACGCGAATTCATTCACCTTGTTCTCTGTTATCTGTGCTCTTGGATGCGCCATGTCAGCTCGCCCTCGCGATCGAGCCATATACCCTGTTGTGGTCCACCTAGCCAGTGGAAACGTCAAGTGGTCCATCGCTGCTGCTGTAAAATCCCTTGCCACTATACAAGCCATCGTCAACATGCAGTACTGGACATCCGTGTCCCCGACACAAGGAGACGATACCTCATCTATATACCTCAGTTACGTGAGTAAAGAAGTCTAGATTGTTTGACAATTGAAAAATTCTAACCGATCCAGGCAATGCAACTAGCCAGAGAAATGGGAATCAGCAAATCAGATGTCATAAGAGATTATGTCAACGCAGAATGCGAGAGTTCATCACCTGAAAACATAGGGCGATATATCCGTAATTACGAAAGGACGTGGCTTCGGACTCTTATCTCAGATAAAGGATTCGGCATTATGAATGGGAAGCTACATTCTGTTAACTGGAAAGAAATTCCCAGTTCCGCAGCGCAGTGGTGGAAGGCTCCGTTAGCTGAACCGACGGACCGTATGCTAAGTGGCATTATTGAAATCAGAAGACTATTGGTAAATTAGCCCCTCCACTGGCACCAAAAGAATTCATAGCTAACTTTGAATAGCTAAGTCAAGTAGACAAACGAAAACAAGCAAATTCAACCACGTCCTCCATTGTGGAATGGCACAATGAGTCCTACGACGCTCTAACACGCCTACGCAATGACCGGTGTATACCAGACGACTCACCATCAGGAAAACTACTCCCTGTTCTGGCATTTTACATGGACCACAGCATCCTAGTCCTCAATGCCCAAGCCCTCCGAGATATTACTGCCGCTGACGACAACTCCTCCCCTTCTTCATCAGTGGCTCTTTTGAACATTGAGAGAAAGTCGATCGAGGTAGCAAGTCGTGTTCTTGACCTGTTGACTTCGGACAAGACGATAATTGAACTTGCCCTTGGCTTCCAGAATAATCAATATCTCATGATCTGTCACGTCATGACTGAAGTTCTACGCGTTCGTCTTCACATTGAAGCAAACCCTATTCACATCGCTGACATTTACAAAAATAGGCTATTAAAAGAGGCGCCCTCACGCATGAAGAGAACTCTACTGCCGCAGGGAAAGTCATCGGCGTTATTCCTTTGCTAGATCAGATCGTGCAACTCCTCCCCGCAACTTCAGCAGCGCATCTCTACTTTGATCTCGCTCGCTTCTTTGCTTGTCAGATTGACTCGTTGATGGGTGCACCTGATTTGCAGGAGATGCGCGAGAGTCTTGATACAGGAATGTTTACGGATGATTGGTTCAAGGCTATGGATATGGGAATGCCAGATGTCTATACACTTTTGGACATGGGATACCTTGGGATGGATCAACCGATGATGGATACTGATGATTTTATGATGTTGAATGATCTGAATAGTGTTAGTTAGGAATGTTTGTTACAAGTTCGAAAAGGTCGAGAATGACTTTAGAAATGGCTTAAGAGTCTTTTCCAGGTTAAAATAAAATGACTACACACTCAAACTACCGTTGCCACTCAATCTATCGATGTGATCTCGACGTAAATGGTGTAGAGGAATGCTCCTGTGGCTTGTTGAACGTGTTCAGCCATTTCCTGGGCTGCTAGACGTCTGATCATTTGATCACCATTGCGAGTATGCACAGACAGATTAACCTTATCACCAACAGCGTAAAGAAATTTGAGAAGACTTTGACTTCAGCTTAAAATTGAATTAATATACATAAATACTGTATACAAGATATTCCAGGGACAATATACATTTTTTTCGTTGTGTCGATTTCCAGTGACATTACGTCAGCTGAGCAAACATACATCTCAGCGCTGCATGGATCGCAAAGGATTCAACTTAGATTGCTTCACCTACACTTCCCAACAAATAGACGAAAATAAATGATTCAAAAATGTCTTCACAAGAGGAACGAAATGAACAGCAGCGTCATTTGCAAATGCAACAACGAAATCAACAACTGGCATTGAGAGCACAGCAAATGGCCGCATTGCAACGACAGCAAGCGCAAGCAGCAAACCAGATGAACACAGTGAATCACATGGGCTCATCGCAGAATCATCAGATGGGTAGTCCTTTCAACGACATTCCGGTGCAAGAACCCGAGGACAATAACATCCTTTATCATCGAAATCTGTCACCAGAAGCCACCTCATTCTTCTTTGCCTGCAAAACCGCCGACATGTCCACTGTCGAGTCAATCGTCACCTCCCAAGCTCGCACGCCAGTCTTTCTTAACCACGGTCTAATCATCGCCCTGGAAAGCGGAAACGTCGACATCGCACGATATCTACTCCAATCCGGAGCACCCATCTCACGAGAAACACCAAAAGTTGTTCTCAAAGCCCCAGCCGACCAGCAAATGGCCCTTTTCGAGACTCTCACCGAACATGGCTGGACTGTCAATACGCCAGGTTTCTACGGCGAGGTCCTCCTCCCGACGCTCATCCATCGCAACAACGAAACACTCATCGACTGGTTCCTCGCCCAAGGCGCAGACCCAACCCTGGGCATCCAGGAAGATTACCACGAGCGTCTAGGCGGACCCGACACAAGCTCGTGCTTGGCACTGCAGCTGGCAGCAGCGCATGGCGGTGCAGACTTGGTGCAGAAGCTTCTAAACGCCGGCGCCAAAATCACCAAAGGGGCCCCGCTGTACTACGCAGCTGGTGCTTTGCCACAAGGCGCAAACCCCCATGTTGGACGCGTCACGCCGACTAAAGAATTCGACATCTCCAGAATACCCGTTATGAAGCTGCTTGTGGAGAATGGCGCCGGAGTCAACGACAAGCTCGAGACGCGCCATATGGTGGCATTGTACCCGATTGTGAATGCCGTTTGCGCGGGCGCTGTTGAGAGAGTGAAATGGCTTTTAAACCAGGGGGCAGATCCTGATCTGAAGGGACCGTACGGCAGTGCTAAAGATTACGCTGACAAGTTGAGTAGCGACGAGATGAAACAGGCGCTTGGAATAATGTAGTGTTAGTTTAGGTTTAGTCAGTGACTGAATCGGAAATTTGAATTGCAGGGCGATCTATCCGTAACTAATCTCTACAAAAAAGTAATAATCCTTGGGGTACAAAAATAAGTAACCTAAGAAGTCTGAGCTAAACAGTATAAGCTGGCGCAATAATTTCGTCCCTTATGCTAACAGCGGCCAATTCTTCCGATACCCTCAAGGTTCGTGTGCCGTGATAATTCGAGGTTTGCTGACATGCATTGCCGATGCCAATTTCAAGTGATTAAAGATTAGGGGTAGGGATCAAGCCTGGCACCGGTTATCGGAATTTTGTGATATTGATCATCGACGACTCCATTTACAATGGTCGAAGGAACAAACAATGGAGCTTACGTTGGGGGTGGGACAGCAGAAGGGGAAATGATCAAGACACGAATTACTAGTATTGGATAAAGGCAGAATCTTGGTTCACAAGCTTGAGCTGTATTAGTGAGTACATCTTGGAATTGACTTTTGAGCATGCCCGCTGTTCTTGTATGGACATACACTAACAGTTGCATCTTTATGCTTCATGGTCCATCTGCAGAGTTCGCATCCTTTATTTTCTGGGCAAAGGCAATGAAAAGCATGTATTCTCATAACAAAACAAGCTTTCTCAATCGCGTTCGTTTATCTTCCAGTTGTTTTTCTCGGCTTCTACGGATCGAAAGATTTGGGGCCCGTTGAGGCTGCGGCAAGCCACGCCATTCTGAAACGCAGAAGGATCAGTGCTAATTAGATCCTGCAGGACCGCTAAAAAGTAAAACCTTCAGTGGCCCGTGGCATGGAGCAGAAGGATTCATGGCCGCTGAGCATAAGAGACGAAATTACAAGGTCAGTTTATGCTACTCATACTAGACTTTTAGGTTATTTATTTTTGTTTCCCAACGCTCAAAACCGGGCAACTTTTTTTGTTTACACAGAGTAACTAGCACTGGCACGTCAGCTCTCATCTGCCCTGGAAGAAAATGAGCCTAGGCCTGAGATGAGATGAGATGAGATGAGACGCTGATCTTTGCATCCGTGTTACACCAAGCAATCACAGAGCTCACTTCTACCCCTGTGGCGTGGAGATCAAGCAATGGAAGGATTCGCATCGATGCACGTTCCTGTCAGCCTTGACAGAGACCATTTTGAGACGTTCACTTAGTACTGACTGACTGACTGAGCTATAGAAAACAGCCCTACATATAGAGATGTCGCGCAACGATTCAATCGAGTCTTTACCAACCATAGGCTCTTTGGCCTTTTACAGTCTTTTACTTGCAGTATAGTTATTCATTCATTCATTCACTTGTTTACATATTAGTCATTCGTTTACGCAAATATGCGTACCACATTCTTTGCTTTGGCGGCTTTGCCGTTCTTTGCCATCGCTCAAGACCCCGTTGCTGAGCCTATTCCTACTACTACTTCTGAGGTTTTTGTACCGCCTGCTATTCTGCCTACTACAACCAGCGAAACTATCTTCATCCCAGAGACCACTCCAGAAGTCATCCCTGATCCTGAGAACACCACTCAGGTACCCGAAGTTCAGGATACAACTACTGAGCAGCCCCCACCCCCTCCTTCTCCAGACACCACTACAGAGCAGCCCCTGTCTGCCGTTGATACGACTACGGAAATCCCTCCTCCTGCAATTGATACGACTACTGGTCCTGCCCCTATCGACATATCAACTGAGCTGCCGCCTCAAATCGTCGATACCACTACGGGCCCTGCCCCCGCCATTGACACATCCACCGGGCCGCAGCCTCCAGTTGTTGATACAACTACGGAACCCGTGATCGATATCTCTACCGACCAGCCTGAAGCTACATCTCAGTTGCCTGTTGGGCAGGACACTACCGCAGATGTGCCGGCGCCTGTCGTGCCTACAACCTCAGAGGTCATTCCAGACCTCCCAGCGACTACCTCTGAGGGCAGCAATACTCCCCTGCCAGACACGACTATTGAGGAGCCTCTGATTGATACCACGACGGCAGATCCAGTGCCGCCTCCTCAGACTACAACCACAGCCGACCCAGCGCCTCCTCAGACAACTACAGAGGAGGCCCCCGTCCAAGATACCACAAGAGCGGCTGAACAGCAGCCCGTCGAGACCACACAGCCTGAGCCGAAGCCTACTTCTGAAGAAGACGCCAAGCCTACAACAAAAGAAGATGAAGAAGATCCTTCTAGCAAGGAAGAGGACTCGCCTGTGATTACACAACCTCCTGCACCCACTACAGCCCCGCCAGAAGCCACTGCCAGTGTATCATCGGTATCATCTCAGATCGCTTCCCTGATCCCTGTTATCGACAAGTGGAAGGAGGATCCCGAGTCTCTCAAGGACCAAACCAACAAGGAAGTCGAGGATACCCATGATGATATCATTGCTGTTATCGTCGCTCTTGGCGGTAGTCCCGATGTTGGCTGTTCTAATAAGAAGCGTGGTCTTTTGGGCCCGATTGGGGATATTATCAACAAGCTAGCTTGTATGGCTGAGGATCTTACCAAGGTCTCGGGCGGTATCATCGCGGGTAACGTCCCTGCTGTAACGGGTGCTGTTTCGGGCGTTCAGGGTAAGAACGACGAGTTGACCGACGAACAGCAAGATGATGATGAGGATGAGGATGACAAGACAGAAGAGAAGAGTGAAGAGCAATCCACCAAGGAAAAGTCAACTGAAGCTACAACTACTGAAGCCCCCACGACGACTCAAGCCCCTACTTCTACTGAGGAGTCTACCACAACCGAGGCCACCACTACCACCACCGGTATGCCAGAGCCTTGTGCCTCGGGCATCTGTGGCGGCGGAGACTCTTGTCCCATGGGACCCGGGCCCGGAAAGAACGGACAGATGTCTGACGAGGGAGATGGAGCCGTTGACTGCAAAGAGATCCCTACCTCCACAACCGACGGGCCCTTGCCAACCAAGCCTGGTGGCTTCAAGGATCCATTCAACGCACCTCCCACCTCCCGACCTAGTCCCTCCGAAAAGAGAGATGTACCTTTGAACCGTCGCGCATTCGCCGATGACACCTCTCCTAACGCTGCGTATGTTGGTTCCTTGAATCCCATCTGGGTTAGCCAGCAGGGCGACACATCTGGTCACTGGTTCAACGCCCCGGGCCCGGCAGGTAGAGGCTCTGCCGGAGTCAATGGTATCTATGGCTGTACCGCTGTTATGATCGTCTCTAACGTGGGTACCTATCTGTCTCACATCTGGGAGAACCCAGTCTTCATTGATGGAGATTGGAACTTTAAGCCCGATGACGAATTTGAAGCCAAAGCTTTCAACGCTCTTCGTGACGGTACGGCTGACGGGAACGCTCTGAGTGTCACTTCCCTTATCGGCACAGACGAGAACCCAGGTTATCTGCACTCTTTTAATGAGCCCAAGGTCTTTATCATCACTCCCTTCACTAGTAATGCCGATACCATGTTATACGGCATCAACACACTCTATCGTTATGAGCAGCGTGCAAATGATTTGGCCACCAAACTGGCGGGCATCATTCCCGGGGCTTCAAGCCAGGTACTCGGCTACATCCGAACTGACAAAGACCAGTCAACCGATATTTTCGGTTACTGGGGTCGTGCGATTGTTGAGTTTGACATGCTTGAGCGGGTTATCCAAAGCGCCGAAGAGGACGAACTCCTCGGCCTGGGTATGGCTATGGGTCGTTGGAGGCTTTGGGTTGAGGACAACCTAGTGACTTCGCATGAGTTCTTTGTCTTCCCTCCTGCTGCCCCCGCCGCCCCGGCTGGTGGTCAGCGGAAGCGAGCCGATGAGGACGCTGCTCATAGCTGTTTGATTCGCGGCGACGTGACTGCTTCCGCATCATCTGGACCCACCTCCACAGAGGCTGTCACTTCGACTGAAGCTGTCACTTCTGATGCTACTTCGGCTGCTGAGACATTGGAGACATCAGCTGGGCCCACTACTGAAACCAAGAACGACGAGACCACTGCTACGGAGACCACTGCTACGGAAACCATAGCTGAGGAGACTACAACAACAGCTAGTGAGACTACAACCTCCCCCCCTACCACTCTTATGACCTCCTTCATCACAACCACATCGGACCCTGATACCACCTCTGATACTTATACCGGCCCTTATCCTTGTGTCAACTTTGGTGGCCCTCGAGTCGAGACTCCTCACTGCCAATGCTCAACCACAACTGCTGGCCAGGTATTTGTTACTACGGCCGCTCTTATCTCTGGGCAGTGCCACTACTACCACGAGTACCCATCTCCTGTCACTCTGGCTCCCACCGAGGCTCCCCCTCCTCCAGAGCCTACCCCCTTCACTACTACTATGGATAATGGTGCTATTCTGGCATACCCTGATCAGTCAGTCAAGGTCGGCAACTATCCCGGCGGGTCTTACACTTATACTCAAGGCTCGGGCACTGCCTCGACGATTCGTCCCGCAGACCCCGTGCAGACCGATGGTAACAATAAGGGGTCCAGCCAGTGTCATTCAATCGACAACGCCTGCGACCGTGCGATTGACAACTTCAAGGATGATGTCATCTACACTGAGTTCGCCTCGTACTATGCTCGCATTAAGAGCGGCTTCATTATTGTCCCCACCTTTGGTCAAGCTGGTTGTGTTGTCGAGTTTGACTGCGATGACTGGAGTGTCGGTGGTCTGAACGGAAAGCAGATCAAAGAGGAGTACCAGTACATGAAGGATAACACTGGTGTTAGTAAGTGTGGTACTGGTTATATGTCCAACACTTGCCGTGTCACAGCCAACTACTGTACCAACTGTAACGAGAGGCATCAGCTGATTGACTAGATTGGTCAATGAGTCTGGGGTCAAACGATAATACATTTCGCTGGTCATCCATTTTGACATAATACTACACTATTTATTTGACACATTCATCGATATAGGGATGCTTCGTGATCTGTTTGGGTGACTTTTCAAGCATTGGGGTATAAGAATAAATGATATAAAGTCATCATTTAAACAACATAAACTGACCTAATGATTCCGTCTGAAGCTCCCCACAATGAGGAGTAGCTTGTGCGTCATGGGTGAATTGTATTTGATGCTGTCACACAATAAGCGGCTGTGGGAATTTAAGCTTAAATTAGCGAACTACAGTGGAACATATGTACCTAGTGACAAGAATGTGCGTACCTACCTATAAATTGACAAGCTTTTCTGCCACCTAATCACTAACGGTAGTACCTCGTAAGAATTGAATCAGCCTCGACTTTTTACTCTGCCGAGTGACCTGACCGCCTCGTGATCGTAACCAAGCGCTGAGCCATTGCAAAAATGCAGGGATCCTTCAAGGCGGCTGTGCTTAAAATCAGGGACCAACATGGGGCGGTGCAAGAGGTCCATCAGGCCTTATTATAGGCTACTAATGATCGTCATAGCCCCTCAGGCCCGGTTTTTAAGCTGGTACGCGTGGTCTAGTCTAGGTAGGTATGACTGTCGAAAACGCGTTGTCATGGAATCGTTTAAATGCTCGACCTGCCCTGCAATTTGTTCTCAGTTTGATCTAAACCATCGCAACATACCTATTATTACCCCCCGTTGAAAATATTATTCAAATTACTATAGTTATATTGCATTTAAGTTAATAGAGGGAAAGTAAATTATATAACTTTATTAATTTAATTATAATATAAGCTTTTACTTAGTTTTTTTAAACTTTATATTAAACTTTCTTATATATATATAAATTTCTTTATTATAACTTTAACCTTAATAAAGTTTTTTTAATTAAGCCTTTATAATTAAATTTATAAAAAAACTATTATTATTAAATATATTAAAATATTATAATTATTATAATAAAAAGCCTTATCTTTATTAATTATATTAAATAATATAATTTATTAAAAAATATAATCTCTTTAAAGTTATCTTTTAAATTATAATAATACTTATTAAATAAATCTTTTTTCTTTATAATTCTATATATATTATATATAAAGATCTAAAAAAATAAAAAAAAATATAAAAGTCTATAATTAAATATTATTAATATTATTTTATTTTTTATTTTAATTAATTAATTTTAATTTATTAAAATATACTTTAATAAAATTATTAAACTATATAGCTTATTAAGAATTAATTAATTAACTTAATTTAAAGCCTTAAAGATTAAATAGTAATTTTAGCCTTATTAATTTAAGTAATTATATAATATAATAATATAATATAATAATATTTTAATTATAATTAAATTAACTTAATATATTATATATTAAAAATAAAATATTTTATTTAATTATTTAATTATTTTTTATTATAATTATTATATTAAATAAAAATAAAGAAAAATAATTATATTATTTTAAATTCTTTTTATATATTTATTTTAATATTAAGTTTTTACTAAATCTTATTAAATTATATAGCCTTATAGCCTTATTACCTTTTTTATTATTCCCTTTTATTATTCTTATATTAGGTTTATTAGGAAAGTTATTCCTCTCTTAAGTTATATTAACTTTTAAAGACTGGCTTAATAGCTGCATGATCATACCTATTATTACCCAGCTACAGAAACGTTACATTATCGCTACAGTACTATTTAAAATACCTACTACACATACCCTACCAATTCAAATGTGCTTATTCAACCTCTTCTCAAAACACGAAGAAAAGAATGACCTACCACCACCAAGACCTGCAAATCTTGGTCGCAGAACACCAGAAGCCACATCCAGACTTCAAGGAAGTAAATTCTCCAGCGATGCCAGCAGAAGATCATCATCAGACAACCACAAATACGGCCACGGCTCTGGCAATGGATCATTAGGTGTTGGCGGGCCGCATGGTGGACCACATGGTGGTATATATGGCGGAGTAAATGGAGGCATTTACTCGGGCGTCAGTGGAGGCCCCAATGGTGGAGTCAATGGTGGTGTTTACGGAGGTGTCTCGGGGACTTCGAGCGGTGGTGGACTTGCACCTGGTGGAATGGGAACGTCACCTGGAGGAGGATATGGATATTTGTGATGCAACCAATATGATTAATGGGTCTACGTTTGGCGTTGAGAGTGGACAGAGGCGTTTGGTTATTGTTTCGATTCATGAATTTGCATTGCATTATTATAACAGTACATCTTATCAGCTTATATCCGTAATATCATAAGGTCTACCATGAAGTCTCATGAACCAACTTTCTCTCATCCAAAATGCCGTGAAGAGTTTTGGGTGTCTAAAGAACTCAAGGGACAACATGACAGGCCTTGTACCTCAAAGGGGGACAAGCGACCAGCGGCGCAAAAATGACGATATGAGAAGGCCCTTCTGAAGCACAACCTGATGACAAACGACTCAGGTCGTGACTGAGGAAGAAATTTATGTCGAGAATAGATGGAGCCAGGTGACCATGCCTGGAAGGCCAACTCTCGTGTAATAATAAAGCTCTTCATTGTACTCTAGTTCCTATCTCTATATACATCACGGAGCAGTTGTCAAGCCTGTACAATAATAACCAAATTTCATTGTATAGTAATCAAAGAGCCTTGGATTGAGCTGTACGTACTATCTAGTCACTTGTTTTTCTTCAATTCCCTTAATAAACTAACAAATACACCACTTGTAACCACAATTGAAATAGCTAGTCCTGAATCACATTTCTCACCTAAGCCTGCACAATCGCGGAAGCGAGCCCAGCTATGATCATAACACCAATGTTTCGGATAGCGCTCGAAGTTGCCCCATTGGTCTCTCGCGGCGACGAAGTATCAGTCGAGCTTCCAGTAGCTGTTGGTCCATCCCTCACAGCACTCTCGTTCCCTGTAGTTCGAGCAGAGCTTGTTTCTTCCGTAGCAGTAGCTGTGGCCTGAGTTGATTTGATCAAATCCTGTCCCTCAGTGATAACAACAGGTACCGATGAGAAGGATAGTTCAAACGCCTCTGTAATCTCTGCCAAACCCGTGGCAGTCTTTTTAAAACCCTCACCATCCGCTAGAACAGCTGTTGTACAAGCTTGTGCTGTTCCACTGCTCACAAGGCACTCGATTGAGCTGACTCCAAAGTCGGCCACGGATACCATCCAGTGAAACGTGCCCGTAGAGGCAGCGCCCTTGGCGACGGTCTTGTCAGCCCATGGTCCTACGACAACGGTGTTATTGATAGTTGTACTGTCACATTCTCGGCCCAGGCAGACAATTTGGAGAGTGGTGGCAGTCGGGTTGGCTGATATCACTGTTGCAGTGGGCGTATTTTGGCGGTAAAGATTGAAGGGGGGCATGAATACGGGAGTTGTGAGCGCTAAAGTCATTTTGGTGGGATGAAAGAAGAGCAATTAGTATGCAACTGTTGGCTTTATCATCGATGAGGTGTTTATGGAGGCAAAACCAAGGGTCAGGGACAGGAGGTGTTGTAAGACAAACAATGCGGCGTAGGAAAAGGGTGAACGATCGTGAACGTGATCATGATACTATTGGCTATTAAAATGCGCTAAGGAGTGATGATTCTTTTGACTTGGGATGCCAATTTCGGGTATTCATTTCAACCGGCTAATACTTCCACATTCACCATAGGTACAGTAGACTAACTTGGCCAGATAGTGCTAGTGGATTGGATGAAGAGGTTTGAACTTTGGGTGTCAAACAATAATACATGAAAAGCGTTGAAATTCGCAGAAACGTTGGCTCTCAACTTTATCATTCAAAAGAAATAGTTCGAAATTTGACTTGAACAGCATTAACTGAGATCTCTTGTCCCTGTAGTGGCTAATTTTGACTTGCAGTCCAGCAACCCATGAGAAGATCAAACACCCTCTTCCATCTTCATTGCCTGTCTGTTGTAGTGACAACATAGTAGGTGGTGTAGGAAGGTTGAACTGATATAACCCTAAGTTGTGAAAGAAAATCCGAGACAAGTAGGAAATTCCGCACAAGGAGATTAAAGGTACCTAGGCAGCTACAAGTCGATAGCTGACAAAAGATTGTCGAGAATGTTCGATAATGGCCGAATCTTGAAGTTGTAGATGTAAACTCCGCCATCAATCAATGCGAACCTCTCAGCGACTTTTCCGTGAATATATTCTAGTCTAGTAGATTCGGTCAATTCGTGGTTTAGGGAAGAACCCAGAGGGTTGCTATCTCTGCATCTGTGATGAATCTTTTCGACCTGCCAACTACATACACAAGTTCCACGAGCCGATCTGTCCACAAGGATGGCATATGTTGAGATGATGGATTGAATAGATTGAAATTGTAGTTTCGTCATGAGCCAAGAATAAAATCATTACGCGTTTGCCGAAACCCTTCTTGGCGATGCAGAGGAGTGACGTTGGACAAGGCTTGGCGGTTCTGGGCGTTGCAACAAGGTTTCACTCTAACGGCAGCCACAACTCTACAACGATGGCACCATGACATGTGCCAACGTACTGAGCCTCACAATTATGGCTTGGGGGCTTGTAATGGCTGCCATCAAGTGGCGTCATGACGGTAGTTTCCATATTGTGAAGCAGGTTTCTCAACCTCGATTGGAGGGTGACGTCGGATCACAACATGTCATAACCTGTGATTCAAAAATACAAATACTTCAGTTGCTCTCAACTCTTTGAAATCATTCCTAATTATCCTCATCAGATAAATCCACTTCAAATCATCTCTAAAAACAACTACCACAAGAAACTACAAAGATCAACTCAATAAATCTACCAACAACAAACTACTACCAACCAATTGGCATTACTCATACACAATTCGACGTCAAGTTATCCTCTAAAACCCCAAACAACAAACAAATCAAACCAAGAAACAAAATGTGTCTTCCATTCGGACGAAGCAGCAACAACCGTCGCTACGGTGGCAGCAGCGGAGGCATGATGGGCGCTCGTCCTGTCAAGGAAGTCCACCACCATCACCACGGAGGAATGGGCGGCGGCGGCGGCCGTATGGGTGGTGGATTAGGAGGCATGGGAGGAGGACGTAGAATGGGAGGAGGTATGGGAGGTGGACGTATGGGCGGTGGAATGGGTGGAATGATGGGAGGTCGACGAATGGGTGGACGCTGCTGAGTGGAATATTGCGATTAAATGATCGAGATACGACTATTCATGTGAGAGCGTTAGATGTACAATAGAGCACAGCGTTTAATTGATTTCTCAAAAGACTCAACATACTGATTCAAGCCGGTTCCAACCTTGTTGTAAAGAATTTAATCAAGTCTTCCAGCTCTTCAGGCGCCTTGATCCAATGGCCCTCCAACTCCGCACCTTTGTACTCTTTCCACTCTACCGAATAGCCAACGCGATTGAGGGTCTCCCGAGCTTGTCGTCCCAGTTCTACATCGACGTAAGCATCGTCTGTTCCGTGACCAAGAAAAATGGGTGTAGATAGATCTGAGTTCTGCGATGTTGGCTGACCAAGCATATCAATCATGAATGCGTCCCCTTCATCTTTTTCAACAGCTGGACTCTGACTAAGGTAATCCTGAAGACTCAAAGCGAAAGGAAGCCAAGTGTTTGTGCCGAAAAACGCACCCAGTGGTTTTTCAATTCGGTAGCGAAGAAGAGTCCACATCGCTATCGCTCCTCCTTGACTAATTCCGCCCAACACGACTCTATTACTTGCTCCATCAAGGCTTTTAATTTCTGCGTCGATGATTTTGTTGATGTATTCAGTCGACTCTTTTATGCCCGGTATTTGCAGATCCTGCTTCGCTGTTGTATCCGTCAAAGAATAGGCCTCAAACCAAGCCGGCATATCCTCCTGGAACGTCTCACTCCAGATTTCACGCGAAGACGGAAAAACCCATCGCCAGTTTGGAAGCTGCTGGGACATGTTGGTTCCATCAGCGAATAGAGTTTCGTTAAAAAGCTCTTGGGCAAACTCTGGGCCGTTGCTGCCTCGTCCATGTAGGAGGATTGCCGTATGCGTATGCTTTATTACAGATTCGACTATGTGTACTGGCCCAAACGAATTTGTGTTCTGTGACTTTGGAAACTGTGCCATGATGATAGTGGTCAGGATATTGAATGATGATGTTGAGGGGAAGTTTGTCGTGGTGGGGCTTTGAGAATTTATCTGCTTGCTTACGATACGATACCTATGTCCGTTTGTACAAAGTTTGGACTCGAGGGTTTCTGAGTAAAGCCTGATATATCTGCCCTGCCCATACTCACTACCTAGATGGCTAAGTACTCACGGCCTGGCGGAGGCTGGCTGAAGAATCAGTATCGTGTTCAAACATGTGTCATACGGTAAGGCTGCAGTAAGAAACAAACCGAGTTCTTCGTATCGATGAGATCAGGGCATTGGGATATGAAAATAATTAAGCTAAAAACTCCAACCTAAATACTATAAATTGACCTGCTAATCTCGTCTCTCATGCTGCTAGTGCCATGGATGTTTTCTGCATCCTAAAGTTTTGGGTGCGCGATCTTGCTCAAGAACAAACTCTGCACATTGCACATGCCTTTGAGACCGTTGACACCCCATTCAGCTCCAATACCAGACTCCTTGTGTCCACCAAATGGTGCCATGGGCGTGATATCGAAATGAGTATTGACCCAAACAATTCCTGCATCGAGCTGCTTCGCAACTCTCTCTGCTGTCTTCAAATCAGCGGCCCAGACCGAAGCACCCAACCCAAGTCGTGTATCGTTGGCGCGCTCAATAACTTCCTCTTCATCCTTCCAGGACAAAAGAGGGAGAATGGGGCCTGTACAGCAAGTCAGTATACTGAGGTCTGTCACATGCAGCTAGTTGCTTACCAAACGGTTCCTCAACAACAATCCTTGAATCCTCAGGTGGGTTATCGATCACTGTTGGCGTGATATAATACCCGTTCTTCGGCTCGGGATCGAACTTTCCTCCCGTGGCAACTTTCCATCCTTGCTTTTCGATGTCTTCAAAGAAGGTCTTGACTCTCTTGTACTGCATCTCATTTTGGACAGGGCCATGGCTGGTGCCCTCTGCGGACCCATCGCCAAGCTTATAGTTCTTGACATGCTTCACAACCGCATCTCGGAACTTCTCGTAGATGGATTCATGGACGTAGATACGTTTGACGTTGAGGCAGATCTGACCAGAGTTCATGAACGCCAGGGTTGAGACCTGTGCTCTGTTAGTGCTTCGTATTTAAAATTGTAATTAGTTGAAAAGGACTCACCTTTTCAGCCACGTCGTCAATATCAACATCTGGGAAGACAACTGCAGCATCGTTTCCACCACTAGGGAGTGTCAGTAGTAAGTCCAATTCGCCATTTCAAGAAAATACTTACAGCTCAAGGGTCACACGTTTCAGTGTCTTGGCAGCACTCTGCATGACCAGCTTTCCAGTTTGTGTAGATCCAGTAAAGCTAATCTTATCAATACCTGGATGAGTTGTCAACCAGGGTCCTAGGTTATCGTCTCCGCTGAGTGACTGCACGACGCCGGGAGGGAAGAACTGCTGCGCTAGTTCAACGAGCTTCAGTCCACAGTAAGGGGTGAATGGACTGCGAAATGTTAGAAGTTACGACGCAATGATGGGCGAAGATACTCTTACGAAGGTTTGACAATGATGACATTTCCAGTCAACAGTGCGGGAGCAATCTTAGCAGCGGCAAGCATGAGAGGGAAGTTCCAAGGAACGATAGCAGCGACAACTCCAAGAGGTGTGTATCGAGTGATAACCTTTCGAGTATCGCTGTCCTCGACAACCTCTTCAGTAAGATCAAGACTCGCTTGACCTTTGATCCAAGCAACAGCAGCGTCAGCCTCGCCGCTAGCTTGCGCAGCCTGCATCCCTTAGTATCTGCTCCAAGCATTAAAGTTGTCAGAAGGATATGAACTTACCGGCTTTCCTTGCTCCGAGGTGAGAAGCTCTGCAAATTCTTTCTTTTGTGCCTCGACAGCATCAGCCCAAGCAAATAGCTTCTGTCTCCGCTCTTCCCATGAGACTTTGGACCAAGATTTGAAGGCCTGTCTTGCAGCATCGACGGCCTTGTTCAGGTCATCTTGGGAAGCAACAGGAACTTCGGGCTTCTTTTCAAGCGTAGCCGGGTTTATTCCCTGGTGGGATTTTTGAGTCGGGGCGCTTTTGCCATTGATGATCTGGACGTAGTTGGCCTTGAGGTCAAGAGTCTTTGCGCCGTTTGTAGACATGATGGATGATTAATAGTTATTATGGATGAAGGGACTGTGATGAGAAAAGGTGGAATCCTCTAGTGAAGTAGTCCTTTTATACATGACAGCTCATGTAAAACTCCCCCGCACTTTATACCAACTCGTACAGCACACGAATCATGAATAAGGTGTCACAAAATAAAGTAAAGAGTCCCGAATGCCATCGGGCATGGCGCCCCTCTGCGCGCTAATGTATAGTTAGCTCCTCCAGTAACATTTCCCAATGTGAAACTGTCTCTCAACAAAAGCCGAAGCCGCCCTCGGACCGAGAGGACGGGTAACAAAGCCGTCTTTTCTCTAACTATCGGCTTCACCAAAATGAAATAAGTCGGTTAATTTGACGTTACTAATGAATAGGTTAGATAAGATATGTTACATATATAGATATACATATATGACTGTCTGCCGATTCCAATACGGCCATCACCTTCAACAATCATTCGTCACATCAATGTACCACATTGATGGGGTTGATGATCCCTGTCGTGGTAAAGGCAATCATGCAGCCTTTCAAGTCCAAGACTACAAGCTGATCACAATGATGACTTTTTTCGTCTTGTCGTGTCTCACATGTTATGTCTGCCTAATTAGGCTTTGTACATGTAAGGCTGGATGTTTCGCATCCGAGTGGCTGCCCATAAATGCTGTACACATACACAGCCCAACACGATGCCCAAGGCGGATAAACCACAATGATTCATTATTTATTCATTTCTACATAAGACAAAGTATCCACTAGATCCTACACGGTAGTTGTATATTGGTCACCAGCAGCTGGGATGTCTCTACTGTGTACCCTAGCAATTGCACGAGAGTATTCAGGCCGTCGTGCTGCAGTTGGTTATGTCCGCACACACCTGTGGAAGCTTTGCGAACCGCGATGGTAGACTAAAGTTCTCTGTGAAATACAGCATCGAATATTACTTTCTAGCCAGCAACCCAACAATACCCTCTTTATCACAAGCACTCGCAACATCCAAAGCACTTCTGCCCTCCGCATCCTCTTTCAACGGATCCAGCCCCTTCT
Source organism: Fusarium poae (assembly GCF_019609905.1). Classification (NCBI taxonomy): domain Eukaryota; kingdom Fungi; phylum Ascomycota; class Sordariomycetes; order Hypocreales; family Nectriaceae; genus Fusarium; species Fusarium poae. The sequence goes on from NC_058399.1 coordinate 7,232,581, forward strand.
CCATCATCATCGCAAACAAAGCCTTGTCATGCCCTTCCACCAAATACTTGGAGAGTGGTCGAGATGCAATTTTGTGCAGTGCCGTCTCTCCAGCTTTATTGACGGCGAAGACATCAACCCCACTCTCCTCTGGAAATAGTATCTCGTAGTGATCTACATGGCAGATTGACCCTTCCTCTTCGTCTCTTTGAGTATCCAGCATTGACAAATAGGAATGCAACGGTGTGTTCCCAGCATTATCAACAGCATTGATTGACCCACCTTGGGAAATACATCTGTTCCAGAGAGAGATACAACTACCAAAGAAATCTTCTGGCAGATCATTGTACCACCGCCATCCATCTACGTGCTGGCGTTGTTGGAGAAGGCATTGAGATGCAATGTAATGCAAGGCTGTACGACCTTGGGAATCAGGTTCTGATAAATCTGCGCCTTTTTCCAATAGAGCTTCACAAACTGCTGGACGTAATGTGCCCAAAGCGCAATGTAATGGTGAGTTCCCAGCACTGTCCTTCTGAAATAGTGTAGGAGATACCTCTTGCCGGTTTATGAAACTGATGAGGACATGATCGGGATATCCGGGGTTGTTCAACAAATGGTGCAGTGCTGTTTTTCCTGAAACATCCACCAAAGAGGCGTTGGCTCCGTGACTTAACATCTCCAACGGAGATATCCTCTTTTTCGTTTCCTGGAGCCGTTGGCGTGACTTCGATGTATAACCCAGAAGGTTTCGTCTCCAACTACATGCTGCCATTAAGATGGTTCTGCCTCGTTGGTCACGGCGATTAAAATCGATTCGTGATACACAAGGTTCTTGCAATAGAGCCTCAATAACTTCGTATGCAGTGTCCTCGAAAAGAAAGTGAATCAAAGTCTCATCATCATTCAAGGGGACATATAGATTAGCACCATGCTGGATGAGTGCCACTAGTAATGGAACGGAATTTGATAGGTTATTGATAAACCCAAAGATGTTTGTTAAGGAAAATGCCGAAAAGACAAGAGGGCATACCAGGCGAGATTTATTCAATGCCATGTCAACATAACAGCTTTGACACTCTTCACCAATAGCATCAGCGTTCGCTCCATATTTGAGAAGCAAATTCATCGTTTCGAGGTTCTGATCACGGATACAATCAAACAAGGGGCTTCTAACCCCATTATTAGCGTCTGATCCATGCCTGAGAAGCTCCTGTATGATATCGGGTGCCCACGATGCCTTGTGGAGAGCAGACTCGCCTCCCCCATTAAGGATGTTGACATCAGCTCCACGTTCGAGAAGGATTTTTACAGCTTCCATTTTCCATAAACCTTGTTTTCCATACTCCGGTCTGCCGGAAGCAATATGAAGAGGGGTCTCTCCCTTCTCATCGATCGCGTTGATATGGGCGCCTTGAGCGAGAAGGTACTTCAAAGATTCCAAATGCCAGTATCCTTCTGCTGACGCGAGGGTATGGAGAGCTGTGCCACCTGGAACTATATCGTATGGTCGTCCTCGAGCATTTGCAGGGACACTTGCAAAATGGGCATTCACATCTACCTTCATCTTTTCGACGAGCGCTTTCACAGTCAGGAGGTTGGATTCCTTCTGCGAACATGCCATTGCCAGGGCAGTCAGAGCAGGGTCTCCGCAGTATGAGGGTTCGGAAATAGCTACTTCAAGTCTGGCCTTGACACCTTCGAATATGCTGTAGCTGATGACAAACTCAGAGATACTCTCGATAACTTTCAAGTGGTCTATGATTTGCACAGAACTAGGCTCCACCAGTCGGCCGAGTAGCTCATAAACTGAAGTAGATAATGGAGACGCCTTGAAGCTCTTCATAGTGAGTTTTGTTATTTCGTCGGTTGACAATAAACCGAGGGCAATGCCAGGATTTTCAAGAAGTATGGTAAAACCAGGATCGCCTTCAGGCAAAGAATCCAGGTAAGGTCTCGGAAGCATCAGCGATATCTGGAGTCGCAGTCTTCTTCGCGTCTTTTGTACCAAGTCCGAAATGTCATTGTTAGTCTCCAGATGCTTGGTAGCTTGTTCGAGGAGTTTGTCAGACCGATAGAATATCTCGGTCAATCCAGAACATCCTGTGAAGAGAGCAAGATCGAGAGCCGTTGTTCCATAATTGTCACGGCAGCTGACGTCAACACCAGACTCAATGAGAGACTCAATAATTTTTGGAAGGCCTGGCGAGAATTTTGTTTCAAAACCCTTCGGCGGGGGACTGTTGCAATTCCGCAGATACCAAGGTGCCGGTATGCCTGAACGTTCGGAGGATTCACCTCGATGGAATTTATTCGATACACCTTCTTCCGATGCAACGTCTGCACATGCATGGAGGACAGTTGAACCATCAGATGCTTTTAAATGAGGAGAAGCGCCATATCGCAGTAGCCATGCTATGGATTCTGCTTCGCCTGCCCGACAAGCGTAATAGAGTGGTGTCCTGCCAAGATTATCCTGCTGATCAAGGTTGATGCCTCTCGTCAATAGTTGACAGACTATGTTTGGCTGGCGGGCACGGCATGCTAGATGCAGAGCATTTTGAGAAGCCGAAGTTAGAAGGTTTATATCGACGCCACAGTCTATCATCACCGCAACCTCCGATTCTGATTTCGTGGCTGCGATGTGGAAGGACGAGTAACCATTATTGTCTAGGACTCTGAAATCGATGTTGCAGTTGCTGCGGAGAACATCAATGAAATGATGACCCTTTTTCTTCTCATTGGCGTGTTGTCTTCCATCTGTTCCTTGGTATAAATGCAAGGGGGTTGATCCTTCATTGTTGGCTGAACTGACAGAGACACCCAGACTGATCAGATAGTGAACAATTTGTGCGAGCTTCTCGTCGGTTTTGTACCGCATTGCGATAAGATGGAGAAGGCTATTGCCATGGTTGTTCGATTCGAGAGGACTGACTCCGTGAGAGATGAGTTGTTTGAACGCTTCACAGTCGTTCCTTTCAGAAAGACAGTAAAGAAACAGCGCATTATTCCCCTCATCATCTTTCAAACTGGGGTTCGCTCCATGGTTTTGTAGAATTTCGAGCCTTTCACGTGGTCCCCGAAGGCAGCAGTTCAGATAAAGTGTTTTACCACCCTCATCTTTCGTGTCAATGTCAAAACCCTCTGCTAGAAACATTTCCAGGCACTGCGAGAACTTTTCTGTATCCTTTCGACGAAGTTTGGATAGCGAAAACCAGCAACGTTTCTTCTCTTCTATCTCCTGACATTTTGCAAACAGAATTCTGAATATACTGGCACCGAGTGACATGGCATGAGAAAGCGGAGAGTTCCCATCATTATCGTGGCACGAAGGATCTGCTCCCTGATCGAGTAAATATTCGATAATAGCTCGTGTCTTACTCTCTGATTCATGTCGGTGGTTGCGCAACGTGGGATCCATAGCACTCAAAAGTACTGTTTGTCCGAGCAGAGTCTTGCTGTTCAAGTCACATCCACGATCCACCAAGAGCTTCAACACTTCCAAATCTCGGCTATTGCTAGCGACTCTGTGCAAGACACTGCTTGGCCACTCTCTCGTTGTAACTTCATCATCCGCTGGAGGATTGGTTCCATGGACGTCTGCACCCTCTTCAACGAGTGCCTTGACAGAGGGCAAACATGTGCCAGATTTATTGTAGGCGCTCCTAGAATAGGTCGCAGCCTCAAGTAAAGCAGTCGTCCCTTCGCCATTGGGCTGATCGATGTCAGCGCCGCCTTTGAGCAGAACCTTCAGAGTCTTTCGGCACTCCACATCGTTGGAGTCACTCCATTCTTTTACCAGCCGATGAATTGGTGCTTGGTCGTGTTTATAGAATGTCTTGCTATCCTCGCATACCCGAGATACATTCTTGACGTCCGCACCTCTGTTGATCAATATTCGAACGCATTTGGAGCTAGGTGCACCACAAGCATAGTATAATGCTGTCGCATCCCGGTAAGTTGCATCAGGTGAGACCGGCGAGTTGTCTAGTAGGGCTTCGACAGCGTCTGGTCGGTTCCATGAGCACAGCAGACACAGCATTTCGCCCAACATGATCTGATCACAGAAAGTTGCCATAGCTAAGATAGTGTCGATACATCCCGCACGACTAGCGTAGGTGATGGCAGTCTCTCCTTTCGTGCTCTCTGCACAACATCTATAGCCTTCGTAGTTTTCCTTGGTCTTGGCTGTGTCCGGGCTGACCCCATTTCTAAGCAGGAGGTTGACAACTTCTACTCGGTCTCTTAGAGTTGCAAGATGGATCGGCTTCAGGCCTCTTATATCATCGGCGTCAGGATCTGCTCCATACTGTAGAAGGAGGGATGCGACTTTCAAGTGACCATTCACAGCTGCCCAGTGAAGAGGAGTTCGTTCTTGAGCATCGAGTGCTGACAGAGACGCACTTTGTCGTAGCAGTCTTGAACCAAACTCAGAAAGCCCTGCAAAGGCTGCGAGATGGAGAGGTGTTGGGATCCCATGCGTGTCATCTTTGTGAGATGAAGTCGTCCCCCATTCAATCACCAGCCATCGCAAGAAGGGAATGTTTTGGGGATCTACAAAACTGGTGATGGCTTTAATAAAGTCATCATCCAGCACATCATAGAAGCTTGCATGATATGACCAGTTTTCCACAGCATAGCTAAGAAACGGATATAGCAGTCGAGCAGTCCTGTAGTCAAATGGATCAGTCTGTTCAACAGACTTCAAGTGTGGGACTTTGTGATTGCTTTCATACTGAGCAAGAGCGTTTCTGGGCGACATAAATGTTATGGTCGGATCAAGAGGTATCATGCCAGACCTCTCAATATCCAAGAGCATCGAGCCAGCCTGAAGATACTCCAGACAGTTTAGAGCCATTCGTCGATGTGCCTGCAGCGAGTCGATGATAGGGAATGTAGATGCTTTGGACGTTGAAGCGGTGCGACTCTCCCCCCGTAGGAATTCTGTAAAAGAGTGGTGAATTACTTGCAAAGTCTCATCTTCGAGGACCTCGATCAGAGAGCCACAGCTCAATGCAACCAACGATTTGAATGTATTTGGTTTTGTCAGGTTGGGACACACACATTCCAAGAGACTTGCAAGCTCATTCAACCGCAGAGGCCTGGATGCATGAGTGATGGCTTCTAATATCGTAAGCTGCATATGGATGGTTATCCCAGACTCATCACGCTTTCTTGCCAGCATGCGGGTATAAGTCTGCTCGAGACCGACTGGGAGAGACGTCTCGAGTGCGACGATATCAACGGGAGTATCAGATGGCAGGGACTCCTCCAATTGATCCATGGTCAATTTGGCAACAAGGAACAGATCTTGAGACTTTCTTACAACCATATCGATGATATCTTGCTTGAAATAACGATTAGTATCAGACTTTGGCGACATATCAAATCGATGGCGAAGGTAAGCGAGTATGTCTGCACCTACGAGTCTCTGCTGGAGGCTAATGTGCACAATTGATGAATCTCGAAGTGACTTCTGTAGATGTTGTTCTGGGCGACTAGTTATAAGCAGCTTCAAGGTCTCAGGTCGATGCGTAGCGAGACTGTTGAGTTTCTCTAAAAAGGGCGTATTGTCGGTCGCCATCTCGTCAAGGGCATCTGCAACGCAGTATAGTCTCGGTACGCAAGATATACCTTCTATGAATAGCTGAATGAGTTCGTTGTCTGATGTATCTTCTAACATGGTTGTGAGCCGTCGAGATTGGATGGCGAACTGTAGTTTCGCGGAATACGGGAGTAGCTGGGCAAGCCAATCTTGCAGCAGAGCCCGGGGTGAGGAGCTGGTGGTGACGATGTTCCGAAAGAAGAAGAAAAGGACTGGGCAGTCTTGGGTGACTTTGAGGTGCTGAATTAGACTGGCTGCCATGACAGACTTGCCAGCGCCAGGCACGCCTTTGATCCAGAGACTTCCATGATGGAGAGATTCTTTCCATTTCAGATAACTATCTGTCTGGCAAACCCAGAGTCCAGTTTTTGGTGCTTGCGAGAGGAGGTGGCGACGAAACTCGCCTGACTCGGCGAGATAATCGGTAGGCTCGAGCCATTCCCTCAATTGAGCGACAACTTCAGGGTCCAATGCTATGTCTTGATGGTTGACGATATCATATTCATCTGCAGTATTGAAAGAATTGGGCATTGCAAGAAGGTTTGGTGGGTCGGCAACGTTATGATGAATTGGATGAGTGGACGCGATTGTGATGCGTGTTTTTCCTTGAGCTGGACAAGTTTTCATGGTGAGATTGCCATTGTAGGCAGCAGCTACGCCAAGACAACGTGCAAAGAACCTGGTTTATTGTGGTCATCAATCAAGATTACAGTCAGCAATACATACAAGTTGGTAGAATTATGACCTTGACACCTGTTCACATTGCTTCAGTGATGGCGGCTTTGTCTACATATAACTACTAAATCTTTCATATGATAAGAATCTGAATCATGATGAGAAAAGAATGCTCTTGGCTATCAATAACATTGCATTTTATTTGTGGTTGATGAAATGCTTGAGAACCTACCCGATATCAATAAATTAGGCCTGTCACAGAGAATCATTGCTAAGGAGTACTTAGTCCAAGACTAAGTTACTAGGTGACGCTAAGTACTGCTTAACTCGGTGCCATTACCTGACAGAAATATGGTTATCCCTACTAGCGTCGAGTCATGAGTTGACGCTAGACTGATACAGGTAGTGCTCATTATGAATCATGCATCGTCAGTCTGTCACGGCTTTTCCGGAACTTGGAGTAGAAAGAAAATATTAACGTTCGAAGGAAAGATGAAATAGTATAAAATAGTCAGGTATAATACAAATTTATTACAAAAACCAAGTTACCAGATTTCACAGTCCATCAGCTAAAGACTCAGAAAACTCACCACGCAAGTCAAGATGGGTTTCATGAAAGCCAATTGCGACCATGTCGACCTCTCAGCCCCTTTCACGCCTCTTCCCAAATATGGTCATCTCTCCAAAAAGACACCCGAGTACGAAGAAGCAGATTCTGAGATTAGGAAAGCTCGTTCAGTCATGAACAGTCTCCCTGACTTTCCAACCATTCGCGCAGTCGTTGGTGATCTAGACGCCATCATGCCTCCCGGCGGGCCTGATAGATACAAAGACATCACCACAGAACTGATCGATATTCCTACTCGCGATGGAACTGAAATCGAGCTCAAGGTTTACAAGTCACGGAAGGTGAACAAGAATGCTCTTCTAATGTATCGCATGCATGGCGGGGGCTGGTGTCTTGGACGACACGAAGTTGATGGCGTTGAAAATGTTTATGCAGCGACAAATCCTGATATTGTCGTCGTAAGCGTCGATTATCGCAAGTAAGTTTCCCTTTGGCTTGCCGGAGGATATCTTGTTAACATGACCAGAGCACCTGAACATCCCTTCCCAACACCATACAATGACTGTTATGATGGTCTCATCTGGGTATGTTGAGCCGCCATTCTAGACTTGCAGGATTTGCATGCTTACGATTTATAGTGCAAAAGTAATCCAGATAAGCTAGGCATTGACCCCGAAAAGGTCATAATCAGTGGTGGCTCAGCTGGTGGGCAGCTTGTTAGTAACCCTCGAACCCCAACTCTTCAATCACTGATCGTTTTTAGGCCGCCTCCCTCACGTTGAACTGTCTAAGAGATGGTATTACTGGAGTTATTGCTCAAGCGCTACACTTTCCACCATCATGTCACCCAAAGCTCTTTCCCAGAGATAAGTACGAGTATGGCAGCTTCATCCAGAACCAAGACGATGCCATACTCAGTGCGTTGGGTATGGAGACCTTTTACGACGCTTATACTCCCGAAGTAAAGCCTGATTATCGACATTCGCCTCTTCTAGCTGATTCCTTCAAGGGTCTTCCACCTACCCGTAAGTTTGTTTGTCGGAGAATATGAGCCACCTGCTGACAGTGTGTAGTCATTCAATGTGCCGGTGTTGACCCTCTGCGCGACGATGCTTTAGCACTAGCTGAAGCGATGAAGAATGATGGAGTCGAGGTAGAGGTTCACTGCTATGCTGGCCTCCCGCATTGGTTTCATGTTGTCTTACCTCATGCAACAGAAACCTCTCAGTTACTTCAAAGATATACTGGATTCCTGGAAAAACATACAAAACGTTGAGGAGATTCAAAACCAAGACAATTAGGGAGATGGTGGAGAGGAATTACAATATGTCCTACGGTGAAACAACATGAACTGTGTCAGACCCATCATCATTGATTGTTCTTATATTGGCATCATCATCTACTCAAGACTGCCTAAAAAAGAGTACCTTATTCCAACTGTGTCTCATGTCGTCGCTGATCAGAACTAATCCAATAAACGCCCTTTCTCGCTTGGATCAACGGGTCGTTCGAAGACTTGATTCCTTCAATACCACCCTTCTCTGGGTTGGGATGAAAGGAAATCTTTTGCTGCTGCGCAGCGTTGTCATCCGAGACCTTGTTGATCTCTAATCGTCCAACAGTGACAAACTCCTTGCTCTGGTATGGCTTAGTAGCATCGTCCAGGACATCATCAGGACCTGCAATGTGTGCCTGAATAGAGATGATGATTGGTTTACTTGGAAATCGCTCTCGGAGATCGTCTTCCAGATAGTCGTTTCCAAGCTGCGCCAACTTCTGCTTATCCTCTGGAGTCTTGGCGGGATACAGGTGCTCTCCATCAGCAGGATCAAGACGATATCTGACATTGGTGACTTTGCCATCCTTGTTGGTAAGTACGTGAGTGTTGGGCTCATAGTATGTGATGGTGCCGTAGTTGTGGGGGTTTGGCTTTTCAGACTGGACAAAAGTCAAAGCTGACTTGTGATCCGGGTTTCCAAGGAAGGACGAAAAGGCAGCGTGAGCCTGATCATATTCTTTCTGTTCTTTGGAGAAGTCTCCGCCTCCGGCCTTTGCCTTCTTGAGCATAGCGTCAGTATACCCATCCATCCCAAAGAGCTTGAGGAAGGTCAAGAAGTCCTCCCCATTTCGTGTCGCGAACCCATTAAAGGAGTGGGCGATCAGATCAGTATGCGTGGTGTCGTCTACCTGGAAGCGGATGGCTACACCTTTGGGAGTAGCACCGTCGGCTACATCGGCAACATGAGGCAAACCGCCACCGACTGAAAAACGAGCAATAACCTTGGTAGAAGAATTGTTGAAGTGAGCAGCCGTGGAAAGGTTCTTGGCTTCCTCAGTTGGCGTGAAAGTTCCTTCTACGAGAAGACCTTTGGCATGGGCTATAATGTACGGTGATGAGTTTCGGTTCCGAAACATAAGTTCTTATCAACTCACTTGTTCGATAGCCAGGATGCTTTCCAAAGATTCCCTGCATCGCAGTGACCAGGTGCTGAGGTAATTCGTCTTTGGATGGCTCCGGCTTATGGCAAACAGCGTTCAAGCAAGCTTTAGACTTGTGATCCGCGGCATCATTGGCAAGGCCGACGGTGATAGTAGTTTGAGGAACAACTTGAATAGACATTGTGAATAACTTGTGATGAGAAGATGATGGCTTGTGATTAGGTATGGCTCAGTGTTTCCAATACGCGGGACCAAAGGGTATTTCAGTTCAAGGATGAAAGTAACGGGAAGGCTGGCGGTGAATCGAATTGAACATGCAACTCTGTTAAATTCCAAGAACAATTTACAGAAATAGGGAGGGGCAGTAAGCTTGGAGCGGCCGCCGCCAAGTTGATCGACTCATCCAGAAGCTCTTACTGCCATCTGGTTCAGCTGGTTTGGAATGAGATACGTTGTACGGCTGAGCATGGTCTCCCCATCAAGATATGTGACATGTATAACCAATCACACCGACACAGATGGTTCAGCTGGCCACAAACACACGTCAGACTAGACTTTAGCCTCTAAGAGGAAAGATTATGACGGAGAACAGTTCAGAATGGCTGATCCTTGCCCTGAGGCTTAAAACAACACATTAATGTCTCAGCTTTGGTCGCGTCAGTGCAACGTCGCTGCATGGATTAAACGTCTGCGGAAACACCCATTGATGTACTGTCTTAGAACTTTCAGCTCAACATTTTCAAACTAATAGTCTAAGCGACTATGAATGATAACAAAGTCACTGGACCCGTCGTCCCCACGCCGCCTTCTGAATTGGAGCCTCAAGTCAGGTTTCTCATTAACCATAACACAGCAGAGCTTCTCACTAACGAATATCTTTTTAGGATGGACCCATGTAAACTACATATTTGCCAATTGAAGAAGCTGTGTGAAACTCCTCCCAAGTCTTGGTATGTAGCAGGGATCAAGAGTCTGTCTCCATAGCATTGCAGAAACACTGGAGTATCAGACAGGGATATAGCAAAATGAGATTGTGATTGCGGCATCGACAAGGATTGGTAGGGGAAGTCAAATACGAAAAAAGGTGATTATGATCATATGACACTTGATTGGATCGAATTATTATGTTTTTACAATGGAAGGGCAGATTCGAAGGCATAGTCAGATCTGTGTCGGCTTACCCGAACTTGAGAACCGAGGTTGTATCGCAGAACACGTTAGTCCATTTCTAGTACCTATTCTCACCGACATATATGTCTATTGCCAGGATGATTGGATAAATATGCAAAGGAAATTCAGATTCTTCCACCATTGTATCGAGACACTCATGAACTTCTGGTCCCTGAAAGCGGCTCTAAGTAACATATGAGGGATGTGATAACCGGAGAGGTGCCCCTTTAGCGTAGTAAGAAGGTGCCTCTATAAGCGAATTTTAATTAAGTTATTTTAAAGTTAATTTATAAAGTAATTAGCTAATTAATATTATATATTTTTATAGAGTATTTTTTTAATTAATTTATATTACTTTTTTTATAAAAAAAATTTCTTTATTATTTTTCTTTTATAATAATTAAAATAATATATTATATATTCTTTTAAATTTAATTATTAATATATTATTAAAGAATTATTATTAATATATTATTAAAGAATTATTATTAATATATTATTTATTAATTATTACTTTATAATACTTATATATATTATATTTAACTAGCTTAAGGATTATTCTTTTTACCTTAAGTATATTATTAATAAAAATAGTAATAAGCTATATTAATCTAAAGACTATAAATTTAAGTATAATAAAGTATAGCTAATATATTATTAATATATTTATAATATATTATTAATTTATTAATTATATATTTAATTTAAATAAGTAATTTTACCTTAAAGTAAAGTCTTTTATTATATACTTAATATTAAATAAGTAGAATAGCTATATAATATAATAAAATACTATTAATATATTAATAATATATTTATAATCTTTAATTAATATATTATAAAATAATCTTAAGCTTTTTTAAAACCTATAAATTTATATTAAAAGGTATTATAATACCTTAGTAATATAAACTATTTATAATAATAGTATTACTATTAATCTTATTATTATTAAAAATATATTTTCTATTTAAGATATTATTAATATCTTATTTATATATTAATAATATATTAATTAAAACTTATTTAGAATTCTATAATAATTATATTATCTAGCTTAAATAAAATAGCTTAAAGGAAAGTATTTACTTTATTATACTTATTAAAAAGGCCTTTTTATCTATAGATAGTAAGAAATATAGTAAATTAAAAGTATTATTAATATATTATTAATTAATTAATTTATTATTATTAATATATTATATAGGTAATAATTAAAGTATCTTTTAATAATAAAAATAATAATAATAATAAAAAGTTTTTTATTTATTTTCCCCTTAAGTAATAAAAATAATATAAAGTAAAAAAACTTATTAATATATTATATATATATTAATTATATATTTAAGATTTATTATTAATATATTACTTATAGATTACTATTTAAATTAAGAATATATTTCCCTCTTTTATTATTAAGCTTATTATACTCTTTACTATAGCTATTATACTTACTATTATACTTACTATTATATTTATTATACCCCCTATTATACCCCCTATTATACTCCCTACTATAGCTATTATACTTACTATTATACCTACTATACCCTTTACTATACCCTTTACTATAGCTTTTATTATACCTATATTATCTATAAGTAATTATACTATAGCTATAAAGGAGGTAAATATTAACCTATATCTTAATATAAGTAATTACTAATATATTATTAATATATTATTAATATATTAATAGTATTTATATAATATATTTAATATATATTTAAAATATTAATAAAGAAAAGCTTACTTAAAGTTTTCTTATTTATCTTTATATTATTAAAATTAAAAAAGATTACTTTTATTAATCTATTAATAAAGGCTAAATAATATATTATCTATTTATAATTAATATATTATTAATATTTTTAGCTTAATTTTATTATTATAAAGAAAAAGCTAAATTTTTCTTTTTAATAGGTTTATAAGTATTATTAGAATAATAAAATATTATTAATATATTATTAATTTATAATTAATATATTAATAGTCTACTTATTTATTAACTTTAATAATACTTATATAATTTAAGCTTTATTAAAGTAAAACTATTAAGCTATAAAAAAAGTATAAATATAATAATTAATATCTACTTAATATATTAATTAATAGATAGTAATAAAGTAATAAGGTAATAATATTATAATAGGACTTAGAGGTAGCTAGGTAGATTCTTGAAGGTAGGACCTGTATTAATGCAAAACTAAAGCTTGTCCCTTTCCCTAAGGGACTGCGAGATTTTCAGATAAATCCCCCTAGAGCGGGTCCCGATGTATAGCTGAGAACCCCTCGAAGGTCGTGGGTTCAAACCCCATTATAAATATATAGCTTAAGAGTTATTAATAAATAGCTAAAGGATTAATAATATATATATAATATATTAGCTTAATTTCCTTAGTATTTTAATTATTACTTTATATTAATAATACTTTAATATTAATATTTATATTTTACTTAAATAATTTAATATAAATAATATATTAATTAATAATAAATAATTATTATAAATATAAAGTAAAGTCTTATAATATATTACTAATATATTATTAATAAATTAATAATATATTAAGTATTACTTAAGATCTTTACTAATTTAATTTATTATCTTTATTACTATAGAATCTATTTAAGAGACTAATTTTTAAAATTAAGGATTATACTTATAGTAACTTAAGTTAAAAAAGTAATAATTACTTTTAAAGCTATTACTATAAAAGGCTAAAAAGGTATTTTATTAAAAGTTATTAATTATTATAATTAATTACTTCCTTTTCTATAAGTAATATATTAGTAATACATTATTAATATATTATAAATATATTATATACTTTAATATACTAAATAAATCTACTTATATAGTTTTTAATTTACCTTTAAGGTAAATACTAAGAGATTTAATATTTCTTATTAATATTTTAAATATAAAAGTAAGTATTATTAAATAGCTAGGTAATTAAAATACTAAAGTTAATATTACTTTAGTAAGTAGGCTATTATAATTTAAAGTATACCCTATATATTATTAATATATAAATAATAAATAAATAATATATAACTTATATTTTTACCTTTAGCTTTATTTAATTTATACTTAGAATAAAGTATTATTATAGCTTTAATTATTATTATAATAATTTAAAATATTTAAAGTTTAAATAAAGTATTTATTATAATTTAAATAGCTAAATAATATATTAATAATATCTATAGTTAAAACTACTTATTAAGACTCTGCTTATTATAGGGTATATTATTTATATTCACTTAGATAGTTATTATATAATATATTTATATAATATTTACTAATCCTTAAAAGAAACTCTTAATTAAGCTTAAAACTTCCTATTAAACTTAGAATAATTATATAAAAAACTAATATTTTAAAATTCTAATAATTCTAATTAATCTTATTATCTTAGCTATTATAACTAGATAAATAGCTAATTATTTATTATAGACTATTAAATAGTTTAAATATCTTTATAGTATAAATAATTATCTCTAGGTTTATAATCTAGAGTATATAATTACTTAACTATATTACCTCTAGAAATACCCCTTTTTATATTAATAGTTTAATCTTTTAATCTAGCTTTTAATATAGGGTATTAAGTTACTTTTCTTTCTATAGGACTTAATTAATATAGTTTAATTTAATAAGGTATAGAAAAACTAAGATCTAGTAATTAAATTAAGCTAATATAATATTAAGCTTATTACTATATATACTATTAACTTTAATATTTTTAAGCTCTTTTTAATTAGAAATTAATTAATATAGATCTTTAGCTTATTCTTTATTACTAGCTAGTATAATAATTAATTTTTCCTTATTATTATACTAATTACTATTTCTATAGGCTAAGGCCCTAGAGCTATTATCTATAAGGTTAAAGCTTACCTAGTAAAATATATTTATATAGATTATTAATAATTAGCTACTATTATATAAGCAGTTAATTAGAATAATTTATATATTATATTAGCTTTAAATATTAGTATTAATAATTTCCTTATTTTTATTATTATATTATAAAAGAGAAAGAATTTTTTACTATCTATTTAAAGCTTATATTCTTATATAAGGTTTAGACTTATATTAAGCCCTATAGTATTATTACTCTTACTACTATTAATACTATTATATTATTATTAAATTTTTAAGCTTATAGCTTTATTTACTATAAGTTATATATTTTAATATTAATAATATATTATTAATATATTAAAGATTACTTACTTATAAATAACCTTTAATAAGTTAATATATTACTTACTTTACTAATATAATACTTAATATATAAATTTAATATAATTTATATAATTAAATATATTATCTTACTTTATACCTATAGATAAGAATTTTTAATTAAAACTATAAGTAATCTAAGGTTAATTTTTATACTATATTTAGTCTAAGAATAATAAGTAATCTATATAATATATAAGTAATATATTATTAATATATTATTAATATATACTTTAAATAAATTAAGTAAGCCTTTATTTATACTTTTTATAAGTAATTATATTAAGTAGATTTATTATATATTATATAATCTAGTTCTATAGATTAATATTATTACTAAAGGTTTAATAATATAGCTTTTCTAAGTATATTTATTAGTAATATATTAATAATATATAAGTAAATACTTATTTATTCCCTTTATATAATAAATATAATAAAGCTTAAGATATTCTTTTAAATACTTAAGCTTATCTTTTATAAGATTAACCTTTTTATAGAAATATTAATTAAAACCTATATTATATATTAATTATATATTAATAATATATTAATAATATATTTATTAGTAATTATATTTATATTTTAATTAATAGTAATATTAAAAAGTCTTTCTTTATAAATATATTACTATTTAATATAAATAGATATCTTTTTAAATAGATATTTAAAGACCTTTAAGAATATTAGAAAATAAATATATATAAATTACTTTTTAATAATTACTTAAATAAAAGAAATAACTAAAATATTATTAATAAATACTTAATATATTAATAATATATAGAGAATATATACTTATTATTCTATATTCTTAATATAAAGCCTAAATAATCTCTTTCTTATTATTAATAATAATATATTTAAAATTTATATTAATTTAAAATAATTAAAGATTTAAACTTTTAAATAGCTTAATTTATTAATAATAAAATATAATTATAAGAAATTTATTTTTAATTTAATAGAATATATAGATATACTATAATATATTATTAATATATTAATAATATATTAATAGTAAATTAATTAATTTATATTATTAAGGTTATCTTTATATTAAGTAATATATTTATAATATACCCTAAGGTAGAAAATACTAATAGAAAAATAATTAATTTAATTTTATTATAAAAAATAGTATAAATAGTTTTAATTAATAAGGCTTAAGTAAATATTAAATAAAACTATAGCTTTATATTTAAAAAAGATTTACTTAATAGTTAATAATTAAAGCTAAGTATTTATATATTATATTAATAATATATTAAGAGTATATATATAATATATTAATAATATATATATACTTAAGGTCTTAAGAGCTTTTTTTAACTTTATTAATATCTATTTAATATTAGCTAGTATATTAAGTAATATTTTTAATAATAAAAAAAGTAAATAAGTATATTTACTATAAAAGGTTAAAATTATATAAAATATATTAAGAGTCTTTAATATAAAGGCTTAAAAAATAATATTATAAGGAATTTATTTAATTTAACCTTTTTTAAATAGTAAATATATAATAGCTATATAATCTATTAATAATATATTAATAATATATAAATAATCTATTATACTATAGTCTTTATACTATTTAATTATATTAACTATATAATAGATTTAAAGATAAAATAGTTATTACTTAAGTAATAATAAAGCTATTTTTAATATATTAATATAAAGTATTTCTATAGACTTTAAGATATAATATTAATATTATATTTAGATTTATTAATTAATATATTAAATAACCTATATAAAATAATTAGTAATTAATTATAAGTATAATTAGTATATAATATATTTATAATATATAGTTAATATATAAATACCTAAGTAATTAATTAAAAAAGCTAAAGCTTATATAACTCTATAGTATATAATTAATATATTAATTATTTTCTATTTTTATATAATTTTTAAATTATATTTAATATACTATTAATATATTTATAATATATTTATAATATATTATAAATATATTATAAATTAAATTAAATTTATATAATTATTATTTACTTAAGAGTTAATTTTTATAGCTTACTTTTTAAATCTTATATCTTTAATTAATAATTATTTATAACTTTATAATAATAAGATTAATAGAATTTAAAGGCTATATATTAATAAACTTTTATTTTTATATATTTATACTTATAAAATAAAATTAACTTTAATTTAAAATAACTTAAGATTAATTTTTATTTAATATAAATATACTCTATATAATATTAAATCTATAATATATTAATAATATATTATAATATACTTATTTAACTAGTTTATTATAAATAGGTTTTAATATTATATTATATAGAATAATATAAATTATACTTTCTTTAAATAATTTTAATTAATTTAGTATTATTAAGCTATAAATAAATATTCTTATCTATATTATAAACTCTAATATATAAATATAATTAAACTAGTTAAAGTTTATAAATATTAATATATTATTATCTTTATAATATAATATATTTATAGACTATTATTAATATATTAAATTTATTTATTTTAATTTTTAATATAAATAATTTATTAATTTTTTTTTTATTTAAAATAAAATCTTTTTATAAAAACTATATAAAATTAATATTAAATTATTAAGGCTTAAAAAAAAAAAAATAAGCTAATAAGATAATATAATAAAGTATTAATAATATATTAATAATATATTATTAATATATTAAGTAAATAAATATTAATATATTTTTTAATATAAAAAGTAAATTTATATTAAGATTTATTATATTATATAAAGACTTTAAATAAAAAGGTATTTTATTTTATTATTTAAGTAATTTAATTAAAAGTTAATAAACTACTTTATAGATTAACTTTAAAATAACCTAATTAAAATTTACTTATAGAAGCACCTTCTTACTATACTAAGGGGGCACCTCTCCGGTTATCCTATACCACGCAACATATGTCCACATATGGTGATATGTTTCACACTAAGGCTTCCAGCCCAATATTACAACTAACCGAGCTAGCCAGGCAGCTAGCCACAAGGCAGAAACTAAACTGCAATTAGACCGTCAACAGTCTTTAGCGCCATGGCTTGTGGGGTGGGAACATTTGACGAGTGTGATGACCAAAGGCAGAACCCGGATTTGCTTACCTTTTCTATAAGCGACCTGAGTGCAAGGATTTGTATGTCTCACATCAGCAGGTAACAGTTTCTGTTTGAATTGCCTGAACAGTTGCTTCCACCACAAGTTACTATTCCGGCCAAGTCCGCCATGGTGGAGAATGTCATTGCGCAACGCCTTGTCTAAGCCTCAGCCCTTTGGTCGAGCATTCTACTGGCTGAGGATGCTCTACAATTTCTATGATTTTCCACGCAAGTCTGGTCTTGTGAGATATCATAACATCACACATGTCGTTGACGGAATGACTTGTGCGTGGTTGGCTGATTGTAAAGAAGTTTGGAGACTTTATGGCGAGCTGAAATGCATGTCTCAATAGTCTAGTTGCATTCTTGTTGATAGTCAGAGGCTTAAGCGGCATTTACCTGAGTTCTTGGTTTGAAGACTGTACCTCTTCCTGTTGATCACCTTTCTTCGTAGCTGATACTGGGATGATTACGTCTTTCCCTGTCAACATCACATTTGCCAAGCTATCTCTCTTCTGCCACATTGGAATTTACGTTGCCTGTTTGCGATTCAAGAGCCAGGAGGTTTCCCGACATTGTTGGTATATAGAGGCTGTCACCAACTTAGAAATGTGAAATATCCATTCTACAATTCATCTCATCTTTCCAATCCTACTCTACCTTGCCACACACACTTGTTATTGAGTGAACTTTTACACAATGTCTGCAGTTGCTAGCCACGTTGTGCCGCCCAGGTCCAAGCTGGACTCGATCCTGAGCTCTGGACTCGAGCACAACATTGAGCAAGATCCTCTTGAAGTATGGGACAAGGGTGTCTTTATCAACGAACTCCTGAAGCAAGGTATTGCACTCAGTACTAATGCATACGGAACCCTGGACGGAGACCTCGTTGCGGACGAGGGCCTCAAGAAGGGAACTTATAAGGGTACCAGATTGGCCCTGACTGAGATATACAGTATTCTGGAAGACGCGTATGCAACCCTCAAATCTCGCAATTTACCTCAACCTGCTAACAACATCATAGTGCTGTGTCCCATTTTGACAAGCGCGGCTTTGAGCCCATCTTTCCTGTTCAGAGAGATCTCGATATCAAGAAGCATATCTATCAGTGGAGTGATGGGAGTGATGGTTATCCCCCTCACTTGAAGGTTGATGGTAATGATGAGTCGAACCTTCCCCCCGATGAGCGACAAAGCAAACAGGGCTCTGCTAGGTCAGAGGGAGTTGGACAAATCTTTGATATGCAAGAGACGGCATTTGTAGCCAAGATCGCGCAGGCTGTTTCCTTCATCATTCCCAAGGACATTGACCACGAGAATACTCCCTACAAGGGACCTACTCTTGCCGATGTCGAGAAGTACAACAAGGCTCAACTCCCTAAATCTGATTCTGCGGCCGATGGCAACACTCCCAACACGGATGGCCTGAACAAGGCCGCGGACATTATGAAGGGTCGAAACATTGGCGAGTACGATGACTGGTACTCTGACGCCCGATTTGCCCAGCAACACTTCAGTGGTGTCAATCCTAGCACCATCGAAACGGCTCCTACGGACAAGATCAAGGCTTATATCGATGAAGCTCAGAAGCAAGGTCTCGATAAAGTCAAGGCAATTCTCAAGGAGGGAAAAGACATCCTTATTCAAGACTATTCCTACTTCCGTGAGGCCACGGGCGTTTCCGAGGAACAAATCTTCCAGAACACCGTGTACGAACTCAAGGGCATTACCCCAACTGGAAAGACTACAAGTCGATACGCTGCCGCCTCAGTCGTTATCTTTCAACTCCACCAGGATGGACGACTTCACCCATTGGCCATCACACTCGACTACAAAGGCTCACTGGAAAAGTCCATCACCATCTTCAACCGAAGACTCTCTCCAGATGACGTGACTGATATCGCCGAGAAGGACGATTGGCCTTGGAGATACGCCAAGACTGTTGCCCAAACCGCTGACTGGGCGAGACACGAGGTTGCTACCCATCTTGTGGATACACACATGATTGAGGAAGCCATTATCGTCGCAACCAACCGAACAATCCCTGAAGGCGAACTCTTGTACGAGATTCTCAGCCCTCATTGGTTCAGGACCCTTTCCTTGAACGCCGCCGCACGCAAGCTCTTGGTCCCGGGTGTCATTGCGAGAATCGCTGGCTTTGGGCCCTCGAGCCCTTCTGCCGATTTTAAAGGCAACAATGCTTTCAAGCTGGTCGATTGGTCGTACAAGAACTTCAACTTCCAAGAGAAGTACATCCCCGAGGATCTCAAGAAGCGTGGCTTTGATATCAAGGGAGACAAAAGTGGCAAGTACAAGAACTATCCCTACGCCAACGACATGTATCTGCTTTGGGGCATCATCCGCAACTTTGTCAAGACTGTCATCGAGTCTCAGTACAAGTCAGATGATGATGTGCAGAAGGATCATTACATTGGCGACTGGTGTAGGGAAATTCAGACCAATGGCCAGATTCCCTCGTTCCCAACCATCACTACCGTTGAAGGGCTTATCGACGCAGTCACCATGTGCATCCATACAGCTTCGCCACAGCACACCGCGGTCAACTATCTCCAGGACTATTACTACAGCTTCGTGCCTGCCAAGCCACCTGCTCTCTGCACCCCCCTGCCCAAGGATCTCCAGGCCCTACAGAGCTACACGGAGAAGGATCTCACTGCAGCTCTACCTATCGGTACCGATGACATGAAGTGGAAAGACTGGCTTCTGGCTGCCCAATTGCCCGAGCTTCTCAGCTACAAGGTGCAGCAAGACTACAACTTGATCACCTACGCCAAGTCGTTGTACAATGTCAACAAGAACCGCACTATAACGGAGAACACAAAGTTCAACTGCAAGGCTATCAAGAAAGCCGCTGCTGACTTTTACAGTCATCTCAAGAGTGCCGGAGTTGAGTTTGACAAGTACTCGAAGGCCCAGACTGAAGGCACTGTCGAGTATCCTGTTCTGCAACCCGAGACTACTGCTATCTCGATCTTGATTTAAGCAGTCACCATGCATCACAGAGATTCCAGGACTCTTTTCTTAGTTAGTGAATCATTAAATTTAAAATCTGTTCTGTTATACAACAGCTGGCCCATCCGTGAAAGTATCCATAAAGCTCATATCAATCCCTTCCAACGTCCATGTATCTGGAACTGAACCTCCTGGTATAATCTGCGGAAGTTCTGCATCTAACGTCAGATCGTCTCTGGAACTCTCAACTCCCGTTGACGACAATGGTTCAGCAATATCAACGCCCGGATAGGAACCTGCCATCCCAACATTCGCTCTTCTGCCTACTCTGTTATCAGCCAGTACATTGCCCCAAGGTAGCTCCATCACAGCCGGCAAAGGTTCCTTCCCTTCTGGATCACGACGTAAGATCTTTATCACTGGGTAGTGAGGGAGGTGAATCTCTAGCTCGGTGCCATCGTTATTGGCTTTGACATGATGGCCTAAGTTCCCATCTTTTATGGCATCTTCCGTGAATGATACATTGTATCGCACACCAGCTGTGACATTATCCTCCATGGCGAGGAGATAGTGAAGAAGTGTCGCTAGCCGTTTAGAGATATCGTCATCAAAGATTTGCATATTCTTTTCTGCTATAGAAAGCACCTGTTCCAGCAGACCTCGATCGCTCAATCGCTGTTGAACAATGAAATGGTATCCATTATCTTCGATTCTTTTATGGCGATGGTCACAAAGGATATGTCCAAGTGTCAATGCCGTAGATGCCTTGAAAGCGATGAGGTCAGTTCCACGGCAATGCGTTTTTGTTTGAGGCATCGATCGGACCGAGATGAATCGTGTCAAGATCTCTCGACTTGCTGTTATTGCAGTGAGCTTGTGATAACCGCAGTTCTCTTTACTACCGTCTTTGAGTAAGTAAGGCATGTGCAACTGAAGCAAAAGATGATACTGCATAAAATGATCGTTAAAACGAGATGTTTCCCGGATCCTGTCAGGTAATTCCAGGTGCGGCGCGAGAGTAGGCATGATCCACCATTGTGCTGGCATCGACGTGCAGGCATCTCGAAGAATTTTGTCAACCTCTTGAGTGATGGTCTGATCATATATCTCTGATCGTTTCCGGTTCAAGAGCTTCCCACACGCAATCGAACAAAGATTCTGCAACTTTCGGTAGGATGGATATGATTCCAGTTCTTCCACATAAGGTAACGGCTCATCGGGTGAACTTTGGGGAAGACCAAGCATCAGACATAAATATCTGTCAAAGTTGATGAGACGAAACCATAAATCATTGACATCGACGACAACATCCCGGAAGGAAAATGGAACTACTCCTTTGTTGAGACCCATCATTTGAGCGATCGTGACCGCCCGGCGAGCCGCAAGCCAAGAACGACGAAGATCTCCTTTGTAGTTCGCGTAGAGGCCTTGGAGCATTATACACTCTATGCCTTCGAGGGAGGAGACAAGATCGTCGTTGCAAGTGACCTTGTCGTGCGCGATTTTGGCTAATCGGGCCATTATGGTCTCGTAGCTGATGCTGAGCTTGTCAAGATATCTTTCTGATGCTATCGGTACTCCTTGGAGATACGTAGCTAATACGAGCATCTTTCGCGCCACGAGGACGGGATGGGATCCGCGTGGTGGTAATCGAAGAAGATTGGTAGGAGACGGGAGACGAGAATTTCTGTCCTTCGGTGGCGCGCAAGTGAGGGCGCGAATGATTTGTGAAGGCTCGACTGGAAGGCTCAATATGATTTTCATATCGTTTGGGTTGGGCCAGGTAGCCACAAGCTCATTATATAGATCACCATGCTCACCCTCTGATTGAAGTGACAGTGACTCTTCTAGCTGCAGTGTAGTATTTGGTACGATATTCTGGACAATGTTAGTAGTAATTTCATAAATACGACGCGAGGTGACTAACCGTGGGTAATTCTTCGCTGCCAACATCGATATTGGTGTGGGTGGTGGTAGGTGAATTGGAGCAACGTTCATCATCTTGGCTTTGTCTTCTTGACTCCAAGCTCTCAGGTGATACAAGGCTATCATTCGACTGTCTCTCTGTTTGTGAAGCTTTGAGCAAATGCTGTACTAGGGCCTCGACTTCTCCAAGACGATCAACAACATGCTTGTTACTCCCTATAGGAGGCGGGTTTTCTTGCACTTCCTGGCTAACGCAGTCTGTTCCACGCCTTTTGCAAGAATCACAAATGCCAAGATGATCAGAATAGATGCACTTTGCTTTCCGCCGCTTGCACTCCCAGCATGACTGGGTCCCTTTGCGGAGTTTCCGCCGCTTCGGGGCTGGTGCGGATTCGTTTTCCGAAGGTCGGGAAGTAGTTAGAAGTTGATAGTCATCCAATGAAATGTGATCACCCATTTTCGATAGTGGAATTTGAAAGTGAGTAGGTAGTAAGGTCTTTGTCCGAGAGGGAATAAAGTCATAATTGCTGACAGTGGAAGGATTCCCATGCTCGTCCGCCGATTTCCCGGACATATGTAATTTGTCATCACCTTGTCCAGCTTGATTAGGCATAGTGTGTCTTACACCATAGAATCCTGGACTAACAATAGACGAAATTAGCAGGTCAACCTATACCACTTAGCCTCGGCTTATTAGACTGCTTTTTTTTGTATTCTATGACGAAGGATTAGACTTTCCTACCACACGTAAGGGTGAGTAAAAGAAGCAACGTAGAGCGCATAAATTAGTGACAGAGCTGGCCGACTTATTCTGTCTCAAATGTTGAGTAGTACCTTGCTAAAGCCCGGAGACCAAGAATGATATTTTGGAAACGAACGTCGGATATATCTACCTTGGGGGTGCTGGCAATCATACCATCGGCGGACAAAGGTCCTGAGACTGCGAAATGGCGGAGAAGACGATGGCTAGATTGACATTTACCTAGGTATATAAGAGTGTCTGGTCTGAATATCAACCCATTTTTTAACAACGTTCCAAACCCAAGCTTTACTTTAACAATACACACTTTAAGCTCAACATGGTCAAGATCGCAATTGCTGGAGGCGCTGGAAGTATGCTTACGACAAATCAAATCTTGATCCTCATGATGTGCTGCTAACAAAAATCGAAGACGTAGGTCGAGAAGTTCTCGATGCGCTCCTCGCCAGAAACAAACACGAAATCATACTTCTCTCACGAAAGGCAAGGCAATAGATCCAAGACAAGATAACCAGTTCTGACAAATTCAGGACGCCCCGGAAACACCCATTGCGCCAGGAGTCAAATGGATCAAAGCGGACTATCAGAATGTCGACGAACTAGCTAAGCTCTTGGAGGGTGTCCACACTGTCCTTTCCTTCATGTCCTTCTCGCCGGGTGAGACTGGAGCTGGAGCCCAGAAGCCTTTAATTGATGCTGCAGTACGCGCTGGCGTGAAGCGTTTCGCACCTAGTGAATGGGCAACGTAAGTATCCAATCCTCCAACGAAGTTCGCGCTCTGATTGAAAATAGCTCCAAACTTGATCATCAGCCCTGGTATAACTTCAAGAAAGAGACTCGAGAGTATCTAGCCGAGATCAACAAGGACAAGAAGGTAAACAATTTGGATTCCGACCTACTTGTGGTAACTAATCAAAG
The DNA here is from genome assembly GCF_019609905.1 of Fusarium poae. NCBI lineage: Eukaryota > Fungi > Ascomycota > Sordariomycetes > Hypocreales > Nectriaceae > Fusarium > Fusarium poae. The sequence goes on from NC_058399.1 coordinate 7,256,969, forward strand.
ACCCTCAGGTTATCGAGTATACGCTCTTTCAGTACGGACTGTTTGCCAATTACATGACGTACCCATACATGTCATCCAAGCATATCACCATGTTTGAAATACCCGTCAATTTCAATGAGTGCCGTGCTCTCCTCGTTGATGACGGTGAATCTGTTGTCTCCATTATCACAGCACAAGACGCGGCTAAAGTCACAGCTCTGGCTGTGGAGTATGAGGGAGAATGGCCTGTCGTCAGTGGTATCAGAGGTTCAAATATCACACTGAATGACTTGGTGACATTAGGAGAGAAGATCAGAGGTACTCAACTCCACAGACTATCATGCCATTGTACTAACGTCTCCCAGGCAAGCCATTTACTGTCGTAAAGCTTCAGAGTAAAGACCTTCTCGCTGGCGAAGTCAAAGCCCCATGGCTCCCCTTGCCTGAGCATCCATCAATCCCTGTTGCTGTCCGCCAAGAGTTCGCGGCCAACATAGTGAAGGGTATATTGCTTGGTTTCCAAGATGGCTCGTTCCAGATTTCTGATGAGTGGAATAAGCTGTTGCCTGACTTCAAGTTTACTCAACCTGAAGAGTTTCTTACCAAAGCTTGGGCTGGGATTGACGCGGGCGAGAAGAGTGTGTGGACTGACTATTGATTGTTTTTTGGGGCGTCAGCTGATATGAGACAACTGACCAATATGCATGTCATTGAATTATGGAATGTGGTGTCAAGTAGTATTTATCTAACGATATAAAACCCTTCAGATCCACGACTGTTTACGACACCTTAGATTGTATTGTGCAATCTAGTCATGTCTTAATTTCGTCTCATCTTTACGCTTTTGGGACAAATACGCAGCTGCCCCGTATGGCGCAGCAATCAAACTCGCAATCGTTTAAAAGCTCAAGTGTCGTGTCGATCATCGCTGTATCGCCCCTCATTCCAGTAAAGATCGGCATTGCCTTCTAGCAGGGCTGATGGTCTGCTAGACTGAATATGGTAACAATAGAGCGATGGTCCAATTTTCCCCTTTATTAGGTTGCACAGCCCGCTCAGCTGTGTCATTAACACAGCCAATTAGCGGCTGATGAGTTGAATTATGACGCTAAATGTCTTCTGGAACAACGTTAGATGGGCGATATCCGAGAGCTCAGCCTTGGGTTGGAAACTGACTAGGTGACCACCATCACGTCATGTGAAGTTGTCAAGGCTGATCGTATACAAATATTATCTTGTATATATAGATGGTCTTTTCCGCTCAAGTTTACTCTACTATCATCATCATTATCATCAAGGCTCAACAGTCAAACCAATACAGACAAGAACTCTTACTCACCACAATCACCTAAACAAAACTGTAACAACAGTCAATCCTCAAATCCAATCCGCCACAATACACACTTGCATCAATATCAGCCAAAGAGACTCTTTGCAAACCAACATATACCACAACAATACACCTACTTAAAATACAAACCACAAACCATAAAAATGTGTATACCATTATTCAGAAAGAAGAAGCAACCAATGGTCTACGACTACTATCCTCAACCCGCAATGGGTTACGCAAACAAATACGACAAATACGGAGGGTACTCAAAGGAATATAAAAAGTCAAAGAAGTACAAAAAGCAACGCAAATACGACCACATGGGATCCGCTATTGGTGAATCTGCAGGTTTCTTCGCTGATTCATGGGGCGGCAGTGGTGGTGACGGCGGCGGCGGAGGAGGCGGTGGTTGTGATGGAGGAGGAGGAGGCGGTGGAGCTTGCTGAGCGCCATATATTTGACATTCAAGGGCATCAAGTTTGGAGAGAGCAGATGGGTGTGAGATTAGAGTGTACCGATACAGTTGATTCATAGATAGCCGGAGATTTTTGTTTGAGCGCTTCTTTTTCAATAGATTTCTTCTTCAGGGGGTCGGTGGTCCAGCGGTTAGTAGTCACCGGGCTTAGCCAACGGCTTATCCTCTGAGCCAAAGGTAGTAGGTTTGAATCCTGCGACTCCTAATTTTACTAGCCATTAGAGGAGGAAAGAGGCTCCTAATTAGTCACTAGCTCACTGGCTGGGCTAGGCCCGATTAGGTATGCCTACTAGAGATGATCCCGGGGAAGGTTTTTAAGGGGCATTACTGTATATCTCATTGTATTAAGGAGGGTTTTGATTCGCTAGGACAATTTTCCCTACCTAAAATAGCCCTAGATTTCCCCTACCTCGGTAGCTAGCTTGCCTACTAGCTAGAACACCTAAGAGCAGGGTCAATGAAAGCTCAATTACACACATTTCTTCTTCAGATACCATTTCAATTATTGTTCCTCTCACCTCTATCCATAAGCCGAAACGAATAAATCGCAAATTACCTGTATGAAATATGATACACCCAAAACCTAAACCCGAGACCCTATGCCAAATTTACATATATATAATTTACACTGATTAACTGAGCCTCAGACTCTTCTTTTCCCCGTGATAACCTCAAACTCCTTTTCTGAGCTCTTTTCAAGCTCTCTCTTGACCCAAGCTCCTATACTAGATGCCGCATCATGAGGACTCTCAAGATGCAACTGAAAAAAGCCCTGTAGCAGTGATGGCGTGAACGCACCGTCTGGAATCTCCTCGGCAAACTGGGCTGCCAACTCTTTAATCTCGTCCATGTCCAAATGTGAGGTACAGCCCAGATCGGGGGAGAACATGCGTATAAACATCTCTTCTGCTGACTTGCGACTGATGTTGCCTAGAAGAACTTTCATATCAACTCGGCCTGGTCTTACCAGAGCACTGTCGAGTTGTTCGGGGTGGTTCGTCGTCATAATAATGATTCTTCCTTCCACGGAACCCACTCCATCCAGCACGTTCAGCAGTCCGGATAACGTACAGTTCGGTGCAGAGCCGCTCTCTTGCCCATTGTCAGAGTTGGAACGGTCTGTCCATACGGCGTCAATATCCTCCAGCAGTACAACGCAACGCGGTGGGATTTCCTGAAACATTTGTTCGAGATCCGCATCTGTGGCAACGCTGGGGATTTTAACCTCGTAAAGATCCAGACCAAATTCGCCAGCTATGGCAACTGACAAAGAAGACTTTCCAGTTCCAGGGGGTCCATAAAAGAGATAACCGCGCCGGTAGGGCATACTTCGACTCTGGTATCTTTTCTGCGTCTTGGGGTCCAAGTAGTTGCGAATGTCCCCGAGAAGGTCTTGTTTGGTTCCGTTGTCAAAGTGAACAGTCTCCAGGTGTCGAATTGGCTTGCGAGCTTTAGGTTTCCATGATAAACCATATCTATCACGCGCGTAGATGATGACGAAGAATTGAGTTTGCCGATCCGAGTATTCGCGACAGGATTCGATGAATGCTTTGATAGGCTCTGCTGACCAGCCAAAGCAGCTCACGGTTATTTCCTCGCCTCCAATTCCATCATAACTAGGGTCCGATAAAGAAGAGCTGAAATCATCGACGCGTCTTGTAACAAGAAAGAGATTTCCGCTCCAGAAAAGCCATCTCGTGTTCCAATGGGGTGAATACTGGATTGAATGCCGTGTCTTTTTAAGAGCAGCTGCGCGATCTCCGTTTTGCCCAACATCAGTTCTGCCATGGAATGAACGATAATGTCGCTCCCGATGAGCCATTATCCATTTGACAACACTCCTATTCAAAGGATCTCCACCGGGGACTGTGACGGATGCAAGAAAGAACCGTCTTATTGTGCCATAAGCTTCGTTCCAGAGAGTGTTTAGGAATCTCCAAGCTGTGGGGACTGTTCCAGCTATAGCGATTAGGGAGCCAATTTGGGTTATGTCGAGCTCTGACCAGCGCGAGCAGACATCGCGCATTATACCAATTCCATGGGTCCACGGGTCAATGAGATTCTGGCCAGATGCTGGACCAATTGGTATTCGATGAGACATGTTGTCAATGGCTCAAATGACGTTGAAGATTTACTCAATTGAAGATGAGCGACGAGTGCAATTGAGCACCCATTGGAAGGAAAGACTAAATAATTTGTGAGGAACGATGAAATGTTAAATGATTACATTTGCTAACGAGTGACAGAAAGGGCAATCATGGATAGTAGCGTACAGGTCTATAAAAGAGACGCTGTCATAATGAGATGCAATGCAACCCAGAAGACACAGATTTGTTAAAGTTTTGGCAATATTTATGATGCCGAGCTTGACCGCCTACCTTTCTTGGAGGATGGTCCCCCTTTCGTACCGCGTATCCCTGCCAATGACTTTAACTCTGCTGCGTGTCAATCTCGCCCTTGCATTAATTAGCAATTGAGTTTAACATGTAAAAGAGATGGATGCTGTGGAAAGACGCTCTTATTTCTATGAAGAGCCAACTAAGGTATAAAGGCCACCTGACTGATTCTACACCGGCACTGAGACTAATCTTTACACACGTTTCTACATATGTGCTAGTCATCACGCTACAACTTGTCATACCCTAGAGCAGCAGTGTAATATGACTACTAAATCCGCTGACTCTTGATCGACAACTGGACATGAAGTTCCGCATTAATACATTACAAGTTTAAGCGTATTTTGTGGATCTCAAATCAACAAGATGAGATGAAAGACGCTTAATTGATCGATAAATCTCGTTTGTTGCTTAACCAATCTTTTGGGTTGTCTCTCTCCACCCCGGGTTTCCTATCTTTCGCAGGCGTGTTCTTCATCCTTGAATAGCCCCATGCTGCATGGCACAATTTATGCATAATGATTAACCATCAGTTTATAGAATCTGGGGAGGCGGTTATCCGAAAAACATGTGATTGGATATAGTTTGTCATTAAAAGTGAACCAAGCCCTTCAAACAAATATGAAACGGATTCCAGAATCCATCCAGCTCGTGGAGCAAGAAATTGTGCTTCACGAGTTTCAGCTCATTTTTGACTATTTTTAGCCTCATTGTACAATCCAGCAAAACCCTCAATCCCTTTCACTGCCATACGATCGATGTAGGGCAACTGTTCCTGGAGCCAATCCTCTTCCTTTCCGGCCTCTGGGATCGTCATGCCTCCTTCTCGAAGGGCCACCATGGGTGTAAAAGTCACCATGATCAGTCTCTTCTCTTCATCTCCAATATTCCACCTCGCCTTCTTGTCTGGTGGCTGAACTCCCAGTACGCTGTACCAGTATTCTTCAATGTCGGTTGCCAATTTGTCAAAATCCGCCTTGGATCGCGATACAGAGTCGCGAACTAGACCAACGATGCGGTTAGAAGTGGCGGGATGAGGCCATCCAGCGACAAAGTAGTTGTTGTCCTTGTTTTCTTCGGGGTAGAAGCGCACGTGAACAAAGAATGAGGGTGTCTTGAAAGCTCGACAATGTAGCTGGGTGATGGCAGTTGCCAGAAGTTGTTTCTGGTTTTGATTGAGCGAGCAAGAGTGGTGGATCTGGTAGGAAGGCATGACTTCTAGTAGAAGAGGGTATTAGATTAAATTAAAAAGGTATAAGGATTGGCTGAGATGCGTGAATTGTATCGTAAAAGTGGCTTCTAATAAGCATATCTTGTCGGAGAGGCTGTCTCCGCTGACTTTGGACAAAAGCGGGGTTGAACAAGGTTATGACGATACATCAAGGAGTCATAGTTTCAGCCCTGACGTTTCTGTGTATCAGAAGCACTTTGAGGGGAAAAGGCAAAACTTGTGTATGGACGAGTCCTATTTATATGGTAGATTTACTTATGAAATAACTAACTAACTACATATAACGAATTCTTGTCTCGCCCGTACTTCTGAGGCCTCCCCAAGAACGGCCCAAACTCAGCGCCCAACCATTACCACTTCTCAACATAAGGTCGAATATCAATCTCCTGTGTAAAAGCAGATCGGTGTTGTGTATGGAGATTCCAGTATGCCTCAGCAATCTATCAACACACGTCAGCCATTGTCCATCAACACATCTAGCGCAGAACTTACCGCGTCAGGACTAATCTTCCCATCCTCAACACCATCATTTGCAGCCCATTCCTTTGTTCTCGGGATATCAATCACTCCATCAATTACTGCATGCGCGATATGAACACCCTTTGGCCCAAATTCCCTCGCCAGTGACTGGTGCATCGCGCGTTGTCCCCATTTACCAGCTGCAAAAGTACTAAATTGCGGACTTCCCTTGATGGAAGCTGTAGCACCGGTAAGGATGAGAGTAGGCGGGTATTGAGACTCCGACACGGCTTCCAAGAGATGAGGAATGGTAGCCTGTGCAAAGTGAAAGAATGACCTGATTGAACCGTCGATACTGGCGTCGAGATCCTTCTCTGTCTGTTCCAAAAAGGGCTTTCTCACGAACCCACCGCTGCCGACGTTATAAACCGCTGCAGCGAGTTGGCTGTCGGGGAATTGCTTGTTGATATCGTCAAATGCCTTCTTTAGAGATGCTGGGTCGGCCACGTCGGCAGTAATGCCGATGGCCTTCCCGCCTGCCTTTTCAACATCTGCAAGAGTGCTCTCATAGCTTTCAGGGCGACGAGCGAAGAGAACTACGGGATACTTTTGGGCAAAACGTAAAGCGACGGATCGACCTGGTAACACAATCTGAGTAAGATGCAGTTTATAAGCGGGGTGAGGACATCAAGCTTACCTGTACCAGGACCGACACCAGCAATGATAGCATAAAGGGATTTAGAAGCCATTTTTATAATTGTACAGATAAGTTGTTTCTTGAAAGAGGTGAGAAGAATGATTTCCACATCTTTGTTGGACAGATTTCTGTCTTATATAAAGAAAGGTTGGCTTCTTGACGTTGACCTCACTTTCAAGTTCAATTATGTCATCTGCTTATAAATACTTACCGACGCTACTGCGGGCATCTCGCGTGTCGGCACGTTGGACCAAGTCCGTATATGGCTGATTAATATGATTTGGTGATTTGGCAGTTGTTTTCCAGTCTTCAAAAGTCAATGGCTGATTAATATAAATGTAAATTTACCAACATGTGTTGGTCAAGAATTCACTTCCACGTCCTAATCAAGGTCCTTAGCAACCTTGTTTACCCAGTCCTTCATTTCATTCAAACTTCCCCTAAGCCACAAGTGCATGGGGCTTGGGATCTCTCGATACATGACTGTTTTCTTCGAATTCGAAGCTGAAGTGATTATCTCGGCATTTTTCATCCCTTTTATGGCCTTTCCGAGTTTCGAACCAACTTCCCATACTGAAACGCCCATTGTCAATCGACTGAACTTACTGGAGTCTTCCCATTGATAGTCTCCCTTGTCATTCGAGTCGCGGTCCAGGATTGGAAGGACAAGTTGGCGGAGAAATTCAGGACCTTTCTCTTCGTCTTTGTCTTTGGTGCTCTCGCGTGTACTTATCCCAACCGACTCCAGATTACGGCCTCGTGAAAGAACCTCGGCGATCTCATCCTGTCAAATGTTAGTGGGATCTATCATTTATCTATAGCCTACATATTCTCACAAGTTGTTTTTCTTCCGGGTAAAAGTGGAAATTCTTCAGTTGAGGGAAGTTCTCAATAAAACGTTTGACCGTCTGAGTATCCAGACATGGCACCTTACAGCCAGAGGTAGAGATTGAATCTCTGAATTCCAGCGTGGTCAGATTTGTATGCATAAAAATGCCTTGTAAGAGCGTATCCTTCAAACCCGGGTTTGGTAAGTTCGAAGAATGAATTCCGGCGTCAACAACAATGAGACTCGTCAACGTGGTAAAAGACGAAATGAATTCTATACCGAGGTCCTCTTCTCCTGTTTTTGCCACCATCCTAATCGAATTAGAAAAGGCTTGGGAACCCAGATTCAATGAAAGGCTCCGGAGTTTTATCTCGGCATTCTTTGTAGCAGAAAATATATCGATTAGACGTCGGAAGAGTAACCCAATGTTGACATTCTTGTAGCCAAACTTGAGATTCTCTAATGAAGTAAAGTCAACAGCCCTAATCAGAGAAACAACTTCATCTGGGTTAATCTTTGTACCCCTAATAGAGAATGACCTCAAAGCGCTCAGGTCATGCTGTGGGTTTAAAGATTCAGCCTTGCCGATCGAATTGTCAACTGCCTTATACAAGGAGTGGAAATACGACCGGTCAAGGTCCAAACTCCGCAATGTGGAACGAGAGTTCCAGATAAGCTCCAAGGGAGGGCTGCTAGTGCTAAAACAATTCGATGTTAACAAGTGAAGGTGCTTCAAGCCTTGAATTCCAGACATTGTTTCTGTGTCTATGTTATCTGTCCAGGACGTATTCAGAAAAAGAGCCCGAAGATTCTTTTTTGCAGCTAATTTCGTTGCCATTGGCCTGTTCTATTATTAGCAGAGCAAGAAGCTGGGTCAGAACTGGAATGCATACTTTGTAAGACACGTGGCTGCGAAGACTTCTAAGTTGGGTGTACTATCCAAAAGCTCTTCGACATAACGGAAAACAATATATCTGTGCTTCTTGCCCGGATCACCAATGTAGAAGATGGCTTGTCGAACACAATCTGAAATTTGAGGTCTCTCGTTGTCATCTGTGTTGTTGGAGAAACTCTCCTGCTGGCCTTTGTACTGGCCTTCCTTCTTGAGCTGCTTCCTTTGCTTGATGGTGAGAAGTGGCTCGATTGTACGGATGAGCTTGGCAATATGAGCATGAAACGACACGGAACCCTCGACACGCTTGAAGAGTTGAGGTATGACGAAGCTATGAAAGGCCTTGCTAGTTTTGCTTAGATTCCCTAGAGACTTTGTGTCTTTGATCTAGCCGTTGTCAACGAATGTGTCCATCTGAATGATGAGAGATGTAACTTACCTTTTCTATAACCAGATTCAAGACTTCTGGGGGCAACGATGAAAATGGGCCATTGGAAGTCTTGGCTGGTGTTTGAACACATGACTCTCCAGTCTTGTTCGTTCCAGCTCCGGCCTTTGGCTTCAACTGTCGGCCAGGAGACTTGTCGTCAGACTTTTCATTCCAAGATTTTGTCTTGGGTGCTTTCTTGATAGATTTGTCATCGGTGGAAACTGGGGCCTTCCGTTTAGGTGCTTTCTTGGACTCCTGGGTTTGCTTCTCAGAAGAGGCAGGCTCATCGGCCTTGGCCTTTAGTCTCGCGCTTCTCCGTGACGGCATTTTTACAATGTTGAGTTTGAAGAGACAGATTTAGTGAAGGGAACTAATCATATATCTATTTGACAACTTTATCACGTGATGATGCTGACATTGACGATCCTTGCAGATGGCTGCCTTGTTTTTGTTCTACTTGTCTTGCTACCTTGCTAATTTGAGATAGTTCATTAGTGTTAAGCGAGTTCATGTTGTCCGAAAAGAGATGGTATGTCATTGCTTTCATTCATCCAAAGTTCCAATAGCCATTGACTATCCGTACATCGCATTGAGGCATGTGGAGTGCTACTGGGGCCACAGTGAGACGTGTGGGATGATCTCACGATGTCAAGGGTTGGTTTCAATGGCGTAATTGAGTCTTTTGATAACCTGGGCTGATATTATACGACGGAAATGGATCATGACCGAATTTACTAGAGCTAATACACTGACTACGTCGGGCCCCTTCCATTTCCCATCCTTATAAGGCTGGACAATAGTGGCAATTTCCTTGTGTTTAAGATTCAGTGACTAATTAAAAGACTACTACAAGTCCCTAGTTTTCCACATCTTTGTCCTCGGTATCAGGCACTGCTTGACGAATCGAAGGGCCTGGGTAGTGTTTCGAGGCAGACACCAGCCACCAGATACTTATGAGCACACACAATCCACAAAGAATTACTGAGTTATAGTTCATAGTAGAACCATCGAATGGTAACCCTACAGCTGGAGAATGTGTTAGTTATGAACGCTGAACGCACAGTCACTTTGACGCTACTTACGAAAGCAGAAAAAGACATCAAAAAGTATGATAAGCAATATAGTGAATGCGTTAATCAGGGATCCCCATCTTTTCAGGTGAAAAGGTCCAGGTGAGAACCTCTTGCGACCGCTGAGGAGATTCGAAACAATGGGAATAGCGTATGAAACCGTAGTGATGATGATGAAAGATCCGGTGAGATTACTGAACCCGACTGAGCTTCCCAAAGGAATACCACCGATACCCGAAGCTATGACTGCCACGAAGAAGGTCGATTCAACAGGGGTTCCAAGTTTCGTACTGACCCTGCTGAAGTACTGCGAAAACGGCACTGCTTGATCTCTAGCCAAAGTCCAGTAAGTACGGCAGTTGGTCAAGACTGTGCCAATGACACAGCAAAGAGACGATATTAGAATAATGAAGAGTAGAGCAAACGTCGCAGCTGTGCTTCCAGTTGCCTGATGATAAATCCCGGCCAATGGAAACGTGTTCGAATTTCCTTGAAGAACTGAAAGATCCGAGATGGCATATCCAAGAACAATGGCGAAAGCCAAAGCGTAAACACCGCCAATGGAAATATAAAGGAAGATGGCCCTGGGTAGATCTTTCTTCGGGTTGGCAGCCTCTTCCGCCATGTGAGTGATAGCATCCAGAGTCCCAATGGTGAAAGCACCGTTCAGAACTCCAACCATGAATGCAACTCCATCATTCCAACCTGTCAGGTTGTTTTCATGAAAAGAGTTCCAGACGAATTGACTCGAGGCATGCTTCGACGGCATGACTGCGACGATGATGATTGTCACAAGACCTCCAACAACGACGAGAATCAACCCAAGTTTCTGAGTATAAGGCACGAGTCTATTAGAGAATATGACAACAAAGGTACTCAACCATATCACGATCAGATATGCGACGTAAACGTGCCAAGCTGAAGGAGAGAAGGCAGGCGTGAGTGTTGCGTAACACTGTACTCCTGCATTTGCTGCGACCTGGACTAAAGACGCGAGCCCGAACATCCAGCCATAGAAGTTGATCCATCCGGCATAGAAGCCGGTGACTCGGCCCCATTTTGGCCCGGCTGCTATAGTAGCCCAGTGATAGACGCCACCAGAGCTTGGACAGGAGGATGAAAGCTGCAGAGGTTAACATGCTGTAAATGAACTTGTCGCGTTGAATTTACCTCAGCAAGGCTCAGGCCGATAAAGGCATAGTAGAATACAGCGACCATAAGTCCATATATGACTCCAGAAATACCTCCACTCAGGATTGACACAGAGATGGATGAGCCAAGAACAACCCAGGCATTATTGACTGTAACAGCAATGCCAGTCAGCCCTACGAGTCCATACTGTCGAGTGAGTTGATCGCTGTGGCCAGATGCATTAATAACAGAGCCTGGTTCAGTAAATGTCGTGGAATCTCCTTCAGTTACATCCCCTTTTTCGAGAATACCACCACTGATCTTGTCGTGATTCATTGAGAAAATGGTGATGACACGATTTGAGGCAAAAAGTATGAAGGAAGTGTTTATTCCACTGTCGCTCATACATTCATGTAGCTAGGAGATCTATATATGTCCAAGGCAAACAGATAAGTAACACTAAGATATCACGGAGTACCTTGCCCTGTACAGGTGTGATCCCATTTTGGCTAGACCCCTGTTCATCACCGGGGAGCCGAATGGAGATATCGAGATACCGCACATCCCTTATCACAAGCCGTGAGCTTTTTTCTATGCGGTTACAATTCCTAATTCAAGCATCCCTTATCTGGAGTTCCGCATTCTATGAGAATGTGAGGGTTGCATCACCTTATTGACTAGGGATTTAATTTTTATAATGGCTTAAGCTTTTATCTTCTCGGTTTCTTTAAGGTTATTAATAAAGATTAATCTATTTAAATAGATTAAATTTTTAATAAAATATTAAATTAAGGTTTCTCTTAAGACTTTAGGTTTTTTAATATAAATATAACTTATATAGTATAAACTTTATAATATTAATAACTTATAAAAAAAGCTTTTATTAAGCTATATAAATAATAATAACTTTTTTCTTTTATAATCTTAATTAATTATTTAAAATAATTATTACTTAATTAATTTATAATATTAATTTAAATTATTTTAAAGAGGAATTAATATAAATAAAGGAAAAAAGTAAAAGTACTTATAATTAATTAATCTTAATCTTATTAAATATAGCTAATAACCTTTATAGGTCTTATATAATATAATACTAGCTATTAAAAGAAAAACTATTAGTAAGAATATCTATCTTATAACCCTTTAATTTAAAAATATTAAGCTAATAATTAAAAAAATATAAAGATATTAATAAGATTAATATACTATAAAAAGAAACTATTAAACTATATATACTTATAAAGCTTAATAGCCTTATTAAAGTTAAACTAATAGCCTTTATATATAATCTATACCTTATCTATATATATAGTTTTATTAAAATAGAAAAAAAATTAAAAAGGTTAAAAAAGCTAAAAAAAAAACTAATAAAAAGGCTAAAGGATAATTTATTAAAAATAGAAACAATATTTATAGAGAAAATTAACTAGACCCTTAAGTAAAAACTATATAAGGCCTAGTTTAAATAATTAGAAAAGCAAGTAGTAATTATTAATAAGATCTTCTAGTTATAATTAGTTAAAAAAAAGTTAAATAATAAAGCCTAAAGCTAAAGGCTATTTTAATATAAATAATTTAGTTAATTAACTTTTAAATTCTACTCTTATCTTTATAAGAGATTTATAATATTATTAACTAGGGGTTTAACTAGGGATTATTTATATTATAGTACTAATGCTAATTTATTATAACTAGTAGTTGCTTGCAATGCCAGGGAAGTTATAGACAGTTTAGACAAGATAATATTTCTATACTATTAAGTAGAGTCTTTATTATTCTCTATTATTAGAAATTACTATTTTCAGTAAATAGCTTATAAAATTAGTATTTATATTCTTTTATTAAGTAATTTTTAAAGTATAAGTCTTAAAGTATATATATAAAATTAATTTATAAAAAAAATATAATTTTTAAACTTAAATATTAATATAAATTTAATTTAAAAGTATATATTATAATTTATAAAATTAAAATTATAATAATTACTATAAAAGCTTTTATTTATTTTAAAAATTAATTATTAAATACTTTTTTATTAATATTAATATTAATATTAATAAAATTATATAATTATATAATTATTATATAAAATAATAAACTTTAAAATCTTTATTTATTTTAATTATATATTAAATTAAAAAATTATTTATAAAAGCTTAATTTTTATAATTAATTTTACTTTTAAAGAAAAAAATTAATTAAAAAAGTTTAAAGTTTTTTATTATTTTTAAAATAATCTTTTTATTAATATTTAAAATTAAAATATTATTAATATAAATAATAATTAAATTATTATTTTTATTATTTTTAATTATAATACTTTTAATTATATAATTAATTATTAAATTAATAAATTTAAATTTAAATATTTATTATATAAAAAAAAAAAAGCTTTTAAAGCTTTTTATAAAATAAAATATAATAATAATATTAATATATTAAAAAATAAAGTATTTTAAATAAAATTACTTTTTAATCTTTAAAATAATTTTTAATAAAAAAAATAAATTATTAATAATTTATAAGATATTTAATAAAGATAGTATTATTAAAAAGTTTATTAAATTAGAATTTATTATATTAAGAATTCTATAAAGTTAAAAGAGGAAAGTTCTAGAAAGAAAGGGAAAAAGCTTATAATTAACGCTATAGCTTTTAACACAATAAAGTTCAACACAATGGGGCATCTGTGTTCCAACCTCACCATCCTGGTTACTGCTATAATATTGGTTGTTACACTTACTCCCATTTACAAAGTCCTATCCAGGTCATCAACTCTAATCCTGTCGGACGCTCGCTGAACTTCTTTCTTCCAGTTACACAGGGAAATGATGATCCATTCCAGCGCGCCCACGAGAAACAAAGCCACACACTGTCCAACCCAAAGCCCAGATAGTCCCCATCCGTGAAACGCAAGCCAGATACCTGCTGGAAGCGCACCTCCGTAGTAACTGATACAATTGACCAGAGCTCCAACCCACTGTCTTCCCATACCTCTCAAGGCTCCTCCGCAGCTTCCATTGAGACCATCGGCTATTTGGAATAGCGCTACATAAGGCATAATGTGCGCGACGAGTGATACAACCTCTTTGTCATCGTTAAATAGCTTGGCGATGACATCCTTGGTGCATAGTAGGATGGCGAGGATAATGGTTCCAAAAACGATGGAGAGGAGCGCTGCCGAATGCGCGCATCTTCGAGCTTGAACCGCGTCCCCGAGGCCTAGTAGATTGCCCAAGCGAGAGGATGCAGCAACACCAAGTCCAAAGGGAATTGTGTTGATGATCTGATCTAGAGTCATGACGACGGATTGTGCTGCAAGAGGGATGGTTCCGAGACGTCCAGCAGCAAGAGCTACAATCTCAAAAGCCCACCACTCCGTCCCAACATGGATCACGCCCAGAAACGCAAGCTTTGCAAATGGTCCAAGATGTTGAAGTGCTTGTCCAAGGTTGAAGCCACCCCAGCATTCCGAACCCTTGACAAATGCCGTGTACCCAACGAGGACAAAGAAACACAGCCAATATGATATGCCAGTGGCAATGGGGGCTCCATCAAGACCGAAGTCAAGGGTGTATATGAAGAACCAGTTAAGAAGAGCGTTGAGTGGAGATATAACCAGGAGTGCGTAAGTTCCTGGTCGGTAAATCTCTTGCGCCTGAAGAAACTTCTTCATCGCTTCGAACCAGACATAGCCAAGACCACCAGGGATCAAGAGTTGCAGAAACCGTGGGCCTTGAACACAAATGAACTCCTCTTGTCCGAGAGAGCGAAATATGTATCCAGAGAAGCACCATATGACGGCAACAACTGCGTAAAAGCCCGTCAAGACTATCAACCCTCTCTGCAATAATGTTCCCAAGTCGTGTTTATTCTTGGAGCTAGTAAATGTACTCGAGCCAAGTGTATCGATGGCAGTCGTTCCGCCGAGAGCGATCAACCATGCTGTTGCCATGGCGAACATGTAAGAGAAAGCGGCGGTTGCGAGAGCTTCGGGAGACAAACGGCCGACCATAAGGACGGAAACTGTTTGCAAGCTGTTTTGGAGCATGTATGCCAGTATGACTGGCACCGATGCCTTGACCAGGACGATCGTTTCCGTGAGCCATGGTGAACGGGAAGGACTCTTGTGTTCGATTGAAGAGGTTTGGGTATGAGGGATCAAAGGGGTTTCTTCGTCTGGGAATGATTCCAGAATTCGGTACGCGGGCTCTGCAGGCGCGGGATGCTGTGAGGCCATCTTGATTGCAATATTGGAAAGACTTGGTAGAAGCTAAATTGTAGCTGACGAGTGTGTAACAAGACGGCAGGTTCGGGGAAATCTAAACACTTTCGTCGGGTGAACTTGAATAATCATCCTTGCCAGATGTTCAAGTCATGAATATATTGTCAACATAATGCCTAACAAAAAGAGCAAATTATTTGTTTGGTATGTCTGAAGCCACATTAGCCTGTCTCATCTTGATAGGCCTGTAGTTATCGCAATATGCATGCCATCCTCTCTGTTCTCTGTATGGACATTAATTTCTCTTAGTATGAGGCATTTGTAACCTGTCATCGACGCCGCATCAGACTTACACTGCATCAATTCGAAGCCATCACCGTGTAACGTTCTTATCTCTGAGAGATATATCTCTGTTACCCAATGTGGTAATTTACCCACGATAAGGACATGGAGTTGCGGGGTGTCGATCTGTTTGCAACTTGATCAATTATTTTACCCCAGACTAGCCTAACTTGGTGATTTACGCGCTTCATCGACGCCCGTTGATAGATGATGATGCGAGTTGACGACAATGATGGTTCAGAGCACTTTGTTGTTGAGCTCCTTGTGGGATTGATGCCTGTAACTTGAAGAAACAAGAGTTCATGAGTAAATAGTAATGTTAATTTGTGTTTGCACTGGGGTATGCAGGCATGACTTTGCACTTGATAGTTCACCTGGGAGTAGTATAAATATTGGGTTACTGGCCATTGTTGAATTGACTGAAAGATTCCATATCCTTTTCTATCTTCAGACATTTACAATCGCTGGCTCAATTATGATCTTCAAGACCTTCACTTTCCTCGGCATCGCCTCTGTCGTCATTGCTCATGGTAGTCATGACCAAGAGCCGATTGAAGGACCTCACCAATCCCTTTGGTACAACACGCTACCTGGCGATGGTGGCACTCAAGTAAGAACTCATATGTCAAGTGTTTGAAACAATATTCTGATATTATCAGGCCGACTCTGTCTTTTCAGGCATCAGCACCTTTGGTCGACTCCCCTATCAACCTTGTCTAGGACACAACAGCATCAAATATGACATCGCTTTCATTGGTGCACCATTCGATACGGGTACTTCATATAGACCCGGTGCTCGGTTCGGTCCGTCTGGTATCCGACAGGGCTCTCGACGACTCAACCTCTAGTAAGTCGTAGCTATTCAATATTTGGACAGTAACTAATCTGATGATTCCCAGTGGAGGCTACAACGTACCGCTAGCCACAAACCCTTTCAATAGTTGGGCAACTGTTTTAGACTGCGGTGATATCCCAGTCACTTCGTAAGTTTCACCTTTGACATTGACTGCAAAGATATACTCATCATTTGTTAGTTACGATAATCAATTCGCACTCCAACAGATCGAAGAAGGCCATTACAGTATTCTCTCACGACCACCAGTCACAGATGCAGACAAGGTTGGTCCAGCGAGTAAAGGCCGAACTCTGCCACGAGTAATCACTCTTGGAGGTGATCACACCATCACCCTACCTCTGCTTCGTTCCATCAACAGAGCTTACGGCCCCGTAACTGTCATCCACTTTGATAGTCATCTGGACACTTGTAAGGTTCTCTATCATATTGCAGCAACTCAGACTAATTTGTTACAGGGAGGCCAAAGGTCTTTGGAGGTTCGCCCTCAGAAGCCGCAAGTATCAACCATGGCACATACTTCTACCATGCTGCAATGGAGGGTCTACTTGTGAATGACACCAACATCCACGCTGGTATCCGTACCACTCTTAGCGGTCCCAGTGACTACGACAATGATGGTTACTGCGGTTTCGAGATTGTTGAGGCACGAGAGATTGACACAATCGGCACAACAGGCATTATTGAGAAGATTCTCAAGCGTGTTGGAGCTGATCGTCCTGTTTACCTGTCTATTGACATCGATACTCTCGATCCAGCTTTCGCTCCCGCTACGGGTACCCCTGAGACTGGTGGATGGTCGACGAGAGAACTAAGGACGATCATCCGGGGACTTGAGAGCTTGAACCTTATCGCTGCAGACATTGTTGAAGTTGCTGTGAGTTTAATCTTCTCTTAAAGAAGTACCTTGCTAACAGAGAACCATAGCCTGCTTATGACACCAACGCAGAGCATACCACGATGGCAGCCGCTGATGTCCTTTATGAAGTAATGTCCATCATGGTAAAGAAGGGACCTCTTAGCCGAATGATGGACAGCAAGAAAGAAGAGGAGCTGTGAGAAGATAAAGTCCAAAGATAACGTCGAATAACTGTTCTGATATCTCACCTATCTCAAGCTAGCTTAGAACAAAACAATATTGTATGACAGTTTTTCTATCAACAAGTTTTAGCCAGATATCATCATTTTGGATCAGCAGACCTACCAAGCAAGTACTCAGCGCACAAGTTGCCCTCGTAATCTCCAAAGTCTTCCCTTAACTTCCATATGTCCTTCAGGGCTTGTTCGATAATCTTTACATGTAGTGATCCGATGCATATCTCAAGTTTATGAATCTTATCCAGAATGAAGGTTTTCTGGTCTTCGTTATACGCTTCACATCCAACAGTGAACAGAGGCATAGCCATGGCGACCCAAGTATGGCATGGTTCACCTTGTGCCATGTTCTCAATCATTTCGTGAATGGTATGAATGGCACTTTGTATTTGTTCAGATGATGAGGCCAGGCCATATAATTGTCGGTATAGTTGGATCAGGGTAGCCTGCTGGAAGACTTTGTTGCAGAGCGCAAAGTCACGACCTGCTTGAGAGGAAAGCGATGATATCGACACTCTTGGCGGCTGCTTAACGTCTCGGCTGATGATGACATTCAGTCTGCCCAAAAGAATATCTGCATTCATGGACGCTTGGTGATGTGTAGGCTCCTTCATATTTATCTGGTGGAGAATGTCAAGAAGCTCCTCGCTATACCCAAGAAAGCCATCAATCTGAGAGTCGAATCCGGACGAGGCGAGGACACTACTTTCAGCCTTTTCATAAAACTTTGCAGCGGAGGGAGTGATAGACGGCACGTGAGGTAGCGTTTCCAAAGCACGATAGAGCATGAGGAGATGCTTCATTGCTGACCTCAGTCCCGCATCGCTGATGTTGACTAGACGTTCTCCATGAAGCAGAGCTTTGATACCTTGCAAATGAATTGGCCATCTCCACATCCCCTGTTGCCCAGAGAAAACATCTGCAAGACACCAGA
This sequence comes from Fusarium poae, assembly GCF_019609905.1. Classification (NCBI taxonomy): domain Eukaryota; kingdom Fungi; phylum Ascomycota; class Sordariomycetes; order Hypocreales; family Nectriaceae; genus Fusarium; species Fusarium poae. Next base: position 7,275,343 of record NC_058399.1, read on the forward strand.
TAAGACAGGTCGCGATCAGAACCTCACTTTGCTGCCCTTTCTCCAGAGCCGCTCGCAGAAGAGGTAACCCAGTGGCCTGTAAATGCTCGACGACTCGTGTTATGCTTGTTCCCTCTACATCTGTTATACCTCTAGATATTAGACTTGAAGCTGAGAGTGCAAGGCTTGCCGATAGAAGGTGCGGAGACTGCAGCATAGTCGGCATAAGACCTTGACAAAAGTCTTGATGGATCGTCGGATGGCTTGATAGCGAGGCTAGAACACCTTCTGCAAAGTGATGCAGCAGCCTTTTGTATCGTCTTGGTAAGATCATTCCGTTTGGTAGTGACTCTGGTATTCTCAGATCGATATTTTCCATGGCTTTTCCTGGATCATCACTTTGGATGTTCCAGGTGATGTCCGTGGACCTGCTCGAGACTGCGATTATATCGTGTCAATTACATGATCACTATTTCAGGGACCTCCACATACCATGTTGCGAAACGCGAGACTTTTGACTCCAAACAAGCCTCAATTCGTACTGACAGTTTCGGTTATTTGAGGCACATTGGCCGCAACTCGGCTTCGCCTCGTCACACTTTCGTCTACGTTTTCTACACTCTCCACACCCCTGTCGAGATCTTTTGCCAGTCATGCGTTCAAACCAAATGAGCACAGATAATACAGCATGAACCACTGGAGAACTTGGGGTAGAGAGTCTGGGGTAAAGGGCGTTAAATGGTTGGCAATTGTATGTTGTACTTGTGCGATAAGAGGTAGCCTCCTGATTGGGTAACGGGAGGTTGTATCGCTTCGGGTTTATCTTGGCTCGCAATGATGATCCATAACATTGTAAATAACTTGAGTCCCCCAAGAGTCGTAAGGAGGGACAAGTTCATTTCTATATGCTGGATAAACCATCTTTAAATTAAGAATACTAATAGTATATATTCATAAACACGACCCAGTAAGAGTATGACACAACATCTCCAGTTCTACCTATGGTTTTTATTAGGTAATTTTTAAGGCATAAGTCCTAAAGTATATATATAAAATTAATTTATAAAAAAAATATAGTTTTTAAACCTAGATATTAATATAAGTCTAGTCTAAAGGTATATATTATAACTTATAAAATTAAAATTATAATAATTACTATAAAAGCTCTTATTCTTTCTAAAGATTAATTATTAAATATTTCTTTATTAATATTAATATTAATATTAATAAAACTATATAACTATATAATTACTATATAAAATAATAGACTTTAAAGTCCTTATTAACCCTAGCTATATATTAAACTAAAGAACTATCTATAAAAGCTTAGCCTCTATAATTAATTTTACTTCTAAGGAAAGATATCTAATAAAGTTATCTAATGGCTTTATTCGCCTCCGATATAACGCTTCTGTCGGCACCTAGGGTCAAGATATCACCAACATGAATAACAACCAGATCACTACCTATGGTTATTTGTGTTCCTCCATCCACTCCCGATATTCCGCGTCTGTGTAAGGGAGTATATTGAAATCAGTAACACTTGTCCTCAAAAAATCTCTTCCCTGTTCATTACAGCTGAAAGCAAACTGAACATCAGCTTCTCCCCCATGGCTGTCAGTGTAAAACACATCTTCTCTTGTGACGTCTTCCCACGAGTCAAGCTTGTCTAGTAATGGCTTGGACTTGCTGGAAACGTTTCCAATAACAACAGTGGCGTAATCAAATTTGCAAAGCTGGGTTGGCTCTGTCATTCGACAATGGCAAATCAATTTCTTCCAGTCATTACTGGGGAAGTATGCCTCGGCGAGTTGAACACCCTTCAGGTTGTGAAAGGCGACATCTGGGATGCAAAGCCGAACCACAACAATTTCTCCACAGCCACTGTCGCGTCTTTTCATGTACGAAGCGTACATCTGCACTGCCTGGAGAGAGGTTGTGAAATAGGACATCGTATTGCACCAGTTAGAGTCAATCCAAGAATTCGGCTCGAGGCATTCGACCAGCCTCAAGTTTCCTTCGCGATCCAAGAACGATCTGTTACAGACCTGACGTGCATTGAATGTCTTGTATAGCACAGTGTTTCCGTAGACAGCGGGGTTATCAGCAGAGGCGAGAGTTTCGCCGGAGAAGCCGGACAGTACATTGCAAGAGGTGCTTGCAAGGTGGTGCTGTGAGTTCCGATCAATTCCCAAAATTGAGTTGTCGGGACGAGGCGCAATAACACGCAGGACTTCGCAATTATGTATATTCATGGAGTGCTCAAGACTCCTATAGCGCAACCTGATAGTGTCATTGATCCACTGGGCACATGTACGGGTCAAACGAAGTCGCTTGAACCGCCGATCCATGATAGCGTCCTGCATCTGACTTGCGATGCCCCAGTGCTCCATGCAATGGAACCAAGCTGAGTCATCGTCAATGTAGACGTCGTCCTTTGAACACATGTCCCTTGTGATATAGTCCATAAATTCGATCTTGTATATCTGGCCAGGCCAGGGCTCACGCTGCATATAGTCCCACCTCTTCCAGAGGCCAGCTGCCTGGGTTTCGTTAAAACCGACATATCTGATGGTAGCTTCTGAGGAAAGCTGATTTGGGATAGTGTGTCGTGACATTGCTGGGTCGAAGTAGATTGGTCCTTATTGATGTCAGTGATTTGTGTTGCAAAGAGGAAGTTGTGTTCTTATATTCGGAAAGAACCTGTAAGATTGCGCTGTCTGGTGGCGCGACGAAGTCTATTCTTTTCCTGTCACAAATTGAACTTTATTCGCTGTGCCCTCTTGACCGAGTGACTCAAACTTCAAAGGCTTTCAGCTATGTCTTTAAAATGGTGGTTCAACTCACATTGTTACAAGATTCATCCCACAAGGTTTCCTCTCTCTGCCCATGCCACACTTTCCTTGCCTCTTATACATATGGCCAACATTGACAATGTTTTACATTCCACCTTCATATATATTCCACCCCGACGATGTCGTCGAGTTAGAGGCATGTGATCTTCTCAGTCCTATCGATAAAAAAGGCTTCAGGAAATTGCATAAACGACGCGTCTGTGATTTAAGCGACTGGTACGACCGCCAATATTCACTCGAAGCACGGTACGACACAGACCATGACACCTTTATCAACGTTCCGGATAAAGTTACCTCCAAAGCTGGGATAATTCATCTAGTTTTTAGTGACGAAAAGGCCGAAGAAATCTGGTACCAATGGGTGAACTGGCCGGCCGTTGACTGGGCGTACAAGATGGAGGAGGTCTTCATAGACTACATCCTTGAATACGTCGAATACCCCAACGATGTGTACAGCAACAACGATGCTGCGGTTTGGAAGTCAACTATGGAAGTCTGGGGCACATCTAAAGAGCTACAAGATGCCATTCTTGATCCTTTATTCGAAATGGAACGTGGTGGTATTACCTGCAATGGTTGCATTATAGATACGGTTTACATGCGATACCGAGGATTAAAGAGTGTTCGAAAGAACTCTCATGATCGCGCAACAGGGAAGTCATTTATAATCCCAAAGACTGTTCAAACAGATGATGGAGAGATGCCACTGGAGGAATATTTGAAGAGCCACGATGAATTGCATCTGCCAAATCGATTTGTACTCACAGCCTAAGGCACGGTTGTAAGTAAACAGGACAGGGCAATGCCCGAGCAAGAAGTGAAAAGCCTCAACTTCTTTACCCACAACAATGAGCCGCTGCAAGTACGCGATGTCAATTGCGGGGGTATAACTTGGCAATCATGGATTAACAGAGATAAGAGTCATCAATCAATCGGCTCATTTTGCCGGTGGTGATGCAAAAGCTTACAAAGGTTCCCCATCAAATAACGATCTTTGCACCAAAATGCTAGATAGAACCTGGCAGCAGACTAAGACAAGACCAGACGAAATTATTAGTGCATCTTAGGCGATGTATCCACCAAACATTGTCTGATATTTTTATCAAGATCAAGACTAGCACCTGTTTTTATGCGACCCGCCTGAACATGCCTGGGAACTTCTGTATCGCAGTGCAACCATTGATCTGCATTGGGAAGGTGCCGGATACAGCATTGGTATATCAACAACAGAAGCCCCGCCTCACCTTTAACCAGGACAACATCCCTCATCATCAGCATTAATAGCAAATATGGCGCGCGGATGGTTTGTCAATTGCGCTGCCTTCCTCTTGGCTCTGACCGCCGGAGGGAACGCGTACCGTCTTCCCTCCCTCTCCGCTCGCGCCAAAGACAGTGGTCCTAAAGCCGTCAACATCAGCGTGCCTGTCGATCATTTCCACAATGACACCATCTATGAGCCTCACTCTGACAAGAAGTTCCCTTTGAGATATTGGTTCGATGCGCAATACTACCGCAAGGGAGGTCCAGTCATCATTCTCGCGTCGGGCGAAACCTCAGGCGAGGATAGAATACCCTACCTCGAGCATGGTATTCTCCAAATGCTGGCCAACGCCACAGGCGGTATCGGTGTTATTCTCGAGCATCGTTACTATGGAACGAGTTTCCCTGTGCCAGACTTGAAGCCTGAGAATATGCGCTTCTTGTCCACTGAGCAAGCTCTTGCCGACACAGCCTACTTTGCACAGCATGTCGAGTTTCCCGGACTGGAAGAGCACAATTTAACTGCGTCCACAACCCCCTACATCATCTATGGTGGGTCATACGCTGGTGCTTTCGCTGCTTTCGCGCGCAAGATCTACCCCGACCTTTTCTGGGGTGGCATCTCCTCATCTGGTGTCACCGCAGCCATTGTCGATTACTGGCAGTACTTTGAGGCTGCACGTCTCTTTGCACCCGGCGATTGTGCCAAGGTCACACAGAAGCTCACCCACGTCGTCGACAACATCCTTCTTGGCGACGACAAGGAAGAGAAGAAGCAGCTCAAGATCGCGTTTGGTCTCCTCGGACTTCGAGATGACGATTTTGCCACGGCCATCTCTCAAGGTATCGGAGGCCTGCAGAGCAACAACTGGGATCCTGCATCCGACTCTTCCAGCTTCGGCCTGTACTGCGGTAGTGTCTCTTCCGACGACATTCTCTTCGCGAGCACTCGACACCTCGCGCCTTATGTCAAAACATGGCTCATCTCCGCTGGTTACAAGAAGCAGCTCAAGTATATGACAAACCGCTTCCTCAACTACATTGGCTACATAAGGTCCAACGTTGAGAGTGACAAGTCGGGACGCTGTAACGGAAGAACGTTAGATCAGTGCTATTCCATCCGTGGGTCAATGAACGAGACTACGCTTGACCCCAACAACATGTTGCGTCAGTGGACATATCAGACTTGCACACAATGGGGATACTGGCAAACTGGATCTGGTGTACCAAAAGATCAACTTCCCATGGTATCTCGTCTCATTGACGTCGAATACAACACGATTCCCTGCCGTGAGGAATTTAATATCACTACGCCTCCCAATGTTGAATCCATCAACAAGCTCGGCGGCTTCAACTTCAGCTATCCCCGCGTAGCCTTCATCGACGGCGAGTATGATCCTTGGAGGGCTGCTACTCCTCACGCCATTGGTCTGCCGGAGAGGGAGTCTACTGTCAGCGAGCCCTTCATTCTGATCCCTTACGGTGTGCACCACTGGGATGAGAACGGCTTGGCTCCTGGTAGCGAGGAGATCGGACTGCCTCCTCCTGCTGTCAAGAAGGCGCAACAGGATATCGTCGACTTTACCAAGGCTTGGTTGGAGGATTGGGAGAAGGAGAAGGGCAACAGTGCTGCAGACCTTTAAAGAGATAACTTCTCACGTCAAATAGCTAATTGAATCCTTTAAGAATCATTATATATATCCTCCAGCTCTAATAACCTTCGCGTCTGCTGACCTTGTTGATAAGATCACTCTGCCCCGCACCCAATCTCTCCAAGTTTAATCCAAAAATGTCGAACAATCTCTTGTAATAGAACGAGGAGTTCGCACTAATATGAGGCGTGATAATCACATTCTTTGCGCTCCAGAGAGGGTGGTTCTCAGGCAACGGCTCAGGATCAGTAACATCCAGCGCCGCGCCCACAATCTTTTCAGAGTTCAACGCCTCGATAAGATCATTCGTGTTAACAATAGGTCCACGGGCGATATTGACGACGAACGTTCTCTTCTTGGTGAGTATGTCAAACTCGGGCTTGGAAATCAGATCCCTTGTTTTGTCAGTCAACGGTAATGCGATGACAACGATATCGAGGCCTGAGTCGAGGAAAGTGCGGACATCTTCCTTGGACCCGCCTGAGAACCATTTACTAGGGAATTCACCCTCTGGGTCTCCAAGGCCTGGGGGCGTGTAGGAGTCATCGCGACGAGACTCCGGGGTGTTGCGAGGATGGAGAGTGTAAGCGTGGACGTCCAGACCTAGTGCCTTGGATAGACGAGCTGTCTGACGCCCTATACTTCCGTACCCTAAGATCCCACTATGACGTGTTAGGCAATACTCTTAGTCTTGAGTTTAATGTTTCGTACATTCGTTTGCCAGCTGTATCTGTGGCATCTTCGGGGTCATTGTTGAGGCGGTACCATCGGCCTTGGTCCTGTAGCTTGGAGTATTCTTTCACTTGATACCCTGTTATTTAATGCGCCCGATGGATTATTCTTGTTACTCACATCGAAGTCTATGGGAAAGATAAGTCCCGATGACCCACTCAGCGGTTTGAGGCCTTGTCATCGTCAGTAACCTCTCGACATTATACGGATCACAACTCACCCATGAACTCCACTAGCTGTGCAGATAGGAATCTTTGTATCGGCAAACAGGGGATTCTTGGTAAAATAATCTACACCAGCGCTAGTAAGCTGGATATACTGCAGATGAGGCACCTGCTCTGGCTTCGGCAGCAGGTGAACAGTGGCCACGGCGGTCAAGATGATGGTAGTATCTTTCCATTCCTTTTCATCAAACTCAGGCTCCAAAGGCTCGTTATGCTTCTTCTCAATGAATGTCTTGATGGTCAGGTCAGGGAATTGTTTCTGGATAGCTTCGACTTGTGTTTTGGGAGACTCGGTATTCAGAAAGATGATTGCCTTGTGACCCTTGAGGCTTTTATTAGTCTTCGTCACGATGAGCGTCATTTTGATGTTATGGAGTATTGAAGTTGATCAAAATCCTACTATTGAAGGATATTCTTGAGTAGGTACTTGAGTGAATCTGCAGGATGGAAGATGCAACAGGTGGAGATCCTCATCGCGTCAAGGTGGGGTAGATTGACGTTTGAGATAAGGAATTGCTTGTCACGATAATTACTAGGAGATGGAAGATGGCGTAATGACAATAAAGTCCTCTTATGCTGTTGTTATTGAATTATATGACAGATGTGAAGTGTATAGGTTAGTGCTTCCCAAGTCTTCGGATGCAAGCACAAGTACTAAGTCTTGGAAGCATGGTCCAAGAAGCATAATCTGATCGACTGGGATGGACGACCACAACAACAGAAAGCCGGGTGATAAGAGAGAGAAATGGCAAGCCCGGCCCCATTCTTCTGATGCCAATAAACGATCCCACACGTCAATCTCGAACACGCCAAACCAGGTTCCAGTCTTCTGTCGCGTTAGGGTCTGGTTCTTGGGCTGGTAGTGTTGCGTTATCTGGTCAGTAGGAGGTTACCCTATACTAGTATTGGATCACGTCGACTGAATTCACTTTCCAAGTCTAGAGACTTCAACTCGGCTCTTTTAGAGCTTTATGTTGCACTTCCGTGATGCAAGAAGTTCATTCAATGATTGTTTACACTTTAAAATTTCCCTGGTTCGAATGGTTGCCTAAACCATTGGTCTTATTGTCTGACATGTGTGAGTTGAGTTGCAGGGGCAAAAACAACGATTGGCAATAAGAGGCACACGTACGCACATAGAAGCAAGGTAGGCGGCCCCCAATTGTAATTTTGTTTGATGTGGCCCGGCGCTACATTACAACTTTAACCTCTGAAGGCCTTGAGAAGGCTAAATTAGTATGTACGGTCCATGTCCCATCCATATCAGCATCAGCCCTACGAACAGCCTACCCCCGCTAATGCTGGACACCCCACAGCAGCAATAGATGGTATTGGCGGCGGCAGTGCCCGAGCTGAGCAACCACAAACTTCATTTCCACATTGTGACTTCTTCAACTTCTATGCACTGCCCGACGCCACGAATACCAACAAACATGTAATTCCACTCCGAGGAAAGCTACGAAGCGAAATATGCATTCAAATAACAACTTATCCCCCGGTGGGATCAATATCCGGTCATCCTTCATCCTATCTCTTGACAACTCTAAATGGCATCCATATCATCGACGCCCACAGACCTTCCCGTCCCGATATATTCGGCGATCGACAACGATGATCTCCTGAAGCGTATCGAAGCTTCCTCCTGCGTCGAGTTTCCCATCCTTCACTCCCCCGCCAGCCGTTCCACGAGTTTGCAGCGCCTTACCGTCGACGCGGATTGGAACACGTACCACGAACCCTACCGTATCGAGACAGACATTGTCGACGCCTTCTTTCTCGCCATAGAAAAGGGCCACGATGATATTGTCGCCGACTTCATAGCCCGTGGATGGGTGTCACCTGATACTACGAGTCGATGCGGAGAGACGCCCTTGATAGCAGCTGTGCGCGCGGGCAAACTGCCAATGGTCAGCCGCCTCGTCGCTCTCGGCGCAAGCGTCAATCAGTACGGTCGCGTGCCAATTGAGGATAAAACCATCGCGTCAGAGGAGCTGCATGAGCGGACTCCGTTAATGGTCGCTGCTGATCGCGGTCATCTGGCTCTGGTCAAAGTCCTGATTGAAGACTACGGCGCCAAGCACGATCTTATCGCACCAGACGGCGCAATCGCTTTGCGTCTAGCAGCTATGAATCGCCATCGCCAAATCGTACAATATCTGCCCCATTTCCGCGGTGGTTCGTGGAAGAGGTGGATGCACGTGCATCGCAAGCAGATGGAGAGACTGCAACGAGCTGCAAAGCGGCTGTTCAACTTTCTCCGGATACTGTCCTGGGACTGCCCCAAGTTTCTTTTATACGATGCGCCCAAAGAGGTATGTCTTGCGGTCTGGAAGCGCCGCCACCGGATCAAGAACTTCGTGAAGGAAATACCCGGGAAGATCAAGAGAGGGGTTGCTGCGATACCTGGGCATATCAAAAGCGCTGGGAAAGCGATGTGGAAGGGTATCAAGAATATTCCATCGTTTGTGAAAAGTGTTTTTCAGGCGATTTGGGAACTGTTGAAGAGAATACCTGGCGCTGTGATGACGGTTCTAAGATGGATCGGTAACGGACTCAAGAACATCGGCGAAGCCATTGCCGACATCTTTGCCAAGCTATTCTCGTTTCTACACACAGCGGTCATGGCCATTGTCACCTTTTTTCGTAGTATCACACTACGGGACATCTGGTATGGCTTCTGCTATCTCGCCCGGGCCATATTCATCGACGCACCCAAAGCAATTGGTGCATTCATCGTGTCCTTTGGCAAGATGACCTACGATGTTCTGGAAGCAGTTTTCGGTTATCTTGGCTCATGTATCTGGCAAATTGGCGTGGGTATGCTCTGGCTGATCAAATATATCCCGCTCAGGATCTGGACCATGATTGAGGCTCTGGGTATATCGTTGGTAAAGGCTTTTGAGGAGGCGATGGTGTTTGTCAACCCAAAGCGGATGTGAGCTTCCATCACCTGGATCAGATAATGTATAATACCCAAATTAAAACACAATATGTGCAGCGCAATTACCGCCACAAATCCGCTATGTATACATGATTATGCCCGAGTTGGCTGTGTTTGTTGGCTTGAAACCAACCATTGTTATTATGGCGCCGCCACAGGGTCTTGATTAAACCACTAATGGCCTAATTGCAAGCCTAACATGATCTAATATCAGGGGCAAGGGTATCTACTACTTAGCCCATTTTTTCTTTTCCAATCCATTAGGGCGTCAAGAAGAAATACAGACGCGAAACGTTTTCCACTTGTATCGCCACGAAAAAAACCGTTGGTCCGGACTTTTTTCCTCAATGAAGACATCGTCAAATCGATAGTGCCTTCGCTGTCCCCGCCAACAAACCAGTCGACCCCTGCATCTTGGACGGCCCCCTGTCTGGAATACTGACAGTGCTTTTTAGAGGATCGATAGTTTGGCGACTCAGCTGCCAAGTAATTGTTCTAGATTATGGAAGAGGCAGAGGCTATCAAGATGGGCATGGGAATAAAGATGTGCACTGCCCATGAGGCCGAGCGGTTGAGTCCGCGTCTGGCTTGCACCGATTATCTGTCGAGGTTCTAGAGATGGCTCGCCGTCTTGTCCTTTCGTTCTTTCTCGCTTCGGCCTTGTATTCGTCTGGAGTTCCTGCTGGACCTTGCCGGCCGAAACCTGTGTCCTCTTACGCTGTTTCGAGCGTTGCGACAAGTGATGTCTCTACAGATCTTACCGGCCTAACGTCTTCTATTGAGAGTTTGACTGTCATAGTCTCAGCAAGCGCTTCGACTGGTATCTCAACTGACCGTGGGGAGACCGATGCTGCTCAAACGACCGGTAGCTTGTCGCTGAGTCTACCCGACAGTCTTGTTACGACTGCGACTACCTATGGAGAGACTACTACTGTGGCGACTGGCCTTGCTACAGAAACATTCAGCTCTATGACAGACTCTAACACGGTTTCTTCCTATTCTGCGACCACTGGCCTTGGAGCCGACACCTCTAGCTTCACATCCGGTTCTGTCGCGACGGATTCTGCCAGTTACACAACCAGTGGTGCCACAGCAGATGCCAACACTGACACCGCCAGCGACGACACAACCGATGTCTCTAGCTTCAACACAGGTTCTGCCACCACAGTCGCGACTTACACGACCAGTGATATTACGACTGATGTTTCTAGCCTCGCTACGGACTCTGCCACCACAGATGCCTCAACCCACACCATCAGCCAGTCCGAAACTGGCACCACCACTGGTCCTGCCACTACTACCTCAGCTGATTACTGTAAGCCTCTCACTCCCAAACATGGACTTCTTTGAACTAATGTTTCCCAGGTAGCAACGCGGAGTGGCAGAACGATGCCCTCATCGCTTCCTTCGAGAAGACAATGACATATGCGATAGGTGTCTGTGCCACTGCTATCGAACCCGTCACCACCGTTGCAGCCACAGGATCACCAGAGACTACCGAGACTGAGATCATCGCCGTCACGGAGGATCACGCCGACGAGACCAAGATTGTCATTGATGCACCATCCACCAACTTTGTCGCCGGACCTGACAGGACTGTCACCGCTGTCCGTCGCGACGGAATTATCGAGATCATCGAGCCAAAGACCATCTACGACACCGTCGCCCGCACGACTATTGAGCTCCCAACTGCTTACGAAACGGTATATACTACCAATATTGAGTACATCGGCAGCACCAGCGTAGATACAGTCTACGATGTCGTCGATACTCAAACGACATTGATGGTTACGGACACGACCGAGATCACAGCCGCTACTTCTACAGATGTGGTTACCGAGACTATCACCAGTATTGAGAGCATTCCTACTACATCTACCGAGTACGTAGTCACCGGCACAACCATCAAGTTTGCTCCAGGAATGACTATCCACGTGACCAACTCTCGCACATTCGTTGTTTACTTAGTCCCATCTACCCGCACGCATGTTTTGTACACGACCACCGATTACCTCACTTCTGCTTGGACAACTGTCACTGTTCAGTCAACGGACACTGACTATACCACTGTCCCTACGGAGACTGTCGATGTTACTACCGCCACGAACACGGTGGACGAGACAATTGTCACGAGCACTGACACTGACTTTGCTACGAGCATTGTCACAACTAATGAGTGGACCACAGAGACTTGTAAGTCTATTCAATTGATCAAGTAACCACATGCTAATGTTCCACAGCCGTCTCTACTTCAACTAGCACCAAGCTTCTCCCTCCAAAGTATACCCAGCACGAGTTCCCTTGGCTACAGAACAAGAAACGAGCCATCGCCAGCGCTGCTCTCAAGGCTCGCGTCGCTCTGCCCGACAGCCTTGAAGAACAGTGGATCAACGAATTCGGCGAATCTCATTTCCATAGTGCTTGCTCGTGTTTACTTCCCTTCTCTCTCCCCACGAGAACCGTCTACGCGTCTGCAGAACTTGAGACAATCATTGAGAAATCCACCACTATCGACAAGATCTATGGTGACACCGTCACGTTGACCATTACCACGGCCGCAACCGTCACTACCCACAAGACCTTGACAGAGACGACTATCGTAGATGGAACCACTTCTATCGAGACGCGCACCATTCACAAGGATGTCACCCAGACTGTCTTGTCCACACCCACAGCTCAATCCCTCATCACAAAGGTAGTGGTTAATGATGATGTGAAGCAAGTCACTAAGGAAATTGCTGTCATTGACACAATCACTCTGTATGGTATCGCTACTGGATATACGTGGATGGAAGTTACCCGCACACAGGACATCTACGATCTTCGTAGCAAACTGTTCCCGGTTGTCCAGACCATCGATATTGCCGAGACGTCTACCTCTACTCTCCCGACTACCACTGTTGAGACTACCGTAGAAGTAACTTCTACTGCGTTGTCTACTGCCGATGAGACTATCTACGACGCGTTTACCAGCATCGTTCCCGTTGCTATCACTGATGTGAAGAAGTTCACATATACAAAGACTGTTTTCACTGATGCGACATCGGTCTACTCAATTGAAGCTACCAACACTGTTGGTACTATTGCGACAACTACGCTGACTACGTTCACCACTGTCGCCAATGGAGTTACATCCACAATCACCACAATCCTGTCCACCGACGTAACCGTCACAGCCCAAGCGATCGCAACAGAGACATGCGCCATGCCCATCAAGGACGGCGATTTCGAGTACGAGCCTGGCACCAGCCCGTGGTACGCATCCTACAAATCCAAGTACGATTGGAACAAGATTTGGCTTGACGATACCCATGGCAAGGTGCTCCAGACGGCGAAGCTTTACAACAACACCAACTTCATCTTGTGGCAGGACATCAAGTCTTGCAAGGGTGTGACTTTCAGCTGCGACTATCAATTCTGGATCGACAAGTACTACTACGTCAAGGGCGACAAGAAACCCGGTAAGGGTAAAAACGACAACAGCGACTCTGCATACTACTGGTGGACGCCATACGTCTGGACGTACTGGAACGATAACCCTACCACAATTGGGGAGCGGTGGCCCAGGAATGCGGGCGAAACTGGAAGGTGGATGAATGCCAACATCCAATTCCAGACTACTGGCAAAGTTGACACTCTGTGGATATACTCTGCAAGTCCACAGTGGCCGTGGGAAGGCGACAACTTTCTCATGCTGGATAACTACAGGTGCAAACCGATTGCGTTTAAAGGGCCGAATGGACCTGTTGGGGGGTTCCGTACATAGCGACTAACTATTTAGTTACTATTCTTCAGTACATTATTACTTATATACATTTTTATCTGAATTCACGGGGAGTGATACTCTTGTTGCTTCTTTCTTCAATTCGACACGTCTGTAAGATCAATAAGCAACAAAATAACAACCTCCATGCTTCAGGGTAAATGTCCAAATTCGTTCAACAGTGCACAAACTAGTCTAGCCTACTGATCTCGTGTCTTTACTTCTAGCAGCCAACCTAACTGATGCCCCAATATAGCGGAATGATAGTCGCGAGCTTCAATTGAGGACGTACCACTCTCTCTACATAGGGATGTAGACACTCTGTATCCAACTTGATGGTTGCAACAGCGGGAATTGGGTTTGGTGCGATGTGTCTTATTGGTCTCGATAATTGAGTTCAATTCGTCATTTTCTCGTGAATCTGAGCCTCTTCTTCTTGTCAATCGCATTCCTACTTTGCTATCACTACCTGAGATATCGCTCGCCTCAGTCCCTTCCAATTATTATTATTATTATTACTATTATTGATCGTGCTATTATGATGTTTCAAAGTTCCGTCAAGTCGTCAGTTCATCCACTCAATTGATCATGAGGGCTTCCACTCAATTCACGCGATGCACTTTGCTGTCGCATTTTACACAGCTGGTTCGTTCAGGCGCTGAGCATCTGCATATTGACTCCGCCGTGACTCTCTGGCATTAGATCGCTCATCATTCCCCTCCCAGCCAGCCTTGATAAGCCAGAACAAGGCCATCAATGGCGTCGTTAGAAGACTCAAAACGCCACAAAGAATAGCCTTGAAGGCCTGGGGTGTCCAATGATCGTCGTACCGCCAGTCTCCGCCGTCGCGCTCACCAAGAGTGGTCAAAATACCGACAGACAAAGGCCAGAGGAGGATGAACCCAGCGACAGCAAACATGAAGCCTCTCAGCGCTCCCTGCACAATGGTGTTGAACAGCGAAGCAGCTTTGGGCTCGTTGAGCGGCCGTACCTTTTCGGACTCGATCTCTGAATCGTTGGGATCAGAAGGCGGAAGAAAGAAAAGCCATCTCATCCATGGGTGCGACGGTTCGGGGATGAAGCCGACAGGTTGAACAGAGCGCTTGGAGAGGTCGTAGCTGACGAGACCCATCTCAACGAACCAGGTGAGGATGCATTGGATGATGATGGTGACAGCGGCATCACCCGATAACGTGTTTGGTAGTTGAAACAAGCGTATAGGGTTTTTGATGGTGTCTTGGGTTGTGTACATGGCTGTAGACGGGATAGTCAGTTTTTCTGTCTCGTCTCTCATATTGTGTCATATCATGACGATGATCCGTACCCAAAAGGTAGTGATTGTCAGATCCAGAGAGGAACAAACTCACGGTAAGCCAAGGCAAAATTAACGCCGCCGGATAAAAGCATGGCACCCACACCATCGAGGCCAAAGACGTAAAAGAGTTGATGACCAGTAAAGTTCAAGCTTGGCCTCATCCGCCCCTCCTCTTGTTCCTGTTCCTGCATTTCGTCTGCGTCAATCTCAGGGTTGACAGGTTTCATGGACCCCTCCAACCCCTGCTTGGCTTGTTGCAAAACCTGCCCCTGTGTCTCATGTTGCGCCATCGCAGTTGACATGTCGATTTTAGCGTATTTTTCCGTTTATTCCTTTTCCAGCTGATGAATCAAGGCAGGAGACAAGTCAAGTTGGTTGTTCGGATGAATTGAAAAGACTGAGATTGCGTATGCGTATGCGTTTGCGAAATTTGGGTCGCCAAGCGGTGTAAAAGGGGTCTTGGGAAATTACTGCCCGAAAATTATGGTGAAAGATGGAGAAAGAAAAAAGCACTGTTCACGACGAGGAGAAGCTTGGACTGGCTTAATTGACAAGCGAGCCTTGTCGCTAAAAACATGAACGATCAGGTAGAGTAGATCTTTACGGTTTTACACGGCTATAGGGTGACTTTCTCTTGGATATTATTGTTGAGATGGTGTTTACATCGCACCATTTTACACCGCTTAGTTAAAGACATATAGCATCATCACGCCATGTTTATATCATTAATAGTATGAATCGCCGGTTAAAACAATGTTCTGACATCTGATACACGATTGACAGTTTATAGAAACACACGTAATAATAAACATTGCATTTCTGCAAAACGTTTGGCAGACACTGAGTTGTCTAGGGTGGTTGTGTCTTCTTTGACTGGTTCTAGAGACGCTATCTTGACACTTACAAAGTTTCACTAGTCTAGCAAATGTGACCCCGATCCAATCGGTCGTAAAGCGGGTCTTGGAACAAGCAAAGAAGAAACTTTATCTTACTCTTGGTAAAGATTGACGCTAAATCAGGTATGTACAGTAGGCATTTTCGGTCCTGTCACCCGGCTCAAACCCTGTGGACATAGAGTCTACCGTAATTCCGTAAAATAGTAGTCCATGTTAATATCAATCTGGATAAGGCTTCCCGTTCCATTTCATCCCATCTCGGTTCACCTGGATAGACTGAAGCTGTCAGGGGATACGCGTGGCCAAGATGTAAACGTCTCAGGGAGATTGACCCAGGAGTTGACAAAGACAAGGATAGAACACTTTAACCGGGAGCGGGATCTAACGAGACTTGCGGAAAAATAAGAACCGTTTGAACTTTGAACCCTTGCCTCTGATGGTTCTTCCGGCGCTAAAGCAGGAACCCACGATGCTGCTTTTTTCCATCCATCTTATTATCTCTTACTCCCTTGTCTTTAGTTTCAGGTACGGCGGCTCTTTCAGAGATGCACGTCCCAAGAGAGGGGAAAGAAGGCCCTTCGCTTGGAAGAAACTGGCAGCTCGCCTGTTTAACTGCTCTAGACATGGTTTGACCGTTGTCAACTGAAGGAACAGCCACCGTATGACATGATATGACATTGAGAATGGTCATCTTGGTAAACGTCAAGCTCATGTCAACCTTGACCAGATCTTGGGGAACCATCTAGACTGTTATTTACTATAGACCACGAATGCGGACTATACTTTCGGCTCTCAATCAACAGACTCCATCACTTGTTGAAAATCATCATTAATCGCTGCATGATCTGCTGATATCTCGATCACTTAACCTTCCCTACTACAATAACCCTGGTCCCCTGAAACTGGCCAGGCCACGAACAATGCAACCTTCGGGCGCCAGATCCCTGATGGCATATCGGCCGAGCATGGTATCCCTGTCTATGACTTTGTCCAAGGTGGGAAACTACCCCGTGCAACCTTGAGGCTCTACCTATTTCGCATCCAATTCGATTTGATATAAGAAGGACAAGACATGCCGCTTCCAAATCGACTTTCTTCTTCTTCACTCACTCAGTCTCAATACAGCAGCTTCATTCCATTCACTTTGATCTTTGCACATTCTTTTACTCTTCTTTGACAGAAGTAGTTCAATTCATTCTTTCAACACCGCCAGCCGGAAACAACTATCACAAACACTTTCATTCACCAACAACTTCTTCTTTTTTACACAACCAAACCAACTTTCAAGATGTCTTCTTTCACTACCAAGGCCATCCTCGCTGCCCTCGTCGCCGCTGCCGGTGTTCGTGCCCACGGCCACGTCGAGTCCATCACCGTCGGCGGAACTGAGTACGAGGGTCTCAACCCCGGTGCTGCCGCCAACGAGAACCCCCGCAAGGAGCTCGCCGCCTGGTTCGCCACCAACACCGACAACGGTTTCGTTGAGCCCTCTGCCTTCGGTGATGCCGACATCATCTGCCACCGCGGCGCCGAGAACGCTGTCAAGTCCGCCAAGGTCAAGGCCGGTGAGAAGATCACCATCAAGTGGGACACCTGGCCCGAGTCTCACAAGGGTCCCGTCATCGACTACCTCGCTTCTTGCGGTTCCGATGGCTGTGCCAAGGTTGACAAGACCAGCCTCAAGTTCTTCAAGATTGCTGAGGCTGGTATGACCTCTGGTGGCAACTTTGCCTCCGACGATCTCATCGCTGCTGGCAACTCCTGGGAGGTTACTGTCCCTACCTCCATCAAGGCCGGTAACTACGTCCTCCGTCACGAGATCATCGCTCTCCACGCCGCTGGCCAGGAGAACGGTGCCCAGAACTACCCTCAGTGCTTCAACCTTGAGGTTGAGTCTGACGGAACCGCTGAGCCTGAGGGTGTTGCTGGTACCAGCCTCTACACTGCTGATGAGGAGGGTATCGTCTTCGACCTCTACAACAACCCTACCAGCTATCCCATCCCCGGCCCCAAGCTGAACATTGCCGGCGGTTCTTCCGGCTCTGCCCCCTCTACCCCCGCTACCCCCACTACTGGCTCCGGCTCCGACTCCGGTTCCGCTCCTTCCAACACCGCTGCTCCCGTTGAGTCTGCTCCCGCCGAGACCGCTGCCCCTGTCGAGTCTGCCCCTGCTTCCGGCAACGACAACCAGAACAACGGTGGTGCTTCTCCCGTCCAGACTGAGGCTCCCGCTGCTCCCCAGCCCACCAAGACTGGCTGCAAGGCCAAGAAGGCCCGCCGTCACGCTCGTGACATGATGAACTAAGCTCTCCCCATTTGAGCTTCAGTTCTCGTTAGCAACGCGCTGAGCGTGGTTGTGTGAAAACCGGATCATTGTGTCCTGTCTATTTACCCCGACAAATGGGATGAACCTTCAATATTCTGCTGTATATTTGTGACCTCGAGTCCGATTAATAAAACTACTTTAAGTACCGCATCTTGACTTCTTTGATGTTTGACCATGTCCCATATATGTAATACCATGTAACAGTCACTAATTCGCCCGGAATAGCTTGGCCCTGAGCTTCAGATTGCAGAAATAAATAGCCCAAGAAGTCTGGTCTAAGTGGCATAAACTGGCCAATTTTACTGACTTCCTAACGCCGTCGGTAATCCCAGAGTCTCGAAGAAACAGGGGGGCTAAACTTTGTAAAATTGTATCAACTTTCTCCTCGATCCTCACGTAGGTATATAGACTCAGACATTTCTACGAGATAACTCTCATCAAATCTCCCTCGTCTCATCGCGTTGTGTCTGGCTGAGACTTTTGACTTGGAATTTCACCGACCCACAGTGAGTCATCCGTCGAGTCCTTCTTCACGACTGCCCCCATCTGTGATCCCTCCACCCGCGAGACTTTCATTTCCGATCGCTTATCCCAGAGAATCTCAATACAGGGAACGATATGTAGAAGCAAGTTGCCTCAGCTGAGCTCCAAGCCCGCATCCCATACGAATATGATCACGCATGTTATAACTAATCTCAATAAAAGCTGAATCTCGATTAGATCTATCTTATGAACCTATACAATAATGAATTACTACCTATATAATAGTGGTAAAAGGATAGCCTTTAAACTTAAGGTAAAAAAATAAATAGTAAGCCAGATCTCAGTATTATAAACTAGACTTTATAATTTTATCCCTTATATTCCTAGTAGCTATTTTAATAAACTAATATATTAAGAAAATTTAGTTATACTATTAGGGAATTACTATTAAGCTTATATCTCCTTTTAGATCGTCGGCAAGGCGCCATAAATACATTAAGAAAAATAATTCTCTTTGTAAAGAGTAAATATATTGAAGACATTGCCTATAATATTGTAACTCTTGCCTAAGAATAAATGTATTACTGGTTTCTTCTTTTTATTTCAAGCCTGCGTATCTTGGCAGAAATCGATATAAACCTTGTTCTATAATTCGTTTATCTAGATCTGCTTACAGTAGTCAGGTGACCATTTGTGTAACTACGCACTCAACCAGGCAGCATTTGTCAGAGTTTGAGGCGCCCAATCACATTTATAATTCGTATGTATGTACTTCATCAAAGTATCATTTAAACCCAGACAAGTAACCATCAACAGCCATCACAAGCAATCTAACACATCTCACCCAATCTTTCTTGTTGTTTTGTCTCAACAAAATGTCCTCTCCCACGATGGTAGTCCCTATTTTTCCTGATCATCCACTTGATCACCCATTGCCTAGTCTGTATGAGCTTCAAGCTCGACGCTGTCATCTCGAAAGGTTATGCAGTACTATTCGGAAAGCAAAACCTGAATTCCGCTTGTACTTTGAATACCTTGCTGCGATCCTGTTGGTAGACAAGCAAAAGATCGGGAGCCGTGGTCGACTGTCGACAACGGCCGTCTCCCTTTACGTCGTGAAAGATCGGCTGGAGTTCATCTCTCCATTTTGCAAACACTGTAAGCGCAACCAAACCTCCACTGGCCCTTGCATGCTTAGAGACATATGGCTGACCGAGAACATAGACATGTTCCACCTTGACCCAAAGAATTTCGAAGACGACAACTGGCAACATGCTAAACCTCGACTGCCGGAACCCCAGCACCCGGTGAATCACGAGTTGTTCAACATGGACAACATTGACGAAGACATCATCCGGGCCGCGATGTACTACTCTTCTTGTTTCAAGACTGACCCGGATCTCGATCCTGTTCATCCTGACCAAGAGCAGGAAGACCTATGCCTTGAACGTGATGGACGAAAGTGTGTGTTGACGGGGGAGTCTAACGTTCGTATCTTTCACTTCATCCCCATCACATGGAACGATACTGTGGACCACAACAACGCCACCGGAATGCTCAAAGGAGCAAGTGTCGAAATAGCTGATATCAATCTTTTGAATGCTCCCGCCACAATCTGCAGCGCCAATGAGCTTGGCACGTCCCACAAAGCGTGGAACATGCTCTGCGTCAACGAAGATATATACGGTTATCTCGTCAAGGGTCTTTGTGCTTTCAGATTTATGACGTATGAGACCATCGGCAAAGGTCAGGCTCTGGTGAACCTCCAGTTCTACTGGATGCCTAAGCTGCCAGGACGATTCAACGTCGACATCAGCAAGGAAAGGTTTCAAGCCGCCACCGAAGGGTTGAAGCTATTACAACGCTTTACCACATATTATAACCAAGGCTGTCCCACGGAGTTCCCAGAAAGTTCCGAAATGGGCAAGAAACTCAAATCCGGCCACTCTATCGACATGACGATGTCCGAACAAGACGCGATGAAGTTGGAGTCTGCGGTCAAGGTACACTGGGCCTGTATCCTGTTTACAGCTCTTTGTGGTGGTGCTGGGCGCGCTTGGAACCTAACTGGTATGGATTTGAGTAATGGATCTTTGTACCCGAGGGATCACGCATTTGAGGGCGACGATTACGAAGAATAGGGCCTGAATATCGAGAAGGACGTCCTGAGCATCGGGATGGTACGGGATGATATTAAGACCTCCTTCGACGTTCCTGTTATGGCTACCATCTCGTATTGAACTTTTTGGTTCTTTATATTGTTTGGCACTGGCATTCTTCATTTATCCAGCTTTCAAGTCTAACTCCGTACCTCGGAAAATGGATGCCTGTTTGTTTCATATAAACTATTATGCTAGTTACAAACATTTTGCCTTTGACTTTCCTTCCTACTCTGATGTCCGTTATTTTGCCGTAAATTGACTGAGATGATGAAAAAAAAAGAAGAAGAGAGAGAGACGGTGACCGTGTTCCCTAGGCTACCACTTCTGGCCCGAAGCCGAGGTGCAACATCTTATTTCTTTGAGAAATAGCGGTGCCACTTGGGCTATGGTATATGTAAGTTGCGGAATCAGTCCACAGATTAAGATAGTGCTGAAAATCTCAATTTAGGTGTCATTATTTAATCGTACGCACGAGGCCATCAAATAAGATTATCACAAGCGAAGACATGCCATCGAATGGCAAATAGACAACCACACCACTGAAACAGCATCATCAGACACTGCTGGATTTAAGGAGCGTGTCGCCCATGAATAGCAATACACAGATATAGTACATGTCGACCATGATACACTATGTATGCGAGTGATGACGAGGAACAGGCGTTGTTCCACGCTGATGTTCGCAAACCCTCTTCTGACAAAACAAACTTGGGGGACTACGCCACCTTCCAACCCTGAAGTTGAGACGAACCGCACAGGTTTGACTTTCTGCCGCGTAAAGTTTTATTGGAAATGATTTTAGTCACTGCGTAACTCTATTCCTTTGCTCATCGCAACCCTCATCAGGCTGTTACCCATCAAAATCACCACTGTCCCTGCCCAAACTTGTACCGGATGATGGCTAAATTTTCAACTGGCCCTCTACTAATTCTTTCAATACTTACAGACCTCTTTTCACTTGTCTCTTGTCGTATTCACCAACACCTCTTTACCAAGGAGCCTCTTCTCAGCAGTGGGTGGGGTCGGCTGGCTCTGAGTTCTCGAGGCCCAGAGTCTGTTGCCAGGAAACTCGGGAAGGGGCGTTCTTCCACTTTTCAACGCCCTCTGCTGCCATGGCTTGAGCCGCACTCTCCTTGTCGTCATGGTGGTTTTCGAAAATTGGATGCTGGGTGGAGTCTAATGCGTTGGTCTTTGTGGGATAATTTGCAAGCTGCAGTGAGTTGAATAGTCGATTATCCGACTTGATGTGGATGGGGGAATATCCAGGTAGATGATCGGTTTGTTCTGATGTGTTGGAGTGGTTGTTCAAGTTAAGAAGATGCAGATCTATGTTGTTCTGATCAACATAGAGATAAATCGTTTTGTTTGTGCGGTTGTGGAAAATGGTAGACCAAAAATTGCCGATTAACAGTTTGGCTGGCGTACTGATGAACAACGTAACAAAAATGGCGGTTTGGGAAAGGTAAGAGAAAATTGGGGATTGTTTTATACGCGCAGAAACAAACACTGAAGCCAGGCTACAGGACTTACTCTCTATAACCTTTTCCAAAAGTCGTGCTTATCGACTTAGCGTTTCCTTCTCCAGCAGAGAACCAAACTCAACAGTCAGAAACTAAACACAAACATACGACTACTACCATGGCAGTCCGTCCCAATGAGTTAGCAGAAAATTCGGTCTTGAACTTCAAGAACCAAAGGTATACAAACCAAAGATATACGAATCAAGAACGGAGCCTAGATGACATAAACCGACTCACCAATTTCGTTTCTTTTGCTTCTAGCGTCTGACTCTTTTGTTACCTTGATACGACCATCGAAGAAGGTAGCAATAATGCTAGGAGGATGTCACTGTCACCGAAGATGACAATGCAGATGGGCAAATCCACGAGGGAACAAAGCAAGTGTAACATGTTGTGCACAAAACCGTTTGTCGCGACGAAGGAGCGAATAAATGCATGAAGAACCATGACAACAAGTTGAAGCACGGCAGCAATAGTTTTAGTGCATGCCCCTATATAGATGCCAGCGATCGTACATTCATCTAACTGGGTATATTCAATATCCCTTTCAGATTGCACTGGATGCTAGGCTCGAACGCCGTTGGTCTATATTCCCAAGGCCATCCGAATTCAGCTACACCGTGTTCTAGATAAAAATCACCTTGACGACAAACTCGTTTGTATTATCAATTTTTCATCTAAATAGCCCATTCAATCATCGCTACTAACTGGTTCTTCGTTATATTATATTGTTCATCATTGAAACAATGCGAAAAGGCTCCACATTGGTCCTTGGTTCTATTCACAATGAATTGCCATAATCTCCCAGCCATTGTTCAATTCAATAAATGTCAACATAACGGTTTATTGTTCAGTATACTAGTTTACAATTCAGGCCCGCAGCTTCAATCTTGAGGATGTATTTATATATCCTTCTTGCCTTTCTCCTGGTGTTCTTCTTGCTTCAACATCACAAACAATCACATTCGGACAAATACACAGTTGACATATATACACCATGTCTTCGCATGCCTCTGCACCAAACCATCAGCCAAGCCTCAAGTCTTGGCAGCGTCGGGCTCTCGACAAAGGTCGAACACCCTTGCCCGAGAAGCCCGGCGCTCGCCCATCAGCGACCAACTCCTCTGGGACTTTCCAAAGCCAGATTTCCTCTGGCAACCTGGCTCCTGCATCTACTCCGTCCACTGGTGATGGCACCAGCCAAAGTGCCGCCCAGCCAACCACCGTAAGTGACAATACATTTACGTTGAAATTTTAGCAACTCTGACTGTTTGTATTATCAAGATCGCCACCCCCTACTCTTACAGGTTCTGGTCTGCCGGCGAGGTTGAACGCCTCATCCGCTTGAGGCGCGACGGATTGGCCTGGATCCAGATCAAGGTACCACAACTCGCTTGTCCTTGAGTTTGGAAGTCTTGGATTACTGACTTGTGTCTTTTCTCAGGATCACTTCCCCGACCGTTCGCTTGAGTCTCTCAAGCAAACATACCACAAGCGACGCGGAGCCGTTGAGGCTGAGATGGATACGAGCGTGTGAGAATGGAACAACAGCAGACATTATTTTTAGAACGAGCGAATGAGACCATAGTCACAATGATTCACAATATACAAAAACTCTCCGTCAAGCGACAACTTGTCTCACAGTTACTCTTCTCGATATCCTTAGTGCTTAACTTGTTCGCCAGCAAGGAAATAATCCATCGCTATGATAATCATCTCTCATACATGACAGGACTTAATCAATCTTTCGGCAATGAGAAATTCCTCTTAAGCAAAGTGCCAATTATTAGCACAAATCTTCCATGCAGACGATTTAGGATTAAACAATAGCTGAAAAAGGCATGCAGGGAAGTGTCGTGGCATCGGTCGTTAGACCTATCGGGCTGATGGAGCTCACCGAGCTCACCGAAACCGGACAAACTCTAGACCGAAACTGCCTGCGTCCAGCTCGGTTCTCTGTCCTGCCCCACATTGAATTACTGTGCCTTTCAATTCCGCACTCTGGTAGCGGGGTATCATTTGAACAACATTATTTGCGACCATCACCCTCCTCCATTTCTCGACGCTATATAGATTTTGGGTTCGACATACTGCACAAGTATCGCCGCACTTTCAATTGCATCTCTTAAAAACAAACCTTCTTGTTTACTTGACTCCATCTATAATCGCAATACGCCGTCGTCATGGATGACCAATTTGGAGGCCGTACCGACGATGACCTCTTCTACGATGACTTCGAACCCGTTGAGAGCGAGACTGTCGTCACCCCTGAAGTACCCTCTTCTGTTTCTGAACCTGCTCCAGTCGCGCCAGCGCAACCGTCTCCTGCTCCTCAAGAGGAGCTAGCCTCAACCCCAACGCATACAGCGCCCCTCTCTAAACCCCAAGGACTCTCCTCGTCACGATACGCCGACAAACCAATCCCAGCTCCCGCACCAGCTCCCACAGCGGCGCCCAAACCCACAAAGCAACCTCCCCAGCCTACATCCAACGCACCTCCCAACGCTCCCACCGCTCCTCGTGAGAAGACTCCTCATGGCTCACAACATAACAACGCCGCACGTCTTCAGTCTGGCGCAAACCCACGACAGAAGCTCACTGAGGCTCAGCTCGCTGAAAAGATGGAGAAGATGAAGCTTATCAATGCTGAGAAGGCGCGCAAGTTTGAAAAGGCCGAAAAGGACGAGAAGGACCATGCTGCTGCATATGCTCGCGGCATGGAGGAGGCAAGGAAGCGACGCGCTGAGGACGCCGAGCGACGCAAACGAAATGAAGAAGATCGGCGCCAGTTGGAGAATGAGCGTGCTAAGAACAGAGAGCGGAAGCTTAAGGCTATGGGCATGAAGGAAGGTGGGTGGGACGAAGGCAAGGAGGCCCAGGAAGAGGAAGAGAACAGAAGATTCCGTGGCGCAAACGGTGGTATTCGAGGATCGAAGAACGCTGGGATTAGTGGAAGTCGGTATGCAACCAGGGACAACGAAGAACACGATGTGGATCGCTTCCTCGATGAGAGACATCGTGGCGGAAGGGGTAGAGGTCGTGGTCGGGGAGGAAGAGCAGGCAGAGGCGGACGTGGTGGACATGAGGGTGCGCCTCCAGCACCGCCCAAACAAGCCGTCCCAGCAGCTGAAGATTTCCCAGCTCTGCCTGGTGAGATCAAGAAGAGCGCGCCTGTCTCGGTTAGCGACAAGCCAGCCTTCGCTGCAGCTGCAGCTGGCCTGCCACCCCCATTGCCGCCACTCTCTGGTGGGAAGTGGGATGAAGAGATGGATGAATATGATGAGCAGAACAAAAAGTCATAGGGGAATGGATACAAATGAAAGAGTCGGAATGTTTGGTATGGCTTGGTAACGGAGTCGAAGAACATTGGGAAATACCATAGGCAGCATGATTAGACAGCATAAGTAGTCCAAGCGAGATTATAAAAATCCTCCTTCATTTTCGTTCGCTCTATCGCTGAGCTGCTCGGTCTAGATAGAAAGGGTATTGTCATCCATTCTCCCCCAAACCAACTCTTTCTTTCTTGATTTCCGTCTATTTTAAGCAGCGCCCTAACGCCTTGATACTATCCAGTAAACAAATATTAGTCGTAAACTACCAACCTCCACGGTATCCCCTTCCACCGCGACCACTCCTGTAGCCTCCTGAACCGCGCGGTCCTCTGGGCCCGCCCATGCCAGGACCATCGTCGTCTATTGGCGCCCTCGAGCGGCCCTTCATCTCCTTGGGAAATGCATCGTATGTCTTTCGCATCTGCGCATATCCCAAATGCATTTTGCCGTAAAAGTGATCGGCCAGTCGACGATCGTTGTCAAGTCTACTCAGGTAGGCACCGCAGACGTCGCAGACCTGAAGCTTCTGATGACCTGAAGGACCTGATGTGTCGGAAAGAGCCTTGAGCTCCTTTTCGCGATCGGCTTTGGATTGGGAGGCTTGGCGGACGCGGAAAAGCTCGTCTTGGGCACGGGAGACTTCGCCCATGGAACCGAGGACTTCGACTTCGAGGAGGCCGTTGTTTATGGACTCTGTGAGTTCGGATATGCTTTTGAGCTGTGTAGGTTAGCATTTGGATGAAGGAAGAGACACGAAGTCTAAAGACGTACTAGAACGTTGGTCTGTCGAATCTCATCAGGTGTCTTCTCCAATCGCCTCTGCGCAGCATCGATTCTTCGGTTACAATCATCGATGTACTTTTGCAGATCACGCATATAATCGTACTCAAATCCGTATTTCTGCTTCTCTCTGTCTGACAGAGCTTCATATTCGGTTTTTAATCCCTCATTGTGCACCTTTGGACAAGGACCAATGTCCTGCTTCGTGTTCGTGAACAAGTCGTGTGGACATGTACCTGCGAGGTAGGAGCGACAGACTTTGGGGTCTGTGAGAGACAGCTGAGCAGCGCGAGATGTTGACGATGCGCCCATGAGCTGCTCGAGCAGCTTTCTCTGTTCAGCGGCCATAACTTGTGTCTTTCGTTAAAAGATTGCTAATTGAAGTTGTTGAAAGTTGGCGGGGCCTTTGAAGATCCAGGTTGCGACGGTATGTGGAGGAAGCGCGCGCCGGTAAAGCTAAGATTCTGCCGGGTGTTACCGCTTACCACATTGAACCTTCCACGTCGCAACTGTACCTCTCCAAGCTACGACTCCATGTCGATTTCCCAAGGGCAAAGGTGCGATGTGAAGTCTTCAACGACTTGCACCTTCCTTGACCTTTCTCACGATGCGCCAATTCCTGGCTTATCTCCTTCTAGCCATTACAAATGGCTTTGCACTTACTTCGGCCGCGGCATCGGGCTATCACGAACAATTGACGCTTCGACCTTTACCCCTGTCCCAGCTTCTAGCGAGCTTCAACTTCCGAGCCAATACTTCAATCGCCGACTTTGAAGCGCACAACTTTCGGCTCTTCCCACGATCACTAGCTCAGATCTTACAATACGCCGGCACGAGGGAATTGCATCTTAGATTTACACTAGGACGATGGGACGCCCAGTCGTGGGGTGCCCGGCCCTGGGATGGGACACGTGAGGGAGGCACCGGTGTTGAGCTGTGGGCATGGTTGGATGCTGAAACGGATGCCGAAGCTGATGAGAAGTGGTTGATTCTGACAAACGCTCTGTCTGGGCTATTCTGTGCCAGCCTAAACTTTATCGACGAGACCCGAACCATTCGACCCGTCATGTCCTTTCAGCCCGATGGCCACCACTCCAATTCGTCGTTGGCCAATACAAGGCTTCTCCATGGTGTTTTACCACATGAAGTCGTATGTACCGAAAACTTGACACCTTTCCTCAAGTTGCTGCCATGTAAGGGCAAGGCTGGAATTGCCACGCTGCTGGATGGACACAAGCTCTTTGATGCCTCTTATCAGAGCATGGCAATTGACGTCAGACCCAAGTGTAATGCGGATGACGAATGCTTCCTGGAAATGGAGGAGACTGTGGACATGGTCCTCGATATTAACCGCTCCAAGAGACCTCAAAGTATGTTTTTTCAACCTGCCGATGACTCTTCTAACAATCATTAGACAACCCTATCCCAAGACCCCCTCCTGCTCACGAGCTTCTCTGCGATACCTCCAAACCATATCACTCCGACAACACTTGTTTTCCAGCCGACAGCCTCGATGGCCAAGACTGGAGTTTATCTCAAGTATTTGGTCGATCCATTAGAGGAACATGTCCCTTGACCGACCCCGATATCCCTCCTGTCTGCATACAGATCCCCCGATCCCGCGACATCTACACAACCGAAGGTGCCCGCGAGATCAGGTCCGAGAACGGAAACTCTCGATGCTATAATCTTGATGCCAATTCTGAACTAGCTCTCATGCTCGTCAAGCCTGAGTCGCAAGATGAGGACAAGATCTTGAACAAGCCCGAAACGCCGCTTCTCTACGCTGACCGCAGTTTCAACGGTCATGGTCAGGAACACGGTGGCGTACAAGCTATCTTGAGTAACCCCAGCGACACTGATGTTGAGTTCGTCTACATGGAGTCGCTACCCTGGTTCATGCGTATTTACCTTCACACCCTCTCGGCCCGTATCGCTGATGCTCCCTTGTCAAACGCGTCCGATCTGATCAAGGAGATCTACTACCGCCCTGCTCTCGACCGCGCGCGCGGTACACAGCTGGAACTTCGCATGCGCATCCCACCGCATTGTACCGTCTTTCTGACCTACGATTTTGAGAAGTCTATCCTCCGATATACCGAATATCCTCCCGATGCCAATCGTGGCTTTGATGTCGCCGCCGCAGTCATCACCACACTTGAGCCTAAGGTCCTTAACATCCGCACTACAACGCTTCTTCTGTACCTTCCCACGCCAGATTTCAGCATGCCGTACAATGTTATCATCTTTACATCAACAGCAATCGCCCTTGCGTTTGGAGGTTTGTACAACATCCTCGTGAGAAGATTTGTCGGCGCCGATGAGGCGCAAGGGATGGTCTTGAAGACCAAGATTATGGGACTTATTCATAGATTAAAGGGAAATGTTGGGAAGCAATAGATATGATGCATGAGTTATTTCCTCGACTACCTATAATACACAAGCATGTTCAACACCGTCATACTGGGCTTCAGCTGGACCAGGGTCCAGGATCCAAGTGCATGGGCTCTTGTTGTTCAGCCAGAGTTGACGTGATGCATCGTGCTCCCGGTCTTACCGTCTAATGAACGTTGCATGCAACTGCCATGTATCATACAGCTGGATACAATTGGGCCGCGTGGTTCGATCTAGGGAACACTACCACGAGCTTATCGCATCTCTGGATTGAGTGGGCTGGAGTTATATATGACGCGGAAGATCGTACGTGTGCTGAGGGTCTTCTGACAGCATGGCTGGAGGTGTTTTGAGAATTGATGGTGCGCAATTATGCTGCGAAAAATCTCCATGCTATCATAAAATGTTTTACTTCCTCTTTCGGGGATCGTAACGGTTGTCACGCACGATACCTGGTGTCGCTGAAGGTTCGATGATAGTATAGAGGGTGATGTTCCCAGCACATCACGTTTACTGCAGAAACAGCACCGTACTCGGAATAAACTAACGTGAATTGTACAAAATAGCTATTTATATCATGCCATCGTAATTTCCTCTCTTTCAAGGAAGTTGCGCGAGATGTAACCACGTTATCGAGGTTAGTATTCAAGCATCAAGAGGTAGAAAAGGCTTGCAACCTCCTTCCTCCGTTCCTTCCTCAACGGCTTGTCACGTCTAATCTCAACAAACAATCACAAACTTTCCCATGCAACTAAACATCATCACTGCAACGCCACTTCCTTCAACTTTGTTATCTTCGAGATTGATGTCAACAGTCAAAGCGCCCTCGCAACCATGAATCTGAATCCACTCGCCTTCTTCATTCTCTTCATAGCTTTCGCTGTGGTAGACGCCTACTACACTCTCACTGTCTTCGCACCAAAGACTCCTCAGATCCACGCCCGCGTCATCAACGCTCGGAATAGGGCATTCATCATCGGTGCTTCGCAACCCAGTACCTTTTGCGGTCTCGACAATGCAACTGAGTGTCCCGATGGAAAGTCTACACAAGTCAATGCAAACATGACGGGCCTTGCAGTGAGTCGCCCACGTCCCTCCCTGTCCTAGGTCAATTTCCGCTGATAGCGGTAGGCTGCAGTTCCAGGTGGTCAATTCATTTTTGTCGCGCCCGACGGCATAATCTCGTATCCGTCCCCGCACTCGGCTCTACGTCCACCAGGCTCTCAAGTAGGTGGTTTTCGTCCCGCGCACGTCGTCTCGGATTGCAAGATGCCTGTCACGATACTCATGTGGTCACCCGAGAATGGTAGCCCAGGCCTCTGGGCGTGTCCGACAGCCAGAAACGTGCCTGTCAGCAAGGAAGCTGTGCTCAAAGCATCCACGGGATTGTTCAAAGGAAAGGGGTGCATGAAGATCGAGGGTGTTGAGATCCAGACTGCGGGAGACAAGTTTGCGGCTTGGGCTTATACGTAAGCCATATGCTATGCAGGGAATGATGTGGAAGGACAGCAATGATGTGATTGGGAGTTCAAGAGAGAGATATGTCTGCTTTGTTTCGGGGTAACTGTGGTTGACAGCCTTTTGGAGGTTCATTTCTTTGTAATTAAACACGATCTCGAAACTCCCTCTGGATCTGCGATGTCACCGAATTATTGCGTGATGCGATTTGACTTGGGGTCAGCATGCTAATGGGGCAAATCATGTACCAACATCGCAATGTCCTACACTTAATGCAGGTCACCATCACGTTCGACTACAAGATAGTAAAAACGTCATTAGAATTGCAGAAAATATGACTCTGTCATTACAAGACAAGATAGACTGATCAATGTATACACGAGATTGGAATTCTCAGCCCGGTATTCTTTTGGTACCTCATCGAGTTTGGAAGTAACGCAAACGCTCGTCGACGAGAAATGCAAACACCAAGACCCAACACCAATAGACTCATCGATCAGACCTAGACGTGTGTCAGCCATATCCATCATGACCTCCTCAATTCAACACGTACCTCCTGTACCGGCTTTACCTTGACCACCTTTGTGTTCTTCATCTTGCCTCCTCTGTAGCTGTAGGTGAAGTCCCAGCCGCTCGCAGCAGCTCCATGGTTTCCGTACCGATCAACCACGACAATTCCACTCTTCAGATCAGAGTATTTGCGAACCATGCGCAGAACTGCGTCTTCGGCTGCTTCTTTGGGGGATAAACCCCGACTCAGGCTGTCGAGCGCTTGGTAGCAGGGCAGGAAGCGGAGCATGATATCACCGTCGCCTGTGGCGCCGCAACCACCGAGGGAACTATCAGCGTAAGAGCCGCTTCCTACAATGGGACCGTCGCCAACTCGGCCGGGGATCTTGTGCGATGCGCCATTTGTGGTTGTTCCTGCGGCTAGACTTCCGTCCTTGGTTATGGCGATGAGAGAAAGAGTATCGTGTGAAGATTGAGTTTTTTGCTGGGTCTGCTTGTTTTTTGCCAGAGGACGATACGGGCCGCAGAAGTGTTCGGGATTGGGGCTAACGTTGAGGCGGTAGTTGGGTTGGCATTTACTAGCCTTCCATTCCTTGCACTTCTTGGCAGATGCCTTTGTCGTGAGATTCGTCGTTTTGAAGCCATTCTCAATGGCGAATTGGGTAGCCTGATCACCTGCGAGAAGCGAATGACTGGTGTTCTCGAGAACATGTCGCGCCACGGAGATGGCATCTTCGACTCGTCGCAAAGCTGCCACAGCGCCAGTATTCATGGTATCGCCATCCATGATCATTGCATCAAGCGTAGTCTCACAGTTTTCGTCTGGAGAACCTCCATAGCCAACACTACCATCGCACTGGTTGCGTTCGCACGTTAGGCCACCAGCTTCAACGGCATCAATTGCGGAAGTCTTGGATTTCTGTAGGGCATTGAATGCGGCGTCTGTAGCAGCGGTAAAGTCACCCCCCCAGGTGTTAATGACAAATGGAAGACCCGGTGAGTTACCCGCTTGGACAAACGCCAGGAATGAGAATATCCCCAATACAAGGGAGAGGGAAGTCATGTTTGAAGTAGTGGTTGATGACGATGATGTTAAAGGGTAAATTTGAAGGACAGAGTGACGTTTCTTATACGACCTTCCGAAACCGATGGTTTCTGGTAAGTGTCGTGCCGACTTGTAGTACTAAGTTATTAATAGTGCCAAAAACAAAGCCAGAAACATAGTTCGAAGTGATAGACTAATTTTGTCTTTGATGATCTCGGCAGTCGAGGAATGTGATACAGCCTTATCAAAGTTAAACGCTGTAAGAAATAAATTATGGAAGCCGTTGGCCAGTCATTCAAGCCTGTTCGTGATGACAGGGATTCATTGACGCGTGATTCCTTCTTTTCTTCTCTTTTCTTGACTTGACAGTAGGTACACGAAACAGAAGTACGCTCATCATGACAGTAATAGAATTCGATTGAAATGATATGCCACTATGCCACCTGTTGTCAGCAGCTATTTTCCCCAAAATAGAGCATACCAAAGAGGATTTAACGAGCCTTGAATTTCTCCATCTTGAGTGGAGGCGAGCTGTTTCGTTTAACCAAGCATACTCACACGTTGTTGAGCTGGGTGCCTTAGGCCCCCACTTCCTAGGTAGGTACCTATAGGTAGCCTGACCCTCTCAGGACCATGCTAGCTTCCTCATACAATACATACCCTGTTTAAATGTAACTCCTTGACATAAAGGGTGCTGATAGGCCAATCAAGAAGGGAGGCTTTTTACCTCTCATTTGTCCATCTATACCAATTAAAGCCAATCAGTCTTCCGATAATTGTTAAGAAAATACATATCCCCTGTTAGGTACTGTGTTCACATTTAAACAGGGGTTGTATTGTACAATCACATACCTCTATTGGCCACACCCACTTCTTTACACACGTGATTGTGAACTCCACTAATTACGGCGCCGCATTTGGGGCTCCGCCACGAATAATAGGTACCTACTCAAATGTCAAAACTCACTGATTCACTACATTGCAGGAAGGAATAGACCCTACAACACCACAAACGCCGTGCAGCAGGTTTAGAATGGTCACAGACAAAGTATTTGCAGAAAGTTATAGTTACAAATAACACGTATCCTTTATAAGTCACCGATATCATAGAGTTCATGCCGTATGAGTCACGCCTGTATTAGAAAACCTAGAGTCTTGAGAGAAACCTTGACTTGATATTTTGTTGAAAATTTGATCTATCTGGACAGATTAACCTTTGTTGATAACCTTGAAGAAACCGAGAAGACGAAAGCTTAAGCCGTCATAAAAATTAAACAAATAACACGTATGTAATTTAAGATAGCAATTTCATGGTCAGAATACAGCAAAACAATGGTGGAAACTAAGAAAACCCAAAGCTACCTGTTACAAATTCGATGACTCAGCCATCGTTCTGGGGGTCTCCATGCGCCAGGTTGAATCATTTCCGGCGTCAGAAGTGATGCTTCACTCCTTTTTCTTCCGCGAGAGGAGTGCCTTCATCTTCTCCTTCTTCTCCTTTATCTTCTCCCTCTTCTCCTTCTTCTTCTCCATCTTCTTCTCCTTCTTCTCTCGCTTCTTCTCTCGCTTCTTCTCATCCTCCCTGAATTGTTCATCCCTCGCCTCAAGACGGCCATTTGCTTGGTTGTTGCCAGTCAAGTACCAAGCACGACCAGCGCCACCGCAAAGAGCTGTAAATGTGACACAAGCCCAATGTATCTTGACCACAGATTCGCATAGCCTCGATTCGTGTCTTGACATTCGAATCCTGACTTCGTGTCCTGATGAAAGGGACGAAAAAGATGTCGCGGACAATTTTTCCTGGCAGTATTCTGTCGGGGGACATAGGCTCTTGGAGAAGCTTTCGAGTTGATCAATAAGATCTGGCCGCTCATTGCCGGGCATTGTGCTGTACTCTCTTTTGATCAGATTGTCGATATCCATGGGTTGATTGAACCGTCCAGGCAGTTCAGGCATCCAGAAGAATCTTAAAAATACCTCGAAGGTATCGTTATCCATTTCACGTCTCAGAAGAAACTTGAATGCACAGCGACCTTCCATAAGAAGATCACATATTACCTTATTAACACAGATCATATTCCAAACTTGGTGGGTCTTGCCAAGCTCAGTAGCACTATGGATATCATCCAAAAAGTCGATCCCGGTTAAATAGGTGCATGCCTCTTCAAGGTTACCTGTGGCATTATTATGGGACGCAGTGTCGTTCCATCTCTCCGGAATGAACCAAAAGACAGATGGATTGATTTCTTGAGTCAAAACACACTTGTTTCTGTCGCGGGTCTTGCAATTGATCTGCGCCTGCTCGCCCTTCTTCTTGTTGACGATCGGGGTAGTTGTGACAGTTTCGAAAGCCGATCGGGAGTGGATTGTCAATAGAAAGTCGTTGTAGCTCATTCCAGGTCCTAGTTCAACATTTTCGTCCACCAGTTCTACCGGCTTAGGTTTGGCGTGGTCCCATACGCCGTTGTTCCAATTTCTCGGATTAAGGCAATACATGTCTATACTTCGTTAGCTAGTTCCTCCCAAGAGCGGGTAAAAGTTCAGATGTTCTTACAGTGCTTGCAGAATGGTGAGATAGTCTCTAATCGACTGTGCAGGTCTGGAGAGATGATAGTCTCATACGAAAGATGGCCGTCGGCCCTGAGATGTTCGAAAGGAACAAGTAAAATTGTGGCAAGGTGTTCAACTCGGATACAGAACTCAGGCTCAAATTGCCGAATGGAGGTCTGGATTCTTTTGATATGGTAACATCGTATCTTGGGGGGATGGGATTCTTCAAAACAAGCGATCGGAAAGCAAGTGATCGAACGTGAAATGTAGGGAAATGGGATTTCACTGCCCAATGTGAGTTCACCAATCCTGAGGGTGGTAGGATCATCCACGTTTCTAGGATGGCCCGTGAAGAGAGTGTCATATGGGAAGAAAAGGTTATTCGTGGGGATATGGTAATCGGTGATGGTAGGGTAGTCGGTGATGGTAGGGTAATCGGTGATGGTAGGATAATCGATGATGGTAGGGTCATTGCTGACGGTAGGGGAATCCGTGGTGGTAGGGGAATCCGTGATGGCAGGGTATTCCGTGATGGTAAGGTCATCCATGATGATAGGGAGACGCAGCAAGAAAGACGAGTAAGAGGTTTAATGAAAGTTATCTGACCGTGAGGAGGCTTGGGGTTATATAACTAACTGTCTGAGAAAAGAAAAGTATTAATTTTACAAAGTTTAACCCCGCCACTTGGCTGCCTCTCTGCGTAACACAAACGCGGAGATAATGATGATTGGGTTTGACTTGGTTTGGATTCAAATCAAAGGCTATCCATTACAGTGTATGTCAGCAAAGCTGAGCGGTATCACCAGCTTAATTTATGACTGGCAATAGAAGCGCCGATCGCGGCAAGCGGCAGAACTTGAATGCATAGTGAGCGTGTTGAAAGCGTTTCAGGCCCAGCACACAGCCGAAATACATTTTCCACTTAGGTACTAGGTATATGTTCGAATCAAGGATGCCAAGTTGATGGTGGATAGCTCTTCTAAGGGCTGATGATTGCGGCTGGCTGGAAAACTACCTTTGTGATCCCAGCGCGTGTTTACAATGTCCAATCTCTGTAGATTCTCGCGAATGTTTGAAGATCATGGCGTCCTGGTGCGAAATTTTAACTGCTGTGCGAAGATGACAGCCTTGGCCAAATGATGACACTGGACTTTTACTCCTGTCTCTATCCGACGACCGTAAAGGACTTGCGATAGACCGCCGTGTGTGTCAGTTGAAAACGGGGCGTTGGCGACGGAGGGCCTCCCAGCTTTGGATGATGAATCAGGCTATGGGTGAAAGCAAATGTCGCGTGCTTGTCAACTCTACCATCAGGACGGATTACAATGTCCAGTGGCGGTCTGATTTCTCTTTTGTATTGGATATCAAACATTCGTTACCACAAATAGCATCCCATGGGGTTTGGTGACTCTAGCCTCCGATCAGACCTTGTAATCAAACAGTCCACGAGCTCGTCCAGTGTGCTCAACATCTTTGTGCCAAACTTGCAACATACTGCGTCCACATTTGCTCTTTTTCTGTAGTCAGGATGAGCACAGATAATGACTGACTTTGTCCTGACCGCCAAACCTAGCTCTATGACACTTATTAGTGCTTCCGTGGCTTCGTGAAACATCAAGACAACGATGTCTTCAGCTTCTTGCATGTCTAGCTCCTACCCAATATACTTCGCCCAACGCTTGCCAGATGAAATTTCTCTCCATGTGCTATCCCAGTCGGGTCGATTGGGGTTGAGGATCGTGACGGAATAGTCGTTCCGTGAGGGTTTGGCGCCAATCTAGCTCGTTTGTGTTTGTTGTGATGTCCGCCAGAAAGATGGATGTTGTTTGGTCGCTTGAGTTTGCTGGTTGCGATGCCATGACCACCATAGCAGCTTGAGAAGTCGTCTCGCTTTTCATTGCTTGTTTGGGTTGGGTATGGCAAGTAAACGATTGAACCGCCGGGCCCCGCTTTTCAGACTGCACATCAATTGTCAATTTTATGCCCGCGTCCTGATTGGTTGGTAGGACAACACATGGTAACACAACAGAGCTGCTTTTAATCCCAAGGTACCTATGATGAATGAAAACCATATACAGTACACAGTATCAGATATGTAACTAGCAGTAGATGTACCACATCTGCGACACGATTAACGCTATGGATCAAAGCGGTAGAGGGACTATGACTGACTGTCTGTGTGATATATTGATTGGTATTGACATGATTTTAGTGGATTGATGATTACAGAAGGAAGAAACAGCTTGAAAGCTTCTTCTAGCAGATTAGCTCATGCTATCTAGACCAGACTTGAAGGTTACTCAATTCCATACGTGCCTTGAACTTCGGAGTCTAACGATTATATTACCTACTCTAATTCAGTTCACAACTGTACAGTATCCGGCAGCAGCGAATTGCAAAATCCTATGTGTTGAAAAAGACCTCTATTTTGATTGATGTGCCAAACGGGCGGCATACTGCCTACGTACCTAGGGTGAAGCATTTTGTCTCCGCGAAATTAAGCAAACGAGGAAGACTTGTTGTCGGTCCATGCTTCTTACCGAAATGAAATGTCGTGACATGACGGGGGTCTAGGCATCATACCATTGCTCGAATAGAAGGAAGCTTGCATCATTCACAGATTTAGTATTGTATGTAGCCGCTTTTAATTCAGTCACACGACAATTATACACCTCTGTTTACGAGGTACGAGGTAAACCCGTTGTATGGAAGACAGGAACGTTCAAACACACCGTCTCAGGAAGAAAAGGACGTTGACTTGAGGATTACACCACCGCCAGACTAGAAGAAGAAATACTTGATCATACTCATGTTAGTTTCTCGAGATTACTCCAAACTAGATTCTGACTGGATCATTTTGAAGTTATGGATCATGAACTGAATGATTGATGTCGACGTCGTATATATTGGGTAGCAAAAAATCAGCCGTCTAAGTAATGGGGTATGAAAATAAGTAATCTAAAAAGGATAGCCTAAAGAGCATAAGCTGACCTACTAATTTCGTCTCTTACGCTTCCGGCGGTCAATCTGTCTGATATCCTGAGGCCTCGGGATTGTCATGTAGAACACGGCAGGAGCGGCCCGTCGGTCAAATGCTGTGGGAGCATTATCGTCAGACCGATCTTTCCTGTTAGCCTGAGGTTTCCAGTCGGGATGAAGTCTACATAATGCCGCTGACAGCTTCTTGGGAGGGTTTGGAAATTCGCGACATATCGATACACCTAGCAAGTCGGATTCATACTGTTTTCGGTCACTTCAGCCTTAGCCTTGTCAACTTCCCCAGAATTCTAGACAGGGGCATCTTAACATTCGCCGATTCATCATGACCGACACAGGGGGAGCAATGCTCTATTCCGACCTTGAACTTGATGAACAGGAAGAAGCTGCCAACTATCATGTGGAGGAGTTGACTAGAATGGTCAACAGAATCCATCCATCGTGGGAATTGAACAGAGACGACGTTACTGTCGTGATGCGAAACACCAAACTCATGAACAAACTGAACAATCTTAGACCGAAACAGATCGTTCAGTATTTGCAAATGCATATCTACCTAGCCAACTGCTACCTCTCTACAATTCCTGAGTCGGCCATGCCAGAGAAACGTATTGGCAACATCGACGTCGAAGAGATCAAGCGCAAAAATCCGGGAGTCAAGGGTGTACCAAGGCTGCCAGATAACAAAGTCAGAGAGGCGTTGATCAGGGATAAATTCAAGTGCGTTATCACGGGGATGGCCAACCCCGAGGGAGCTCATTTGTTTCCTCACTCTGCCTTCAGTAAGGACAACATTGCTATGACTCGATACTGCTGGCGTATTACCGCAACCTTGATCGATGAGCAGTTTTTCAAGAAATACAAAGAAACTGTCAACGGCAAACAAGGATTCGAAACACCGGACAATCTGGTATCTCTCGCACGGCATCTCCACACATGGTTGGACCGCGGCTTCTGGTATTTCCGGCCTGAGCCTAGAATAGGTACGACCACCGATTTGAAGTTCTTCTGGCTCCCAGGGGCCTTCAGTGTAGAGGACAACTTCCCAAAGAAGGTGGATGATGTCCGTGCCTACATCAAGAAGATGACTGAGGCCCTGAAGACAGCCCAAGAAGAAGGGTTCTTAGCCCGCCAGCCCCTTGAGGGTTCGGGATGGATCGGAACCCACCTGGAGAATGGAATTCTACTGAAGAGCGGCGACGTCTTTACCGTTTCTCACAGTTCTGACCCTCAAGCGTCATATTTCCATGACATGGTTCGAATTGGCTGGGCGTGTTCGTCCATTCAAAACCAGCGAGGAGTTACAAAGGGGAAGGGCTCGCCAATCGGCAAGCCTTCTAAAAAACGCCGGGCCCCTGACTCCCCCCAGGATGACTCTCCTCAAGATGGCGCAGGCGGAGGAGGCGGAGGAGGCGGAGGGAGCGGAGGAGGCGGAGGAGGCGGAGGAGGCGGAGGAGGCGGAGGAGGCGGCGGCAAAGGAGAGGAAAAGAAAGGGACAAGCACAATAAGGCAAATGGCGAAAAAAACGCTGTCGCTTGGCAAAGCCCTCGGGGGTAAGGTTGCCAAGTAGTTATCAGTATTGGTTGATGGCATGGTGATAAAAGTACGAGATATTGTATTTTATGGTTTTATGGATAAATATTAACAAGTTGCGCTCTGATCGGCATAATACGTCTGTACAAAATCCGTTTTATCGCCCTGATCGGCACGATACGTCCGTACAAAATCACATCCGTTTTGTGGGGCAAAAGTGACTTCGATA
The DNA here is from genome assembly GCF_019609905.1 of Fusarium poae. Lineage (NCBI taxonomy): Eukaryota > Fungi > Ascomycota > Sordariomycetes > Hypocreales > Nectriaceae > Fusarium > Fusarium poae. The sequence goes on from NC_058399.1 coordinate 7,314,279, forward strand.
TAACTGACGACCAACGCAAGTACCCTCCCTGCCTCCGAAGGTCAGCCATAGCTAGTCATGTGACCGTTTTTTCGTTATTGCCGGACGTATGGCCTCTCTTCTGTTGAGGACAAATGTACAGTCATTTACGTACGTTTTTGTATACGGATATAAGTACCTTTGTCTTATAGCCGGTGCGGAGGGCCTAGAAAGGGATAATTGCAGAGATAAGAGATTCCAGTTATTACTGATTTCGTCTTAGGTCCCGAGGTATTTCCGCAATCTCTTTATACCTGGTAATCAGGCTGCCAGGCATCATTTGGTTGAACGCCACGTGTCTGAACCAGATATAGACCCAGGCCTCAGGGTATCAGAAAAATTGGCCGCTGGAAGCCTAAGAGACGAAATTAGTGTGCCACTTCATGCCCCTTAGACCATAGCTCTTAGACTATTTATTTTTGTAACCTAAGACTTAGGAGGTCATTTTTTCTGCTACCCACTAGCCAGGTACCACTGTCCTTTATAACGGGGGCCTTCATTTTCGGGTACTTTGGCCTAGCGGTCGTCGCGACACCACGTAATTGGATACCTTCATATGCGCAGGTTCCAATGAGGAATTACTTTGTGAAATAATGAGGGGCCTAAGGTACCAGGACGTCCATCCTATGGCTCGGAGACTCAATTATGTCGGAACTCCATTACTGAGTGAGTGTAACGTTCAAGGTAGAATGTTGAACCAAGCTTTCGCATTGACAGCTCTAGCATCAAATAGCTTCCGCCTTTCCGTGGTCAGAGGTTCATGTCGCTCGGATCCATTCCTCTACAAGGTTTTGGATCTTATCGCTATTCTTCTCCATAAATAGCATGTGTCCATTGCCATGAATTCTTTCCTCTCCAAGCTCAACGTGCTTGGTCTTTGAGCAGCCAGCCTGTTTGAGGTACTTGGCTGTGCAATGATCATAAAGCATGTGGTAAGAAGCCTCGCCCGTAACGATCAAAATGGGCTTCGTTTCCAGATTGACAAGACGACGTGGCGCAGGCTTTTCAGCTTGAAGGATACACTCGACAAACCCTTCTCCTCGACTTGGCTGCACCTCTTGGATGAGTTCGGTCGAAGGATCAGTAACAGCTGGACTGTAGGTAAGACTAATATCAGTCAATCCCCAGGCTCGAGCGGTTTTGTTACCAAATACTGCATCTCTAAATGGCGGACCCGATGGCTCGAGGAGTACCAAACCCTTGGCAAGCTCAGGACGAGCATCCGCAATGAGAATTGGCATCATGCCGCCCTGACTATGACCCAGAAGGACGACAGGCTTGCCGATTCTGTCAAGAAGAGTAGCTCCAGCAGCTTGAACAGCTTTTTGTTGGTAGGTAGCATTGTTGATGAACTGCACATTCGAGCTATAGAAGGCATCGAAGGTTGGATCTCCTCGAAGTCCTGTGCCTGGCCATTGTGTATGCTTCTTTGCCTGGGGCCACAGGTTGAATTCTTGTGCGGCTGTAAAGCGCCGCTCGATGATTTCAGCGGAGTACGTCGAGGGTTTTGAAACACCATAGGCAGGAGACCATGCTGATCTGCCTCGGAAAGTTTGATCAACGATATAGACTTCGTAGCCTTGGCTTATGAACTGGGATGCCCACCCACGTCCGCCATCAGGTTTGTTCAAGAAGTTCTACCAAATATTTAGCCAGGGACATTTAAAGAGATGGGACTCACGTACTGTGCCTGTTTGAGCTTGGCCGTGGATGAGAACAATAGGTGTTTCTTTCTTTGCGCCTCCAACTGGTGATAGTTGTTCGATATACATCTGATCACGGCATATCTCCCCACCCGCACCGTCGCTCACATACCCCCCTCCTACGTAAAAGTATGAACGGATAGAAGCGACCTCATTCTGGCTGTTCTCGCTTGCCGTCACAACACTATGTGTGAAGCTAGTGGCGGCGACGACAAAAACAGAGGTCCAACGCATGATTAGTGAACAATGCCAATTTTGTGGGAGGTGGATCTGGAGATTAGCAGGGAAATGTTGGGTGATAAAGACACTAAATAAAGAGATTGTTGTTTACTATCAAGTACAGGTGATGAGGATGTCTTAAATCGCTCAAGGCTAGCAAAGTTTATGACCGGGATCATCGGTTCGTGGCACCATATGCGGTGTCGTGAATGACGAGCTAGAACGTGAACCCCGGTTCATCATAGCGTGTCAAGATTACATATAATTTCCATGATTCGGATTCTTGCAATAGTACTCGTTCCAAACAAAGCATTCTCCTCTAGAATTCTTTGGCCTAGCAGTTTCCAATCATTTTCTATGTAGCCATTCATCTAATCTTGGAAAAACACATCCAGACAGTCTCTCAAGTGGTTAAATATTATTTGTTGATTATTTGCCCGACTTATCTTCATGCACATCGTATTGATAGATAGAAACACCTCTCAAACGGATTCATATGAAGAAAAAGAGGTTGATACATATTTGCACGTTGATCTTTATCGATATTTTGTTTTGATGATGCTATACATCTTCGATAGTGTATGGTAGGAAGATGATAGCCAGCAGACAACATCGATATGATGCGACGTGTTTTTTGTTATGTTGCCGATAGGAACAGCACCATTGACAGTGTTATCGGCTAAGCGTCGGTTAATGTAAGCTACACCCTTCAATTGACAAACCCATGATCCCTGGTGTTTTGCTAGGGAACCTGACATTCAACAGGCGTCATCTTGGATAACGTCAATCAGTCACCTGTCAAGTTCAGAAATCACTTGACGAGCTTTGCCATAGCAACATCGTCAACGCGAACGACTGCAAAATGAATGACTCAGTTGCTCTATCCAAGTTCGACTCATTAATAGAGAAGAACCTAGTCTTTTATGACGAACAACAACAAATTGTTGAGTATGATGACAAAGGTCTCAAGGTAAGAACTACAACCGGGGCCATGTTGGAAATACAACTATAGTCCTATTACTGACACGTCGACTCGCAGTTTCAATTCATTCTCACGTCGGCTCTTGCAAGAAAGCCTACCTTACAGGTGGACCCTGTCAAAGACGAAAAGCCAGGCGAGACAACAACTGTACAAGCACGAGATGGGAGCGATATCAACACCGCTGGCTATGAGATTTGTGACGTTGGTACAACTCATTTTCTAGTCGCCAACAAGTTCTGTTTCGCGAGACCGCATCTCATGCTGCTTACTTCGGACGGAAACGAGCGCCAATATAAGCCACTGGACCAGAACGACTGGCAAGCTTTGAGCAACGTCTTGACTGACTTGGGTCATGACTATGTTGCCTTCTTCAACTGCGGACAAGACGGGGGATGTAGTCGACTACACAAGCACATGCAGTTGATGCCGAAACCGAAAGACAGTTTTGCAGCTTTCATGGACAATGAGAATGTTACGGAGCCCGACATTCCATTCCAGTGGTTTTTTCATCGTTTTGAGTCTCTATCACCACAACCGAATGAGTTGTTGAACACTTACGAACAACTTCTAAGAAAGGCCACGGACGTGGGAGAAGGTCTATCTGAACATGCCGACAGTCTACCAACAGGGGCGGCAATTCCGCACAACATGTTGGTCACAAACCAATGGATGATGGTCCTCCCCCGACGTCGAGCAGCTGTCAATAAAGAGGCTGGGGCTAATTCGATTGGTATGATGGGAGTTATTGCTGTTGCGACTCAAGAAGAGATTGATAGTTGGATACGTATTGGACCTGTTGAGGCACTCAAGGAGCTCGGTGTCCCAAAGACGCTCTAGTCTTATGCTTGTGTCCCAGACATCTATTTTCTGATGGAAGACACTTTATATCTATTCAATGATGATTTGAAACGCTTTATTTAATTTCCAGCTTGGCAATAAAACAATAACTAGTTCGAGTAAGCTTTGCATGTGTGTTGCGTCTTAACAACAATTCTACCACAACAGCCGGGCGTCGTCAAATTTATTCTATCGCACTCCGATTATCTGCACCACCCAATAACATACGTCAACTTACCATTGAATCTTCAAAAGCCACCAATCAAAAGCTGGAACGAAGTAACTGTTCTGTTTACGTTTCGGTATGTCCGACATGATCTGACTCAGTGCCAACAGCCAACTGGTTTTGCGACATCCTGGTCAGCTCTTTGATTGGCCTCTATTGCAACAACCACAAAGTCAGCCCTCAAGACTCAGTCAGGATGTAGGTATACGCTTTTGTGTACTGCACCTCGCCACTTACACCACTTCACCAGTATAATGGTTGGGAAGCATGTATATATATGATGCAAATAGTCTCTTGTCAACATTTTCATTCCTACCTGCAATATAACTACCATCGGCCTTAACAAAGATGGCCAACAAACCTAGTGTAGAATGGTTTCTTTCCAAAGCCAACCTCAATCCTCCTCCACGTCTTTCCCGTCTCACCATACCCGCATACCAAGATTTCCTTCACTTCGATCCCCCAAATCGTGACACGGCACACAACCTCCTTGTCCAAGCAAGAAAATGCTCTCCCAACTACAAACCTCCTGAAAGCCAAGCGTGGCACCATCTTCGCACGAGATCACAAAAGGCCGCAGTGTGCAATGATTTGAATTGGACTTTCACAAAGCATGAAATTGCCACAGTCTTTGACAAGTTGCTTAGCCAATCTACACTTCCTCCCGCCGGAGTCGCCCAGGCGTTACTGATGCGAGCTCGTTTATCTTCAATGGATGAACTCTGGGGACACCTTCTTGACGAATCGCTTGAGAGGAAGTTGAGAAACAAACAACTGAGTTCGGACTTCATTGAGTTTGAAGCAACTACAACCAGAATGACGTGGTTGGACAAAGTTGTGTCCCTTGACAATATTAACTACATTCACCTCGTTTGTCAAATGAAAGTCAGTCAAGTCGTTCTGGACAGGGCACTTGACATCGCGTTATCCAAACCGCCGTTACGGGTGATGAAACTGCTCCTCACTTTCGGAGCGGTTGCATCAAGTTACGTGGAGACCATAGACATCCACATCCAAGCTCGGAATATGGAGTTTATAGAACTGTTGTTATCAGCTCCTAACTCCATGGGTATTGACACCTGGGAGGAATGCCTCCGTCGAGAGATTCTTAGGGCTACAAATGGAGGGACAATTTCTGTATCATTCCTCCTCCTGCTTCTGGCAAATCGTCTGGAACTCGTATCTCCCTCATTACTACTGAGCACTCTCAGACTGGAGAATCATCAAGCTACAGCAATTGTCATGGCTTATTCACGCTCAACCCAAATGTTTTTCAACATCCGTCACCAAGCCTTTGACCTAGTATCTTGTTACCAAAGTAACAACAAGCGACAGGCCTTCTTTACACTTTTATCTGATTGCGAACTCATTGAAGATAGCTTGCTAGCTCGCAAGGAGGTCTTCGAGGGCGTAAAGGCCCGTGACATACCGCTAGTCAAGCTCTTGGTGGGAGCTGGTGTGACGGTGGATGAACCGTCATACAATGCTTTACAATGGGCTGTTTCTCAGATGGACTTTGAGATGATAGAGATTCTAGCAGGTGGGACCTTTGCATGCTATCCTAATCATGCGTTGGCCCGTATACCAGAGAATGCCACAGAACAGGATATGAGTCACATCAGGGCAATATATCGGTCAGTGGATCTAAGACGACAATCTCTCGACGAAGACGGTATGGACTATATGGACTTTACATAGCCAGTACAATAGTGAATGCAAAAACCCCTGTTTCAGTTTGAATTGTATTCACCGTCTAGCTGCTATCTAGTTTATATTTCTGCTGTATTGGTAAACATTATTGTCGTGTGGTTTGATTATGAGGCACCCCTCCTTCGCAACTGTCGCTGCCGGTCCCGCTCGCGCCGCTTCTCCTTACACGCCTCACAGGACCGACCCCAAAGAAGTGGAGGATTCCTCCCACACGTTGTACATAGCCCATGCCTTACACGACTGCGGCGCCGTTCCATTTGGTCTGTGTTATTCAAAATGTTACATATTTCGCAGCGAGTTCTACCTTCCTTCGCGTCACATGAAAAACAACGACGACACAAGTCTAGCTGCTGTTCAACAAGACGTTTTTGATCAATGTTGATGACTTTAGCGACGTCGTGGTCCTCGCAGGTGATGTATAATCCTGGAATTGACACACGGCATACAATACAGTACCGAGTTTCCAACAAAGTTGTGCCCTGGCGAATATTTTGCTGATGGATCTCATTACAAGGACCGCAGCGAACCACAGTCTCTGTTGTCAGAGCTTTGCAATTCACACAAAATAGTGGAACTGAGTATGGTCCTCGTGAAGGATGCTGATTCTGATTCTGTTGATCTTGTTGTGTCCTGTCTAACGAAGCTCCATACTGATTGTAGCTATTGTTTTCGGGGGTTAGACGTTGAGAGGCAAGGCCCTGATTATAAGAAGGTCCTGCTGAAGTGCTCTGGTAGTAAGGAGCTTGCGCGTAAAGAGACTGGGTTGTTAAGGCTGGAGGCGCAAATGGGTTGTCAGAACTCCCGTTAGTACGATTTCCAAACTCATAGCCAAGAGTCGGGACGTTGCGAAGCGGAAAACTAGGATTTCCAAATGGAAAAGTGCTATCAGGTCGTTGTAATGTATAAGCCTATTTATAGTTAGCATTATCTTCTCCACCACTGGACTCACTTATGTACTTCGTTTATGTCTGGCTTTATGTCTGACCGAGGATAAATCGTACGGTATCGGGGACGGCTTTGGGAACTCTCCATCTGGTCATAGCCAGATCTCTGCCTATAATCTTGGACAGGTGAGTAGGATGGTTCACTATATTCACCGTATCCTTGTGATGTTTGGAACTGAGCACTACCTCCGGTACTCGGCTGCCGTGCAAGAAACGGATTGTCAGATCGCAAATTACTGTTGTAGCCTTCTACGGGACGGTTTGGAAAGTCTCTTCCTCCCACATATCCCTGGGAGTAGTGGGTGTTAGCACCGCCTCCGACGGTAGACCGCTGTGAAAGAAAGGGATTGTCAGATTGGGTGTTGCTTTTGTAGATTTCTGCGGGACGATTCGGAAGATATCCCCTTTCACCATATTCCTGCCTGGAACGCAAATAGGTGTCAGCTCCATCGCGAGTATGTGGTGTAAATGGATTGTCTTGTCGTGAGTTGCTACTATAACGATCTACAGAAGAGGGCGAAAAGTCTCGTCTTTCGCCGTATCCAGAGCTTTGTGTCACAGAGATAGAGTCATCAAAGTTCTCGATAGGAGGCGGTGGGTCAGTAGTATTCGAGTAGTATCCGTACCTATCGTATGGACGTGAAGGATTCATGGTTCAATTAACGAGGATTTGTCTTTTGATACATCGGAATTATAGATCTTGTTTAGTCAATAGTAGGAAGGAGAAGAAATTAACGTATAGAACATTTTTATTTATACTTGAAAGGATATCTCTATCTGATTCAATGTTGGCAGGATCCGACTATATTTGTGAAAGCTGATATAGCTGATACACATGCGATACGTGACTCAGTGTCACAAACTCCCTTTGATGAAGTGATAATTATGACTTTGACGCACACGACTGTATGTTGGCCATCTTTCGGGAGTTGTCCTGCGCATTGAATCATTCTCGGCCGTCTTCCACCGGTTCCAAAATCCCTTCTTCTTTCATCCTTTTGCGACGATGATATCTTTCCCTCCGCAACTCTCTACACTCATTGCAGGTCCGGTATCCCGGCGATGTATCCTGTCGCCAACATAGGTTGCAGATACCTGCCTGTATGAGGGCTCTCTTCTCACCAGGGCTAAATATAGCCCTCTTCTTTGAATGGTACTCGCAGAAAATGCTTTCCCAAGAACATGCATCAGCCTTACATATGATACATGAGCGCGATTCCAATGTATCCGGGGGCTGGCTGTTATGGAACTCGGTGCAGTATTCGCATCGAATACCGAATTCAGGAAGAGGTTCTTGGCAGAGCAGGCAGAATACTGGGAGAGGTTTCCGTGTTTGATAATCACCCAGTTTTCGGCACATTTCTCTCCTCAGCCCGTAATCTTCGTGGCTTTTGACGCAGGGGTTGAAGGAATCAGCCCAACTGGTGTATTGCGAAGGATTCGGGTCGATCAATTGACCGCTTCCTTGCAAGAAAAGCTCGTTATTCTGTTGCTCAGCAGAATCGCCACTACTGAGTTCATTGCCCTGTAAAAAGGGGCTTTCGAGAAATCCATCGTTCATTAACAGTGGGGACGGATTGTAACTCATCTCAGCGAGTTGAGGTACTTGGACGTCCATCCGAGCCTCAACAGCCGATTGTGGAACGTAGTATGGCCCTTGTACAGAGCTACCGCTCGAAGGCGACTGTTGAGATAGATTAGCGTAGTTTTCGGGCGGGAAATAGTTGTTGTGTACCTGGCCTGGCCACTGCCATGGCTGCTGTCCGGGTAGGGTGTCAGAGGACACCGTCGAGTAAGTCTCGTCCATCCCTAGATAGACATCGTCTACTTCAAGATCATAAAAGAAAGAGTTTGTGTCCATTTTGCGAATTCCTTATGTGTTTGTTCAGACTTTTTCAAACTTTCAATCGCGAATGACCATATAAACGAAGTTGTTGATGTGCAAGACGGAAAGTAGAATAATAGAAAGGAAGAGCATGGTAGATATGGCTCTCTGTTTATATCCTGGGAAGACAGTACGAGAGTTTTTGCTCTCATAAATTTGACTTTGGCGTTCGTGTATTTACCTCGACAATGCCTAAATATATTACCTCAGACTATTACCGCACATCGGTTGCCAAGTTAAATTTCAACATAAAATCCCGGTGGTATTGGAGAATAACTATAAATATGCTCAAGCTTCCTGTTGCCGGGTTCTACCCACCTTATACACTCAAATCTCCAGCTTGTCCTTGATTCACCACAACATGTGCCTTCTTTTCGCCCTGAGAGTAGTAACGTACTGCGATGCAGAGCGTCTTGATCAGTAGTTGACAGTTTTGGACATAAGGTCCAGTAAAGTAAATATCCGGATTACCATGGATACGGCTATGTAGCGTGGCAAGTTGGCCAATATTATTGAAAACAGCAAAAACCAAAGAATGACAAATATCAGCATCAGAAAATGATTTAATATCTGCCGTGTTTTCAACGCTCTGAGCCTCCACCTCAGCCTCAGGTCTATGCTCCAGACTGAAGGCCTTGCAGAAAGTCGATGCAACAGCCGTCATCTTCATGCCGATTCTGTTGTAGTCCATTCCGTAAATGTCTCCGATCAGTTTATCGACGTTGGCGTTGTTGCCCTTTTCTGCTTGCTCAAGCATGTCTTCATAGGTACGCGCTCTGGTGAGCAAGAGAAGCAGACCGCATAGTGCTGAACCACCAAATGAAGAGCCCGAGATACGTTGGCACTGGTTGTTTTCTGTAACCTGAAAGAAGGATACTCCTGAACCAATGTTGACAAGTAGATATGGGTGAGCTTTTGGCGGTGTTGAAGGAACGATTGTTTCATCTACGAAAGTGTAGATATCGCAGCTCTGGCCTGGAATTGGTGGACGGTTATCTGGTCACAGTTAATACCTGCCTCAAGGGGTGTGTGAGGAAGTCATACCATGACTTGAACCGTCTATACCATCTGATATTTGACTAGCATCCAGGGGATTGACTAGGTACTGTAGCACTGGGTCTTGCAATTGATTCAGAGCTGTATCCATAGTTCGATTTCTATTTCTTTGGATGTTGATAGTATCAAGTGAGATGGTGACGAATGTCTTGTTCTGTGTCAACAAGAGAATATGACTGATGTTGCTCTGATGTTGCACGCTGATGCGGTGACTCAAAGAAGACTAGTGCCATTGCGACAATTAAGGGGGGGAAAGCTAATTTGCTGAATTTTCACAAAGTTCGCTTCGGTGGGTCTTTTGGCATCAGATAAGATAAGATTCATCCCAATACGTTTTCACCGAGCATCAAGTTCAACTTTATATAGGTAGTATTCCAAACTCTAATGATTTCCTGCCTATGATTTGGTATTCTACATGTATTGGCTTTGCTTCCCAAACTCTGAAAGAAATGAAAAACTCTGTTTGTTTCTTTGGCAAATTGCTAATTACAACTCTGATTCACTCTCGCCTGACCATGACTGCTTATTAGACCAATAATTATTATCATGATCCATCGGGTATCTCTCATATTAAACACACTACTCAAATAGCAACTGACTCCAAACTCATTCAACATTGCTCAATGGCTCATGCAGGCATGTTCATACCCTCATTAGCCTTGTATCCTTCTCCGGTAGCAACGCTCTGAGCCTCACGATACTCAGCTTCCTTATCTTGCTGAATCAAGTCACAGCATCCACAGCAACACGCAGTAGCAAGATCAACAAGACAACTGCCTTGAAGGTTGTGCTTCTCACGAAGGTTGGCGCGTTGAAGGGCCAGAGGGATCCAGTGTAGACCAACGCAGGTGGAAGCCCAGAACATAAGACACTAGAGACTTATCAGTACATCATAATCGCAGTGTTTTGTCGGAAGACATACAGAAGTGTTTACTGGCTCGTAACCTTGGAGGTTGCTGTTCTTTTGAAGACGATGATGTGTCTTGCCAAAGGTCACGCAGGGAACACAGCATGTGATGGCACAGAGACTGATAGGGCTGAAACAGCCAAAGAAGCTGTTTTGCCAAGGTTGAGATGTCTCGGGAGACTTGGAGTTGACATGTTCGCTGGGACGAGCAAGGACATCGTTGAAACGACCCTTCCACTCATTGAGGTCGTTGTGGTCGATGGGGCCGTTGTTTTGGGCATTTTTTTGAACTGGGGCAGCCATTATGAAGATGATTAAAGAAAATCGGTATTGAAGGAATGGCAAAGTGAAGAATCAGTGGCAGTTGGCTGGCTAACTGTCTGAAAACATGGAGGACAAGACGGGTTCTTATCCTGCTCCGAGGCACAAAGCCATTCAGCCCAAGTGCCAGTTACTTTCCACAATCATCGGACTACGGCTTAAGTGCCTGATACTAGCGTCGTGATCAGCGCGTAGACATGCCCAAAGCAAACGACGAAATTGCTTCTTCGACGCGAGGCACAGAATGTCCAATCACAGTCAACTTGTTGGAGTATCACGCGGAATGCTATCTCAGCCCTGCGATGTTAGAAAAGGATGTGATTCGGTAGTCAATATGGCAATAGGCGAAAGCTGAAGCGCCACTAATTTACGGTAGAGTCGTTTGCGGGTTGGGCGTTGGAGCTAAGACGAGCTTTGGGGATCAGCTGCAAGCCTCCAAAATGGTTCACACGTTTATCGTTGAACCTACAGATATCGGAAGACTTTAGTTGAATTATTTCTCATCCCTTTTGTTTTCTGAGACTAACCGCGTTCCTCTTCATCATTGTGGTCGTTGCGATTATTGTGTCTTGTGTGCACGAAATACAATGAACAATATTGTTGTGCTAGACTAGATTGAAGTACAAACCTGTCAGATCATTTTCGTTCGGCAGTTGACATGATCCATAGCGGAATAAAGGAACCATGAGATTAAGTGCTTGTCTTTGCACCTGAAACGCACTATTTGGCTGTCATTTCCTATGAGCGCGTCAATTCCGCTGCGGCTGAGACTCGGCAATTACTTCATGCAGTTTAAGTGCTGCCCGGTTTGTGAAATGAGACCAGTGACTCATACCTGTCGATCTCATAGATATGTCTAAATTCACGGTATTCTCATACGAATATCCAAACTTGCACTATCACTCATGTTAAAACGTTGAATAGTTTAAGTGGGATTCTTGCCCAGAATTCTATCATTCGCTAGTTTATGCAACTTTATCTAAATCCAGGCCGTAGTGTAATAGTTTTAGTGTACTCGTCTTGTTGAAAAAAATGATCTTGCCAGCAAGTACCCTGAATATGTGTATGTGTTTCTTCGTGAATGTGCATTAAGTGTCGTGATGTTGATGTGGTCTGAAACGCCTGCATTTCTTGACCGATGTCATTGTTTAATCTTCTAGCCAAGTGCTGTAAATCATGGTCGTCATAGTCTATAAAGTTGTTAGTGCTGATATTTCAAAGAGTAATATACACAAGTCACATACCTTTTCACTTTGTGGTGTGCTGTATGAAGCAAGTCTTCTATCGAAAGACCGCGATTGTGTCTGTGGCTTGAGCTGTGTGCGAACACCACCAACAACGACTGTAGCGCTACCGACTGTCAAGAGAAGAGGGACAATCCTGGTGACTTGTTAGTGTGTGGCTAGTGATGAGTGGAGATTTGAGGCTCACTTTTCAACGGGCATGGCTCTTAGGATTGGTTGCATATTGGATGATATTATGCCAGGGTTTGTTCTTGTTTCTCAATAGACAATTCAGACAAGTGAAGAACAAATCAATTGATATAGTAAGTATTACTGTAGATATTAATGATTCACAACGACATACTATCGATATATTATATATCATTTGTCCCGTATCTTGCATTGTTGATCTCAGTGTTCATGGCGTGGTGTAGCGGTGTTTCGAGGCCGCTGGGTGGTGCCATGAAAATGGCCCGGAACCCCTGGTCGGGTACTTCCGGAGGCTCAATCAAGCTCAGAATCGGGCCATAAGAAGATCCAGATCGTTTATATCTTGTGGTTTTTTGTGGGCGATAACATGAGATGTTCTGATGATTGAAACTCGTCTATTTTTCTATTTTATTTTTCTTCTCGATTGCCGATAAGAAGCCGTATTACGCGGTCGATTATCAGGAAGAGTCAGGCCAGCTAACGCGTCTGAACCACTAAAACTGTCCACTAAATAGCAAAGACCATGGTTAAAGACGCGTCCAAACGTGTTGAAACAGCAGGACAGCATTGTTTGAGCTCTGATACATCAATTCACCACACGTTTTGTCTAGGTAATGACTTATCGTTCAATTTGAATATATTATTATACGATATTCTCACCAACTGATACACAGATGATTCAAGCAGTCTATGTTACTCATGTCTTCTACAGGGTAACTTTCCAGGTACTGTTGAAAACCATCTGATGATTGGCAACGGCGTCTGCCGAAACAGGGAAATTTGAATGGATCCTAATCCGATCCAGATCGCACATCAGGCAACATCTTGGCCCAAAATACACCCATCTTTCCATTTGATAAACCACCATAGATAAGGCCCGAATATATCTTGAAGCTCTTGCCTCTTATCATTGTGCAAGTTTTGTTTTAGGCAGACGCATGATGATTCTTGAACACATACGATGACTTCATAACATCTCTGTATTGTCATGCTGATTTGTTGATGTGCTGGATGTAACTAACAAAAATTGATGAATACGATGCAGCCTATAATTGCTTTGTCTGTATAGCTTCATGTGAGATAGTTGTCAACCTTGATACCCAATGTTGAGACTTGGCTAAAGCTCCAGCCACTCAACCGCGCAAGCTCGTGACGTCATGCCAAGTCGTAGACTTGAACAATTCCCTCCCTTGTTTTACATATACATGATGCAAATACACCTTTACAGAACTATGTTGTAACCTCTTTCACCGATATCTATCGTAATTATCTTCATCATGCCGTGGAAAGACCATCTCAAGCGCCTCAAGAATGAATTCGAAAATCTAGTCGGTGAGCCACAAGCTCAGAACCAGAGCCAGAGCCAGAATCAAAATCAGCAATATTACCCCCCACCGCCTCCTCCTCCCCAAGGCCAACAGCCCATGGGCGGCCAGAACCAGAACCAGCAGCAAGGACACGTCTACTGGCAGCCCCAATTCCGCCCCGATGCACCCGTTTCTTCTGAGTGGGACGCAAAGATCGGTAACGGCCCGGATGGCTGGGGTAATCAGGAGCTACAGTACTACACCGCCGATCAACAAAACGCCTTCCAGTAAGTTTATCAGCACCTGACCTGATCTGGAAATCTACCGATAACTGATTACCGTTGTAGTACTCCAGATGGAAAGCTTGTTTTACGTGCCATTGCAAACAATGCAGAGTCTGATCATGAGAAGCGGTATACCTCCGCTCGACTCGTGAGTCGTCAGACGCTCTCTCGCGATCAAGGTGTCCTCACCGCCTGGCTTACTTCACCATGCGCGACAGGTATCTGGCCTGCATTCTGGCTTCTTCCGCAGGAGCCTTTTTCCTGGCCCACTGATGGAGAAGTCGACATAGCGGAGACGTGGAACGGCGATATGGAGAACCACTCGTGTCTCCATTGGGGACACCATCACGAGCCGGATAAGCATCGCGTCCTTGGCACCAAGATTCCCGACATGCAGCATCGGCCTGTGCGGTATGACCTGGCGTGGCTTCAGTCAGGTGGACACGCCGGGCAGGGCAGAATGATCTGGTACATTGATGGCAGGCCCGTCATGAAGGGGGATATTCCAGAGGGGACGAGACCGATGAGGGATATGAACATTCTTTTGAATGTTGCTATGGGTGGAAATGTTTGTGGTGGCAAGACACCCTCAGATGGACAGTACGATATGGTTGTTCATAGTCTGTATATGGGGAGTGAGCCTGAGTACGGCGGATGGCATAGATTCGAGTCTGATTGGGCTGCTGCTCCTATGGGTAATACTTACTAGCGGTTCCAACAATACCAAAACACATATTTTGTGGTTCTGCTCTACATATTACCTGCGTTTCTACTCTGTGCATGATCTGAGAATCTTAACTATCAGATCATACCAACGTTCAATCAGCAGATACACAACTCATGCATAACACATTGTGATATAGATCTTGATCTATATTGATTGATGCTATTGTTAGAGCTGAGACTGATACGTGCTCTTATCATAGATAAGATAACGATAAGATGTCAAAGATAAGATACCAGGTCCGAGATACTCAACGCCAACAAAGTCGCACCTGCGGCCCTCGCCAGGATCCGATATGTTGTACCATAGGAAGGGTGGAATTATCAAGATGGCCATATGCATTCGTTGGTTTTCTTGGAGACACGTAGAGTATTCTCAGAATGGACAATCGCCAATTACTGTTAGTATCCAGGAAATTAAATACCACCAGTTGCCTCAGGGCTCAGGTGTCAATCCCTTCCCTATATCATCTTGACTTAATGGCGCGTGAGAGGTAGGCTATGATTGTTTATCCAAGCATACAGAGTATAGAGTAGGAAATTCCCAGCTAGATTAAAAAAGAGCAAGTTACCTTACAAGCCCCTCTACTGATGGATGTTCAATTACCCGCAATCTACAGTACTTCAAGGATATGGTGACGTCGTAAAGTGTAATATGTTGTCATTCTTGCCTTAACCAGGGAGCCCTGTGTATTTCATGGGGTGATAACCATTCAGTCTGCCCACTAGAGCCGACATTTGGAGCCAATGGCAACAACACTGTACCTGATTCAACTAGACTTATGCGTTTCAGAGGCCGAACGGGAACTCTCGCCTCGGGTTCGGACGAGATGTTTTTCGTAAAAACTCTAATTTACTACCCGCGGATAAGATAATCTGTCAGCTATTTCCCAATAATGACATACCCATGCTATAAATCGCATCCTTTGCTTTCATATCGATTCGGAATTCGGCAGATAGATCGGTATCCCACTTGGCAATAACCTGGATTTGCCTGACTCGCAGTATGTCGTGTTGTATAACACGGCATCTCAGGGAATGTTCTGCAGCTCGACTGTTATGGCGAATCAAACCCATGTATGTTGCGGAGACAAACTTTATTCTCTGCTTTGCCGTGAACTAAATCATTATTAAGGACGTGTCAACGTACGTGTAACCGCGCGGGATTGTTAATGCAACATTATGTAACATTCTGGTAATCCCACTGTATCGCTGAGTGGCTTCATTGTATAAATCATAATGCGTCAACTACAATCGTAGTCTTTGGAAGAAATCAGGACAGTCCTCACCTCTATCTCATCTAGTACGCTCTTTTATATCAGCCAAAATGCGGTCTTCTTTGTTCTCCATGGCCTATTTGGCTACTTCTGTCTTGGGCTACGATCAGGTTCTTGGTTTCAATGGCAAAGTCGAAACTGAGACTCGGTCACTCGATGAAATTCACCAGGCAGCGCTCAAAGAGGGAGGCGTAGTCACGCTCTGGCATGGCGGAGATTCAGTCAATCGACAGGCTAACCTGAAGGCAGCCTTTGAAGAGCGCTTCCCCGGCATGGAACTCAATGTCACTGTTGATCTATCCAAGTATCACGACGCTAGGGTGGACCAACAGCTTGCTGTTGGTGGAAAGGCTGTCTATGTTGACAGCGTCATTCTTCAGACATTGCACGACTACCCCCGCTGGGCTCAACAAGGCGCATTGCTCAACTACGCACCCAAGGGCTTTGATGAGATCGATGACGCGTACAAGGATAACACAGCTTATTGGTACGGTGTTTATATCTACTCTTGGGCCTTTGGCTGGAACAGCCAGAAACTTCCAGGAATCAAGCCACTGGCCGAGTACCCCGATTTTCTCCGACCCGAGTTGAAGAACAAGCTTGTCCTTACCTACCCCAACGACGACGATGCGGTTCTCTTCGCCTATCATCTGATGTAAGTATCCTGACGACACATCTGTATTATATGAACTAAAAGTTCTCTAGCATGCAACAGTATGGCGTTGATTGGTTTGAAGGTCTCCTCAAGCAGAATCCTCGATGGATCCGTGGTACCGCTGCGCCATCAACTATTGTCAGAGGTAGCAACTACACTCAAGCTGCCTACTTTGCTGCTGGTGGAGGCTTCCAGAATGCCGAGCCTATGAACTTCGCGCAACCCAAGAGCGGCAAGTATGTGTCTTGGGCGCAGACTGCTTGCATTCTCAAGGACGCACCTCACCCCGAGGGAGCCAAGCTCCTTCACAACTTCATCCTCAGCCCCGAGTACCAGAAGGCTGTGGGTACCTGGTCCGTTCGCCGCGACATCCCTACTCCCCAGGGCTACCCTGATCTTGCAAATGAGACTGCTACCAACCCTGCTGAATTTGCGCGATTCATGGCTGATCGAGCTTTGGTCGAGAGACTTCGTTTCTGGTTTGAGGCTCGCATTGGTTCAGCTCAAGGTGTTGACCCTATTCACGACCCCATCAACATGCAGTAAACAGGGATGGGTGACTGGGTTTGAGACATGATCATAGAGTTCTGTTAAAACCAGAACGGTGTTTCTCTTCTTGTCATGTAATAAACTGTATTTCGATATACTTACTGATTCGACCAGCTTAGAAAATCATGAATCGTTTTGTAAATAAAATTCTATACTTTATCCTCACTGCGAATCATCTGGGTAATTCACGATGGATAACCTCTGAACTTACCCGGGACTGTCAACATTGAAATCATGACTAAGAGAAATTACCCCGCGATTAGAATTGATCTAGAATCTCTGGTTCCAGATCTACTCTTGATATCTTATCACGATAACGAGCAACACGTGACTGCTGTATGATGATGTTGATTGTCTATGATGGTCTCACTCAAGCATTGTTGCATGATCGTAAACTTGAAAAAGCTCTTTATTAAACACATTGGTTATCATAGCTTCCTTCTTCATCTGCAGAGTTCGAAACACCATTAACTAATTGGGAATCTTCAACCGACAGCTAGATAAGCTGCCCGGTCTAGCGTTCCAGACAATCAGGTACTAAAGATACAACCCCTCGGGGAAATACGAAACATGGCCTATCTCCGCAGATTGGGGATGGGATCCAAACCCCTTTTGGAAAGAACATGCGACGATATTCCTGGGGGCAAACTAAAGAAGCGTCAATACCAAAGTCTCGGGACGCGTAGATGAGACTTAAAGATGGTCTATCTCCCGTCTTGTCCTTCTCAATTGTCTTTGCTTCTTCAAGCCAATTGATTCAATGGACGACACACGCAAGATGAATTCGTCCAAAAGGGATGACGATACTCATGATACCAAGTCCGTCACCCAAACCACGCCTATCAACGCCTCCGGTCACGTCCAAGAGCTGCCTCAAAACTTCACTCTTCTCTCCCTCGCAGGAGTCGGTCTCGTCGTCGGTAATGTCTGGCCCGCAATTGGTGGCTCTATCCTTGTCGCCATCTTCAACGGCGGTCCACCTGGTGTCCTGTACGAATTCATCGCCGTGTCAATCTTCTACTGGGCCGTAGCCGCCAGTGTCGCAGAACTCGCTAGCGCGATTCCTTCATCCGCTGGCGTATATCACTGGGCGTCTGTCACCCCAGGTCCACGATGGGGACGCGTCTTGGGATTTTACGCGGGGTGGTGGAATTATCTCGCTTGGTGTCTCGGATGCGCTAGTATGTCGAGCATCCTTGCGAACACGCTCGTGCAGATGTATGCTTTGAACCATGATGGGTTCGTGGCTGAGTCATGGCATGTTTTCATTACTTATATCATTACCACCTGGCTTTCATGTGCGGCTGTTTGTCTGTGGAATAGTGCCATGCCAGCTTTGAACAAATTCGGCGTTTTCATCATCCTGGCTGGTTTTGTTATCACGGTCATCACTGTCACGGCTATGCCTGGCACTGGAGGTCATCCGCCGCATGCAAGCTCGGCATTTGTATGGAAAGACTGGACAGCTGATATCGGATACCCGGATGGATTTGTCTTTGTCGCGGGAATGCTTAACGGCGCGTATAGTGTTGGATCAGTCCATGCTACAACGCAGTTGGCAGAGGAAATTCCCAACCCCAGTCGGAATGTCCCCATTGCTATCTTATTTCAAGTGGCGACTGGATTTATTACTGGACTTTGCTATCTCATCGCCATCATGTACGCCATCAACGACTACGGTGCGCTTTTTGAATCTGCGTATCCCATCGCAGAGATTTATCGTCAAGCAACTGGCTCCGCGGCTGGTGCTACGGGCCTGTTGTCATTGGTTATGATTTGTATTGCCTTGACAGTTGTAGGACTGTACATCACTTGCGGGCGAACACTCTGGGCTCTTGCTCGTGATGGTGCAACTCCTTTCCCAGCAGTATTTGGTCACGTCCAAGAATCCCTTGACATGCCTCTCTGGTCCACCATCGCCACAGCAGTCCTAGTTTCTGTCCTTGGTGCTATCTACGTGGGAAGCACAACAGCTTTCAATGCATTTGTGGGAACATTCATTCTGCTCTGCAGCTGTTCATTCTTATCATGTATTCTCCCCAATCTGCTCAGTGGACGCAAGAACATCACATATGGGCCTTTTAGAATGCATGGAATTTGGGGTTTTATTGTCAACGGCATTGCTTGTGCTTATCTTCTTATCTGGAGTGTCATCTACTGCTTTCCTTATTCTTTACCCACGACGCCACAGAGTATGAATTACACATGCGTGATTTGGGGCGGTTTGACATTTTTGGTTAGTGTTTGGTGGTTTGCGAGTGCAAGAAAAGGATACAAAGGGCCTACAACGACTGGAAGCGTTGTTTCCGGGGTAGCTGTTGGTTCAGTCTGATGTGCTTGTTAGTTCTGGTGGCAATAACTGATTCGTCTCTTTTGCTTGAAATTCTCCAACTGCACATAATCCGATGAGCGTCCATGGGTTTCATTTCAACAATCGCCTCATTTCTGTTTATCTGCTGTTTCTGATGCGTGGCATATTCACAGCCTGCAATCGCAACATCGAGGCGAAAAATTCATTCGAACCTATCATATATCAACTGTGCATGTCTTGTCCTCTCGTTTGAATATCCAATCTTAGTCATCTGTCCCATTTAACAGGGCGAGACAAGACCAGGTTCAGGACTGGTTGGCCTCAAAAAAAAAGGCGGACTTTTGGGTCTATGTATTCTGTGCACAATGATATGAGGAAAATGCGTTGTGACTGTGATGAACATTACATTACATTACATTACATTACAGTAGGCTAGGTAACAAAATGATTTATGCACACGCGTAACATAAGAAGGAATTTTGATGAGATCGAGGCCACGCTTTGCATTTGCAGCGCTTATCGAGTGAGCAATGTGTAGGTAGGTACACGATCTTTGCGGATCACGTTATGGAGTTTGATGGACACTAGGGCATGCAGGCCACGAGATGAATTGTTGATTGTTGATTGTCGATTGTCGATTGTCTCGGTGAATCTAGAATCAAACGTTTTTTGTCAGGCTTTTGTCGGGTTCTTGCTTGTTCTCGAAACATGGATAAGCCAGACAGACAATTCGATACCTGGGTTCCACACTGACAAGGAATACGCTTGAAATGCATTGCCGCCAGAACCTTTGTGCTGTCTTTGTGGCAAGGTATGTATTTTCAACTGATAGCTGGCAGGTAATGAGTAATACCGACAACACCTCAGCTTACTATGGATATCCTGCGCCGCCTCAAGGGACAACAGCATTCGCGGCCATGGCTGTTTCATGTATATGACAATACAAAGAGACAATCAGGCATTTTTGATGGAAAACTACGGAACCCAAAGCCTTGGTTAAGGGTTCAGAGGAGGTTGGGCATATCATAGTCGATCTGAAACCCCGCAAACGGGGTCTGGTGGTTGAAGCGCCGAGATTGATTGATAGCGGTACGGTAGTTGACGGTAGTGATCAGCGCTTCCACTGCTCAAACGCGAATAGCCTCAGTTTTTTGTCAGGCGGGCAAGAGAAAGACCAGGTCATGGATGAGAGTATTTCTTGGCCGCCAGCCACAATGAGTTGGGCTGAGCTGTGCTGGACTGGGACTGGGATATGTATGTAATGAGTCAGAAAAAGCCTCAATCCAACTCATCACTATTTATTACTCATAACCCTCGTGTCCTCAAAAGGTACGCTGTCTACTATCCAAGCATTTCCTTTTGTACTTTGCCTCACTGAACTGTCGGTTTCTTCTCCTCCCCAACTACATACATAGTACAGCCGGTGACTAGACTAGGAACTTTTACCCAATTTTATGACCCTTCTCGAACGAATCGGAAACCCCCACATAAACGTTGCAGCCCGACCCGACATAAACGCCTAAAATGGCCTCAAAAACTACAGGGACTCCCCCTGTAAGTCTAGGAGCCCAAGCTGCTGATCTTTTTTGTGTGATTTTGACTGGGACTGGATGCCTTGATTTTAACGATTGGGCATGATGAAATTGAGTTTTGTGGGGGAAAAGGATGGACAGATAGATAGATAGTCTGTAGCCAAAAAGACAGGGAACAAGAACAAGAAAAGGCACAGAATAGAAATGGAAATAGAAAAAGAAAAAGAAAAAAGAAGACAAAAAATAGAAATAGGGCAAAAATAAGCGAATTTTCTGTGGCACAAATGTAACGCAAAAGTTATGTAGGTGCTCGCTCTCTCTCGTGATTTTGGTCGTGCTTTGTTGTACACGTAAGACACACAGCGGTATGGAGTCGTGCATTTCTTTTTATCCTCTTTTCTCCCCTTTTGTGCAGAACAGAGGTTATCGCTTAGTCCTCCGGTGAACGAGGCTCCTCTATTACTCTAGCACCTGCACAGACGTCTTCCACTTCGGCCTTGTTTCGACAGCGGAGGGACCGGGATCCCCATTCCCCTGCAGAGGGGTCACTACACTACTGTACCCGGGGAATGATTCCCTTCAAACCACACCTGTCCACATGGCCAGACGTAGACTCTTTTTGTCAACTGTCAGAGCTTCACCTGTGCAGTAGCCTCACCCCGCTGACTCCGGGGGGTCCATTATCCATAATGTACATGGCCCATGAGGCCAATCGAGCCCTTGCAGCATGTCGGGTCACCTTTCTCACATACCAAAATAGACTAGGGCCTCTTTCTTCCCTTTCTCTCCCGTTCTACCGTCCCAGGATCATGCTTCTCTCGTCATGGGCGCTGCCGATTTGGTAGTTATTGGTCCAACTGTTCAACTGCAGGCCAGACCAGACCAGGTCTTCTCTGCTCGTGCCCAATCCATTGTGATACATAGTCTAGTATCTTTCAATGTGGTTGGTAGTGGGCCAAAGTCACTGATAGCCCTTGTTGGAATTGGGTTGGGCTTGGCTTGGCTCGGGCTCTTCCCCCCCGGCTCTTGTAGATCCAAGGCAAAAAAGAGGTTTCGAGGCACCTCGAACAAAACTGGCGGCTATACACCTTATTTCCAGCCCGAGCTGAATTTTTCTTCCCTTTCTCTTTCTTCCTCTTTTTCTTCTCTCTAGAGACAGCTCAACACAAAACCATTAATCAATTGATTGTGAGGCCTCTTGTGTCCTCTATTTCTTATTTTCATTTATCTATCTAGTCCACCCTCGATCCTCTTCACCGCCCGTCGATCACATCACACACGGACCCTGGTACCATACCTTCTCAGTATAGTGCCCACGAACCCTACGAAACTACAGAAAGAATATACACAAGACCGAGACAGAGAGGGAAACTTACTCTCCATCACCGAATAATTCCCTTCAACACATACATACATACACACACACACACACACACACAACACAACACATCACAGAACAGTCTCATTTCAATATGAGGAAATCATCACAGAAGACGGCGACAAAGCCGGCGCCATCACGTCGGCCTTTCGACCCAATGTCACAATATGAACAGCAACGCCAGCAGGAGACTGCCATGGCCCTCACAATTCGTGGCAACCCACCCAGGAACTCGTCAGACGAGAACACAAGGAACCCAAGGACCAGCTCTACTGCCCTCACACGAAACCGATCAGTCTCCCGTCCACCACCAACTCGTCGACCAGACGATGATGGCCTATCCACCGTCTCAGAAGCCACCACAGCACCATCAGAGGTCTCTACTGCCTCTTCAGCCAGTGACGTCTCCTCAGTGTCACCACCACCCATGAACCGACGACAACACTCTGGACCAGGCTTCATGTTCCAACCACCTCAGCTTCGTTTCAGATCCAGCCATGACACACGATCACCAGAACCCTCACCCAGAGCCTCGTACATGTCCGATGAGAACTGGGACTCTGCATCCGAGCTAGGATGGGGAAGTTCATCCAACGTCTCTGTCTCCACAAGGGCCACCACCGTCATGAGTGAGAGTGAGGATGACTACTCCAAGACACCTACCCGATCTCGATCAATTGTGCGACAGACAGGTGCCCTCTCAACACAGCAGTCTCGTCCCACTGAGAAGCGAGTTGAGTTTGAGACAGACAGTCAGCTTGAGAGGACATCTGGACGACAGGTTGAGCGCCAGCAAGAGAGGACCAAAGAGCGATCACGCAGCCGTGGTAGAACATTTCATATCCACATTGAGCCTACCGCCCAACAACAGCAGCCTCTCATCCCACAGCAACCAGCACAGCAGCAACAACAACAACAGATCACTACGCAACAACCTCAGCAGCAGACCACACAGCAAACCATCAACCAACCACAGAATGGTGCTGTTATTCATGCTACCACGACTACTACTTCGTCGTCGTCCACCTACACTCAGCACCCTGCAGGTCAGCCAATGATGACTCAGCAGCCTCTCATTCCTCAACAGCCTCTCATTCCAACGCAGCCCGTCATGTACACTGCTCAGCCCATCAGCCCTCCCATTGTGCAGCCAACCTTCCAGCAGCCTCTCATTCCTCAACAACCACAGACTGTTCCTACTCCTCAACGCATCCCAGAGGAGCGTCAACTTCCCCAGCCTGAGCGTCCTCCTTCCCGACCAAGGGCTCGCTCACGCCATGATTTGGAGGAGACCATGTCTGCAGAGCTCGAGAGCCTCCGCAAGGAGCTCAAGACGCTCAAGGAGAAGCAGAAGGAGACACACAAGGACCTCAGCGACGCTCGGTACAGACTCTCCAACATGCAGACCGACAAGGATGAGCTCCGAGAAGAGAGGAACAAGGCCCAGGCTACACGGGACAGACTTGTTACCGAGTTCGAGGAGCAGACCCGTCTGCTTGAGAGGACGAGGACGCGCCTTGATGAGCAGCGTCGCACCCTGGAGCGATTTGAGAAGGACCGCGACATCTCAATCGACAAGGTCAAGAAGGATCGCGATCATGTGCTCGACAGGTTCAAGTATGAGCGTGACCAAGCCATCAAGAATGTCGACAAGTTCAAGCGAGAACGCGACCAGGCTGTGGAGCAGGCTCAGAAGGATCTGGACTCCACCATCTCCAAGTCCAAGAAGGAGCGCGACCAAGAGTTGCATCGACTTCAGCGCGAGCGCGATGAGATGGTCGCTCGTATCCAGCGTGAGCGTGACTCTGTTGTCGACAAGCTTCAGAGAGAACGTGACCACACTGCTGAGAAGGCCAAGAAGGATCTTGACATGGCTATTTCCAAGTCCAAGAGGGAGCGTGACTCGGCTATTGCCAAGCTCCAGAAGGAACGGGATCAGGCTATTGAGCAGGTCAAGCGAGAGAAGGATCAGATCATTAGCCAGGCTCAGAAGGAGCGCGACATGATTGTCTCCAAGCTTACTCTTGAGCGTGATGAGCTTATCAAGACCGAAGCTGCCTTCAGCAACAGGGTCAAGGAGCTTGAGGAACATCTCACCAAGCATCGCGAGCTCAAGGCTGCTCTCGAGAGGAACTACGAGGACCTCAAGAAGAACAGCCTGGAGGTGACCCAGAACAACAACAAGTTCGAGGCCAAGGCTATCAACTTGGAGCGTGAGCTCGAGGATATCAAGGCTATCCGCAAGTCTCAGGAGACGGCCTATGTTGCTCGTATCGCCACCATGGAGATCTCTCAGGAGTCCATGCAGTTCCGCGTCAACAACATGGAGCAGGATCTTGTTGAGAAGTCCAAGGAGCTGGGCGAGCTGACTGTGTCTCGCGACCGCTACCAGCTTGAGAGCGAGAACTCCAAGAACCAGGTTGAGTCTCTCAGCAAGGACAAGCTTGGCCTCGAGGAGGACAAGAAGAACCTTCAGCAGCAGATCAATGATCTCACTGGCGACAAGACGAGACTCCAGGAACAGCTCACCGGACTTGAGACCGACAAGAAGACTCTGGAGGCGCAAGTCACGATACTCCAGGCCACCATCGACGATCTGATGAAGGACAAGGAAGCCTGGGCCAAGGACACTGAGAGCAAGGAGGCTCAAATCGCCGGCCTAGACTCGGAGAACGGAGCCCTCAAGTCCAAGATCGAGTCCATCTCCAAGGAGAAGGATTCCGTGGTCAAGGACATGGAGGAGGTGGAGAGCAAGAGGAAGAAGCTCAAGAAGAAGTACGAGCAGCTCCATGGTGAGAGAGACGGATTGAGGGACCAGATGAGAGGCATGTTGCACGCTCAGGACGATCAGTCAGCGCAAGTGCTGAGATTGTCTGTGGAGGTCTCAGGCTTGAGGTCCGAGAACATGGCCCTGAGATCCGATGCTGGTAGTGTTGTATCGAGCTCTATCTCGTCAATTGGTAGCTCTATGAGCAGCGTCAGCGACGTGACCAGCGTGGCTTCGGAAGCAACGGAGAAGGCTGAGCCTGCCAAGGTCCCGGTGCCTGTTTCTGTTGAGGACGTGCCTGAGACTATTGTCGAGGATGTCATCATTGTTGAGGAGGAGACGACGGTACCCGATGGAGAGGGTCCTCCTGCTGACTCTCCTCCTGCACCAGAGGGTGACCCTGCTCCTGAACCCGAGGTCGAAGCTGCCCCCGCACCCGAGCCTGAGCCTGTAGAAGCTCAACCCGAGACTGTAGTGGCTGTCGAGGAAAAGGTTGAGATTACAGTTGAGGAGAAGGCTGCGGATCCAACTCCTGAGCCAGCAGCCCCCGAGCCTGAAGCAGCACCTGCTCCCCCTGCTCTCGAAGTGGAGAACACTGAGCTCAAGGAGAAGCTCACTACTGCCGAGGAAGCTGTTACTGCCATGACAACCAAGCATGATGATCTCACTATCAAGTTCGAAGCCACGGCTGAGAACGCAGGTCGTCTTCAGCTTAGCGTTGACATGCTCACTGCCGAGCGTGATGAGATTACACAGAAGCTCACCACACTGCAGGAAGAGGCTACCGCCCTCCAGCAGAAGGCTGATGCGGTCACGACCGATCGTGACGACCTCAAGACCAGGCTAACTGCCGCTGAGGAGCAGATTGCGGCTCTCATCGCGGAGCGGGACGAGCTGAACAAGAAGCTTGAGACCGCTGAGCGTGAGGCTGTGATTCTCGACGCGCTGAGGATCGAGAACAACAACCTGATGAAGAAGCTTGACGATGCCAAGAAGGCTCAGAAGTCTGCTGCATCCAAGGTGAACTCTCTCGAGACTCAGATCGCTGCGCTGGTGGCTCAGATCAACAACGGTGGCGGTGCTCCCAGGGCCAGTTCCAAGGGAAGGAAGTCTATCAAGGATCCCAAGCGAGCACAGGAGCTTGTCATCGTGAGGGATCCTCGGGAAAAGGGACTGTAAGTTTATCTCCTTTCATGCTTTATATGATGATTATTTACTAACTGTTCACAGGAGCTCGATCGTACGCAGGCGTAACCTGGACTCGGCTGTTGCGAGGTCGGGGTCTCGGTCTGACGGATCTGCGGATTCGTGACTAGTTGAATGGCTCAAGGATGTCCTCCACATTGAGAGAACCGACATCTAATTATATCAACAACCATTGCAACACAACAACTATTACTATAACAACAAAACACGACATGGCCTAATTATCCATCTCGCTATAGAGATTGGCCTTGCTCAACAAAACACAACATGACTCTGTCCTACTCTCGCTATAGAGATGGGTCAAGTCAACACAACACGATCTTGTACTGTATCTCTCTATACCGAGAACAGTCAAGGCCGGCACTCATTTGAAACTGTTTCCTTTGTCATTCTTTTCCTTTCAACCCTCGTTTGTCACTTTTCATTGAGTCTTGGTGGTACATTTGTTTTGGATCTTTGGGGTTGTTTGAGTAGCAAGCGGGTACAACATGTAGAACGGTTTTTTAAAAGATGAGACGAGCGACGCGATATTTGTATCAAGATTATATATGGGTATATGGGCATGTCTGATTTAGATAAGAGATGGAATTATGGTATTTATTGCGATGGATCATAATAGGTATTTATTTGATAGTTCTGGAATAAAGATAAATTGAATGGATTGTCTTCAAATCGTGAGCCTCAACTACCAGGTCTGTCTAACTTGTGATGTCTACTGTGCTGTGTATCCTCCATCAACCGGCAGACACACCCCAGTGATCCATCTTGCCTCTTGACTCGCGAGGAAGATGGCTGCGCCCACAAGGTCCTGTGGTGTACCTGTTCCATGCAGTGGATGCTTTGCGCGGATGCTTTCCTTGTCGTGCATCTTGATGGTGTCGGCGAAGATGGCTGTCTCAGTGTCTGCGCGACTGCATTAGTAAACAGCCTTGCATCATAGCAGGGGGTAAATATACAGCCAGGACAGATGGCGTTGCAGTGGATACCGTCTTTTGCGTAGTCCAATGCAACGGAACGAGTCAGGTTGGACACTGCTCCTTTGGAAGCAGCATATGAAGCTGTTCCGTTAGCTAGCCGTTGCCTTTGGCTCAGAGTAAACTTACGGACGGTATATCCTCCAACTATACCAAAGATGGATGAGATATTAATGATCCACCCACGATCGCCAGACTCGTTCGTCTCCTGTTTCAGCATCTGAGCAATGGCATGCTTGCTGGTCAAGAAGATTGATTTTAGGTTGACAGCCATGGTCAAGTCCCACCAATCTTCTGGAGTTTCGTGAATTCTGCATGGTGTCTTGCCTGCCTCGATCGAGATGCCCGCGTTGTTGACCAATCTGTACCCTGTCAACATATCTGCATTCTCACCACAGCATGAGTGTAACAACTTACACATCCACTCGGCCAAACTGGATCACTGTTCTAGTGATGAGTTCCTCCACAGCAGTACTTTTGCTAACATCTGTCTGTACAAAAATAGCTTTGCCGCCCTTATGTCTGATCAGTTCATCGGTGCTTATGTCTTCTTCGCTATTCACGTTTGCACGTGCAACCTGTTGTAGATCTGCGCAGACAAGCAAGGCTCCTTCACGTGAGTAGCCTAGTGCTATCGAACGGCCGAGCCCAGAAGAGGAGCCTGTCACGATACAGACTTTGTCCTTGAGTCGTGTTCCAAGTGTTGATGTGCCCATGGTTGATAAAGAAGTTAATTTGTGGTGGTTAGATGTGATTGAGCCTTCTGCTATTTATGTACATGATTCGAGGCTTAAGGACATCGGAAAGAATGCCGTTGTGAGATGCATCTCTGAAATGAGGCCCGACGAGTCCATCAAACGGCAGATAGTGGGTTCCGATGTCGAGTTTGGCGTTGCAGTGCTTATCCGTAAACGGGCATCAAGGCGAATGTAACTAAACTGGCTGAAATTAGGCAACAGAATTCTAAATCTCACAGGCAATCAAGCCGAACAATAATATCGTTCTCTGACGATTAAGTGTATCATTTGTTCTCAGAATTACCCAATATCATTTGCCCCAAAGGCTGAACATGACATTGTATGACTTGCACAGTCTCCTTCACTTTTACATTCCCGACGCCGTAAATTTACGCAGGCCTTGTCAGGTCACACAAGTCCGACACCAGCACTTGTTTGGTACTCAATAAATATACCTATTAGATCCATGTTTGTGATTATGTGACCCAATGGAGGCTGAATTTGTGTGAACAAGATGGACGCTGTAACTCCACATTTAGCGCTCGGTTATGGTGTGACATTGTGTAGGTACTAAGGTAGGTTGGTAAACAATTACTCTGAAATAACCAACAACCAATACCAATTTAAACTTACGTCACTTAATCTCAACACTTTCTTTCATTCTCTAATCCAACATCATCTAGCACTGCCGTACAACTCTTGTCAAAATGGTCTCTAGTCCTGGCTCACCATGCGATTCTGACACTCGCGAGCGGAGATGGAACGATTATTGGACGGCCCAGCTTAAGGAACTCCCTGTATTGCCCAGCCCACGACCTCGCGCCCTGACACCTGACCTATCTTCTGACTCTGGGGTCAATTCAGCGCCGACGCCACGTTACCAAGAGTCTTCCTTCTGGTTCAAAGTTCCGCCTAATATTCGAAGAGACATCCTTCGTCTGGCCTTTGGTGATACACGTCTTCACCTGTTTATCGATTGCGACCATCCTGATGTCCCTCGTGAGCCGTCTCAGAATCTTCATTGCGACATTGCTCGCGGTCCTCTAGATGATAACAACAAATCAAAGCGTCGTATCAATCGCCTTGTAGATAAGACACAGCCACAAAAATGGCAGTGGTGGGGTTCAAGATGCCATCGCGTTCATCCTAGTGATACCGGGAACCTGGGCCCCATGACACGAGGTGGCTCTCGAGGCCCATGGACTGACTACTGCCGAAATGGCGGGAGTTCAGAAGTTTGTGAAGCCTGGAGACGTCAAGATGGGTCATCGGCGTGCCAAATAGGAGTCATGGGCTGGTTACTGTCCTGTCGCCAAAAGCAAGATGCTCCGTCACTTCCCACCTTTCCATTATCTGCACTAACGAAAGTCTATAGTTATATGGAGACTATAGATATACTCTACTCCGCCAATACTTTGATATTGGAAGATACGTATGCGCTGAAGCATCTCCCGAAATTATTGTTACCACAAAGACTTAAGTTAGTGACCTCCCTTGAGATCACTTGGCCGATACGATCCTGCAGAACGCCCGACTCGGGGGATTTTTGGGCGGATGTGGACGTATACAGTTTCGACCAGTTGTTAAACTTTCTTTCTCTGTCCCAATTCCCCAGCCTTCGTCATCTTTACGTATATCTCCCCTTGGAGGACGATCATGACCTATTTTATGGCGACCACTTTGATCATATGGACATAATCTTGAACCGCTTGGACCCATTTGTGCGGCAGATGACTCATCTAATCGAATGCTCATTTGCGTTACCCAAGGAACTTTTCAAACGTGCATTCTACGATGCAAAAGTGGTGCATAACGAGGGCGTCGAAACAAGAATAGGCTGGGGCTCATACAGGCAGATCTGGAGAGATGTTAATGGAAATATGACAACAGTAAAGCTTCCATATCAGGATAATTATCCAGGCCGGCCCTATGGCGTTCTTCAAGATCATGAGACAACTACTGGTTACTGGATCCTGGAAGGATCAGAAGAAACTGCATACTTTAGACACACTGATGAGTTACTTGCCAGGGGTGGGGTTTTTGGAAGCCGTGTTGGAGTGTGAGGAAAGTAGTTTCTACCTGAAGGAAGTCACAGTACCAAGTAGACTCAGACATCGGACCTCTACATGTTGAACTTCAACTTGACTAATTTTTCTCTATTTTAATAGCCTGTCGCATTGAAGATCTTTTCTACTCTGCTAGTAGTCATCACCCTTGCGTGCTGTCAAAATAAAAATAAAAATAAAATACAGAATGCAACCTGGAATCGATAGTCTCTCAAACTATTAACACTAGCGTGGAGCTAGTTCAGCCCCAGACCCTTCTTGAAATTTGACAAACAATTATGTAAATAGGGGCCAAAGACCATGAAAATATCGATTTGTTCTGTTCTGTCTGTTTTTGCAACCTCTTCTGTTCACTTGCCTTGCGCTACTTTATTAGTCGCTTCCATTCGTTTATAATTGATTGTCCTTCTCAAGATGCTTTCTCGTTCCATTCTCGTTGTGGCGGCTGCCGCTATCAGCTTCCTCGGAGCCGAAGCTGGCCCTTGTCGGCCGACTACCGTCACAAGCTCGGCCGAGAGTGAGACCTCGTCGACTGTTGTTCCTGTGTCTGAGTCCACTACGTTGACAACCTTGATCGAGACTACCTCCACGGCTGTGGCTGAGACCACATCGACTGTCTCGGACGAGGTCACACCGACCACGCTTGCTGCAAGCACCACGACTTCCGAAGCACCAAACTGT
Source organism: Fusarium poae (assembly GCF_019609905.1). Classification (NCBI taxonomy): domain Eukaryota; kingdom Fungi; phylum Ascomycota; class Sordariomycetes; order Hypocreales; family Nectriaceae; genus Fusarium; species Fusarium poae. Next base: position 7,344,967 of record NC_058399.1, read on the forward strand.
GTCGAAACTCAAGTTGTTTCCAACTCAGGCTTCGACGAGAACAACGATCTTTCGCCTTGGGCTAGCAGTGGAGGGGTGACTAGTAACGGCGCTTATTCCGCTCCCAATGCTGCGTAAGAATCCCCGATGATGCTTGAGTCAGTATTGGTGATAGACGCTAATGCCCAGCATAGATCCTTTGGGTTCCAGTTTGGTCAAGGTTCAAATCAGATCGCCCAGGATTTGCTGACTCTGGATGGTGATTATAAATTATCTTATCGATGGTCTGTACCTACCGTAAGTGGGCTCACAGGATTCGGTTGTGTTATCCAACCCAAGATCGGTAGCGACGCACTTCCCGCCGCTTATCCTTATGCACTTTCAGGTTGGACTCCGGAGAGTCTGACCTGGTCTACCAGAGGCACTTCTGTTGAAGGAGCCGCTATCTCAATCCAAATTGATTGCTCTGGAGAGTACGATGGCCTCACTGTCCTTCTCGATGATATTACCTTGACTCGAGACTGCGGCAGTGCAGTTCGCGGAGACTAATGTTAGATAACGCCCATCATGGCAACGGTTGCGAGTGTAAAGCTCCAAACCTGATCTACTTTCCACCGCAGCAAGCAATATTGAGCTATCTCGTTCCCGGGAACATTTAGATTCGTTCTTTAAAGACTGCATTTCATAGATAACTAATTATCTTTTGGCCACTCATCAACTAGTTTCGCCCTGTGAAACCTCGTCGTCCATCCTAAATCCCTTTCCACATCCCCCAACAGGTTTAAAACTGCATGTTGTTCTTCCTTTTCATAAAAGACTTGTCCTGCGACAAAAAGTGCCTGTACAGAATTGGCCCTCACCGGATCACTCGGATCAGCGAGGCTGATTCCGCAAATCTCCTTTGCGTAATGGCGAACATCCTGTTGGATTCTCCTGTATGAATTCAACCGCGCCGAAACAGTAGAGCGTATGAAAGTGGATTCTTGTGGTTGGTTCACGAGCAGTAGTATCATTGCCATGTGGTAATTTTGCATGGTAGCAGCACAAATCGGTAACTCGTACCATACCTGATCGAAGGCGGCGAAACACTGCTGTGATGACAAGTCTCTTGATGGATATGGTGTTCGTGCATATGGTGTAAAAGTCCTGGGAAGACTCTCATGCCACTTTTCAAATTCAGCCATCAATAATTCCCAACGCTCAAGTAAACGCTCCTGAGTCACCCCGACTGAAGGCCGCTGACCATGGGGTAGTGCATAGTCTGTAGGATTGATGGCGTCGCCCGATGTGAGATGGTTTGAAAGCTTGCCTATCAGCCATGTCAATTCATTGCTTTTGGTATCTTCTTCTATATCAGCTGAGGTCCGAATATCTACAGAGCACAGAGGGCTGAAGGGCATCAAAGTGCCGTCTTCTGTAGTTGCAAGACCCGCGTTTTGCCAGAGGCGGACGTCTTTCAAGTCGAGTCGGGTCTGCGTTTCGCTGATAACTATTATTTGTGAGACATAATACTGATAGATCAACAAGGCTAGTCTTACATGCGCATAATAAATCTTGCCTCGCCAAATTCCAGAGAATAGGCCCTTGTATAGCGGTCCTGGGAATCACTATTGGTGAGGCGAGGTTCGAAGGATCTTCTGTCGACTTGAACAGCGGTAAAGCACTCAAGTGTGCCCTCCATGCCGTTCCGGGTGCATCCATAAGTTCATAGATGCATAGAATTGCAACAGCCGCTAGCATATCTTCTTTCTCACTGAGGTCATTCTCGTAGGTTTGTAAGTCCACTGCGCTTCTCAAATGATTGATGGCTTCGTCATAGTGTCTTGCAGATTCATAGCGCCAGTCATACGACAGCCAGAGGGTGTCTCGGGGTTCTGAACTTAAGCTTGAGTGGGACTTGTTCTTCCTGAGACGGTATAGATGCTTTGCAGCAATAGCGCAAATGGCAGATTTGAGGAGGGGACTCGAAGCGGCTTTGACGGGGACTTTGCCAGAGAAGTAACAACCAGTATCAAATATGTCGAACCTTGTATGGTTAGCGTCCGGGGTATGATCTTTTGTCCAGGGAACTCACCAAGTACCGGGCCCTTGTTTGTAATGCTTTATCAGATGGAGCGTCGCGAGTCTCGAATCAGCAACATGCTTGTCATGACTGGGTGTCTCTTCTAGAACAGGCTCCTCTGCATACGAGTCGCCATTAATGATTGAAGAACCGTGATCTCCCCAACACCCCGATGCTCGATATGGCGTGACGGGTGTTTGTTCTGCCGAGAAAGTGGCATCAAATATTGTGTCATCCTGCTCAGCATAGGGATCCTCTATATAGACGAAATGAACTAGAAGGTTCTCATAAGCAACAAGTACCACGTGTAGTGAACAAGTTCAGACATACGTTCTTCGGGAACATGGAGCCAAATGTGATCGTCATCAAAGACATGCTGACCATCTCCGGAACCAAAACTCAGGTCGTCATTCTTACTTTTCCCACCATAATTCTGGAATGGCCGAAACACTGATCTTCTAGAGTAACTGCATGATCGTGAAGATTTGGTGCATGCCCCACATATCGGCTTGTTTTCATCACACTTCAATTTCCTGCTTCTGCATGTTTCACTGGGAACCTCGGATCAGCTTATTCGTTGGGAGCGTGGTAAGGGAGGTCTTACCAGCCTGAAAAGGAGCGCATTGCTTTCTTGGTTGAGAAAGTGAAGCGAGAAGTGCAATGAAGCAAATGAGGTTGTTGAGCCGGGATGTTTATATCAGGTCCATCTAGTTCAGATTTGTTGTCAGTGGATCAATTGTGATGTTTTGGAAGGGAAATGAAGCCGAGGGAGCTAGATCTAATGAAGTCATCAAGGCGAGGAGGGGGAACTGTGGGGTGAGACACGAATACTACAGACAAGACCTGACAGATTGATAAGCGGGGCATGGACACCAAGGGGCGCCAGTACCTGCACAGCTAGCTATGCATATATAGTTATATAATAAATTATATAGCTAGCTATATATATAATAATATAACTAATTTTAAAGCTATATATATATCTTCTCCTTAATTTAATTATTTAGCTTTTTTTAAAACTATTTAAAGCTTTTTTTAATATTATATAATATAATTAACTAATTATAATTATAATTTATTATTTATAAATATATTAAAACCTAGTATTTTATTAATTTAGCTATATTTTTAATATTATAATATTATTCTTTAAGTTATAATATTATTAAATCTATTTTTCTATATTAATATATAGTTAAATTATAATATAAATTTATATATATATATTTAACTTTATAAAGCTATTAAATTATTTTAATTTTATATTAAATTACTATATAAAATAATATTTAATAATATCTAATAATAATAACTTAAATAATAAATCTAGCTTATAAATCTTAAAGAATATTATAATTACTTTAAATACTTAGATTCTTTTTAATTTAAATAATTAATTTATACTTTAGCTTTCTATAGCTAATAATAATATAACTAGCTTTCTTATAAAGTAAATAGCTAGCTTTTTTAATTTAACTCTTAATATTATAAAGTATATTAAAAAGAATAATAATATTATATTATTTCTTTTTAATTTCTTTATATTTTAATATTAAGTATAATAATATTATCTTAATTACCTTTAATATTTATATTAACTTATAATAACTTAAATTTAAATTATTAATACTATATAATATTATATAAATAATTAGCTAATTATATAGACTATTATATTATATAGCTATTAAGTTAAAAGAATTTAATATATAAAGTAAATTAATAATATTATAAATTAATAATAAGCTTAATTATATTTAAATATTTAGCTTTTTTTTATTATAAATAGCCTTATTAAGTATAATATATATTTATAAATAGTAAACTAGTTAATTCCTAGATTAATTTAATTAATACTAGCTATAAGAATAATAATATATATTTTAATAATTAAAATAATATAATTAAATAGAATATATATTAACTAGGTAAGCCTAAAGGGTTAAGTAAACTAGATTTAATAAGAAATATAGTAAATAGAGGTAATTAAGGTAAATTAAAGTATTTATTATAATAAAAATTAATATCTTTATATTTTACTAATACTTAAGGCTATAAATAATTTATATAGCTAAATAAAGTTAATTATATAAATAAAATCTAATTATAAATTAAAGTTTTATAATATATTTAAAAAGTAAAAAAAAAAAAAAAATAGTTATTATATTAAGATAATTAAAGTATTAATTAATTATATTTTTTTTTCTATTTAATAATATTTAAATTAATTAAATCTAATAATAAAAAATAATTTAACTATAAAGTATTATTTATTATTAAACCTTTATAAAGTAATCTTATTTTAATAATAAAGATTTATAATTATATAATTAAAAAAAAAAGTAATATATTAATACTATAATTAATAAGTATATTAATTAAATTAATTAAATTAATTAAATAATAATCTATATACTTATTAATTTACTTTTTTAAGCTAATTTTAAATATATTAAGTAATTAATTATTAAATAAATAAAACTAAGGCTAAATATTACCTTTTTAATTACTTTATTATTATAATACTAATATAAGATTACCTCTGCTTATAACTCTACTTATAATAATAAAGGTATTTCCTTATTATATTAAATAAAAAGATCTTTTTACTTATAATAGCCCTTTTTTTATAATATTAATAGCTTTATTAAAAGTTATATTATAATCTATATAGCTATTTATCTCTTTAATTATTTAATTTCTTACTTTCTTAAATCTAAATATAAGCTTTATATACTCTTTTATTTAATAAGCTTACTAAGCCTATTTATAAATTATAGTATTATACTTTAAAGGAAACTTTATTACCTTATAATAAGCCTTATTAATTAATAATACCTTAATTAATTAAAAAGTATATTAAATACCTTTTACTTATATATATTTATAATATATTTAATATATATATACCTATATTAAATATAATTATTAATTATTAGCTTTATAATAAAGCTAAGGCTTAAGATTAAGCTTTAATAAAAAGAAATTTAATAATATTATTATATTTTAAAAAGGGTTATTTTCCTTTATTATTAACTTTAATTTTATTAAGCTAAGCTATACTTTATTTACCTTAAGATTATTAAATTAATTAATATATTTTTATAATACTTTTATATATTCTTATTAATTATAAGAGCTATAAATAAAAGGCTTTTTCTTAGGCTATATTAATAAACCTTTAATCTCTTTAAACTTATAAGGCTTATACCTTATAATTAATATTAATAATTAATTAAATAATATCTTATTATTTTACTATTAATATAATTTAATAATTATAAGTAGATTATTAAAATAATAAAGATATTAATATATATAGAAATAAGTAAAAAGATTTAATAATTAATATAATAATATAAATAATATTAATATATATATATATAGTAACTTAAGAGATTTATTAAATACCTCTATATAAAGAAATAAATATTTAAATATTCTCTTTTTTTAATATTCTATTTCTAATAATACCTTATAAAATACCTAGCTATAGACTTAACTATAAAGATATTTAAATAGCCTTATATATTATTAAGGTATATTATTTAATTTATATACTTAATTACCCTTAAGTATAATAAGCTAGTTAAAAAGAATATAATTAATAACTTTAAATACTTTAAATAGATTAATTTATAATAACTTATTATATTTTTATTTAATAAAAATATAAATACTTTTAACTTAAAATATAGCTTAATAATTAAAATAAAGAATTCTATTTATAAAGGCCTTAATAAATATATATTTAAAGAGATTAAATTAACGTGCTTGATAAGCGAGTGAGTCAGACAAGCGAGTGGGTCAAAAATCCCTCACCTTACAACATTTCAATCTGATCAGATACTTCTTAACCAGCAACTATGTCACAGTCTTCAAATGAAGCTAGAATTCTTCTTGCCCTTCAGGCCCTTCAAAATGACCAAAATCTTAGTCTCCGACGCGCCTCAGGTATATATAAGGTTCCATTTGAGACCTTACGCCGCCGCCAAAATGGCATTCAATCACGACGTGATTCCGGCCCAAACTCGCGGCGACTATCTGATCTGGAAGAACAGACTATAGTTCAGTTTATTCTTGACCTAGATTCGCGAGGGTTTCCCTCGCGAATCCGTTTTGTGGAAGAAATGGCCAATTCTCTACTTGCAGACCGCGATGCATCACCTGTCGGCAAGCGCTGGGCTCATAACTTTATAAAGCGACAACCAGAGCTAAAGACGCGTATCTTTCGGAGATATGACTATCAGAGAGCTAAATGCGAAGATCCGACTATTATTCGTGGCTGGTTTCGGCTTGTACAGAACACAATCGCTAAATACAGTATCCAACCAGGTGATACCTGGAACTTTGATGAGACCGGCTTTATGATGGGCCTTATACAGTCCGGGATGGTAGTCACAGGCTCAGAAAGGCAAGGAAGGCCAAAATCAGTGCAGCCAGGAAACCGTGAATGGATTACTGCAATTCCAGCGATAAATGCCGAAGGTCAATCGATCCCGCCGTTTATCATTGGTTCAGGCCAGTATCATCTTGCAAACTGGTATCGAGAAAGCAACCTCCCCGGCGATTGGGTTATTGCAACAAGCCAAAATGGATGGACAAATAACGAGCTGGGTCTTGAGTGGCTAAAACACTTTGATCGATCAACAGCGAAGCGATCAGTTAGTCTCTATCGTCTCTTGATCCTCGATGGTCATGAAAGTCACCACTCTGTCGACTTTGAGAGATACTGTCAGGATCACAAGATCATTACACTTTGTATGCCTCCTCATGCATCCCACCTACTCCAGCCTCTCGATGTCGGGTGTTTTTCAGTACTGAAGAATGCTTATGGTCGAGAAATAGAGCATCTGATCAGATGCTCTATAACCCACATTTCTAAGACCGAGTTCTTCCCAGCCTTTTATGCCGCTTTTCAAGCTACCTTTACAGAGAGCAATATCCAGGGGGCTTTTAGGGGAGCTGGAATTTATCCTCTTGACCCAGAAACCGTCGTCTCGAAGCTTGATATACAGTTACGGACTCCAACGCCTCCTGGGGAGGCAAGTCAACCACCAAGTCCATGGGTTTCAAAGACCCCAAAGACAGCAACAGAGGCTCAATCTCAATCTGAATACCTTACCAGACGAGTTATTATGCATAAGAGCAGTTCCCCAGAGTCAATAATTGAGGCTATTAAGTCAAATACAAAAGCAACATTGGCAGTTATGCATGAGGTTGTCCTATTAAGAGATCAGGTCCGAAATCTTGAAGAGGCAAATGCAATACTAAGCCGGCGCCGGAGGGCAAAAAGAACAAGACTACAGAAAGGAGGAGCGATGACTGTACAGGAAGCATTACAATCAATTGATCAGATAGATGTGAATACGCAGGTAGTGGCAGAATCATCAAGAAGTGGTGGTCGAGGAAGGTCGGTTGGACCGGGTGTTCGGCGTTGTGGTGTATGCGGCAAGACCGGGCATAACGCAAGAACATGTCAAGAGGATATTCAGGCCTCTGGAGATGAGTATAGTGAGTAGTTATAGTCAATTGAATGAATTGAAGCAATTTTATCATCTAGATAATAAAGAGGGTTAAGATTTTTGACCCACTCGCTTATCTGACTCACTCGCTTATCAAGCACGTTAAGTCTTTAATAAATAATTAATTTTTTAAAGATTTAAATAAGAATATTTCTTTAGAAAGACTATAAGATTTATTTAATAGATTTTTTTTATTATTAATTTTATAATATTAAATTACTTCTTAAAAAATACTTTTTATTTTATATTACTTTTAAAGTTATTATAATCCTTTTTAAATATTAATATATAATAGCTTAAAATAGTATTATTAATATATTAAAAATATAAATATATATTAATTTTAAAAACATAAATTATATTTATAATAATATTAATATAAATAAAGGCTTAATTAATTAATATAATACTTAGAGATTATATTCTATTTATATTATATAATTAATAAAGGCTTAAAAGTATTTAAATAAAATTATCTTTATTTTCTTTATTAAGAAATTTAAATATAATATAGAAAGTATTTTTAAGGCTATTAATATTAATAATATTAAGAAAAAAAAAGTAATATTTATTAGTCTTATATATATAATTAAAAATAAAGACTTTAAGATATAATTATAAATAAGATAATAACTTTAAATAAGTAAATATAATAAACTTAATATATATATTATTATTAATAACCTTTTTATATTAAAAGCTTTAATTAAAAAGGTAATTAAAAAAGGCTTTAATATAATCTTAACCTTTAAAAAACTTTCTTTTAGCCTTTTTAATATAATTATAAATATTATTATTTAATAATAAAATAGCTTTAGTCTTTTTTATTTTAATAAAAAGATAATTCTTAATCTTATAAGGTTTAATTCTAGCTTTAATTATTTATAAGATTATTTTTTAATTTATTTTAAAGATTTAATAATAATTTAAATAATTTATATTTTTACTAAAGGTTTTAAAGTAATTATATACTTAATAAAAAGTATTAAATTAATATATAATAACTTAATTACTATTTTTTCCTTTTTTTATAATAATAAAGAATAAATACTTAATATAATAAAATAAAGTTTTTTTTTTTTATTATTATTAAGAATTTATTTATTCTTTTTAATATTTTAATTATATATATATATAACCTTCTTTTTATTACTTAAGGTCTTTTATAACTTTTTAATAAAAAAAGTATAGCTTTTTAATTTTATTTATTTATTTGTCACGGGCTGAGTCCGGCGGTACGGGTGGACAGGGAACGCTTCGGGCGTAATAGGTTCTATTGCTACGGATAGGCACTGCAGGCAGGTCAGGCTCTATTAACAAGACGTAGCTCAAGGAGCTACGTTCAGGATCTGACTGGCGGTCTAACTAAGGTTACGGCGATAACGCTATCGCCACGTGATCTGATCCACTTGTGGCTCTAGGGTAGGTTGGTCTGACTTCGAGCTGTGACAGTGCCCCCCTCTTTAGCATCGAGCTCTGCCGAGACGGGCTACTGTGGTCCGGGCTTGTCAGGGTATCTCCTGTGGAAGTTCGCCACGATCTCTGCAGCATTCTCCACGTAAGCAGCAGGGACTTCTGTTGGGTCTGCATATCCGGCCCATTTCACAGTATACTTCAGCCTGGGGCGGCCTCCTCGGCCTCGTCTGTCCCATCGGGAATCCACAATGTCTTCAACCTCCCACTCTTCCACTCCTTCGGCTTCTACTGGCGGTGGCGGGTCTACGTTCTGACCGGGCAGCGGATTGGTGGCAGCTGGCTTTAGCAGGCTCGTGTGAAACACGGGGTGTATCTTCATGCTGGCGGGCAGTTCCAGTCGATAGGCGTACGGGGAGATGACCTTGCCGATCTTCAACGGGCCGATGTTCTTCCAGTCTAGTTTCTTCTGTGGCCTAAGGGTCTTGATATTCCTGGCGTCTAGCCACACTGGAGTCCCCCTACTTGGTATCGTCGGGCAGGTCGTCTGTGTCGGTTCGCTTGGGCTTCGTAACGGGCTTGTGCGGCAATGCTTTCTGATCTCAGGTGCTCTAGGATGTCGTTCATCGTCTTTGCGAACTGTTCTGCGTCTCTAGTGGCTGGGGTTCCTCTGACTGTAATCGTGGGTTCAAAGCCCATTCGCGGGTGGAATCCATAGTTTGCAAAGAACGGAGATACGCCGGTGGTTTCGGATTTCAGGGAGTTCGCTGCGAACTCGGCCAGGGGGAGCCATCGGTTCCAGTCGTCCTGTAGGTATGACACGTAGGCTCGCAGGTACTGTTCCAACACAGCGTTCAGGCGTTCAGTCTGTCCGTCGGTCTCAGGGTGGTAAGCGGTGGATAGTAGCGAGCTGATCGACAGTTGTTTGGTGAGCTTCTGCCAGAACTCCGCTACGAACTGGGGTCCCCGGTCCGATACTATAGTCTGTGGGAGCCCATGTAGCTTCCACACTTCCTTCAGGTAGTAATGGGCTGCGTCTTCGGCATCGCAGGTTCCTTTGCATGCGATGATATGTCTCATCTTGGTCAGGCGGCAGGCTATAATCAGGATGGCGTCATTTCCTTCGCTGGGCGGCAGATGTGTGATAAAATCCATTGACACATGTTGCCAGGCTCGTTCGGGGATAGGCAAGGGTTTCAGCACACCTTGCTTCGCTTCTCGGGCTGGGTTGGCTCTTCGACACGTATGGCAGTTCTTAACCCATTGTTCGATGTAGGCCAACATTCCGGGCCAGTAGTAATCCCGGGAAAGCAGGTCATAAGTGCGGGCACGACCTGGGTGTCCTGCTATAGGGTGTTCGTGGCAGGCTTTCAGCAGGGCGGTCTTGAGGGCGTCGTGGCTCGGGATATAGATGCGGTCCCGGTACAACAGTCGTTCCTGGACGATCTTGCACTCTGCAAGCGTAATCTTCGGGTGTCGCGGTGCGTCGGTCCTGAGGGCTTGTAGTATCGACTGCAGGTCTTCATCGGTCTGGTATCCTTCGTTCAGCAAGCGGTCGATCTCTTCTGGTAGCTCTATTGAGAGTGACGGCTCCTCGGGTGTTGGTGCGGGTTGGTTCTGTTGTAGTGGGTGGCGGATGCGGGCTCTCTGGACTCGTAGCGGCGGAAGTTGCCAGTTCTCTTTCTTTAGTACCACCTGGCTTTGGTGCGCTAAGCGCTCATCCCCCTCTTTAGGGAGGTCTTCTGACCTCCTGGTCAGGGCATCGGGTTTAACTCCCTGTTTCCCAGGTCGATATGTGATCTGGAAATTAAATCGGGACAGGAACTCAGACCAGCGGGCTTGTCGTCGGTTAAGTAACTTCGTCGTCGTAAAGTACTCCAGGTTCTTGTGATCCGTGATCACTTTTATCGGTGAGGGTGCCCCTCCAGTTCGGGTCTCCATTCTTCGAAGCAGCGAATAATGGCCATGAGTTCCTTATCGTAGATCTCGTAGTTGCATTCCGTGGACGTATGCTTCTTGGAGAAGAAGGCTACCGGGTGCAGCCTTCCGTCATCGTCGTATTGCGACAGCACACCGGCGGATACATAGTCAGAGGCGTCTGTCTCCAGGATTACGTCCTTCGTCCAATCGAAGGGGCGTAAGATCGGTGCTGATGTGAAGGCTCCCTTCAAGTCTCGGAAAGCCTTTTCGCAGGTTTCGTCCCAGACGAACGGTACGTCTTTCTTTGTCAGGTGGTTCAACGGGGCTGTAAGCTTAGAGAAGTCACGGATGAACCTCCTGTAGAAGTTCGCAAATCCTGTGAAAGCTTGTACATCTGTCAGGCAGGTCGGGGTTTGCCAGTTCTTAACAGTTTCGATCTTTGCAGGGTCCATTCGGATGCCGTCTCGTCCCACGATAAGGCCTAGGAACTTGGTTTCCGTAACCATGAATTCGCATTTGGCTGGGTTTGCGAATAACCCGGCAGCTCTCAGTTTTTCAAGCACCATCTTTAATTGCTCGACATGTTCTTCTCGGGTCCGGCTATAGATCAGGATATCGTCCAGGTACGCAGTGCAGAATATATCCAGGTATTCCCTCAGCGCATCATTAATGTACCGCTGGAAGGTCGCGGGGGCTCCTGTTAGGCCGAAGGGCATAACCAGTGACTCATATAATCCGAATCGGGTGCGGAATGCTGTCAGGTACTCCTGGCCTTCCTTGATACGCAGATTATTGAAGGCCGATACGATGTCAATACGGGAGAAGTATTTCATACCAGACAGGTTATTCAGGGATTCTTTGATCAGGGGGGAGCGGGTAGCGGTCCTTAACCGTAATATTATTCAGGGCTCGGTAGTCCACGCAGAAGCGTAGACCACCGCCGGGTTTCTTGACGAATAGTACCGGGGAGGCTACAGGCGACGAGCTTGGGCGGATGAATCCTTTACGCAGATTCTCGTCTAGCCACTCTCGTAGGGCTGTCAGTTCGTTCCGGGACATTCCATACAAGGGTCCAAACGGCAGTTTTCCTCCTGGGGTTAGCTCGATGTGGTGGTCTCCAGATCGGTGCGGTGGTAGCTTCTCTGCCTCCTTAGGCGAGAAAACGTCCTGGAACTCTCGAAGTTCTTCCGGCAGCACGAATGCCTCTGGCTCAGGCTTAAGCAGGTAGTCCAGTTGCTTCAGGGTGACGGTGAAGAGGCGGTAACGGTCCTTCTGGCTGTATATTCGGGCGGTTCGCAGGGAAACCGGGAGGATATCCTTTCCCTCCAAGGCTGGTGGGATACTCCCTTTCATCTGGCGCATGAACTTCTTCGGGACGGTCTGTAAAGCCTTAATCCTTGTAGGCTTGGTTGGGGTGTTGCAGAATTTCTGGCAGTACGGGCTGTTAAATGTGAACGTGTGGGCCGCGAAGCCCACCTGCGGGTCGTGTTGCTTTAGCCAAGGCATTCCCAGGACAATAGGGTAGCTGGCTAGCTGGGTCACGTAGAAGATCATGCTCTTCTGCTCGTGATCGGCAATGCGGAGTCCGGCGCGGACGTAGTAGGCGACCTTCCCGCTCTCGGCAGGTCGCCCGTCGAACACTTCAATCTCGAAGGTTCTCTTCAGGGGTCTAAACTTCAGGTTCTGGGACTTAGCCCAGCTCTCGTCGATAAACCCTTTTCCTTCCGCTCCGCTATCGGTCATAGCGTAAGACGGAATTGGTTCTCTTCCGGCCACATTGAGGCTGGCAGGCAGTATCATCAGGTTCGAACGTTGGTTGTTCTCGTTCTCAATCGGGATTCCATGAACGGAGGCGGCGGACAGTTTAATCTTCGGTACAGTAGGTGCGGGGAGGGGAGCCTGGCGCCGACTTAAGACAGGCTCACCCCGTTTTCCTGGCGTCCTCGGGAGTGTCTAGATCGGCGGGAACTGGCGCGGCTGGATGTAGGCGAGTGTGGAGACGGGGGCTGGCTGGTGCGGTTGGGGCTATAAGCGAAGGTGGCTTGACGGAGCCTGGTTGGACGTGTGTCAGGTTCGGGACAGTCGCGGAGGTAGTGGTTGGCTGAACCGCAACGGAAGCACTGGTTGTTCTCCCGTCGTTGGTTAGGGCGGTTATAGCGGCGCTGATTGCTGAGGTCCATAGGTTCTCCGGCTGGTTGGCGGTTTTCGGGGGCTTCTCCTCTACGAGGCGATGGGGACTTCTTTCGGAGTGTCTGGGGGTACTCCTTCAGCGGCATATTCGTCTTTCGTGACGCAGGCTGTGGCTCCGCTGCGAAGCGGCGTCGTCGGTTTTCCAATTCTTGTAGGAAGGTGGCTAGGTCGTGATATTTATAGCTAGGCGGTGGGTTGTGTATAAGCATTCCGCGTAGTTCTCGGGAGACAGCTTGTTCCAACAGGGTAGGGAGGGCCTCTTCTGACATTTCTCCTTCCAGCGCGAGGCGTTGGAACTCGGCGAAGAAGGTGCTGAAATCCTTGTGAGTCTGGCGAAGGCGGAATAATTCGGCGCGGGCATTATTGATCCGGTTCGGGTCTCCAAAAGCGCGTTCTAGTAGATCGATAATATCCTGGTAGTCGGGGAGTTGGCATTCACCAGCTTTAATGTGCGGTAGGACTTGTGCATAGGCGCGTCCCTTAAGACGGCCAGTTACATAGGACATTCGGGCGAGGCGTGTCGGGAATCGGTCGTGGTTAGCTTTTAGTTTTGAGTGTATCTGGGAGACGAAACGGCGTAGGTCGCTCCGTTCGCCCTCAAACTTGTCAGGGTCGGGTAATCGTTCGGTAAGACTGGTTGATTCGGTAGATCGGGAAGAAGGCGGAGGAGTCGTTCCCATAGGAGTCGCTACACGAAGCTCAGCGGGAGCGCTAGTCTCGGGGGGTTCACGGATAGTAGGTACGGTAGGTCGGGTGGCATCGAGGGCGCGACGTTCGGCGAGGCGGGCCTCGAAGATGTCGTCGTCCTTCCTCTTTAGGGCCTTCTCGTGTTGTTGCTCAGTGTACTCGAGCTGGGCTCGGGCAAAGTTACGCTCAGTGGTGATTTGTTGCAGGGATTGTTCGAGTCCTTGATGTTTATCCTTCATGTTCTGGGTCTCATTCTCCAGCTGGGATATACGGTTCTGGGCGTTCTCGGCGTAGGTATAAACGTTCCGGAAGTATTCGAACCAATCGTCTAGGTGTTCCGGGGCATGGTCACGGAATGACTCGACGCTGTCCGGCAGGAAGGGCGGGAGCGGGCGGGCAGACATCGCGTTCGGTGTCCAACGGTTAGGAGCTACGTAGTGTCACGGGCTGAGTCCGGCGGTACGGGTGGACAGGGAACGCTTCGGGCGTAATAGGTTCTATTGCTACGGATAGGCACTGCAGGCAGGTCAGGCTCTATTAACAAGACGTAGCTCAAGGAGCTACGTTCAGGATCTGACTGGCGGTCTGACTAAGGTTACGGCGATAACGCTATCGCCACGTGATCTGATCCACTTGTGACTCTAGGGTAGGTTGGTCTGACTTCGAGCTGTGACATTATTAATATCTTTAAAAAGTTTTTCTTAAGAATTAAATATAGCTTTAAATAAAAAAATATTATTAAAGAAATTATTAATATTATAAATAATTAGATTTATAGTATTAATACCTTAAGGATAGCTAAGTATTATTATTATTAATTATAAAAAGAAAAATAAATTAATTAAAATTAATAAAATAATATTAAAATAAAGAAATATAAAATATATATATTTATATTTAATTAATTTAATTAAAAGTATATAAGAGGGAAAAGCTATATATTAAAGGAAAAAGTAATATATAGATTCTATATATATAGCTAGCTATATAATTTATCATGTGACCGTATATGTACAGCTAGCTGTACAGGTACTAGTACCCGACACTAAGCTGATATTAACTAATGCCGGGATCACTTGTATGTAGGTACCATATATAACCTTGACTACACTCATTATAACCGTTTAAGGACTGAGAATCAACTTAGACATTTTTATCATTCTTGTTTACTTCATCTTCATACAACGATGACCTCTCATTCTAATAAGCCATTCTCCGTGTCTGGCAAAACTGCCATTATCACTGGAGCTGGTTCAGGTTAGTACACCAAAGTGACTGTAGGGCCAATAGACTAAACATTTCAAGGAATCAACTTTGAATTTGCAAAGATTCTATTGTCCAAGAACTGTAATGTTACTATCGCGGATCTCTCACTTCGACCAGAAGCCCAAGATCTAGTGTCCCAGTACTCGTCATCTTCTTCACCAAGGGCAGTCTTTGTCAAAACAGACGTAACATCCTGGAAAGATCTGGCCAACGCTTTTAGACTTACGATCAAAGAATTTGGTGACTTTGACGTTGTCTGTCCTGGTGCAGGTGTCTACGAGCCTACGTGGTCACATTTCTGGCATCCACCAGGGTCTCCTGAGAGTAAAGATGATTCAGAAGGTGATGGCTACAAGTTGCTCGACATCAACCTCACTCATCCTATTCGAGCCACTCAAATGGCCATTTCCTACTGGCTGCATGGCCCCAGCGAAAAAGCATCGCCGGAGAATCCAAAGCGGGTTATCCACATCTCTTCTATTGCCGCTCAAATCCCTGTCTTTAGAGCACCCATGTATGGCGCGAGCAAATTTGGAATCACAGGCTTTGTTCGATGTTTAGCAAATCTCGAACTCGTCGGTATACGAGTCAATGCAGTTGCTCCCGGTGTGGTACGGACACCTCTGTGGACAGAAGACACTGAAAAGATCAAGTACGTGAACGAGGCGCAAGATGCGTGGGTCACGCCTTACGAATGTGCAGAGGCAATGCTGGAATGTATGGAGAGCGACAAGCATCTTGGAGGCACTGTATTGGAGGTTGGAAAAGATAATACCCGCCAAGTCCAGGTTTTCAATGATCCGGGGCCGGACTTTACGGATCCTACCAAGGGATTCTCAACCAGTAATTGGGAAGAAGGGGATGCGAATGTTTGGAATTGGCTTGGTGAGAAGAATATCTGGGGCTTCAAGTTGTGATTTTGAGTTGCAAGCCTTTCTTGCACCCAATGGCTAGTCAGTTTGCTGCTGTGATAACGAATACGAAACTTCCATATCTGTGAAATTTATTTCCTTCAAAGTATGTCCTTGTATGTCAACGTTGCTATGAAAAAGATGGCTTTTCAGCTTCACTTTTACTCACCAATTATGATAAATCACTCGCATTTTGTAGTGACGCCCATGCATGTGCGGGTTACTGAATTTAGTAACTGACGGTAGTCAAATGACCTTGAACGTCTGAGTTGTTCTCTTTTCCCCTCTCACGCCATCATTTTATTCTGATTCATTGCAGGGATACCCATATCAATTCTGATTCATTGCATGAAGCTACCCCACGCAAATGGAACCCCCGCTTGCTGTTGTCGGCTTATCTCGTTGCTGGGAAGCCGAAGTTTAACTGATACCCTTTCGGCCGAGATTCCCAAGATTGATGGTTGAAAGTGGCGTACCTGCACCACCTCGGCTTGATTACTGTTTTGAGTTGGGGAAAGTCGTCGATGTAATGGCTGCAAATAATGATCACGACACAGGAATCATCAAGGAAATGGATTGATATCGAGGTAAGATATCAAGTTAGCATATAAATAAAGTCAAGTTCTACCGAGCTGAAAATTCGATAATACTTTTGTTCTACTACTTTCTTGCGAACCATCATGGCACAGACGGACGTCCTCATCATCGGAGCTGGAATGTCAGGCATAGGCCTCGGCGTCCAACTCATTCGCAAATTCGGGACCAGAAACTTTGAGATTATCGAAAAGAGTTCCGCTATTGCCGGAACGTGGAATGTTAACAGTTATCCAGGCTGTGGATGCGATGTGAGTGAGCTCATGCATGAAGGAAACTTCATTTGACAATGTAAATCAGGTGCCGTCTCATTTCTACTCTTACTCCTTCGCTCTCAATCCGAATTGGTCACAGAAATATGCTTCGCAGCCTGAGATCGAGGCTTACTTCAAAGGCGTTGCAAATAAGTATGACATAGGAAGGCATGTCAGACTCAATTCGGTCGTCGAGTCTGCCAGTTGGGATGAGCATACCGGTATTTGGGAAGTTTCTATTCGAGATCGTGAAACATCAGAAGTCAATACACGTCGCACAAAGGTACTTGTCTCTGCAGTTGGTGCGCTATCTATTCCCAAAGAGTGCGACATTCCTGGTGCTTCAGACTTTGAGGGACGTTTATTCCATACAGCAAAGTGGGATCATTCTTTTGATTGGCATAGTAAAGACGTCGTTGTCATAGGTGAGTAGATTCCAAGACCATGTCATTGCAGCACTCATAATTATAGGTAATGGGTGCAGCGCAACCCAAATTCTCCCGGTTATCAGCTCGGGAGAAACAGCTGTCAGAAAAGTGACACAATTCGCAAGACAAGCGCACTGGCTATCCGAGCGCCCAAACCCTACTTACTCGTCTACCTTCAAGTGGATCATGCGATGGATTCCTTTCGTTATGCGCATCTACCGTGCTTGGCTATACTATCAAAAAGAGAGGGACTTTGCAGGTTTCCGCATCACAAACGGGCTCAAGATGCGAGACAAGTGGACAGAGGAAACGGTTAAGTACATACGAAAAATGGCTCCTGATCGATATATCGACTTTTTGATCCCAAAGACAGAGATAGGTTGTAAGAGGAGGGTAAACGATACTGGTTATCTTGCTTGTTTGCACCGAGATAACGTTGAGCTGGTGTACGATGACCCGATAAAGAATATTGAATCCAAGGGTATCAGAACGAAATCCGGCAAGTTTGTGGCTGCTGATGCAATCGTTCTAGCACACGGATTCGAGACTCAGACACCTCTATTTCCTATGAAAATATACGGGAAAAATGGAATCACCATCAATGAACATGTCAGTCTTTTCCATATTTATGCTAACAAGATACTGACATTTCCAGTGGAATCGCGTCAGTGACGGAGCAGCATCATCTTACTTCGGGACCTGTGTATCGGGCTTTCCGAACTTCTTTATCATGATGGGTCCCAACACGCTCAGCGGCCATCTCTCAGTTATATACACCACCGAATGCCAATTCGACTTTACCTTGTGCGTTATCCGACGTGTCCTTGCGGGTAAGGCAGACATCGTCGAAGTCACAGCCGAAGCCGAACAACGAGATATAAATGATGTACAAAAACAGGCAAAAGAACTGGTATGGGCTACAGGGTGCACCTCGTGGTTCATCGATGAAAACTCAGGCAGAAACACTATCATGTTCCCGGATTGGCAGTTTATATTTTGGTGGAGAAGTTTTCTTATTAATTGGCACGATTTAGAGTATCGGAGGGTTGATGGGAAACAATATGGAGTATTTCCATCGGAATGGACAACGTGGCTAGTTGTTTCTGTTTGGTTAGTTGCTTTGGCATATCTTGTACCGGCATTGAGGTCGTAAACACTTTTTATAACTTCAAAAGAAAACATAACAGTATAGTGATCCAAGGAAGGAATTTGATAATTTGCATCAATTTAAATACTGATCCAATATCTCTACTCGGTATTATAACCTGCTAACTTGTGATAGCAATGCAAACTAAAGACTCCAAACAATGCTAATCCAATTTTACCATCACATCAAACTCATTAAATCATCCTCGTTTCTAAAGTTTAGGCCCACTCTTGCTCGCACAGCAAGAAGCAGGCTCTTCCTTCTTCTCACCGAAAGCGTCCTTCGAAGCAGCATCAACACAAAGCGCCGAAGGTGGAACCCACAAACCAGGGTTCTTCTGATAGAAATTTGATGCTCGCAGCATGACACTAACAGGCTCAGCAGGCATGACAGGGAAATCCTCCGTTCGTGGAAAATGTGTCAATCCAAACTGGATATAGCACACGATATCCGTGTTCTCGATGGGCTCGTCTCGATTCACCCAATCAACGATGTTGCTGTTGTGAGGGTGGTTCTCGATACCAGTGGATTGACAGACGTAGTCACCAGCGGGGAATATCTCGTAGTCCTTATAGGGTGTCACCCAGAGACTCTTGCGCGCAAAGGCAGCGCGGTTGTAGACTACACTGCCAGGCTTTGCCAAAAGAGCGGGACAGTTGTTGTTGAGGATCTTGTAGGCGACGGGCTTCTTGGCGGAAGGGTTGATGCTGTTGGGATTCGTGATAGCCCAAGAACGACTTGTCTCATGGCAGTAATTTGAAGATGCGTCCTTGGCAGTCTTGTAAGGTGTGTTCTTGCAGTAGAAGCCGTTCCCGTAAGGATTTAGTGGAGATCCGACTTCCTCTTCTGAGGGAAGAGCGTCATTCTGAACAATTGTGTTGTTGGGGCCATCAACTTCGGGGTCGACACGGAGAGAGAAGATGTGCTGGTGGTTGTGGGCGTTGATTGTGGGAGCCACTTCAGTACCGTATGGGGCAGCTGTCTCGGAAGGGTGCATGCAGTAGGTGTTCAACATGCCAGTCAGCTTGATCTCAAGCTTGTATGTTCCGTCGAGTGTGAAGGTGTGGTAGAAGCCGTATTCGTAGTTGGCAGCTGTGATGATTTGAGAAATGATAAGCTTGCGATCACGGGCGGAGATGACACTGCCGTCTCGGTAGTCGGTGTGCTTATATAGAAGACCGTTGTCTTCTTCGTGGATGCAGATGGCGTTCTTGATAACAGCGGGGTCACCCTCGCCAGTGGCCATGACAGCATCGAGGTAGTGAATAGCTCCCTTACAATCACATCCCAGCTTCAGAGAGTTGGTCATGAGACCTGTTCCATACTCGCCGACGTCAAAGGCGTGCTTGCGGTGGTGAGGAGGATCGGGGTTGCCGTAGGGAACGACCATCTCTACAACACTGATCCTGTTGAAGAGAGTGCGCTCGCGGTGCTCGTGGTGGTCTTCCATGCGGACATCTGACAAGACAATACCTTCGCGGTAGTTGAAGCCAATGTGCATCTTGTAACCTGCCCACGAGATCTCGTTGCCGCGCATGCGGAAAGACACGCCTTGGGGTTGTGTGATGTTGATGGGCTTGAGAGTGCCATCGATGTAGTTCTCACCGATGAACTCAGGCATATAGTTGTGGGGAGTAAGAGGAATCTTGGTTCGCTCGCCGTTGACAAGACGGACATCGACAGCGAGAACCTCTTCCTTCTCCGTGTCAAGAACGACGGAGAAGTCGAGAGGGTGAGCGTACTGGTTGTCGTTGGGCGAAGCACGGTAGTAGACCAAGCCCTGCTGAAGACGTCGCTCATAACCCCAACGATCATCGAATCCGATAGCCCAAGCATCGATGAAGATCTTCTCCATATCGGTGATCCCAAGCTCCTCACAAGCGCGAATGACTCGAGGGTCCTTGCGAGCAATGCGTTCGCAGACATCAAGATCCTCAAGGGTCAGGGTAGGGCCGACGTCAGTGACAGGCTTCCACTCTTCGACCTTGCCCTCGCGGATGTTGGCAATGACTTCAGCGACCTGGCCGGTTCCGCGCTCAATCACAATGGCGAAGGCGCGACGAGCAGGGCGAGGGCCAGTACGGGCCTTGAAGGCAGCATACTCGGCCTTTTTAGGCTCACGAAGGGTGAGACAGTTGAACTTGAGAGTCTTAGGGCTTGCATGGTCACGGATGAGTTTTGTTGCGGCGCGGATCTCATCAATTGAGAGGGGATCTATAATTGTAAGCAGTCAATTGGGTAGAAAGGATAAAAAGGCAAATTACCAAGAGGATGAGTATGCTCAATTTGAGACAGATCGGGAGCGTCGTCGTTGGGCTCTTCCCGGAAGATGGTGTAGCCGGCGATAGAAGTGGTGTCTGGAATCATGATGAATGTTGTCTGGACTAAGCGACTGTTCCATACGGTAGATGTAATGCAAGGTTTGCAAGTGTTGCAAGTCTTAATTGGTGTTGTGTTGTTGTTTATGAGTTGTAGCTTAGAGTAAGCAAGTGAGACAAGCTTTGTTGATCTTGGACAGAAACAATAACTTTGATTGAGGATGACAGCTTCTTATAGACGATACAAGTACAAAACAGTATAGAACAAAGAAGAGGAAACAGAGTCCACTGTAGCGCCGCCGTTCCATGACACCGCTCCGCTCCCCATCTCCACTCTCCGCCTTACAGTGACTCCGCTGATCTGTATGTAAGACGGGCACAGGAAACAAGACGTTGAGACTACGGGGCCACGCTATGGAAAGTTAGCCGAGATCAGATCTGACTTGTTTATGCTATCTGTTACCCCAAAAGCGCAATACAATTACATTTTTTGTTAGATCCATCCCCGGCAGTTACACACGCTATATTGAAGCTATCCGAACAGAGGCATTGAATGGAACAAAGTTGCCAAATGAGGGGTGACCCGCCAATTTCCTTATCTTGCTGTTATCTAGCAGACTGGACGTGTTATTGGAAGCATCTTGTTTGCCTCGTTTTGCCTTGCATCTGCGTGACCTGGAGGAGGCTCTGTCACTTGACACCCTGCAGAGCCAATTAGGCCAGAGCTTCCCCTCATTTTGTGTCTGTCTAACTGTTTGCAGTAGCTGTTTCTCAGCTTTCGTACCCTGTAACTTGTCTGAGTAAAGCTAAACCCGTTTGGGGTATTATTTTGAAGGTTTTGGTGACAGACAGACGATAAGAAGTTAAATGCACCGAGATAACCGAGCAAGGTCCCATGCTCTTTGCCACAAGCTGCTCAAGACATGTCATCTCACTTTGATACGACCGGCCCGGTTGATGGAAGTCGCTGAATTACCTAAGATTGCAACGGGGAACAATCCATGATCTGACTGGCATCGCAACTCTATTCATCACGTAATGGAATGCCATCGCTCAACCGTCAATCGGACTTCCCCATGGGGAAAGTTTTCTTCCCCGCAGATCAATCGTTGTTCCCTGTGGCTGCATGAGTTACAGACTCCAAAAGAATTCATGTCCTTGTCGCGTTGCGAAACTCGTCTTGTCGCGATGAAAACACCGACCAGGAACGGGCACTGACAGTAATGACGTACTGAAGAAATTTAAATTTTTCAGGGTAGGGCAGTATGAACCAGGGTCAGAGATAACAGTGACACCCTTATCTCTACCCAAACTAATCCATATGCGCCCTTTTCCTACCAGGTTTTTCTTGGTGTCTCTCCATCTTCAGCGATGAGGTAGGGCACAATTGGGGTTCTAGTTAGGTAGTCTACGCTCTTTACAGAAGGTTGATTGAACTAGACACACTCTATTCCATACAGTATTGTCCGTGGTCTTCTCGGGTTGTCACATCGTCCCGGCCCAGGTCGCTACCAGATACCTAATCTGTTCTGTTCTGCTCTCTAGTTAACCCCCAACATCTCTCTATCTATTTGTCTACCCACGTCTTTGTAACTCCTTGGTCCGTTCGTCGGCGAGCAAAGCTGAGGTAAATTGGATATAAGCAGCGACGCTCACTATTTACTTTATTCCATTTCCCCTCCTTTGTATCCCGTTTCATTTATAGTCGCAAAACCATCTGACTCGCCTTTTCACCTTGACAAGGCTGCCCGTCGCCTTCTATTCCTCCTCATTTACGTCATTTCAATCTTTTATCTCGACGCGGTCATTGTCAGACGCGGCCATGACCAACGACGTCGAGACAAACTCTGCGCTCAAGCGCCAACCTTCAACCCCCCAAGCTATTCGCGATGCAGAGGATCTTGCCAATTTTGGTCATGACCAGAGCCTCACTCGCAAGTTCAGCATGTGGAGCATGCTTGCTCTTGCTTTCTCAGTACTAGGCACGTGGTCAACTTTTGCTCAGGGAATCGACAGTGGCCTGACAGCTGGAGGCCCCATCGCCATCCTCTGGGGTCTTGTGCTTGTCTTTGCATGTAACATCTGTGTCGCCGTGTCACTAGGAGAGATGTGTAGCAGCATGCCCACCGCTATGGGACAGGCCTATTGGATCTCTAGACTATGGCCTACTCCTGCTGGTAGATTTACTTCATATCTTTGCGCGTGGATCAACATGACAGGTTGGATCACTTTGTCTGCGTCGCAGATTGCCTTCATGTCTGAGTTTCTGCTCAAGATGAAGATCCTCTTCACGCCAAACTGGACAGGCGCTGATAAAGGCTGGGTTTTATTTCTAGTCTATGTTGGTGTTACTATTGTCATGACACTTTTCAATGTTGTGGCATGTCGCAAAGATGTCATTCTCCCGTGGTTCAACAACTTTGTGGGCATTTCCTTTGCCAGTCTCTTTGTCATTATCAGTATGGCGATGCTGATTTCTGTCGGCGTCAAAGAGGATTTATCTTTCCAATCTGCGGATTTTGTGTTTGGAAAATGGATCAACCAGACTGGTTGGCCTGATGGTGTAACCTGGTTTATCGGTCTTGTACAAGCAGCCTACGGTCTCACAGCTTTTGACGCAGCTATTCACCTTGTCGAAGAAATTCCCTCGCCTCGAACCAATATTCCAAGAATTATCTGGCTCTCTGTTACCATGGGAGCCATCACTGGTTTTATCTTCATGGTTGTCTGTCTCTTCTGCATGGTCAACTCAGACATTTATCTTAACCCGTCTACTGGCCTTGCTTTTATGGATCTCCTCAAGGAAACTGTTGGTCTTCAGGGTGGAACGGTCCTTCTGACGCTGTTCATTATCAACGGTTTTGGACAAGGTATTGGAATCGTCACGACGTCTTCTCGATTGACCTGGGGTTTCGCTCGAGACGGTGGTCTTCCCTTCAGCAGCTACTTTGCGCGTGTCGATGACTACTGGAAAGTCCCTGTGCGGGCGTTGTGGCTTCAAGGTGCCGTCATGGCTCTCATCGGCATTCTCTACACTTTTGCCTCAACTGTGCTTGAAGCTATCCTCAGCGTCAGCACCATTGCACTCACTGTTTCGTATGGCATGCCCATCCTGACTCTTCTCTTTGTTGGTCGAGACAAGCTCCCACCGGGCGAATTCGGCCTCGGACGTTTCGGGTCAGTGATCAACTGGGTCGGAGTAGTCTACTGCGCAGTAACTACTGTCTTCTTCTTCTTTCCGTCCGCACCCAACCCCGCAGCAGCCGACATGAACTACGCCATTGCTGTTTTTGGGATTATGCTTGTTATTACCCTTGTTTTCTGGGTCGTCAAGGGCCGAATCACTTATCTGGAGACTGAGGAGGCGCAAGGGAACATTATCTATGCACAAAGAGCCGAGAGGGCCAACTATGTTGACATTGTTGGCAAGACGGATACCGCGGGTCCGCATCCACACCCGCACCCGGACCAGGGTGAGGCCAGTGGTCAGTGAGACATTTGTAGAAGGGGGTAAATAGGTGGCTGTGTCAGTTGTTGCATAGTAAATATTTGGTTGCTAGATAGTTGAATGACGAAGAATGAAGATTGTGCATGCGAAGATCCCTTTATTTAAATTACAATTTCTTTTTGTCCTATCTTGCTGCCACTTTGGGAATAGATCGACCTTTGAGAACGCATTCCCAAATGCAGGTAACATTTTGCACGGAACCGCAACTATCATACGACTTACAGTTCAACAATACTGCCAACAGTGAACAGGGATACATATTGCAGCTTACGGCCCAAAGGATGTTTAGAAAAGACTGACATACTATCATTGTTGCGTTTTATTACCCGAATTCTGCTTCATTTCTTTGCCGAAGGACTACCTGAATCGGCAATGAGAAGACATATTGATGTCGATACAGGGTATCTCAAGACCTCCCCACATACGGCTCGGCTGGTGTGTAGTATTCCACTAGTCCGAAACGGGGCGATACTTTTCATTTTTTGTGTCTGGGGAATCATGACGATGAAACCCCATGTCGGTAGTAAAGAGTCATTCGCCGGTAGCCCATTGTTGTTGTTCCGCAGACGCGCATACCAACAAATAATTGGGGTAATATAATCCATAACAAGGATGAATCCCTCCTCAGCAGATTTCTCCAGATTCTGAGCCCATCAATACATACCTACATCCACAATGAGTCTAGACATCCAACTTACTGCCCCCAATGGGCGAATTTACAAGCAGCCCACCGGATTGTTCATCAACAATGAATGGGTCAAGTCATCCAATGGCGAAAAGATCTCTTCCATAAACCCAACGTAAGTTGCCCTCTCGCTTATCGGTATTGGAATTGCTATTAACAAATACAGAAACGAGCAAGAGATCACATCCGTCTACGCCGGTTCGTCTGAAGACATCGACAAAGCCGTCAACGCTGCCCGCCGTGCCCTTCGCAACCCCGCATGGCGAGACCTCCCAGGCACTGAGCGTGGTAAACTACTCAGCCGTCTTGCTACACTCGTGGAAGAGAACAAGGAGATTCTCGCGACGATCGAGACTTGGGATAACGGAAAGCCCTACTCTGTCGCTCTGAACGATGACGTAACTGAAGTCGCTGAGACGTTGAGATACTATGGTGGTTTTGCCGATAAGGTGTTTGGACAGGTCATTGAGACCACAGGCGACAAGTTTGGATATACCATTCGTGAGCCTATTGGTGTCTGTGGGCAAATCATTCCGTATGTGAATTAATGTCCTTTCCACTATTGAAGACTATTGACTAATACTGCTGATAGATGGAACTTCCCTCTTGCGATGGCAGCTTGGAAGCTCGGCCCTGCTTTGGCTTGCGGTAACGCTGTGATCCTCAAACCCGCAGAACAAACACCTCTTTCAATTCTCTACCTCGCCAATCTCATTGTCCAGGCAGGCTTTCCACCTGGTGTTGTCAATATCGTCAACGGTCTAGGAACTGTTGCCGGTGCCGCGCTTGCTTCACACATGGACGTCGACAAGATTGCCTTTACTGGTTCTACACCCACGGCACGCTCAATCATGAAGATGGCTAGCGGCAATCTGAAGAACATCACTTTGGAGACTGGTGGCAAGAGCCCACTTATCGTCTTCGATGATGCCGATGTTGACTTGGCTGCATACTGGGCCCATGCTGGTATCATGTACAACCAGGGTCAGGTGTGTACTGCCACGAGTCGTATCCTTGTCCAGGAGGGTATATACGACAAGTTCATGGCTGCTTTCAGAGCCCAAGTCAAGAACATCTCCAAGGTGGGCGATCCCTTTGAGGAGAGCACCTTCCAAGGTCCCCAAGTTACCAAGGCCCAATATGAAAGAATATTGTCCTTCGTCGATGTGGGTAAGAAAGAAGGCGCCAAACTTGCTCTCGGAGGTCAACCATTCAAGGTTGGCGATGGAAAAGGTTACTTTGTCGAACCGACCGTCTTCACAGATGTTACACCCAAGATGCGTGTTTTCCAGGAAGAGGTCTTTGGCCCATTCGTAGTTGTCACCAAGTTTGCTTCTGAAGATGAGGCTATCCACTTGGCCAATGATACACAATATGGACTTGGAAGTGCACTTTTCACTACAAACCTTGCGAGGGCGCATCAGGTTGCCAAGAGGATCGAGGCAGGTATGGTATGGGTCAACTCAAGCAATGACAGTGACTGGAGAATTCCCTTTGGTGGAGTGAAGCAAAGTGGCATTGGTCGGGAGTTGGGAGAGGCTGGTCTTGCGGCTTATTCCAACATCAAGGCTGTGCATGTCAACATTGCAGCCAAGTTATAGACAGATATTAAGCTTGTGTCCTATCATGTAGCATTAAATTGAACCAAGCTATTGACTCAACTTCTTAAAGACCTCTTCCGGGACGCCCCGCCGGATGCTCCATATAGTGTTGTGATCAGCCTTCTTGATAGTCTTTGTGCTGTAACTTATGGTGTCACCGACATGTTCTCCCTTCCAGCAAGCATTCATCCATTGTGGCCCTGCCGTCTCAGGTGCACCTATCATGGAATCTGTCTCGGCGTAGAAAACATCGATAGTCAACTGTCGGCCAGATTCTCTCAGCGCACTCACCAACTTGGGGACCAGATCGTCGTAGTCAAGCCAATCGCCAAATCCAGACATCCCGTTTATATTTTGCATTAGAAGCAGTGATTCGTCTGAGAACCCTTCAATGCTCTCGGCATGAACGATTTTGAAAAGATAAGGCTCGAGCGACTCCTCGAACTTGGAGAACTCGGATTCCCCTTCAAGACCGGCCGGAGTTGGTGTTGTGAACAGTTGACTAAAGCCAACAGATGAGGTGAATGCTGGGCCAAGAGTATTGTTAAAAAACCCAATTGCCTTGTCTGCCTGAGCCATCATTCCCACTGGTAATGCTTTGACAAACGACATGGACCAGATATTCGAACGAGAAGGTAAGATCCACGGCGCTCCAATGGCCATGTATGAACGGCCGGGATGCAGTATCTCAGGGTGGTGGAGCAGCATGTCAAGAGCATATACTGTTCCTCCGCTATGACATGCAATAGACACTTTATCAATTCCAAGATGCTTCAAGAGAGCCAGTGTCATTTCTATTTTATGTTAGCCTTTGTCAAATCACACGACGAAAGAAAACAACGGTATTACATACTTCGGCATATAACGGCACGCTTTTCCAACTTGACAGGATCTGTCCCACCAAAACCTGGTCGGTCCATTACCACGATACGAACATGGTGTTTCTTGGCTAGCTCATCTTTCGCACAATGGATAATGCGAGATGCGCAGAGTGGCGCGAAGAAGAGTAGAACATTCTCTTCTTGGGGGTTAGACGTATTGCGATAGCCGTAGTCTGCGTATTTGACTTGGATAGCAACCGGGCGATCATCAGAAGAGTCTGCTGGGAGATGAAATGTTTGGGAGAAACGCGGGTCTTTGAAAAATGCCTGAGGATCTATTTCTTCTTGTGCTGCCATGATGACGAATGACGATAACGTGGGATTCTATTCCGAGTATCAGACAGGATGTGGCAAGTAAGACGAATGAGGGAATAACATGGCATACCTTCGTACAACAGGTGTCACGTGTAGTTAACGAAAGCCAGCCACAATACTATACTGGCTAGACTGGTCTAGACTGGCAGCTGAATTAGGAACCCTGGTCAATCTTTGGTGGTTGGTTGGTGAGTCGCCTGACAAACTTAATCGTTGTCGCATCAATATTATAAAAAAAGGCTTCACAAGTTTTCTCCTACCCACTAGGCCGCGTCAGTATGATATAGATACCAGTATACGCTTGAGGATGCTAAAATATGGAAATGCAATGTGCAATATCAGACCAGCACTGTATGACAAATTGACGTGGTCTCGACTGGACTCGAAGCAGAGTGGCATACAATCTATGCAGTAGTTCTCTGTTGTTGATTCTAGAACTCTTCCAAAGGAGTTGGGAGGAACAAAAACACAATCTTATATCATTGTAGGGAATTTGGGGGAGTGGCGGACACCAATGTGTCAAGACAAATGAAGAGACTAGTTGGACATATGACCATCGTCGATGGCATGCCGTGTGTCTAGAAAGTTCAAAAGACCTTCGACTCGCTCACGAAATTGACATGTTTTTCTTTTGGCCCGGGTCCTGGATGCTTTAAACTTGGAGGCTAATTCGTTTGCGCAAAGCGGCGCAAAGCGACCAGAAACACGATAAATCATGAAAATATTGTCGTCTCCCTTATCCACGAGATTTGGTTATCCGGAAAGTTACAAAGCGAGACTCTTCATGTTGTCAGGGTTACAAGGCCCTGATAAGGAAACTGTCCAAATGCTTAAGGTCATCTACCTTGGTGAGCAACCTCAGCATTGTGAGTTTGCATATAGAGTATAGGGTTAATCATCGGAAATCGGAGACAATAACCAATCCGGTAGGGAGATCTGACTCGTTCATTGATCGTCCATCGATATCTATCATGGTAAGACACAAGGCGTGAAAAATTATGCATGAACAAAGTGATGATCCCTTCATTACAGCCCCTGTCTACTGATTGAGACATCAAGGGTTAAAACGACGAAAATTCTTTCAATAAATAAAACATCAGCCCAACGAAAGAAGCAAAAGAACTGATCTTGCAGCTTAAAGATTATCTTATCAAGGACTTTAATTACAAGTCTCCACTACGATCCTGGTATTGGGCGTTAATGGGAAGCGAAAAATGTTTAAATTTAAGACATGATGTTTGAGAGGAATGGCACAGACGCGCTTGAG
Source organism: Fusarium poae (assembly GCF_019609905.1). Classification (NCBI taxonomy): domain Eukaryota; kingdom Fungi; phylum Ascomycota; class Sordariomycetes; order Hypocreales; family Nectriaceae; genus Fusarium; species Fusarium poae. Next base: position 7,373,918 of record NC_058399.1, read on the forward strand.
GTTCAAACGCAACCCGATCATTCCCGCAGGCCTGGTAACTCATTTAAGATCCTGGCAAGTTGGGCCTGAAAGTCTTGTCTTGATTATTGGGCGGCGACGGGAATACGCAGATGTCAACATTGGATACTGACCTGGTCTTTTGTACCATGATCTCGTCGACCAGATAGATGGTTCACTGATACTGTAACAAGGTATAAGAGACTATATATTTAAGTATTTATGAGAATAGCGTGTTGTTGTATTGTCGCGTTGTCGCGTCGTCGTGGTGAGGCCTCTCAATCTCTTATTATGGACGTGCTTGTGGCGAAAACCTGTTTAAGTTTTTGAGGCTCGGCCTTATCTCTTCTCCCTTGCTTCATCCTTTGTCCTTCGTCCTCCCTCCCTGGTCTCTCCGATGAGTTGGCTACCGGGAACCGGCGCACCGGATTCTCATTCCGCGAGCCACAGCATCATATTCATGACCAGGAATAGCCTGTCAGTCAATGTCAACTCACTTCCAGGACTTACAAATCCGGCCACACTAATCCCTTCACGAAAGAATTAGCGTCCGCCCCCTGTAGTTAGCACCCGATGAGCCTCAAAGCCACGGCATTTACAGTGGACCAGAGCCCGCTTTTGGGCAGGGAATGGAAGCTTCGCTTTGACTCGAGTCACGGTTTTATCACGAGATTTTGTTAAGTTTAGGTTGAAACTATCTTGCAATCGCCCCTTTTGACTACGAGGATGGGGCGGTTTGGCTGAGCATTGATAACTTACTGATAGGACATTCAAGCCCTAGCCTTTATAAATAAGCCATGCCGCTACTTACCTATGTTCCAATCAATCATCTCATCCATCAATCAGCCTTCGTCAAGCCTTCCATCCTTTAGACTCCCCCAAAATGGATCAATTTCGAGATATCAGTACCACATGGGTAGATTCCAATTCACCCACAAGGCGCAACTCTATCGACTTCTCTGCCCCTTCGCCACCACCTACTCATGAAAATGACCCAAAGGCCTTTTTGAAACATCATGCTGCTAAAACAGCTCTATCTCAACCATCCCCAGACCCCGAAAAGGGCAGCAGTGGCTCCAGCAGCGACGATGAGAAACCACAACAACAACAACAACTCTCATTCCGACAAAGATTACATCATTTCACATGGGCCTGGTATGTTTTGCCAATGAGTGTCGGGGGGTTGTCGTTGCTTATTCATGTGCAACCTCATCAATTCCCCGGTTTGAGGATAATTGGTACAGTGCTGTACAGCATCAACCTCCTCATCTTTACCCTCTGCTGCATTGGCATGATTCTCCGGTTCTCATTCAATCCTGGTGACTTGACACGATCAGTCACACATCATCGTGAAGGTTTCTTCCTTCCTACCTTCTTTCTCGCCATTGCTTCCTTGATCACTAGCACTCAGCGCTATGCCATTCCTAAAGACAACGCATCATTCTCTTGGGCAGCACAGACTATCTTCTGGGTCTATGTCGTTACCACATTCATCTTGGCCATTTGGCAATACTCTTTCCTTTTTGCAGGACATAACTTCAGCTTACAAGCTATGATGCCTGGCTGGCTGTTGCCTATATTTCCCGTTATGTTGGCTGGAACAGTAGCGACAGTTATCCTCGATACGCAGACACATCTTAACCCTTTACCCATCATCTTTGCTGGTCTGACTTGCCAAGGATTGGGTTTCTGCGTGTCAATGATGATGTACGCTCACATGATCGGTCGACTCATGCAATCAGGTCTTCCCAACCGTGAACATCGCACTGCTTTGTTCATGAACGTCGGTCCACCATCCTTCACAGCCTTGGCTCTCATTGGTATGGCCAAAGCTTGGCCAAAGACCATCTCTGGCATTGAAGATATTGCTCTTAATGTCGATACTGTCCGCACCGTCGCGCTCCTATGTGCCGTGTTCCTTTGGGCATTGAGTTTGTGGTGGTTCTGTATCGCCGCTGTCGCAGTCATTTCATCTCCGCCCAAAGCATTTCATCTGGGTTGGTGGCCTATGGTCTTTCCAAACACTGGATTTACACTTGCTACCATTTCTATCGGACAAGAGTTCAAGTCTGAGGGCCTTCTTTGGACTGGGAGTGCTATGAGCATTCTCCTTGTCATCACGTTTTTCATTGTCATTTTCTTTAATATTAGAGCTGTGTTTGTACGAGACATCATGTACCCTGGAAAGGATGAGGATGCTGATGACCACTAAAAGTTTTGTTTCAGATGGAGTAATGGGTTTTGCGTTTAGAGATACCACGGGATACAGGATAGACAAAAGGCTACCAGAGCTAAAAGAACTGACTTTAGATTTAGACATTCATAATATTAATTCATTATCTGTACCATCATCATGATTATCGCCGTAATAGTTTGCGGCCCAAGCCGGGCCAGAACCTTCGATGCCTGTCAACAGGGATTAAGCATTAGGCAATAAAGTGGTAGCAGGGGTTCGATCAGGAAACTTTTCCAGAATCAGACGAGAATTTCTTCTGATGCTTGGATCGTAATCGCTGGGACCACGGTCTTACGAGTCCGTGAAACAGGGCCGATAACATGACTCTGAAGTTGCTGCTCCCCCTTTCTTAATACGTAGGTCCGGTTTTCGGCGAGACTCGGGCAAACTGACGGTTTCGCCGATGGCTTGAGACTACAATAGTAAATGGATGATATAAGAGTCTTGACGATGTGAAGGGAAGAATATGATTGAATGTTTATTGCAGCCTATACTTATGAATATGATCGGGCCAAGCTAAGTTCATGATTTTTGACGGAGTGGTAACGATGTGGAATTGGGCCATCCTGAAGGCTAATTCCTACAGGACAACAGCTAAACACCTCTGTTCTCACAACAATTCAGTCCAGCTGTTGATATTCATCCAGTCCTGGTCCGACGTAAAACTATTAAACTGATGCACGCCTTCTGCTCCAAGTAAACGGTTCCAATCCGGCGGACTCTCAGGAACCATGACCTGCTCACCCTGTAGCCGTTGCGAAACCAACGTCTCATACTCGCGATGCAGTTCCTCAAAAACACTATGCACAGCTTCTGCATTGGGCCAATGTCTCGCAAGCAATGTAGTGCATCTCAAAAGTCTAGATAACCTCTCCAACGCGTTGATAGCCACCAAAAAAGTTTGTGATGTCACTGCCGCGCGTATCTCTCCTGCAAACTGGATACCCGCTGCCGTCACAGCACTAACTGATGTGAAATGACATTGACATAGTTCATCTCGTGCAGAGAGCTTTTCGAGGGATGTGACGATGGCTTGGGCAGCGGCAGAACATATCGACGAGGAGCTGGGAGACGGGAGGTTGCGGTGGAGATGGAGGAGGAGGAGATTGTAGTGCATGCGAAGATGACACGTCCACGAGTCGTCGTCTTCTGCTACGGTAGATATACCAGATCGCAAAGACCAGAGACCTAGACGTGCATCGATTGACGAAATGTCTATCATGTGATCCCTTGCTGGAGCGTTGAGTGCAATGACGTCTAGGCCGATGTAGGCCAAATCGACCAGGTGATTCAGAAAGTCGGGGTTTACACCTGGAGTATCGACCATTGAAGGATCGGTAGTCGCTGTATCAACCATGTCTTCTTGCCGGAGTGGTTGCTGATCGATATCCTCGGCTCTCACCGCACAGGGTCTTCCCATTTCCAGAGAAGAGAAAACCTCACAAAAGAAAGCAGACCACCAACATCGTCGATATTGAGCCATTTCAGCAGCCGGAAGCTGTGAACTTCTTCTATGCGCTCCAAGGCCTGTTCCTATACGTACTGCTATGCCAGCCCAGTACCACGGGCCACCAGCAACTGTATCTCCATCACCAATATGCCACGTAAACAGTGCTGCGGCCTGTAGAAGATGCATCCTATCCGATTCGTGGCGCATGTGATATAGCATGCTTGCTCTTCTGAAAAGGATATTCTGCACCGCGTGACGGTCATTTGCAACGAGCGGATGAGAGCATGCGTGAGCACCTGCCATGAGAACTGATTGGAACAGTAGTAGTGGTGGAGGGTTATCGGGAGTGCGGTACCTAGCAAGGAATTCTGGCTTTGATACGATGGGTAGGAAAGGGTGAATATGCTCGAAGTATGCTGTGACTAGAGCATCGCGAACCTCTTGAGCAGGAAAAGATGAGACTTCAGTAACTAGATCCTGTGTCATACCCCATGAGCTCGGTGTAGGCTTCCAAGAGTTTACCTGTCGAATAGGAGGATATGGGTAGTGCAATGGCTTCCCACCACCTGTCCTATCACTAGTTGAGCTCCCATCAGCAGCAGAGTCCGCAAATGAGCCATGTGTATCCGGTCCTGTCGGTCCCGAAATATCTGCTAGAATGGAAGAATACGGCTGTCTGAAAGATTTGTGCAAGTCAACGAGATGCACCAGATTTGATACAGCTGTTCCGACGTAAGCAATACGGAAGCTCTTGGTAGAGGCAAAGACAGCCCATGCTGCTGCACCAATACCGTGCTTGAAGAAACGGGCTAAACCTTCTCGGGCGAGTTTCTCTTGGCCATCAGACTGGGGAACATTTTGTGTTTTGTCTTGTTGTTGTTGGGATGAGTCCCGATCGGGTCCGATAACAGATAAATGAGTATCGAGGTTGGTGTTCCGACCTTGTACGGCTCCGGGACCCGGATCCGGACGAGATACTCCTGGTGATTGACTTCTTGTTCTGTCCTGCAAGGAATGTCTAGACAAAACTGAACTTCTTCTTTCATCCGTCCATTTTGAACTATCAAATATTAACATTCCTCTTCATTTTACGTCTACACACGCTCTCTCATGATCTCGGAGCCGTGGTACCCGAGACTTACCGGCATTCCAAGCCTGATTTTTCACAGACCGAGCAAGGCCCCGAAGGTCGGTCCACGATGTCGCAACGGACTTTGCGGCGACGACAGATATCACATGCTTTTCGCTGTTGGCGCCGACGTTTGTCGTGTTGCACTTTTCGCGGCGTCGCGTCCATGATGATGCAAAGCTGTGCCAAATGGATGGAGGAGAAACCGGAACCGGTTGGCGGTAAGGATCGTCGGTGAGTGGGTAGTCTCGGCTCCAGAAAGTGAAGAGCCGAAGGTCCGGGAATAGAGCGGATATAGAGTCATCAGAGACACTCATATCGTCACTGTTCTATAGAATGCGTGTATTTACAGCTGCTACTATGGTATATTAAGTAGAATTCTTTGCAACTGATTGGTGATTCTGTATTTGACTTGTTATAAACAAACTCAGAGAGAGTGGCTATTCTATATCGTGAATGATGCATCCCGCATTCTAAAATTAGACCCGACTCAGTATTGCGGAGATTTGGACTCCTCACCAGTTCAGACCTCAACCGCATCAACAGACAAGACAGTTCATACTCGATCATCTCCTCAAGCAAAATGCCATTCATCATTCAAGGTTCAGTCATTCTTGTTACAGCAGGCACGTCTGGGCTTGGACTCAGTGTAGCCACGAAACTCGTTGAACTCGGTGCAAATGTCGTAATAAACTACGCCTTCAACAAAGACCGTGCTGACAGCGCGCTTTCTCAACTCCAAGAATTGTCGAACAAACAAGATCCGTCTCCCAAGTCAATCGCAATTCAGGCCGACGTCACGAAGAAACCGGAAATCCAGCGCCTTGTAGCTGAAACCGTCGCTGCTATGGGCAAGCTTGACGCTGTGGTGTCCAACGCCGGCTGGACCCAATTCGCCAACTTTGCTGATCTTGATGACAATGTCGATGAAGAGGTTTGGGATAAATGTTATGCGGCCAACGTTAAATCACACTTGTTTCTTTGTCACGCTGCAAAGCAGTATCTTGAAAAGGCAAATGGTTCTTTTGTTATGACTTCTTCTGTTGCTGGAGTCAAGCCCAGTGGGAGTTCAATTGTAAGTTCCCTTTCTGCACATATCTTGGTTCACGTCAAACTTACAATTACCCTAGGCTTACTCGGTCACGAAAGCTGCCCAAATTCATTTGGCAAAGTCTTTAGCTATGGTTATGGCGCCATCAATTCGTGTGAACGCCGTGTCTCCGGGATTTATGGAAACAGTAATGACACCAAATGACCCCCATGATGTGAAAGTAATAACTAACGGTCACAGAACTGGATTGCTGGTTTTCCACAGTCAAAGATTGATGAAGCAAGAGAAAAGACTCTGCTCAAGCGAATCACTCAGGTTGAAGTATGTCACTTCGCTACTTTACGGACCAAATGCTAATAGGTGACAGGATGTGGCAGATCAGATCATTCTCCTTCTCAAATCGGAATCTGTCACAGGAGCTAACGTTATTATTGATTCAGGCTTTTCTTTATAAGACAGACTGTTGCAATGGTTTTGTAGTGTTGCACTTCGCGTACGTATACGTGATGCGTACAGGGTCGGAACCCTTCCGAGTACCACATTCCGAGTCGATAAGGGCGAGGTCTCAATCTCGGTTCCGGGCGAAACAGATAACGTATCTTGATCCTAGATAGCAAAGATAGGGATGATCTACCGTGATTCGGTTATTGCATAGCCGTGACACTAAAATACGACGATCTAGATTTATCCCTGATGTCTTGGGATACGGCGCGAATTTTTTCCTCATTTATTACCGCCACTACGACGTTATTACATAATAGCTTATGAATTCTGCCCCAAGTTGAGACAGAGTTTGTATGGTGGAGATCCAACAGTCAAGGGATGCTGGTGATCGTCACTTCAGATTAGAGTGCGTAATTCTATCTGCTACAAGATTTCTCCATGATTGCGGAGATTTTAGACTATGTACCACGCAGCCAGGATTAGACGAGGCTAGACTGAGAGAGGAGTAGTCCTCAGCCGTATCCTCAAACGATTCCGAGTCGCCGATTCCGACCTTGAAACTAAACATAAAGTTTATTTATTGGGACTCAATACGAACAGGCACGGTTGTTGTCGCAGGGCTTAGTCGTCGTAGAGTCATTGCATTTTGGTGTTGGGGCATTGCTCGGGCCTATGAGTGTTCAAGGTGGGAAGATCTTCATTCTATATAACAACAAATAATTTTACAGATGGATAATTTACAGCTTTGGCCCCTCCTGCTTGCAGCATCCGGATGTCAGTTTTGATCCCACATCCTTGTCACTTGGCACATCAATGGCCGGGTTCCTTGTGAAAAAGTCCGAGGGCGAAATATGCAACTGAAGCATCTCAACTGGCATGACTGGCCAATCTTCGGTTCGGGGGTTGTGCGTAAGTCCAAAGACACTCCACACGACAATGTCCTGGTTCAGCACATCATCGCATCGATCAGCTGCGTCGCTGACACCTCCGACTTCAATCTTGGATTGTAGAGTGTAGCGACCACCAGCGTAAAGTTCGTGGTCCTTGTACTTTGTTACCCACAAGTGATGCTTCGCAAAGAGTGCGCGTTTGGCTTGTACACTGTTTTGGTCGGCGAGCAGGAGTTGAGTGGGTGGGGGAGTGATCTTGTAGCCGACGGGCTTTCCAGATACAGGGTTTCGCTTGTTGAGGTTCTGCACCTTGAAGACCCTGTTGCTGAAAGGGGCTGCATCCAACCCTTGGGATGTGGTGATTTGTTTCTGGCAAACCTCATACAAGTTGCCCTGCGGATTTGTCCGCTTGTCCATTCTCAATGGAATACTGTCCTCCTGCACGACAGTGTTCTCTGTACCGTCGATAGAAGGATCAATTCTGACACAGAACACATGTTGATGGTTTTGTGCCAACGCGCCAGGGCTGACGACATTTCCCCAATCGCTTGTCTTACCAGGATCAATGTTGACAACTGACACGATTCCTGTTGCACGGGCTTCCACGACAATACCCGCGGCTTGGTCGAACTTGTAGTTGAAGATGTACTCGTAGTTGGCGAGTGTGATGATGAACTGGATGACCAGTTCTCGTCGTCGGGTAACAACAGCTCGGCCAGTGCGCCAGTCGGTGTGCTTCCAGTTAATGCCGTTGTCTTGCTCGTGAAGACAGATTACGTTTTTAGTATCTAACGCTGATCCATCCGAGTCAATGAGGACACCGTCAAAGTACTAGTGAGTTTATTAGTATTGAGTTGTCTTAATTCCAAAAACAGACATACCTTGATAACTCCCAGACAGTCGCATCCAAGAGTCAAACTGTTGACGCAGTGTCCGAGACCTCCATCACCAAAGTCGAACGCTTGCTTGCGATGATAAGGTGGTCGGGGATCAGCATAAGGAACAGTCTGTTCATGGTTAGCAAAATCTCATAGTGTTTATATCAAGGATAACATACCATATCACTGATACTCAATCTGTACAAGACAGGACGTCCATCGTAGCGGATATCGTGAACAACTGCACCCTCACGGGGGTTAAAAGTGACTCTCATGCGCCATTTCTGCCACTGGATCAAGTTTCCATCTGATACAGAAAAGCTTGGGCCTTGAGGCTGCGCGATCATCAAAGGCTTCAAGTCCTGTCGGGTACCACCAGCAACAAGTTCAGGGATATACTCAGCGGGCTGGCAATGATCTAGAAGGCCAGGCGCATGGGTCTTGTCTGTAAGACTATCGCCCTTGCCTCCTGTAGCAGGCTCTTCGACGCGGATAATCTTTTTGGTCCGGGCATCCATAACTGGAATGAGAGGAACAGGATAGGCGTAAAAGTTAGAGTCGGGGTGTCCATTCTTGGTATCACGCGCAAAGACAAGGGCCTGGAAGAAACGAGTGTTTCCATCCTCGAGATCTGGCGCACCATAGGGCCAGGGCTCGATAACAGGCTCAAAGCCTGGTGGGAGTTTGATCTTTGCTAGCTTCTCCTTGAAGATCTCTGATTCCCCAACTGCCTTGACAACTTCTTCAAATTCGTAGCTATTGATGTTAGTGTTATGTACCAAAAACAGAATTTTGAGAATGCTTACATTGTCAAGCTAGATTGATGCTCAGGACTAACAATCTGTTGCTCCACGATGGTCCTCTTCGTGAGGTCAACCACAGATTCATAATACTGTGTCTTGGTATCACCACCAATGATGTCGTAAAAGACCTGAGCACAACGATCAGGTCGCGGAGATGTTGAATGCAGAGAGTTAGAGTGCTCTAGTTCCAAAAACTTGAGAACCTCCTCCTTTGGTGGCTCGAAAAGATAGGATTGTCTGAAATACAGTAAGGCGCCAGGATGCGCCTGTTTGACGATATCTCGGGCGAGATTCGTCTCATTTGCGCTTAACGCGGACAATGGATGTGCGATAGTAGACATGATGATCGAGAAAATAGATGCTGGGATATAATTGGATGAGAATACAGTAGTTGGATTATGGTATAAAGCGTTATGTGTCGGAATCGTTATATAGATAACAATGAAAGGGTTGTCTTCTCCCTGGTTGTTAAAATACTCCCTCGTGACCCTCGGAATGAAAGATTCCGAGCCATTATTGCGGAAGTCAGCTCGGAACGGGGAACCTTGTCTATTAAGTTTTAGTTAGGGTGCGGAGTCGTAACTGTGCTACCCCATGTTTTGATAAACCCCCTGTCTAGTGCCAACTGACTCGAGATCTGTTATCGGAAACGTGCCGCGCTATCCAGGAAACAGCATACATTCTTATCGCCACTATGCCTATAGTCTCATAAAGCTATGCCCTTATAGAAACTAGTGGCGCAGTCATAATGAGGGATTCCGAGATAGCGTATTACTTGAGGCTGGGGTACTGGAGAGTCATGGGAGATTGCATTTCATTCCTACTACTCAAAACATTGCAAGTTACAACCTCCTCGACATTGCTTCAACGTCCAGGTTTCGTTTATGCGGGTCTCCTGCATGTTAAGCAAGTTGCAGGGTCGCACAAACTCTAATTACAAACACATCCTTATCAGTATTGCTCTACTTATTAACTGACAAGTCCTCCCAAGCGATACACAATTCCCGACATACATCAACAAACCGACACAAGTTTTTTTAAAAAAGAATACATCAACTTATTTACCTAGAATGTCGAAAAACGAAGCAGATATCCTGGAGAAACAAACCATGGATAAAGGCAATGGAAGTCTCAATGACGCGCCTGCTGCAAGCGAAGACGCCCTGCGCCTTGCACAGCTTGGACATGAGCAGGAGTTACGAAGACAATATTCTCTGGTCTCTTTGATTGCACTTTGTCTTTGTCTTGGTGCCACTTGGGAGGCTCTGTCAACTGTCGTTGCTACCGCTTTGGTCAACGGAGGAGCGCCTTGTGTTTTCTACAACTAGTATGCCCTTTCAATACCTCTTTGACGAAACCATCCTTACACACAATCCAGTATTCTATCAAACATCTTCTCGCTCTGTGTTGCTGCTTCCCTTAGCGAAATTGCTTCTATATATCCTACTGCAGGAGGTACATCCACATTCCTCTCGTTTCAATGTCCTCTGCTAACTCAATGTCTCAGGACAATACCACTGGGTAGCAGCCCTCGCCCCCTCCTCGATTTGCTCCTCAGCATCCTTCATGACTGGCTGGGTCAGCATTGGCGGCCAGGTAGTCTTGACAGCTTCCGCAGCCTTTGCAGCCGGTCTCGAAACACAGTCACTCATCATCGTCAACGATTCTTCATATGTACCAGAGCGGTGGCAGGGTGTTCTCTTCTACTGGGCCGTCTTGACATATGCGCTCGTGCTCAATATCTGGGGCCACAGGGCTCTTCCTTGGCATAACTACGTGTCTGGTACGTACTTGTATCCCCAAGGGTCATGCGGGTACTAATTAACTAACTCTTTCAGGCATTATCCATGTCGGTGGCTTTGTCATAGTTGTTGTTGTTCTCGGTGTCATGGCGCCCAAAAACACTTCTTCTTTTGTATTCAAGGAGGTTACCAACCAGAGTGGCTGGAGCGATGATGGTGTTTCGTGGCTAGTTGGCCTTTTGACTACTGTCTATCCCTTCCTCGGGTATGTCCAACCTCCGCGTAACTCGGAAGACAAGAACTGACCCTGTTTAGATACGACGCTGCATGCCACATGGCAGAAGAAATGCCCCACGCAAGCCGCAACGTCCCAATCGCCATGGTAGGCAGTGTCGGCATTAACGGTTTCCTTGGATTGGTGTATGTGATTATCCTTCTTTACTCCGCCGGTCCTCTGGAGACCCTTGTCAAGACCCCCACGGGATATCCCTTCATGCAGATTTTCCTTGACGCAACAAAGAGTCAGGTCGGCACTACCCTTCTATCCTTGTTGATCATACTCGTCGCCGGGGCTGCTACCGTTGCGGGTACTACGTCGACGTCGCGAACACTGTGGGCCTTTGCACGGGACAGATCTACTCCGTTTGACAAGCAACTGAGCAAAGTCAATAAGAAGTACGAAGTCCCCATCTATGCCGTCGTTGTGACGGTTGTGCTGCAGATGTTGCTTGGCTTTATCTACCTCGGTAACACGACTGCCTTCAATGCAATCTTGTCCATGGCTATCATCGGGATGTATAGTAGTTATGCATTTCCCATCATTTGCATGCTGTTTTCCAGAAAGCGTCTTCTGTCTGTCAACGCTTTTGGTCCCTTCAGGCTTGGACGTGTTGCAGGTCCTCTCCTCAATGTCATTAGCTTGATTTGGGTCGCCATTGTTGTGGTGTTCAGTACTTTCCCTTCTGTTATGCCTGTCACAGCACAGAACATGAATTACTCTATTGTTGTCATGGCTGGCTGGACTTCTCTGGGAGGGCTCTATTATCTTGTCTGGGGAAAGAAGAAGTACCAGGTACCAAATGTTGACATGGCTGTTCTGGATGGTGCTCGGGATTCGGGAAATTAAGATTGTCCCTGTCAATCGTTGTTTATTGTGGATTTGTAGCATATGAATACAAAGTTACGCCTTGGTTACCGATTAAAAATATCTTTGCTAAATATACATGCCGTCTTGAGTTACATCATACCATTAAATCTCGTCAAATCTCCGTCCAGTCCAAGCCCAGTTTGACCATCCAATCCTCCATGTGTCATGGGCCCCTTCAGCAGATTGTCTTCCTCAAAGGCGCTGAACAAATTCAACAAATCAGTCTCCAGGCCGAATCTGTCGGATATCAAATCACCCAGGTCAAGGCTGCCCGTAGAGATATCCCCATGGTGGTGTCCAGCATCCTTCTGCGCCCCGGAATGATCTTCATTCTCAATAGTTCTTGTCACGCCTGTATTCCCACTCGATGCAAGAGACGTGTCCAAAGATAAAGCACGGTTGATTATCCCTCGGATCGACTTCCAAAGTCTTCGGCTTACTTGTCCTTGCTGTGAGATGTTCTCTAGCAATTTGACAGCATCTCGAAAGTCTTGTCTGCAACGGTTGGCAAATACGTCCGGTGCGTTGCATACCGCCAGTAAGATAGACGCCAAAGCAGCAGTGAGAAAATAATTGAATGTCGGTTTCTGACGAGCATATATATCGCTTGTCTCATTCAGATGCAACAGCACTTGGATAGTGTCCTGGGCTAGACTGACCACAAGCTGTGCACCCTGCAGATCAGCGCGTAAGTTGACGGTACTCATAACGTGATGTCGCAAAACTAGACTCCGTATGTGGTTGCCTCTTAAATAGAGGAGGGTTCGTAAACGCTGTAATGTTCGAGACTGCTGTTGTGGTGCTTGAGAAAGACGCGGAAAGATGAGTTGTAGGTTATGAGGTATGGAATGCATCCATTTTTGAGTGAGGAAGTCAAACAAATCAACCTTGTCTTTGGGGACGGAGAGAGGTGATGAGTCGAGGGGGAGCTCTTCCCAGACTTTGGAACACAGCCGAGCGTAGGAGACCATGCACATAAGATAGGGATGATGGGTCTTGTCTGTTCATCAGCATTTGGTGCTTTCTGTGAGATGATAGAGATTGAGAAGGACATACCGGATCTGGCAACTGGGGATCAATGTCACGATCCGAGATCCCAAAGGACAAACTCGTTCCATAACTCCATCTCCGGTCAAGGATATAAGCGCACCAAAAACATCGTAAAGCCAAATCCCGTTCCTGGGGGTCCTTGAAGTTCTCCAGAAGTGAGGCCCGACGATGTAGTCCAGCTTCAATACATTCTCTTCCTGCATTGCCAATGGCCCTCCAGGCTAGAAGTTCTTCCCCGCAGAAAAACCAGTAGATACTCTGGCATGTGTTAGTTGAAGACCTACTGAAAGTGGAATACGTACCAGCATCATCATCAGTTGAAGTTCTTGAATATCGATAAACGCTTCGCCTGAGATTCTGCATATCACAGGCTCAACGTCGTCTATGAGTTTTTTGCTAAGGTTGTTCTGCCCTTGGGCTTCGATGGCCAGGGCTGTACCAACAGCTAATTTGATAGCTTGTATTTCCTTGAGCGTATTCTCCTCGGGGGACTCGAGGACTGATGTAACATTACGAGATAGGCTTTCCATTTCAATAAATGGATATACAGTCGCAACTTCTTCGAGATACAGCTCTAGAAGTCGCTGTATCTCTACTGCGCCCAAACTCGGAAGAACATCGACATCTCTCAAAGGGAGGGACCCACCTTCACTTGAAACATCCGGTACTGAATCGGATGGGGAAGCGGACATGCTCATGGCTGTATCAGGACGTCGCTCGATACCCATACCCGAAAGAGAATTCTCGGCAATTTGGAAGCTGTAGGCGGATCTCATCGGACCAACAAACTGTGGTTCCCTGGGTTCATTTCTAACATTCCGTAATTCTTGTCTGTATGTGGATCCATTGCCTTGAGACATGGATGTTGTGGTGGATGGATCAGTGAGTTGGGGAAGACGCTGAGACACGTCGTGTAAAGCTGTTGTTAAGGCGCTGACTTGATTTTGAAGGGCAGCAACTTGTTGGTTGAGGGATGTAATATCTGGTCTATCAAGTTGATTAGCCCTGGATTTTCTTGGTGCAACTGAGACCTGATTTAACGAACTGTGGCTCCAGTGTTGACCGTCTTGTCGAACGGTCATTATTTTCATTTGATGAGTGAGTAGTGGTAGGAGTAGCAAAGACGCACTCGGCGTTGTTCGTGGCGCATCTCCTACAGACATGTTCGCCTTCTTCTCTTTCACATTTTAGTTTTCGTTTCTTGCACGTATCACTGTCAAATGTCAGTTTACACCTTGTTCAATGTGTATGACGCGCGTAGCGTACCATGCTACCGGCGCGTATTTGGCGCGTTTGGTGCGTCGATTAGACAATTCTGATGATTCAGCTGTTGATCGTTTTTCCATGTTTAGTCATGGATCGGAGTCATTGGAGGGGAAAGATAGATGACAGTCGGGTACAATTGGGTCTAGTTATGGGGTGTTGTAGTAAAGATGAAAAAAAGTGGTCAACTAAAAAAACAGGCCGGCCATTCTGGGGTCCCCTGCTTTTTTGAGGGATCTCGCTAGTTAAAGTGTGTCAAGATAAGGAAATGTCGCAGAGGACCCTTGACTGTTGTACCCAAAGATGAAGACCCCCGTTATCGGGGACATAGGTACTCCGTAAACTTGATCCATATCTGCTTGCCGACGGGAAGGCACTTATGCTAGACCCGAATTGCGGGACTAATGAGACCCTGGGATAAGTATCATCACTGCTTGGTTCTAAACTCCATACCGATCCGGGATTTTGGAGATCTCCGTCGTCCACAATAAACAAACACCATATGAACTATAAAAGACACTATGGATTGTCTCGTCTATTTCAAATAACATAAGATATTAATAAATAAACTACCTATGTATATGCCCTTGCCTCCCCAGTCTGTGGAAGGGATGGAATTTACTGACCTAGGTAGTCTACCCTATGTACTGTCTGGGCAAGGTACTTGCCGGTTCCACAATTCTTCGTCTCCATTACATGGACGCGACTCAAATCAAGGCTAAACGTGAATCCAGGATCTGTTTGCAGTGTGAAATTTAGTGAAAGGTGATATCAAAGCACGGCAGAATTAGCAAGCATTATTCTATACTTGGTGCAATTCTTGTGCAGATTCCTTGCCAACGTTGTCATGTAGTCTGCACTAAAACTGAGGCTCATCTAGATAGATACAAGTACTGACCTGGTCAGGAGGCACAAGAGGCGTGGTAGAAAGAATTCTGCACAATAACAACCACCCAGTCCTAAGAACGGGTTGAGTTTATGAACGGACAAGGCCCCATGCAATCCTGAATCAAGTTTCGTCAGAACCCATTTCGCTTCAGGTTCCCAACGCAACAGGCTGGGTGACGTGACATCCATAGCAATATACACTACCAAAGTATTCAACAGTCTCGAATCTAGCCATGTCTAAAAAAGTGCCAATGCGATAGATGACACTTATTTGGCTCTTTCTTCTATCAAGCTCATGTCATATTGCAGCTGAGTAACAAGCGTAGCATTCTAAACTTTGACTAGGTACCTACTTAGGGGACGGAAAACGAAATACATTTCCAATGTAAAATGAAACCATCAGGTATCAGTTGTAACTGTTTCATAGGTTTTGAAGGGAGAGAATATCACAGACAGGAACGCTGTAATGAGAACGATGCTAGACTAATGCTGTTTTGTGCTCTTGTTGGGCAATGAAACTGGTAACAACAACAGGGTTTGCTTTGTTTCCTCTGATTCATTTATCTATGCTACCTACTTCACGTTGCAAAAGTTTGCCTCACGATTGTTGTTCCATGACGTTCTGGTTTTCATGCAGCCAGGCAGTAGCTTTCATCGACAAGTCACAGAACAAGGCTGTTGCTGACCTGCAGAACGGCAGCTTGATTTGACCAATAAGCGCCACCTTGAACATGACATGGACACCCAAAAATATCCATCCCCGCCACGTTGTTTCTTTCACCTACATCATCAGCAATTCCGAGACGTACCACGTACTTTGCATCTTTGTCTGGATAGTACAAAGTCGGTCATCATCAAAAGTTCAGTAATCTTTGAAAGCATCTATGCTTGACACTTTGACAGTACTATAGGTGATGCTTCAAATGCTCGGTCGCGCCTTTTGGAGAGATTCTCTCCAAGAAACGCCGCGCAAATCCTTTCAGCTCTCCCTCTTGCTTGACGATGAAGATTATCGAGATGAACACACGACTCTACGCTTCATGAAAGACAGTTGGACTGAGGCTTTATTTGGTGACGAGTTTCATTCACCGAGGTCGCCAATACACCACAGTGGCCTAGATCACGGAAACAAATTGCTCATCATATTCCGTCTTCTTGTTTCGATGGATCATCCGGCCCTGAGTATCCTTGGTGACCTTCTGCCGTTTCGCGCCCCAATCGATTTCTATTCACGTTATCTTGTCTCGACAAGCGAATACTACGACACATGTTTTCCTAGTACATTCGCAGTGGTCCTGGGTGATGGCGATATTCACGGAGAACATATATATCGTTTTCGTCTGGGAAGATCTATTTTCAGAGCGGAAAGCTGCAGCTGGGTGATACTAATAGCACTGCGCAATACAGATCCAAGGCTCAGAGTACAACTACTCGGAGCGAGTCTATCCAGACTGTGCTGGTCATCAGTCGGTCATTGGGCTATAGAGCTCTGTTCATTGTTGTGCATCCACGGCCCGATTCTCGCAGTTATTTTGCGAACTGGTGCTATTGTGAAATGGAAAATTCTATTTGATATTGAGATCCAAGGCGCGATGCAAAGAGAAAGGAGTCAGGCCTATAGAATGAGAGATGGAGGGTTAATCACAAACTGTCTGCATATTTGCTTGGCGATGCTAAATGTTGAAAGGCTTCCTGACGACAGGCAACGTCTGTCACTTTGGCTGGTTCTCAATCTATCGTTCAGTTTTCAGCAGAAAGTACCTCTCCAGACGAGGATCAAGCGGGCGGACGCCTCGAATTACCAGAGTCGGTGGTTCTTGAAAGGAACGACCAGAGACGTCAATCAGGGACAAGACTGTGCAGATGGTACCCAAAACAGAGGAAGTCACTCGGAAAAGGGACAAAAACATAACAAACAAAATGCCCGACCACTCCAAAGACCATTGTCATGGCCTTTCCGATCCGGTCAGAAAAGATCGGCGACCTCGGAAGAACTCCCAGAAGAGGATGACAATGATGGATCAAGTGACAAGAACCCCCACAAGAGACGACGTCTTGAGAACGATAAGACGAATCCTAGGTTTGCTTGCCCCTTCTTCAAGCACAGCCCTACCAAGTTCATTGGGGAACGGTCGTGTTGCGGGCCAGGATGGATTAACGTTCAACGAGTCAAGTAAGGAAACTCTACCCCAACTTATTTCTAATCTTGTTATACTAACTTTAATGTTATCAGAGAGCACATATTCCGGAAGCATGCGGCCCCAGAATTCCAATGTTCGAGGTGCTTTACCGACTTTGAACGCCATTCAGATTTAGATGAACACCAACGGAGTACGGTGGCATGCGAAGTTCGCGATAGACCATCAGCTCCACTCCATGTTGACAAGGGGACAATGCAACTGTTAAAGCAGCGAAAGAAATCTACAGGTCCTGTGACGGAATCGGATAAGTGGTATACTATGTATGAAATTATATTTCCCCACGAAACTCACGTTCCGAGTCCTTGTGAGTTACAGAATTCTCAACAAATGCAAATGAAATATTTAACTAATATTTTACTAGATTATGAGCTGGAGGAGAAAGTGCTTACGAGTCCTTCGGAAGCTACTGTGGAGGAAATGTTCCAGAAGAATCTAAAAGAAACATTACCAGTAGAGGCCCTAACAGACATGAGATTGATGAATCTCATAATGCCTGGTGTTATGTCCGCTTTCAATAGGACATTGTCAGCCTTGAACGATCAAAAGACGACTGTTCTACCCGTTGATATCCAGCAAACGATAACCACTAGTACGAGCTCATGGCCTGAAGATACTAGACGGTATGCAGTGGAAAGGAGCCCATCTCAAGCTGACATAACGGTCAAAGATGAACCCACAAACATGTGTATACCTTTATCTCACTTTGATTCCGCCAATCAGTTTCAGATGCATACGTCTAGTCTTGGGTTGGACAGCATGCAATCAGAGGCAAATACAAGCGATACTTCATGGGAAGCAGTACCAAATAGCGCAGTTTTTGTCGATACAACTCATAATGAGTGGAATTTTGGCGACGATGCGATTGCGGAAACTGGAAACATTCAAATGGATCAATGGATACCATTCGACTATGGTTGTGTTTGGAGTGAAGAGGTTCCAAGGGATTAGAAATGTCTAGAGAAAAAAAGTCACTGTAAACTCGAGGGTTTTGTTAGGAGGATTATCTACAAAGGCTCACGAAAATCACGAATCGTTAGTGAAAGGGGCGTAGTCCATTAACCACAAATTGTCAGAGTTCCATACAGATATCTCTAGTGATACTAAGAAAAGTAACCGTCACACTCTTTCTCTAAGAAATCCATGTGCTCCTGCTCTTCCCGTGCCATCTCACCAATTGTCCAGTGATCCATCGATGGGCCTTCCCAACCCGGTGTGGACGCGTGAGTAGGAACAGAGTCTGCAGCAGGTGTTGGAAGCTGGAGTGGACCTTCTTCATCTGTGAATGGAGAATTACTTGAGAGGTTCTCAAGGCTGTCTGCCTGCGCCACAGTATGAATAGTGGCCTCTGGACCGGTTCTGCTAAGTGTATTGTAGAAGACTGGTAGGTATTTGTAAAGGATGCTCAAGTTCTTGGTCGCTTCCTGTTGGCTTGTTCCACCTTGGCTGGCAAAATCGAGGACTAATCTCTTCATGAAACCTTCAGTAGGGTTACGCACAGCAGCCAGAGCCTGATTGAAAGTCGGGATGAACGGGGCTGGTACATGAACGGCACCGGGATGGGCGAGTCGATACATCTCAGTCCATACCATGTCATATGGATCACCATCCTTCTTGCGTAATTTGAGGATATCGTCGATACGTTTGGCTGAGAAGTGCATGGGCGTTTTGCAATTATTGCCGCATTTGCAGACATGTTTCTTCCGCATATGCTCACTATTGCGTCAAAAATCTGGTCAGAAAACTAGATACAGAGGATCTACGACTGATGTTACAAACCGAAAGTGTCTCCAGTCAACCTCTCCTGTGCGGCATGCTTCAGGGACAGAGTGACGGTTTGGGTATGATTGAGAGAATATGCAGGCGATACGATATGATGTCACTGTTTCCGATAAAGCATCCATAGTGGTGAGATAGGTCAATGATGACAATGCTTAGTCCTGGGACTGATACCATTTCCTGAGGTATCGAGGTTACTGCAGGTGGCTCAGAATTGGAGAAAATATTTTATTTGAAGCAGATATGAACAGACAGCGATTTATGGGAAAGAAAACAGAAGTAAACACATAATCCGACTGCCTCTACGTGCATATATCTGGCGGTCGGACGTCTGAGACTCTTCAAGGTCAACAAATACAATGACGTCCGTTGGGCTCGAGCACATCCGCCATTGGGATTTTTGTTGGAACATTTTTCTAGATGTTAGGTAGATGTCGCTATTATTCGTCGTTGTCTTAGCTCCGAAATGCCTTGACCAGTAGAAAATAAAATATTTTTAGCAATTCGCTGAGAGCCTGATGATACATCACCACATGGGGGTTGAAAACAACAACGTATGCAGGACCTTCAGTGAGCCACACTGCAAGGCATTCTGGTTACCCCTCACTTCAAGTTGAGGCGAGCATTGGTCTGGTGGTGGTGGGAATTGTCCATTTCGACATTTCCCACCTGTCCTGGTCCAATGAACCGCCATCCAGACTGGACCTATAGCGACTGCATGAGTCCTGCGATGTCGGCATGCCGCGATTAATGGTTGCCAGACTGTTGGAGGTGGCTCTGATCGTGGTGGACGTGACCCGTGTTGGATAAGTTTGATCAAACAAAGTCAGGAGGCAAACAACGACTTCACCTTCACACGCCAAATACCTTTGAGAACATAACGACAAACGAAACAAAACAAGACGGGTAACCGAACAAACAAGGTAAGGTCGTCGATAGTGGGCTTGTAACAAGGTGGGGGAGCTCGAGCAAGGGACTGATGCCTGAGGTGAAATAGAAATGACTACCGACAGAGTAGCAAAAGCCAACAGGCCCACGATACTTCACCGTTATGTGTTGGAGGATGGCCAGTCGGATGTACAGAGACGTTTGGCATCAAAGAAGCCAGCTCCGACAGTTGCAGAGAAGATTGCAGAGATGAGGAGGCACTTGGAGTCTCTCGGTCAAGGACCCGTGGCGGCGAGCGAGGAACAGCAGAACAACAAAATGGTCCGTGAGCTCGAGAGCTTGGCAAGTGTAACTGAAGTAGAAACACCAAGACCATGAAGCTCATATATCGGTACAACCTTCGAGGTCGGGATATATATATTGTGTCGTGTAGGGACCGGGGAAATCGTTCGTGAATCGAGAGATTGGCAAAGTTGTTGCCGAGAAAGAGAGAACAAACTGTGAAACAGAGCTTCAAAATTTGAGAATGGACAATCTAGGCAGAGTTCTAGTTTTAAGAAACCAGCTCTATTTACTATACACTACATTTACACAAATCCAACATCGCAGAAAAGCTAAACGCATTTGCGTCCCGACGCAAATGCGTCGAGTGCTGGAGAGACCGACCGACGCCAGGGAGCGGCTGACTGCCTCACCCACCGACTGTGGTACCTCACAACGAGTTACATCAGGCTGTCAAGTCAATGTGTATTGGTGGAGATAACAAATGCCCCGTCTCATGTTTCTGTATAACCGCCATGCCCTTAGCGAGTATTTCACCCATGAGCAGATCAGATCATCTGCACTGATCAACAACGCCGTCCAATCAATACCTCTTTTTCAAGCCTCTCGCCAATCAGACTCAAGCGGGTATCTCCCGGATTTATGTACAGCCCCCAAGGGTAATAAAGGTGAATTCTATTACCTAGATGGCAATTGGCTAATCCTAAATGGTTAGATCAGATTGAGTCCGAGTAGCTCTACTAACAAATTGGAGTCTAGTATATACACTGGTAAGTACAAAGTTCAGTGGCAAAATTCACCTTTATTACCCTTGGGGGCTGTAATCTTGTTAGCCTTTCAAATGATGATTTTAAAGCCTCATATGTCAGTAGAATAAATGACAATTATGCTACAAGATCCAAGGCTACTCTGTACAAATGATTCGATTGTTTTTACCCAATGATCAGGATGGTGACAGAAGTTTGAGCGTCTGCGAGACCCCAGGCATATGTATCTCCTCTTATCTCGTTGTCTCACTTCAGCCACTCTTGGTCAGACAATGCCAAGGTCACAACACCCACGCGCGACTAGATGGCTCCAACACTTGCAAAACCAAGGGACCACTTAACGGTGAACTCCGACCCCTGCATAAGAGTCAAGAATTATGTCCGCCAGCTAGCAATGCCAAGTCGACCAACTCAATTTCGTGTATCATTTATTTCCTGTTGCGAATGGCTGCAGTAGCTTTCACTCTAGAACACCAAGCCCATCATGCATTTCACTACCTCAGAAAGATAAATAGATCTTGGCATAAACGGTCCCTGCGTATCTCCAGTATTCTTAGCCACTGATAACTGGATTGTGGCATTTTGGCGCTTCGATAATGCTTTCTTGGCAGCCCGGAGTCTTCCCCTAGCTTCGCATGCCATCCCATGTACAGAAAGGCTGGACGCTAATAAAATAGAGTTTCCTGAAGAAACGCACTACAAGGATGGAACAGTTGATTGGGACTCAGCTGCCAAACTGACCATTTTCTCGCCTATCGCAAGCTTTGTTGTCCTCTACTGGGAACAACCTTATTAATCTGATCGAGCTTCGGATCGCGCTGACGATCCTCCTGTCCCAGATATCGAATGTCCCCTGCGCAGTAGTGTAATAGTTCAATGCAAAGTCAAGCTATTTCCCATGGTGTCGGATCCTTTGTGCTTCCATTCTCCCCTAGTGGCATCCTCAAACCCCTTTATTCACCAGCCTAAGACTGGACTGGGCAGGTCATGTCGTGGCGCCGCCCGCGTAAGCTTTTGGTCTGGAAATAACGTCTCGTTGATGCTAACGATTTAGACTCCCACGAGCTTGTGGCTGCCTTGACTCGGATGGTTAACCTTGTCCGATGGGTCCATGCAACCGCCGCATCGGTGCACCATATATCAAGTCTTCTGCAGGTTACCGACAGCGTTCCCGGTTTCTTTGTTCTTTGTCTTCTTTCGTCCTTCGCTGTAACCCTTTCTAATTTTGGGCCTGCACTCGCAGGCTGCGTCACTTCGCAGAGATGATTTCCAGTACTGCCGTTATGGTATTTATATCCGTAACCCAAAGCAATCGAAATTGCTAACATTGTGCAGGCATTTGAATGGACAATCCTCGTTCTTGCGTATGTCCTGGTCGCTTGTCGTGTTTATGTCCGCATGTTCCTGCGAGGCGTTGGCTTACACGCTGCCGACTACTGGTTGATCGTCGGTTTAGTATCCTGCCAGGGTCTCCTCATCTGTGATACCCTGACATTCAGGATGCATGCCATGGACGATTTTGTACTTGCGAGTAACAGTATACCTATCAAGAAGGTTCGATAAATGTTCGACACTCGACTTTTAATGGTTAACTAATATCTTTATTCTAGATCAGATTCGCGACGAACTACTTCTTCGACGTGGGCATCTACTTCCCAAAGTTCAGTATCATCGCCTTTTACTTTAACCTCGTGCCCGTTACAAACCCAATGATGAGGCGTTCCCTTTTTGCCTTGACTGGTATAACCGTGGCCTTTGCGTTTATCACCGTCTTTTGTGATACATTCTGGTGTGGGCCTAATCCTTCACTCAACTGGTAACTCATTCAATATACCATCTTCATCCTGATCACTAACACTTTGTCAGGGCGGAAGGAGATCAGAAGTGCACCGTTTTTACGTCAATGACTCTCATGAGGTTGAATTGGGCTTTGAACTTCATCACAGAAGTGCTCAGTATGTTTCTATCGTCCCATCACCTGGTCCTGTTCTTCTAACGTTTTTTCAAAGATCTTATATTCCCTATTCCGCTACTACAAGGCCTCATGACCTCAACAAAAAGAAGATCGGACTAGCTGTCGTCTTTGGAATGGGTATTATCACAATCGCCGTCAGTGTTGGCAGATTCGTCACAATGCTCTACGTCAGCAATGACATATCCATTTGTAAACCTTCCCCGACCCACAACTCATGCACGCCTTTGACTAACAGCCTTTTAGATATTTGGGCCACAGCCGAAATCTGTATATCTGTCATGATCGTCGCCCTGACAGCTCTCCGACCACTCCTCCGAAAGATGACCAACTCCATGTCCACGAGCAGTGACGATCGCTCAGGGAATCCATCAAGGAGAACAGGATTGACAAGGAGTTCGATATATTGGCCAGGAGGAAACAAGATACCTCGAAGACATGTCGTTGAAGTAGGCTCAGAGAGTCTGGCGGGAAGTGAGACCGAGTTGAATAACATGAGTCACGGAATTATGATGACAAAACAGGTCACTGTGTCGGTTGGTAAAGCGGAGTCAGATGCAGAAAGTAGTCGATAATGAACATTAGAGTAGAATTCAAATCCTATAGATAAAGTAATAAACTCTCGATCTGCATCTGCTACAGCACGAAACTGTGGATATACCTCGTCCCCAGCCATGGTTAACGAGATGTCAGTAACTTATCGACATGTCAGCCCCAACAAGAGCCATGCTAAGACCCCTGCATACACTGACTTGCATAGTTGCACAATATTGTGATTCCAGGATTATCAATTAGAAGTCATCCTTTACTCTCGACGAATTATATCTAACCTCAAGTGGTTCCTGTCCTCGTATCTTCATTAAGCTATATGAACTAGACCAGACGTTCCACATTATCTAGCAATATCTTGTCTCATAGCACCTTAGGCCTCAGGGTGCTCGTTCAGCCATTGCTCAAATCCCATGGGAGTAATCATCCCCTCCCACCTCTTGCAATCACTGGGATCAGCAAGTGCCACACCCTTCAGAATTGCAAGTGCGTAGGCCAAGTCGATGTACTTGTTTGATTCCAAAGGACTCATAAACTGCCTTGCTTGGGCCAGCATTCCCTCAAGCTCAGGTCGACCACCAACAGGTTGCTTCTTGATTTCGATATTTCGTGCTTTTCCATACAGTTCACCAAGCTCGGGAACCGTGCATCGGAAAGACTCGACGAAATAAACACCCCTCTGTATGATCTCGGGGTCGGCTATCGCTGCCAGTGTATATTTTGCCAAGTCGTCAGCACTGATCAAAGACATCTTGTCCTCGCCAGTACCACAGTAAGAAACAGTCTTTGTCTCTGGATCGATAGCAGATCGTCGTCCATCCTTCTTGCAGTTGATAAACATGTACTCTAGGATAGACCCGCAGAATCCGTAGATGGGTTTCAACCCACTCGAGAGTTCAGCAAGACGCTTGAAAGACATGTAAGCATCATAAGTCTCATGGTCACCCATGTTGAGCTTTGTCCAATCAAAGTTCCATGATGCAGCGTGGAAAACCTGAATTCCAGGATAGTCAGTCCAGATCCATGTCGAGAAATTGGGGGCCATACCTTGACACCTGCTTTCTCTGCCTCCAACAAAAGAGACAACTGACCGGCTCCAACAATACCCGGCACAGTTGGCAAAGCAGCGATGACAGCATCGACTCCTTGAACAGCTTTCCTATAAGCATCTGAGTCGAAATAGTCTCTGCAAGTGACGAAAGACTCGAGCCTGGATGATAGTTCTGCGTCGAGTTTGTCCGCGTTTCTGCTGAGACCACGGACTGAATGGCCTTGAGCGATGGCGGCGCGGGCCAGAGGTTGCCCAACCATCCCGGTAATACCAGCGATAAGGATAAGCATGGTTTCTGAATGTATCAAATATTGATATGGTGCTTCTGGGTCTGGTGAAATTATTTTGTTTGCCGGAAAAGAAAAATACGGAGGCAAGATGACTTTATATAATGTCGCAGCTCGCGGAGGTTACTCGATTAGACTGGCAGTCGCAGTCATGCGGCGCAGAACCACTTGGCTTATTGAGCTACTATGGTCAACTTGGTACTCTCTTCTCCCATATTGACAACAAAACCTGTTTTACGGGATCACCATTGGATGAGCTGGTCGTGTTCTTTCATTTTATCGACCGTTGTTTTCCCCGCTCATGACGATCGACGGTCCACGTGTAAGCTAACTTGCGTCTAAACCGGTCTAATATTGAGATGTGCTGAAAAGGACCATTTATACGAGCTTGTATGGACGCTAGGCAGGAACCTCGATTTCTTCCACTTTCTTGTCCTGAGCTATAAAACGTACCGAGGGCCGAGAAAAGTTCCGAGCCTGTCAGGGTCGCTGTAGCCGTTGTCCACCTATCCTGAGATGTCCAATCTTTCCAGTCTTGATGATAACGATAATTGAAGGTCTGAGAGTTTTCCATACGGCCTTGTTAAGTCGTCTTGGGAAAAGTAAGTGTAACCAACAGTGAGTCAGCGCAAACATCTTCTCCGCTTCCACTATTCGGAGCACTTGTCCCCTCTCATATGTGTAGCCTTCTTATTGCCATGACTGCAATCGGATTCATTGTGGACGATGCTACCAAGGCTAGTTTTGCTAGAGTTGGGTTTGAGAAGACAAGCGTGTCTGTCAAGATGGCTTAATCTCGGCAGCACTTTGCTTCAGAGCCTTATACTGCCTCGGACAAGATGAGAGGGTGCTGTTGCTGAGAATCTCCACAAACCTAAGCTCGAGGCTCTTGTGTACAAACGTACTTTGTTCCTTGGTCGGAAGTTGTAAGTAATTGAGTGGCAAATGTTGATGTTGAGACATGTATCAAAACAAGAACCCATTTTCACTTTGACACTCCCGCCAAATTGAAGAGGCCACTCCATGGTACGATAACCCGATGAATCGGGACTTGACTTCCGGTGTCTAGTACAAAATTAATTCAAAACAATCGGGATACAACGGATGGTGCAGACCAGGCTCTCCTGAGTAAATATACCTAACTACAAGCATACCGCTGTTGGTAGGTTTGGTCGCCGTTAGTTCTATAAGTCGTTGTTACTCGGGGCTGAACGATGAAAGTCTGCCATGTACCTAGTGAGTCAATTTAAAATTCCCGCTCATTCTCATCACCTCGAGTGGCTCAATTGGATAATTGTGAAAATTTTGTAATTATTCTCTTGGTGTTCAGGGCTTGTACTACGCGCAATTCCGGTGGCTCAATGCAGTCAATTGACTGATTGTGCGTTGGCGAGAATTTGCAAATGCATGATGTGAGAGACATGAAACTCGGTGAAGCATAATGGGGCATGAACCACAGTGGGTGCGGGGTTCTAGTCTAAATGAGTAGTGGTATATTTGCAGTCGGCAACGTTCGTAAGATCGTAGGTAGTTGGGATAATAAATAGTGAAAAATAATTACATAAAGGAAAACACTCCAGATCCCAATCTATAAAGATTTGTTTTTGTAGAAACAAGGTCTAAGCGTGGGACTTTCTGCGGGTATCATCGTCAACACCGTTGGGTGTCTTTGAACCAAAACTAAACATGTCAAGGAACGAGCTCCGCCTCTGTTCTTGGGCAGCTGCAGCGTCTTGGTCGTATGACTCGCGTCTGCTACCGGCGGGTGACATCTTCTTGGTAGCTCCGCCCAAGTAATCCATGAGAGAGCTACGTCGCTGCTCAAGAGGTTTAGGGGGAGTGCAAACCATGATTTGTAGTTCAAGGTTCTCAATGTCGTTGTCGGTCTCAACCTTTGTGCGGCCGCAGTTGGCGAAGCTGGTACCAGAGTAGAAGACGTAGCCAGTGAAGGGGCTGGCCAGAGCTACTACTACAGCGCCCTTTTGGCGGGCAACCTGCAGGGTTTGCTTGGAGAGCGTCTTGGCGAAACCTTGGCGAATCCAGTGCGGATGCGTGATGACGGCATGAAGAAAGATGACCTCGGTGTGACGAACGAGGTACTTTTGCTGAGTTTCTGTGATGCCTTGCTGAAGAGCTTTGAGTCTCTTTATCGTCTTTGTCTGGTTGTCATCTGCATCAAGACCAAAGACTACAATACAAACACGAGAATTAGCATCAAGGTTTCAAAGAATGTGGGTAGTAATAAACTAAAGCTTGAAAGTGGAGGTGAGATGAGGGGCATCCAATTTAATAACGTTACGTACCTTGCTCAGCCTGCTCGGCAACGCCCTTTTGACCATCGGCATTCTGGTGAATGGTTTGGCAGATGGCCAAGGAAACAGGGTCGTGAGTCTTGGGAGCATCAACCACAAAGCAGAGCCAGTTGACGTTTTCTGCGTCAATGATTCTCTTGAGCACAGTCTCGACGTGATTTGATGCTGTTTCTGAACGAGTCGAGGGGAAGCAGTACTTGAAGACGGAATCCTCTGACAAGCCCTTGAGGATAATCTCCTTCAAGGCGGGAATGTCTTCTTGGGTAGCGATTCTGACACCCATGGTTGTTGTGAGTGAGTACTGACTGAGGTATAAGTAGAGTGTTTGTTGTGTTGATGATTGAGTTGGGTTGAGTTGAGTTGATGGTATCCCAGGAGTCAGGTCTCTCTTATTGTATCAGGGCTTGAGACTCATAATATCGCCTCCCAAGGGCACAAAAAAAATACCAAGAAGTGGGCTCTCTTATTGTCAACGTCACACGTGAAGCAAATTCTGATCATGAGCCGACGCCAAGCCAAGCAAAATGAGATCATAGCGAGAGCCAAGAACAGGATTGGACTCGCCGTAACATTAATTAGGCGTTGGTTTAGAGGCGTCTAGCACTGAAGTGAGGCGTTGGCGGGCGGCCTCCTTTCAAGGACAGACTACTCTGTAAGCAGTGGACACTACTAGGGGTCAAACCCCCCACAAACGATCGACTCATTAGCTGCCAAGTCTGCTGATTCCGCCCTAACCGTCCTGTACTGGTTTTTGTCTCTGGGGGTATAATTTAAGCTTAACGTCCAAGGTTAAAATAAAAATAAGACTCTTCAGCAATGATCCGATGGCTGATTGTCAGGTTTAATATCGTATGAGATATTAAACACGACCATGAACTGATTGATACCAAGAGTAACAAATATATTTCTCGGCATGGCGAAAAGTAAAGTAAACATCACCTAAATTATCGGGTTACGTACGAGGTACCACCTTTGCCGAGAAATTCCAAGAGATGATGTGTCGGCATAATTTTCGGAAAAGGTTGCAACCTTTTTTTATTTTAATTCTCGTCAACGACATGCATGCGATAACTCCCTGCTTTCTGTAAAACGTCTGGGATTCCAAATGCTCACTAGGTATTCAAGTATCAAAAGTCAGCTTTTAGACCTGCCAGCACATACACATGAGATAATGCAGTCGAGAACACTGATAATCCCGCAAATTACCGAGTCATTCCTGCCTGTCATGCGTTGTAGCAATTATCCCTCAGAGGGGTTTCGATCGTCCCCCGTTCAAGGAAAGGCTCTGCGATCATGTGATGATGCGTAATCTTTTGCTTCATCGCCATAACATCATTACCTGCATCTTGAAACTTGGTTATGCACAGTTTCATGCCGCATTCTAGCAGCCACAGATGCAGCATCAATTCTCTGATAGAGAAATGGCAATACACTATAGATACCTGCAAGCCATAACATCTCGCACAACAAGACACCCCACAAACTACATTGCGGGGAGCAGTAGTTAGCAAGGCACTATCCGCACCTGCAAGATCTAGAGATAGATACCCGACGAATGCTATCTTGAACTTGCGGGGTTCACTTCGGTTCAGCCCTACCTATTCAAGATGCTCAAGATTATCCCATAGAGTGTGATTGGTTCGTCGAGGCTCGGCATTGCCAAGTTTGATCGCCTTGCGGGAATTTCTGGGCGGCCAAGATGTGAACACTCATTAACACACTGTCCATTCATCAATACCCCGTGCTAAGCTATTCAAATCAAAGACACCATCCTAAACTCAACAACATCACAAACACGTTCGACGCTCCATCAGACCATCTCTGTGGTTTTGACAGGGTGCATGGGTGGATCTGTCAGGGTCACCTGTGGCAGACAAGCCAGTCAATATTAGCCTGTACAAGTCTTTCTTTTAGACTATTTTGCATTGTTTTACAGTACAGGCATTGCTGAATAGTCTAATCTCTCTTCTCCATCCATGGCAAACAAGCTTCATAAATGATCTTGAAACCAGGATATGCCACGCACCGCTGAAACACACTCTCATCAATGGTCCTCATTGACTGGAGTGAAGCAGCGATGAAAAAGTCCGTGTAACTCGGACGATCTCCCAATACAAACGGCCCATTCTCCTTGTTCGTCATCATCAACTCACTGAGCTCTTTCATTTTCTCCCCGACACCTTCCCAAGTCTTTTCTTCTTTCTCTTCATTCATCAAATCTTCCAACTTGCAGCCAAGTTGGGTTTCACTCTTGGCACGAAAATATTCCTGAGACCGGGGTGATAGTATGAGATGTTCACGTGGTGTGATTGAGACACGCAATGCTGGACCTATCGCGCTACGGGCACTGACCTCGATCTCTTGGCCAAGGTCGGATATAAGTGGAAGAGGTGGGTTGGGGTAAGTAGTCTCCAAAAACTTGGCGATGGCTGGTGAGTCCATAAGGAATGTGCCTGTAGCAACATGCTTGATGGTAGGGACTGTGTAATTCACATGAGATCTGGAGCCTGGCGGATGCGAGGCGACACCACTAGTGGATAGAATAAGCATGAGTCGACTGCGGAGACAAACGAGACTCACAGCTTTTCTAAGGTCGGCGCGATGTCAGGAAACTCGAGAAAAATGGTTTCATATGGGATTCTCTTGTAGTTGAGCATAAGACGGATCTTCCATACTACAGGAGAGAAGCAAACGTTCTTGGTGCAAGCCAAGTCGTAGAGAATGATCTCGGGCTGTTGGGAGTCAGTCATGTTGATGTTTGATGTTTGGTGATGAAGGTGAACGTGATAAATCAGGTGGATTCCATGCTATTGTGCAGTGACTCAATCTAAATGCTGACGAGATAACGCTAATTTTCATTTTATTGGACAGAATTTGTGGTTGCCTAAAATCTAGGACTGTATGTATATTCACTGCTTATCATCTTTAACATTTATTATATTTTCAACAGTCTCAATTCAGTCATGTTTAAGTTGTCGGGTAATTAATGATGTTTATAAATTGTTATTTGGTCACCCTGTACCTTAGAATAGGTAAATGCCGACGGTGTTTATGACGCGTACCTCGTTGGATCTTATCTTATCAGATTAGTCGGTATAAATATTCTTCCGTTTCCGGCGGATGATCAGATCGATACTGAAACGGTTGCGCCGCATTCAAAAGTGTATTAGGAAATGCCGATAACGGTTACAGAAAAGACGACACATGATAGTCTACAGCCTTTGAATTAACTTATGATTCTTAGTCTGTCATGTCAAGACTGGTTTGGTTAATATTGATAATTAGCGTGCCTCGGCACCAAAAGATAAAGTCCGTCGTCATGACCCACCTTTCAAGACACAGCCGAGGTTTGAGAGTCTTAGTCTCATCAATTTTCCGACATCGCTCAGCCGAACCATTCCCCATAAAATTCAACACCTCCTTTCTTCAACTTCTCCCCGCGACTTTTATCAACTCTGGGGTAAATTTCATAATCCGGGGTCATATCTAATAACTCATACTCATACACACGAAATGCCTCCTCCTAATCCAGACTGGGTCAAGGCCCTGACTCCCTCAGGTCCTCAAGGATCTGAACTTATCGCCAAGGAACGCGCTCAATCAGACATCAACGTTGATCAACTCGCCACATTCCTCTTCACAAAGGAGGTCCTCGAGCGCAATGCCAAGATTCTCAACATCCTCCAAGAGGATCCTGTCTTTGACAAGTCGCAGAACTACTTCCGTGGTCGCACAGATCGTCTAGAGGCTGCCCTCGCCAGAGGAAAGCACCTGAAGCGTCTATCCGACAAGCACAACTGGACTGAGGAGGAACATCATGTTGCGAATTCCCTCATCAGCGAACCTACACCTTATGGTCTTCACGCGACAATGTTCATGAAGACGCTGGAAGAACAGGGAACTCCAGCCCAGCACAAGCTTTTCCTTGAGAGAGCGAGAAATTACGAGATCATCGGATGTTACGCCCAGACTGAGTTGGGTCACGGATCCAACGTGAGAGGTCTTGAGACGACCGCCACCTGGGACCCCAAGGACAAGACATTCACTCTACACTCTCCCCATCTCACTGCTTCAAAGTGGTGGATCGGTTCTCTCGGCAAGGTAGCTAACCACGCTGTCGTTGTCGCCCAGCTCATCATCAACGGCAAATCTTACGGCCCTCACCCCTTCGTCGTGCCAATTCGCGACATGAAGACTCACGAGCCTCTTGAGAACGTCCACGTCGGTGATATTGGCCCCAAGTTCGGTTACAACACAATGGACAATGGTTTCCTGCTTTTTAACCACGTCAAGATTCCCCACGTCAACATGCTGAACCGCTTCTCTGGCGTTGACCCCGAGACCTCAAAGTACATCCGACCTTCTAACCCAGCCCTTATCTACGGAACCTTGACCTTTATTCGATCATCCATCGTCTTCGAGTCCGGTTCCGTTCTTGCCCGCGGTGTCACTATCGCTACAAGATACTGCGCTGTCCGACGACAGTTCCAGGACCGTGATGCCGCTGGCGAGGTGGGCGAGAACCAAGTCCTCAACTACACCATGGTGCAGCACCGTATCCTGCCTCTTCTCGCGGCATCTTATGCTCTTCACTTCACCGGCCGCGCTATGATCAACCTCTACAACGCGAACCAGAAGCGCATGGCTCAAGGTCGAGACGCGCGCGACGCAAACAGCACCAACCGTGGTCCCGGACCTGAGGAGCTCAACCCCGGTAGCGACCACTTGGCTGATCTGCACGCCATCTCCTGCTCTCTCAAGGCTTTCGCTTCCACTACCGCTGCAGAGGGTCTTGAGATCTGTCGTCGTGCTTGTGGTGGCCATGGCTACTCCGCCTTCTCTGGCATTGGCAGCTGGTATGCCGACTATCTTCCCACTGTTACATGGGAGGGTGATAACTACATGCTCACCCAGCAAGTCGCCCGATATCTCCTCAAGTCTGCTCGCGCCGTTCTTGCAGGAAAGGCCCCCGACAACGGTATCTCTCGTATCTTCAAAGAGTACATCCGAAGAGAAGATATTGGTGCTGCCTTTGATGTTCTTGATAGCGATCAGGACCTTGTCGACGCTTTCGCCTGGCGCGTGTCTTTCCTCACCTTTGAGGCTCTCAAGCACAGAGATGTGGAGAAGCAGTCTTGGAACAGCCTCTTGATCGACTTCTGGCGTCTCTCCACTGCGTACGCCCAGTACCAAGTCGTCAAGAACTTCCACGAGGCCCTTAAGGAGGAATCCACAAAGGCCTCTCTTGATGCCAACACCTTGGCCCTTCTACACAAGCTCTTTGAGCTGTTCGCCCTGCACCACCTTCAAAGCTCTGCTTCCGAGTTCTTCACCAGCGCTGCCACAACGGTTCGTCAGATCCAACTTGCGCGCACAAAGCGTACACTTTCTCTCCTCGATGAGATCCGCCCTCACGCTGTGCGTCTCGTCGATGCGTGGTCGTTCCCTGACTGGCAGCTTGACAGCGCCCTGGGTCGATCTGATGGCAAGGTGTACGAGGACCTCTTCCGTCGTGCTTCAGAAGATAACCCAGTTAACGACATTGTCTTTGATCCTTACCCTGCGTCGGATGTCCTGTTCCGAAAGAACGGCCTCAAGGCCAAGTTGTAATAGCGCGCGATATCAAGTCATTTGGAAGTCATCATTTGTACTAGTACACTTTACACATAGATTAAACACAGTCAAGCTTTTTGATACATTGAA
The DNA here is from genome assembly GCF_019609905.1 of Fusarium poae. Lineage (NCBI taxonomy): Eukaryota > Fungi > Ascomycota > Sordariomycetes > Hypocreales > Nectriaceae > Fusarium > Fusarium poae. The sequence goes on from NC_058399.1 coordinate 7,406,674, forward strand.
ATCAAAGTTTCCTACCTACCACGATCAAATGTTCATGTTCCAAGAATGGCTGCCTTTGTGTTATCTCTTGAGTAAATAGAGAGCCATGTAGTGTCTCCATAGAGCCCGAGATATCAACAACAAGGACTACAGTTTGCCCTACTACAAACGCACTCCTCCCATTTCTCTCGCAAGATCTTCAATCTCTGTAGCATGTCTTACACCTTCGACTGACACATGGTTCCGTCCACCGATCGGTGCTCCACACTCTGGACACGTTGCTTCTTGCATCGCCATGCCACAATTGTTGATAGTAAAAGGGTGCCCGTTACGACACGTGTACCAATGTCCCGTTCCACGTAGCTCTCCCATAGACGCAGCATACACTTGTCTCAACTCCTCGGCTGTAACAGGCCGATAAACTCCACCATTTAAAGATTCTTCCGCAGCGTCTATCTCGTTCTTGAGGAACGCACATGACTGGTTCTTCTCGAGAAGTGCTCTCGCTTTTGAAATGTGATCGAGCCCTCTGTCACGTAGCTGGTCCAGTAAGTCAGGTTCAGCGGTAGATACAGGCACTGAAGCCTGGGCATCGTGCTGAGTCGATGGCGATGGCGCAGAGGCACAGTGACGGGAGAAGGCGCAAAGCTGAGCATAAAAGATGTAACCCTGAGTCTCCTCTCGTGGATACAAAGCAGTCTGTGCATCTTTGATCAAAGTATCGCAATCATTCATGAAGCAGGAAAAGTCGAGTTGGACTGCTGATGCGGGAAATCTTGAATCCGCACCGACAATGAGCCCGAAGAAGTCGGAAAGAATCAATATGTCACATTTCAAAAGCAAGACAGCCGAGAGGAGCGTCCCTTTTGCTTGTATGACAGCCTGGTCGTATCGGAATTCGCTCTGCCCACCCCGATGAAGGTTGGAGTGCCTAACAAGATTTGCGACGCGCTGGAACGGTTGTTCCTCCCTTCTCACTTTGGCGGCATATAATACCACAGTCTTCCGGAACTTGAGAATGGAATCGTATCTCGTATGAACAAACTCTGTCAGAACCTGCAGTTGCCTCTGGCGTGAGCCTGTAACAGTCAAATTGGCATTCGTCCCAGGTTTGCGCCCCAGTATCGCAGGAGGTTTACTAGTGGCGAGGCGTTCCTGCTCAGCGGCAAGTCCTGACGCCACTGAGCGGTACTCGTCGTTTGACCATGAGATGAACTTTTTGGTAGACTCGTCGAGCATTGCTCGGCGCACGATTCGGCCGTATCGTGAAACACTACGAAGAGACCCACGGCAGGTGGCACAAGACTTGATATCCTGACCATCCAAAGAGAAAGGTTCAGAGCTCTGCAGGATCTTTATGGGAAGACCGTCGGCATCGAGTGTATAGTGTGCTGCCATTTCCATCTGACCATCCATTGAAGAGACAGCGAGGAAGTGCCCACAGTTAGGGAAGACACAAGGCTCTTTGTCAAGATCAATGTCTCGGTATTCCGTCATCATGATGAAGTCGACACATACTGACTTTATATCATCAGTTGCGCAGACCTGGCAGAATTTCGAAGGAGGACAGACTTCTCCACAGAGTGATGGGCCTTCAATAGTTAGTGAGTGTGCAATGCCAAATCAGGCTGTTACTTACATTGATGACCGCAGCCTAGGAACTTGTCGCATCTCAACGAACAGGGCACCCAGTTGCAAGGGGCGGCACAGGGTGCGGTACACTGGGAATGGACACATCTTGAAGCGCACGTTTCCTGAGCACAGGGAGCGCAAGGCTCGCTGCAAGGCTTGTCGCATCGTGAGTGAACGCAACGGACTTCGCATCGTTCCCTGCACGGCTGACAAGGTGCTTCGCCATGGCAACTTTGAGCGCAGCTGTGTTGACAGGTCGAGTAGTTCCGACCGCAGCGTTGAGTGCAAATACCATGGTTTTGCTGTATGATCTTTCCACCCTTGCGTGTGTTGCATTGGAAGCAACGCGTCTTGCAGGTATGTCCACAGGTGCGATTACTACCACATGGTGAAAGACACTTGAAATCATCCGTCGTGACATCTTCGCAACATTTGACGTATACTTCATGGGCACATCCTGGGACGTTCTTGGTGACCATTTTCACGCAACGGACAGAGTTTGGATGTTGCGCTTCCCAGCATTTCGGCGAAGAAAGGTGATGTCCACATGGAAGAAGTACATCGATTTCAAGTCTGACCAGACATTTCTTCTGACAAGGTTCTCCGCATTTGAGAGGACAAGCATGATTGCATCCTTGCTTCAATCGGGGACAGGCTTCCAAGCACTTGACAGCGCGGTGAAGTGTATCTGAGTGACACTTGCGCTTGCAGGGATGGCCACACGTCAATCGCTTGTCGCAAACAAGTCGACAACCACCCTCGGGAGACATTTGAGAGAAGTGTTCGGGATGAGAGACCAGCATAGCTATTTCTGGATGTCTGGGGCACTGTAGTTCCAGCTTGGGGCCAATGTTCTGACCGATGGCCAGGATTTCGAGAACATCCGCCCACATAGGTACCTTCTCGTACGAGTTGCTGTTTCCAATGATGTACATGCCGTGCTGTGCACGGGACAATAGAACGTTGATGCGGTTGGAGGTCTTGAGAAAGCCACACTCCTTTTGAGGATTGTTTCGAACCATGGAAATCACGATAACCTTGGCCTCTTCACCCTGAAAGTTGTCCACAGTCGCTACTCTGACAGTTTTGAGGAGGGTTGTCTTTCGAAGGGGGCCGATAATTGGCACACCAGCATCAACACCCTCTCCTTCAACGGCCTCGAGTTCTTCTGCGTCCCGGTCGTTGACGCAAATCTCAAACATGGATTCCATCTTGCGGCGCAAGAGTTGAAGCTGTCCCAGGTATGGTGTGATGACTGCAATATCTCCTGCTCCGTATTTACCCTGCTGTGATAGGTGAGAAACTAGAGACACTGTCATGTCGACCTCGAAGCTGTTGGACCTAGAAGTGTTGATCGAGTCATTATTATCGTTTGCAGTTTCAGGTTGATCATGATTGAACCAGAATAGGCGTCGTCTCATGCCCACTACTTGTGGGTACTCTTCGACGTTCGTTGAGTCTTTGAGGGACGGGTATAGGGTCGATCGGACTAGCTCGGCGATTGAGGGATGCATTCGTCTTTGCGTCTCCAGTACACTGTAAGGTATCTTCGCCGCTGTGTCGATCGATGGCTCAACTAGTCTCTCGAACAAAGAAACGTCAAGGGAGAATTGCTTTCCACGCGGATTAGTACTTTGCAGATCGTAATTTTGTATCTGAGGGCGAAGTTGGAGGTGATCGCCAATCAGGATGGCATGCTCGATGGAAGGAAGAAGGGCAGTTAGAATATGGGCTTCGAGAACCTCACCCGCCTCTTCGCAGAGCATCACCTTACATCGCAGCTTTCGCAATAGAGTCAAGTTTCTGGCCAATCCTGTCGTAGTTACGCCAACGATATCTGCCTCATTGAGACAGCGCAGGTCAATGTCCCCACGGATCTCGTCTTTGTGTCGTACGGAGTTTTTGTATTCTTGATCCAGTCTTGCGAGTTTAGTTATGATTGGGTCCCTGATTGACTCGACCCAGTGCCGATGGAGGATGGCCCGTTCTTCCCTGGTCAGAGTTTGAAGTGGCGCAAGCTTGAGCTGTCGAAGTCGCCTAGGGCGGCTTCCTGTAACATGATTTCCGCCCTGAAGCCAACGACGAATAACCATCTCAGGCTGATGGATGACGGTTTCCCACCCATCGCGATCTTGTCCAAAGATCTCTGCGTATTGACTAGGGTATTCGGACGATAGAAAGGCCTTGATTGAGGTCCATGATTGGCACAAGGCAAGCTCCTGCAGCAGTCCCTTCCCCTCCTCGACAATTTGGTGGATACTTTGGTCAGCTTCCCACAGGTCACACTTTTCAGACTTCGTGAGGAGCACCTCTTTGGCAATAGTGCGCAAGTTCAGATTCTCAAGTCGTTCGGATTTAGAACGTGATCCCATACGGATGATGCTTTTGATTCCGTCGTCGAGGAGATGTTCAAGTAACTGATCCAGAGCATGGTTTGTGTAGCAGACGCAGAGGATCGGACCTAGCTTCGCTTTCTTTCTGCTTCCCAGAAGAACCTTGATGATCTTTTCTCCAGTGTAACTTTTGCCCGTACCCGGAGGGCCCTGAACAAGCGACAATTCTCTAGTCAGAGTGTTCAACAAGGCGGCAGATTGAGTGGGATCGAGGCTGGTTTTGAGAGCCAGAGCTTCGGGCGTAAGAGGCGAGCGAGGGTTCATGGCGAGCGCGGATTTATCAGTGGTAAGGCAGCCCAGGTTGAAAGCAAAGCCTGGAGCTCTCGCATATTGAGGTAGTCCGATATCCACATTGGAGTCTGAATCGTTCTTGGGCGCCAACAAATTCTTGAATGGAATGTCTGGTTTCTCATGCATCTTTTGTAGAGCTGATAGAGTGTGTTTGAATGAGTCAAGAAGAACTCCTGGGAACTCCACAAGATATCGACGATGAGAAGATTGGGTGTCGTTGTACCATCGCATGGCATGAGATATATCTGTGCCAGTTGGGTCCACGAGTCTCAGATTTACATATAGAACAGCCTCATCGTCCGACAGTGTTCTAACTTCTTCATCAGGCTCTGGGTCCTCGGCCTTCTTTTGCGATTTTCTCTCTTTTTTGTCGTCCTTCGATCTCATTGTGGTGTCAGACACCACGCAAAATAACACTGTCCCGTTGAGATCAAAGAGACAGACAAGCGCACCAGCTTGCAATCTCTTGGAGTGTCCCCACCACTCCCGTCGTTGTTTCGCGTTGAGCTTCCCAACGGCAGGGGGTTGCTTGCAGCACACAACCATCTCTAGCCCTCCAATGCGATGCCAGTTTATATGAATGGGCATTGGTCTTTCGTAGGTATAAGTTCTCATGGTTTTAGACTTTCGAAGAGGGTCTTTCTTTGGGTCTCGAGCAGCTTCCAACATGTCACGTACAACGTCTCGGAGCTGACCAACTGTGTCCTCTCGAACGAGTCGGAACTCTCGATCTAGCCGGCCTCGGATGCCTTCAATATGCCATTGGGAAGGATATTTAGTTGGCAAGTACTCTGCGCGGGGTGATACAATCTCATCGAAGGTAGGCATAATTTGTATCTTTCTGATGTCTGTGTGGTCATTGTCATGGCGGCGTCCGTCTGCAGAGAGTGTGCCTGGACCATTTCGTTTGAGCACGAAAGTCTCCCTCGATACTGGGATATGAGTGTTGAATGTCATATCTGGAATATCCTTGCCAGTGTCTAATCGTTGTTGCATGTACTCGACATACTTGGACGCCTGTATGAATGAGAAATTGTCCTTGCTGTTGGAGTGGCGATGTAAGGCCTTAGCGAATGCAGAAACCAGCCTGCCGCATTCAGGATTGACGATATTGTTGGTGTTGCAATCGATTATTTTTGAAAGTACGTCGAGCGAAAGCTCTAGGATTCCAAGCTGTAAAGTACTCTGTGTCGGATGTGCCAACTCAGCGATCAGCTGGAGAATGAAGTTGAATAATGTCGACATGCGGCGGCCCTGAACTCCAAGAAGAAAGTTGAACAGCTCGGCGACTTGCTGTTCAAGCACGGCTGAATCTACAACTCGGGGGTGTGCGATGAGGGAAAATAGAGGTTCGATTTCGGACTTCCACAGATCGAGCTTGGTTGTATTTCCGGGTTGTGTGATATGCCGTTCAGTCAAAGCCTTGATGAACATCAGGCCAGAATCTTTGGCAAAAAGTTTGATTGCTTCTTGTGCAGCGCCGATATCACCGCCCAACAACTCTAGACCGAGCTGGAAGAACTGGGCCACGATAGCTTTCGTCAACTCAGGCGAGCTGGATCCAGAGTCTCCCAGTTTAATGAGTCTCTTCCACTGCTGCAATTTCCCATCTCGAGGAGCGCTGGGGGTGTTGGGGTGATCGGCTCGGGCGGATCTCTGGGTGCTTGAAGTATCATGTAGGAATCGGCAGTCCTGTCCGTATGTACACTTTTTTCGCAGAAAATGAGGACACACTCGAGGTTGAGGGTTTGACGTGAAGCCCTTCCGGCCATTTCTAAGAAAGTTAGTGACGATCTCTTGACGCGCCAAGGGGGCCTTACCGTCGATTTTCCGCCATGTTTATAAGAGGCAGAAAAGGTCAAGCGGTAGTTCGCTGAGTGTCATCGGAGTAAACAGTCTGAGAACATGAAATGATGATGGGAAGACCTTTATGTGAAAAACAGATAATTTGGAAGGAGCTGCCGTTGGTGGGGGTTATCGTTGGTAGGCAGGTAGTCAGTTGTTGGCCAGATGGTCGGCCTCCTACAGCTGAAATGTAAAAAGTGCGTATACGTGGACCAACAAACTACCCGTGGATTCGACCTAACGGAGACCCTACTTATAGAGTAGGTGGCAAAATTCTAGGATAAGGGTAAAATTCTAGGATAGCTAAATAGGTATAAATAGGTATAAAAGATTAGTATTTTTATTTAGTTTTTATTACTTTTAGTCTAAATTAAATAGAAATTATTAAAATAATAATATTAAATTAATTTAAAGCTATATTTAAGAGTATTTTATTATATAATATATATTTCTTACTATATTATAATTAAAAGTTAATATAATTACTAAAGAACTATTAAATTTATTTCTGTCACAGCTCGAAGTCAGACCAACCTACCCTAGAGCCACAAGTGGATCAGATCACGTGGCGATAGCGTTATCGCCGTAACCTTAGTTAGACCGCCAGTCAGATCCTGAACGTAGCTCCTTGAGCTACGTCTTGTTAATAGAGCCTGACCTGCCTGCAGTGCCTATCCGTAGCAATAGAACCTATTACGCCCGAAGCGTTCCCTGTCCACCCGTACCGCCGGACTCAGCCCGTGACACTACGTAGCTCCTACCGTTTGGACGCCGAACGCAATGACCGCTAGACCGCTTCCTCCGTTCCTGCCAGATGGCGCAGACTCCTTCCGAGCCCACGCCCCCGAGCATCTCGACGACTGGTTCGAGTACTTCAAAAGTGTCTACACCTACGCCGAGGAAGCCCAGAACCGTATCTCTCACCTCGAGGACCAGCTCCAAGCCGACCAAGAGAAAATCCAGGATCGAGAGCATACCCTCCAGCGGATCGCTAAAGAGCGCGACGCTGTACAAATCCAACTCGAATATGTTGAGCAACAGACCAAGAGAACCTTGAAAGAGAAAGATGACGCCCTCTTTGAAGCCCGCCTGGCCGAACGGCGTGCCCTCGACGCCACCCGACCTACCGTACCTACTATCCGTGAACCCCCGAGACTAGCGCTCCCGCTGAGCTTCGTGTAGCGACTCCTATGGGAACGACTCCTCCGCCTTCTTCCCGATCTACCGAATCAACCAGTCTTACCGAACGATTACCCGACCCTGACAAGTTTGAGGGCGAACGGAGCGACCTACGCCGTTTCGTCTCCCAGATACACTCAAAACTAAAAGCTAACCACGACCGATTCCCGACACGCCTCGCCCGAATGTCCTATGTAACTGGCCGTCTTAAGGGACGCGCCTATGCACAAGTCCTACCGCACATTAAAGCTGGTGAATGCCAACTCCCCGACTACCAGGATATTATCGATCTACTAGAACGCGCTTTTGGAGACCCGAACCGGATCAATAATGCCCGCGCCGAATTATTCCGCCTTCGCCAGACTCACAAGGATTTCAGCACCTTCTTCGCCGAGTTCCAACGCCTCGCGCTGGAAGGAGAAATGTCAGAAGAGGCCCTCCCTACCCTGTTGGAACAAGCTGTCTCCCGAGAACTACGCGGAATGCTTATACACAACCCACCGCCTAGCTATAAATATCACGACCTAGCCACCTTCCTACAAGAATTGGAAAACCGACGACGCCGCTTCGCAGCGGAGCCACAGCCTGCGTCACGAAAGACGAATATGCCGCTGAAGGAGTACCCCCAGACACTCCGAAAGAAGTCCCCATCGCCTCGTAGAGGGAGAAGCCCCCGAAAACCGCCAACCAGCCGGAGAACCTATGGACCTCAGCAATCAGCGCCGCTATAACCGCCCTAACCAACGACGGGAGAACAACCAGTGCTTCCGTTGCGGTTCAGCCAACCACTACCTCCGCGACTGTCCCGAACCTGACACACGTCCAACCAGGCTCCGTCAAGCCACCTTCGCTTATAGCCCCAACCGCACCAGCCAGCCCCCGTCTCCACACTCGCCTACATCCAGCCGCGCCAGTTCCCGCCGATCTAGACACTCCCGAGGACGCCAGGAAAACGGGGTGAGCCTGTCTTAAGTCGGCGCCAGGCTCCCTCCCGCACCTACTGTACCGAAGATTAAACTGTCCGCCGCCTCCGTTCATGGAATCCCGATTGAGAACGAGAACAACCAACGTTCGAACCTGATGATACTGCCTGCCAGCCTCAATGTGGCCGGAAGAGAACCAATTCCGTCTTACGCTATGACCGATAGCGGAGCGGAAGGAAAAGGGTTTATCGACGAGAGCTGGGCTAAGTCCCAGAACCTGAAGTTTAGACCCCTGAAGAGAACCTTCGAGATTGAAGTGTTCGACGGGCGACCTGCCGAGAGCGGGAAGGTCGCCTACTACGTCCGCGCCGGACTCCGCATTGCCGATCACGAGCAGAAGAGCATGATCTTCTACGTGACCCAGCTAGCCAGCTACCCTATTGTCCTGGGAATGCCTTGGCTAAAGCAACACGACCCGCAGGTGGGCTTCGCGGCCCACACGTTCACATTTAACAGCCCGTACTGCCAGAAATTCTGCAACACCCCAACCAAGCCTACAAGGATTAAGGCTTTACAGACCGTCCCGAAGAAGTTCATGCGCCAGATGAAAGGGAGTATCCCACCAGCCTTGGAGGGAAAGGATATCCTCCCGGTTTCCCTGCGAACCGCCCGAATATACAGCCAGAAGGACCGTTACCGCCTCTTCACCGTCACCCTGAAGCAACTGGACTACCTGCTTAAGCCTGAGCCAGAGGCATTCGTGCTGCCGGAAGAACTTCGAGAGTTCCAGGACGTTTTCTCGCCTAAGGAGGCAGAGAAGCTACCACCGCACCGATCTGGAGACCACCACATCGAGCTAACCCCAGGAGGAAAACTGCCGTTTGGACCCTTGTATGGAATGTCCCGGAACGAACTGACAGCCCTACGAGAGTGGCTAGACGAGAATCTGCGTAAAGGATTCATCCGCCCAAGCTCGTCGCCTGTAGCCTCCCCGGTACTATTCGTCAAGAAACCCGGCGGTGGTCTACGCTTCTGCGTGGACTACCGAGCCCTGAATAATATTACGGTTAAGGACCGCTACCCGCTCCCCCCTGATCAAAGAATCCCTGAATAACCTGTCTGGTATGAAATACTTCTCCCGTATTGACATCGTATCGGCCTTCAATAATCTGCGTATCAAGGAAGGCCAGGAGTACCTGACAGCATTCCGCACCCGATTCGGATTATATGAGTCACTGGTTATGCCCTTCGGCCTAACAGGAGCCCCCGCGACCTTCCAGCGGTACATTAATGATGCGCTGAGGGAATACCTGGATATATTCTGCACTGCGTACCTGGACGATATCCTGATCTATAGCCGGACCCGAGAAGAACATGTCGAGCAATTAAAGATGGTGCTTGAAAAACTGAGAGCTGCCGGGTTATTCGCAAACCCAGCCAAATGCGAATTCATGGTTACGGAAACCAAGTTCCTAGGCCTTATCGTGGGACGAGACGGCATCCGAATGGACCCTGCAAAGATCGAAACTGTTAAGAACTGGCAAACCCCGACCTGCCTGACAGATGTACAAGCTTTCACAGGATTTGCGAACTTCTACAGGAGGTTCATCCGTGACTTCTCTAAGCTTACAGCCCCGTTGAACCACCTGACAAAGAAAGACGTACCGTTCGTCTGGGACGAAACCTGCGAAAAGGCTTTCCGAGACTTGAAGGGAGCCTTCACATCAGCACCGATCTTACGCCCCTTCGATTGGACGAAGGACGTAATCCTGGAGACAGACGCCTCTGACTATGTATCCGCCGGTGTGCTGTCGCAATACGACGATGACGGAAGGCTGCACCCGGTAGCCTTCTTCTCCAAGAAGCATACGTCCACGGAATGCAACTACGAGATCTACGATAAGGAACTCATGGCCATTATTCGCTGCTTCGAAGAATGGAGACCCGAACTGGAGGGGCACCCTCACCGATAAAAGTGATCACGGATCACAAGAACCTGGAGTACTTTACGACGACGAAGTTACTTAACCGACGACAAGCCCGCTGGTCTGAGTTCCTGTCCCGATTTAATTTCCAGATCACATATCGACCTGGGAAACAGGGAGTTAAACCCGATGCCCTGACCAGGAGGTCAGAAGACCTCCCTAAAGAGGGGGGATGAGCGCTTAGCGCACCAAAGCCAGGTGGTCCTAAAGAAAGAGAACTGGCAACTTCCGCCGCTACGAGTCCAGAGAGCCCGCATCCGCCACCCACTACAACAGAACCAACCCGCACCAACACCCGAGGAGCCGTCACTCTCAATAGAGCTACCAGAAGAGATCGACCGCTTGCTGAACGAAGGATACCAGACCGATGAAGACCTGCAGTCGATACTACAAGCCCTCAGGACCGACGCACCGCGACACCCGAAGATTACGCTTGCAGAGTGCAAGATCGTCCAGGAACGACTGTTGTACCGGGACCGCATCTATATCCCGAGCCACGACGCCCTCAAGACCGCCCTGCTGAAAGCCTGCCACGAACACCCTATAGCAGGACACCCAGGTCGTGCCCGCACTTATGACCTGCTTTCCCGGGATTACTACTGGCCCGGAATGTTGGCCTACATCGAACAATGGGTTAAGAACTGCCATACGTGTCGAAGAGCCAACCCAGCCCGAGAAGCGAAGCAAGGTGTGCTGAAACCCTTGCCTATCCCCGAACGAGCCTGGCAACATGTGTCAATGGATTTTATCACACATCTGCCGCCCAGCGAAGGAAATGACGCCATCCTGATTATAGCCTGCCGCCTGACCAAGATGAGACATATCATCGCATGCAAAGGAACCTGCGATGCCGAAGACGCAGCCCATTACTACCTGAAGGAAGTGTGGAAGCTACATGGGCTCCCACAGACTATAGTATCGGACCGGGGACCCCAGTTCGTAGCGGAGTTCTGGCAGAAGCTCACCAAACAACTGTCGATCAGCTCGCTACTATCCACCGCTTACCACCCTGAGACCGACGGACAGACTGAACGCCTGAACGCTGTGTTGGAACAGTACCTGCGAGCCTACGTGTCATACCTACAGGACGACTGGAACCGATGGCTCCCCCTGGCCGAGTTCGCAGCGAACTCCCTGAAATCCGAAACCACCGGCGTATCTCCGTTCTTTGCAAACTATGGATTCCACCCGCGAATGGGCTTTGAACCCACGATTACAGTCAGAGGAACCCCAGCCACTAGAGACGCAGAACAGTTCGCAAAGACGATGAACGACATCCTAGAGCACCTGAGATCAGAAAGCATTGCCGCACAAGCCCGTTACGAAGCCCAAGCGAACCGACACAGACGACCTGCCCGACGATACCAAGTAGGGGACTCAGTGTGGCTAGACGCCAGGAATATCAAGACCCTTAGGCCACAGAAGAAACTAGACTGGAAGAACATCGGCCCGTTGAAGATCGGCAAGGTCATCTCCCCGTACGCCTATCGACTGGAACTGCCCGCCAGCATGAAGATACACCCCGTGTTTCACACGAGCCTGCTAAAGCCAGCTGCCACCAATCCGCTGCCCGGTCAGAACGTAGACCCGCCACCGCCAGTAGAAGCCGAAGGAGTGGAAGAGTGGGAGGTTGAAGACATTGTGGATTCCCGATGGGACAGACGAGGCCGAGGAGGCCGCCCCAGGCTGAAGTATACTGTGAAATGGGCCGGATATGCAGACCCAACAGAAGTCCCTGCTGCTTACGTGGAGAATGCTGCAGAGATCGTGGCGAACTTCCACAGGAGATACCCTGACAAGCCCGGACCACAGTAGCCCGTCTCGGCAGAGCTCGATGCTAAAGAGGGGGGCACTGTCACAGCTCGAAGTCAGACCAACCTACCCTAGAGCCACAAGTGGATCAGATCACGTGGCGATAGCGTTATCGCCGTAACCTTAGTTAGACCGCCAGTCAGATCCTGAACGTAGCTCCTTGAGCTACGTCTTGTTAATAGAGCCTGACCTGCCTGCAGTGCCTATCCGTAGCAATAGAACCTATTACGCCCGAAGCGTTCCCTGTCCACCCGTACCGCCGGACTCAGCCCGTGACAATTTCCTTTAATATAAAGTCTTATAACTTACTTATTTAATCTCCTTTTTAATAAGGAAAATATTAATAATATAATTTATTATATATTTTATAAGTAAAGTATATTTATAATTCTATAATATATAGAAAAGAAATTCTTTTTAAATTTAATAAGTAAAAGAGAAAAAGGAAAAAGATTAAGCTCTTTTTATATAAAATTAATTATCTTAATAATTTCCTTATTAAAATTAAAATTATTTAATTCTCTTATAATAAGGTTTTTAAATAACCTATTTTCTTATATATTATTAAGTTTAAATTTAATTTTATTACTTAAAGGAAATATAAATATATTTTATAATAAGCTATAATAAATATTAATAGCTATTATACTATAAAGGTATTTATAGAAATACTATTAAATAAAGGAATTACTTATATTATAGTAAAATCTATTTTTAAATATTATAAATAAAGCTTCTTATAATATTAAAGTAATAATAATAATATTATTCTATATATCTTTATTTTTTTACTCTTTTTACTGCTTAAAGTTAATATAAATTAGCTTTTTATTATTATTAATATTATATTTATATTACTTTTTCTATTTAATTTTTAAATAATTATCCTTTTCTTTTTATAGTTATCTCTAAGTATAATATTATTAATAAAGCTCTTTTACTTACTCTTTTTATATTATAATAATAACTTACTTTTCTATTTACTATATTATTATACTATTTATATAAAAGCTAGTAAAATAAACTCTTCTTTTATATATCTTTTAATTATTTATAGTAAAAATATAATTAAAATAATTCTTAATATAATTTTTAATAAAAGAATTTAATATTATTACTTTATTAAAAATATTATTAATAATACTATATATTTTATAAGTAAATAAATTAAATTATTTATAATAATTATATTTAATATAATAAAAAATCTCTTAAGTATTTTAAAATTATAATTCTTAAGGAAATAAAGATTAAATTATAAGGAAAGCTTAAGAAAAAATAAACTTCTATTTTTCCTTTAGCTTTTATATAATTTCTATACTATTAAAAAGAAATATTTTACTTTTCTTAAATCTATTAATAATATTATACTTTATAAAGCTTTATTAATAATCTTCTATAAATAAGTAATAAGATTTAAATACTTAAAGTTTGAAAATCCCTTATAGATATACTTATAAAATACTTTTTAATATATAAGCTTAAGAAGTTAAAAGACTTTTATATTAAGTAGCTATATAAGATATATTAAGTAAAGTAAAAGTATAAAGATCTTAATATTAAAATATAAATAATATTTTATAAATTCTAAGGAAATTTTACTTATAAAGCTATTAATAATAAAAAGTTATTAAATTTTTTTTTTTTAAATTACTTAAAGTAAGGCCTTTTTTAAATAAAATTAAGATTATTAATATCTCTTATAAACTTATTATAACTATATTAATTAATAAAGTTTATATTAAGAGCTTTTACCTTTATTATTATTAAGAAAGAATATAAATTAAAATAATAAATTTAATTTATTAAGATTTCTATATTAAAAAAGCTAATCTTAAAGTATATAAAGTAAATATTCTTATTTAAATTATTAATATTTTATTTTTCTATTAGCTATAATTTAAAAATTATAAATAGAGAAATAATATTTATTAAATACTATTAAAATAAACTATAAAATTAAAAGAATACTTATATTCTTTAGTATTTATAGCCTTAATTATTATAGCTAATTTATAGTTTAAAAAAGTAATAATTTTATATTTTATATTATATTTTTTCTTTATAATAATTACCTTAAGCTACTTATATATAATACTTATTTATATATTATATTTATTAATATTTAAGATTTAAAATAGCTTAATATCTCTTTTCTATATAATATTAATAAGGTTAATATAGAAATCTTTAACTTCTTAAACTTTATATACTTTAAATTTTACTTTTTTATAATTAAATATTTATATTAATTTCTTTTTTTATAGTTATAAATTATTTTTAAGAAAATATTTATATTATCTTTCTTTAATTAAGTATAATAAAGAAGTTTATAATACTTTTAATTTATTTATAGTTATTTTAATAATTAATTAATTTATAGAAAATCTATATCTTTTAAGCTATATAATATATATAATAATTATATACTTTTTACTTTTATTAAAATTCTTTAGCCTTTTAATATTTATATTATTAAAAGTTAGCTTTTTAATAAGCTTTAATAATTAAATATACTTCTTTATAGTACTTTTAAAAATATAATACTTAATAATAATATCCTTTATAGTAATAAGCTTTTTTTTATTATACTTAAGATAATTTTATAATATAAGGATTTCTTAAGTAGTTTATATAGTATTATTAATATAATATAAATATAGTATTTTATTAACTAAATTAAAAAAGTAGCTTTATAAATAAAAGTTAATTAAATTATATATATATATATATTAGAATTTATTAGATTTAGTAGGTAATTTTAATAAAGTTCTAATAAAGCAGGGTATCTAGCTATCCTAGAATTTTGCCCTTATCCTAGAATTTTGCCGCCTACTCTATGAGTAGGGTCTCCGTTAGGTCGAATCCATAGGTAGGTAATTTTCCTTTTTAACCTGCAAGAGAGCGTAGAGGGGTTCTGCAGCCGACTGACGAAATCGCTATAATTTGTTGAACAATCATGCTTGTGTGACACGGAAGACGCAGTGAAAGACAAGATGATAAAGCACGTGCCACTGTAGATAATATGATACAATGACTATTGATTTTACAGGACCTGACAAAGACAAAAGACTCTTAATGATACGAGTACCTGTATCTGTATCTCATAGTGGCAGAGGTTTGCAACGTCCCCTAAAACCGAAGTTCAGACACCCAAACTATCAACCCAGATGATTGCACTGATGGTTTGGTCGTGAACCTCTAGCGGCCAGTATTGATTGGTCACCCACTTGTCACACGTGATACTCCAAGAGGCCGACCCTGATTTGAAACAGTGCATGTCAGCTGAATGAGTAGAGCAGTGACGGAATGGTTTGCTACTAATGGAGGAGAGAGTGACAGGCAGGTTGTCCAATAGAATTTGTGTCATCCTAGCATTTGAGCTCTAGGCTGCAAAAATAAATTAACAAACAGTGATGCTCAAACAGAATGATCTGAGTCACTAATTTCGTCTCTAGTGTCTCCGGCGGTTAACAGTTTTGGCGCCAGCCACATCCGAGCCGCATTATCATGTTGACAGTGGGCTTGTCACTTCTACAATATCTACGACTTACGCCGAATATATAGGAATATGCCTTCGACCAACGTCACAGGAATACTGCGACACGGATATATCTTCAGTCCTTTCAACGCACCTGATTGTTTTTGTATTATTACAGCTGGATTCAGATATAAAACCCATGTCTGTTTTCTGTGTGGGTAATCTTCTGAACCCTCATCCACAAAGTAGAACAAGGACAAAATATCAAACTCCCCAACAATTATTTACTAACTTATCGTACCCTTCAGGATTCAGACCATCAGATAAAAATTAGCTGTGCATTTAATGCGGGTCCTCTGAGTTGTTCGTCTTGCCACGGTTGGTTTACAACTTTAGCTTCCCCGGCCGTTGCCTTTTTCGTATTCCTCCCGAAGGCAGAATCATATTGTCAGCAATGGTGACATGAATCCAGCCGTGCTGACGCAGGGTCATGGCGCAGCTCGTTAGAAGAAGTCAAAAAATCCTTCGTTTTTCACTTGGCGGGAACTGTGCCCCTGTTCGTTGACGATCTAGAACTGTGATCACCTGGGGACAATCCTACGCTCCACTTAGCAATGCGAATAAACAAGAATGATTTCTCTTTTATCAAGTAATTTTCTGGCAACAAGCTTGCGTCACGTATTTATCAAATGTCGATCCCGTAATCGTTGCATGAAACTTATCGTCGTGGCTGTGAAGAATATTTCATTTACCGTATTGTTGATCATCACGTAATTGGCCGAAGCGTAAAATGCGTCGTTGGTCCGCGCCGCTTTGCCGAATAAAGTTGCCTGATTAATCAATCCTTCGATATGGACTCCATCGGTCTAACTCGGTGTTTGAGTCGAGAGTCGGTCTAGAATTTCTACTAGCGCTATTACTCGTATAATTAACTATGTTCCCCTCAATGACCTCGACAACTTCAAAAACTCGAATGCATGGTTTTGTGGTACGCAAAAGTCTTCATGGCTTCGGGTTACAGACTTGCCAGTTCATGCGAAGCTGCAATGGTTGATGATATTGAGAAAGGTCCCTCCAGAAGGATGATCCTTCGGCATCACCTACGAAAGAACTGGCTGAGATACGTTACCGGCTTGTTATTCTGCTTGTGCGTTCACACCCTCACATATATATCCCACCCCAGCTAATTGTTGTATAGATGCATCGGCGAACTCATCTATATCCACTACCTTAGCAAAGATCGAATTCGTGTATCTAACGACCCATACGACATCCGCTTCAGCGGCCTCACATATAAAAGCCCTGAACTTTGGGACGATGCCCACCAATCCTTCCTCCGCAATGCCGACCCCGTCCCGATTCACTCCCATAACGACTACGAGCGTCACATTCCTCTCTTTGATGCTCTCGGTTCGGGATGCATCAGTGTCGAAGCAGACGTTCACCTAAGAAGGTCAAGCCTGCTCGTTGGTCACTCAAGATTGGGTCTGAGCAGTAAGAAAACACTCGAGTCATTGTATCTAGAGCCTCTACAACGCATGATCAAGGCTCAGAATCAGGGACTCACTGGTCAATGGAGGGGATTGTTCGACAAAGCTCCAAAGCAAACGTTGACTCTACTGATTGACTTCAAGTCTTCTGGAACAAAGACATTTGCTGAGCTGGATCGCCATTTACAGCCTTTACGAGATCTAGACTATCTCACGTATTGGAATGGCACAGCAAAGATTACACGTCCGCTTACTATTGTAGTAACTGGAAATGCGCCATTCGAATCCGTCCTAGACATGAACTCAACACACAGAGATATCTTCTGGGACGCCAAACTCGAACGTTTGGTATCAATAGAAGATAATTTCGAGACCAAGCGTCCAACGTATCGCTTCAATCAGTCCAACTCATACTTTGCGTCCACGAGGTTCCGAAACGCCAAACTGTTTAGGTCTGACTATGAGAACTCCCTCGATGTTTTGCCCAGAAGAGAGAGAGATATGACATCGACGCAGATCGAGCAGGCGGAATCTCGAGGATTACTGGCTCGGTACTGGGATACACCTTCTGAGCCGCCAAATGTGAGGGATATTGCTTGGCGTGTGCTTATTGATAATGAGATAGGTCTGTTGAACATGGACGACTTGGGCATCGTGAGGCAGAGAGCCAAAGGTTGGGGAAGGTTAAGAAATGAGGATTTGTGAGCGAGCATGAATGATGATGATGTTTGTTATATGTACCCTACCTAGGTAATCTCGCAAGCTCATTTTCTGACCAATCAATCAAAGAAGATATTTGTTAGGTAGTGGAGTGACCAGGGGATAATGTTACTGCCTCAGGCTGAATCACTAAACTAGACCCAAAGGATTTCGCGTCTCAACCTAATGAATCCACACTCCAGGTTGCATTGTTGATCATTTGTTTACACGAATAAATCCAAGCGTTTATTTACCCTTGAACTCGACTCGACTCTCTCGATAGAGATCTTTCGACTGAGCCAGATAGCGAAAGTCGACACCACTAAACTTCCGCCAAGGATGTCACTACCCAGCAACCAAAGTCCCAGCCGACTAGAAACTTTGCCCACTGAAATCAAGCTTCACATCTTCCATGCCTGCGCAGATATCTTGCATATTTGTGAGATGCTGGAGTTATGTCTCGTGAACAAAGGATTTTACCAGCTGGGAATGGAAGCTATCTTCGAATCTGACATACTTCAACATGTCGTGTATTGGGACCCTGTGCGTGAAACAAAAGTGTTTCGTAAGGAACTTCCCGATGATCGTTACACATCCCCAGGGGCATATATTCGTTCTGTCTTCTGGGAACTATTCACGGACCCGAAATACCACGACTTTATGTTAAGCAATGAGTTTTGCATAAGATACTTGACAGCCCGAACCTTGGGGAAGATCAGACAGAAGCCGCCCACCAAAGACCATATTGTGCTGAAAGCCATTGCAGAACATATGAAGCAGTACAAGCTTGGCCACGACGCATCTTGCAACACCACAATAGAGGAGGAAGTCCAAGTGGTCTGCGAGATCGCAGTAAAGCACGGATACATTCGGGATCGACACGATTTCTTCACTGGCAAACTACAGTTGGATGAAAATATAGCATTCACTTGCCTGGACGAAACTTGTCCTATTGTGCGCGAAGGGCTAGTTGCCGTGGCAATTTATATCGATGAGCCTGAGATACTGAGAACAATAATCGCCAAACAACAATCGATAACTTGTCCAGATCACGTCGGTGATGACGAAAACCATGGCCGAACTTCCGATATAGAGCTCCCTCGCGCCGACCGGAGCTGGCTCAACTATATACATGGCTTGGATTCACTCGTTTGCGAACGTTCTCTCATCCGAATCGCAAACACTACTAGAATGATGATACAAACAGACAACATGAACTGTGCCACCATTTTACTAGACAGCCTTGCTGTAGACTCTGGCGCGAAAGACGTTGTCAGATATGAGATTATCTCCGAATCAAAGACCCTCGAAAGGCTGAAATGGCTGACCTTTGCGATCTCCTGCGGCCCATCCTTGACAAGATACAACACCGTTCGTCCAGGACTCCAGGTTGAGCTAGATTGGCTCGGGCGCACAAAGTATAGCAGCCGAAAGCCTGCAGCTATTGAACTGAGCAAGATACTTGACAAGACGACAAGTGTTGACGTATTTGATGTTGTTTACGATGCCATCATAGAGGGTTTTACTGAGAGAGAGGGTGTTTGGTGGACCAAGACCTCGTACAGAGACGATTACGCGGCACATACCTTGGCTTCTTGGGGAACGGCAAGGATCCATCGTGCTGTTTTGGATAACTGCATGCCCTTGGTGAAAAGGCTTGTTGGATTAGGCTATCACCTTCGCCCGTCACACTCTGCCGAGGACCTTGAAGATTACAACGTCTGTACGCTGGTGGAAAGTGAAAAGCCGCGAGATATATCTTTGCCGCTTGCCACCAACAGAGGGGACTTGGAGATGGTTAAGCTTCTGTTTGATATTGGTGCGGAAATGAATAGGAAGAATGTGCGAAAGGCGATAAAGATCGCCATGGAGCAGAACAATGGGGTCATGCTTGAGATTCTTGTAAAGAAAGGTTATCCTGAAGGACTGCTGAATCGGAGGCATATGAGGCTGTGGAAGAAAGATCTCGATAAGAGGGGACAGCAATATATGCTGCCATGGCTAGAAATGATGCGAAGCAAATGAAGGGTCTCTATCCAGCTACATAGAATAGGTTTATGCCAAACCATACTATGTATACACCAAAGCAGTTGTCTTCCCGTATCAGTCGCGACTTTTCTGTTACCTTTGAATTATTTGTCAACTTCAATGTATCCATCGAGTAAGCGAAAGAAACTAAAACCCACTCGTGTTCGTATCCTCATTTTCCCATTCCGTTATCGTGAGACTTCAGCAACACAGTACCAGTCCACTAGGTCAAGACACGAAGGGCTTTCACTTGCTTGCCACGTCAAGTCCCTGCGCTTCCTCAGACTATACAATGCCAGAGTCTATGGCGAGTCATTCTGCCGCGATGCACTGGATCCAC
This sequence comes from Fusarium poae, assembly GCF_019609905.1. Taxonomy (NCBI): domain Eukaryota; kingdom Fungi; phylum Ascomycota; class Sordariomycetes; order Hypocreales; family Nectriaceae; genus Fusarium; species Fusarium poae. Next base: position 7,426,751 of record NC_058399.1, read on the forward strand.
CAAGTCTGATACAGAGCTTTGACTTCTAAGCGCATCAACTAACAAGTCATAGGTTGAAAGGGAGCTAGAAGTCATTCCTGACGCTAATTTCCCATAAGATCAACATCAGGTGATATACTCTTGGACTACCTACAATGACACCAGCCTAACTTCCCCGCATTCTATAGAGAAAACTAAACGTGGCTATGGAGCTAATTCTTTGACTCCAGTCCATTCAGCATTGACGTTGTGACGTTTCAATGCCTGATAGCCATGTTAATCAGTTACCCGGACCCACAGCCACGTTTTTGTTTTGCGGAGAGAAAAGGGTCAACTCGGGCTAACGGACATTTGTAGACGCAAACCTGCAGATAGGCTCAAAGAGATCTGCACACAAAGTCCCCTCTTCCTTGTCAGGACTTTTCAATCCGCTGTCATTCCGCGCATCATGAGGGCTTCTCAGACCACTTCGGACTCTCTGACTCGTCCGTTCTCCATCGTCCCAGCTTGTATCCCTGCTTTCGACATACTCATAGCTTTGTTCTTGATAGGACTTCTCTTGGTCTCCGGGTTTCTATTATCCGTACCTCGGTCTCGAGGTACTCAATTACTGGCTGTTGAAGCTGCAGATAGATGTCTACAAACACGCATTTCAAATATAATTGGATAATGTAGTTCAGATGACGGCAATGCATTCTCCGAATCTTGAAATCTATGATACCTCGGTTACTTTTCCATATCGTGTCGCTCGCGAGGTCGTAGATAAATATCCCAACTTGTCCCGTGATGTTGTTTTTCATCCAATTCCACATCTTACAACATTCCTAGTCATCACTATATCTTCAACATGTCTGTACAAATCCCTTCACATCAACGCGCAGCAGTCCGTCAAGGATCTGGACCAGATGCAAAGGCTCCTGTCAAGACCGTCCCCGTACCTAAGCCTGGTCCGGGCCAAATTCTCGTCAAGGTGAATTGGACCGGCCTCTGTGGTTCAGACAAATCTCTTCTCCACGATGAATGGAGTGATTTCGGCGTCAGTATGAAGGACGTCACTGGCGGTATCGCTGGTCACGAGGGAGCTGGCCCTGTGGTGGCTGTGGGTGAAGGCATGGAGAAGAGCTGGAAGATTGGTGATCGAGCTGGCGTCAAGTGGATCGCCAGTACTTGTGGGGAGTGCGATTTTTGCAGAGTTGGCTCTGATGAGGTTCATTGCCCAGTTCAAACAAACAGTGGTTTCTCTGTGCCGGGAACATTTCAGGAGTATGTTGTCGCGGATGGGAGATATTCTTCCAGGATACCTGATGGTGTTTCTGACGAAGAGGCTGGCCCTATCATGTGTGGCGGTGTCACCGCTTATACTGCTTGTAAAAGGTAAGGGAAGATGTCATTTGCTTTCAGGATATTCTAATACGGGTATTAGATCTGGTGTCACTCCAGGACAGTGGCTAGTCATTCCTGGCGCAGGTGGTGGTCTTGGCCATTTCGCAATCCAATATGCCAAAGCGATGGGCATGCGCGTCATTGCCATCGATGGTGGTGACGAAAAGCGCGACTTGTGCAACAAACTCGGTGCTGAGGTGTTCATCGACTTCAAGACTACCAAAGACGTCGCGACCCAGGTACTCAAGGTCACTGGGCATGGTGCCCATGGTGTCATTGTCACAGCAGCTACCCGGGCGGCATACGAATCAGCCCCAAACTATCTTCGTCCCAACGGAACAGTCGTTGCCGTCGGACTCCCTCAGGATCCCACTGTTCTTGCTGGTGCGCCACCGATGGTTGTCGCGCTGCGAAGGCTGAAGATCGTAGGAAGTGTTACCGGAAGTCTGAAGGATGTTGAGGAAGCTCTTGACTTTACAGCCAGAGGTCTTGTTCGCGTAAGTTCATCGTACCTCACATATCGAAGTTCTTGTACTGACTGCCTATAGCCGATCCTGTCCAAGGGTAAGCTTGAGGATCTTGATGAGTGGTTGCATAAGTTGGCGACTGGTCAGGTTGCAGGTCGTTGTGTTCTCAAGGTTGCAGAATGATGGGCCTAGAAGTGTCAGGTGTTTGGTGAGTCAGAGATATTATTTTACGTAGCACGTCAATTTATCAATAAGTAACACATTTATGAACAACAAGTTTATTAAGCCACATCAAGTTCTTCAGTATATCTCTCCAGACGGAACATAGTTTCACGCGACCTAAAGCTGTTTTTTACTCTTACTTTGTTCATATTCTGAAGTTGGATCGTATTTGTTAATAAAACAGTAGATACACTATGTATTGCTGTCGGTTATGATGACCGAGGTTGAAGTCCTAGGATAACAAGTTTAGCTATGATTGGCTTCGCAAGTTCTTTTATAGTAAGGGTTACATCGTAACCTCTTGAACTACCGCCACTACGGAACTCTGTCAACGAAGATCATCAAGAGATCGTCGCAAGATTCCTAATTGTGGGTCTTTTGGTTTTACTTGACCTATGGTGTCTTGTATGCGGGACATATACATTCCTACCCGTTGGTGGTTGACTATCACAGCCTTGGACAATAAACCTACTTTGCTCATTCTTTTCCATGTCGGAATTCATATTGACCTTCTTTCTACATGATGCATCACCGTTTGAACCCCAGATTCTGTCATAGTCCCCGCCTCCTCATTTTCACAATAAAAGGGCCGTTAACCCACGCCTAGGCCCGCAAAGCATCGCCAACTTTATTTCCCCTCAAGATTTCACAAGAAGGGCCGAATAAATCTCCTTCGCGAAAGAAAAGTCAACGACTGACGTCATTTTTATTGTTAGCGGTTGTCAATTATTGACAGCAGAATCCGGGGAATTCAAGGTCGCGTCAATTGTGGGAACGTGATTATTGTCTCACAATTGAGATCAATCGCGACGACAGTAGAAACTATGTAAAAAAAAGATTTGGTTACTGATGAATAGTGAGAAGCGCATAAATGTATAATCGGGTCTACAACACAATTTACTTTTGAGGCGCTGATTGACTCAGTCAGTCAGTACACTGTACCAAATTGGAGTTATCGCCATTGCATCCAGTCAACATATCTTGTCATTACTTTCATCCTATTTGCTTACCAATAAGGTATTATAGTCCTTAGACTCAGAATAATAAGCATTTTATTTATAGGTTATTTATTTTATTTCTATACAATTAAAACTAACTATAACACTCTAATTCGTTTCAATACTATAACGCACATTCCAGGTGTAGGGTACGCGCCCACACGTTGGTCGCGTCTTGACATGTGTAGAAAAAACAAGTCTAAGAATGTCTTATTAAACCTAAATTCGAGACGCGCCGAAAAGACACATGGCGTTCATCATCCGCCAGCACCGTTTTGGCAGGTTCAGAGACCAAAGCCTCGCATTAGCCAGGAGAGAACATCTGCTGCAGATGAGACTAAACAACTAGCTGGCGCGCTTGATCTGCACCTGTTGCACATCATCTCTTGGCTGATGAAATGGCAATTATCTCAGCTGCTGGCTGTTGTCGTGTTGTGGGTTCAAGTCAAGAAAGCCGACATAATCCGATGCTGGACCAGTGTCCCTCGGAAATAACGCCCCTTGACGGTTAGTCTAGCACGTTAATTGATGACAGACCAGGTTCGGTTAAAAAGCTAAAAAACAGCGGAGAAGCATGCCAGATGCCAGACAGAGGTCATGACTCGATTTAGACCGTGTAGTTTTCTGCTTTGGCCTCAGTAGATCCGGGTCGCTTTTCCGAGGGCTGAGTGTCAAAAACGGGGAACTTGTGTCCCTTTTTAGACTCGGCGAAGGAAGAAGAAGGAGTTTAAGGGATTTCGGGAATGACTACTCGGCATCACGTGTAGTTCCGGCTTCCCTCGGGTAACTGAAAATGGGAGTTGAAACTTGAAGTTAGATGGAGCTCACCCGTTCAACTAAAGGTTCTATGACATGCAGGGGCTGACGAAATAATATTTATTTAGCCAGAAGGTGCGGAATTAAAACGCCACACCACACAATGTTGTCCTGCTGATGCTCTGTTCTCGGGGCTGAAAGTCCAACAGAGAAGTCAGTCCATTGCGTCCTGCTGTCAGTACGTAATAGGGGAACAGACTAAAATCAAACTAAACTAGACTCATCGACTCTCCTTTCTTCCGAGCCAATCCCCACACTCACTTCTCGTTCCCCATGGGATGAGAAGAGTGGACACAAAATCAGATGTGGACATGGTGAGACACGCACACGAGAACTATCCGTAAAAGCTCTTCCGTTCTTTAATGAGTTTCTAGGACAGTTACCTAAATTATTACGTTTCAAGGATTTTGTATTTCCAAAACAGGGAGGTGGCATGTACTAGACGTGCTACTATTGACTCTAGGAACCAAGTGTCAAGACGCGAAGGATCGGATCTAGAACACTTTGATTTGGCGATCCGGGTCCCCGGTAGACTACAGTAGTAACAAGCCTTGGCTGACTGAACCTGAGAGATGGTGCCATGCCTTTATATCCCTGTCCGTGCCATAGTAAGGAGATCGACAGGCAGTTGTTAAAAAAGAAAACTGCTTTAGAAAAGAGCCGCATTGTCTTTGCATGATCGTCATTGTCCAAGCTTCTAGAACCCTTGAGGGAATAAAAACTTGATGCCCATCACAGTTGTAACATAATAACTGGAATGCAGTTTTTGATCTTCTTCTTCTTCTTCTTCGCTTCCACCCCTCAAACGCTCCCCCGCAAGAACCAAACCCATTGTGGAAAATGTCGAGCTAGTGTTATTCTTTTCTGGTTCGACCCTATCTTTTTTCTCCAGTTTCTCATAAAAGTATCCACTCTCTGCCCATGGAGAAAGTGAGCAGCGCCGAAGAACGGCCGTTGTATCTCTACGTAGTCGCAAGCTATCTATTTTCTATGGAGGTGAACCAACATGAGGTGGACGGATCATTTACCCCAGCTGGTGATTTATGCAAAAAGATGAAAAGACGCACCGTCATCCCAAGTCCTAACCGAGAGGGTCCATGTCTTGTCGATCCTATATATGTTGTCTGTGGCCGCGGGATAAATGCAACCAGGACCAGGACCTGCATCAGACAGTCTCATATCGGATGACACAATCATTAAATCGCCACATGGCATCCATTCCTTTTTTATCCCTCGTTTAATCTCAGTCTTTCTTTACAATCACCATGTTCGGCTCGGGAAAGTCTACCTCGTCGGACAATGGTAGTAAAGATGAGATAGTCCTCCTCCCTGTCCAGTCCAAAGCCATCCTTCGTGTCACAGAGATCGAGACAAAGGTGCACGATCCAGAAGGCAACCAAGTCCCCGTCATCCAAGATGCATCCACCACCTTCGACCTTCCAGATAACCACCCCAACAAAAATGCTGTCGAGATATTATGGCTTCCTCGTGGATCACACAGCTCCGACGACACGGGCGAGAAAGTGCGTCGTGCGCTTAATAATGAAAAGGACATGACCATCATAGGCTGCTGTAAACAATTCCCCAAAGCTATCTTTTGGTCTCTCCTTCTCTTCCTCACTGTCGTCATGGAAGGATATGACAAGAGTCTTGTTGCTGGATTCGTCGCCTTTCCTGCCTTTCGAGAACGATATGGAGAGGTGTTTGACACGCCGAATGGGCCAATCTACGAGATCTCACCCCTTTGGCAGACAGCACTGCAAGTATCTGCCATTGCTTGTGAAGTCATTGGTCTATTGCTGCATGGATGGATCACATACAGTATTGGGTACAAGAAGATGATGTTAATCAGTCTTGCTTGGATGTGCATTGCCGTCTTTCCAGCTTTTTTTGCGCACAACATTGCTGTATTGGTTGCTTCTCAGGCACTATGTGGTATGTACTCACCTATCTTCACTTTAATTCTTTCTTTCTTTAATATTACCCATACTGACTATCACTCAAAGGTATCTCTTGGGGTGTCATCCAAACACTAGCAGCTACATATGCTGCCGAGGTTGTACCATCGGCCATCCGCGCCTGTCTGCTCAGCAATGTCAACATGTGCTGGGTCATTGGTCAACTCCTTGGTACTGGTATCTTGCGATCGCTCGTTCACAACGATTCCGAGTGGTCCTACCGTGTACCCTTCGCTCTCCAATGGGCCTTTGCCATCCCTCTTCTTATTGGCATCATGTTTGCTCCCGAGAGTCCTTGTAAGCTCACACTCCCCTTCTAACATTCCAAACACCGATCTAACAAATATACTAGGGTGGCTTATCCGTCGTGAGCGCAAGGTCGAGGCCAGGCATGCCCTTCAGCGTCTCACCAAACAATCTCAGCTTGATATCGATGATACAATTGCTGTCATGGAACATACCAATCGTATTGAACGCAAGCTCAACTACGGCGGCTCAAGCTACTTGGACCTGTTCAAGGGCGCAAACCTTCGACGTACCGAGATCTCGTGCATGGTCTGGTCTGTTCAGGCCCTTTGCGGCTGGATCTTGACTGGCTACGCTCCTTACTTCCTGGAACAAGCCGGATTTGACTCATCCCACTCTTTCAGCTTGTCCACTGGCATGTACGGTATGGCTCTGGTTGGAGGTATCATCTCTTGGTTCTTGTTGTCCCATATCGGCCGTAGAAAGCTATATCTCGCTGGCCTCGCTGCTGCTGTCGTTATGCTTACCGCTGGTGGTATTGTATCTGTGGTCCTCGAGGGTCAAAAAGGACTCAACTGGTCACTTGGAGCGATTCTCATCACAACAACCTTTCTTTATAACCTCAGTATCGGTCCAACATGCTACGTCATCGTTGCCGAGATTCCCTCTACCCGTCTGCGCGTCAAGACCATTGCTCTCGCACGCGTCATCTACAACATCTTCATGATCATCAACAACGTGATCGTCCCTCAAATGCTGAACCCAACAGCATGGAACATGCAGGGCAAGTCATGTTTTGTTTACGCAGCCACCGCTTTCCTTTGTTTATTGTACTGCTATTTCCGTCTTCCAGAGACCCAAGGCCTTTCCTACCTTGAGCTTGACATGTTGTTTGAGAAGGGGGCGCCAACGGCCAAGTTTAAGGAGTTACAGCAGAGGCTGGCCAACTCGGCTTATCTGACTGTGGATAGAGCCGAGCGTATGAGGAATGCTTGGCATGGATGGCTCACTTACTCTTAATACTTGATAGTGCAGATAGTCACATTTTGGTGGAGATACATAACCAGACAATCTTATTTCACAGTTCTTTAGATGCCCTCAGTTTGTGTTGAATGAATATTGAGTAGTAATATTGTGCATTTCGAGGTGAATTATATTATTACATAGTGATTATGTATATGGAAGAGTCTTGGTACGATTCTGGGCCTGCCCATCGGTGTCCAGCACCCATCATGAATCTCGATAACAGTCTTGTACCAGCAGACCAATTGCCATCGCTCATAAGATCCCCCAAAAGGCTTTGATATGTATCAAAATGTTGTAATGTACTTTTAGTTATCGCAATCAGCGGCGGCATCACCGCCAGCGGCAGCACCTCCTTGTAGATTCTGAAGGAGGTCGCCGAGAATACCGCGCTTAGCGTTGCAGGCAGCATTTTCCTTTGCCTTATCACCTGCCTTGGCGTCGTCCTGTGATGCGTTGTCGTCATTGTTGCTTGCGTCGTTACCATCTTGAGCAGCATCGCCTCCTGCATTGTTACCGTCGGCGTTGTCGTTGCCGTTGCCAGCAGCTTTGTCTGCTGCATTGTCGCCATTGTCGTCTGCGTTATCTCCTTGGGCAGCGTCCTCGTTGTTGTCGTCATTTCCGTTGTTTCCACCAGCGTTGTCGTTACCCGCGGCATCCCCAGCGGCATCGTCATTGTTACCGTTATCGTTTGTGGCGTCTCCAGCGTTGTTGCCATTTTCGTTGCCGTTATCATTGGCGTTGTCATCACCATTCTGGTTGTTGTCCGCGTTGTCCTGTCCATTACCATTATCATTCCCATCATTGCCGTTGTCGTTGCCATTGTCGTTGCCGTTGTCGTTGCCATTGCCATTGTTACCATTCTTGTTCTTTGCTTTGCAAGCCGTAGGTGCAGCTGTGGCCGCGGCGTCAGTTGTTGAAGCAGCAGCCGTCCCATTGGCAGCTCCAGTTTCAGTAAGAACAGCAGTTTCGGTAGCAGCGGCATCCTGTATGGCATCGGCAGCATCAGTCTGCGTCTCGACAGCAGCAGCATCAGTCTGCGTCTCGACAGCAGCAGCATCAGTCTGCGTCTCGACAGCAGCAGCATCAGTCTGGGTTTCGGTGGCCAGAGTCTCCGTTGCAGTATTTCCGGCATTGTCGCCTTGTTGGCCTCCTCCATTGCCTTGGTCATTGCCTTGATCGTTGCCCTGGTTGTTGCCCTGGTTGCCATTCTCTGCTCCGTTCTGATTACCGTTGTTTTGGTTGTCGTTCTGGCCATCTCCTTGCTCATCGTTGTCTTGATCATTGTCGTCTTGGTTATTTTGACCATCGTTATTCTGTTGACCGCCTTGTTCGTTATCGTCGTCTTGGCCGTCTTCATTGTCCTGGCCGTTCTGATCATCATCCTGGTCTTGATCGTCGTTCTGTCCCCCTTGATCACCTTGGGCGTTTTGGCCTCTCTTGTGACGGGGCTCGATGACTATTAGCAGGAGAAACAAAAAACGGAATCGCTGTCTACTTACTGTTCTCGGTTCAATGAGACCCATCAAAGGGGCACCCGAGACGGGTAGGGCCGCAGCAGCCATCAAAGCCTAGAATCTCGTCAGAATAGGTAGTGACAAAGAAATGGGAATACTTACTGCATACTTGCCTGCTTGCGCTGGGCGTGGTGCTCCATTGTTTGATACGGCCTGAGCGGCTAAGACGCCGACAAGGACATTGGCAAAAAACATGTTGATTAGATGAATATGAGAGTTACCGCGCAGCAGTAACTTGAGTAGAGAGAAAAAGAAAGGGAAAAATTGACTGGTAAAAAAAAAAAAAACAGTAAACAAGCAGTTTATTGCAAAGAAGAAGAAAGGAAATATCGCGTCAAGCGATTCTTTTGGTTGAAGTGTGGTTTGATGAGTTGATGAAAATAACCAATCTGTATCGAACGACAGGCTTCTTATAGCAAATGTGTTTTTGACATCCCAGCGATTCTCCTACGACACTTAACCTTTGGATGGATCTCGAAATAGATCGTCCCAGAAAAGCTTGTCGTCGTAAACATTGCTGAGACAGTAAACGCCAAGGCTGATTCGTTTGCAGTATCATGTTACCCCAGAAGGAAAAGTTACAATACGTGTGATGGTTTCAGATCCTACAGATCTACAACTAAGCTTTCCCTTGGCGATTCAATTTTATGGTGGAGTTCCGTAACCTGGAACTCGGATGTGAACTAGGCCGGATGTAACAGAAGCGAAGCCAGGGATTTTGGGGTTTCAAGTGCTGGCGAGACGACTCAAGCCCCAGATTTTATCGAACAACATGGATATATGAAACGCCCTTACGCAAGCTGATCGTCGTCGTTGTCTAGTTTACTAACACTGGTTTAGCGTCTGTAAAACATCTAAGATCAAATGTCCCTCAAAGACGCGTCATTCGTGCTGTATGTGGGCTGTTGTCGTTTCCAATAATGGGAATTTCTTCAGCCGTGTATGATCAATTCACAGAGATGGATGGATGCGGGGTTGAAGGTTCTGATTTGAATACTTTCCTGTTGGAAGATCTGAGGGACCTTACGTATTGGGGCCACAGATAATTCAAACCCTTTGATAGAGACGGGTAAGACGCAGAAAGAGGCACATTATACTATTGGCGAAGCACCGAAATACAAGAGGAATAACTATGTGTCTTGACATTACCAAGCACCATTATAGGAGCATGCCAGCTCCTGCAATCAGTCCCAAAGTGATACCAAGAATACTTATAACTCCTTGTCGCGAAGTCACAGCTGAAGCCGCATTTTCATCACCTGAATCATCATTTCCATCGTCGTCGTCGCTATCCTTGTCATCATCATCCTTTTCCAGATCAGACTTTTTATATACCAGCGGCACAGCAGGTACATATGTCGCAACAGCTAAGTACCCCTGAACATCAGTCGCAGTCAAGAGGACATCATCCAATGTCGTCACGAGATCTTCTGTTCCTGATGCCAAAGATACCAACTGATCGCCTGTCAAGGTGGTGCCATCCCAGGTCGTAATCGGTACAATGTCGTTGCCAATTGTGAAGCACATCTTAGAATAGTTGTAGGACTCGATTGGACCGAGAGTAGACATGCACAGTCCAAAGGCATCTGCTTGATAATCGCTACAACTGTTAGAGTCACATGTCAGATCCTCGCGTAGAACACTAACTCACCTAGGGCAGCAATAGGCAAGAGTTTCAGAAGGTTCCAAAATTCCTAACCAGAACTCAGTTGCATGAAGGAGCCTGAGTCCTGGTTGTTCATCCCAACTGGGAGTTGCCAGGGCACCTGAAGCAGTAACATTTTTATCGTCATCGTCACCATGTGCTAAACTTCCCACAGTACGCCAACCCGAAGGACAAATGAGGCCAGGGGAGTAATAGGCGTATAGTCCCTGTACAAATTCAGTTGTCTGTGCCGCGATAGATTCCCAAGAACTTCCACTGGGAAGGCAATCCCCATATTTAGCAACTTCGCAAGTAGGAATACCGAAAGCTCTGACTGGGTCACTTGCGTTCACAAAAGCAAGACGATCTGTTCCTGTCGCACAACTAGATGGGGCGGTGTAGGTTGTCGTCAGAGGACCGAGATTGTGGGCGCTGAAGCCAAAGAACTCTGTGGCAGTAGGCATTGTGACTGGAACCTCAATAGAACCTCAACAGGCCTTAGAAACAAAGGGTAGAATTAGTACCGATGGTGTACGGATTCATCAGCCCAGGGAAGGAGAAAACATTAGCGTTTTAAGAACAAAACAAAGACTAGCCAAGACTCGGTCTACAGTGTTTGGCGAAATTAAATCCTGTTTCTAACGTTGGAAATTCCAATTGTACGTCTAGTCAGCTTGGCAGCGGTTGATTTTACCCCATAGGGTTCTTGGCTCATGTGTTTGTGCGAATATTCCCGGCGATTTCTATATTGGACATGCGGGGTGAATTGTCAGATGACAACTTAATAGAGGCTTGCAACTTCCAGTGTCTTTGTTTGCTCCTGTCAACAACATACATAAAAGCAGTCGATCTGGATTACATGAAAAACCAGCATGTGATCCGGCAACTATCACGTCCATCAGACCCAAAATTGGAGGGCTATGCGAAATAAATCAATACTCTAAACCGATAACACATATCACATGGTTCTATCATCTCCGAACATTGAACCTCATCTGGTATCTCTAATGTAATCAGTCGTTGCTATGCAGATGTAGCCATTATTGATATACCGTTCACATGCCATATCATTTGAGAAAGGGAACAGAAAAGTGACCAATGGAGTAAGTACCAATCTACCAAGGTTAAATACAAATTGATGTATTTATTTCACACAAGTAACGCGAGTGAGCGGTACATGACCTTACGACTTGACAATATAACTCAATTTCGGGGGTAGGGTCTCAATAATGTGAGTTGCCTAAGTGAAGAGATGTATCATTACGAGCAAATGCTAACCATATCTTTGCAAGGTAACCTGTTATCAATCATTGATTTATAAATCAGGTTCGGTCTTCCATTTACGATATAGAATTTATTTCATTTATGATCTAGACACTTGAACCTAAGTGAAGGATCAGGGTCTTGCACTTGTGCTACTGTTATAACAGACTCTGAAACTTGATCTATATTTCGTTGATGGGTTGTTTGACTTCAGTTACTGATACTGAATGTTAGTATTTATTTATTATTTGTAATCTTAGGGTCAAAATACTACCTGCACCAACCTTCACTTCTGTTTCGTCCTGGTACCCAATGTCATTAGGCTATATCAAGCGTCTCGGGGTACAACCTCGACCAGTCAACTCTATATTATCCATACTTCCTATCAATATTATGTCGCTTACAGGCGTATTGTCGTGGTAATTTGACGGAGAATTATCATACGACTGCTCCGCAAAGAGAAAGCCCCGAGGCATCTGGTAGTTTGAAATGGAGTCTTATCTAAGAGAGGTCTGATATTTCTGGGGGAGCTGGAAAAGATACTTAAAGTAGTGCTGTTCTCCTCTTGGCGATGTAGTTGACCTCTACATTCAACAGCATCTTTGACGTCGGTCCTCCACACCCACTCCAGTACTTTGCCTTATATGTCGTTATAAGACATGAAAGGACTCACTGCACTCGCTCCATTCTTGTCTGTAGTTGCGGCTATAGATGCCTACCTCTACATAACGCCCGACTGCCGTGTCACCGGTCCTGGTGGGGGCTTTGGCAGCTACATGCGATGCAACAACATGAGGCCAAACACTTGCTGTGGTGTTGACACAACCGAGAGTCCTTTCCAGTCTATTGCTCTTCAAGGTATTCAAGATGGATTCCCAGCATTTCTGATCGGGTACAGAGGCGGTAATTGTACCGAGCGTGTGGCTAGAGATTCGGGTCATGGAAGCTTTAAGGTTTGTATCCCGTATTTTGGGATTTCATACACCGGTTGCGACTGGAATCCCGGGTTTTACAAGAGGGATTCATTGGATGAGAAGGTCGGGTGTCAGAGACCTGATGTCCTTGTTCTACCTGATGGAACTGAGTATGAATTGAGTGGCCTCAGTAATGAAAGCTTCCAGGAAATGTAAGATCTCATTCATCACTAAGGTGTCACGTGTGCTAACAAGGGTTCTTTGACAGCCTCGATATTAGCGCCCTAGCAACCGGCTCTTCCGACATTCCCGACAAGTTTCGGGTACTCTGAACAGAACCATGGAAGGCAGATTCGATGTACATATTGTTGCACTATCTTTAACTATTACATGCAAGTCTTATTATGAGAAGCTCTGAGTTGTTTATCAAATTAACCACTATGATTTCATTGACTTTTGTTTCTCTGGCCTCTCTCGTTCATGTTCTCTCGGTACTGGTAGTTGCGTTGTACCTCGCTAATGTCAAATAATGGGTCTTAGTCTGGGGTTCGGCTTCAGTAATTTGTGATCGCTAATTGGATCAGTTTCTGCTCCCTAGTGCTAATCCTTTCCATAGCGGGATAGTGTCTTTATTAGCTTCATACCCCGCGTTGGCCCTTTCCTTTTCCCCCATACCATACCGCCTAATTTATTTTCATTCCTTTATAACGTGTAACCTTTCATTCCGACATCTCAGTCTTGGCTCCGATTCCTATGTGTCTTCTTCCTCAATCACCTCCATGATTGCTGTAGCCCCTGTTGCTTATATGGAGACAACAAAACAGCGGAGTCGGCGACCTGCATACACGACTGTAGCTTGGTATGCATCTTGGCCCTGAATTGCAACGTCTTGTGGCCTATGCATTGCCCTATCAGTCTGTCAGATACTAATCTTGGGATCCTAGCGACACATGTCGGAAACGGAAGAGTAAATGCAGCGGTGGTGATCCCTGTAATCGTTGCCATGAGCATAAAACAACATGTTCTTATCCACGAACGACGCGATACCGTTCAGGTCGTCGAGACTCGTAAGTACTTGGAGCTCATAGCAGAAGCTTATTCCCTACGCGTTTTCTATACCTATAGATATAAAAAAATTCACTAATTTGGAATGACAGGACTATTTCTCGTTCGATAACAGATGGTGATAAAGCAAATCCTGTGCCCCAGCAACGGGATTTGCCCAACGATGTCTCGAGTGACTGTTCTGGTGCTAGTTCAGTACCCTTGAGGCCAGAAAGTTACGATTATTCTATCCGTCTTGGCGAGAACAACTTTGGTTCTGTCATGAATGAGGCCTCGAGGAAACTATCAGGAAAGCCCGCCTCCAACTTTCTTGGAGTTGATCAGATTCGTCGAGCTATTGAATACAGGACTGTTGGCTCCATTGGCGGGGCCCTCGCAGCTTTTGACATGGAGACTTGGATGGGAGTGTTGCAGCTTTGGGACGAAGAAGTCGGACTCCAGTATCCTCTTCTTAACATACACCAACTTCTCAATGAGATTGATGGAGCGAAACAAAATGCCGCTTCGCCAAAGCCTTCTCCAAGTTCCAATTATCAGTATGCCGCCGACATCGCTTTTCTTGTGCTTGCTATACTTTCATGTATCAAGGACGCAAGTGCAATTGAAGTGGCTGATCCCGCCGTTCAACAACTTCATGGAATAGTCCTGGTGCAAGTTCACACTGGCCGCCTTAGACGGGAATCTATGGTACTGTTACTTCTCACTGTAAGTATAGATATTCACACAATTCGCCCCCATCTACCCTTTTCTTGTACAGCATACTGATTCTGTATGTCCTAAAGGCTGTTTACTCATTCCTTATCGACCGCGAGATTCTCGCCTGGAGATCTACAGGAACGGCTCTGCGCTTGCTTCAGGAACTCGATTGCGAAGATAATAGCGGCCACGACAATGATATAGATGACAAATTATTCTGGACAGTCTATACACTAGATAGGCGATGGAGCTTTGGTACAGGGTTGCCTTTTGCCGTTTCGGATACCGACATAACCAGAAGGTCTAAGCCGGATGTGAGTACGAATGGTCAGATCTGAATACTTGAAGTGAAGAAGCCTGGTTGACAATTGAATAGGATGAAAGCATCTCGTCAGCATACTTGAACCAGATGATTTCTTACTGCAATATTGCTTCGGATGTTCGAAAGTCATTGTTTGACCAATCACCCTCCGCTTTATCAACCACGTCAACACGCGATTTCCTCGAGTTCCGTGTTTTGCAGTGGCAACAGAATTTACCAGAGAAATTACGGTTTCAAGGCCCTCGGGACAATTTCGACCCTTCCAAAGAATCTCGAGGTGAATTCAGGCTTCGGTTGCTGCTCTATCTGAGGGCCAACCAAATGAGGATAGTCATCCACCGCAAGTTTGCCACGAGGTCAGAAACGGATAATCTCGACCCTTTAACAACTCGCCCCATGGTTGAGGTTGCCCAGAGCACCATCCACGTGCTTCTTTCGGTCGCTCGTGAGACGGACATCTACTACGCCCAGCATAAGACTTTTAATCACTTTCTAGAAACAGCTCTGTCATCACTGCTTTTGGTTATGTGTTCACCTGCGGCGTCCCATCATTCGTCATGTTTGACAGATGTCTTTATGGCAATGGACTTTATAGGGCAACTCGCTAAAAGGTCACCTATTTCTGAAAAGTTGAAGAATAAGCTGCAGGGCATTCAGCAACTGATTTTCGAAGCCAACAGGCAGAGTTTGAGACCCTCATATCTTCACACAATGAACGCCGCAGCATCAGAAGGCTCCTCACGAAGAAACGATGCAGCAGCAATTGTGCATACAGAACCCAGCAAACCCGCAGGACAGCCTCAGCACTCAGAACAAGTAGAGCTACTCACGAATACACTCAACACATGGGCACCGATACAGCAGCTACCATTGCAACAAATAAGAAGCAACACCGCTCCAGATTCGCAGGTAGAAACGATAGTTCCGTCGCCAACGGCATCTATTCCAAAGCCCTCGCAGCCGATCTGGATCAATTATGAGGGTTCTACAAATCTTGTAGTTGCAGGTAATCCATCTGATGGAAGTTCCCCGGCACAGGGTGGGTCATACGAAAGTGTCCCGAGAACTGAAGGATTATGGCCGTTTGCATCCCCAGATCCTATGGGTCCAAATGAAATGGACTTGACCAGTGAGGATCTCGCCATATTTCGTTCTCCGGACATGGCCGAAATATTGAAAGATTATGATTCTTTTTTCTTTTAAATATCAGACATTATTTGGTCTAGCATCAGAGTGCAAAAAGGTGGTTTGGAAATTTGACACCGCATGGCCATGTCAATCTTGACTCCATCGCTTTAGATATCATCATTCTCCTCAACCAGTGTATAAATACATCACGGATAACGTTTGAATTTCGAATTCACAGAATCAAACTAGTTCTCCAAATACCTATTTACAAAATGCATGATGAGTTCCCGTCCCTCAGCACCTTCAGGATGTGGTAAGAGAGGCCAAACGTGAATCATGTCCTCCTTCTCAACATATATAAATCCATTTGTCTCCGTACTTCCTGGCAACGCCTCGTTTACATCCTTGCCCGTGAATTTTGACTTTAGTCGCCGAGAATCAGCGCAGAGCATATCGCAAGTACCACACAAAAGAAGTGTGGGGGGCAGGTTCTCGATGCTGCCGTACAGAGGACTGACGATTGGGTCTTTGATGGGGAGATCTGCTGCCAGCTTGGGAATGATGACTTCGCGGAGGCCGTCAATGGCAAGCCAAGGGTCGATCTGTTCAAGACGCACAACTTCTGGATGATCTAGCCCAAGGTCGACAACTGGCGAAATCAGAACTAGAGATTTGACTTTGCTGAAGAATTCCGGTTCTTTATCTCGTAGTTGCTGGGCAGTCACCATAGCGAGCATGCCACCAGCTGAATCACCAGCTATACTCACAACTGGACTCTTAGACAAACGGCAAACATCAAGAAGTCCAGCCGCAAGTTTCTGTGCTGTAGCTCCTGGCCGTGGCACAAGTGGGTAGATCGGGATCAGAACATCTAGACCTGTCTCGCGAGCAATCTGTGCTGTGAGATTCCAATGCTGGGAAACAATTTCCCGGAAGAAGGAGCCACCATGTACGTAGAGAAGTGCCTTGCGTGCATCATTCTCGGTTGAGGACTTATGCGAGGTTACTTTGTATAGAGGCCAGTCGTGTACATCGAGGCGATCAATTATGATGTCGGTTCCGAGGTTGGTGGGTGGAGTAAATTGCTGTGGCCGAACATACCCCTCTTGGAGAGCATTACGTATATTCTCCGGACTTCCCATGATAGCCTTGCTTTGACGAATCCATTTAATGTAGAATGTGACGATGGACGCTGTGATGGACGGCATTGTTATGAAGGACTACGGAGAGAAGTCGGTTGATGGATCAGGCGGTGGGAAGTGATGATTTTGATCGCTGCAGTGAGGTTTAGATTGATAGCAGTTAAAAAGCTTACACAAGAGAAATGGACACAGCGAACATCAATGTTTGAGTAATAAGTAATTGACGTCGATATTGCAAATTAGCTTTGAACGTCTTGAACATCTGAATTCAGATGCCGGGAACCTCGGCACTACGTCACCTGCTTTCCAGTTTATGCATATATACATATAGGGTAGACTATGCATTTATTGTGCAATTGATTATGCATACCTAATTATTCAGCTACTTTTATAACTACTAAGAGGTTACTAATGGAAAGTCGTTTCATTTACAATTTATCTACATGTCTATGTCCTCATTTTAAAGACTTTGGAATTACTAATAGATAATAGTCATATATATGTTCAGGGTGTCGAACGTTTACGAAATGTGTTGCAATAGAATAAACATTGCAATTCGGAAACTTGGGTTCCGAATGATGTGCATAAATGTGACAGTAACTGATTTCGGCTAGGGCAGCGTCACGTAGCTAGTTCAAGCCAACAACATGGCGCGTGTCCTTGTTATCCTTATGTGCCCTCAAAATGCCTTCAACACATCGGCGACTACATCAATGAAGCTTGTATCCAAATTAAGCTCAAGATTGCAATGAAAGGTTTCTAAGAGACTCTCTCTTTGGGTATTCCTCCTACAGCTTGGAGACCATCACCTGGATGTATTTTGCCTGTGTCCAGTCGTCAATCGCCTCCTTGCCCAAATCGCGACCAAATCCACTCTCTTTGAAACCACCAAATGATACATTTGCATTGACAGTTCCCCACATGTTAATGGTAACTTGTCCACTCTCAAGCTCCTCGCCTACGCGAATTGCCTTGTTGACGTCTTCGGTAAACACGGCCGAACTAAGTCCAAAAGAACTGTCGTTGGCTAGCCTGACGACTTCCTCTTCCGAGTTGAACTTGGCAATGCACGCAACAGGACCAAAGATCTCCTCCCGAATCACAATCGCTTGCGGGTCCACGTTCACAAATGCAGTGTTGGGTACAAAGTGGCCCTCAGAAGGCAGCTTGGAATCATCTCCACCGTGCAAGACTTGGACCTTCTCCTCTTGACCTTTCTTGATGTAATCCATAACTCGCTTCTTTTGTCCCCCATTGATGACTGGACCTTTTGTAGTCTCCGGCAACAACGGGTCACCAGCAATGGCATCCTTGCTTCGTTCTGAAAAGGCCTTGACAAACTTGTCGTAGATATCAGCTTGGACATAAATACGACTTCCTGCAGCACAGATCTGGCCGTTGTTAACGGTAATGCCGGCTGTTGTCCACTTCAAAGCATTCTCAAAGTCGGCGTCGTTAAATACAATGCTAGGGCCCTTGCCTCCGAGCTCCAGACTGATCTTCTTTAGATTTGTCTTGGCTGATGCAGCTAGAATCTGGCGGCCCACGCCAGGACTTCCTGTGAATGAGACCTTGCGAATGACTGGGTGTGCAGAGATGGCTGAACCGGCTACCGTTCCTAGGCCACAGAGTATGTTGACAACACCTGGGGGAAACCCGGCTTCGGCAATTAGCTCACCAAGCTTCTGGCCATATAGAGGTGCAGCCTCTGGTGTTTTGATGATAAGGACATTTCCTGTGGCCAGAGCGGCGGCAATCTTCCAAACAGTGATCATTCTATTCGATCATCAGTCAGTCTCAAAGAAATAAGGATCACACTCGCCGGATGAAGGGGAACTTACAGCGGTGCGTTCCAGGGGACGATGGCAGCACAGACGCCAATGGGGACTCGACGTGAGTATGAGATACCCTGGGGAATATGTAAAGAGTGGCCATCAATCTTATCAGCCCATCCAGCATAATAGCGAAGCGTCTCCACAGCTTGGGGAACGAACATCGCGCTAGAGTTTTGGTACAAGATACCAGCATCAACAGACTCAAGCGAGGCTAAAACCTCAATGTCTCTTTCGATGAGATCAGCCAAACGGTTCAGCAGATTCCTTCGAACCGAGGGTTGAGTTGACTTCCAGGCTCCTTTGAAAGCTTGTTCAGCGGCTGCAACAGCCTTGTCCACATCGGAAGCCTGAGCCGCTGAGACATGACCTAGAGTCTTCTGGTTGAAAGGATTTTCTATTTCCACAGTAATGTTGTCCTGTGCAGGGACGAATTCATTGTTGATAAAGAGTCCCGTTGGTACTAGCACGTGTTAGGCCAGACGACAGCCATTGATATGATTGAGGCTTACCACTTATCTGGCGTCCGTTAACACCAGTAATGGTAATTGTAGACATATTGATATCTATGCGCTTGGTTGATATGAATTAATAGGAGAAGTGAGGAGAATCGTTTGAGAACCTGCCACACAATTCGCAATTAGAAATGCGTATGTGCAGAGTGATACGTCTTGAGTAAAAAAATGGTAATCAAGTTCAAACAGATGGAATTGAAATACAACATTTGAGAAGGGTACCAAAAGATGTATATGTGATAAGGTAAGTTATTTCTCGGAAGCTCATTCCGAGGTTTCCGTCACCGTCCATCTCACCTGTAAGCCACATCGGACTCATCAAACACGCTACGCTACAATCAGCAACCCAAACGTTGCGGAATCGGTTGCTTTTTTTCCGACCTCAGTTCCGGGATCCTCTTGATTCGAAACCTGGGGTCTCTCAAATGATTGGTTGCGTCGATGTGATTGTCGTTTCGGACTCTCGGAACGAATCACATCTAGTCACTCGTTATCATACAAGAAGATACGGTAGAGCCAATAACTACATTTTGATGTTCCTCCCTGTATTAAATGGCGGATTGTTACTGGGGGACCCAGAGAGTTGTAGCATACGAAATCAGAAAGTGCTTGTAGTAAAGATTGATCTTATTTTTATGTCACATTCTACTCGTTGGCTAGCCGGGAGGGGGTGCCAACTAAGCAAGCTTAGTTGGCCACAAAAGTATGAGACAAGGCGAAAAGTGTGAGACATCCCGGAAGATGCCCACTTGGCGTGATTTGCACCAAAATACCATTTTTTTCAATCAAATGACACTCAAATCTTGTCAAAATAGGCTCAAACTGATGAAAAGGCGTAGTTTGAAGCTTCTATTGATTTATTGGCTATTTCAGAGTGGGAGAAATGACTGCGACGGCTCTGGTGATGCTCTGGCAAGGGAAACAGCTTCCCTGCCAAAATGTGCCGTATATCTGTTTTCTTAGCCAATAAGGCTATCTTCTTGTGCCGTTCTTATTCCCCTGATGATATCACGAAGTGACTCATGAAGCTGCGTGTGGTGTTGATAGGGACAAGGAGTTGAGGGAAGTGTAGGTAGTGATGACTCAGAGTCAGGTGCACAGGGCGGCGATGAGGGCATCTCGACTTCGCTGCCGCCGGCGACTTCAATTAC
This sequence comes from Fusarium poae, assembly GCF_019609905.1. Taxonomy (NCBI): domain Eukaryota; kingdom Fungi; phylum Ascomycota; class Sordariomycetes; order Hypocreales; family Nectriaceae; genus Fusarium; species Fusarium poae. The sequence goes on from NC_058399.1 coordinate 7,447,033, forward strand.
AGGAAGAATCTCGTCTTCTTCATCCATTTCCTCGTGCTCGTGTGCTTGTGTGAGGTTGAAAGTGACCGTATCATCACTGTGAGGGAGGCCGGTGAGATCAACGGCGCTGAGGGGCTTCGCGGCATACTGTGCCTTGCGGATAGCTTCACGCACATCATCAGGGAGTTGTGTATCTATCATATAGCCGTCAGTCTCTTCTTTCAGTGCTTGAGTCATTTGTGAACGCTGTGTATCCATAGATAAATAGTCATATTGCTTCCCTGTGTGCTCCAACCACTGCTTGAACTGCAGCCTCTTTGGTATGCCGTTGACGATAACTTCTTTATTCTCTCGCCACTCATCCTTGAGGCGGTTCATCTCCTTGATGATGACAGATCGTGTGAATCGTATACCCTGCTTATGTTGCTTCTTCTTATCGTCGGCGATAGCCTCCTCTTGTTGATCTCGCAGATCTTGCAGCGATACTGTAGGAATAAGGTCAGAGACAGTCTTTGCGCGGCGGCCTCGCTTTCTCTCGTGATACCGCTTTTCGATGCGAGTTCTTCGATCATCCACGTACTTTTGATAACATCCTCAAGCACCACAGCTTCATGAACGATGTTGCGAATGTGCCGGAGCCCTGCGAGCGTAGGAGAACTGAGGATATCGTGATATCGCTCGCCGATGGTCTCGGCGGTGCTGGAAGCGGCGTGAAATCGCATATCTGAGGGAAGAAGTGAGAAATGAGCAGGCGTGAAGGTCTTCTTCTTCTTGAGCTGCTTCCTGAGAAGATATTCTATGGCAGGTCGGTCTGTGGGAGGGTAGATGCCCGTTTTTGGAAGCCCGAGATGATGTGAGCGGCAGTGAAGCCTTCATTAAAGATCTCCTGATTTTGGTGAGAAAAGGGGCCTTTTTCGGTGAAGGCTGATTAAGAAGGCACATACCTGAAAAGCTCCTGCAAAGGCACGCCGGCCAAAGGTAAGATTTCCCTTCCGCAACGCCTCACGAAGCTTCTTCTGATGCGCTTCCTTCAGAATTGAAATACGCCTACATCCATTGGCTGGAGTATATGCGTTGAATGAGGCGGAAGAAATGCTACGAGAATATTGAACTTTATCATATATTCTCGTAATTCGAATGAGCCGTGGCCTGTGAAGCCGTCGATAACGAGCAGCCGCCATACAGCCTCATCATCAGGCCTCGCCGCGGGAGGCATATCGTGAGTAACCAAGCGGTTATTTGTATCCTGAAGGTGCTCATTACACCCAAACCACTCTTCAAAAATCAAGCTGACGTTTCTGTACAGTAGCAGATTTCTCCCACGAGCATCGGTTGAAGTGCTTCGCCCACTCGAGCGTTATCGCCGCACTTGAGAATGCCGAGTCTGACTGAGCGAAGCGCATATCAGGATCGCCTTCAATGAACGCCCACTCAAGCGTTGGCAACGACTTGAAGATCAGCCAGGGGGGCGTTGTTGCGCCGGCTGCGTTGCCTGAGCCGATGACTGTGCAAGTCTCGCGATCTTGCGGAGAAAATACCTCTGTTGCTGACTTCTTCTTGGTGCGTACAACGAGGCATTCCATCTTATCTCGTAGCATTCCGACTCTAACTCCTGCTTCATCTGCATTCCAGGTCTCTGATGCACCGATATTGTACTTCGTCATCACATCGCTGAGGCGTTGGAACCACTCCTTCGTATCATCAACGCCGCCTTCCTCATATTCGGCACGCGAAGCTTCTCTCGACTTCAATATCGATTTCGCAAGCTCAGGATGATCATCGCGGAAGCGAGAGTACCACATCTTGCTCACAGGTCTCGCATCAGGATCACGGCGGCGCCGCAGAGTAAGTGCTGCATCTTCTATTTCCCACTTGGAGGCAGGCAGGCCTGACTTTTCCATCCAGATGATATAACACACGATAGCTTCTTCTTCCTCATCCGTGAGTTGCCGCGGGCGCCCCATCTTAGGATCGACAACATCCTCATAATCTACGGTATTCGCAGCCTCAAGTCTCTTGACGATGCGGCCGATAGATGCACGAGCAGAGCCGGCATATCGAGCTTCAGCAGCACGAAGAGTCAGTGGCTTCTTTCGGCGGCCGGCAGCATCACGATTGAGACCGCGGCGAAGTCGCTGGCGTGAAAGAACAACGGCCTGAGCAGCTCTCAGATTTGATTGTGAGGGCATAATTTTGATGGACGTGATATATGACTTTTTTACTGATTGATGTCCTAGAAATCATTGGTTTTGGCGGGCAAAAGTCATGATTTTGCGACAGCAGCCTGTGCGGGGTTGTCTCACACTTTTCGCCTTGTCTCATACTTTTGTGGCCAACTAAGCTTGCTTAGTTGGCACCCCCTCCCGGCTAGCCAACGAGTAGAAATTAATCTATATATTATAATTATATTATTTAAGAAGGCTATATAGCTTAAAAATTTCCCTTTTTTTAAGTAAATACTTTAAGCTATCCTTAATAGAGTTTCTCTTAATTAAATAAATCTGGCTTTAACCCTTTTAAGGTTCCTTTTAATTAAATAGACTGCTAACCGGCTTATATAGGATAGCTTCAGTTTAACAGAGATAGATACATTCATAATAAGTAGATAGCTTATATAAATAAAAGGAATGGCAAGAGGGCAACTAAAATAAACACAGAGCCATTCCCGTCATAACAAAAGGCAAAAAAATGCAAAATATACAACAGCGGGGATTCGCTGGTCATCACCGACCTAACTACTAATCCGCCGGTTAGTGGCTTGACTATGGGAGAGCGGACGGGATCCCATATTTTCCACTACCTTTGGTCATATGTAGTAGACACTCATGGAACATTGGTATATAAAGGCTCAACGTTTTATATTCCTTGGCATGGAAAGTTGCACTATAACGCCTCTATCTCGTCTAATCCAAACACCAAGCTATTACTTGCAATAAATGGTACATTATGAACCTTCAAGGCCGCAAAGGTCCTAATCATTAATTACCTGTTCTTAAAGACAATCGACGTCAGGAATCCATTTCCAATTGATTGTCACGGCCGATTGAAAATTGCGCGTACTCGTTGCAGATTGTCGAGGTCTATTGAAGCCACCATAATGATTAGCTACGCACATACAATTCACCGTAGAGAATGTTATTCTAAGGGTAAATATTGGTCTTAGGTGATTCCTATAGCAACTAGGATGCATAAGAAACAATAACATTGATGGCCATTTTTGCTTCTACAACCAATGGTAAAACATCATCTATTATTTACTCACTTACCCGATAGCTTGTTTTAGAGGTAGTTAGTGTGAAGCTTGATCTTGACGCAGTGGAGACATGCTATCTACGGGACGGCCCGCACCTCTTTCAACTGTCTTTGACAAGGTGAAGGAACATGAGTTTTTTTCTCCCTTTCACTGGAAACCAATTCCGAAATCCTCCATCGCCCAAGTATCCATTTCAATCAAGTTCTATACACGCGTATATATCATACATCAAATTTCCTTCAGGAACTTTACCCCCGTCGTGATGGTACCCAAGGAAGTATAAACATATTTAGGATTCCGACGATGCAACCTGGTCCTTTGTCTCTTCGCCTTTCGACTTCTTTGTCAAATCAGACCTAGGTACTGTGCTTTCTGGCTCTTCGTCATCCAAACCTCGCTTGCCCAGGGTTGAAGGTGGAGGCTGATCTGGTCGAGGCTTCTATAGTCAGTACGTTTGCAAAGTTGCGTTATAAACAAGAACAACTTACTCTTTCGCAGTCTAGGCAGAACTGACTTTTGAAGTTATACGGTGGCATAGTCAGGAAGCTGTGCTCTGCCTTGGATACCCGGCAGAAGGCGCAGATGATTTTACCGGTTGCTGGATCATCCATCAAGACTGGACCTGTTACTAGGACCCCATCAGGGCCAAAGGCGTATTGCACACTGCCGGCAACTTGTTGTTCTTCCATTGTCAAAGGTGTTGTGAGAGGTAGAAGTTTCGATAATCAAGAACAAGATGATGTCTGACGTGATGACGTGTTCGTTGCCTGTGTCCACTTGCATATTGGTGAGGGGTTGTTAAGACATGGCGTTTCGAGGTCGCTGTGTAAGCACCTGAATCTATGCGGGTTATTCTCGCAGTTTATGAACCGACAAATGAAATCATTACAGAGTCAGTCACAATGAAATGCACTTCCGAATCGACATGGATGGGTCATGCAATGTTCTATTGGTAAATACGTACATGAACGATCGGCTACAAAATGAGAATACTTAGACACAGACAAGGTAGTTTGTCGGATCGATCATTAGTGACGAGCTCAGGTGCATGAATGATGACAGGAAAGCCTTGGGTGCCAACTCTCAGTATGTGACATTCTGAAAGAAGAAATATGTTTTAATACAAACAAAAGTCAGGTTATATTGTTACTGGCTCGTGTGGCGTTGGCTGATCCTGCTCTGGCAGCAGCCATCTGTTGTGACAAATCCTCTTCGATTGACCTTATACTTAGTAGGTCAGTTAACCAACCACGAGGTCACTGATCATAAATGAACGTATGCAGAGCCTGGCAGATAGCAATAAGCAGAACACACAATGAGGCTGCCTATGTCATCTTCAGTATTGGATGGGCCATATACGTAAATATGTGGGATGCGATTTTGAGAAACATTAAATAAAGTATATAATGGAAACCAGGAGTCCAACCAGCTCGACTTGTGCCCCATACAGTTCTTGATAAGTGGACTGTACTCCAAGCTACCAGAATCCTATGCATGTAATGCCTCTTCACTGCTTACCTAGTCCCACCAGTTACCCTCTTCGTCCTGGCAGATACACCAGCCTTGGTCGTCACATTTATCCCAACACTTCAAAGTGGGTTCCTTTACCTGATTGTCCCGGCGTACAAGAAGTTTGACCCTGTATTTTAACTCGAACTCGTATGCTTCTTCGTTCGATTCATAACCACAGTGAATGAATTCAGGGCCAAAACCGGAATATATCCCACACAAGTCAAACCAATTAGCGCCCCAAAACTTGTCAAAAAATGCAGATGCACTAAGAGATGCTCCATCCCCCGTTGATTCAGGTACATCGTCCCAGTCCACTTCGACATAGTCCCCATCATAGTCCCGGTATATAATTTTGTCACGTTCTGGAGAACGTTCGAACCACTTGGCGTTTTTGTCGATGATCCAAAGAGCCCTGCGTGGCTCATACACCAGTTGACCATCAACGAGCAATGCCCAGTATCCGCGGACTGAATGCTCTCTTGTCATGTCGCGATACCGCATCTCAGAGTCTACCATCCAGCTCTGGTCGAATTCAAATGCAATATTGTCCGGTCGACACGAATACCCGTCAGAATTGCGACTGAAGAACGTATATAGCCACGAGTCTTCAATCTCCTCAGGTATAGGCATAGTAGCATCTAGTTTAATGCAGAAGATGTCCTGACTAGGATACGCAAGCATATGCCACTCCTCGGTGTCGTCCTCAATTTCAATAGTTGCGGGGTGGATGGCTGATGTGCCACTATCCCAACCGGGCTTGTAACTGTTGAATGATTCGTCTTCATCAATGGCTTCATTTCGTAAATGGACCCATGCTTCAGAGTGTGTATGCTTCTCGATAACCTGTCTTGACTCTTTGCAGGCATTCCACAGGCCTCCGTCTATCAGATAGGCGGATTTGTTCTTTAAGTCACTCGGATCCTGTTTCGAGGTCTGAGCCCAATTGCGAGGTGATGGCACTAAGCCGTCTGCTGTTAAAACAAGGTATTGAATGCCTCGTTCGAGCGGGCCTGATGGGAGACAGGCTTCTTCCCAGATTTGCTGTCGCAGTTCGAAAGGTAGTCGTGAGAAGTGATGGAAAGTAGAGAAAGGCATGATGTTGGATGTCCTGTGCTGGTTATGGCAATAATCAAAGACAAGATGGTAGCAGAGAAGTAAGATGTCGATTTTCAATCTTCACATTTTGTGGAAGTTGAAGAAAGAACGTCAAATGACGGGGGGTTCCTGTATCTTTTATGTTGTCTATTTGGGTTACTTCTGAAAAAAGGTTAATGTTGAACCTTTCCACAAAACCTTATCCCCTTGAGTCATCGCCGACAGAAAACTTTAGGTGTCATTTGTCAAGGCTCCTTGCCGGTAGTCGAGTCTAAATCTTGTCCTGCTTCCCTTACTTTGTTCCTTTGACAGGCAACACCTTTCCCTACACTCTATCCACTCTTATAGGATACAATTTACTATCCTCAGATCTCTGCACCACGCCCCCAAACAAGGCAATCCATCACCTTTAACTTAACAGTAAACTTTGGTTACAGGAAAACACTATATTCGCAACCGGAACATATAGACTAATTAACTGATTTAAATCACTGAGACACAGATGACCGTTGCGCAATCGTTTTGTAGACTGACAGGCCTCGCTGATGCATCATCCTAGTTTTGTCTCACTAGAGTACCCTCAAGTTATTCCAACTAAATTTGACATCTTGGTAGATTTTTTAATTTTGAATTGGTGCATGAAGGGGATTTCTTTCACGATGGTACATTCAGCCACAGTTGCAATAAGCCAATTGTTATCAAGCTATCAACAAATAATTGCGTTTTAAAGTTTTCAAATAAAAGTAATTAATTAGTAAAAGGTAAAAGTGCTCAACACGAGCTCTGAATCAGTCGTATTCAATTATAATAGAAGGAAGGATCCATTCAGTCAGTCAGTATACAGCTATTTTTCTAGGTCGAGGGACTGAAATGTATAAAAAGAAACTAAAAGTAGATAGGTTGTATGCATATAATAAGGTTATTATATTAGCTAAGTTATTATAGTATATTATAGTGCAGAAGGCATTATAGTAAAGGCTATTAATATAATAACTAAGGTAAATAAGATTAATCTTTATAATATATTACCTTAATCTCTTAATAATATTACTTATAATATAAATTAAATTATATTAATTCTTTATATAGTAATTAGACTTTATTCTTTTTTATAATTATAATAATATAATTCTTAAATAATTATTTTATAATAATATATTCTTATATTTTAAAGGCTATTTAGCTTAATAATCTCTTTTTTTTATTATTTTTTTATAAAGTTTTTATTTTTAAGTATTTAATTATATAATTTTATTCTTATTATAATAAATATATTTTTCTATTTTTTAAAAGATTATAAAGGCTTTATTTTTATTTATATAATTATTATAAGTTTAAATAAATTAACTCTATTTATATATTTATTTTTAATTATTTAATTTTTTTAAAATAGTTTTATAATAAATCTTTTAATATTTATTTATTATTAATATCTTTTTATATTATATTAAATATTTAAATAAAAGTAAATATAATTTATTTAAATATAAAATATAAGGTTTAAGATTATTAATATAAATCTTATATATTTTAAGTAAATTAATTAAATTCTTTATTATATAGGTAATATTTAAGCTTTATTAAATAATTATAAAAAGATTTCTTTATATTTTATAAAACTTAATATATAATTTTCTTAGTTTATTAAAATATTCTTATATTATTATATTTATTCTTAATTATTATAATAATAATAATAATTTAATATCTATTTATAAACTTTATTAATTTTAAATTTCTATTTTTAGCTTTTTTTTTATATTAATAAAAATTAAATTAAATTCTCTTAAGGTTAAGTTTATATTCTTTAGGCAGTTATTATTTAATAAAGTATTTAAAATACCTAGATATTATAAAAAGGGTTTAAAATTAAATATTATTATTACTAGTAAAGTTCCTAGGTTTTTAATATATTAATAATTAAGGTTTATTAAGATAAGTATTAATACTTAGTACTATTAATTTAATAAAAGGCCTTTTTATTCTATTGCCTATTTTTATAATTAGTTTTTTATTAAGTATATATTTTATTTTAATAAACCTATACTCTAAGAGTATAATATTAAATTAAACTTAAATTATATTTTATACTTTATTATAATAGCTTAAAATACTATATTAAAGAAGTAATTACTATTATTATAGTAAATTACTTAAGGCTACTTAAATATTATACTTTAATTTAATTCTTAAGTATTTAAAATTTCTATTTTATCTATAGAATAGTAATCCTAGTTAATAAACTAGTTAATAATATATTAATAGAATCTTATAAAGTAGAATTAAAAGGTTATATAGCTAGATAATTTATATTAAGCCTTTAGCTTTAGGCTTTATTAATATTGACTTTAACTTTATAAACTTAACTTTTTTATTACCTATTTAATTACTATTAACCTTGCCTACTGCCTATTATTGCCCTTTATAGTTATATACTTATAATCTTAAGCTATAACTAGTATAGTCTTTAGCTATAACTTAAAGGCCTTAATTATAACTATTACTTACCTTTTTAATTATTTAAATTAATTAATATATAAATACTTACTATTATATATATTAATTTTATCTAGGAATTCTTCTTATATATATAATAAACTTATAACTAGCCTTTTAATAAGCTTCTTCTTAAGCCTATATAGCCTCTTTAATATTATTTTTACTTTTTTACTTTTTATATATAAAAAGTAAAACTTATAATTAAAGGCTATTAATTTAACCTTAATAAGACTATTTATCTTTTTAATTATATAAAGATTAATAGCCTCTATATATAACTCTTTTAGTTTTATTATATTTTTATATAATTTAATAAATTTCTTAATAGTCTTAGTATTAAAATTAAAAAAGTAACTATTATTAATAAGTCTTAGTTTAAGGATAGCCAGTATTATATTATATAAGACCTATAAAAATAATTAGTAAGATACTATAAGGGATTAAGATTAATTAACTATAAGTACCTTTACTTATTTTCTTTTACTTATATTAACTCTTTTCTAGAGTAGTTTATTTTACTATAGATATCTTAGATAAGTAGTATTATAGACTTGCTAATTAATTAAGGTTAAAAGAGGAAGAAGTTACTACTATTTATATAGTTTAATAGAAGCTTCTTTTATTAATTATTAATATTATAAAGTTTAAGTAATTACTTTATTAATTATATTTATATTAAAAACCTTATCTTAAGAGAAACTATATATAATTCTTTAATCTATATAGATAAATAAAGTATTATAAATAATCTTTAATAAAACTAAAAAGGGTAAAAATAATCTTATAATTATATATTAAAAAAATAAAAAAATAAATAGAATAGTAATATATTTTACTAATAAATTTTATTATATAATTTATAATTAGTAAGATATATTTATATCTATTTATTAAAGGTAAATTAATAGGCCTAAGGTAATTTATTTTAATAAGCTCTTATAGTATAAAGTATAAAATATTCCTAGGTTATATTTAAAGGATCTAGAGTATTATTTATTAATATACTATATAGGAATAATAATAATTCTTAGTATTATTTAATTTTAAAGGCTATTAATATCTTTTTCTTAGCTTTTTAATTATTATATTTACTATAAAATATCTATATATATTATATATTTACTATAAGATAAGTAATATTTTACTTTCTATTATATATATTACTAGTAATTTATTACTTTCTATATAGTATAAAATCTAATTAATAATTCTATATTATAAAATATATTACTTTATTAGCCTTTATTAACTTTTCTTTATTATACTTATATTATTAAATAGTATAAAAATAATCTCTATATATTAAGACTTATTTTTTTAATAGCTTATAAATAGATAAAATAAAATAAATAATAATTTTCTTAGTAATTTCCTTTTTAATAAAATTATATTTATAGTAAATTCTATAGTATATATTAAAATCTTTATAGGTAATATTTTACTAAAGACTTTTTTAATACCTAGCTTTAATTTTACTAATTTAGTATTATCTTATAATTCTTCTAGTAAGTATAATATCTTATTTATTAAGTATAGTAATTTATTTTTATAAGAGTAATAAATAAACTTAATATTAAATTTTCCTAGGATTTTAATTTATTAGCTAACTTTATTATATAAGTAACCTAGATTTACTATAAAGTTTATAATTCCTTTATAATTAATATAAACCTTTATAAGGTATATTAAATATAAGATTATTTATTTAATTTCCTTTAGTATTTTAATTACTATAAGTATTTCTTTTTTAAGTATTATATATTTTTACTTAGTATTATTTAACTTATTACTTATTTATATAATAACCTTTATATATTTATAGTTTATAAAAATAATCTTTTTACTTAATAATATCTTATTAAGTTAAGAAAGTATAGCTTTTATACTTATTTTAAAGGTATTAATAGCTAAATAAAATTATTTTAATAAATTAGCTCTTAAAGTAATATTTTTTTAAATACTATTATAAATCTTCTTAAGTACTATTTATACTTTAAGGGTCTATATTAATATATCTTATAAAATATCTATTATTAAAATTAATATTTTACTTATTTTAGTTTTTTTAATAATCTATTTAAAGAATATTACCTTAATAATATAAATAAGATTAGCTTTCCTAAGGATAAATTTTTATATAAATAGTATAAAGTATAAAAGTTATTATATATTATTTTAAGTATAAAGTAGGTTCTTCTTAAAATATTTTTATAATTACTTAAACTTTTTCTAGTATTTTAATAAAAAGTAAATTCTATTTATATTAATTAAGAATCTAAGAGTTTTAACTTATAATTTAAATAATACTATTTTTTTCCTAATTAAGCTAATTAATATTTATATAATTCTTAAAAAGTAGAATTTCTATAGGAATTTAAAGTATTAATTAAATATTTTTAATACTATATTATAATTATTAATATAAATAAAAAATATAATTATAAGTTCTTTAAAGTATTTTAATATAGATTAAAGTTTAATACTATCTTTAAAGTTAAGATAGCTAAATATAAAGTCTTTAAAGTATATATAAGTATTAAGTAAACTAGTAAGCCTTATTAATATATTATTATAATAGTAAAGACTATTTAAAGTTTTAAATCTTATTTTAATTTTATTTAATTTAATAATAAGAATTCTTTAAAATCCTTATAATATATCTATTTAAGAGAAAACTTTTAATCTTCTATAATAAATAGAATCTAGGTTAATTTCTATATTATAATATAAGTATACTAATTTAACTATATCTTTATTAATTATCTTATAGTTATATATTATATATAGTTATATTAATTATCTTAGTTTTAATTCCTTAGGCTTAAGAATCTAAATTATAAGTATTACTTAAAGTCTATTACTATATATAATTAAATTATATTTTTTCTATAAAGAGTAAGAATTCTTATATAACTTTAATATTATATTAGTTATATTTTCTATTTAGAATTAATTATAATATTATATTACTTTTAAGTAGAATATAATACTTTATAAGATTAATTTATTTAAATTCCTTAATGCCTAAGATAAAATAATCTTTATATATATAGTATAGTTATATAACCTTAAACGTTTAAGCTAGTATTTTAGCTATATTTCTTAATTTAATCTTATTAATAGTAAATTAAGAAACTATAGTTTTATAAAATAAATTAAAAAGCTAATAAAATTACTTTAAATTTTATAAAAATAAAGAGTTAGCCTTAATTTTTAAATTCTTTATATAAAATAAAGATAAGGTTATTTCTTATATATTTTAATATTAAAGTTATACTGCCTTATTTAACCCTAAGGATCTTAAGATTAAAATTTTTAAAATTTTAAAGTCTTATTTATTAATATCTTATTCTATTTATAGAATATCTATATCTTATTATATTAAATACTTAAGTTTAGCTTATTTAGAGTTAAATATATATATTATTAATATATTCTATATTATAGGTTTTTAATAATTTCTATAATTTATTATATTAAAGTTTAAATTACTATATAGTAATTTAAGTTTTAATTTTTTAATTTTTTTTACTTATTTAGCTATATTAGTATTATAAGTATTAAGGTAATTTAAAGAATTAACCTTAAGTTTAATATTAACTATTTAAGTCTATTTAGCTATTATTAAGATTATTATTAAGCTATTAGTCTATTATATTTATAAATATATTAGATTTTCTATATTAATAAACTTAATTTTTAAATTTAATATTTAGCTTATTTTTTTAATAGTTTAAATTTCTATAGTATTTAAATTATTCTTAATTATAAGTATTTAATATTTATTTCTTATTTTTATAGTCTTTAATATAAAAGTAAAATTCTATATCTCTTATTTAATTATTTATACTAATAATAACATTCTTTATTTTAATTTAATATTTAATATTTTAATTTACTTTAAGGTTTTTAAATTTACTAATATTTAACTAGCTATTTTAGTATTTAATATTATAAGTTATTTAGATTATATTGCTATAATCTTAGAATAGCTTATTTAATAGTATTTTATTTTATATTATTATTTTATTATCTTTTACTATAGTATCTAGGTTTAAAGTAAAAAAGTTATATTCTATTTATATTAAAGAGGTAAAGATTTTAATTTTAGTATTAAAATTTTAATTTTTAATACCCTAGGTTCTTATACTATTTATTATATAAATATAAAATTTAGATTTTTAATTTCTTTTTATAAGGATTTTTAGTTTATTATAAGAATAAGTTCTTTATTTATAAATCTTATATATTATATTTAATAGTATATATAATAAGTTTTAAATTCTAATTATTAAGGTAAAGAAAATAAGTTTATATTATATATAGAAAGTAAAATCTTAATTACTTTCTCTTTAATTAATATAAAGGCTTTTATATATTAAGAAGATAACTATAAAGAAAAGAATAATATTAAGTAATAATTAAAAGGAGAATAAATAAGAATAATAAGTATAATATTTTTATACTATATATACTTATTAATAGTAATATTATAAGAAAATAGTTTATTTTCTATATATACTTAAAAGTAAAGTAACCTTTTAATATTAATCTTCAATATATTTAGCTTTACTTTAGAAATATAATCTTAATAATTATAAGAAATTTTTATAAAATAATTATATTAAAGGTTTAATATATAATAATAATTATTTATTATTTTAATATTATATAGTTTACTATTTTAATTTCTTATCTTTATAGTAATAATAAGGTTTTTATTATTTTAGTCTTTAGTTTATTATTTTATTAATTTAAAGTTATTAATAATAGTATTTAATTTTTTTAATTATTATTTTATTCTTAAGTTCTTTAGATTATACTATAGAGTTTAATAAGAATACTCTTAACCTTATATAAAATCTATTTATTATCCTTAATATAGATAATATTTTTTTTCTAGCTTTTCTAATTAATCTTATTAATATATTAAATAATTAGTTTTAATTTCCTATATTAATTAATATTAATATAAATATAGTATAATATTTAATATAGAATATTTATTATTAATTCTTTTTATAATAAGTTTCTTATTAATATAGTATTTAATTACTTAAACTTAATATAACTAGGGATAATTAATAAATAAATCTTAATTACTATTTCTATTAATAAGGTAAATTATAATTATTATTAGAATATTTCTTACTTATAGCTTTAGAATAATAAACTATATAATATAAATAACCTTATTATTTATTAAATAAATTAATTCTTTTTTTAATAAATTAAGTAATTATATTTTATTATCTTTAAGGAAATAGCTATTAATTAAGTTTATTTTTAATTTACTATTTAATAAGATTATATTAGTTTAATAACCTCCTAGGTATTTAATAATATAACCTAAGGTAATAGCTATTATTTCCTTAGGTAATTTACTATTTAAGTAAATAGCTAGGTATTTTAAATTTATATTTTATATTAAGTTATAAGTAAGTATTTCTATAGATACTAGGAGTTTTTTTAAATCCTTATTTATCTTTATTTCTAGGATTTATTTAAATAGTATTAGAATATTTATTAATTTCTCTTTATATTATATACTTTTTAGCTTTTAATAATATTATATAAGTTATAATAGCTATTATTAAATAGATAATATAATCTAAAGTAATTTTAATATATTTATAATAATTAGTATATTCTTAAGATAGTAATTAATCTTAAAGTTTAAGATTTTATATTATTTAATTACTTAGATCTTATTAAGAAAATAGTATAACTTCTTAATAATATTTAAATCTATTTTACTAGACTTATTTTATTAATTCTTTACTATATATTTCTTAATATATAGCTTTAGCTTATTTTAAAGTCTAATAAACTTTACTTTTAAAATTTCCTTAAGTAGGTTAATATTTATTTTATTATTATTTATTATAAATACTTTAATATAATCTCTTAATTTAATTATATAAAGATTAAGAATAAATTAAGGTTTATTTTAAAATAAAGAATATTAAATTTATTCTAAGTAATTAATAATAGTTTCTATTAATATTATAAGTTTTTTATTATTTATAATCTTTTTCTTATTACTATATATATTCTTTTTAATTTTTATATTAAAAGAGTTTTATACTTAAGATTAAAATATTAAGTATATTATTATTTTAACCTCTAAAGGATATTATAGCTTAATAAAAGAGTATTTAAGTTATAAGCTATTATTCTTAAGATATTAAAGTTTAAAAAGCTTTCTTTTCAAATATTAAAGTTTAATATAATTAGTATTTTATTAAAAAGGTCTTATTAAAGTTTACTCTTTTTACTATATTACCTATAAAGCTTTATAATTATATTAAACTATTAATATTAATATAAAACCTATTAAGGGTCTTAGTATCTTAAAGCTTAAAATAGACTTAATAGTAATAATAGGCTTTATATAAAGTATTTATATTTAGTTTATTATTATTTATATTTTATTATTATAGAAAAGATTTAAATTATAAGTTTAATATTTTATATTTTAAGGTATTAAATAGTTTAAACTCTTATATCTTTATTTTATATAATTAAAATACTATTAATAATACTTATTATTAAAATTACTAAGGCTATTTATATTACCTTAATATATTTTATTATAAATTTAAAGGTTATTATTATTTATTTATAAGGTTAAGTTATTTTAAAGAGGATTCTATAGCTAGTAAATATTACTTATTCTCTTATTAAATAAATTTCTTTTAATTAAGTTCTTAATAAGCTTTAATTAAACCTTAGTAAATTAAGTAAGAAAATCCTCTATTTTATTATTTATTTTTTTTAATATATAATTATAAGATTACTTTTACTCTTTTTAATTTTATTAAAAGTTATTTATAATACTTTATTTATTTATATAAATTAAAGAATTATATATAGTTTCTCTTAAGATAAGGTTTTTAATATAAATATAATTAATAAAATAATTACTTAAACTTTATAATATTAATAATAAATAAAAAAAGCTTTTATTAAACTATATAGATAGTAATAACTTCTTTCTCTTTTAACCTTAATTAATTAATAAGTTTACTACTTATTTAAGATATCTATAGAGTTAATTAATCTTAATCCTTTATAATACCTTATTAATTACTTTTATAGGTCTTATATAATATAATACTAGCTACTATTTTTAAATTAAAACCTATTAATAGTAATTACTTTCTTAATCTTAATATTAAAACTATTAAAAAATCTATTAAATTCTATAAAGATATAATAATACTAAAAGAATTATATATAAAGGCTATTAACCTTTATATAATTAAGAAGATAAATAGCCTTATTAAGGTTAAATTAATAGCCTTTAGCTATAAGCTTTATCTTTTATATATAAAGAGTTAAAAGCTAGAAATAATATTAAAGAGTCTATATAGGCTTAAGAAAAAGCTTATTAAAGGGCTAGTTATAAGTTTATTATATATATAAGAGGAATTCCTAGATAAAATTAATATATATAATAGTAAGTATTTATATACTAATTAATTTAAATAATTAAAAAGGCAGGTAATAATTATAATTAAGGCCTTTAAGTTATAACTAGTATACTAGTTATAGCCTAAGACTATAAGTATATAAATGCAGTAGGCAGGGTTAGTAGTAATTAAATAGGTAATAAAAAAGTTAAGTTTATAAAGTTAAAGTTAATATTAATAAAGCTTAAAGTTAAAGGCTATTTTAATATAAATTATTTAGCTATATAACCTTTTAACTCTGCTTTATAAGATTCTATTAATATATTATTAACTAGTTTATTAACTAGGCTCTATTTTATTATATTAAGTAAATTCTATAATTTATAAAGTAAGTAAAAGCTTTTTAATATTTAGTAGTTTTAATTTACTATTAATATTACTTTAGTAATTTTAAATTAAATAGTAAAGTTTATTAAAAGTAAGCTTCTTAATAATAAAGCTATTAATTTATTATTCTATAGTATATAAATAATCTTAGATTTATTTTTAAAGGTATATATCTTTATACTTATTTATTATTTAAAGTATAATATTAATAAAGACTATTAAATAATAAAGTACTAAAATATAATAATATAAACTTTATATTTTCTAAAGAAAATCTTAAAAAGTCTTATTTATTTTATATTCTAGTTAATATACCTTTGTAATTAAAGAACTATTATAATATTCTATAAGATTTTAATATTATTCTTTAAATAGGGATTTAAACTCTATATAGGTTTTATAAGCTAGCCTTTTTTCTTTAAATTAATAGAATATTAACCTTATAAAACCTTATTAAAAGGTAGCCTTTTAAAACTTATCTTTTAATTTAATACTTTTTAAATTATTATTTCCCTTTAGATTAGAGTTTTTATATTTAATTTATTTTTTAATAAAACTAATATATATACTTAACTTATAATTATTAGGCTTTCTTAAAAAAATAAAGTTATTTCTATTAATATTTATATTAATTTTAATATTTAAAATATTTAAATTAAAATTAAATTAAGAAAGATTTCTATTTAAAGAATATTTAATAATAAATATTAAACTAAATAGTAATAATAATAAAGTATTAAAGAATTATTAGGGTTTAAAGTTAAAGGAAATTAAAGTTTAATTAATAAATAGTAATAACTTAAATAATAAAATCTTAAGGCTAGGTAATCTTAAAGTAATAAATTAAAGAAAGCTAATAAGGGATTCTAGAATATATATAATTAAATAAATAGAAATATAAAATTAATTTTTATATATAAAGATTAATCTATAAACTCTTTTTAAATATTTCTTAATAATTATAAATAAAAAAGAATAAAAATAATAATAAAAAATATTAATATTAAGTTCTTAAGTATAATATAAAATAAAAAAGAAACTAAGTTTATTAAGTAAAATTAATATTTATTTTAATTTTATTTTTATTAAAATATAATTTTCTTTATTATTTTATTAAAAATAATAATTATAATAATATATTCTTTAAATATAAACTTTAAATAGTAAAGTTTTATTCTTTATATTTTCTTTTTTATATTAAAGTCTTTATAGTTTAATATTATTATTATAATATTAAAATAAACTTTATAATAAGAATTTTTATTTTTATATTTTTTTAATAAAAAGACTTTTTAAATTTAAAAAGTAATATTTCTATTAAGATTATATTTAAGTAATATTATAGTATAAATTAATAAAGTTTTATAGTAAATAAAATTAAAGTTTTTAATACTTATTCTTTATATAAATATAAAATTTAATTTTTTTAAAGTATTAACTTTTAAAAATAGTTTTAAATATATTTTAAAATTAATATTTATTATTAAAATTTTAAAGTTTTAATAATAATTTATAATTTATATTTTAAGATTTTAAAATTTTAAAATTTAATATTTAAATTTATATATATTTAATCTATTATCTTATTATTTAATTATATTTAACTTTAATATTTAAATTAATTTTATTATTAGCTTAATAAATATTTTATTTTTATAATTTAAATTTAAGGCTATTTATAAGTTTTAATTTTTTAATTTAATTACTATTTAATAGTTTTACTTATAACTTTAGAATTTTAAAATTTAATTTTAAAATTTTAAAATTACTTAAATATTAAAATTATAATTTAAATATATATATTTTATTTTATTTTAATAATATTAAAAGTAAAATTAATATTTTAATTTTAAATATTTATTTAGTTTTTTAATTCTTAAGGTAATTAATTTAATTTATTAATTTAATATTTAAAAATCTTTTAAAGTTTTTAATTATATTAAAAGGTTTTAAAAATCTATATTTAAATATTATTTCTTTATTTTAAGATTTTTAATATACTTAATATTTAATATTTTAATTATATTAAATAATATTAAAATACTTAATATAATATATTTAATTTTACTTTAAATTTTATTAATTTACTAATTTATTCTATATAATATAGTATTTAATTAATAATATATATTTAATTTAAAGTAAGATTTACTTTATTTAATTCTTTAAGTTATTTTCTTTATTTCTTTAAATTCTAGTTTTATATTAATATAATATTATAATATTTATATACTATATTTATATTTAAAGTTTAAGTTTTATATATATATAATTTCTTATTATTTATAAGCTTTATAGTACTTTAAAAAGTCTATATTATAATATAGTATATTTTTTTTATATATTATTTTAGTAAATTATAAAGGAAAGTTTTTATATTTTTATTACTTATAAGCTATATATATTAAATTAAAATTAAAGTTTTAAGATCTTAATATAATATATTCTTTTAGTAATATATTACTTAATATAGCTTTATAATATTAAAGTTTTTAAAGAAAAAAAGTTTAATATATATCTTAATATATAAAATAAATCTAGAAGTTTAATCTTAAAAGGTATTTAAAGTAATCCTAGTTTTATTACTATAAAAGTAAATAGGTTATATATATATAATAAGGTTATTATATTAGCTAAGTTATTATAGCGTATTATAGTACAGAAGGCGCCGTAGTAAAGGCCACTAACGTAATAACTAAGGTGGGTAGGACTAACCCCTGTAATAAAACTCAGGTACAGGGAATCGAACCCTGGGCTCCGCGGTACTAATCTCTCAAGTTATGAGAGCGCGAAATGTTAGCCACTACACCATACCGGATGATAATTGGCTGATATTTGATTATTGTGGACGATCGGTCACTAGTCTATATACTATGGATCGAAATTCTAAAACATTCGTCAAGTACTATACAGCTTCCTCCAGCTTCACCGGGAGTTCGTCTTCTATGACAAAGGTGATGAACTCTCTTCCAATAATCTCGCAATATTGCATGCCGTTACTAGGAGAAACCCTGCGAACAATATATGAAATTGCAGTTCGCTATCGTCAGAGCGGCCAAAACTTACCTTTGCACGATGCATGACCGTATAACTCTAGAAAACCGATAAAAATATCCTTCAAGCTCCTTATTGTTTTCCAGAAGCCACCTATCCGGTCGGAACTCTCCTGCCTCTGAGAAAACTCCCTTATCGTGGGCCAAATAGGATATGGTGGAAGATACAATAGTCTATGAAGTACATTAATAAAGACTGAAAATAACTGGGAAAGATTAGTGCACATGCTATATGAAGGTTATCTTTGATACAGGCTTCCAGGAACGGTAGGGTTTCAAACTCTCTCAAGTTCGGCCTTGAGTTCACCTTCGACATAGCCGTCTTTCGCTCGTCCTGAAGCCGGACATAATTATCGGGTTGATGCAACAGGTGCCACAAAGCGAAGGAGAGCTGTAGCGAAAAAATGCCGTCGCTTTTGGAGTTGGAACAAATTGTGTACCTGAATGCCACAGTCCGTGAAGCCATACGATTCGCCATTGCAGCTCCAGGGCGGTTATCGCGTGTCGTTCCACGGGACAGCAAACCTCTAATTGTTGATGGGCAGGTGATACCTGCAGGAAACGTCGTTGGCATGTCCGCATACACTATGAAATTCAGCAAAGAGCTATGGGGTGATGATGCCGCAGATTTCAAACCCGATCGTTGGCTGGGTGAAGGTGGAAAAGGTCTGGACACAAATATGTGCTCATTCTCGAAGGGTCTTCGAAGCTGCCTTGGTCAGAATCTGGCATTCGCTGAGTTGCATTACATCTTGGCATATCTCTTTGCCAAGTATGACATTGAATTGGCTGATAAGCCGGGCGACATTGAGGTTTACGATCGGTTTACTAATTATGTTACAAAACATTCTATCATGGTAAACATGAAGAAGCACAAGCCTTCTAAGTAAATTAGATATCCGTCAAGGCCCAAACAGTCTAGCCATTCTACATCTCAACTTCAACGATATTTCTTTTCAGGCAAAAGTGTATGATCTATACCGCATCGACTTTTTCGTCCCATGTTACCTTGTCTGTTGAATCTATTGCCTGCAGTGATGTTTTTGCTTGAACCTCAATAGGCGGATATCGCCTCAAAAAGCTAAGATCATCTCGTGGGAGGATTTGGACACTAGGTGAAGGCATGTTTTTGCTTAGTGAATATCGTATGCTTACTCAAACTCAAGCCGTATGAGTCACTTTTGTGTTAGAAAACCTAGTATCAAGAGAATATTAGATTTGAAGATTTGTTTAACGTTTAATAGACGCGGATAGATTAACCTTTTTTGAAAACCTAGAGGAAAACGAGAAAACCTGGTCGAAAGCTCAAGAGACTGTAAAAAAACAGATACTTACTTATAGCTTCAACGAACCAAACTGCCAGGCTACTCCAAAAAAACTGATGAAGTGATTAACGACGAAGGTTACAAATACAGGTCTGATTAACATATCATAGTTGATTAGTGAAGCGTCGTTGCGTGTCCAAACACCCGTGGTTCAAGCGCATTGTGGCGCTCTGCTTCACAGTCTACTTGACCATGATCACTGACCAAGTCTGACTACAGCGTTACTGAAACACAACAGTCATCGTGACAGACGGTGTATATAGACAAAAGATATCCCTCTTCAACAAATATCTCTACCAGTTTCACCACCATCAGACGATACACTGCCTATCACAAATTAACAACCAAAGTAACTCCATCAATCAATACAAGTCAAACCGACATACCTCGAGCAATAACATCGTCAAAGAACTAACAAAAGAACCTTGTCAAAATGTGCGGCATACGTCTGGTTTCAGTCCTCTGCGTACGTTGCAACGGAGAGCAAACGGTTGAGGATGAAGTTTTACTACATGATTTCCCCGTCGGAAAATGTCCTGAAGGAAATACAAAAACGTATTATGGCAAGAGGCCAGGCACTGAGGTATGCAGTGGCTGCTTGGCAAAGCAGGCTACCCAGGACCTCCTGGATGGATATCAGAAATGTCTGGACGACGGAAATCGTAGGAAACCGGACAACACTCTGTGATTGGCAAGATCCAATGGCAATCCGTTCGTCGTGTTGTGAGATCGAGGCGATTGTTTCTCAAGAACAGATACATTGAGTGGGGGTACACCAGATAGAGCAGCGACTAACAGGTCGCTAGGGGAACATTAGTATTAATATCAAACATTAAATTAAAAGATATTCAGACTATCCCTCAGTGACATGGATCTACGTATGCGAAACGGATAAAGACGTAACGTGTTCATCCAACTACAAGTCGAGGTCGAATTGAGTGTGCACTAACAACAGCTTTACACAGGGCAGAGGGTTTGGCTTACATTCAAGGCAAAGTTCGTTCTCTAGAATTTCCGGTCTTGGAATTACAGCATTCGTGTCCTTGTATATTCCACAAAGCCTTTTATCTGTACTCCTAGACCTGTCGTATTCTCACCCTGACGGGCATCCCCTTACTCGGGTGCGCTGTGAGCTCACCAGGCATTTGTGCCTGATACGCCTGGGAACCATATAACTTATCTTCAGTATCCTTGTACGCAGGAATAATCTCCAAATCCCTGACGGTCATTGCAAGGAGTAACCGTAACTCTGTTAAAGCAAGCTCCTGACCAATACAGCCTCGAGGACCTAGCTCAAACGGGCGATAAGCAGTTCTATGAAAGTCGTGCTCCAACCAACGCTCTGGCATGAACTTGTCAGGTTCAGACCAGAACCTGGGATTACGGTGGATCGCTTTGCTTGCTGAAAAGAGAATGAAGCCATCAGTGGGAAGCTGCTGTCCTGTTTCAGGGTGTCGGAGAAAGAATGTTGGGGAGCCTTCTCGACAGGAGCCAATCGGTGGTTCGAGTCGGAGGGTTTCCTTGATGATTGCTGTGGTATAGACTAGTTGGTTCAAAACGGTAGGTGATTCGGAGATTACTGATGTCGCTTCGTTGGTATCTGGGCCTAGGACTTCGTCGTGCTCTTTTCGTAGCTTTGCCAGGACATCTGGGTGATTATGGAGGTAGCTGTAAACGAAACAGAGCGTGGACGCGGTAGTGTCATGGCCGGCAAAGAGAAAGATCTTGAGGTTTTCAATCGTCACATCAAGAAACTCATTGTCGACGCCAGATTCGGAGTTGCTTTCCTTTCCATTATCCTTTAGGTATGTACGGATAGCAAGGCCATTGACAGTCTTTGGCCCTCCAATGTGCTCATGATTCTCAAATTGACTCTCGATTAAAGGTCTCAACTGGCTTCGTAGCCGCTGGTTTAAACTTGCAAGACGCCTGACTCGGAGAGGGTTCAGAAGACGGCCCCAGTTAGGCGGGGACCAATCGGTAACAAGAAGCGCAATGGCACCTTTCAGTGTAGGGAAGATCTTGTCGTCTATACCAGACTGAATCCCTAAACTCCGACCCAAAACAGACCGCCCGATGATGTCACATGTCGCCTTCATCACACAGTCTTCCAATGGAATAATTTGGTCGTCTTTGGCCACTTGTTGTAGATGCTTTTTCCAGATTGACGCCTCTTCGATGAACTCGGGGACTAGGGCTGATATGTTCTGCGTGGAGAAGCCGGGGTTGAAAGTCGCTCTCCACTTCTTCCAAAAAGACCCTTCGGCCAGAACAAGGTCTTTCAGTCCAGTTAAGGGTTTGAATTGTCCTCTGATAATCTCATGCTTTGGGCGCGATGTCTCCTGCGTGAATTGTGCTGCTATGTCCGGATGAAATGTAGCCATCATGGGCCAAGAAATAGGCCACAGGTCAATGTAACACACACCAAACTCGGCAATTTCTGGATATTCGCGAGCGAGAAAATCAGGCATTAATTGGCCATGTACATCTCCAGGATATGCAACCATGATCTTTCCTACAGCGATCAAATTTCCAAGGAGCCAAGAATGGTCTGGTAACGTTGGCTATGCACAGTCAGTAAGAAGGTTTCTCTCTATGCTGATAGAAAGATGTTCCAACTGACAAGGTTGTACTTTTCCACAGCTCGGCGAAACCATAGTCGGTGCTGATAAAGCCTGATGACGAAGTAGCCGATTGATGAGAGGAAGAGTATCCCTGCCCACTTCAGGGCAATGTCGCCTTGAGCCATGCCTCTTCAAAACGAAATAAAAAGAATAAAGATCTAGGTAGGAAATGTCATCCAGCATAGATGTTGAGAGTAAAATCCTTAAGTTGTGTTCTGTTTCTTTTAGGATTTCTGTAGTAGCCTAGTGCTTATGCCGTGAAATACGGCAGAACGTTTTCCCACTATAACAGGCCAATCGAAGAAGAGTCCAAATCAGCAACTTATCAACGTGATAGGATTTCAAACAGGGATTGAATAGACTAAAAAATGGTTCGTCAAATTATAGATTGCAAGTAAGGTGTATATGAAGACATGAGTTGTGATAAAGACAATAGAATGAGACAAGAATTAGATCCATTTCTTCGTTGTTAGCGAATGGTTTCTGTCGGGGCCCATATCTACCATTTGGCTGTCAGCCTGGGAAAACGTCACCAACAAAAGGCTGCCACTGTCGCTCACACCAGTCCCAGAACTTCCCGGTATAACCCAGACCCCCGGCAGACTGAGGAGTCATGGCTCTCATGATGTCTCTGCGTGGGCAATCATCATCTGAACGGATCCGTCCCCAAGGAATGATATAACACCCATTATTTTCGCTGGTGATATCGGGAGACAGGCCAGAGTATAGCTCGGTGTAAGCTCCAAGCTTCGGATCATGAAGGAATATCTTCATCAAGAACATGGCAACGGCTGGTGTGCCAGCGTAGGCCCTGGCCTTGAGATTTCCTGGGTTCTGAGTGACGCTGATAATACCATCTTCAGTATAGCTTTTGTATGGTGATTTTTAAGGCATAAGTCTTAAAGTATATATATAAAATTAATTTATAAAAAAATATAATTTTTAAACTTAAATATTAATATAAATTTAATCTAAAGGTATATATTATAATTTATAAAATTAAAATTATAATAATTATTATAAAAGCTTTTATTCTTTTTAAAAATTAATTATTAAATATTTCTTTATTAATATTAATATTAATATTAATAAAATTATATAATTATTATATAAAATAATAAATTTTAAAATCTTTCTTAATTTTAATTATTTATTAAATTAAAAAATTATTTATAAAAGTTTAATTTTTATAATTAATTTTATTTTTATAAAAAGAAATTAATTAAAATTATTTAATATTTTTTTTTATTTTAAAAATAATTTTTTTATTAATATTTAAAATTAAAATATTATAAATATAAATAATAATTAAATTATTATTTTTATTATTTTTAATTATAATATTTTTAATTATATAATTAATTATTAAATTAATAAATTAAAATTTAAATCTTTATTATATAAAAAAAAAAAATTTTTAAAGGCTTTTTATAATATTTAAAAGAAATATATTATTAATATATTAAAAAATAAAATATTTTAAATAAAATTACTTTTTAATTTTTAAAATAATTTTTAATAAAAAAAATAAATTATTAATAATTTATAAAATATTTAATAAAAATAATATTATTTTATAAAAAGTTTATTAAATTAGAATTTATTATATTAAGAATTCTATAAAATTAAAAAATTAAAAGAAATTCTAAGAAAAAGGAAAAAAAGCTTATAATTAATACTATAGCTTTTAATATAATAAAATTCAATATAATAGCTTTAGCATAGCGGGTTATTATTTCACGACTCAATATCCAGTTTCCCAGTTTTGAAACACCGTAGTTCTGCACCCGGTCAGAACTACCTTCCTTGAGGAAATCGAAATCGATACCATTTGTTGGTGTTACTGCTTCGGCAAGAAAGCTAGACGTCCAAACGACTCGAGATGACTTTCTCGCCGAGGAGGCGGCAGCAGCACGTAATTGAGGGATGAGAAGTTGAGTAAATAGCAAGGCTGCGATGCAATGCGAGCCCACCATTATCTCGAGACCTTGTTTTGTTTTCGCTCCCATCTCAACTGCGGTACCTCCAGTACCTGCGTTGTTCCAGAGCACATCAAGTCGACTTTCCTGCTGGACAAACGTTTCGGCAGCATGCTGGACGCTCTCTAGATCATTCAGATCTAAGCACAGTGGCTTGATAGTTCCTGGATTCGAAGGTGGAGGACTGAGTGATGTGATGGTTTTGATGGCACTCTCTGCACGATCCTGCAAATTTAATCAACAATCAACGCTCTTCATTTCTGTTGGGTGTGGCCTTTACAATTGATCGCGAGGTCATGTAGATTGTTGCACCTGTCCCATAAAGCATTTTGACGAGTTCGTATCCGATGCCGGCATTCCCGCCCGTGACGAGGAAGACTCGTCCGTTCTGAGCTGGCACATCCTGCTCTGTAAATTTTGGCTTTGGGGGAAACCACTGCGCCCGCCAGTTGCTCAATGAAGCGAGCACCATGATGATTTCACGCTGGAGATGGCGACAATGGTAGGTGTACCGTTCCCACTGATCCAGGTCGCAGTAGACTGTAGATATGTAGAATTGAGCTTGGAGGTGGGTGAATAATGCGATAAGGAAAAATCGACTTTACTTGCTGAACGTCAGTATCTATTTATACCTAACTAACGTTAGTCTTACGCCATGCGCTATGAGACGCGACCAATTGGTGTCAAAGTTACACGATGCCCCTCAGTTATGCTGACGGGCTGATGAAAAGCCCGGCACCCGAACACTGGCACTCACATCTTTATTCAAGTCTGAGATCGATCTAAACTCAACTGCCGGAAGCTCTAAAAGTGAATGTCGATTTGGTTCAACTGATTGTGTTTCATTAGTAGTTAAGTGTCTGTCCAGATAAGGATCTCAAACACAGCCCTTTTAGGTGTTAGCTTGCCGACACAGCCTTGATATCGAAACAGTACTTGAGAGCCAGCACATCGTGCAGCGTGACACACACACAAATCCGCTTCAGCCCCACGGACTAAAAGAAAAGTCGCTTCTGCCAGCATGGAGCACGGGACAGCTTGGCCACTTTGCATGTGACTAGAGAAGGACTTGTGTCAATTATTTCTTAAACCTCAAGCTCTTAGTTGGGTGTTCTCGCAGCCCGAAGACCCTCAAAATACGTCAAGATGACTAGTAGCTAGTCTTTTAGGTAGGTAGGATAAAATACAAAACCATCGATGAACATGACGACTAACCAGATGCCATATACATCATTCCAGTGATCAGTGTGAACCCCTCCCAGGCTTTACAGCGCATCTCGAGAGTTGATGGAAATATGTATCATTGTTCTTTACTACTTACTACCCGGCATGTCCAGTGTCCCTGTTCTCTATCAATCACTGCATGGCTTTCCACGTTCTGTCAATGTTTGGAGAGTTAAAAGTCTTGATAAACTCAGAATTACTCCCGGAACATGGTCTACAAGTCTGATGGCGTGTCATTAAAACATTTTGACTGCATACGTTGCAGCCAATGACAGACAGGCAGGTGTTCAACACATCATCCACTTCTGACCATCATTTTTCTGAACCCAACCTAGCAGTTGTCAAAATGTGTCATCAGATTACAGAAGTCTTTGCGGCATGTCGCTATATCTACTACATTCACCTCTATCAGTGGATACATGAAAAACTAAGCAAGCAGTTAAACATTTAGGACGGGGCGGAACAGAAGGCCATAAAGTCATAAAACAAGGTTTACATTACTTGTCTAGTTCTCCTGCCAGTCTTTTCATGATGTTCAGATCCGATAGAAACCGACCGAAAGTCCCATAAGTATACCATAAGCCCCATTCAGACATTAGTCAAATTCATGTGTTTAGCTTGGGTCTCTAAGTAAGCGATCTTGGGCTCGAGCAATTCCTGTAGGGAACATTGGTGCATCTTGAGTTGTTTGACCTCGTCTTTCTGACCCAACCGATAATCCTCTTTCAACACCCAGACATTCTCTTTGGGTTGTGACCATGACGAATAGGGTGAAGGGGGTACTTTTTGAGTCGCAGTTTTTGATGGAATATACAGAGGCGGTGAGTCAAAGCTTCGCACTTTCTTGAACGCCGAGCACAAACTCATATTCGGGAAAGCTCCTTCAGGCGCAGGCGAGAATAATTTCAGGTCATTCATATTCTTTGACAATCCCCCAATCATCACATACGTACATTGCGGCTCATTGCAATGACTTCCTGAGCATAAGTTTTGCAAGGAGGAATGTAGCTGATCAGCTAGGTCTTTTAGAAGATCATGTCTCTTCTTCTCAATTTTGTCTGCTCTGGTTAGAATCGCATCAAAAAACAGGAAGTGCACATACCGATGATGTCTGAGATAATGGGGAGCCCCAAACTATCGATGTGTCCGGTGCTATCCATCAATGCAACTCTTGTCGCCTTCCTAAGATACTCATCGAATTTAAACACGGATGCAACAAAGATCCACTGAATCAGTGATTTGCACATGTAATGAGGAATAGGTTGGCCAATTCGGCTGGTCCACACTTTGACAAAGAAAGATAGAGCTTCGTGGCACTGCAAATCGTCCACAATTTTACCAATTGAGACTAACATCTCGAGCGTGACATTGTCCGGTAGATTCTGATTGCTTGCATGCATAATTCGCAAGACTATTCCCAGAGCCTCAGGGTCAAATATAGGCTCGAATTTCCAGTGATAGCAGCCGTCAATCTCCGATTTCTGGGTTTCAAGATACTCTCCTTGAAACATTCTTTTCGCGCGTCGAGACGCTACCGTAAGATGGTTTCTGGATACCTTGAACCGAGTTTCTGTTACTGTATCTGTATCAGTACCTATACCAACAAGCAAGACAGGTCAGTTCTATGTGAATAATATGATGCTCTTCGGATGATAGATCTGACCGACCTTCGTGGCTGTGGGTAGTCTCACTAGCATCCGTGGTCTCAGATGAACTAGTCGTGTACGGAATGATTATCAGAGTGTCCCCGTCAGGGTCAATAATTTCGTTTAGTGCCGTCATAGCTGAGGATGTTATTATCTTCTCCGTCAAGGAAATCTCTTCTCGTAATAGTAGCATCAAGGTGCGGGGCGCGGACTACTTACTAGGCGCACAGCAATACAAATTGCTGGAAAATTGGATACCAGTCAGATCAGCTAGGAGTTTGATAAGAAGAAGACAAGAGTTGGATATCAAACAGCTATAGAGAGATCAGAGGGAGAGGGGAATTTGTTGCGATACAGCTAATAGGTCTTTTGATCTTTGATGAATGTCTCCACATGTACGTTTTGCTTAAATCACGTGCTCTGACTGCAGAACAAATTCCACTAACATACTGTTGAACCGGCTGTATAAGACCTAAAAAGGCCACTGTAATATAGCGAATAGCGCGCTATAACTTTTGGCGCAGTGGCCTACGGGTTAACACATACAGTTTTGTTGCTTCGTGAGGATCATATTTGCTATAAATGGAAGCGATGATATTGGACGAATAGAGGCACTAAGACGTGGTTGTACCATCGATTTGATCCCTTCACGGGAAGTTTGGTAAGGTGGCTGCTCTTATTTCTCAGCCCAAGCGTGCATCACAAGAGATTTGTCTGCTTTGATTGTTACATCCTTCATTGTTAGTTTATGGATGCGTTATTGCACAGGACAAACTTCACATTCTGAGTCCAAACTCATAGGTGCAGGGGAAAACAGCATCTTCTGGCCTGATATATAGCTGTATAGCTAGCTATTCGTTAATTAAGATAAATCTAGCATCTATCTCTTTTATGTTTCGGTGTAACCACTTATGGTTAATGTGATAGGCAACATGTTAAAACAGAATACCACCCGACCAAGCACACAGGTACAGGTCACTTATAAATAAGTGTATAATTAGGGATGAATACATCATGTCTTTTTCTTTCATGATTATTGATTTCCCTGGTGCTAGAGGCATCTCTTTCCTTTTTACGACTGATATTGTATTGATCTCTGTCCAAACCTCCCGTTGGTCTATTTGAATGGTTTTCTTCAAACGCGTAAATACGCCAAACTTTGCGGGGGCTATCTCTGGGAGGTGCCAACTGTAGGTATGGAGATGTACCTATGCCCAGAAGACCATTAAGCCCGCTCAGTCGAAGCGTTGGTCAGGGTGCAAGTATGGGTAACGTGCCTCCCGCTAGCTTTACTCGAGCATGTTCTTATTCCATAATACAGCTAATAACACTTTCCCGTACATTCGGCTGCAGGGCTGTTGATTGATTTATTCGAGGCAGATCCGAGATGAATGATGTTGCTGTTGAGTGGAGTCATGAAGTTAACTAGTCTAGGTACCTAGTTAGTCTAGGCTATAGACAAAATACAGGGTTTCATTCAGGCCAAGCTCCATGCGGCACGCGGAGGTACAAGATCCATCAATTGGAATAAATA
The DNA here is from genome assembly GCF_019609905.1 of Fusarium poae. Taxonomy (NCBI): domain Eukaryota; kingdom Fungi; phylum Ascomycota; class Sordariomycetes; order Hypocreales; family Nectriaceae; genus Fusarium; species Fusarium poae. Next base: position 7,476,558 of record NC_058399.1, read on the forward strand.
ACCGTCGGCAAAAGTGGTTTCAGACGTCGATCCGCATGATTTAGCCTAATGGGCTATTCCAACTTGACACTATTATAATATGTCACTATTTAAAATCGTCGTCCCATCTTAAACTTTTGACGGTTACCCACCTGGCCGTTTGTGTTTCTGATAGGTAGCACAATCTTTTAAACATGTTTGGTGGTATTACGACAAAGGCTCTGCTTATAGCCGGTCTGGCTTTGTCAGCCATTGCCGCACCGAACAAGAATGAGAAGCGCCATTGGGTTGGCTCATGGGCGTCTATGCCCCAGGAAGTTGAGCCTGCCAATCTTGCACCAGCTCCATTTGTGAGTATTCCATCCAAGTAGATGATCAATTACACGGTTCTTGCTAACGGGATATCAAAGGGAGGACCAGATGCTGCTGCTCAATTCTTGAACACTACGCTTCGTCAGACATTCCACATGTCCATTGGCGCCGAGAAAATTCGCATTCGCTTCTCTAACATCTTTGGAAAGACGGATCTGCCCATTGACGCAGCTACCATCGCTCTACCCGTTGGTGGAAAGGCTGGGGTTGGTGAAATCGATACCAAGACCGCCAAAACGCTCAAGTTCAACGGAAAGAAGTCCGTATCTGTACCTGCAGGAAAGATCGTCTACTCTGATCCAATCGACTTTAAGCTGAAGCCCCTTTCCAACCTTGCTTTGTCTGTCTATACCGAGAAAGGACAGGCTGGAAATACTATCACTGGACACCCTGGTAGCAGAACGACTTCCTGGATGCAGAAGGGCAACCTTGTCAATGCTGCTTCTGTTTCCGGAGGAAGTACTAAGCATTGGTACTTTGCCAACGGTGTTGATGCTTGGGCTCCTGCAGATCACTTTGCTGTTGTTCTCCTAGGTGATAGTATCACTGATGGACGAGGAAGCACTGATGACACAAATGATCGGTGAGTAAACTGAATACTCTGGCTCTACTTTTACTTACCATCTTTAGTTGGTCTGATGCGCTTGCTGCCCATCTTCAGGCCTCAGGATTGAAGAACGTCGCTGTCAACAACATGGCTGCGGGTGGAAACGCCATCCTCCAAGGTGGTCTTGGTCCTCCTCTTCTTACACGCTACAAGCGAGACGCTCTCGAGCAACCTGGCGCCAAATTCGTTGTTATCTTCGAAGGAGTCAATGACATCGGTCCATCCGCCACAGACGCCGCCACTCAGAAGAAGATCAAGGATGGTCTCATCGCCGCTTACCAACAAATCGCGGGCGATATCAAGAAGGCTGGCATGACCAGCATCGGAGCTACCATTACTCAGATGCTCGGAAATCAGTACTATGCCCCTGAAAGAGAGGTGACAAGGGTTGCTATCAACGAATGGATTTTGAGTAATGGTACTTTTGACCACACGGTTGACTTTGCTTCGTTGATTGGACAAGGAGATAAGCTGCTTCCTCAATATGATTCTGGGGACGGCTTACATCCTAACCCTGCTGCATACAAATTGATGGGCACCAAGTTTCCCATCAAGTTCTTCAAGAAGTAAGGGGGACCTAAGTCTTCTCTGAAGGTATATATACCTCTGTTAAGCCATTTCTACTCGTTTCCTCTATATTTATAGTTCTTCAAGTAAATATTACTATTACTTATCATCCAGACTTTCTCGTCATTTGGGAAGTTGATGAACTTGACCCTTAATAAAGTTTCCGGAACTCGGGAACGGTGAGTTATCTTATCTGGGGTCACATCACAAGTGTCCGTCTATCTTTCTAAACTCTCCGATTAAAGATGTCCAGTCGGAGACTTCACTAGCTACATACCCCCCGATTTCTCTACTATAAAAAGGCGTCCATGGCCATACTCAGTTTTACATACTTTATCGCAAAATCCCATATCCATACAACAATATTCAATGAATCCTCCTCTTGAACTCTTCGTCCTCTCATGGGGTGTTTACCCGCGCCGAGTTCTCATCTACCTTGCCGAAAAAGGCCTTCTCAACTCACCTCTCATCAAGATCACTGAAGTGACGGTCGACAACGGAAAGCTATTTGCTCCTGGAAAACCAAGCGGTACAGCTCCCGTGCTACGACTTCCTGACGGGTCATTCATCAAGCAATCGGTCGCGATCCTCGGGTACTTTGAAGATACTTGCCAGCATCCCAAAGAGGATTGGGAAGTTGAACTGGTCAAGAACGCCAACGGCAGTATGCTCGGAGACACGGCGGCAGAAAGAGGCCGAGTTCGAGACATGTTGTCTCTCGCAGACGAAATCACCAGCCAGTTCGGTTTTGCTTGTCATAAAGGCTCTGTGTTGTTCCAGACAGTCGAGGAAACGCATCCTATCACCGCAAAACTTATTCTTGAGTATTGCTACAAGAACTTGAGACTGTTAGACAAGTACTACGAAGATGATGGACGTTTGAGACGTAGCAGCGATGATGATAGGGCTAATATCGCCGATTGCGTGTTGTATTCGGTCTTGCACTTTGCCAAAGACTTGTACCGTTTGGACCTTCTGTCCGATCCTGAGTTGGTCAACTTGCGAGCTTTTTACGAATGGTTTGGGAAGAGGGAGAGTGTTCAGGTGGATGATGACCATTTCCCAGGGTGGATTCAAGAACTAGCTAGCCAGTGGCTTGCTGTAGAATAAGTGTCCGGTTGGATGAGGAGGGTTTCACGCACGTGTTCAAGGCATTTCAATGTACCAACACGGTCACTACCTCTGTCCCCAATGCCAAGTCTGACCAACAGCTTAGCTTTGTAGATCTACATTGAATATTTACCAATTTGGACAAAGCTCCGTCTGAGGTTGATCTCCAACCTGCATGATTATCTCACCGAAAAGAAGGCACGAGACCATTTCATGAATTCAATATCTCATTAAGTTACGTTATTATAGATACAAAGGCCATTTCCTAGATCTTGAGACAACCAGAAATAGTCCAATAGTCCCGCTCCAACACAGCATCGACATTTTAGAGTACAGGATCTATTTGCCGCCAGCCTTCTCTACCGTCTCAACTGTGGCTTGGTCGGTCTTGTTGAGCTCATCAAGGACATGCTCATCAACAGACTCGTGGAAGACGTCGACCTTGGTGGTGGCGAACTTGCGAGCGCTGATACCCTTCTCGAATAAAACACCAAGCTCGGCAAAGGTACGGCCGTTGGGTTCGGGAAGGCGGAAGTAGGTGTAGATAATGCAAAGGAAGCAGATACCACCCTAAAGGGCAGAATTAGTACATAGTTATTAGTGCAAGAACTGATAGAACTTACCCAGAAGAAACCGGTAAAGTTGCTCCAGTCCCAAGCAGTGGGGTTGAGCATGTAAGGAGCCAGAACAGCATTAACAATACCGACAATACCACTGTAAATTGTTAGTTGTTGATTCATGGTGTATATGTAGAGGCGACTCACTAGAAGATACGGCCAAGAGCGACGGTCTTGATCTGAAGTCTTCGAGAAGGAAGCTCACTGACGAGAGAGTAGGCCACGGAACCAACAGTAAGCTGATAAACAACAGCCCATCCAATCATGAGACTTCCAGTTGCAAGGGCGCCCTTCTCACGGTCAGCCTCGGGGACAAGACCAAGGAAGCCGAGAATGCAAAGGACAGTGCAGAGACCGCACAATCCATAGAGGTAGAGAGTACGGCGACCAATTCCAAGACTCATCAATCCCCAAGCACCAAACACACCAATCATGTTGATGGCATATTGTCCAAGAGCGAAAGAATAAGCGTGCTTAGCGGACAGACCGGCTTGTTCGAGGAAGTAGGTAGAGTAGTTGGAAAACGAGTTTCCGCTGAGATTCTGCATAGCCCAAACCATACAGACAATTTCTGTTCGACGACGGTTGACACCCTTGAAACAGTCGACATATGAGCTTCCGCTAGTGAGCTTCTCCTCGAGGGCAGTTGTGTGCACCATCATAGCCACGGTCTCGTCTGCGTCAAAATCCGTCTCGCGGTTGAGGCTAGTCAGTCTCAAAAGACTCTTCTTGGCATCTGCAACACGACCCTTGCGAACAAGCCACCAAGGACTCTCGGGCGCAAGCCAGAGTCCAACGATCAAAGGAAGAGGCCAGATCCACTGCAGACCGTAAGGGATTCTGTAAGCCCACTGATCGGTTCGTCCGATCATGGATCGCAATATTCCGATACCAATCTCTTGTCCCAGACCCCAGCAGAAGTTGACATATGTGGTGAGATAACCTCGTAGAGCGATGGGGCAAACTTCGGAGGCGTAGGTGACGCAGATGGTCTGGAAGATACCCCATGGCAAACCACAGAGGATCTCGGCGGCGAGGAGCATTTGGACGTTTTGGGCGGTGAAGAAGAGGGTGATGCAGGCCGAGAGCCAGATGAGACAGCCGATGATGGTATATCGGTAACCGAAACGCTCCGAGAGCCAACCGTTGAGGAAGAGACCGATGATGGAACCGACATTGGCACCCTAAATAGGTCAATTAGCTAGCTGTAAGATTAAGAAGTTGGGAGCGTTCCTACATTGCTAAGACCGGCTTGCCATGCTGCTGACACTTGGTATGTTCCGTCGGGCTGGAGAGTTCCGTATTTTTTATTCCACTGGGGAAAGGCGTCTAATTGGGATTGTCAGTAATTGCGACGCGTATCTAGTAAGTAATTGGTTGTAATAAAAACTTACAGAAGTTGTTGACGAGTACAATGTCAAATCCCTCCATGACAATGCATGTAGAAATAAGAATACTCCATGCGACAGCCTTGGGATACAATTTTATGCCCTGCATGAGGGTCATACTTTGTTCCTTATTCGCAGCAGAGCGCGCATGGTCGATAACATCGGGATGTGTCTTGCTGGGGTCTGTGTCGTGAGCCACTGGGGCAACAGCCGAGACCTTTTCGTCCGACATTTTCTAAGATACCCACGATCAATAGGTAGAGATGAAGAAGAAGAAAAGAAAGTTGATGCGGGGAAAAGAGATGTTTTTGAGGATCTGGGGAAAGATGGAGAATTCCAAGGGCGGCCCCAATATTCTTTATTTAAGATAACTAAAGATGCTGGGGAAAAGAGGGGAGAAGACAAGATGGGTTTGATCGGCGAGCTGCCCGGGGAACAATTGCTCAGTCTTGCTTGGCTGGTACGGGATGTTGCCCTGAAGAATACTAGCTCCGTCTTGTGACTCTTGTCCCAACGTTAGTCGAGACGGTCATCAGTCAGTTACTTAGTACATCGGTAGGTTGGTAATCATAAGGTATATTTATGTTTATGAGAACAAAGACTGAGTGTCATATCATTTATATATTTCCCTGTTTCCAAAGTAAAGATGATACCCTCACCGACAAACGACACGACAGAATCTTGGAGAATCATCTCAATCGCATAAACTCGTGTTTCCCTCAGTGTCCATCCAATTTCTCCACAGACCAAAACAGACTCCAGCTAATCTGGGGGTGGAGAGACCGACACCTTCTACACCCAATAACAACATTCTGATAGCCAATCTCACTGCTAATAAAGTGGATCAGAACGCTCTCGAACAAACCAAAGTCAGAAATCCAATCTCAATCGTCTCCATACCAAAAACTTGGTAGCAAGCGGGGACATTTTCGGTCTGATTCCGCAACCTCTTCGTGAGCGGTCGCAAAGAGTAACGGCAATTGAGTTAGAGTGAGTTTTGGTGAATTCACGACTCGTGATCAAACGGCGAGAAGGCCGTGAGTAGCGCGGCTGAGAAGTCCGTTACCTACTAGATAGAAGTCTAGACTCCAGATCTACCAGCCGTCTGGTCTGGTCTGGTCTGGGGTCACTAGATCATGCTTCCCCGCGATTTACACCTGTCGAACCCGAAATGCACGAATGGCAGCTCGCTTGAAACGTTCTCTACCAAGTCTTGAACCAGATTAGGGTTCAAATCTATTGGTTCATGGTTTATCAGATCTCGGTGCGACTTTGCGAAGCATTCAACACATGCACATGGCACGTGGCACGTCTCATTATTTTTTAACGCGTCATTCTTGTCGCGATTCATAGACAAATGACTAGAGAACATAAAACTATCCATTGTTTGGTCCGAAGACATTGAGGAGCATGAGGAACATACCCTATACACAAGACATGCCAAGCTTCTCAACACCATTAAACAGTCAAAACTATAAACAGTGTTGCTGCAATAAATAAAACTACAACTTCACGCTGCTACCCTGTACAGTCCAGTGTATTGGAATCGTTAGTTGTGATTGTCGCCTTGACAGAGTGATATTCATGTTCGGTTGGCAACGGCTGAAAGGAGGCGACAATCAAGCCTGTGAAAATGCCTCACGCCAAGATCAAATGTTTGTTTCCATCCTCAATTTCTAGGCGCATTCAATCGGCTCGGCTCGTTTGAATGTCTCTTGATGATTGCAGTCTAGACGTTTTTATCTCAACAATGTGTCAATCACTCACCACTTTTTAGTGACATTGAGCTGTGAAAGAAGACAATGGTTTGGCTCACATTTCTTGTTTTCGATAGATAAGATAAGATAAGATAGCACAAGGATAAGATAAACCCAGCACGAGTCGCGTCACTCACAACCCCTTTGTTGTTTCTTGTCTGATGGCATCACTTAAATTCGTAGAGTCAATAAGACGGAATTCTGGTATGATTCACAAGGGAAAGGCAGTGGTATTTAACCTGCTGTTTCCCTTTATGTATTGAGGCATGTCTTGCTATTCATCCACTCCATGATCCCAATTTTGTTACATTCTCAGAAACGACAATTTCTCCAACTTGGTTTAGATAATCCACATAAATCCTACCCCTTGTCGTTCCAACCAATCATTATCCTGCCCATTCGACCCCAACATCCGACATCGGGGAAAGTTCTCGCTCCAAGTGGGATTTTATCAGAGGAAATTTGCCAGTCTAAACTTGATCCATCTTGTTCAATGTCATAGAAATATCCATTACGTGCTTTCGTGCTTCTTGGCGCTTATTCTCGGAGCGAAAATGAAAAGAATTGGAGAATTTTTATCTATCGTGATGGAACAAAATGGGACTTCTCCATCTTTGCTGTCGGAGTCACTTTCCTTTCTCTCAAGTTTTGGAAAGTGAACACGACAAGACTTGAGCATTGACTTGCTTGATTGATCAATTGCCAACATGTTCGGCTCCGAGAAAGTTGACCAGGAAGGTCAGGTCTTGTCAGGGGAAGTTCATGATGATCCTGGACATGCTCATGATGCTGTTTTTGGAAAGATCAGCGATGATGGGCCAAACTATCGCAATGTGAGTTAAACACCAAAATGTTCCGAGAATAGACCATGTATACTGATAATCCGAGCAGGTTGGTTGGGTTGGGACAGCTGGTCTTATGATGAAGACACAGCTGGGTCTTGGAATCCTCTCTATCCCTTCCGTCTTTGATACCCTAGGAATGATCCCCGGTCTCATCTGTCTCTGTGTTGTGGCAGCTATCACGACATGGTCAGATTACATAGTTGGAACCTTCAAGCTTCGGCATCGTGAGGTATACGGCATCGACGACGCAGGAGGTTTAATGTTTGGCAGAGCAGGTCAAGAAATCTTTGGCTTTGCTTTTGGTCTTTGTAAGTGAACTTCATGATTCGGCCCATACCCTTCTGGAACTAGAGCTGATTGAGTGTCTCAACAGACTGGACTTTTGTCTGTGGATCAGCCATGCTGAGTGTGTCAATCGGCTTCAATGCTGTATCGGACCATGGTACTTGCACGGCTGTTTTTGTTGCGGTGGCAGCTATTACTGGATTCATGTTTGCAAGTATTCGTACCCTAGGTAAACTGAGTTGGCTCGCTTGGTTAGGTCTAATCTGTGTCATTACATCTGGTATGTTACCATCACCACTGGTGTCTTTGCTATGGACTACTTTTTCTGACCTATCTCTGTAGTCATCACTCTCACAGTCGCGGTGGGTATTCAAGACAAACCAGCAGCTGCACCCAAAGACGCCGTTTGGGTATCAGACTACCAGCTCTTCAAGAAACCCAGCTTCACCAATGCCATCTCAGCTATCTGCGCGTTAATCTTTGCATATGCAGGCACGCCCGCCTTCTTCTCCATTGCAGCTGAGATGAGAGACCCTAGACACTACACAAGATCACTAATTTTGTGTCAAACGGTTATCAGTGCTTGCTACATCGCCATTGGCTGTGTGGTATATTATTTCTGTGGCTCTTATGTTGCCTCACCTGCTCTTGGATCGGCGGGTGTCTTGATCAAGAGAGTCACATACGGAATTGCACTTCCTGGGTTGATTGTTACTACCATGTTGACCTGTCATGTAAGTTTATATGTCACAAATACTCTGAAAAACCGAAGCTGACATTACCGACTGATAGCTGGCAAGCAAGCACGTCTTTGTTCGTATTTTACGAGGTTCGAGGCATCTTGCCGCAAACACATTCGTCCACTGGGCGTCTTGGATAGGATGCACCTTTGGAATCACCGTCGTAGCCTACGTGATTGCTAGTGGCATCCCTGTCTTTGGTGGTCTTGTTTCTCTCATCGGTGCGTTACTCGCTACTTCCTTGTCATTCCAGCCTATGGGTTGTATGTGGCTGTATGACAATTTTAAGCGTGCAAAGCAAGATCGATCTGCGACTTGGTATATCGGAGTTCTCTGGAGTTTCACGATTATCGTGTTAGGGTCTTTCTTGACTGTGGCTGGGACTTATGCTTCTGTGGTTGATATCATAGCTTCATACAAGGCCTCTGGAGGATCGGCAGCCTGGTCCTGTGCCGACAACTCTGGCTCTTCATAAGCTAGAACTGATAGTATCGGTTCAACAATTTACCTGCAGCAATGAAGAGATTGGTTACATAGCTAAGTTATACGACAAAAACGTCACAAATTCGAGACTGGTTCGTTGTAATATAAACAGACATAGTATTTCTACCTCAACCACGGGACTCTGTTTAATAAGACGGCCCCCTTTCTACGCCTTAGACTCCTGAATGCTTCACCCAGTATGCCTGAGGGTTGCACCATCCCTTTAGTCCCACTTCTCCCCAATCCATTCCAATCCCGCTATTCTTGTGACCACCAAAAGGCACATTAGGCGCAACTTCGAAGTGTGTGTTGACCCATATGCTGCCAGCTTCCAATTGCTCAGCCATTCGTCTTGCGCGAGGAACGTCCTTGCTCCAGACCGATGCACCAAGACCCAAGTTGGATGCATTAGCTCTGGCGACAACGTCATCCTCATCGGACCATTTCATCATGGGGACGATGGGGCCAAAGGGTTCAGTTTGAACAATCTCTGAGTCTTCAGGTGGGTCGTCAATAAGAGTAGGCTGGAGGTAATAACCCTTTTCTGGCTTTGTGGCCCCGGAACTGGTTACGGATTTCCATCCTTGTTTGTCGATTTCCCCGTAAAGACGCTGTAGCTTTTCGAACTGCATCTTATTCTGTATCGGACCGAAGAATGCTTCTGCATCAGAGAAGCCACCGCTCTTCATGTTTTCAAGAAAGCCGATTACAGCGGAACGGAAATCGTCGTAAATGCTTTCGTGAACATAGATGCGTTTGATGTTCATGCAAATTTGTCCGCTGTGAACGTAGGCGAGGAAAGCAACCTGATTATCATGATCAGAATATGTTTGTAGTGGCCAACTTATCGTCGGCGCAGTGGTATCTTACCTTTCCAGCTACGGTGGGGATATCAACATCCTCACACACTATAGTAGCATCGTTGCCTCCCAATTCAAGTGTAACACGCTTAAGCGTAGATGCACAAGATGCCATGATCTTCTTTCCTGTCTCTGTTGAGCCCGTGAAGCTCACCTTGGCTACACCAGGATGCGCAGTAAGCATCGGTCCGAGGTCGTCTCCTCCACTGAGAGCTTGAAATACGCCTGGAGGAAGGACCTTAGCTCCAATCTCTGCAAGCTTGAGAGCAGAGTAGGGAGCGTATGGCGAAGGCTTCCATATAAAGGTGTTGCCGGCAAGCATGGCTGGGTAGGCTTTGCCAATACCGAGGATCATGGGGAAGTTCCAGGGAACAATGCCTACACCTACACCCAGTGGTACATATCGTACAATGGCAGTTCGCTTTTAGCAAGTCAGTCAAGTTTCCATTATCCCTTAAATATAACTTAACTCACGTCGTCATTATCCTCAGGCTTCTCTTCTTTGAGCCTCAACTCGGGCGTTTTCCTAACATGCTCCATAACAAGCATGAGTTCAAATGCTCCAGCTTGAGGTGGCTTTCCGGCTTCACGACCGAGCAGGTCGATAAACTCTTGCTTATGCGCCTCGATAGCGTCGGCAAATTTGACTAAATACTCAGAACGCTCATCCTGTGACAGTTTACGCCAAAGAGGGTAGGCTGCTTTGGCAGCGTCTACAGCGCGATCAACATCTTCCTGGGTGGAGACCGGGCTCTCCCAGAGTAGCTCTTCGGTGCTTGGGCAAATGCCATGGCGGGTTTGTGATGTTGGGCTTGTTTTGTTGTTGATAACGTTTTGGAAGACCTGTTCATGAGTTAGAGGAAATTTCGAAAAACAAAATGGCACTCGTATACTTTGAAGTCGATTTTTTGGTCGTCAGGAAAAGCCATCATTGGGTTTTGGAGCTTGGAGGCGATGGAAATTGGAATTAGGTATTTCGCTGATAAGAAGAGAGTGGAAAGCAAGCTACATTTATGAAACCTTTGATCATGCGATAGATATGGACCTTTGTCAAGGGCTTGATAGATATGGACATTGCTTTAGTCCTTCTCTGGAAGCTTTCCAAGAGTAACCAATCAATGTAGTTTTGCGATCACTTCGATGTGCCAAGTAATAAGCACAGCGTAGCATGCATCGCCTCTTGTATATGGAATTGGAATAGGGCTGACGAGAGACCATCAGCAGGCGAACGGAAGCTCCTAAAATCCGATTGTGGAACTATTTTGACCTGGGATGTATTGACTAACAGAACGGATCCCATGACTAACATACTCCGATTACATGGCACATATGTACGGGACTAAAACTGTCGACCGTGGATTATCCTAGGGCAAAGATTTTACCATCCAAATCCATTGGATTCAAGGGCCGTCGCCACCTGTTCTGCGACAAGCTTGTTGATGGCAACGCCGGGATGGTAATCGTCAAACCACAACTGACAATCGTCAGCAAATGAAGTTATGTTCCTCAGTATGACACTTACACATGACTTTCCATTGTTGTTGAAGCATGTAGCATCCGGTGCCCCGTAAGCAGTGGGGTTCTGAATCGCCTTGTTGAAAGAAATAGAGGTGTAGACAACGATGGCTTTAACACCTGAATTGGCCTGCTTGAATGCCTGCAATTTGGATGCGATCTTGCTGTTGTATAGATTGATGGACTTGACCAACATAGCGTTAGAATCGGGGCCCTGCTTGATCATGGTTGGTGTGAGCTGAGTTGCTGATAAGGGTGTTAGTCCCATCTTTCCAAGCAAAACTATGCCTCTGTCTCTACTTACGTGGGACGCTCAACAGGACAAACTTTCGCAGTCCAGCATTATACATGACCTTGAGCAACTCAAAGTATCTTGAGACCGCTCTCTCAGTAATATCGGCCATGTTGCCCAGATAGAACGAATTTCCTACATCATTGACACCAATCCAAACCCCGGCAACAGCATTCTGTGCATTCCATGGTGCATAACTGGGCTTCTTAGCGATTGAGTTGGAGAACTGGTTTACTTGGTCCACCATGCTCAAGACAGTGTCCTGATACGGCTTGATGATGTTTGCATCGACGGTGGCGCCTCCATAGGCAAAGTTGTATGCCAAGACGAGTGAGTTGTTCTGTTCCGTGACGATACTACCAACCCAGTTGGGCCCGCCGGATGCTGTCCAGCCTGGGAAGGGAGGGTTGCCGATAGGGTTCTTAGAGGAAGGTTTCTCGCCGTTGATATCGAACCATGTTTGAGAGTATGAGTCTCCACTGATTTACGTTAGTGTTTGAGATAGAGCTGGTGGATAAGATACCAACAATGTGATGAGATAGTCGATATCTCCCGCTGCTTGGACAGCAGTGTTTTGTAACAAGATGCTGGCAAGAGCCGGAAGTATCAACTTCGATAGCATGATGATTCAACAGCAGATATCTGGGATAGTATAATGGCTGGTGTGAGGTGAAGTCTATATGTCAAATACTATACGAAATACCGCGTTCCATTTTTTATTTATCCTTGAATAGACAACTTCATATATATCTGTCACGCACCCATGTCAGTATAGCTACCATCCCTATGACTGGCGGATTTCACGCTCAAAGTATTCCCGTCTCTATTATCCAACTGAAGTCTATCTCGTAATTAAACAATTCCTGTGCGAAACTCGGAACATATTGAATTCTCAAAGAAGACAGCCGGAGGTGTTCCGCAGCGGGGTATACACTATTTTGGGCCTGGCTAGCTGTCCATGCCGCGAATTGTACATAAATATGTAGATCATTATCCTTTTGGCACGGAGAAATAGGTTCCGCCAAACCTCAGGTATAAAACATGGACAGACGCGATGGAGTAAATGTTGTTAACCAGTAGTATCGCACAATTGAGTACAGAACTGGGAGATGGAATTGGCTAGAATGGCTACCAAACTATACTTTACTCGAAAAGTCTTGGCGAGACCACATAACACCTATTTATTTTCAGGTCCAACGTCTCCAAACTATTGCTTTGCTGTATACAAGTTTAAGTGAGATATTTGGGTGATAGATTATGCCCACGACGCCTCCATCTCGTTGTATAACCCTGGCTGTGAAGTTTGTATAGATTACTATGATCTTATCTGGTACAGTCATCTGTGAAACCTCGTGATCTGGTGATTGCAGTCCTACCATCGTTACTTAGCTACACAGTCGGCTATCGAAACGATGGAGAAACAATCACCTGATCATGCAGCAAAAAATGAACTCAGAGGAGTAACACACATGTCTAGATTTACGGACACTGCATCACAAATACGTAGTCGTATCCAAGCTTGCTCGCGATATGTTTATTCCCAGGTTATCAGCACAGGCAGATAGATATCCTCCATCCCAAGCTGAGTCTTTATCGCTTTGACCATGCTCACAGTCAATGTCTCACATAAAGGTGGACCAGAAACCCCAATTCCAGCTGAAATCACCTTGTCTTGCGACTATCACTTCTCAATCAGATCCTGTTCCGTCACAAGCCTCGCTGCATTTGGGTTCGACACGGTAACGCCGCATACGTCAAATCTCCATCTTGGGATCAGCTTAACCAACGAAAGCTATGCATGACGTAGGATCTACTTGGTAGACATCGAGCTAAGAGGTCTACACTTGGACATGATCTTCGCTTACGTCCGAGCTGAGAGCTGAAATGTCTCTGTTTTTAATGGATTCGATGATGCTAGTTTGACTTTGAGAATGTGTATTTATCTTCAAGCACGTCAGGCATAATTCCCTTTTTGTAAATTTGACATAGTAACTCTTGTTCTCACGTCGACATTGCTAGCATTTATTTTATATTTTCCTCAATATTTGTTCAATATGGTTATTCTCGTGACTGGTGTAAGCTGCTTTGACAACAACCCTACAAGCTACAAAGCTGACATTCTACAGGGGGCCGGGTTCCTCGGCAGCACTTTAGTGGAATTACTGCTTGATCAGGGCCATGAGGTTGTGGTGCTCGACTCTTTATGGACTTCATCGGACAGCAACCTCGACAGATTCCGATCCAACAAAAGATTGCGATACATCCAGTACGAAATAAATTGTTAGATGCATTACTTACCACCCTTTTGACTGACATTGATCAACAGGGCCGACGTGCGCGACCCCATACCTTGGATAGATGGAGTCGATCAAATATATCACCTCGCCTGTCCAGCAAGCCCTGTCCATTTCGAAACCCAACCAATCGATATTCTACAAACATGTTTCATCGGAGCATCCAATGTCCTAGACTACGCGGTCAAACAAAACGCGCGCGTTCTCCTCGCCAGCACATCAGGTACGGTCTTGCTTACACCAACATTCTGCTTACATACGCTAATTAAGTCCCAACAGAGGTCTACGGCGACGCTCAAATTGCATGCCAGGATGAAGGCTATCGAGGAAACGTCAATTGCTTCGGCCCTCGGGCATGTTACGATGAAGGGAAAAGAGTTATGGAAGCTCTGGGGTACTCATACCAACTCGAACATGGTCTAGAGGTCCGCGTCGCCCGGATATTTAACGCATACGGACCCTTTATGCAGGCCGAAGACGGTCGCGCCGTTCCGAACTTTATAACAGCCGCTCTGAAACGAGAGCCAATAGTCATTTTTGGAGACGGCCACGCAACACGATGCTTCCAATTTGCGTCGGACTGTATCCGGGGGTTAGAGGCGCTGATGAACAGCGATCAACATGGGCCGGTAAACATCGGCAGTGATTTGGAGATGGAAATCAGCGAAATTGCGGGTATAATCTCGCGTGTTGTCGCGGCGAAAACGGGTTATGATCATCCCGTGCCTGTACGATTGGAGCCAAGAAGGGAGGATGATCCTGTGAGGAGGAAACCAGATATAAGCCTTGCTGAGAGGGCTTTGGGATGGAAGCCTATAGTGTCGCTGGAAGAGGGTGTATCTGCCACAGTGGACTGGTTCATCCAAAGGGAGAACGGGATTGTGAGCAGACTCTGAGATGGAGGATATTGGGATATTCAATTACTGTTGTAGCGTATATTGAGCAATTCTTATCGATCTAAAATTCCCCATTTATTAATCCACCAAGGGCGAGACGTTGAATCAGCACATAGATCGGAATCCTCGGCACAGCGAGACTCCCAAGCTGTCGGTAGTTGTTCCATTGTCTGATCCCCCACAAGAAACCCCTGTGATATTGTAATGTAAACTACCGAGTGGTCAGCTCCTGTCCCAATTTCGTAGCAGTGGATCGTGCACATTTTGAGTTTGGGGCTGTAACTGCCTACTACAGTAGATGAATGCTACACTACTCTGTAGTCCCCCAGTAATAAGCGTTGGAAATTTAAAACTCTAGCAGCATCCTCCGAGAGAAACGCAACGCAATTAAACTCTGTGCAACGACCTTTTTACATTGCAGGGTTGCATTGTACAACCGGGTTCTGGGGTCACGGAGCAACAAAACCCGTCAGCACCCAATCAAACTCAATTTTTAGCATGAAAAGAGGCTTTTTGACTCTCTGATTCATTGTTTTCGCTACGGGCTGATCGCTGAGGCCTTTGATCACACTCTTTGACTCTCAATATATATATAAGGCGCCCATGTCTTTCATTTGAGAAACATTTTCTAAACCCTCTCTTTCTTCATTATACTACTATTATTCTAGTCACTCATTTACTTTCTATTACCAATCTAACCATGCATATCTCTGCATTCCTTGGCCTCGGTGCCGCTGCTCTTTCCACTGCAGCCGAATCGCGAAACGTGATATACTATGACCAGTACGCCAGCCTAACTATCAGTATTAGACACTGCCGCTAACAATTGACAAGATGGCACACAAAAGATCTTCCCCCCAAGGACATCACCAGTGGCGTCACCCACGTCATGATGTCTTTCGCCAACTCCTCCCTCTTCACCACCGAGCCTGCTGGAAAGTACGAGCCCTTCCAGCCCCTTGAGACTGTGCGTGGCCTCTTCGACCACGATGTTAAACTGTGCCTTGCTGTTGGTGGCTGGGGCGACAACGCTGGGTTTGACGAGGGTGCCAAGTCCGATCGTAGTCGCGAGAGGTTCGCCAGAAATGTCGCTTCCACTCTTGACCGACTTGGCTTTGACTGTGTTGGTAAGTATCCTGTTTGTGTCAGATTTGTACCTTGAGGCTTATATTGATTGACTAGATATCGACTGGGAGTACCCTGGTGGTAACGGACAGGACTACAAGCAAGTCCCCAACTCCAAGAAGACCTACGAGATCAAGGCTTTCCCCAAGCTTCTGAAGGAGATCAAGAAGTTTATCGGAGAGAAGGAACTTTCTATTGCTGTTCCCGGTCTTGAGCGTGACATGATTGCTTATATTCCTTCCGAGACTCCTCTCATCAACCAATCCGTCGACTTTGTCAACGTACGTCTACCTTTTTAATCTTGCAAACAGTTTGCTGACTCTTGCAGGTTATGACATACGACCTCATGAACCGCCGTGACAACTACACTACCCACCATGTCTCCATCCAAGGCGCTGCCCGTGCCATAGACAAGTACATTTCTCTTGGCTTCCCCCCCTCCAAGCTTGTCCTTGGTATTCCATTCTACGCCAAATACTTCACCACCAAGAAGGGCTACACCTGCACTGAGCCTATTGGCTGCCCTACCGAACTTCTTGAGAACCCCGAGGACGGAAGCGACACCGGAAAGTCTGGTTCCATGACCTTTGAGGCTGCCAACTTTGCTGCTCCTCCCACTAACCTAACTACTTCAACTGATGCTACCTGCGGTGCCGGTACCTTTTTCAAGTGTGCTGAAGGTTCCTGCTGTGCTGGCTCTGGCTGGTGGTAAGTTCTCTTCTTTTACTGAGACCAATGAATGACGAATACTAATATGCTTCAGTGGCTCTACTCCCGCTCATTGCGGTGTTGGTTGCCAATCCGCCTACGGCAAGTGTGACGGCGTCGATATCAACAACTCATTCCACAAGGCTCTCAAGAACGGCCGCACTGACACAATCAACGGAGGTCAGTGGTACTGGGATGCTGAGACCCGTATCTTCTGGAGCTGGGATACTCCTGAGCTCATTGCCCAGAAGATTGCCTTTATGGCACAGACTCGCGGTGTCAAGAGTGTCATGGCTTGGGCTCTTGCTCTTGACAGCAACGACTGGAGCCACCTCAAGGCTATGCAACAGGGATTCCAGGACGTCAACGCTTAAATCTAAGGTTCATATTTTAGAGAGATCTTGTTTCAATTGGGTAGAATAATTTGTTCGTGTAGCTTGGTTGAGGTCTTTTACCTTTAATATTTTAGACGGTCCCACAATATTTTGAACTAGATATTGTCTCCAATACCAGATCATAGGTTGCTTGTGAGATGACGCACTGCACATCATCCGATTCCATTACTGTACAGATAACGATGACTTGAGCTGTCCCCATTGTTCGCGTGTTCGCTTGCTGTCAGACACGTAAGAGTGCATGAAAGTGAATGTGGGGACTTTTGGTTATTGATTGGAGGTCAAGGGCGCCATGTGTTGATCGCCCAAGATAGTTAGTCAGTGGGTTTTGGTATTAAGCGGTGGGCATCAAAGATGAAAAGAAAACCCCAAGACTCGATAATTCCTGTCAGTTCTTTTCTTCTTGTTCTGATTCTCATACATCTTCAACTTATAACATCCTAGTCTGTATCTTTCAGACCACAGACACAAGAGAGAGCATGGCCCCCGGCTCGCCCCCACCGGTGCTGCCTCAGCGCCGACACGATTTAGATGTAGCGAAACAGCAGCTGGTCTGCATCGTTACCATCATCGCGACTCTCTTTGTTCTTTGCCCAGAACGGTACCAACTATACCGAAATCTTGCCGTTATCCCTGTTATAGCCTATGTTACCTCCAGAACTTTTGATTTGATCATCTCGTTGAACGAGAAATGGGATAGAGCACCAGCCGTGGTGAAGTACTTTGTTCCCGTCCAGATACCCGAAATCGCACCTCCAACAGAACAGCTTTGTTGTTTGGTGAAGAATCAGATAACAACCGCTGGGGACAAAGTGCACCAGTTCTCATTGCAACTGAGATCTATGGTGCGAGCTTTGTTGGATTGGATCTTGCGTCAAACAGGTCAAGGTAAGTAAGAAGAGGCAACATGTACGAATCTTCTGTCTGACAAGACTTTGCAGGATCATACAACAAAGGTTCGCCTGGTTCCGATGCCAAAACACCTAAACAACCAAAGCAAGACAGATGGGTAGCAGTCCTCGTTACAACTCCCGTTCATGAGGAGCGGAACCCTTTTCAGATCGACACGGATATCGACAGCGAAATTCTGGAAATCATCTCTTGGGAAGCCAGTGAATTGTCACCAAATTTGGCAATTATTCTGTCAACGACTTTCAAGGTCCAATTAACACTCTGTCTCATTCCCAAGACTATCTGGTTTTCTCGCAAGACCCTTCTGGAGAAATTCACGACGGGTCTTTACTGGAGTCACCAGCCAGGGCAATCACACTGTCAAGCACAACAATGGGATGAAGATAAGATACGGACTATCTCAAGAGTACAGTATATTGGCAAGGTGGATGATCACAAGGACATTGTCAAAGTCAACGAGCGTAAGTCAAGGATTTCTTTCATCTCGAACCTGACACTGACAATTATATGAAGGCTTTGACTCCCTTCGAAATGGATGGAATGATGTCAACACCTACTGGAGCGACGTCGACTATGCTATTTTATTCGCCTTCCTTCTTGTCGGAAAATCGTCAACGGATGTTTGTAAGAAGATGTTTGATCACTTTGCCAACCTTCGAGTCGAATATGCTCAACGTAACACCGATCTGAATCGCTCTCGCGCTGGCGCCGCCCTTTTGACGTTGCTGACAGGTGGCTTGGCTGCCCCCGTCACGATCCCGATGATGATGGGAGCTGGCGACGCTGCAATGACCATGTCAGCGAATGATCGTTACTTGTGGGGAGAAAGAATGAACATGTGCAAAGGACTCTTGGAGCGCTACAAAGAACTGGAAGCGATCATTGAGTTGAAGGATATAGAGATAAATGTTACGAAGCCAGTAACCTTACCCCCAGCTTTAGAGACGAGCTGGATGACTGATGAGGCTTGGTAAGAAACTGGGTTCACGCAGAGATACCATGCATAAAATACGAATATGCACACGCCGGCCGTTCATCATACTGCTAGATTCATTCAGATATCTGCCCAAGATTGTTTACAAAGAACGCCCAATAAAATGCAATATACAACTAAATACAAATACTATGCATTTCCCATCTTACAATTTGCTCTTCAACTCCTTACTGGAAGTAGCAAGTAGAGTTCGCTGACTGTTTCCGCCATGTCCGACCTTGACAGGGGCATCAAAGACTGTGGCGTCAGACTTGGCCTTTCTGTCCTCGGCTTCAACATACTCTCTCTCGCCCTCTCCAATGTATAGCTGTCGGGGTCTCCAGATCTTGACACCAGAGGGGTTCAGCATCATCTGTCTCCAGTGAGCCAACCATCCAACACATCGTGGAACAGCGAACAAGACAGGGTAGAAGTCAAGAGGGAAACCCATGGCCTGGTAGATTAGGCCAGAATAAAAGTCAACGTTGGGGTACAGGTTTCTGCTGCGCATAAATTCACTCTTTCGGGCGTAGTCAGCGAGCGTTAAAGCAGTGTCCAACAGCTTGTTCCTGCCGGTAACCTCGAAGACTTCCTCGGCGAGCTTGCGGATGGCAGTGGAACGAGGGTCGACGTTCTTGTAGACGCGATGACCGAATCCGACAAGGACGCGCTCTCTCTTCTCGACTGCCTGCATAAACGCTGGGACGTTCTCTGGGGATCCAATCTCGATGAGCATGCGGATTGCTGACTCTGAAGCACCTCCGTGAGATGGACCGTAAAGTGCTGCGCATCCTGCAGAGACGACGCTGTAAGGGTCCACCAAGGAACTTCCAACCTGCATCACCGTGGCAGTTGAACAGTTCACCTCATGGTCAGCGTGGATGATGAAAAGCTTGTCCAAGGCCTTGGCAAGAACCGGGTGCGGTTGGTAATCGGTCTCAGACAAATGGTCCAGAAGATACAGGAAATTTCCAGTGTATCCCAAATCCTGTGCTGGTCGGTTAAAGGGTCGACCCTGGCGCATTCTGTATGACGCCGCAGCGAGGGTAGGTGCCTTTCCAAGGATGCGGAGAATCTGCTTGTCTAGCATTTGAAGGGCTTCCAAGTTGCCTGATGCTGCGTTGGTGTAGAGCTTCTGGCCAGCGAGCGAGGGGTTGGCTTCCGGTGCAAACGCTCCCAGGGTTGCAAAGGCCGCAGTCAACATGGACATGGGATGAGAATCATATCGGAACGACTTGAACATGTTCTCGATGTCGCTGTGAATGTAGGTGTGATGCATCACCTCGCCATGCCACGTGTTATACTCAGTTTTTGTGGGAAGCTCTCCATAGATAAGGAGATAGGCAGACTCGAGGAAGTTGCTCTTTTCCACCAACTGCTCGATGGGATATCCGCGGTAGCGAAGAACACCATCCTGGCCATTGATGTATGTGATTTTGCTCTGCACAACGGCAGTGTTCATGTAGGCGGGATCATAAACTCTCAGACCCTGGTTTGTCTCATCTTCTGGACGATCGTTTCCAGC
Source organism: Fusarium poae (assembly GCF_019609905.1). Lineage (NCBI taxonomy): Eukaryota > Fungi > Ascomycota > Sordariomycetes > Hypocreales > Nectriaceae > Fusarium > Fusarium poae. Next base: position 7,496,803 of record NC_058399.1, read on the forward strand.
CTCAGCCTTTATCTTTTTGAACTCTGTTGCTGGAATAGAGTTGTGAGTGATGGGGATCTCGTAGGTCTGGTTTGTTCTGTTGTCCACGACCGTCAGCGTCTCGCGCCGACCTTTGTTCTGTGAAAGAACCATGATTAAGAGGTTATAAAACGTGCTACAAGACAATGAATTCGCTGAGTTTGTTGGATTTCGGAAATAGCAGTAAGCAGCATGTGATGGCGATGATGGAATGTGTATTTAACATTGTCACGGGCGCGTCGCGATGACACGTCACGTGGTCGCCGACCTCGGTAAAGGCTAATCAGGGGTGGTGCAGGTGCACATGGAAAAGGAAAACCTCGGCAAGTGGCTACTTTCTGCAGGGCAGTTGGTAACGGCATACACTATTTTGAGCCTCATGTTCTTATATAGTTACAAGGACAAATCAACTTCATGAAGACAATCGTAAATGTACTCATAGAAGAAATCCATTTTTAGCAATGATACTTTAGTGCAGTGTTAGAAGCATCTTAGCTTGTAGTATGTAATTTCCAAATTTATTTCATCAATAGCCTTGTATTTTTTTCATCTTTTGCGCAAGCATATAATTTCCTGGCCTGTTGTCGTTACAGCTCTATTGAATAATCGGGCGCGCAATAGCCTTGTCGGGGATGACAGTGACTTGTTTGGAGTTGTTGGTTCTAGAACACGATACAGCGGGTCCATGACGATGCTCCATTTAAACCCAGAAAGACAACATCTTGGAACAGTTGAAAGATAACCTAGAGCCCTCCCTCTTTGACTTGATGTGTCTGGACTATAACTGCAAAGCTTACGACAATAAAGAGAAAAACTCACATATTTGGTCTTGTATCTACAGACAGTTCAAGGTCCCAAGATACCTAGTACAGCGTACGTCATTGACTCTTCATAATCATTGCTCGTGCTGCCAACCAGAGGCTGTAGATTGCATAACAGGATCCCAACTCGCATTAATTATTTAGTGACTATGTACATAACCCATATCATTGCATATATACCGGCTAACAAACGACTGTTCTCCGCTGCATTCGCTTAACAGCAGGGGCAAGGGATGATCCAGCAGTTGATTGGGATCGGGCAGGGAATGACGCCACAGAGTCTACCGTCGCAGGCACCACCTCCTCGGAGTTCGAGGGTAGGTTCTGTAGTCTCGGGGGCCTTTTGAGGATCTGCATAGGGTCAGCGGGAGAATTCTACCGACGCGTCTTGGCGTGTGTCAACAGTGAGATGACTTACCCATGGAATTCTGGGCCTTGGGCTGGTCAGTCTCCAGAGGCTGAGAGTTTCTCATGTCTGAGAGTTCTTGAGAAGTGTTTTGAGGAGAAGACATGTTGGCTGATATCTGATGAAGTGTGTATGTGATCATTTGGCTTGGTTGGTGAGATGAGTTTAAGATTAAAGAAATGAGATTGTGTTTCAATCAACTGACGTATGCTGACGTTATATGCCATGGCACGTGTAGAAACGCGTACTGAGTGTGGCGCAGGTCAAGGCTGAGAAGATTGACTTAGTAATGAGGCTGTGTCGAGTTACCCTAGGCTGTCTGCTATTTAAATTAATTTACTACAAGATTCAATTCTGAATAATCAGGTCGTTACTTGGGGAAGAGATAGTAGGCCAAGGTATTAATAATTATTCATTGAAATTATCATGATGTTACTGAATAAGAGTTGAATGTTATGTTGTAAAATGTGGTCTAGAATTCCAAACTGCTGTTGGAGTTCCGTTGCAAAGTTGATGGCCTTTGACGGAGAGAGGATTGAGGATTGCGGCTAGACGAGTCATGACGGCAATTCATAAAGAGACAAATGACTAAGGGCCTGCCCCATTACAATCAACCAATGAAAGATCGAGCTATTTTAAGTATGCCTTCGTCCCTTCACAGACGATGAGATGGCCTAGGATCTTGCAATCTACCCAAGAGTACAACGCGCTTTCCAACATAATATTTCCATTCGCTTAAATAAAAGAGAACAAAAGAGCCTCTGAAGCGAAGCCAATGGTAGCGCCGAAAAAGACATCCCATCCCCATTATGTCTGCCATGAAACCGTTGACAAAACATGAGTTCCCTTGAAATGTTTCATGTGGCTTTTTACGGGCATTGACGGAAATGCTTAGACATATTGATACCCAAATTACGACTTGTTGATCTTGGAAATTTGACACCCTCAACTCAACGTCTCAGGCCTCTGTGTGCTTTAAGCGAGCCTGCTATACTTGGGAAACAGGCTCTGTAAATGTTTTGAATCGTTTCGTCTCTACTTTCCACCAATCCGGTCAAGCCCAATTGCAACCCATGGCCCAGGCTTCAAACAATGTGCTATTCATAGTAGAAACCAAACAGTCAGCGGCTTTAGGACGGAGAGGGCCATACTGCTTGTTCGGAGACGATGGGGATCCGTCTATGGTCAAAATGGTATCTGGGCCGACCTCAATTCAGACTGTAACGGTCGCTTGCTGTAATTAGCATCATCAAGGGCGAAAAGGTAGGTCTGTAGTTTGAAGTTATTTTCATTTTTCTTGGCTTCGGCCCGGTGGCTGATATAAGTATTTCCCTTTGTCTGCATAATAGAGTCATTGTCACTCACAGGCTTGTACATGCTTGAACCACATCACAACTACTTCCCTTTAGAGTTCATTATTTCATCTGTTTGAAGAAACATTCTTGTTCTCTCCCAATCACATACAACTCACATTCCAAGATGCCTCTTCTTCGGAATATCCAGAACAGGCGCCCTGCCCGAAAACACATTAACCCCCATCGTATCCTCTTTACCAGTCTACTTCTTCCTGCACTGGCGCTAGCCGATGATGAGCCTACATCCTCAACACGTCAAGTCACAGAGCCCTTCGTCGACCAAGTGACGGGCCTCACCATGGAACGCTTCTTTGGTATCAAGACTTCATTCACATTTGCATTTGCGCTGCCAGATGCCACCCCCGCCGCCAACAGTACTGCAGCAGGCTCTTTTATCGGCCGGCTAGAATTTCCACTTGTCAATGGTGAAGGGTGGGGTGCAGCTGGACTGACAGGAGATATGGAAGGAAACTTCATCTTGGCTGCGTGGCCTGATGGAAAAGGAGGAGTCATGTCATCTTTCCGACAAGCTATTGACGAAGACAACCCAGCCGTGGTCAAGGGAAACTTCAATGTCAGGCCATTGCCTGATGGTGTC